>NC_142502.1:164341000-165775500 GCF_057876585.1 Rhinolophus sinicus
TCTTGGGTGGGGCCCATGATTTTACATTTCTAACAGTTGATGCCGATGCTGTTGGTTCGTGGATCTCTGCCTTAATGATCCCTATAAACTATCATAAAATATTAGAGAAATGTTGATCAGTAGGAATTTCTGCCCGATAAAAGAGAAAAGTTAGATTTCTACTCCATATTTGCTTATTTAATTTCCATATATTTGCATACATGTTTCTTATATTTACCCATGGTTAATGGCTAAATTGTTTAGTTTCTTTCAAAACTACTATATATGTAAAGTATAGTTTTCTTCATAGGGTCGTCTCCGTTCAGATTCTCACAAATTTCCTAGAACTTAAGAAAAGGTCTAATAATCAAAGAACGTTAAAATTTAAAGGAACTTTTCAGATCATCCAATTTATCCCTCCTCTTTCTCCCCCATATAGAGATTAATCAAATCACTTAACCCAAGATCACACAGCTAATTAGTGGTAGGTATAAGTAGTTCTTGATGAATTCATTTCTGCTAATTCTTTATTGTTTGAAGAAAAGGAAAAATTTATTTCAGCTAATACATTTTTAATGACTTTTCAAATACAGATCTCTTTGGTAACTTATTTCACTAGATAATAAAAAGCTTACAATTTTTGAAATGCCTTTTTACACTTGACTTCTCTGATAAATGATATTTTATTACTTCACTATATACCAAAAAAAACATAAATAGCCTGACAAATAATTAGGTTTTAGAAGGTATGTTCTATAGGTGTCTTTTTCTTTTTTTTTTCTTTTCCCCCCTCAGCTTTATTGAGGTATAATTGACAAAAATTGTATATATTTAAGCTGTACAACCTGATGTTTTGGTATACATTTACTTATGAAATGATTAAAACAGTCAAGCATTTGACATGTTTATCACCTCTCATACCATTTTCTGTGTGTACTTAAGATGTACTTTCTTAGCAAATTTAAAGTTTATAATACAGTATTAACTATAGTCATCATACTGTACATTAGAGTTCCAGAATTTATTCATCCTTTATAACCGAAACTTTGACCCTTTGACCAACATCTCCCCTTATAGGTGTCTTTTTTGTTCTGTTCTTAACGAACGTGCATGAGGAAGAAAACAGATGTTAAGGAATATGTGCTAGTGAGATGTGGGATAGATTTCCATGAATAAACTCATGTAAAATGGAGTACATTGAGCTAGTTAATTGTTTCTTGGAGACATCTTAAAACTATTAGAAAATTCAGAAAGAGTGATGAGGAAAGGACATGTAATAGAAAAAGTATAAAGCTGCTTGCCCCCCCCCCCCCTTTAAAAATCTTTCTGGCAAATCTGCTTAAGGGGAAAGACGGTCTTGCTTTCACCAGTCTAGGTTATAGACTAGTAGATGTTCATTTTAATAATTACAGAATTACTAAAATCTCTTTTTTTTTTCATT
Source organism: Rhinolophus sinicus (assembly GCF_057876585.1). NCBI lineage: Eukaryota > Metazoa > Chordata > Mammalia > Chiroptera > Rhinolophidae > Rhinolophus > Rhinolophus sinicus. Next base: position 164,342,421 of record NC_142502.1, read on the forward strand.
TAGCCCATTATCTTAACAGTTAGATAATGTTTTTTGTATGATTTTTGTTTTGTTTTTCTTAAATTAGTTGATCTGCATTGTTTCTTTCATAAACATCTAGCTTCTCAGGCACCAACTGTAAAAGGCATAGAAAATACTATTAAGCACTAAAAATAGATTGTGAAAGCACTGCTGACTGATTTATGAAATTATTTCATAATTGTCCTTGGTCAGCTCTTGCCTAGACTTCTGTACAGCCAGTAGCCTATTCCAACCATTCTGTAATGTTGCTAAAATAATTTTTCTGCTTCACTGTTAAAACTTTTAACAACTCCTCTGTCTTTGAACAATGACATAGCCTTATTCTATATCAATCTCAGATTATGTGAACTGGAATAATTTTTGTCTCAGAAGCAAGTTTTCCTATTAGGGCTTCAGGCTTATATTTTGCTAAGAGTTAGGGAACTTACTGAAGTAAGAAAGGCACTTCTGCCCCAGATTCAGGAATGGGGAGTCATTTCAATGTCTTAAATACAAGCTTTTGAATGTAGCCTGCAGGACTCTGGTCCCTGAGAGTCACATACTGCCTAGCAGTTAGTTTTCCTTAGAACCTAGGAAACATGCCTCATCTGAGCTCTTCCTCACTGAACCTCTCGTCTCCCAGCCAGGACTTTTCTGCTTTCCTAATTACAGCGTCTTCTGGAAGCCTTTTCAGATTAACTCCATTCACCAGTCCTTAAATTATTTCTCAAGAATCTTTAGACATCCTCATGGGTCTGGGAGTTCTCTGTGAGATTTAAACAATTTTATGGTTCTCTATATAGATGCAAATACCATACACCTGGTGTTTACTGGAGGATGAAGTTGAAAATGATTATTTTGAAACAACAGCAAAGCTTTCTGAAATTTTGTAAGCAGCAAATTTGAGCCACAGTTTAAAATAAAGATTTAAAAACTGCATTCTGTGTAATCCTAGGAAGTACCTTAGGGGGCCTTCATGGTAGCTGAGAGGCTGGGTGAACTGGAAGCAGGAGTCACCATGCTCTCTTTTACCAGGGTAGCTTCGTTTTTATTTGTATTATGTATTGCGATTCAGTGGAGATTTCTTTCGGCAGCTCCCCGCTCCCCTCTAAAAGTTTTGAAAGTCACTGGACTAAAAGGTTCATGGTTTGGGGTTTTGGTGAGGGAACTGGGATGATGTGTGTGGCTAACTAAATTATTTGTAAATAGATTTTTTTTGTAGTTAATCTGACAAGGAGTCCTCCAAAATGCTTACTGGTGGTTGGGAAATGCTGCTCCAGGACATCATAGATTGGTAGATCCGTAATTCCCAAATTTTTGATCTCAGGACCCCTTCATGCTCCTAAAAAAATTACTGAGGCTCCCAAAGAACATATTATAGGGGTTATACCCATGAATTCATATTTTTTAAAATAAAACAAAAAATTTTAACTTATTTAAAAATAATAAACTCATTACATGTTAACAATAATAACATTTTTATTTAAATAACTTTTCTAAAACAAAAAAATTAGTGAGTGGCATTATTTTACATTTTTGCCAATCTCTTTAATGTCTGGCTTAGAATAAACCTGGATTCTCATATTGGCTTCCACATTCAATCAGTTGTGATATACTGTTTTAGTTGAACTATATTAAGAAAATCCAGCCTCATGCATATAGGTAGTTGGAAAGGGAAAGGGCATTTACAGCTTTTAAAAATATGACTATTTTTCTTTGACATCAGACTCCACAAGTGGTAGTTTCTTACTTACAATGTGGAATCTGAAACTATAGCAATGAACTTTTTATTCCCTGAATTAAAAGTAGCAGTTGTAAAAAGGCTCTACAGGCTTTCTCATTGGCTTTCCATCATTGCTGTTCCATTGCGAAGTCCAAGTCAAGTCCTTATAAGGGATCTAGCCTCCTGCTATCTCTTTGAGCTTGTCTTCCAAACTCTGCCAACTCTGCTCTAGTCACACTGCACTTGCTTTTTGTTCCTCTAGGCAGTCTCCTGTGTAGGGCTTTTGTTACTGCTGTTCCTCTGAGTTCTAATTTATTAGATATCGTAACATAACACAATGTCTAATAAATTAGACATTGTGTTAAATGATCTTCATTTAGGAAAAACTATTGGCAGACTATATCTCTGGTTTTGAGTGTGAAAAGAGGAATCCCTGAGTAGAATTGCTTGTACTTGTCACTGCAGTCAGAAACATTTATTCCTCACCTTTGTGTCAGACTCTGTCCTTTGTTGGGGGAAATGCAAATGGCACCTGATCATTGGTATTGGTAATAAATATTCTGCTGTAGAGTACATAAATGTGCCTCCCTGTTGAGAAAGCACTAAAAATTGTCTTTACTGCTATAGTTCACTAGGACCTAACTACACAGGTGATTAGTTATTTCAGGAAAATAGAAGTAGAAAAACCATTATTTTATATGTTAAGGCAGATTTGATTTAAATCTAGGTAACTGAAATAATTAAGCTACTAGTCAGAACATTTCAACATTTTTCTCCAAAAGTACATTTTTATTGCTTGGTGTACTTAATATTCTTCACTTTAAAAGTATTATAAACTATAAATTTTCATTTTCAGATGACATTTGATGTTTCACTGAATTCACCAATTTATTGAGTTGGTAGGCCAAGAAAATGGGTTAAAAGATGCATCTCCTGCTCCCCGTAAGTTACAGAATTGTTATGGTATTATATCGCATGATTGGGAGCCCCAAGTAGACAAAGGAAAATTCCTACTAAGTCTTTAGGAAAAGGCCCATCTCTGTTTTAACAGGTTAAAGATGGACATTGGACTGTTAAGTGTTAAGAGTTCGACAGACACAGTAATATTTAATTAAATATATTGTTTTATTCTGTGGTTTATTATACTGTTGTTACTTATTTTATTGCTCAGCGTTGCAACTTTGGCTATTAGGAGCTCTTTTAAGTTGGCTCCTGTTGAGTCAACTTTTTGCTTATTTCTTCCCTATTTTGAGGGATGCCTAATGTAGTAGGATCAGTGTTTTGTGAAAAGTGGGGTCTTCTGACCAGCCACCTATATCTGAATCACCTAGGGTGTTTGTTTAAAAAAACCAAAACTGCACTTACTATCACTAATGATTAGGAAGATGCAAATTAGTACTATAATGAGATACCACTTCACACCCATTAGTGTGGCTGTTATAAAACAAAAAACAAAAAACACAGAAAACAACAAGTGTTGGCAGGATGTGGAGAATTTGGAACCCTTGTGCATTACCAGTGGGAATGTAAAATGGTACAGCTACTGTGGAAACCAGTATGGTGCATCCTCAAAAAACTAAATATAGAATTACCAAGTGTTCCAGTAATTCCACTTCTCAGTGTATAACCCAAACAATTGAAAGCAGGGACTTGAACAGATATTTCTACACCACTGTTCATAGCAGCGCTATTCATAATAGCCAAAAGGTAGAAACAACCCAAATATCCGTCGCTGGATGACTGGATAAAGAAAATGTGCTATATACAGACAAGAACAATGGAACATTATTCAATCTTTAAAAGGAATCAATGAACATCAGTTAATGTAACCTACCAGGTCAACAGGCTAAAGAAGAAAGAATCACATGGTCATATTAATAAGTGCAAAAAAGGTATTTGACAAAATCCAATCCTCATGATAAAAAATTAGTAAACTAGGAATAGAGGAGAACTTCCTCAATTTGATAAATATTATGTACAAAAAACCTTTAGCTAACGTCATACTTAATGGTGAGAAACTTGAAGCATTCCCAATACGATCAGGAACAAGGTAAGGATGTGCCCTTTCACCACTGATTTTCAACATCATACTGGAAGCCCTAGCTACTGCAATAAGACAAGAAAAGGAAATAAATGGGACAAGATTGGTAGAGAAGAAATAAAACTGCCATTGCTCACAGATGACATGATTGTTTATGTAGAAAATCAAGAAGAATGGATCAAAAAAAAAACTCGTGGAACGAATAAGTAATTATAGCAGGGTTGCAAGATACAAGGTTAAAATACAACAGTCTATTGCTTTCCTATGTATCAGCAGTGAACAAGTGGATATTCAAATTAAAAACAGTACCATTTACATTAGCACCCCAAAACTGAAATGCTTAGGTATAAATCTAACCATACATACATACACACACACACACACACACGTGTGTGTGTGTGTATGTGATCTGTGTGAGGAAAACTACAAAACTGATGAAAGAAATCAAAGAACTAAATAAATGGAGAGATACTTCATGTTAATAGACAGGAAGACTCCATATTGTCAAGTGTCAGTTCTTCTAAACCTAATCTATAGATACAAATCAATCTCAATCAGAATCCCCCCAAGTTATTTTGTGGATATTGACAAAGTGGTCTGAAATTTATCTGAAGAGCAAAAGACCCAGAATAACCAATACAGTATTGAAAAACAAAGTTGGAGGACTGATGCTACCTGACTTAAAGACTTACTGTAAAGCTACAGTAATCAAGGCAGTGTGGTATAGATGAAAGAATAGACACATTGATCAATGGAACAGAATAGTGAGCCCAGAAATGGATTCACATAACTATAGTCAACTGATCTTTGACAGGAGCAAAGACAATTACAGTGGAGCAAAGATAGTCTCTTCAACACATGGTGCTGGAACAACTGGACATCCACATGTAAAAAAATGAATCTAGACACAGACCTTACATCCTTCACAAAAATTAACTCAAAATGAATCACAGTTCTAAATGTAAATAACAAAACTATACAACTCCCAGAAGGTAACATAGGAGAAAAATCCAGATGATTTTGGCAACATCTTTTTGGATATAACACCAAAGTATTGATCAATGAAAGAATAGACTTACATTAAAATTAAAAATTTCTGCTCTGCAAAAGACACTGTCAAGAGAATAAAAAGACAAACTACATACTCGCTGAAAATATTTGCAAAAGATATCTGATAAAGGACTGTCATCTAAAATATACAAAGAACTCTTAAAACTCCACAATAATAAAACATCTCAACTAAGACGTAGGCCAAAAACCTTAACAGACATTTCACCAAAGAAGATACACAGATAGCAAATAAGCATATAAAAAGATGTTCCACATACCCTGTTTCCCGAAAAATAAGACCTGGACAGTCAGCTCTAATGCGTCTTTTGGAGCAAGAATTAATATAAGACCCAGTCTATATTACATTATATAAGACCCGCTCTTATAGTCTGGCTTGGTCATATTTTCGGGGAAACACGATAATATGTCATCAGAGAAATGCAAAGTAAGACAATCGGGAGTTACCACTACACACCTATTAGAATGTCCAAAACCTGGAACACTGACAACAAATGCTGGTAAGAATGTGGAGCAACAGACACTCTGTCATTGTTAGTGGAAATGCAAAATGGTGGAGCCACTTTGGAAGATAAGTTTGGTGATTTCTTACAAAACTGACTCTTACCATGTGATCCAGCAATTGCACTCCTTAGTATTTACCTGAAGGAATTGAAAACTTACATCCACACAAACACCTACACATAGATTTTATAGCAACTTTATTTATGATTGGCAAAACTTGGAAGCAACCATTTATTTAGTTCTTTTCAGTAAGTGACTGGATAAATAAACTGTGGTGCATTCAAACAATGGGATATTATTCAGCACTAAAAAGAAATGGGCTGTCAGGCCATGAAAAGATGTGAAGCAAGCTTAAATGCAAGTTACTAAGTAAAAGAAGCCAATATGAAAAGGCTATATACTGTATGAGTCCACCTATATGACATTGTGGAAACGGCAAATCTATGGAGATAGAAAAAAGATCAAGTGTTGGGAAGGAGGTCGGGTGGCGAGAGTACAGAGGATTTTTAGGGCAGTGAAACTACTCTGTGTGATAGTATAATGGTATGTATGTGTCCTCGTACATTTGTCAAAACTCATAGAACATACAACACCAAGAGTGAACTCTAATATAAACTAAGGATTTGGGGTAATAGTGATTTGTCAGTGTAGATTCATCCAGCTGTAACTAGTGTACCCCTCTGGTGGCGTATGTTGATAATGGGGGAAACTATGCATGTGGGAGGCGGGGGTGTGGGAAATCTCTGTACCTTCTGCTCAGTTTTGCTGTGAACCTCAAACTGCTCTAAAAATAGCCTATTGTATAAAAAAAGATTATGGGGCGTTATCAGTTTTTTTAAAAAAGGAGTAAAATCTGATTTATGCTGCAACATGGATGGGCCTTAAAAACATTTTGCTAAGAGAAAGAAGCCAGACACAAAAGGGCAAATGTCATATGATTCCACTTATATGAAATATCTAGAGTAGTCAAATTCATAGAGACAGAAAGTAGAACAGTGGTTACCAGCGGCTGGGGAGAGGTGAGAATGGGGAGTTACTGTTTAATGGGTACAGAATTTCAGTCTGTGATGATGAAAAGTTCTGGAGATGGTTATATTGTGTAACAATGTGAATGTAGTTAATGCCACGAAATTGTACACTTAAAATGGTTACATGGTAAATTTTATGTGTGTTTTACCATAATTTAAAAAAGGAAGCATCTTGGCTCCACCCCAGGCATACTGCATCAGAATCTCGGGATGGGGCTCAGAAGGCTTCGTTAAAAAAGAAAAACAACAAAAACTTTTCAGGTAATTGTTATGCATATAGTTTAGGTTAAGAGCAACTGATATATATGGGATTATATAATGCAAAATAGGATAAACAGTTTTGTTGGTGTTTTTTTCAAAGAGAAATTGATCAGATTATTGAATTCAAGTACATACAATCTTCATTTATGTTTTTGTGTTTAGCTGTTACATTTTGTACTTCCCTGCATGTAGTAATGTGAATCATGACTACTCATGATTATTTATTTTAGCATGCTACCAATTAAAGTACTTTCAGATATATGACTTCATTTGATCATCACAGTATCCTCTGGAGATGAGAAATGATGTTGCCATTTTCAGGTGCAAAACTTGAGATTTAGGAGGCTTAATGACTTGCCTAAGATCATACAGGTAAAGTCAGACCACCAAGACAGGGCTTCTGACTGCAGCTCCTGTTACTCCATTGGCAGGTTCCAAGAAAACAGCAGGCCTTGTTTAAGTTACTATAAAGATCCCATGGATTTAATGGTTTTGTGAACTGAAAAATGTGAAATTACTAAATGAATCATGCAACTTAATAATTTATTTTGCAGATGAGAGGTTATCATTTGACAGCTCTACTGTTCTTGCCATGTTGGCAATGCTTACTATTTATAAAATTAGGATATACTGATTCTATATAAGGGAGTGTTTTATGAGGTATAAACATATGGTACTTAATAAATACTAATCAGTGCCAGTTATTAAGAAATGTGAAGCAAATCCATCATTCTGTGGCATTGTTTCCTTCCCTTGCATTGAAATGATTTCTATACCTAACTATTTGTGTATAGTACACTTTTTATAAATGTGACTATTCTTTTAGAGCTTCCCTTTGAAGAATGTATTTGTCATAGTTGTGCCCAGGAATCGGTAGACTCCCTCCTTTGCCAGGTACATCCAGCCATGTTCTAGACTAGCAGAAAGATGTAAGAGAAAGCACCTTTAAAAATTCCTGTTTTACACTTACACCCCTTGTAGCTTTATTGTCTACCATAATGGAATTGGCAGGATAAGGGCATTCTTTGCTGGGCTACTGTCTTCAAAGCATTAAAATGTCTTTAATTTCTGCTGGATGATATGGATGTCTAGGGGACAAAATATTTTTTTGGTTTCTTGTGATATTTTTATTTTACAATGATTTAATATCTAACCACTTCTTGCCATTTTTATAAGATAGAGGCATAATATGATAAAAATTATTTAAAACATTCCAGATTTGTTTGCCCATACACTAACTGATTGTTTGCTAATTTCATGTCTCAAAGACATCTCAAGCGTTATGAAGTCCAGAATTGAACTCTTAATCTCCTTGTTCCCCTTCCTGCTCACTAAGCAATCTATTCTTCTTACAGTATCTCTCATCTTAGTGAATGCATCTGCTTCTGGTGCATTTGGCCAGTGATCTGGGCCCTACGTAGCCTTCTTATTTTATTTTATCTCCTTTACTCTTTCCTTCTCATCTGTACGTGCTTTTTCCCTCTCACTTCACCAACCCACTTTTCCCCTAATTTATACTCACCCATGGGGTTTCTGCTTTAATCTTCCTTTCCAGAACTACTAGCTGAATTTAGCCCCTGCCTGATGGCCTCGTCCTCTAATAAGAACAACAGTAGAGCTACAGGTAACATTTAGTAAACTTTGACTATGTACGGGTATGTAATATTATCAGCGGGATTAAGTAATTTTGCTCAGGGTTATACCCTGATAATTGAAAGAACTGAGATTTGGATTTAAACAATTTAGCCCACATTTAACTGCTTTATTACTCTGCTTCTTACTATGTAGCTATTTTTGTAATTAATATCTCGGTCCCCTCCTGTACTGCTGAGGTCTGTGAGGGCAGAGACGGTGTCTATCTTATATTCTTAGTATCTAGCAAGTTGAACGCATGCATGTGTACATGTTTCATACTCAGAAAGTATGAAAATGGATATAATTTATAAGTGGAACTCACAGTGAGCATTTTACCTTCCAGATGTGAAAGTATCTATAACTATGGAGAAATCTATTTAATTCATCTAGTAAATCAATTTACTGTTAGTGATCACACATCAAGGAACCTGATCTAGTTGGAGAAGTTTGAATTTGAAAAAGTTTCCCCACTGTTTTTGTGTCCTTGATTCACTAGATTTTAGAATCTACAGCATAGGGGTTATGGGAGATCAATTGGTGAACCTTAAATAGTCAAGTCAAAAACTGCCATCTTTTGGAATTTTTAGAAAAATGACAAAGAATAGACAGTAGACACACATGTATTATGAATTTCTATTCCAGCTTTGAAGAAGCCTCTTAGAATGGGATTGAAACTTACTTAGGATAGGATGGATAGGAGCACCAGGGAGAAAAAATTGGGAATTTTATACAGAGCTCCTACCTGTGTCAGGACATCACTGATAAGAAATTTCTGCCACATTTGGAAGACTTGAGTGTGAAGACGAAGAAAATGCTTGAAGACGAACTAAAAAAATAGATTCTTTTCTTGAGTCATTTCTTTGTTTTATTGGTGGGAACTCTGTTATCACAGAAAGTAATAAAAATTTGTTTGGGAAGGTCATACTTACTGTTTTTAAACCAAAACAAATGAAAGATGATATGAACTTGGCACTTGACACATGTTTGGAATTTAATGTGTGTAGTTATTTTCTGTGGGAAAGGTCTTTGAATATTGTCTTTCCCATAGTTAAAGTACACACAGCAAAAAAGAAAAAAAAAGGCAATCATGAAGATTTTTATTTAAATGAAAATTTAAAATTTAATTAAATTTTTATTTTATATATACACCTATAAATAAAATGTTACAAAAGTGCATAAATATGACACAATTATTTTCAGTACAGTTTTTTTGGGTGGTTAGTTCATTCTTCCCTCTTTTTTCTTCTCTCCCATCCATATCCCTGACCTTTAGGACCCTCTAAGCCATGTCAATTACCTGAGTTACATTATTCCATATTTTTTTCCATATTGTCATGTTCACGTACAAATATATATCTATAATACATTATGCACGTGCACACGTGTGTGTGCGTGTGTGTGTTTGTGTTTGTGAGGTTTATGAGCATTCCCTCTACTTTAAATTTTTCTGTCTTACTCAAGAATACCTCGTGGAAATCTGTTAAATGGCATAGCTCTAATTTATGCTTTTTAATGGCTACATAGTTGTATTAGTTTGCCAGGGCTACCATAACAAAGAACCAACCACACACTGGGTGGCTTAAACAGCAGAAGTTAATTTTATTACAATTATGGAGGCTGGAAGTCCAAGATCAAGGTGTGGGCAGGGTTGATTTCTTCTGAGGCCTCTCTCCCTGGCTTGTAGACGGCCATCTTCTCCCTGTGTTCACATGGTCTTTCCTCTGTGTGTGTGTGTGTGTGTGTGTGTGTGTGTGTGTGTGTGTGTCCAAATTTCCTCTTCTTATAAGAACACCAGTCATATTGGATTAGGGCCCACCCTAATGACCTCATTTTAACTTAATTACCTCTATATAGATACTATCTCCAAATATAGTCACATTCTGAAGTACTGGGCATTAGGACTTCAACATATGAAATTTTAGGGGATACAATTCAGCGCATAATAATAATGTTCTGTGATTTATTCAAATATTCCCTTACTGATAGGCATTTACATTAATTCTAGATTTTGCCACTGTGAACAGTGGTGCAATAAAATCTTTATGTGTATATCCATTTATTTCTATAGGATAATTCCCAAGAATGTGTTTGCTGTGCCACAGGGTATATATATACCCTATGGTGTATGGTTGCTGGATTACTTTTCAAAAAGTCTGTTATCAGTTAGCATTTATACTAGCAAGGTAACAGAATAATCCTTTTCCTAGCATTCCTATCAACAATAGGTATTATTGATCATTTTAATTTTTGCTAGTCTAATAGAAGTGAAATGATATTGTTCCTTTAATTTGCATTTCTCATAATTCTCTTCCCCTCTGTCTTGTCCCAGTTACTCCTTAACTGCCTGTGATTTGGGTTCTGCTCCTGCTGCTCTATTCATATTCTTCTCTCAGAAGTCACCAATTATGTGCTAATTGCTCATTAATTGGTCTTTGCAAAGTATTCTGAGATTTGTAGCATTTAAAACTCCTGGACACTGGTTTTTGTTTTGCCTCATTTTCATCTGTTTGCTGCTTGAATGTAGGCGCCACCTACAATATCATCCTGTCTTTCATTGCTCCTCGGTTTACCATGGGCTGGGAGATTTTATCCCAGTTTGTACTAGTTCCTGTGAGTGATTGGGTGAACTGCTCCAGATCCATGACTTTTTTTTTTTTTTTAATTTTTATTGAGGAATATTGGGGAACAGTGTGTTTTTCCAGGACCCGTCAGCTCCAAGTCAAGTCGTTGCTTTCAATCTAGTTGTGGAGGGCGCAACTCAGTGGCCCATGTGGGAATCGAACCGGTGACCCTGGTGCCATGAGCATTGTGCTCTAACCAACTGAGCCAACCGGCTGCTCCCGTGAACTTTTAACATTAGTAAAAAAGCAAAATCTTAAAAATGACTAAATTATTTGCAAATATTCATTAAATAAGCCCTGTTTACTTCTTGTAGTTATAACAGCTAGTAGGTTAATAGGTAAATTTATTTTTTTGTGTGTGTGTTTTTATTTTATTTTTCAATTACAGTTGACATTTAATATTTTATGTTAGTTTCAGGTGTACAACATATTCGTTAGACAAGTAAATTTATCTTTAGCATAAACACCCAATAGTTAGGTGGTTTTTGCTACTTGAGTATTTGAAACACTATGGCAAATAATTCCTTACAACCAAAAAAATAAAATACAATAAAAATTTTTAAATCACGTAATAAAAAACAATTTTAAATTATTTAAACTGAAGTATTAAACTTGAATTTATTATCTTTTTTGCAAAATATTATCCTTTACTAAATATTTCCTATCCTGGTTAAATGAATGGTTCTCTCTCATTGCTGCCCCCACATACCCCAAAAACAGTTATCCAAACCCACCTCCTCACGTGTTTTCTACCTCCCACTGGTTCTGCCCTTGGTTAAGGCCTTCATTGTTTCTTTTTACAGTTTGCAGCATCCTTCCAACTTGTTTTGCTTCCTTCAACCTCATCTTTGTTTTAACCCATCCTTCTTACTGACACCAGAGAGATTCTTCGGCGTGCAGATCCTAATTATGTCAGTCTTGTTTTAAACCCTTCAGGTATTTTCCGCTGATCACTTCTCACCTTCTTAGCGTGACATACAAGCCTGTCCTTTCCAGTTTTGCTTTCTTAGTATTCTTTGGTCCAACTCTTGTAGTTTTCCCAACACATTTTGTCTTGGCTCTATGCCTTTCTTTTTTTTTTTTTAATTTACTGAGCCTTTGGAAAAAATGGTTTTTATTGAATTTAACTAAAAAAAATTATTTAAAATTAGTTTTTATAACTAACTTTAGAACATCTTTGAAATGAGTATAGAGTGTTTGGTGTGATACACATAATTTTTAGGCCAGATATGTTTATCCTGTCTTAAAAGTAACATATGCACTCAAAAAAATTATTCATAATTATATACATCACTTATTTCCAAAATGGAGTTGAGGTAACTATGCATTTGGGCTGTATTTCCTTTTTTTTAAAATTAGTTTCAGGTGCACAAGACAAAGTAATACTTAGACGTTTGTCATTTATATCCCTCACACTGTGTGAACCCCCCCGCCCCCCATCCACTATCCCTCTGACATCGCATACTGCCATTACATTTCCACTGTCTCTATTCCTAATGCTGTACTCTGCTTCTTGTAAGTATATACGTACACATATATATATACACATACATACACACACGCACACACATAACTTGTAGTTGACATTCATTATTGTTCAACTTCAGCTTCAGGTGTACAGTGCAGTGATCAGGCATCTACATCATCCCTGAGGTGGTCTCCCTAATGAGACAAGTGTCCATCGGACACCCTACAAAATCTTTACAACATTATTGATTACATTCCCCAAATTAATTTTCAAAACCCTGTGGCCATCTTGTGGTTACTGACTGTTTTCTAATCCCCTCACCTTCCCCCTTCCCCCTACCCTCTATGCCTTTTTTAATGGTAACTCTTTTAGTAAAAGCCCTTCTTTATCTGCTGCCTAGTGCACTTTATTTATCCTTTATGCCCCAGTTCAAGTATGTTTGACTTATGAAGACTTCTAATACTCCTTACCCACCATCAGCAAGGGTCACTCTTTTTATTTTTTGTCATCACTGTACCTTAAATATACTGTATTTTGTCGGGTATAATGCATACTTTTTTGCCCAAATTTGTGAGGAAAAAATAAGGATGCACGTTATATATTGGTAGTACTAATTCTGTATGTATATAAATGTTTTTAATTCTTTTATTTATGCTTATGAGTTAAAAGTGTAACTCTAGAAATCAATTATGATATCCGTATGCAAAATAATACCCTGGAATACAATAATAGGTTTCGTTGAACTTATGACTGAAGTAACGGTGAAGAGTTCTTGGCCTTCTATGATGCGTAAATATCGTAAATTTGTTTTTACGATACATAACATTTCTTGTACCTTGTATCTGTTCTTGTGTTTTATAATTATTTGTTACGTAAAATTTCTTATACCATAATATGTTAAAAAATAAATGATAAAATTGCTTTATAATACAAAAAACAAGTACCTAAATGTAAACAAATAAGATTTGAATTAAAACATTAAAGCAAAAGATTTTTTCCCCTGAAAATTTGGGCCAGAAACATGGATGTGCATTATGCATGGGAGCGCATTATATGCAGCAAAATACAGTAACTCCACATTGGTCTCATCACACTGTGTGAAGTCAGTTGTTTACATGTCTAGCTCATCTGTGCGCTGAAATCTTTGAAGGCAGGTGGTATGTCCTCATTCATGTTTGTGTCCCGAGCAAATAAGAGGAGTTCAAGGAAAAAAATAAGATTGTTATATACATGGACCTAAAGGCTAATGAACAGGCCCCAAGACATGAGAAAATATTTTAGTCCATTTTATTTGTGGAAAAGATTTAAGTTCTTTAACACGTTGCGTATGGCGGGGTTTAAATCCCTCGTGAAGATTCTCGTGATCTGTACGCAACGTGTTAATTTGTTTCATTTTTGTCTTTAAAAATATTTTTACAAAGGACGTCTGCTTTGATTTTTAAATAAACCTCCGAACGAGGAGAAATAAGCATCTAAAACATCAAATATTGACTAAACAATCATAACACTGAGAAAGAGATTTAACAATCCAAATCTTTATTATTTGCTATTGTAAAGGTTTTGAGAATACCAATTTTATTTCAGATTCTCCTGTTATAAATAAAAGTAGCAGATCTGGGCTTGAGATATGACAAAATACAATTTAGATGCCTTTCTAATCCTTCAGAGAGCCATTGGTTAGAAAAAACTATTAAAGATTCATCAGAATTCACAATACTGTTTTCTGGCAGTGTACCCAAGGGGTTCCCTAAACACACTTAGAGGACTCATGTATCAAACAACTAGGAATTGATTTAGACCTAATCCCTTTGCTTTTTCAGAGTCCACAAAATCTGGCAATAATAGCCAACAAAGTTGCTTCTGAATTTGTTAGAAATTACTGGAGACAAAATGAACTGTCAGGATAGAAGCATGCAGTACTTTAGAAAGGTTTAAAATTCAATGGGTGGCATCTTTAGTTGAATATGATGATTATACTTTAAAAGAATACTGTCATATGAAATTCTTATTCATGGCTATCATTAATTTTTTAGTGAAACTTTTGCATTTATTTACCTAATTACGTAAAGTAATTGTGTTTCAAGAAGCATGTGAATTTTTCTCTATCAATAAATGTAAGTATAAAATATGTTTTTGAAAACTGTATATAAGGGAAAGCTCACATCTAGTTTAAACCCAATTCTAAGTGTTTATTTTAATTACACACACACACACACACACACACACACACACACAATGAATATCCACAGTTGATGGCTTCAAAAGCTGTCATAAGATTTGTCAGGATAACCAATTCTGGATAGTCTTGAATAATTTAGATCATTTGATCTATTAAATATCTTTGAGTATCATTTAGATGGAATGGACACTTTAGCTGTAATACTATTCATAGAAGAGAAGTGGTTTTTATTCTAACTTATAGGAAATGTAATACTTCTGTCTGCTTATTAAGTAATTCTCTAAACAGTATCTTCCTTGAAAGAATAAAGAACAGTATCTTCCTGTGTATTTCAGGAATTGGTGCTCTCTGCTTATCTTAAACATTTACCATTGCCCATGTTTTTCAATCAGAGATTTTGAAGTGTTGTTTTTAAGGAAGAACAATAATTTATTAGTTTCTTGTATAAATGAACCTTATGATTATAATTTGACAGATTTAAGATATGTTGAAGGTTAATGTCCAGAAACTTAGAAGAACAGTTGGCATCATGCATTTTACACCTAATAGGTTTTATTTGGTTATTAGTAACCATCAATGAACAAAACTTTGAATTTCTGAAATTTTGTGTCATGAAATGTGTCACACTTAACATTTGAATTGTATGTGCCTGAATTATAAACACTATTAAGTGTTGTTTTTGTCTTAAACCGTAGCATTTCCCCACTGTGATTATATGCAGTTCATTTGATTCTATGTAATAAACATCTTTTTCAGTTCTAACTAAACCATGTTGAATGGTTTCTGCTTTAACATTTATACTCCTGAAATCAACCAGACTCTCTAGCCTTACCCAACACCCCTTTTCGATCTTAATTCCAAGAAAGAAATATTTTATTCCCCTCACCCCTAAAGTACACAGACTTTGAGTATTCCCTGAATGTCATAGGTTTGGAGTGAAAAGCAAAGAGAAAATGATTCCATAAATAGATAACGAAGTCCTGCCCAATTGTAGCATCACTGTCCAAATAGAGGAAATAGACAAGGGAACATGTAATTATAATTCAGTATGACAAACCCTGTAACAAAAGTGTGGTACCTAGTACAAGGATTAGCTCAGAGCAGAGTATAAGACCCATATGAGCAGGGACTATTTTTGCTTCATCTCTATACAGACATGTCTCAGAGATACGGTGGATTTAGTTCCACCACAATAAAATGAATATTGCGATAAACCAAGTCAAATTTTTTGGTTTCCCAGTGCATATAAAAGTTATATTTACACTGTATTATAGTCTGCTAACTGTGCAATACCATTATGACTAAAATAACAATGTATATACATTAATAAAAATATTTTATTACTAAAAAATGCTATCTTCTATCATCTGAGCCTTCAGTGAGTCGTAATTGTTTTGCTGGTGGAGGGTCTTGCCTCTGTGTTGATGGCTGCTGGCTGATCAGGGTGGTAGTGGCTGAAGGTTGTAGTGGCTGTGGCAGTTTCTTAAAATAAGACAATGAAGTTTGCTGCATTGATTAACTCTTTCATGAACAATTTCTCTGTAGCATGTGATGCTATTTGATAGCATTTTACCCACAGTAGAACTTCTTTCAAAATTGGTGTGAACCCTCCCATACCCTGCCACTGCTGTATTTACTAAGTTTATGTAACATTCTAAATTCTTTGTTGTTATTTCAACAGTCTTCACAGCATCTTCCCCAGGAGGAGATTCCATCTTGAGGAACCACTTTCTTTGCTCATCCATAAGAAGAAACTCCTTATCCATTAAAATTTCATCATGAGATTGCGGCAATTCAGTCACATCTTCAGGCTCCACTTCTAATTCTAGTTCTCTTGGTATTTCTACCACATCTGCAGTTATTTCCTCCATTGAAGTCTTTAATCTCTCATAGTCATCCATGAGGGTTGGAATCAACTTCTTCCAAAGTCTTGTTAATGTTGATGTTTTGTCCTCTTCGCATGAATCATGAATGTTTGGAATGGCTTCAGAATGGTGAATCCTTTCCAGAAGGTTTTCAATTTACTTTGCCGAGATCTATCAAAGGGATCTCTACCTATGGCAGCTATAGCCTTATGAAATGTATTTCTTCAATAATAAGACTTAAAAGTTGAAATTACTCCTTCATCCCTGAGCTACAGAATGGATGTTGTGTTGGCAGATGTGAAAACAACATTAATCTCGTTGTACATCTCCATCAGAGCTCTTGGGTGACCAGGTGCATTGTCAGTGCGCATTAATGTTTTGAAAGGAATCTTTTTTTTCTGAGCACTAGTTCTCAACAGTGGGTTTAAAAGGTTCAGTAAGCCATGTTGTAAACAGATGTGCTATCATCCAGGCTTTGTTGTTCTATTTATAGGCAGAGTAGATTTTGCAGAATTCTTAAAGGCCCTTGGATTTTCGGAATGGTAAATGATCATTGGCTTCAACTTAAAGTCCCCAGCTGCACTAGCCTCTAGCAGGAGAGTCAGCCTGTCCTCTGAGGCCTTGAAGCCAGGCACTGACTTCTCCTCTCTAGCTATGAAAGTCCTAGTTGGCATCTTCTTCCAATATAAGACTTTTTCAGCTACACTAAAAATCTGTTGTTGAGTGTAGCTGCTTTCATTATTTTTCTTCTGGATAACTTATTGCAGCTTCTGCAGTAGCATTTGCTGCTTCACCTTGTTCTTTCCTATTATGGAGATGGCTTCTTTCCTTAAACCTCCTGAACCAACCTCTGCTAGCTTCAAACTTTGCTTCTGCAACTTCCTCACCTCTCTCAGCCTTCATAAAATTGAAGGGAGTTAGGACCTTGCTCTTGATTAGGCTTTGGCTTAAGGGAATGTTGTGTCTGGTTTGATCTTCTATCCAGACCACTAATACTTTCTGCATGTCAGCAATAAGGCTGTTTTGCTTTCTTCTCGTTTTTGTATTCAATGGGTTAGCACTTTTAATTTCCTTCAAGAACTTTTCCTTTGCATTCACAAATTGGCTAATTGGCTCAAGAGGCCTAATTTTTAACCCTATCGGTTTTCTACCTACCTTCTTCACTAAGCTTAATCATTTCTAGCTTTTGATTTAAAGTGAGACACGTGCGACTCTCCCTTTCACTTGAGCGCTTATTATTGGACTATTTCAATATTGATATGTCTAAAAGAATAAGGAGGCACGAGGAGAGGGAGAGAGATGGGAAACGATCAGTCAGTGTAGCAGTCAGAACACATTTATCAATTAAGTTTACTGTCTTATATGGGCATGGTTTGTGGTGCCGCCAAACAATGATAATGCTAACATCAATAATCACTGATCACAGATCACAATCACAAACATAATAATGAAAAAGTTTGAAATATTGCAAGAATTACCAAAATGTGACAGATATGAAGTGAGCAAATGCTATTGGAAAATGGCACTCATAGATATGCTCAATACAGAGTTGCCACAAACCTTCGATTTGTGAAAAATGCACTATCACTATCTGCAAATCTCAGTAAAGTGAAGCACAATAAAATGAGGTGTCCTTGTATATCTAGCACCTGACAGAGGGTCTGGCATTTAATAGATTCAATAAGTCAGTTAAATGAATGAGATTAATTCTGCCTTGGAAAGAGACAGAAACAAGGATGTCTTCACAAATAAGGAGAGATCTGGGCTTTGAAAGGCAAATAGGTAGATGACAGGGTAAGAGAATGATTGATAAGCCTGGAGAACAACAGTGTGAGTGAAACTGCCTGCCGCATTTCAACAAACTGCAGTCTGAATTGCTTCAGCATAAAGTGTAAATTCATTGAAGAGTAGCTGGAGATGGAGCCTTAATTAATGAAGAATTGTGTTGTTTCCATGGGTTTCTTTGAATAATAAAGAACATTGTTTTTTAAAAATTGATCAATTTACAATTTCCTGAACACTTTTTAAAATGTGTTTTGCGGTACCTGAACCACTTCCTTAAAGGACTTTAATATTTTTAAAAATTAGAATTATTGTTGATTAAATATTTTCATTTTAATATTTATCTCTAGCATTTTAGCCTTATGTTGGATATTTAGTACATTTATAATTTTGTATAATATATTGGGGATCCTTTGTGTAATCCATGATCCTTTATGATTTTACTTTTTCAAATTATGAAGATTAATAGTGCTGTGTTTGCATTTATGACATGCCAGTGTTTAAGTATGACAGCATATTTCAAGCTAAGTCTTATATAGAAATCTACTGTATAAAATAGGTACAGTTCATGGGCATTCCACTTCTTATGTTGATGGGGCTACTAGGACACTCTCAGACCCCTCCAAGTTTGAAAGTCAAAAGTTTAGTGGAAAGAGCTCCGGCCTAGATGCCAGGAGGCTCAGGTTCAGTACTTACAGCATTACTTTTATAGTTAGCCACGGGATTGTGGGTGTCTCCTTTTTCTCATCCGCTAAATAGAGGGAGTGAGTTAAATGAGTTCTAAAGCCCCTTTTAATTCTATTACGTGGTTTTATAAATCTGTAGCTATAGTTTGTGATGCTAGAGCTTTGGACAGGACTGTAGCCCCCAATTAGAGCTACAGTGTCTAGGACTACTTCTTACTGAAACCAGGGGCTGTGTATACTGTGTTTTTCATATATATATATATATATAATATCATATATAATAAATATCGCATTTGTGAAATACAGTTCTATGTGTGAGATATAGTTTTTCTTGTTCAACTTTTATGATAAGTTCTTCCCCCACCAACCCCCCCCTCCATGTTATATTTGAGGTTTGGTAGGATAGGTGGAGATACCTAGCAAGTAATTAGAAGTGTGGGTCTAAAACTCAGGAGAGAAGTCAGGACTAAATATAGATTTGGAATCATCCACACAGGGGATACTTCAGAATTTGGAAGTAAATGAGATTACTTGGGGAAAGAACAGCAGACAGACGAGTATAGTATCCATATTTGAGGGCTGGAGGAAGATAATGAACTTTAAAAGGAAGTGGAAAAGGAGCAAAGAAATAAGAGAAGTAGACTGGATTTTGTAACTGATATTAATAAGTTTTAAAAGCCTTAAAAAAAAAGCCCACCATGGTGTTATGATTCACTGCTAGATGAAAGTAACTCAGCCATGAAGGTAAATGGTATCTGAGAAAATAATTTAAACCAATGGAGGCATGCAAGTCAATGTATAAAAATAAAACTTTTCTCAAGTTCCAGTTAAAAAGAAAAAGGATGTTTAATCATATTAAGTGTTGAAGAAGAATAAGCTTACAAGGTTCATTACTTACACACTTTAGTCAGTGCGATGGCCATGGTGAATGGAAAGCACTGAACTGAGAAACACGAATCCTGGGTTCTAGTCCAAATTCTATCCATTATTTTAACTGTATAACCATTCCGTCATCTAATAGGGTGGAGAGATTTGTAAACAGATCAGTTAGAATCAGGCTGGTAATAGCTATACTGAGTATGATCAAAAGTGGTTGTGCAAATGATTGAAGCCTTTTGGGGCTCAGTGTGTTCACCTGTGAAATAATCATAAATTGTTTTAAACATCATACTTAATGTAGTACCTCCTCCCCCCCCACACACAGAGTTTTGAATTGTCATAATGTTATTTGCATCTAAAATACATTTCTTTAGGAAGTATTATGAGGTGCATATGTACATATAGAGAGTGCCAAAAAAATGTATACACATTTTAAGAAAGGAAAGAGCTGTATTAAAATTGGAATACTCAATGTATACCGATAGCAAAAGATGAATACAAGTCATGTGTATACATTTTTTTTTTGGCACGCTTGGTATATATACATATCTATGTAGTTAAGTGCCCTTGGCCAGTGTGCACTTTCATCCCATGAGTGCCCTACTGCTGCCCTTTAGAGAGTGGAGCATATTTTGAAATATGTATTGTTTGTCTCCTGGAACTGTTTTTCTGCCATTTTTTAAAAGGAGGGAACAATTTTGACCCATAGAGATGCAAGTAAAGAATATGCTGGTTATTAAAATGTAAGTTCTACAGAGGTCAGAGGTATGAGGTGCCTCCAAAGAAATAGTTGAGAAAATGTAGGTAAAGGTTAATAGGCGTTTATAAATGAGTGACCACCATGTTAAATTCCTAAAGCACAGATAGTCACAGATTGTCGAAAGTGCCCATTTTGTGTCCTTTGATATATGGTGACTTTGTGTTCAACAAACATTTATCAAACTTGTATTATGTGCCCTGCGCAATGCTAGATGCTAGAGTTACATTGGTGAATAAGATAAGACATATCCCTCTTGGATTGTATCATTTATGGGAAAGACAGAGTTAAACCAGGGACAGAGACCCATAGAAGTTCAGGTTTGCCCAACCAGTGCATTGAGTAAATGTTCTAACTACCACAGGTTCTTGGCAAAAACCATGTAAACTGCATGTTTTATCCCTAGCTCAGCTTCTCCCTTCCTCTCTGTAATCCCCCACCTCGGGGTAACCATGGTTTAAGAAAAACAATATTGAAAATATGCAGTTAGGTATCTGACTCTCCAGGAGCATGTTAATGAGCATGTATGGTGCAAGTTGCTGGGGAAGGATGGGAACTCCTGACTTCTGGGACATAACATTCAAATCTGTATTTGTAAGCCAGACCATGTTCTTGAGTATAAACTCACATTAAAAAAAAAAAATCCTTTTGTTTAATTAAATGAAACAACCTACATTTTAATTACCTTGCTTTTTGTTTATAGGTCCAAGGGCAAGTGCATCCTACTCTTGAGTCTAGTGATGATGCTCTTCAGTATGTAGAAGAATTAATTTTGCAGTTATTAAATATGCTATGCCAAGCTCAGCCCCGAAGTGTTTCAGATGTAGAGGTATGATCAATTTGCCTTGTATTACTTTATATATATCTAATCTGTGTGTTTATTATAATTTCAGTGAAAGAGGAGTTTGCTCTTCAGTTTCACAAAATAAATATATTATGTTTAAAAAAATGAAGACTGGATTTATTTTAACTTTGTATTTGGTGTATGATAGCATATTTATGTTTTAGCTGTCGAATTATTCCATGTTTTGCTTTTAATCAAAAATGAACTTTTGTTGGCCTCTAAATACTCCTTGTTAATGCTAGAATTATATATACATATATGTATATATATGTATATGTGTATTTTTTTCTTATACCTTCCAAATGTTTCTTTTGTTTGTAAAGCCACCTATCCTTTCAAAAACATTTCAGTTAACTTTTTGATCTTCAGGTGTTACATGTATTTTAGATAATAAGTGGACCCCTTTCCACAGATTGAAAGAGAGGAAAATACCTAAAAATCTACGAAGGAAGTTTTGTAATGTTTTACAGAGATGACATGGTCCCTGTCTTTTTAGGGGTTATAGGTTAGTGGAGAAACAGATAGGCGTATGAGCAATAAAATAATGTGATGTACTATGAGTAAAGGAGATGTGGGAAAGTTTAAAAGGAGCAAATTAATAATATGGGCTTTGGGCCTCAGGGTTAGCCTCTCAGTAACAGGAATATAAATTGAGTTCTGAAGGAGTCAAAACTTTGAGAGGAGAAGAAAGAAGTTTTGAAGTACTGACTGTAGAAAATGGGAGATAGAGCTGGAAAAATAAACGTTTTGTGGCAATGATGAAGGATCATTTGACTTGAAAAACCTCGAACGTATAGAGGTACAAATCTTTGGGTTTCTGTGACATTTCTTCTGCAGTACTCAAGTGTGGGCATAAAAAAGATAGCTGAGTTGAATGGTATTTCACCATGGATATACAACGGGAGGACAGTAGGGCAGAGGATTGTGGAAACAGTGCTTTATAGTCCTTTTCAGGACACAACACACATAGAATATAATAATAATTCTATGGCACACAGTGAATGGCGAGGAGGTATCTCTATCTATCGCAGGCCCTGCTCTGTTTCCCTGAGGGCTGAGAGAGTGATATATAGGTATATCCAATGAGAAACTGCTAAAAAGAACATCAGAGAATCTAAATTGGATAAGGAAAAAAGTGAAATGTAATAATAGCTGATATGTGAGTGCTTGGTACAGTATCATGCACTAGGCTAAATAATTCTGTTTTGTATTTCAAGTTTTTAATAACCCCATGAAGATGGTGCTGTGTTTTTCTCTTACTAGAATGTAAACTCCAGGAATTTTTTCACTGTTGTTCACTGCCAGATTCCCACCACCTAGAACAATGTCTGGCACTGAGAAGGCACTCAGGAAATATATGTTGAATGAATAAATGTGGAAACTGAAGCCCAGAGAGGTTAAGTTGCCCAAGGTCACAGCTAATAAATAATGAAGCCAAGACTTTTCTGGGGCAAACATTCCACTAAACTATTCTGCCAGGTAGGAGAAAGCAGACAGATTGGAAAAACATGGAGGGAACAGGGTTTTGAATTTCCCAATAAGGTCAGAGAACTGGTAGCACTAGAATACCTCAGTGAGAGAAATAGAAGAATAGATTGGGATCAGAGACAGTTGTTGGAATGTAAGATTTCTGGGGTAACATGGTTACAAAATAGGGTGTGGCCGTGTGTTGGTGGCTGGACGACAGGTGCTGAATTATGAGGCCACGGTATTTTATGTGTTCTTAATGTAGACAATAAAGTCACATGGGATGACAGAGCCCTTTACATGCGTAGATAAAAGTGATGTTTCAGAAGCAGCTTATGATGTGGAAAAGAAGCTAAATCCACCTTCATGTGGGTTTTGGGACAAGGGCACTTCCTGCTCTAGAAGTTGTCAGGGGAGATCCAGATTTCAGCTGAGCAGAGATATTAAGGAACATTCAGTTACAGAGGTTGTGGATATAGAAAAGATTGTGTACTATGGAATACCAACTTACTTGATTGCTTAAGTCAAACCGTATTTCATTTTTTATCCTATTTTCCCATTGAATTATAAGGTCAAATATCTTTTATTCATCATTTCCTTTAGGCACTAATTACATTGGGCTTTATAGTAGATATTGAACAGAACTGATTGCCTGACTCTTCTCATTAACAATTCCATTTGCTCTTTTGGATCCTAGTTAGGTTCTCCCACAGTGTTTATAAAATGTAACATCCAACCCTTTGCCTACTGTATTAGAATGGAATTGACAGATCTTGTCTTGCTTATCATTCTGATGTTGGTACATCCCAGGAATTTGCTAGTTTGATAACAATTGCATTCTCAAATTCAGCTCTTTACAGGTATGTTGTACTATACCTATGTTTGTCTAATTTCCTCCTTTTAATTAATATAGAAACTAATTTATAATTTTCCAATATTGGAGGAGATGATGAATTCTTGAAAGTTACTAGTGAGTCTCTCAGTCTTCCCACTTTCACAGATGTAATCAATATGTAGGTACTAAAGACTAATATAGGGTATTTTATAGTTTTTTAATACTTAGAAAATTTCTGAGATATCAAAGATATTTACCCTATGTCCTGTCTTGTTATGTTTAAGCATTTAACCAGGGCCCTTAAAATAGATATAGCCATGTGATATTCCAATGAGCTGGCTTTGGTGTTGTTGGGAATGAATTTTTGAATGAGAATATATGACAGTAATAGAAATAGCAATCAGTTGTGTAACAGGCTTTGTAATTTCAAAGCACTGTTATATACATCTTTATGTCCTTACAACAACCCGGTGTAGTAGTTGTTATTCTCCTTATTTTATATATTAGACAATTAATCTCAGAATGGTGGAACAGAATAAAAAATAAAAAGAAGATGGAAACCTGTGTTTTTTCCAGTCAATAGTCAAATACCCTTCTTCCTATACCATTCCCCTAAGGGTATTTAGATAAGAATATTGAGATACAGAGATATTTAGATGACTATAATTGTATAATGGTATCTTAGATTCTTTTATCAGGAGACAATTTTCCATTTTCTTCATTCATTCGGATTCTTTATTTTTTAAATACATTTCTTTAATTTTAAAAACACATTTGTAGCACTCTATTAAAATAATAAGGACCATGAATTTAGCAAGTCTTTCAAATACATCCTGGGGTAAGATTTTATCAAAATTTAAAAAAATTTTTTGAGCTATATAAAAATGTACTATAAAAATAGATCAATCTGAGCTAGTGGAATATATGAATTTTTTGATCTTTCTAAATACATTTTGATTACTTTAAAGTATAAGCATAATTCAGAGTAAAGTGGCAATTCTTGCTTACTATTTGGCCCCTATAGAATTTGTTTTAATGAAAAACTGAAAATGATTTTTAGTTGCCCTATAGTTTTAGGAAAATAGATACTTCAGAAGTGCTTGAAAACTGATGGATTACATACTTTTCTATAATTTTGCTAATTTAAAAGTTTTAAGTTGTATTAAGATCATCACAAATTGTAAACTGTAATAGTCCAAATGAATGGGATTTTGTTTTATTGATGTAGCCAATATTCACTCATCCATGCCACCAGTATCTGAGTATCTTATCAGTCAGGCAGTATTCCAGATGTATAAGGAAGGCTCTGGGAATGCAGAAGAGGGATAAATGTTATTTGGCCCTGTCTTTTCAAAATAATTTAAGTTTTAAGAGATAGTTTATAAAAATTATTCCAATCTGGTTTGTTCTCCCTCTCCTTATTGTCTATACTTAATCTTTTAGAAGAACAGAAGCAAAAACTAGTAGTATTTTTTTGTGTGTGATATTTCCCTGGTAAAGTAATTTCTTAAACCGTTTTGTCCTTTCATAATTGTACTTGTCCTTTATTTCTTTCTAGATGACTAGACTGACTGCCATTTGTAATATCTTTCCTGTTTCTCTTTCTGGCTCTTGTGCCTGTTTTTAACGAACTTTCATTTCTTAGGACACTGATACATTTTTCTTTTCATTTAACTCAGGTTTTCTTGGCCTCTTTTATCTTAGACTTTTTTTTCCCATCAATCATATCCTAAAATTTTTTTAAGTTTGCTTTCTTTCCATTCATTTTTTGTTAAGCTCTTTTCTTTTTCATCCTAAAGAGTCCTTATGTCTAATAAGTTTTCCATTAACATTTAGATTTCCCAAGTAGTTTCTCCATATTTTCTACCTTTCTAGAAAAAAAAAAAAAATCTCCCACACATTCTAAGCTTTTGTTACTATTAATAAGACTTTAAAAGTACCTGTGGTCTGGAGTTTTGCACTGAAATGCATGTGTAGGAATTTCCATAGGTCCTAGGATATTTGTATTGGAATTGATCTTCAAGATTATCTATTTAGACCCCTTTATTATGTAAAGCAAAAGACAAGGTTTTGTTAATAAGAGACAGGGCTGAATCTCAAACCTAGCATTTTTTTGTATCTCATTTATTTTTTCCAAAGCCACTAAATGTTCCCAATTAACTAAATGTTAATTAGGGTGAAGTTTCTTATTTCAAACAAATGAAATTACTAATCTTAAAAGTAGCAGAGAAATAGAATTCCAATTCATGAATCTTTCATTAATCATTCCTCCTTGGGCTCTTTTACTTTAAAAACATTTTTTAAATAATTGTACAAATAAAGTTTGCCACTAGAGGAGATAAAGTATTTCTTTCCACTTGGCCTTTCCACATTCAAAGCATCTTTTGTTGACCCTACCAATCTTTTCCCATACATTCGACTCTTGGTGTTACATAAGTATGTAGTTGGTAATTTGATTCCAATAATACACTAGTAAGTAAGTTTAAAATGTGTACGTCATTATTATGTTTTCTTTCTTGCCTTCTGTTGTCATTCCTGATTTACTTTCCCCTTCTTTCTTAAAACAATAGATAAACTTGGGATTAGATGGATAAAATTGAGATGGGAAGGGATTGCTGTTCTGTTTTTTTTTTCTTCCACCTCAACCTCTGCCTACAGTTTGCCTCTGTAATTACCCAATGATTTATTTTCAAAGACAATATATTTAGAATTGTCAAATTGAGTTCAGCTTCTGTTCTCTTCTACTTTTCTATCACCACTACACACCAGTGCTTTTTAGACTCTAGGTTGTCACCCATTAGTAAATTATAAAATCACTTTAGTGTATTGCTCAGCTAACATTTTTTTTAAATGAATAGAAGATATCAATGCAAATAGCTTTTCAGCTAGGCATTTAAAAAAGTTTGTAAACTCCATTTTTAACTACAATAATGCTTTCAATATATCTCTAATTCCATTAATTAGACTTAAAATGATTGCTTCTTATATTTGTCAGCTGATATTTAGTTTTATAATCAGGAGTGATGTTTAATTTTATCTAGTCGACTACTGCGGTAAATACTACTTTGGTAAATACTGAGTAATTCAAAATTCGTGTGTTAAAATTATGTAATAGCGACCTCTACTGGTTTTAATTATTGTATCTTGTTTTAAAAACTTGAGAGGATGAAAGTACCTTTTGTTTGAAGTGAATTTCATTAGTTTATTAAAGTAGGGAAATTCCACTTTTACATTAACGTGAGGTGTTTTACTTTCAGTGGAAATTCTAACGAATAAGTGCTGGAAATTAAAATGAAGTATTTTGTTAAAAATTAATGAATGACCTATGGAGGATGCAGACTCTAATGATGAGCTACCGTGTACGACTATTAAAATTGCTGTTACCGGTGTAATTCCTTGATTTCCATGATTTGTAAATAGTTTTGAAGTCAAGTTTTGCATGATGGATAAAGAAAAAAAATTCTTAGAAGTTTCAAGTGCAAAATGTTACTTGAGTTTGTATTGAAAAGTAAGGACAAATGAATGATAGTTGGATTTAGATATTTACTTCTTGAGCTTAGGTTTTGTTCCTTGAATTTTTATGTAAGTAATGTTTAAAATGGCTTCTACTCATTCTTGTCATTAGCTTTTTCACAGTGAAGTTGAAATTCAGAATGTGATTTTCCCCCTAGATAATACAATGAATGTTTAGTCTCTTAATTGCCTAGTTAAAAAACTAATACATTGACAGTTAGTTTTTCTTAACTTAAGTATATTTGTAGTATAAGTTATACCACATGTGAAAAGCCTGCTTTTGGTATTCTTTGATTTTAAAAGTAAATTATAAGCGAAGAGTACTGTTTAATATATTTGTTGCTTAGTTGTTAATTTTCCTATTTTCCAAGGAACGTGTTCAAAAAAGTTTCCCTCATCCAATTGATAAGTGGGCAATAGCTGATGCCCAATCGGCTATTGAAAAGAGGAAACGAAGAAACCCTTTATCTCTCCCAGTAGAAAAAATTCATCCTTTATTAAAGGTAAAGCTGAACTACTGCCTTTTTGCCCTTTAAAAGCAAAATAAAACCCATAATTTTCAAACACAAAGAGTATATTTTATGGGTAATAGAGTCAAGTGAAAGGTAAAATTTTCTCATTTTAATTTTTCTAGGAATTCATGTTGTGGAGCGGATGATATGATAATAGGGAAGTGTAAGTTGGGCAAAATGGTTTAAAGTAATTTCATACCAATAGTAATAGTCAAGCAAATTGAAGGAACTAGGAAAAGTTGTAATTGTGCATGTTGTTCGTCTCAGATGTTAGTAGAACCTCAAAGAGAATTTATAAAACCCCTTTCTTGTTAGTTAGACCTAAATGTCCCTATAATTCCTTCAGATCTTAGCCCTTCACATCATTAGGTGCGTAAGGACCTTAGTGAGACTGCCATGGGATTATGTGTAATCTTTGAACAAAAATTCCCTAAAGCGCACCTAAACCATCCAGTTCTACTTGGCATTTAAGTCAGTTGGTCATATTTCTCTAGAACTGATAGAAAGAATAACTGCTAGAAACTCTAATAATGATATTTTTATTTTATTGAATACAATGAATAAACTATTGATTAACTCTCACATTAAGAATATAGGTATTATAATAATTAAAACCTTAATACTTTTGATATCAATAATTTTGTATATACTATAACATAAGCAGAATGCTAATGCTTACATACGTTATCTCTAAATTTTATTACTCAGCAAAGTTATTATCATCATCCCCAGTTTGTAGGTGAGGTAACTGAGGCAGAAAGTGATAAGTAACTTTTAGTCCAAGTTCACAGGGCTGGTAAGCCCCACAAAGTCCATGCTCTCTTTGAAGTCTAATAATAGGACTATTTAACATGCTTTTAATAACCATTATTGTTCAGTAAGACATAGCATGAATATTTTTTCCATAGAAACAATCCAGATACCAGGAATGAGCTACTAGGATTTTGGGAAGCCCAGGTTTCTTTGGAAATAAGGATAGAGGTATAAGACTAGTAGATATTCCCATATACCAATAATATATTAACTCTTTTTCTGCATAGAGAAAAAAAAAACTCTTTTGTCATAGTTAATTCCAGGTATTCTGACTTAGATACCAACGAGCATTCCCCACCCCCACCCCCAAATTTGGGCTTCCCTTCCTAAGTTAAAGATTATCTATTTAGTAATTTGTATAATACTTCTTAGGTATTTTATATGATCATAGGTAACTTTGTCATACCTTTTCTTAGCTTACATTTCCAAGTAGCAATATGTATATTATTCATAGATGAGCCACTTAAAATTAAATGATGTTAAATAATCACACACCTCAGTAAAAGATAAACTAAATTGTATGCATGTTTTTTTAATCACTGTGTCAAATTTATAGTATATGACTTTTAAACATGCTTTTCTTTTAATTTTTCAGGAGGTCCTAGGTTATAAAATTGACCACCAGGTTTCTGTTTATATAGTAGCAGTATTAGAATATATTTCTGCAGACATTTTAAAGCTGGTGGGGAATTATGTACGAAATATACGGCATTATGAAATTACAAAACAAGATATTAAAGTAGCAATGTGTGCTGATAAGGTAGGATACTGATCTTCTATAAGTTTTATTCTTAAATTTTTGTTCGTCACTTATTGGATGCTAACATACTATTCAGACAGAGTAAAATTGTATATTATGTGTCAGAGTATATTTCCAATAATCTAATAGCAAGTACTCAGGATACCATTTAATGGGAATAGATTATTATATATAGTCTTCAGATGTATTTAAATGTGTCATGCAGTTTTTCTTTTATGTGTTTCTGCAAGTAGGGTTAATAACAGTAGTATCTCTTATTAGTGAATTTCTTAAAATTTTATTTGGATTGGAAGACTTAGAAGGTTATGGATTTACTTGAAAACAATTTTTGAAAATGTAAAAATACTAAACCCTTGAGAGTTTTATATACAGAGCATTCTTTAGCTATTACTTATATGTTTTTACTCTAATAATATTAACAGGAAACATTTTTGAAAGTTAAGTATATCTGTGACTCATTTCATTTGGTCCTTATGATACCACCCTATGGTGCTCTTATCTACATTTTATAATAGGAAAACTGAAGTCCACAAAAGTAAAGAAATCGGTTCAGATTATTATGTGACATTTCAAAGCCTAGATTTGACCTCCAGATCTGTCTGAATCTAAACTTTCAGTCATTGCACTGTAATGCCTCAGCATTTTCATTTTATAAAAATGACTTGGGAGAAAAGAAAATATTTTCTGATGAAGCATTTCATTCCATTTTTTTCTCACTGTACTCTACTTGACTTGAAATATTCTTTCTGATTACTGAATCCCCTTAATTATGTTTTAGTGTTTATTTGTTCTTTTAGAATGTGATTGTATAGAGTAGAAATCACTTGATCTGATGAGAATTTCAAATGTTTTCATATTTTTAAATGAATAACTATTTGGTTTTAAAAACAATGATTTTTCAATGAATATAAAATATTTGAAACTTTTGAATGACTCAGATAAATAAAATATTTTTGAGTACATACTGTACTCACACAGTGAGGAGATGCAAGAGAAGTATAAAACAAGGTTTCAGAGTTGATGAAGAGATACTTACATTTGTGCAACAAGTAATACAAGATAAGATTTTTTTTATTGTTATGGGGATGACGAGGTAGAAGTTCATAGAAGGGGAAACGTGAAGTACAGCAAGAGTAATAATAGTAGACTTCTTGGGGAAAAAAGGACTTGTTTTGATCAATTTCCAATAAATGTAGGTAAAGAAGCCAACTAGAAAGCTATAAGAATTATTCAGAGATGAGGTAGTGAGGCCCTGGAATGAAGTGGTGATGGCAAGGGTATAAAACGAGAGAACTAAGATAGAAATCCAAGATAGGATTTGGGAACAAATTAGAAGTAATAGACAGACTGACAGATAATGCTATTGATAAGAGAACTTGGAGGAGTCAGTTTGTGATGCCGCATGTAGAATTCTTTTTAGAGAAGCTATGGAGGGGGCAGTGGCAGTACATCCAAGAAGAAATAATTGTGTGTTTGCTTTTTATCATTTAAGAACTGTATTTAAAGGATAACTTAGGGTGCTTCACTTCAAATTTTCCTATAGATTCATATTTTATTATACTTTTTTTATATCTCTGACTATGTAGGTATTGATGGATATGTTTCATCAAGATGTAGAAGATATAAATATATTATCTTTAACTGATGAAGAGCCTTCCACCTCAGGAGAGCAAACTTATTATGATTTGGTAAAAGCATTTATGGCAGAAATTCGACAATACATAAGGGAACTAAATTTAATTATAAAAGTTTTTAGAGAGCCCTTTGTCTCCAACTCAAAATTGTTTTCAGCTAATGTAAGTATCATTGTGTACACGTATATCATTGCATGTGTTAATTTTACATGACCAATGACATTTGAATTTGTATAGTTCATGATCGCTAATTTGGTGATTTTTTTTTAATTGTGAGATTTAATTCATAGTGACTATGATCACAAATAAAGTTGCTACAACCGTTTCAGTAAGTTAAACATCAGAAATTAAAAGACAAAATCTAAGCTAGAATAATTGTATAAGTGCAAATGAATTCACAGAATCTTCCATGTACTTCAAAGAATATAAAGCCTCTTGTTTAAGTGGGAGAATTTTTTAACTCATTTGAGTCATTCAACCAGCACTTCATCAGTGCTGTCTATATTGTTAAGCACCATACTTAGCAATGGGGATTCAAAGATGAATAAGAAACAGTTCTTCCCTCAAATTTAACTACTCAAGACAGAGCTGTAAACTTAAAATTAAGTTGCAGGCACCCAACCTAACGGGAGAAGATTTTTGCAAACAACATGTCCGATAAGGGGTTACTATCCAAAATATATAAGGAACTCATACAACTTAACAACAACAACAAAAATCCAATTAAAAAAATGGGCAGAGGACATGAATGGACATTTCTCCCAAGAAGACATACAAATGACCAACAGATTTTAAAAAAAATGCTCAACTTCACTCGCTCTTAGGGAAATGCAAATCAAAACCACAATGAAATATCACTTCATACCTGTTAGAATGGCTATCATCAACAAGAAAAATAATAAGTGTTGGAGAGGCTGTGGAGAAAAAGGAGCTCTCATACACTGTTGGTGGGAATATAAAGTGGTACAGCCACTATAGAAAACAGTATGGAGGTTCCTCAAAAAATTAAGAATAGAATTACCACATGACCCAATAATCCCTCTTCTGGGTATCTACCCCCAAAATCTGAAAACATTTATCCATAAAGATATATGTACCCTGATGTTCATTGCAGTATTATTCATGGTGGCCAAGACATAGAAACAACCAAAGTACCATTCCATATATGATTGGATAAAGAAGAAGATATACACAATGGAATATTACTCGATGATAAGAAAAGATGAAATACTGCCATTTACAGCAATATGGCTGGATCTTGTGATTATCATGCTAAGCGAAATAAGTCAGATAGAAAAAGTCAAGAACCATATGACTTCACTCATATGTGGGATATAAAACTGAAAACAACAAAGGAACAAGACAAACAAAGAAACAGAAACTCCTAGACACAGACAACAGTTTAGTGGTTACCAGAGGGTAAGGGAGGAAGGGGTGGTAGAACAGGGTAAAGGGGGTCAAATATATGGTGATGGGGGAGAACTGACTTTGGGTGGTGAATACACAATGCAGTATATAGATGATGTATTATTGAATTATACACTTGAAACCTATATAATTTTACTAACCAATGTCACCCAAATAAATTTAATAAATAATAAATTGCAATACACTGTGGTAATTACCATAATAGAAGTATGACAACAGTATTTTGTGGAGCACAAAGGAGGGAGCCAATAACATTAAAAATTAGAGAAGAGATTACTGATCTAGTAATTTCCAGAACTGTCGCCACATAACCATGGGTGAGTGATAGCGAAGCAGTGCTCACTACAGAGGCTGAGACTAGGGCTCAAGTTAAGGCAATGAATGAACATTAAAAAAAAAAAAAAAAAAAAGAAAGGAGTAGATTACAGGTTGCACAGATCCATACAGTAAAAAAAAAAATCCATTGAACTGTTTAAATGGATGAATTGCATGGTATGTAAGTTGTGTTTTAATAAAGTTGTTTTAAAAAATAAAGGAGTAAACGATAGGCAAAGATTTCTTAAGACACAAAAATCAAGAACCATAAAAATTAGTGAATTGGACTTTATTAAAGTGAAAATCTTTTGCTCTTCAAAAGACATTGTCAGAAAAATAAAAAGATAAGCCACAGATTGGTAGAACCAATTTGAAATACATATGTCTAACAAAGGACTTATATCCAAACATATAAAGAATTTTTACAATTTAAAAACAACCTGGTATTTTTAAGTGGGCAAAAAAATCAAACACTTTATAACAGAAGATATACCAATGACTGAAAAGCACATCAAAAGATGCCCAACATCAATAGTCATCAGAGAAAGGCAAAAAGACCACAGTGAGGTACTACTGTACACTTATTAAAAAGATACAATTAAAAAGACTGATGATACCTAATGTTGAAAAGAATGTGGAGCAACTCCTAGTGGGAATAAAAAATTCTCACATTGCTTGTGAGAATGTAATTTGGTGTAAATACTTAGGAAAGAGTTTGGCAGGTTTCTACCATATCAAGTAGAAACTAGCTGTACTACCTAGCAATTTCACTCCTGGGTTTTTACCCAGAAGAAATGAAAGCATATCCATACAAAACTTGTTCATGAATTTTCATAGCAGCCTTTTTCGTAACCGCTCCAAACTGGAAACAACCCAAATATCCAACAAGTGAATGGATATGCAAATTGTGGTATGTCCATACAACGGAATAATATTTAGCATAAAAATGAATGAAGTGGTTATATATGCAGCAATATGGATTCATCTCAAAAACATGAGCAAAAAAATCTAGACACAAAAGATTGTATATGATTCTATTTAGTATTCTAGAAAAGACAGTTCTAGTCTATAATGATAGAAAGCAGATCATTTTGTTTCCTGGGGGCAATAGTGGTGATTAAAGGGGAGGGGACACGAAGAAATTTCTATGGTAATGAAAGTGTTATTTATCTTGATTATGGTCATAGTTTTAAGTAAGTAACTACATAAAATCTCATCAAAAAGTACATTTAAAATAGGTGTATCTTACTGGATACAAATCACATGTCATCTACAGCCATACCACCCTGAATGCGCCCGATCTCATCTGATCTCGGAAGCTAAGCAGGGTCGGGCCTGGTTAGTACTTGGATGGGAGACAAATCAAATGTCAATGTTGATTTAACCAAAAAAGTATGGTCACTGATAGAAGTAATCAAATCAAAAAATAGTAATTGGATAAATGCAAATTAGTACTTGTTTTTCAAGTAAGCATTTTTTTAAAAGTTAAGATTGACAATATTTAGTGTTGTAAGGTCTTGGCAAAACTATTACTCCCATACACTACTGATGAGAGTGTAAACTAGCGGACTCTTTTAAAGAAAATATCCATTGATACTATAAATATATACCCGATGACAAAAATCTTTGTCCAGGAATCTAACCTACAGAAAATTTTATACAAGTTACGAAGTGTTGTATTGAGTATTCTTGTATGCGTAGCAATTATTAGTAAAAATAAAATAATAGAAGAATAGAATGAATAAATGAAGTAAAAGGGGACGATATGGATTCATATAGATTCTTTGTCATTACTGGTAGAACAAGAGCTTGGTGTGCCACAAGAAAGCCTGGGTTAGAGAAGATAGCACGCATAAAGCACTTGTGCTGCGTACCCAAGTGTGGTCGTTGTCTTGAGGAAAAGCGCTGTAAGAGTATGATTGTTTGAGTAGCTAACAACTAGCAACTTTTTTCACTACTTTTACCTTAAAGAATGATTGACAAACTATGATTATTCAGACGTGTATTTAACAGACATTTCTAAAAAATGAATGAAGTGTGGTGGTGGGAATAAACAAAGTGTACCCACATGTCACTTCAAGGAAAATAACTGGCAGTATTTGTTGAAAGTGATTAAAATTTGAACTTTCAAGTGAAATTAGAATTTTGGGAAATTTGCATCCACTCCCACAATCAGTGATGGTACTAATGGATTTGGTCTTTTAATATTTTAGATTGAAATCTATCTGTATATTGGAACTATCCAGAATAGGCAAATCAATAGAGATAGAAAGTAGATTAGTGGTTGCCAGCGACAGAGGGGAAAAGTAGACTGGAGAGTGCTGCTAATGGATGTTCTGGAATTTGATAATGCTGATGATTGAACAGCTAGCTCTGTGAAAACCATTGAATAGTACCCTCAAAAAGAGTGAATTTTATGGTATATGACATAACAAAGAAACTACAGAAAGAAGAAAATGATATTCACAATTATTTGAATAGACTATTAAAATACTGCTTCCTTTTCCAACTACCTATCTGTGTAAAGCCAGATTTTCTCAATATGCTTAAACCAAAACAATGTACCACAACAGCTTGAACGTGGAAATACATATCAACATCCACCTGTCTTCTATTAAACTAGATGTAGAGATGTGCAAAAACATTAACAATGTTATTTTTCTCACTAAATTTTTGTTTGTTTTAGAAAAATGTAGTTTTCATAAAAGTGCTAGTTATTCTTAATATTTAAAAATTTTCTTGTTTTTAATTTCTAATATAATAAATATTGATGATGGATTATAAACAAAAGCCCTTTAGAGTCTTCAGTAATTTTTAAGAGTGTGAATGAGTACTGAGACCAAAATGTTTGAGAACCACTGACCTAAAGAAATGTAATTGCAAATTGTACATTATTGCAAAAGAAATTTTTGAATTACCTTTTACTTATATTTGTAAGTCTTTAAAATTTCTCACTGTATCTGCCATGTTAAATTTTATGATTATAAAATGACTTATTGGCTAAAAATTTGTTTTTATTATACAACCTAACTGAATTAATGTTTTTTCTCCCAACAGGATGTAGAAAATATATTTAGTCGGATTGTAGATATACATGAACTTAGTGTAAAGTTACTGGGCCATATAGAAGATACTGTAGAAATGACTGATGAAGGCAGTCCCCATCCATTAGTAGGAAGCTGCTTTGAAGACTTAGCAGAGGTAAGTACTTCAATTACATACCCAAACAAATCTGCATAAAAACCCAACATTTCCATTAAAATTGGAATCTTCTTGTTTCCATCTAAAGCCATAGTATTAACTGCTGTCTACTCAGCTTTCTTGCCCATTCCTCAGAGGGTCATTGTCAACAGTTGTTTCTATTATCTTACAAAACACAGAAAAAGTGTCACTTATCCATTATAAAAAATCAGATCCCATAGAGGGGAGGCATTTACAGCTGACACTCAATTGTCTAAACATAGCAAGGCTAAGGAAAGTCCATGAGTACCTCGTCAATGAAAAGACCATAGAACTTGGATTTGAGGTCAAACTACTTGTGTTCCAGTCTAAACCCTGCCACTTATTAGTTTTATGAGACCGGCGGCAATTTATTTCACATCTCAAAACCTCCATATCTATATTTGTAAAATACTGATAATTATTGGACGCAGGATTCTTGTGAAAATTAAATAAAATAACCTACCTAAACTAGTTAGCTAACCACTTTCACACAGTTACTCAATACAATATATGACAATTGCACATTATTATTAAGAATAAGAGGGATAAAGTAAATACTGTGTTTCCCCCAAAATAAAACCAAGCCGGACCATAAGCTCTAATGCGTCTTTTTGAGCAAAAATTAATATAAGACCCGGTATTATATTATATTATATTATATTATATTATATTATATTATATTATATTATATTATATTTATTATATTATATTTATTATATTATACCGGGTCTTATATAATATTGTATAATATAAGACCCGGTCTTAACATAAGACCGGGTCTTATAGTAATGTTTGCTCCAAAAGACGCATTAGAGCTGATGGTCCGGCGAGGTCTTATTTTTGGGGAAACACAGTAGGAAAGAAGTCCAGGACCTAGATGATTCAGATATCATGGGTGTAGAAAAATGGTTGCCCTCTCCTTGGATATTTCAAATGGCTAAAATGTATGAGTTTGTCTTAATAGTTAACATTGATAGTCATGCAGAGATTTCTAGCTCTTACTTTATTGTCACTCTAAAATCCACTATATCTTTTATTATAACACAGGGTTGAATTTGTAAAACATAAAAAAATTTAACACTTTCAGGCAAAATAATATGGTAAGTTTAAGCTTCACTACAGCCCCTCTACTCTTGCTTCAAGCACACAGACGTCAATAAAGCATTTAAAAAAAAGGAATATACGTGACAAAACTCAGAAACAAGATCAGAAATGGAATAGACACTCAAGGTAGTGAGCTGTTGGTAGCTGGGTGTTTAGCTCTTAAGGATAATGAGGACTAAATGTGCTCCGTGAAACTGAGCAAGACTTCTTGTTCTAAGACCCTGGTTTTAATAGGATGCTGGGGAAATCTACCAACCTGCTGCCTACAAGGATTTATAGAAAACTGGGGGAGACAGAATCACTACATTATAACAAATATATCTTAAAATTTAACAAAGTATCACACAATATTAAACCAATATTATCACAGAGCCTGCGACTGAAAACTCATTTCAGTCGCAGGTTCTGGTCTACAAAAGTGATCATGAAGGGATGGGAGAGAAAAAAAGGAAAACAGAAATGTAAAGCCTACCTCTAAGAAGCCTATAATACAAAATTCTGAAATGCAAGACAAATTCTAATGCTTAGAATAATGCCTAACAAAATCAACAATTACAAAATAAATTCATTCTAGACGAAATTAATTTTGTACAATAGACATAAAAAGAGTTTAAAAGAAGTTTAGGATACTTAAAGAGATAAATGATTAATTTACAAAGGAAACATCGTGAAACAAAACAGGCAGAAAAGAAACAAGAACAAGTAGGTATCAAAAGATACTGGAATTTAAATATAAGGCATTACAATAAAAACTCATTATGTAGTATAACATTTTCCAGACCTACTTCAAGGATAAAATTAGTAAATTGGAAGATAGAATTGAGAAGTCCACTGAGAACGTGACAGAGACCAAGATAATATGAAAGATCACTTAAGAGTAATAAAGTCTACATTGCAAGGCTTCAGTATACATCTAATAGGAGTTTCAGGACAAAGAATGATGGCGGAGCAATATTTGAAGAGATAAAAATTGAGAATGTTCCAGAAATGAAGACACAAGTTCCCAGATCAAAAATGAATTCCAAATATTGGGCAGGGTAAATAAAAATAAGCCCACAGCCAAAAACATTGCAGTGAAACTATAGAACATGTTTTAAGCTGTGAGAGAGAAGGGAAACTACAATTAGAATGACAGGAGGCTTCTCTGCAACTCTAGAGGCCAGCAGTCAGTTGAGCGATAACTTCAAAGTACTAAGAGGACGTAGTATTTTCTGCCCAACTAAACTTTTATTCTAGAGTGAGTAGAAAGATTTAAAATATTAAAGCTTGCAGAAGCAAACATAGGAAATTTTCATGACCTTGCAATAGGCAAAGATTTCTTAAACAGGACACAAAAACACCATAAAAGAAAAGATTGATAAACTGGACTTCATTAAATGTATGAACACCTTTTTAACAATGGACAAAAATCAAGCTATAGGCTGGAGACAATATTTGTAATATCTATAACCAATGAAGGACTCATATCCAGAGTATGTAAAGAACTACAAATCAATAACTAAAAGACAGCTTAGTTATTTTCAAAAATAGACAAAAGATATGAGCAGGTGCTTCCTAAAAGAACTAAAGGTGTTCAACATCATTATTCATGCAATTTAAAACCACGGAGCAGTTGGAACTCTGCATAACTGGTAGAGGGGGTGTAAATTGGTACAGCTACTTTGGAGAACTGTTTGGCATATCTACTAAAGCTAAACGATGTACCTTATAGTCCAGCAGTTTCACTCTTGGGTATATACCAAACAGAAATGAATGCCTGTGTTTACCAAAAGGTATTTTCAAGAATGTTTGTATCAGGTGTGTTCATAATGGATAATTTGTGATATATTCATACAGTGAAATGCTATATGGCAATAAAAAGGAACTACCAATTTTTTAAAAATGCAGCATAGTATTGAGTGAAATATGAAGACATGATGCTGTCTAATTGCATTTGTAGGAAGTTCTAAAATATGTAAACAGATCTTTGGTCATAGAGGTTAGAATGGTGGTTGACTGTAGTGCATGAAGAAGCTTGTCTGAGGTGCTGGATTTCTGTTTCCTTATCTGGGTGGTAATTACACAGATGCATTGCATAAATACGTAAAAGCTCATCAAATCATGGACTTTATGTAAGTTATACCTCAATTTAACAAAAAATCAGAGAAAAAGTAAGGAATAAAAACAGACATACATTGACCAAGAGAGTTTACTACCCATAGGCCCACATTGCAAGAAGTATTAAAGGATGTTCTTCAGCAAGAAGGAAAATTGTACTCAGAGGGAAGTCAAGGAATACAAGGACTAATGGTGAGAAATGTGTTGGTAAATTTGATAAACTATTGAATATTTGAAAAAACCAAATTTTAATTTTTTGTATTTAAAAAGAAGGGTTAAACTAAACTTTTAAGCACCAGCAATAAAAATGTACAGTGTGTAAAAAGTACACTTGTATTCAGGATAGGAAAACTGAACAACTTTAAACTCTTTAAAATTTAGAAGAATTTACAGATGACAAACTATGTTTGATTTTTAAAACATTTAGGAAAATCACCAAAAGAATAGAAATACTGCTTATAGATTACAATTACAGATAGGGAAAAAAGAACTATAGTTATCCATATAAAAAGAAAAAAATTTCTTCCTTAGCTCATATACGCAAAAAGTTCTCAATAGATTAAAATCTAAAAAAAGAAAAACAAAACTTTAGTAGTTCAGAAGAAAATGTAGAACATGTTTATGACTTTGAGATAAAAAAGAGTTTCTTGAAAGAACACATAGAAAGTGCAAGCCGTAAATAACGGATTAAAAGTTTAAAACTGTTCACAAAAACAAGTTATGAGAAGCACAAAAGAATGAAGTCGAACTCTTTACACCATATACAAATATAACCTCAAAATGGAACAAAGACCTAACATAATGCTAAAATTATAAAACTCTTAGAAGAAAGAACAGCTAAATCTTCATGATCTTGGCTTTGGCAAAGGATTCTTAGATATATTACACCAAAATCACGAGCTACACGAGAAAAAAAATACATAATTTGAACTTAAAATTAAAAACTTTTGCGCTTCAAAGAACACCGTAAAAAGTTAAAAGCACACTGAATGGGAGAAAATATTTGCAAATCATATATCTGATAATAGTGTAGTATTAGTGTATATAAAGAACTCTTAGAAAAAGACAACCCAGTTTTAAAATGGGCAAAAGGATTTGAACAGGAATTTCACCAGAGAAGATATTCTAATGGCCACCAAGCGCATAAAAAGATGCTTATATCATTAGTCATTAGTGAAATGCAAAAAACCATTATGAAGTACCAGTTCACACCCAGTAAGATGGTACAATAAAAATAAAAAGGAAAATAAGTGTTGGTGAGGATGTGGCGAAATTAGAATCCTCATACTTTGCTGGTGGGAGTGTAATGGTACAGCTGTTTGGAAAACAGTTTGGCAGTTTCTCAAAAAGTTAAACATAGAATTTCCATATAATCCAGCAATCCAGCAAGGTTGCATACTGTATAATTCCATCTATGTAACATTCTTGAAAGGAAAAAACTGTTGAGATGCAGAACAGATTAGTGGTTGCTAGGGGCTAAAGAGGAGGTGGTGATGGGAGGGAGGTAAATATGGTTATAAAAGGGTAGCAAGAGGGATCTTTGTGGTGATGGGAATATTTTGCACTTTACTATCTCAGTGTGAATGGCCAGGTTGTGATATTGCACTATATTGTACTATTGCGAGATGTTACCACTGTGGGAAACTGAGTAGTGTCATGTAGGATCTTTCTCTATTATTTCTCATAACTGCATATGTTTCGAAATAAAAAATTTACCTGCCAAAAGATACATTTATACAGTAGAATATTATACAGAGTTTAAAATAAATGAACTGGAAGGAACTGCATGAATCAAAATGGATAAATCTTGAAAACAACTTTGAATGTAAAAAAAGCAAATTGCCGAAGAATATATACATTATACGTATATAAAGTTTAAAAACACCTTGTTTCTTGATACATATATAATTATGATATAAAAACTACATGAAAATTCAAATTCAGGATAGTGATTTCCTCTGGCATCAGCATGAGAGGAGATAAGTTTGTGAAAGGAAGTCCAGGAGATCAATTACATCTATAGTGTTTTATTTCTTTAAAAAAAAAAATCTGAAGTAGGTATTATAAAACGTGGCTTTTCTGAGCTGGATGGTGAATATAGTAATATTAGGCTGTTCTCTGTACTTTTCCTTATGTTTAGAATATTCTAATTGTTACACACAGTTATGTATATTGATAATTGAAATTTTTATGAATTTTATAAGTATTGCACTTTAACCAGCAAACTAATCATAAAATCATCTATTAACTTATAAATGGATTCTTAGAAGTGCTTGCCACAAATTTATCCTAAAAAATATTAGAGCTTGGATTCCCAGTTGTTAATTTTTTCTCTCTCAATATTAGCTATTCTAATTTTTTTTAATTTTTATTTTTCAATTATAGCTGACATTCAATATTATGTTAGTTTCATGTGTACAGCATAATGGTTAAGCACTTATATAATTTATGAAGTGATTCCCCCTGATAAATCTAATACTCACCTGGCACTGTACTTATTTATTACAATATTATTGACTGACTGTATTCCCTATGCTATACTTTATAGTCCCATGACTATTTTGTAACTACCAATTTGTACTTCTTAATCCTTTCATCTTTTTCACTCAGTTCCCTTAAACCCCTCCCATCTGGCAATCATCAGTTCTCTGTGAGTCTGATTCTGTTTCGTTTGTTCATTTATTTTGTTCTTTAGATTCCACATGTAAGTGAAATCATATCGTATTTGTGTTTCTGACTTACTTCACTTAGCATAATACCCTATAGGTCCTTCCATATTGTTGCAAATAAAATCTCATCCTTTTTAAGGCCAAGTAATATTCTATTGTATATATGCACCACATCTTCTTTATCTAATTGTCTATTAATGGACACTTAGATTGCTTCCATATCTTGGCTGTTGTAAATAATGCTGCAGTGGACATAGGACTGCATGTATCTTTTTGAATTAGCGTTTTGGATTTCATTCAGATAAATACCCAGAGTCTAAATTGCTGGGTCATAAGGTAGCTCTATTTCTAACATTTTGAGGCCCCTCCATACTGTTGCCATAGTGCCTGCACCAATTTGCAATCCCACCAGCAGTGCACGAGGGTTCCCTTTTCTCCACATCCTTGTCAACACTTGTCATTTGTTGATTAATTGATGATAGCCATTCTGACTGGAGTAAGGTGATATTCCATTTTGGTTTTAATTTGCACTTCTCTGATGATTAGTGATGTTGAGCATCTTTTCACATATCTATTGGCCATCTGTATATCTTTGGAGAAATGTCTATTCAGGTCCTTTGCCCATTTTTTTATTGGATTATTTGTTTTTTCTGATACTAGCTATTTTAGAATGATAATACTAGGTACCATTTATTCAGTGCTTACTATATGCATACCTAATTGTAAGCACTTTACATATGATACCTCATTTAATTCCTAAAGCAACTCCTTGAAGTAGGTATTATTCACATTTTCCAATGAGGAAACTGGCTTAGAAAGAGTAGTTTGTCAAAGGTCACACAGCAAATAAGTAGCACCATCAGAATTGGAACTCTCTGTGACTCTAAAGGCATGCTTGTAAGCCACTATGCTGTCTAGCATTTCATATATATATATATATATATATATATATATATATATATATATATATATATATATATATATTGCTCATAAAGATTCTATAATATACTAGAGTTTATTGAAAGGGTAGGAGGGCAAACATTATCTTCTGTATGTGATAATTTCTAGAGTTCAAGAGACCTAAGATACGAGCATCTAACCACATTTTCGTTCCTCTGTCCCATACACTCTATTCATACCTGACTCCCTCTGTTGTTTATGTTGAAACTGTCCATTCCTCGAAAATCTCAATGGGCTGGGCTGCAATTTCCAATGTTATATTATTATAGAAAATAGTTGGAAAGACAATTGAAGGAATTGAAACTGGGAAATGAACTAAGAGCCAGCTCAAGGATTCAGATTGACTTGGAACTTTATGTGCTATATTGCATTTCACAAAGAACAGAACTCAGGTCTTCTAATTTCTAATCTTGTGTCATTATTACTCAATCTTTCCTTTAAAAAATGATCTGAGAAACATTAAGCATAGTTAATCCACAAATATCACTTGTTCTTGTATTCTTACTTCTTTCTGCTGTACTCCTCCACTAGATGTCCTCTTCTTCCTTCTAGAATTACCCTTCATAGAAATGAGCTCTTGCTAGAATCTAGAGCACCATATTCATAATATATTTTTTTTCAACCTGGAATAAGGCACAGGATGGAAGAGAGTAGAGATCCTACCTCCTGCTAAAATCAAGACACCTACTCTATTTTTCCTCAGGAATCATAAAAAACCAATAGATCCTACTCTTTTAGATATACCAGTACACGTGTTCAGTTTATTAATGATTGATGATGGTAAAAATTTTTGTCAATTTGGATTAAATTGTTTGGTGAAAACTGGAACAATGAATTTTAGATGATATTAACTGTTACCTCTGGCTTACAGAATGTGAAAGTAAAAGTCTACCACTAGGAAATGACCATGACAAAGTAAATGTCTGGCACCAGTATTCTAAATGTTTATACTTTATCTGGTTGTAGTTATCTATGTTCTTTGATTTTCAGGTTAAGCCTGTTTGTTTTCCAGAACCAAAAGCCTGCCCATTCTTATAAACATGTTTGTTGATAATACTCTACTAGAATCCTTTGTTGAGGTGTCATAACATATAAGAATCCCATTACTCATCAGAAAGAATTTATTTACTCTCTTACTTGAGAATATTAGATTTATTCTCTTAAAATTATGATAACTAGCCATATAATTTTGTTTTGAGGCATTAAAGGAAATATATAATTGTGCTGGCATAGATGTGCCTATAATTTAATCTTTCTGAGTTTATGGGTTTTTTTATGTTCTACCTTGGAGAAAGACTATTTATGTTTTACCTTCTTTGTTTCCTAAGGAACTGGCATTTGATCCATATGAATCATATGCTCGAGATATTTTACGACCTGGTTTTCATGATCGTTTCCTTAGTCAGTTATCAAAGCCTGGAGCAGCACTTTATTTGCAGGTATAGTAATTTTTAAATCAGTATATATGATGTCTGAAGAGTAAACTTAAAAAAAATTAAATCACTTTGTTTTCTAGTCAATAGGCGAAGGTTTCAAAGAAGCTGTTCAATATGTTTTACCCAGGCTGCTTCTAGCCCCGGTTTACCACTGTCTACATTACTTTGAACTTTTGAAGGTAAGAAAAGTATTCAAGTGTGATGCAATTTTTTACCAACTTTTTTGTGAATTATTATATGTGCACCCATGCACATTAGTCTGTATCTATTTTCTTGTTTTAGTTGAGAAGCAAATGTAAATGAATCTGCAAAAGAGGGGCATATTTTCTCCAGTTTAAATGATGTATTTTAAAGC
The DNA here is from genome assembly GCF_057876585.1 of Rhinolophus sinicus. Taxonomy (NCBI): domain Eukaryota; kingdom Metazoa; phylum Chordata; class Mammalia; order Chiroptera; family Rhinolophidae; genus Rhinolophus; species Rhinolophus sinicus. The sequence continues at coordinate 164,386,882 of NC_142502.1, forward strand.
AGTGATCAGATATTCTTTATCTTGTGCCCTTACATTTTGTTTACATGGTCAGTTACTTGGAAACAACTCATGCATCCAAGTCTCCATTTTGGGACCTCAGCAAATTCAGGGACTTAGATAGTGTGGGAATAAAGGCAAATGGGGAATATTAATTACCCAATTTTCATAGCTCAAGTTTGCAAATATCTCTATAAAACTGCTTATCGCTACTTTAGAAACAGTGAGCTAATCCCAGTAAAAATTCACCATGTGATCACAGTTCAAAATACTCAATTTAAGAAGCACAGACCAAAAAGAAAGGGTTTTGTTCCCGCCTTTCCTTTTCCTGCTATACATTGAAATTAAGAAAAAGGGAACCTTACTCTATTTAAATAATAATTCAGTAGTGTAGTTCAAAGTTATTTACTTTTAAATATTTTATGTATCTAATGATGTCTCCTTTAGATTATGGATAATATGTCTCTAAAAACAAATTTTTTTCAAAAATTTTAAATAATGGATGAGATAATAAAGATATTCTATTTACCTTTACTGAACTAGCCCCATAAAGATAAAATTAAAGCATGTACTAATACTATTATTATTTCTTAAGCTTTAAAAGAATGTTTCATTAAAGAAAAGTTCTATTTAATATCATGATTTTGTTATGGACAGTGTATTACTAGAAATCATGTTTGTAGTTTGCAGGAGAACATGATGAAATGGACTGTCTGTAATGAATCATTGAATGAATAGAAAGACTCTGAATTTGGTAAATTGGAAGAACTCTCATCCCTACATTTTCTTAGTCTCTTTACATTGTAGTAATTTGGACTTCAGTTAGATTTTTCAAGTAGGAATGTTTGATTTGGGAAAGGACTAAGGGAATCAAAGGATTTAATCACTAGGTAGTATTACAGATCTCTTAGCTCTCTGTTCTAGACTTCAAACAAAATACCATTCTTCACCACCAGGTAATATAGGATGATTATTTTTAAGAGAATAATCAAGAGGAAGCACTTGGTGTGTAAAAATCATTCCTTACCAAGAATTCATTATGACAAACCATAGTCATGGGACATTTGCAAACAAGTTTGTTATATAGAATCCTTCATAATGGAATTTTTAAACCGAGACTAAGGAAACTCTGAAGGATTAAAGTCCATATGAAACTTCAAAGCAGTTATTAATTTCTAAGTGAGAAAAGAAGCTTTGATGAAGGTACAGAAAGCTGTATAAGCTAATCATCTTAATATAAGAGTAATTATTTACTCCAAGTCCAAGCAAACTAAACATTTTTTAATTGGTGGGTTATGTTAACAGTTTTTAGTTTGTAAGTGCATCATTCAGCAATTTAAAAGATTTCTATTGGCTTAAGCCTGGGTATCCCTGGTTCATATTACTGCCTAGATTTTTGAGAACTAGACTGACTTGAAGTACAGTCCTTCACTTTCACCCCTAAACATCACAAATTTACACAAATTGTAGCCCCAAATGCTTAAGTATGGGAATTGTGGGAAAGGATTAGAGATAAAAATTTAGAACTGAATGGTGCAATGAGTGGAAACCTTAGGATCAAGAACTAAGAAATATTAAAAGGAGATTTTTTTTTCCCCTCCCAAAGTAGCCTTTTTTTTAATCTACATAAAGCAAATTAGAAAAGGCAACTGTGAATTGTGCTACCTCATACAATTTAAACACTTAATAATGTCCTTCACAATAGCATGCCAAAAACTCTTTGTAAAGAAATATGCTGTGTAGATCCTTTCTACGAATATCTTGTATGCATTTGTTAATGGCTTTGGTTTGCTGCTTTTCCAGTTTGGAAGCTGGACAGTATCAAATATGTTCTCTAGATAATTTTTTCTCTACTTTTTTTTTATCCATGTTTTGTGTCTGGTTTAATTGCTGTATGCTTAAGACCGTTTTTTATACTGCCCATGAGCAGATGTCTTAATACCAGAAATAAGAGGATATTTAGAAAACAGTTTCTCTCTGAGTCTTATAAAATACTCCCAGCAGAGATCTCTTTAGCTTTTATTCCCTTGAGTGAACTAGCTTTCTAAATTTAGGAATTCTTATCCAGAAATGATGGGCTCAAAGCAGTGAGCCAAAGTGGTATATCTGACCACAGATGTTGAATATCTAAAGTTAAGCATAGGATAGTGTAATTTCAGGAGCCATTATAAATAAACAGCTGATTATTGTACTACAGTTTTTTATTTTAAATCAATTAAACTACTGTGAGGTGCATTTATAGTTTTGGTAATTTTCCCTCTGATAAGAACAAAGAGATGGTTTTAAAAGGTATTTTATTTTCATGAGCGATCGATCCTAACACTTTTTAGTGTTGATTTCCTGTTTAAAGTTTGACTCCTTTCTACCCTTTAGATTTTAACTTGCTTTTGCATTATTCTTGCATTTTTTCACCATTTTTCTCTCATTTCCTCTCCTTCTGGAACTCCATTTACATGTATGTTGAACTACTTTATGTTTTCCACAAGTCTCTCAGACTGTTAATTTTTCTTAAATCTTTTTTTCTCTTTGTTCTTCAAATCGGTAATTTCTATTGATCTGTTGATAGAGCTAGTTATTATACTTACTTACTCTAGAATTTCCATTTGGATTTTGCTTTATAGTTTCCAGAGATTCCCTATCTGTCCACTCAATAAGACCATGTTTTCCTTTAATTCTTTGAACATGATCGTAAAAGCCACTTTGAAGTCTTTCCTAAATCCAACATCTGGGCCCATTTGCACTCGGTTTCTATTAATTGACTTTTCCCCCTGAATATGGTCTCTTTTTTGGCTAGTTAACAACTCTGAATTCTGTTGTGTTGAGGATTAAGAGGATTGTTGGAAGTTTTTCTTGCTTTGGGAGTTTTGTGGGTTTTTTGTTTGTTTGTTTGTTTGTTTGTTTGTGTTTTTACTCTAGTAGGCTGTTAACTTTCCTGGACTCAGCTGCAGTTTGTCTCTTCTGTATTGTGAAGCAGCTGATATCTCTGTTCACTTTTTAGAATTTCCATATGCTGCTTTTTTTACCTTAACTCTCTCGGGTCTTCCATACACATGTATTATTTGACAGACAAGTATTTGGACAGAGATTAGGTTCAGATTTGGGGGCACAGTCTCTGTGGTTCCCTTATACCTGGAGACTCCCCCTTAATTTCCAGCTGCTCTGCCAGCCTCCAGCTCTGTATCCTGGCACCTTAAACCAGGCTTCAGCTTTCTGCTTGAGCTGTGTACAATGGGGAATGAACTAAATTTTTAAAAAGCAGCAGAACTCATCCATTACAGCTCTATTTTGCAATAGTAGATTCTTCTTTGGTCTCAGCCTGCTTTATTTGTCAAGCTCCCTGGGGTCTTCCCATGGATGCAGAGTTTAGCAGTCAGCCAGGTATTGGGGTAGAGTTTACTCTCAGATTTTGCGTCCCAACCCTTCTGCAGTTCATTCACTTACAGATTTTCCCCTTAAATTTCCTCTTAAATTCTGCTCTCTTTCATCCCTAGCCTATGAAGCTACTCTTTTCCTATCATTCTTCCTCAGTGTCGCCATGGGGTGTTGGGAAATCCCTAATTTCATTCACAGTGTATACTTTCTAGTTGCAGTTTTTCAAGAGTAATGCTACTGGCTTATACTTTCTTTTAGATGGTTTCTAGTGTCTGTAAATAGTTACGTTTTATATTTTGTACTGATTGAATAATTGTTATCTGCAGGAGGGTTCTCAAGACTTCTTCACTCCACTATTACTGGAAGTTCTTGAATTTTTATAATTCTTCAGTATTTGTTTTGGCTGTGGTGTCTACAATAATAGGAGGGGAAACAGTGAAGGGATACAACTCAGATTCCTCAGGAAGACAAGAGAGCTGCTAATGTTAGAAAATATATTTCAATAAATTCAAAGATAGGAATAGCTGGATCCTATTTAAAATATGATTTTAATATTGGGCATAGTTAAACATCGGTTGTATTTATTTTTTAAAAACTGCTCTTACTTTTCTTGATCATCTTTTATCTTTTCCCTCACGTGGATGCCAAAATTTTTGTGTTTTCCCTTCTCTTGGTTGAATGTATTTTTAAATTTAACATTTGAATTCAGTAGATAAAAGTGTTGTTGTAACTATGCCATTTACTTTTTCTAAAACCTCATAATATTTTCTTATTTCTTTGATTAATGCACATTTCAGACTGGAAATTGAATTTACCCTCAATCTTATGGATAAATCCATTAAAAGCCCATTTTAAGAATGAAGGTATACAGAAAGCTGAAGAGCAGATATTTAGCATCTGCTAAGAGTGTTAAATTATTACTTTTAAAAAAAACACCATAGCTTTATTGAGATATAATTTACATGCCATAGTGTTCTCCATTAAAATGTTTTTTTTGTTTTAGTTATTTTAATTTATTATTTTAATATATTTATTATTATTATTATTATTTTAAATATTTCAGCTTCTAAGCACCTGTAGGGAAGGAAAATTTTTTCTCCACCCTCTTAGATTCCCTGGCTGGGTCTGAAAAGTAAACTGACAAAGACAGATTAACAGGAGAAGAGCATATAAATTTACTTAATGTGGGTTTTACACTGCATAGGAGCCATATTGAATATTTTAAGCTGAAGGAGATTGAGAAAACAAGCAGGAGGGTCAGTAACCTTCCCTCTCCCTTCTGCTGTTTCAAACTCTTTCAACTTAAAATATTCAATATGCCAAGGTACCGGTAATTTTTTGAGGGGTAGCGTGTCCTGAACCCCATCACACCCTTCTCCTGCCACCACCCCAACCCCATCATTTACTCATGAAGTTGATCTAGAAAAAAGCAGTGACCCCTTTGCTATCAGGTAACAAACCTGTTACACCAAAGGTTGATTTTTAGCAGTATGAAGAAAATCAAGAATTTATGCTGGTCTCATTCGGTTAAAGGGAATCAATGCAAAGTGGAGTATAAAAAGGGAAATAGGGGAATGTAGGCTATTTATTGTCCAACTGTCTGTTGAACAGTTTTGCTTATTTGAAAGTGCCTCAAATTCACTTTCTTCAACACTCGCTATCTTTCCCTGCAAAACTATTCTTTCTATGCTCATTCTCTCAGTGAGGGAATCCACTATCTAACTGGTTGCTTAGAATAGAAACCTGGGAGTCCTCAACTCTTCTCATTCTCCACATCACATCCACTTAGTCACCCAGTAAGTCCTTTTCATTCTTGAAAAGAATCTTCTTTTGGATTCATCTTTTCTTTTCCTCCAATACTCTATCAGGGCCATGATTATCTCATCTGGATTAATCACAAATCTCCCTTCGTTTTTTTGCCTTTCTCATCTCCCCTTCTCCCCACAATCTGCTCTTGACAATAACGAACCAAAGCCATCTTCCTAAATTGTAAATTTGATCATGTTAGTCAGTAGCTTAAAATGCTCAATGGTTCACCATTCCCCAGGTTAAAGTCCAAGTTTCTAATAAGGCTTGCAGTCATGACTTGGTCCTTATTTACTTCTCCAACATTTTGATTCATCACCTCTCCCTACCCCTCATCTTTCCCATCCACCAGGCTGTACCTGTCAGCCAGTTTCTCTCACTCCTGGTCCTAAAAGTCTCTGAATCACACATGCTATTTCCTCTGCCTAGTACATTCTTGTACCTCTGTTTCCCAAGGCTAATCCATTCTTATCCTTGAGCCTTCAGGTCTTCTAGTCATTTCCTTCTGGAAACCTTCCCTGTTATGCTCTTTTCCTTTATTAGCTCAGAAGCTCTTGTTAATGTATTTCCAGAGCGCCCATTATTTTCCCCATCATAGCACTCTGTCATTCGTCTTCAGTTTTCCACTCTAAGCTCTAACTGCAGGGACTGGTTTGGCTTGTTCACTATTATCTTTCCATTGCTAATAAATAATGGATGGTCAATTAAATATTTGTCAAATTAATTCTTATTGGGACTTGACTGCTTCCCCTGTAGGTCTGCCTTTTTGAAGTTTTTTTTCCTTCACTCAGCTACTATTAATATACAAAAAAAAACACCTAATTATCTCAATAAAATTTGTCAGTTTTCTCAGAAAGCTTGTGACTTTTGCTTTTATAAGTCATGTCTCAATTTATATTTTATGATTTCATTTTTATGTTTTCAACCAGTGGCTAATAAAGATACTGTTTTATTTAAATTACAATTAAGGAAGAGTTATATTATTTATACTGTAAATTTGTACTATTTCATGTAATCTATAGAGCCTTGGTAATGATCACGTGCTCACTTGTCTAGGGGTTTTAGGCTGGTTAAGTAAAAGAAGATCAAATTCTGTTAATATCATTAGTATCACTTATTAGTTGAAATTTTGTGTATTATAAGAGATTATCTTCATACATGAAGTCACTTAACTCAAAAAATAACTTTTGGTGGGAAAAGGAACTGGTTATGAAATTTACTTCCTGACTTAAAAAGTAATATGAGTAATTAGAGTCTACAGACAAGCTCTAAATCAATCTCATTTTTGTTAAGAATTTCATCATCTTCACCCATACCTTTTAGTTGTGCAGCTACCATAAAAGAATAATTTATTTGCATATCATTGTCTTACTTGCACTCAGCCGTTAATGAAATATTGAGTTATGACATAGCAAAGAGTCAGGAGCAGTTGGTTTAATTAGTTAGTTTCTGGAATAATTGGATAATATTCCATACATTTGTTAAGAAACTAGTAAATGAAATTTACTCTTGACTATATTTTCTACATTGTAATCTGGTCTAGTAGCTCATCAAACAGTCTGCAAGTAACCATTCCAAAATAAAACATGATCCCAATCCTTGCTTGTGTTCTCACATTTTGTGATGATCTCTTTATATGTATACAATATTTACGATAAAGATAAATCTTTATTTTTATGTCCCAAAACTTAGACAGTTATGATATATATTTATTGTACATTTTATCATCTTTATGCATTGCAATTTAGCTGTTTGAATGGAGTAGGTTTTATTTGGTGAATCTTTTCTAATTAGGTATTTTAAAGTCATTTCAATTCTTTGGATAGTATATTGAAAAGGTCACTGAACTGAGTGTCAAGAATCCTGGGGTTTGGTCCTGTTTGCCTGCACCATCAAATAAATGGCAGTCCTTAGTTTTATTTACTCTCATGTTGGAGAAAGTTAATTTCTAGAAATAAAAACATGAATTCAAGTTTTTATTTTTAAACAAAGGGAAATCATTATATGTTTGTGAATTAGTTGAAATCTTATAATAAAATGTATCAGGTACAACACTTTATTTTTTATGTATAAACCAACCTTGAGTTTTATTCCTCTCCTGAATACTATTATGAATATTGATTTCCAGTTCAGAGATCCTCAAATTTAATCCAATTTAATTCCCGGGGTTTCCATTGTACAGGCAATGTACCATATTTAGTACTGCCCCTCCTAGTTATTTCTAAAGAACCAGAAAAAGAAGTAATCACTGGTAAAGGTGGCTGCTTTCTTTTGAAAATGTAAATTTTATATTCTCTGTAGAACATACGAGTTTTCATTGTTCTTTAAAATATGATTATCTAAATAAATTTAAATACAATTTCATATACAACAATATAATCTTAGAACTTGATATTTTTTAACTATTTAAATGAACTTCATTTGTAAAATTAAATTGTTGTTATTAATCAATGAATGTTATTAAATAGGCACCCATGAAAAGCAGGGTATTGAATATCACTTTGGTAACAACAGGATGCTGCTGCTTTGTGGAGTCTCATTTACATACTAATTGCCACTGCTTTGTTTCTGTGGCAACAATAAACCACCCCTTTGATGGTAGTTAGCCTGAATTATTTTGTACCAATACCCATACTAATATATCAATACCAAATCAGCTATGTTGAGTAAAAGAAGGAAAGAATGCTTAAAAGTCATTTGTTGCATTGAAATTTATTTTATTAATAGATGCTTGACTAATGCTATGAAGGTAAAAATTACATTTAAAAATTATTTCATTTAAATTATATGACATACAAAGTTTTATGGGATTTGAAATAGACTTTAGGTTTGTGGTTTTAAAGTATATTAACAATATTTTTGAGATACTTGTATATTCTGTATGTGAAATGCTATAGTTTAAATGATAGATAAATGACCTAGAAACTTGAACCATTTTTAGAACAGAAAAATAAAATGCATGTCTAAATGGATTTGTTACTTTCATAACTCGTTTTATGTGTGTTAGGATTGTCTTTTGTATGACTTTTAGGTATGTTTGCCTGAATTAATAATGTAAATATATCAAATGACAGAATGTGAAAGACTTAGTAATATTCTACTATCTGTTGGTGTCAACTCTGTAAGACTAAACAATTGCCATGTATCATATTGACTTGAATATTGAGTGATTAAATTCTGAAACAACTTGATGAAATAGTTCACTCTTTAGCAGTACTTTCATTATTACACCATGTAGAATTTTGCCCTTTCTTATTGAATATTGTTTTCAGTGTTAGATTGCTGCCTTTGAAGCCTAAGCTTGATAAGGTTTATGGTAACATTTTGTCTCCAAAAATTTCTGCCAAATGAGAGGAAAATAATTTAGAAGGATAGAGATGAGAGGACCTTTGAGAGATTACCTAGAGCCAGCCTTCAGCCTACCAGTAATATCTGTGAAATAAAAATCTAGTATCTTTCTCTAGGAACACTTGGCCGTTGACTTTCTTTAATTTAGCTGGCCATAGTAAAGAGCAATACTCTGAGTAAAAGGTATTTGAGTATTTTTTAACCTTATGTTGAAAATTGTTATGAATAGATTTTTGTGTGGGGCATCGAATAGAAATAGGTTTACTTTTCACAAGTCATGAGTATACGTGTGTAGGCATAATTGATCTTTATCAGTTGAAGCAGAAAGGAATTTGTTGTTGATCTTTAAGGACTACCTCTCAAGAACATAAAACCCTTAAAATACTAATGACTAATGAAGCTCATTGAAAAGTAAGCCTTTATAAATAACTTCAAATATTTTATGGTTTTATTTCTCAAGTCTTTTCCTTTATGGTAGAGTAAGTGTTCTTAAATGTTGCATGAAAGCGCCGTTGAGTAAATGTTATTCCTTAACTTTTCCTTTTTGGCTGCCAGAAACAGGTTTAGCAGTTTAATAAATTATTGTCACTCATACCTCAGTTAAGTGCGTGCTTGAATTACAGTCACCTTGTTGTATTGATAATTAGTAGTTATTGATGATGATAATCCTTGTTAAGTACAGACTTTCTGTCTGGCATATGTAGTATGTTTGCCCCTAAGAAAATTTGCTTGAGTTTCACTAACATGTATATTCCTAGTTTTAGTCAAAATCTTCACATGAATACTGACAAAGTTCTTCATGATACTGTTAATTCTCTAGTAGGATTGCAAAGAAAACAATGTATACTTATATGTTACCATTTACAAAGTACTTTGATTTTTAGTAACAGCACCAGAAAGTAGGCAAGGCAGGTTTTTTATAAAACTCATTTGACAGATGGAAAAAATGAGGCTCAGAAGTCAAATAATTTGTCCCAGGGTCACACAGAGGTAAAGTCAAAATTTGATCCTAATTTTTGTGTCTTCAAGTTCCTCTCCCCACTATATTGCATCCTTCTCTGTATTTTTATTTATCTTCCTTATTATCCCATTGCCTACAGCATTAATGTTGGAATCAAAAACCTAAGACCAAACTGCACACTTCAAAAAAATCTCATCTGTGTGCCTACTGCTGTACTAAGTCCTATGAAGTTAAAAAGATAATTTATGTCCCTCATTATTTTCAGTCATATGCATCTGAGAAACTGCACATTACTGCCTGTCACAAGGGTGTGACATCTTTTAACACTGCTTCTACTTTTTTTTTGAATGTGGAAAACTTGGTTGCATGTTGATATGGATAGTAATACATAAAGAAGAAAAAGATTCTTAATATATTTTATGACACATTTAAAAATTTTATCATGGTAGAAAGAGTTGGATCAATGTTAGCTTTATCCTTAAATAAAATAGGCTTATTATTTTTTGTCCAAAACTGTTCTATTGGTTCAGATTTGTCATTTTTACTTTATAGCAGTTAGAAGAAAAGAGTGAAGATCAAGAAGACAAGGAATGTTTGAAACAAGCAATAACAGCTTTGCTTAATGTTCAGAGTGGTATGGAAAAAATATGTTCTAAAAGTCTTGCAAAACGAAGACTGAGGTAAATATTTTGGCTTTTTTATAATTTTCTTTTTCACCTTGAATATTATGGTATAAATTCAGGGATCTCAGTTCCCTCCCAAGTAAACAATGAAGAAAATACTTTTAGTGACAAGCTTGGTCTCTCAGAGGAAGTGACATCAAAGCCAAGAGAATTTGTTATTGTTTGAAAACCTTTCATATTGTGCATTTTCCTTGCATACTCCCAGACAAGACCTCCTGAGAATCAACTGGTAAGCTAAAGGAGAGGTAGAGTAAAATGTGTTGGGTAGATTTATGTCAACATCATTGTTGTGTCAAAGTAAAATTACTAGTGTCCTTTATTTTAGGGATTATATAACTTGAGGCATTAATTCAGATGACAATGCTTCCAGTTTCCTAATTATAATATGTGCATGTTTTTAAGCTTTGGGTCTTGTCCTCTTAAGCATTTCTAAATAATTTTTTTAAACCTCTTAAATTACTTTTTTTCACTATATTGGGCTACCTTTTAATATTTGTCATTCTAAGTATTTAGTAGCCAAGGTAGAAATAATCATTCTGTGGCTGAATTTATAGGGTAGAATTTTATCCTTGTTCTTTTTTAGAGAGTGAAAAAAAAAGTCTTTACTGTGTTGTTTCAGTTTCCAAAATTATGCACTTTTGTAACACTAATATATTTGGAGAATTAGTGAAAACCTATCAATGTAACTTGTTAAAATACACTTTTACACTGTCGTTTATTATCGTGCATTCTAGGTTTTCTGTCATCTGTGTACTAATAATGTTTTTTCCTTTATCCCAGTGAATCTGCATGTCGGTTTTATAGTCAGCAAATGAAGGGGAAACAACTAGCAATCAAGAAAATGAATGAGATTCAAAAGAATATTGATGGTTGGGAGGGAAAAGACATTGGACAGTGTTGCAATGAGTTTATAATGGAAGGAACTCTTACACGTGTAGGAGCCAAACATGAAAGACACATATTTCTCTTTGATGGCTTAATGATTTGCTGTAAATCAAATCATGGGCAACCAAGACTTCCTGGTGCTAGCAATGCAGAATATCGTCTTAAAGAAAAATTTTTTATGAGAAAGGTACAAATTAATGACAAAGATGACACCAGTGAGTACAAGCATGCTTTTGAAATAATTTTAAAAGACGAAAATAGTGTTATATTTTCTGCCAAGTCTGCTGAAGAGAAAAACAATTGGATGGCAGCACTGATATCCTTGCAGTACCGGAGCACGCTAGAAAGGATGCTGGATGTGACCATGCTGCAGGAAGAGAAGGAGGAGCAGATGAGGCTCCCTAGTGCTGATGTTTATAGATTTGCAGAGCCTGACTCTGAAGAGAATATAATATTTGAAGAAAACATGCAGCCCAAGGCTGGAATTCCAATTATCAAAGCAGGAACTGTTATTAAACTGATAGAGAGGCTCACGTACCATATGTATGCAGGTAAGAAATACGAAGTTGCCTATCACTTTTATTTTCCTGCTTCAAGCCGATTTTCTTTGCTGCTCTGGTCATTGTAACCTAGAATAGAAAGCAAACTAACAACAAAAGACCTCTTTATTATCAGAGTTCATTTTTCTTTGACAAAAATACTGCCACTTTATACTTCTTTGAAATTTTATACTTTTTCCTATCATATTTACATACACTATTTTTAATTTTACAACCAGAGTTATAAATGAGAAAATAAAATTACTTGGCTAAATTTACCCAGTTAGAAAGTAGCAGAAACAAAACTAAAAGTAGTGATAAATCATGATCATTAGGATCTAAAAACCTTTTACCACCTTTACCTCTTTTTTTCTTTCTATTATTGAGATTAAAATCAGTAAAAATTTTAATATACATCCATCAACAAAACTGTGCTGGTAGTACATACTATATGCACAGCATTGCTTTTTCTTAATTTTCATTCCTAAAACTTATTAAATTTAGCAATCCTGGAAGTCATTTAAGTTTTCTGTATTTTTTGCTATTTACAACTTGAGGTTATTTAAGAAAACAGTTTCACCTTAGCAAGGCACTTTTTAAAGACAAACATGTCCAAACCACGTAGGAAGATTACTGTCGACTGAATCAGATGTAGTGTTTGAGAGGTAAGGAACACATACAATGATTCATTTTTAAAGTAATTTAATTTCTTCTAATAAAGTAACAAATGATAATCCAATGTTCTTCAACCTTCAACTTCTCTACATAATAGGAAATTTGATAATTGTAAAATATTGTAGAGTGTGGTATAGTAAAAAGAGCATTGAATTTGGATTTAGACCCTCACTCTATCATAGTTGCTTAAGGTCTGAGAACCTTAGTTTTTCATCTCAAAAATCAACATCACAACAGCTACCTTAGAATATTGTTGGAAAGAATAAATTAAATACTGTATGTAAAAGCTCTTTGTAAATATAAAAGCAAACTTATTTTTAGAGAATGTTTTTATCAAAAAACATGTAAAATCAAATGTAATTCTTATAAATGCTATTCGTAAATAGTTAAATGTGAAAGTTAAATTCCATCTCCATATGTTTTGTTTAAATGTATTCGTATCTCTAGGAGATGTATATTTCTGGGGAAATCTTAAATTTTTAAAGTCCTATACATGGGTTCTTACTTCTCTCTGAAAACTATTCTGGTACCAGTTAAATTAAACTTTTACAGATATCCATTATTTCACTGTCATAAAGATGAATAGCATTCAGTAATGTTGATCTGTTCGATTTATGGAATGTTCAGTCAGAACTACTTTTATGGCATGGAATCCATCAGGGTCACCTTGCAGAAAAGTAAAATTAAGTTTGAATATTTTTATTAGTCATATCAAAGCACTTTATAAATATAATCTGTTTCATTATGTCCACATTTCTCTGGGACAAATAAGCCAGTGTTTTTAGTTTTTATTTGGCCTCTAATTGGTAGTTCTTTTGAATGCCTTTTCTATAGTAAAATAATGGTGTTTTCCATATGCTAATTTTAAGAGCAGTTTGGGTTTTCTGAGCACATACCATTTGGTAGTAGCAGGCAGTAGCTGAAATATGAATATAGTGAAAAAAGTCAAGTCTGGGATTCTAATTTTATCATTGATTTTTCACCTGGAAACTTCTGTAATCAGGGTGTTATTTTTACTGGCCCAAAAACAAAAAAATAAATCAAGGCACAGGAAATTTAGATAAGCTGTCTAGGATTTTACATGAAATAGAAATAGATTATTCTGTCATTTTTTTTTTACATCTGAAACTGTTTTTGAGAAGTATGATTTTCATTAATTAATATGACCTATCTATTTAGTTTAGTTGCTCTTCATCAACTTCTGTATACTCTTTAAGATCTAGAATGCAACTACAAAATATTTTATTAAATTACCCAAAATTGGTGGTTGCGAAATACTTATTTCTTGGCTACTTTTAAGAAATTTTTAGAATTATTATTATCTTGTGTGTGGCATAGATTTCTTTATAAGGAATTTTTAAGGTTCTGAAATTTCAAATTGCTTTTCCTGCCACATCGTTCTGATTTTTGTCTTAGAAGATTCACACAATTTTTTAGCATAAACTTTCTAAACTGTCCATCGTTCATTTTAAATACCTTTGTTTTGAGTTCTGTTTAAAGTAAAATTAATCCATACGTTTAATAGTAAAACTCCTAAGGGAGAAGTTGTACTATTGTTTTCCTGTAGAGAAATAAAAGTGGCAAGTGCTGAAGAAGACTTACTAGTGTTACTATCACAAGTCAGTGGTTTTTGAGTTGGAAACACTTGCAGATTCCAAAATATGTAATATAATTGTTTCTGTAAAACTCGATTATTAATCATAAAAATTTTCTTTAAACTGCTTGCTGTATTTCACAGAATTTATGATTATTAGTAAGCAGCTGCAGAACTACAATTAAATATTTCTTTTGGGGGGAACTGTGCCTTTTATTTATATTTTGAATGAAGACCCTTCGAAACAAACAAAACTTGAACAATCATAGCTGGTAGTTTTTCTATAAACTTGGCAGTCTTCTCTGCTTAATGTATACAATGCTAGCCAAGTCTGTGGACACAGTACTTTTGCCATGGTGTTTTACTAGTTATTTTTGGTAGTTGCTCTCATTTATATTGATTTTTAGCTTTTGAATAGAATAATATTTTAAATAGTCGTATTTCTAGTTAATATGAAACACTTAAATATCTAGATTTATAGAACTTGGCAAAGTTAAGTATATTCAAATTTAAATTGACAAGATTGTTTTACTTGTTTTAAAAGTTGGTTTTTTAAAAGTTTCTTTCATTAATTTCTTGAATAAAATGTCAGTGTTGGTTTTCAAAGTATTGTGGCTAAGTTTTTTGACATTTTTCTTTTGAAGCTTAATTGAATATTTTAATTTACGTCATAAATATATTACTGTTGTAATTAGAATCCACAAGCAGCTTACATGAGTTGTGGTTTTTACACACAAGTTAGTATTAATTATTAGTTTGTTTGGGCTCTTCTGTAAGGTCTATCGCTGAACTTATTACTGGCAATATAGAATGTTTTTAATAAACCATCTATAAACTTGTAAAACATGAAAGCAGTTATTTTTTTAAGGTCTCTTCCAGTTCAGATGGGCTCTGAATCCACACTACAGTTTGTTTAAGACTATTGGTCTGTTCTTCTTTTTTTGTTGTTGTTTGGTTAATTAGTAGGTGTTTTTATTGGTGAACATATAGTGCAAGTTGTGGTTTGCATTGAAGAAAAGCTAAAATTTGACTTGCACATTTTTATTATATTGTATAGGAGTATAATAAAAGATATTGGCTATAATACAATGAGAAATTTTAAGAACTAATAAGCACTACTTACAGACATTTTTTTTTTTAAGATTATAGGTTGGCCAGACATTGTCATAAAAAAACAGAAGAAAAGCTAGTTTAACTTAATTCAGTCTTCACTGTGGCCCCAGCCAACATGACTCCTTAAGTGTTTTAACAATAATTTATGAAATAAAGCTATAGATCTCTAGTGCTAGATGAGGTGACCAGTCCCTCACTTTGTACACAAAAACCCAAGGCCCCTGAAGGTTATGTGATTTGCCAGAAAGCATATCATCAGGTAAATGCAGAATGAGAACTAGAAATTAGGTATCTTGACTCTTAATAGAATACGCTTTCCACCATGTTACACTGACTCATACACAGTGAATTTTTTTATTGGAATATAATTTTTGTTATGTTTATTGAATAATAAAAATAAAGATAATTACCTGGTTGGTTTGAATTGCCAGTACTATAAATGGCTTGTTCATTTCTGGGCAAGTACAGGTCTACTATGAAGATACAGTCAGAGTACTTTTCTTATTGAAATAGGTGATAAGTTCTAACTATAGATAAACTGCCATTTTAATGCATAGATTTTAGTATATAGTTAGGTGTACTGGTCATGATAATTTTAGTTTGTAACAAAACTCAGTCATTTGTCTATTAGTGTTGTTGGCTCTATAAAGGAAAGCTTTCTGGGAGAAAAATTAAATTTAGGTCAAGTAGAAAGTGCTTAACTTGCTTAAAAGATTGCGACAGGGTCATATGTGGAATATAATTTATAGCTTATCTCTCAGATCCAGTGTTTCTGGACATACACTAATTCACTAACTATATCAGAACTTTGGAATTCATCCCAAATGCTAGGGGGAATATTATCTAGTTAGAAAGATCTTTCTGAATCTGGCAAGGATATGAGGAAATTTTCCTTACCTATCGTAAGAAAGCACAAAGCACTATGCATAAAGAAGAGGAGATGAGTGGGAATTTCTCTTCAGTTACAGTTATAGGAAATAAAATACAAATTCATATTGAGGCTTAAAACAACATGGGTAAAGAAAATGTTTGATGTTCTCTTTTAGAGAAATGAGGTAACCTTGAAGTATAGGGATAATAATTCAGAACTGACATTATATGGAAATAAAAGCTTTTCATACTGAAGTGTGGGGAAAAGGTGTTTCCCATGCATGGTGAACCTCTCTTTTATGGAAAATGGTATTGAAAAAACTTAAGCCAGTTGATTATTTTTCTTTAAATTATTTACTGCTATTTTATGCCCTCATATAGAAAATCCTCAAAAATTTGCATCATATTTCTTTTGACTTTGTGTCCCATATAAGCTCAGTTTGGGTGTTTTAACTTTTAAAAACTTTTTTGAATAGCTTTTGATCTATAGGGCAGTGCTGTTCTATTTTTAAACGCTGATTTTTTTTTAAGTGTTTGTGCGTCAGCATAGCGTGTTTCCTTTTTTAAGGAATTCAAGAGTGATTGTTTATAAATCCTTGTTGAGGAGCTTATTGTTTCTTGTAGCTTTTCAAATGGCTGTATTAAAGGGAGAATTATCACATGAACAGTGAACAGACATCCTGATTAACTGTTTCACTGTGGTCGTTGGGGGAGGGGTATTCTTTACATAAATAACTCTGTGTAATAAGTATTTCATAAATGTCATTGAGCCTGTCAAATAAAATGTCAAGTGTCGATCAAAATAAGAACTTAAGAAAAAAGGATTGAATTTATCACCTCAGATCTAGTATGCTATATTCTGAACATTAATGTAAGTATATTCTGAGTTCCTCAGATTTAGAATTGTACAATAAAATATTATCAAAGAATAGTTTTAGAGTGAACAATACAGACAGCTAGAAAACTAGCAGAAAATAGTAAGTGCAGCTCATGTTTGAAAGCAGCTGGGCCTAGACCAGGGACCTGATGGTAGAGCTGGTAGGTATATGTAGAGAGGTTGTATAGAGAAGGATGATGAGAAGCTAGTGTGCATGGTCGAAATCTTAGTACAGGAATTTGAGAATCATATAGAAGAGAAAACCCACAGGTAAAGTTTTTGTCATTGCTTATATTACAATTCATTAGGGATTAGTTTGAGAAAAGTTTGTGGAATTACATCCACAAGCAAGTGATAAACAGAAAGAGAAGGAGAATATCGAAATAGTTGATTTTCATTTTCTCGCCAAATACGTTTGTGCCTATATTTTAAAACCAACCATCCTGGCTTGTGTATTTTTACGCATTTGCCTTTCATTTGTCTCTGAAACATCATTTTATAATGTAGGTAAATAACTGCTATTCCACAACCAACAGAGGCAATATAAAACTTAGCTTTCATCATTGCTTGATAAATGTGAGTAGGTACTTGTTTTCTTACAAAATTATATAACCTGTCCTTATTAATGATATTTTTAAAATATCAAATTATCTTAGTCCTTTATATCATTGGTTAGATAAAGGTCTTCAGCGGTTAGTGTGACATCATATATGTTACAATCGCTGAATAGGGAAATCAATAGAAATAAAAATATCTTCTGGAATATTGTGTAAAATTTCAAATACAGATGTTATGTCCTCTCTTAATATAAGTTTTTCATTCATTAGCAATTTCCCACTGCATTAGAATAAAAATAGAGTCTAAATTAATTCAAGCCTGGGAATATATGAAGAGCCTCTAAGATATTTTTTGAAAGTACTTAAACTTTTGCCAAATTTTCTTGGTTTATTTTTAGCTTCTGCTGCTTTTTTTTTTTCTTTTTTCCTTTTTGGCAAGACCACTCTTATTTGTAACCCAGCTAAAAACAACTTAAACTTGAGTCATTTTAGAACTTAGTACAACTGATGATTGTGGGAGTGTTTATTTCACCGGCAGCTTCAGAAACTCCTCTTCTGAATACAGTGTACAGGAAGGTACAGATGCTACTTCCTAAAATCTGGAAGAAGGCTTAACAAGAATTACAGAATCACAGTTAGACTGCTAATTTTTCAGTGACTTTCTAGTGCCTTTAATCAAGATTAGCAGTTTATAGCTACATTCTGAATTAATCATTTGTTTAAATTTCTATAGTGATTATATAATTCATGGATTCATTCTTTATATTTAGATCTCACAGCTGTGGAAACCTTCAGGAATCCTTTAATTCAGGAGGTTACGTGATATGCACCAAATCAGGAATCACACCATCTAGATATGGTTCCATCTCTGTCACTCAACTGTGTGCCCCTAGATAAGTCTTAGTTACTTCGCTCATATGTAGAAAAGGAAAACTATCACCCATTCACTTCACAGAAATCGTATGGAATAAATTATGAGAATGCTCTTTGAGAACCTTACATAAGACATCAGGAATTGATGTGATCCCCGTGTGACTGATGTCACACTGAGGCACATCATGACTTGCCCAGCATTGTCATCAGTTACTAAAGTACTGAAATGGTCAGAAGCTCGGAGTTAAGATGAAAAGACCATTTTTAAGTTGTATGCCTTTAAAAATAGCCAGTTTTTCAAAAACATATTTTAATTCATTTAGAACTTACTTTTATTGTTTTTCAACTTAAAAGTACCTTTGATAACCCACAACTTTTTAGCCTGACATAAGTGTCATTTGAGAAGAAATGGATCTGGATACTGATTTTTAGACTGAAATAAACTTTTCTTTTTAAAAAAGGATGGATCATCTTAAATTTGGAACAGAGCTCAGGGATATTTGGAGCACCTTGTACTAAACTTCTGGGCTCTCTCCTGTAGGGACAGCTCAGCATCTCTGCAGTGTCCACTGCTTTTGCTTCCTAAACATGTGATGTTTTCAGTAGCCTCACCTTACAAATAGATTTGCAGAACAGAAGAAGATTCTTGAAAGGGAGGATTGTGATGAAATCGATATAAATCTCTGTTTTAAAATCTTGTACAGCCTTCTGTTTTAAAATCTTTTCTTCTGGATGAAACATTAGTCTTTAACGTTTGAGGAACTCTGTAACTGAAGACAAACAATAAAATACCAACAGAGAGGAAATTACTAAAGGGTTGTATGTATTTAAATTACTTTATCAGTAACCCACTCTAGCCTCAAAAGGTACAAAGCTAAAGGAGAAGAGAAGCATTTAAAACCAATGTATTTTTGTTACTAAATTTTCCTTTAACTTCAAAAGGTATTATTATAATCTTAAATTCAAGGGTGTGTGATATTTAAATCAATTCATTATTTTGATGACCACATATACCAATAGATTGGAAATTGATTTCTATTTTATAATAAATCCATGAATTTGCTTTTTTGGGGAAAAAGTTAATATAACTATTTTAAGGCTAACTTTGGTAAATAGAAATTTCCCAAACACATTAATTCTGATTCTTGCTAAACCCAATGCTGATAAAAGACACTGCACTTCTTATAACGGATCCACAGTGTAGAGGCTAAGAAAAATAAAGGTAGTTGCTACTCTCAATGAGTTTATCATTAAATTAGAGCTTACCAGTCCACAGTGTCGGAAAAGGATGCTCCCGGTAAAAAACTCAAGTTAATGAACTCTTCCCTCCTCCTTTTTAATGACTGTTACAACTAAATGTGGACCTTGATGAAATTTGAGTTATAGAAGTGATTTTTTTTTTCCATTGTGGGAAGTAGTTTCTCCCCCTCTTTATGCTGAAGATGACAGCCCAGGTCTCTTGTGCTGATGACAGCAGCCTTTCTCCACAACTTGGGAGAATACTATCAGGGAGACTGGAGTAGGCCAGGCCTGGGGATGTGATCACACTCAGTCAGCCACCTGTTTTACTTCATGGAGATGTGAATGAAAAGTAGGTCCTCTCATGCAAGGGGTTGGAGACTTCTGCTTTTATGGTGGAATTCTCATTGTGACTACTTGGAATAAAAGGAATTGAAAGTTGTAAATAGAACCAAATCAGCTTATTCTTGCACACTTAATAGTTTTAATAACAGGTATTTGTAAGCTTTTAACGGTTTTAATTAAGACCTCTAGCAAATAATTTAGAAACCATTTAACTTAATCTTCTACCACAGTATAAGATCCAATTTCTAGATGTATGCTCTGTTAACATGATTGAAAGAAATCTAGATAACCAATTCTAGGTAAACTAGTCTCGGTGTCAGGAAAAGCAATGGCATATTGCTTTGGCCTTTCTCTTTACGAGAGAGAGACACCCAGCTGGTGATGCTCTGAGATCCAGGTAGCAGGTGGGGCTTGCTTCCATGCCCTGTCTTTGCCTTTCCCGTTCTTCCCTTTGCATTCCTGTGGCTGATGATGAGTTAAGATCAGCTAGTCAGAGTTGTGCAGAGATCAAGAAAATAAGTTGATGTAAAATTTTAGTATCCATGGTTTTGCCACTAACTTAGGAAGCACTAAAGCTAGTAGTTCATTGTAAAGTCTGAAGCATTATATGTAGTCAAACATTTTGGGACTTTTAAAATTGACTGTTTAGCGTCTTATGAAACTATAAACAGTAGTTTTAATTATTCTGAATCAAAGATTTTAATAAGGTATTTTTTCCTTTTTCTCCTTAGATCCCAATTTTGTTCGGACATTTCTTACAACATACAGATCCTTTTGTAAACCTCAAGAACTACTGAGTCTTATAATAGAAAGGTCTGTCAATTTAAAATGTTTAAATTATTTTTTTTTAAAGAGATTGAACTAAGATCTTTTATGTTTCTTGGAAATATATTGGATGAGCTTTAAATTGCAGTTCATGAGCCATTTATAAGAAATAAAATCTTTCTTAGGTGACCATTTATTTTATAATTTGTTAGTTTTGATTATTTAAATACAAAAATAGCTATTCTTTTTAACATGGAAACTCAGTATGTGAAATTTCAAATTTATAAATGAATCAAACAACTATATAAAATGTATAATTTAGACTTGGAGATTGAAATTTTGATGATTTAGATGTTCTAAACAGAATTTTTCAAATATACTACATGTTGAAAAAAGGGAGCTAGTCAGTGAACAAATAATATAATAAAAAAAGTGTTTTATCTACCCAAAGAGCAGTCAACTTTTCAAGCATTACACTTAAAGAGTATTGTGTAGCTGATTTAAGAGTAATTACACAAGCCAAAAATGAACACCAGTCCCATGACTTTATAATCACATTTATTTTTAGACTTTGCGTGTATTATCTTTTGTGTTTCTCGTTAGTTTTACCTATTTTGGCAAGTTTTAATTTTTTTAGAAAAAGTAAAATAAAATCATTAATCCTTATATTATAGAAGCCTTACTTGTTTTCACTGATGTTTATGCCCTTAGTAATTTTTTACAGTGCTCTCTTGATTGTGCTGACTAGTGAAAAGGTTTATAGTTTTCTATTTGTATGATTTGATATAACTAGTATTTTCATTAGTTTGTTCTGTTTTATGTTAGGTTTGAAATTCCAGAGCCTGAGCCAACAGAAGCAGATCGCATAGCTATAGAGAATGGAGATCAACCCTTGAGTGCTGAACTAAAAAGATTTAGAAAAGAATATATACAGCCTGTACAACTGCGGTAAGCATTAACTAAATAACTGAAGTGAGTAAGTCTTTACTGAACTTCTGTTTCAGAGTTGAAGTAAGTGAGGATCTTTCCCAAGCAAGGAGGAGAGGTAATAAGTAAAATGAGTGAAAAACAATCATCAGAAATTATTGTATAAGTCTTAATCAACATAGAATTTTGAAAATGGTAAGCCATTTATAAGATTTAATTTGGTGAGAGTTACTTTGTTTTCATTTATACCATGCATTGTGATAAACATTTTTGTCTGAGTTCCCATATAACTCAATTATTGTTCTGTGTTAATGCCATAGAGTATTAAATGTATGTCGGCACTGGGTAGAGCACCACTTCTACGATTTTGAAAGAGATACAGCTCTTTTGCAGCGAATGGAGGAATTTATTGGAACAGTAAGAGGTATGTGTTTTTTTTAAGTGCCTAGTTTTATGTGTAATAAAGTACCTATATGGTGACTTTCAATTGATGTTATTACTGCTCATTGTTGTTAATAGGTGTTTCTAATAGTGCCAGCAAAACAATTTGAAAATGTTTAAATTTTTATCAAATAACATTTTTGACCTACAGATTGCTCAGTAATCACCCTGTTGGCCCAGTGTATTTTCAGTTAGTAAATCAATTCTTGGTTATTTTGGAATTAGATGAAAAAAGTCTCAATTTATGCTGTCTTTACACTTTCTGAAAGTGTGTATACCAGAGGACAATTTAGGAACTATTGTGCCGTGGTAACAGCACTGATGGAGGTTGACCAGGCCACAATTAGGTGAATAGTGCATACAACAGAGAGGCAGCAGGGCACCCAATAAACAGAGCAAGAAGCAGGGGTTCTGTTCCTTACACTGCCACTCATCAGATATATGACTTTGGACAAAATTACTTTGATTATTTGTACTGCAATTTCCTCATCAGTGATATGAGGAGTTAGGCTTGATGATCTTTAAAGTTTCCTCCTAGTTTTAAAGATTCTATGATTATATAGGTCGAAGGATGTCTTAGACAAACTTGTTTCCATTTTCACCATATATTCTAAATGAGAATCTGAAAAGAAAGGGTTAAATAATAGTACTTTCATGCATAGTACAAAAGAAAGCCACATCAAAAACTCATGCTAGAGTTGGGTTTATAAAACTGCAATGTTAATTAGATTAACAATGAATGTGTGTAGTCTGTTCTTATAAATCTCACTTGTGTAAGATAAATCTCTTTTCAGAGGATTATAAAATAGTATTTTGAACTGAAGTTCAGAACAACAGAGGTGAAAAATCTCTACAAATAAATTACTTTCTAATTTTATTTAGAAAGGATATGGAATAACATATACCAAATTATTAACAGTGGTTACCCATATAAAGAATGAGATTGGGATAGGGAAGAGGGAAATAACTGGTAAAGGGGAGCTTGCATTTTAAAAATTTTGATCAGTTGAATTTTTTGTAACAAAGATATATTCAGGTATCAGTTGTATCATTTTAAAGTATTTAAAAAAATAAAATATTGAGTAAAAAGTATTTAAATGTTGTTTAAAATGTAATGTATTTCAGGTAAAGCAATGAAAAAATGGGTTGAATCCATCACCAAAATAATCCAAAGGAAAAAAATTGCAAGAGACAATGGACCAGGTCATAATATTACATTTCAGAGTTCACCTCCCACAGTTGAGTGGCACATAAGCAGACCTGGACATATAGAGACTTTTGACCTGCTCACCTTACACCCAATAGAAATTGCTCGACAACTCACTTTACTTGAATCAGATCTATATCGGTATGTAATTTGGCATTCAAGCTGACAAATTACTTCAAAGGAGTTAATTTTTAATATGTAATGCTGGTTTCTGCCTTATAGGATTGTTATAAGGCATAAATAAGGTAGTACATGAAGTGGCTCATAATAAGGCCTGACGTAGAGAAGGCTCTCCTTTTTACTCTGATCCCCCTTGATTTGTTTGGATTTACAGCTTCTCTGTCTGCAGTCACCCCTTGTTGGTAAAGCTAGGTTCAGATCCTGCCTTTACCAATTGCTGGCTTGGTATTCTTGGGCAACTTTAACCTTCTTGTGTATTAATCCTTCTGCCCCTCAGTTTCCTCAAGAGTAAAATGGAGCTAATGATAGTACTTAACGCCTGGGGATGTAGTAAAGATTAAAATAGTTAATATATGTCCAGTGTTTATTTAGCACAAAGTAAGGGCTCAGTAAGTTAGCTAGTGCTGTTGTAGTTGTGAATTTAAGTTATGGCTAGGCACAGCCTTTTTAGTTTTCCTATGTTGACATAGCTACTCTTTCAAAAATGTCTTCTTGTTTTAAATGAGGACTCTTTAGAATTTCGAACTATTTGTTTTTTAATAAATGACAAAAGGAACCAAAGATCACTATTCTCAAAAATCGGTATTAGAATCTATTTCCCAGGACCCTAATTTGTTAAATAATATTTGTTAAGTGCTGGGAAAGATATTACGAAGAAATCCCAACCTTGCCTAAAGTACAATGCTACTATAAGGCAATAATAAAAGTATACAGTTACATGCATAAAAGTATTTTTAACATGTAGAAAAAGATGTATAATTACAATTTTTTATTATACCTTGTTATAAACTTTTCTGTTGGCGTGAGAGGAAAGTTTATATGGGAGTTTGGTTTTATTTATCTTATTGCTTAATAAAACAATATACTAGAGGGCAAAGTACCATGTAGAATTATGTCTTGATGATTTTAGAGCTGTACAGCCATCAGAATTAGTTGGAAGTGTGTGGACAAAAGAAGACAAAGAAATTAATTCTCCTAATCTTCTGAAAATGATCCGGCACACCACTAATCTCACGCTGTGGTTTGAGAAGTAAGTGTTACTGATGTTCTTACATTTCATAGCAATCAGGTATGTTATAAATTTCTTTGCAATTCTGTCTCACATATTTTTTTGTTCCTTTTTCTCCTTTCTTTTGCACTGAGTGAATAGTTTTCTTACTAATGTAGCATTTTAATTTCATTAATGATTTTTTCATTATGTTTTTTGAAGGGCTTTTTTTAGTGGTTGCTTTAAAATTTACCTTATACATCTTATCAGAATCAGCTTCATATTTATACTGTCAGTCATATTTCTTTGTCAGTCAGACATAGAAATGTTACACTTATAGCTCTATTTCCTTTCCCCCTTTTGGTGTTATTGTAATGTGCATTACATGTAATTAATTATGCAAATCTAACAATACGTTGTTATAATTACTGCTTTACTATTTGCTGTCATTTCTTAGCCCATGACAGCTTACTCTCACCCACAAGGAACAGCCATACTATTCCTTGTGCAGTTATTGGCAATATAGTATACATATATTACATTTCTATTTGCTATAGGTCCAGCAATACATTACATACACATTATTTTATACAGTAGTTTTAAATTATACTCAGTTAAGAGAAGCAATGAGAAAAAATATGCATTTATAGTGTCTTACATAATCACATAATTACCTTTACTTGTGATCTTTGTGTGGATTCGTATTACCATCGGGGGTCTCTTGCTTTCAGCCTGAAGAACTTCCTTCAGTATTTCTTGTACAGTACATCTGCTAGCAACAAATTCTCTCCCTTTTTGTGTATCTGGGGAAGTCTTTATTATGCCTTTACTTCTGAACAATACCTCTACCTTCAAGTTAACTATTTCTTCTGCCAGTTCAAATCTATTGAGTCCCTCTAGGAAATTTTTTATTTTAATTATTGTACTTTTCAATTCCAGAGTTTCCATTTTGTTCCTTTTATAATTTCTTTTGTAATATTCCCTATTTGATGTGCATTGTCATCATATCTTCCTTTACTTTTTAAATCATGCTCTCCTTTAGGTCTATGAACATATTCATAATGGTTACTTTGAAATATTTTTCTATTAAATCTGACGTCTGGTCTGTCTCACCTGCAGTTACTGTTTCCTGCATTTTTCTCCAGTGAATGGGGTCATACTTTTCTGTTTCTTTGCATGCCTCATAATTTTTTGTTGGGCACTTGACATTGTAGATAATATATTGTAGCATCTTGTGAGTTCTGCCCCTCCTACCCCCAGGACTTGTTATTGTTATTGCTTGTTTATTTGTTTAGTGACTAGCTGGATGATTTTAGTGACGCCTGTTCCCCTCCACCTGCCCCCCACACTGAGATATTAGAAATTGAGATATTCCTCTTCTGGGAGGTACAGATTAGGGTATGCCACAGTCACCCTAAGAAGGCAGTGGCATAGGTAGGGCTTTCTTCCACTCCTTCCTGACCACACCCACCTGTTAAATTGCTCTAATTGCCAGCTGATTTCTCTACTGTTTGCAGCAATTCCCTGGTAGGGTAAGTTGCTCGGCAAACTAACCCAATCAACTTGTGACTTCTCTGAAGGAATGGTTTCTGAGGTCTCTGTTTACATATTTGTTCTGACTCCAGGAGGGCGCCTCTCAGCTGTCTTATTCCCTGGATCTCACCTGCAAACTAGTCAGCCAGCAGTCTAGGCTGTGTCTTCATTAGATCTACGAATCTCCCAATTGCTCTTCACCACAGCCTTCACTGTTCTTGAAAGCCCCTTAGGTTTAAATTTCTCCACACTTTGTTGCAAATGATGTGATTAGGAGCTGTTTGAACCTGGACTCCGGAGCTGGGGACAATGACAAGCTTCTCTCTGAGTGACATTCCTGTTCTAGGAGCTGAGTGCTTGGTGATGATGGGTGTGTGTGTGTGTGTGTGTGTGTGTGTGTGTGTGTACACGCACTCAGTAGGCTGAGGTCCTCTTGACTTGCTTCTCCTGGCATGGAACCACGGCCTCAGGAACCCCGGAGGAGCTATCTTCCCATTATTTTCAGTATGCTACATTCAAGGTAGCCTCTGTTTCACATCGGGGTTACGCAGAAGAAGGGAGTCCCCAATTCTCAGCTGCACTCACCTGGGACTTAGCCTCAGCAACCCTCAGCTTGGGGCAAGATGAGGGAGAAATGCCAAGTCTTGCTCCTCTAGGGAGGAAAGCCCTCCAGCTGCGAGCTGGGTGGACAGGGAGCCCTGTGGTCCTGACTGCAGCAGTCTGCATAGACCACCTCCCTCCCAGGGGATCTGGCAGGGGACAGTCTCAGTTCAAATACCACAAACTCTTGCCTCTCTTACTGAATTTATATACATATGTGTGTGTGTGTGTGTGTGTGTGTGTGTGTAATTTTCACCAGTTTCACTGAGGGATTGGATAAGCAGAGCTCCTTATACTATCATCTCAGAAATTCAGAATCTCAATGAAATTTTATAGTTGTGGCCAGAGATTGGAGTTTTGTGTATTGGCCATATTTTTTTCTGAGTAAATAACTATGTGATTACTTGACTAATATTTTATAAGGGTGATATGAGGTTTCCACAGATCATACTGGAATTATCAGAACAAGAGGCAGGTGACATAAGGGAATGACTGGAACCTGAACTAGATAGACTGTGTATAAAGACCTGAAAGCATTTCCTAAAGAGAAATAAATATTCCAAGTAATCTGCAAGTTAGGGTTTCTTTCTATTTATGTTATTACTTCTTAGTCTCTAAAAAGTAAAATTTTAGGGTTTGCCCTCTAAGTGTCATTTCCTGATTTCTTCATTATTAACTTAAATAATTATACTTTAGTATGCAGAAGACTTTTTCCCATCATAATAATTAAAACTTATGTCTGTAAAGAGAAAACATAACTGATAAGACATAGAGACCATTTCATTTCTGTCCCATTTTTTTAATAGATTACTGAGAAGTGTCCTGCTCTTTGCCTTTTTTGAAATTGTATTAAGAAAACTTAACATGAGGTTTACCCTACTAACAGATTTTTTTAGTATACAGTACAGTATTGTTATTTATAGGCATAATGTTGTACAGCAGATCTCTAGAATTTATTCATCTTACATAACTGAAATTTTATACATGTTGATTAGCCACTCCCCATTTTCCACTCCCCTTAGCCCCTGGCAACCACCATTCTATTGTTCACTTCTGTGAGTTTGACTATTTTAGGCACCTCCTTTATTTAGAATCATGCAGTCCTTCTGTGACTGGTTTATTTCACTTAATATAACGTCCTCAGTGTTCATCCATGTTGCTGCATACTGCAGGATCCCCTTCTTTTTAAAGGCTGAATAATATTCCATTGTATGTATATACCACATTTTCTTTATACATTCACCCATAGATGGACTTTTAGGTTGTTTCCACATCTTGGCTATTGTGAATAGCATTGCAGTGAACATGGAAGTGCTAATATATCTTTGAGATCCTGATTTCAATACTTTGGATAAATACCCAAAAGTGGAACTGCTGAATCATATTTAATTTAATTTCTATATTCAATTTTTTTGAGGAAACCTCTGTACTGTTTACCTTAGTGCCTATATTATTTTGCATTCCCACCATCAGCAGTCTACAAGGGTTCCAATTCCTGCCATTTCAATGTGAGAGGTTCCTGTTCATTTGCCACAGTAGTTTTTAGCTGTGGATGTGCATTAGAATTGAAGTCATCTATGGATAAATCACCCCAGACTGACCTAATTGTTACAAAAGCTCCACAGGTGATATCAGTTTATATACCTACTTAATATCAACCGAAATAAGTAAAAGATATAAACATATTATGCTTATACCTTTTTAAATGTCCAGCTAACCAGTTAGCTAGAATATATCTAGCTAATGCTTTAAACATGTAAACATGCTATGTTTAATTTGATAATAAGGCAAATTTATCTTGATAGTTTTGCAATGGTTTTTTTTTTTCTTGGTGTCATATCAGCTTCATCAGAGAATAATGTAATCTGCAACTTTACATTCTTAACAATGTTTAATATTATTTATTTTTTCCATTTATCTATTCTGTTTTTTCTTAGATTATAAGCTGTTTAATATTACATTATTGAAAACCAAGTTTAAAATGTCTTTTTTTTTACTGATAACTGATTAGTAAATAAATTCTCTCAAATATTAGAAATAAAAAGTAAATGTCCAATGAGGAATTTTTTTTTCTTTTTTTGAGCATAGTATATTTACTTTTAGATATTTACCAGGATATATATTCTTTCCAAGGATTCTTCGTATTTAAATGTAAAGCATTTTTGTTTTCATTGACTTTATTTCTTTCTAAGCAATTTTTAAAATATTATTCTTAATTGTGGTAAAATACTTTCACTGACTTTTAATCTTACAATGCTTATGTAAAGAGCTATTCCTAGAAATGTAGCTAATTATTTCTATATATCGAAGAAATTAAGCATTAATCACTAAAATCTTGCAATTAGATGAATAGGAGATACGGAATTCTTAAATTCTAGAATAAATTCCCCTAGAACAAAACCACATCCCAAAAACTAGCATACATTCAACAAGATGTTAGACTCAGCATTTGATTCTAATGCTGAGAGAGGATGCACCAGATACAGTGAAAAAACGATTGACTGGTTGATGGTGTTAGTCTAGAAAACAGTGAAGAGCAGCAAGCCTTACTGAAGGTACTGCCTTGTCTTCCAGCCTCTTATTTACCTATCATCCTGAATATATGATCTCTATGGTTACACTATAGCCACACCCCTCTGTACATTATGTTATTTACTAAATTATTTAAATCACATCTTTGTTGGAAAAATTACAAATTTTTTTAATTCAGTTTTTGTCTTTGATTCCCAGATGTATTGTAGAAACTGAAAACTTAGAAGAAAGAGTAGCTGTGGTGAGTCGAATAATTGAGATTCTGCAAGTCTTTCAAGAGCTGAACAACTTCAATGGTGTCCTTGAGGTTGTCAGTGCTATGAACTCCTCACCTGTTTACAGGCTAGACCACACGTTTGAGGTAGGTTTGTATAGACTTCTTTTTTTTTTTAATGAACTTCCATTCCCTGTTCTAAGAATCAGAATTTTAACAGTTATGATCTTTAATTTTTAAGTGCCTCATCTGTCTATTCAGTAACAGTTTAAAAGATGGAATTATCAAAATTTTGAATGATTGTTCTTTTTAAATTTGGCATTCTCATTAAAATATATTTACAGATCCTAGCCTAAGTTAGAAGAAGAAAAAGCTTTCAGCACTTAATTTGTAATATAATGTACAATTATGCTCACATAATTGTGTGAGGAATGGCAAGATAAACTATATTTCAGATAGATGTACACACACATACCTGTAAGTTTGTACTAGAGCCCATGGAGATTGTCTCTTTGAGGCAGTATGCTTCTTAGAATCCAACTGATACAGTTCTGTTTGGGCTTTACTCTTAGCCTGGCATTTTTTGGCAAAACCTTTGATTCCTTTTGTAAACTTACGCTCCCTAAATATATTTTTTATTGTAGCAAATACCAAGTCGCCAAAAGAAAATTTTAGAAGAAGCTCATGAATTAAGTGAAGATCACTATAAGAAGTATTTGGCAAAACTCAGGTCTATTAATCCACCATGTGTGCCTTTCTTTGGTGAGCATTTCTTGAATTTTTATTGTGTTTCTGGATAAAACAAGACACTTATTTCCTTAAATGACTGAGTTTACACATGTGTAATATAGCAGCAGAAAATACTTATTTAACAAATATTTATCACCTGAATCCTCTTAGAATTTTTCTCTGTTAGGAGGTTTTAAGATAAAGCCCAATATATACATTCCACTTTTTATTTCTTGAGCAGCCATTTGATATTATATGATGCTTACTTGTGTTTGTATATTAATAGAAATCTTTTTTATTGAATTTTAAAAAACCAAACACTCTACAAAAGAGGTATGGCCATACTCATCCATATTTATAATCATGTTTCTTGTAAACGTTTTCACATGGCTTAAATCACTGCACATGTGCCTTTGGGCGCACATCTTCTACACATCACAATTTTACCTACCCCTTTTTCCTTCCCTTCTGCACCAGAGGAAGGAAGTGCCGTTTTCTTCCTTTTAAGTCTAGAACATCTACCCATTGAATCCTCTCCCCTCCTGTAGGTTTTATTCTTAAAATGACAGTCTTATTCTGTCATCTTTTCCATATATTTCATATTTTTAATATCTCTTTCACCCTGATTTCTTTTCTCTGCCTGTATATGGGCGCTGATGATTCTTCCTCTGAATGCTTACAAAAATTCTGATCTCTATTATATGTCTGATGTTTAGTCTTTTTAGTATGTGGTATATTTTCTTCTAGCCATTTTCTCATCTATATTTATATGTTATGTAGCTTGACTTTATATTGCATATAATATTGTTATGTCCTGATTTTTTCAACTAACGTATCATATTTCCCCACATTTTTTAGGCTTTATAACCAACCTATATGTATTTACTTCTACTCTTTTTGCTATGTACATTGTATAGTTATAATTGTATGATATGTACACACTATTGTTTACTTTCTTCATTTACCATATCCTAAATACATTGTTTTATTAGTCTTCATAATTATCATTTATAATGACTGCATAATATTCCACAGAGTTGGTATGACTATTTCACTATTACCCTGTGATTGGACATATACATTGTTTCCAGCTTTTTGGCTTTCCTAAATAATGTTATAATGAATAGCTTCATATTTTTCTGTATTTGAGAATATTTTCTTGAGCTAGATATTTTACCAATCTGCCTTGTAGTTTTTATTCTTTAACATATGTTAACAACTTAAAATACTTTGTAAATTCTGTGATGTCCATCTTTCCCATTACGATTTCTATTGGTTCTAACCTTAGAAAATTCTTCCAGTCTAGTAATTTAATATTCATTCATTTTCTCCTAGCTTTATGACTTGACTTTTAAAATTGTATTTAACTCTTTAATCAAATTGAAGTCTCTTTTAGATATCATTTGAAATATTCAAATTTATTTCTCCACCAAATTATTTTTTTGTTGACCCAGGTTTATTAATTCTTCTTTATTCCCATTTATATATGGTACCTCCTACTTTAATAAATAGTTTCCCATTAAGTTCTTATACTAATGCCCCAGTTTTAATGATTGTCACTTTATAATCTGTGATTCTCAAATGGGGACAGTTTTTGCTCCCCAGAGAACATTTAGCAAAGTCTAGAGACATTTTTTATTGTTCTAATTGGAAGGTGCTAGAGGCATCTAGTGGGCAGAGGATAGGAATGTTGCTAGCAACCTGCAATGGACAGGACAGCCCCCCACAACAAAGAATTACCCAGTCCAATAGCTCAGTAGTGCCAAGGCTGAGAAACTCTGCTTTACAGTATTTTCATGTGCGATAAAGTTGGTTCTTCAATTTTTCTTCAGTATTTTCTTTGCCAGTTTTGTCTCTTTATTTTTCCAAATGAACTTTATAAGGGAGGAGGGTAATTCCCCATAATACAGTTGAAACAGTCAATTAATTCAGAAAGATAATTTATGATACATAGCTTTTTTTCTAGATGTTTTTACTTGTGAATGGCATTCATTCTATGTCTATAACCCTTTAATAGTCAATTTTTAATTTTCTTGGGTTTTCTAAATATTTAATTATGTCTGCCAATAATGATAATGCTCTTCCCTTGATTTTATTTCTGTGTTATGCCATATAACGTTGATCATATCTTCCTAAATAAATGTTAAACAGTAATGATAAAAACAAACAGCTCTGTTTTAGTCTCAGTTTTAGCAGAAATAGGTATAATTTTTCTATTTGCTTGATTAGCTGTTTTTTATATTAAGAAAGTTTATAGTCATCTCCTGTGTTTTTGTTAGCAATATATATACATTTACTTTTATAGTTTGCCATCTTAGAGAAATATTTTTCTTGCTTAGCAAACTAAAATGATAGATTTACTAATACTTAACCTTCCTACTTACTAACATTAAATGCTATTTATTCATGGTGGATTAATCTTTTAAATACACAAATGAATTCTGTTCATTATCATTTCATTTAGGATTTTTGCATCCATCCTCATAATTAAGATTGATGTATGGTTTTTCTTTGTGTACTATATTTTTCAGCTTTTGTTATTATGGTTAGATTTACTTTGTAACATGAGTTAAGTACCTTTCCATCTATTGTATTCTGGAATATCATGAAATGATCTAGCCTTTAAATTTTGAAATATTCCAAAAGAAAAACCATCTGGATCTGTAATCCTTTGTAGAATATAATTCTTTAATAATGTTTTTATTTCTTCCTTAATTTTAATTTCAGTTGTCTCATTTCATTATTTTAAAAATACTAGCATTCAGTTATATCTATAAAAATGTTATTTTTAAAACTGCTCTCCTTTGTGATATATCTTTCCCATTTCTGTTTGTGCTTGTTTGTTTTAATTTGCTTTTTTCTTCCAAAAGATAAAATCTTAAATTCTCTCTGATTTTGTTTTTTATGTCATGTATTTTTATCATTATTAATTTATTCTGTTTTCCTGAGGACTTTTCCCCAAAAAAATTCTTGATAAAACTATTGAGTTCATTAATTTTCTCTTTCTGGTAAAACATTCAAGTCTATTCATTGACTTTTAAGTGTGGTGACTATGGTGCCAGTTCATACAAGGGAGCTGGGGAGCAACCTGGGTAGGTCTGATGTTCATCTCATTCAATCCGTCAACAAATATTTCTCGAGCACCCACTAAGTATCAGGGATTATGTCAGATGCTTAGAAAAAGTGAAAAATACGTAGCACTAACTGAGCATATAGTCGTGCTACTTATAGCATCTATCCTAACGCCTCTGGACTCACGATTTGGCCCCTGCTGCTCCATGACCCTGAGAGGTGGGTATTTATTCACACAGCTGAACTCTCCACAGTACTCTCTCAGACGAACTAACTGCTAATCTTCATAAACATGTTGTTATATGAACAAAGAACATTTCAGACCTGGATTTAGAGTACAGTTCGTTGTGGTTTAAGGTGAGCTGCATAATATAAACATATGTAGGTAGTTTGATAGGTACAGACAGCCTACCTGCCAGCTTTCCTACCCGTTTCTGCTTATCTTCCTGGTTGTTGAGCCTCTGCTCTTTTAAGTAATTTATTTGAATTGTATCTGGCCATTTTTCTGCTACTCTAGGAAGACTTTTGCTATTCCAAAGCTAAAGGTTATCAGTGTTCGGAGTTAGCCAGGCAGGCAGCCTTTCATGGTTCTGACCCAGTAGGTAGAGTTGTTTCTTAATTCCATCTTGTCTAGATAGTCTATAGAAACTCCTTCCAGATAGTTTGTAGAAACTCCTGCCAGAATCTTATCCTTAATTCGGCATACTGGTTTTGTTTTGTTTTCCCTCGATGGGAGGGTCAGGGGTAATATTTGACACTTTTACTTCCTCTGTCATCTTACTGAAATTCTTAGTTGGGTCTTTTGCTGACAGTGCACTATTTACAGAATAAAACTCAGGCAATTTCACCTTCGAATGAATTCTATGCCACACCACTGGTTCATATCCCGATTTTCCTACAGACACTAAAATGTTCTACTCATAGGTAGAATGGAT
This sequence comes from Rhinolophus sinicus, assembly GCF_057876585.1. NCBI lineage: Eukaryota > Metazoa > Chordata > Mammalia > Chiroptera > Rhinolophidae > Rhinolophus > Rhinolophus sinicus. Next base: position 164,420,739 of record NC_142502.1, read on the forward strand.
ATGTATGAGCAAACTAACATTTCTTCTAAGGTAAAAAGATGTAGATTCCTTTCTCAACCATGTCTCACCTCTCCGCACAAACATCTAAACCTGTAGCTTTGGCTTTGCTCTTTTACACAGCTCTAATTTTGTGTCCTTCTGTTTCTTGTCAATTTGACTCATCTCTACTCTTGCTTTCCTGCCATTTTAAAAGTGACTATATGTCTCTTACATCCTGGTCTGTTCTCCAAATGCTTTCTCTTCTATTCTGAAGTAATATACTTCTTTCATTCATTCAGAAACATTTACTGAATGCCTGTATGTGCCAGGCCCAGGGCTAGCTAGGTGCTGAGAATAGAGAGGCAAATAAAACATAGTCTTACCCTCAATAAGCCCCCTTGAAAGAGCAGAAAAATAAAGTATCATATAGTAAATATAATACTGTATTGTAAAGATGTATAACTCGAAGTGTGAATAAAGTGCTATGGGAACCTAGAATCCTGAGCAGCCACTTTTTCCGGGAAGAGTTGGGAAGGGTATTGGCAAGAAGGTGAAACCTCACCCTTCTTCATTATTTATGTCATAATGCTCTGCTTTCCCACTCCCTCGAACAGCTGTCTCCACAGGGTATGTAAAATGACCTATTGAAAAAAATTAAGCTTTAACAGTATGTAATTTTCAGGTATATGTATATATTTGTACTACATTTTTAATTCAAAAATTATATGTATATATGTGTGTATAAACATTGAGGATGCATGCTTACACATTTTTTACTGATGTATATGATCAACAAAGTTCGGACACTACCTCCAATTAATTGTGGTAAATTGCGGTAAAATACCACTTTAGTCACACTTCGAGTTATACATCTTTACAATACAGTATTATATTTACTATATGATACTTTATTTTTCTGCTCTTTCAAGGGGGCTTATTGAGGGTAAGACTATGTTTTATTTGCCTCTCTATTCTCAGCACCTAGCTAGCCCTGGGCCTGGCACATACAGGCATTCAATAAATGTTTCTGAATGAATGAAAGAAGTATATTACTTCAGAATAGAAGAGATTGATCATTTGTTCTCCTTTTAACTAGTCATTAATTTGTCATAAAATGATTTCCAAATTTTATCCTGAGGGCTCCCAAAATGCTATGTGTAAGCATTTGCGTAACTTCATTCAAGTAGACTTTTAACACCTACAACATCCCATAACTTATCCCCCATGTTCCCTGTGTCAGTCATATCATCAGCCATTCAGTCACTCAAGCACAAAGCTGAGCCTTCCTTCCCACTGCCCCCACCCTCTGCCCTAACCAGCTAATCAGTTCATTTCTACACCCCATTCTATCCCTGTAGGCTCTCATCATCTCACCAGGATTATTTGATCCCGCTAGCTGATCTTCCTGCTTCTAGGCTTAACTTCTTCTAAACCAGGGGTGTCCAAACTTTTTTCAACGTTTTTCACCAAGGGCCATATGCGGTAAAATACACAAACAGCTGGGCCACTCACTCGAGGTAAAGTACGTATTGCCTCACCTGGTTTATTTAAATAAACTAAATATATTTTTGGAATTTGCTGCGGGCCAATTAAAAATGGATTGCGGACCGCAGTTGGGCCGTGGGCCGCAGTTTGGATACCCCTGTTCTAAACCATCTGGCTTCACAGTACAGCCAGAGTAATCCTTCTAGAATGCAAAGATACTAATAATTTCCTAATTACCTACTAGGTTAAAGTTAAGCTCTTTTAAAAAGGCTCATCATGACCCACTCCAGGTGCTGCTACTCACAAACAATCACAGTTAGGCCATCAATTTGTGACCAATATGAAAAGTTTATTTTGGCTGCATTAAATATTGTGTACTGTTACGGACTTATTTGTCAGACTGAACATTGAGTTAAGTGGATCATGCAACAGTGTGGAGGAGAATATAACTGGCTGCAAGTAAAAGAGCCAACAGACAGCCATGGAAAATAAAAGAGCCTGTGCTTACTAGAACACATGGAAATTTGTCTTACAGGTCTACTCATATAATCAAGAGTGGCCTAGGTACTGAGAAATAATCTAACTAATACACTTAATAACTGGATACTTTATAGAATCAAACAGGCACTGATGTCTGTCATGTTTCATAATTGCTAACTTATTCACTATTGATTTTGAGTCACTCTCTGCAAGAATGTGGCCAAAAATTCCAGTATTTAAAAGTATGTCTGTAACACAAAAGCAGTTAGAACCACTAATACATGATTAGAACTAAAGTGCCTGTTCTTTTGTTCATTCTCTTCCCCTTCCAGTGCACAACCTGCAGTGATGGAGCAGGGATTAGCACTACTGATGCCTTGCTTATGTCTATCCTCACACCCTGCCACTCCTCCTCCACCACACACCAAGCCCCTGTGCTCTAGCCATACCAAGTAACACACTTTGTCTGCATGTGCCTTCCAAGCTTCCTCACAAACCAGTGTCTTTGTACACACTGCTACTTTGCTTAGAATGCCCTTCCATCTTCTTCTACTTACTAAATTTCTACTCATTTTTTGAGACTTACTTTAAGCATCACTTCATCTGTGATGCTTTTTTATTCCCACCAGGTCAGGCAGAGTTAGGCACACCTCCTTTGTGCTCTCATAGCATCTTCTGTGTTAGTACTAATCTAGCACTTACCAGATTGTACTATAATAGCCAACATTCAAAGCTCTGAACTCCCTGTGGTCATGGACTGTGTGTCTTGTCCGTCTTTCTATTAATCTCTGCAGTACCTAATGTAGTGCTTGGCATGCAGTGGAGACTCAGTATATGTGTACTGAGTGAATGAACTCAGATGTTCAGACACTCTCCTTTTTCCCCCAAAGCATCACAGTCAGCACTGTAGGGGGAAAGTCAGAAGCATAGAGAATAGGGCAAGAATAGCTACAACAGCATCAACAATCACAATCATAGCTCATTAAGCACTTACTTTTTGTCAGGCCCTATTCTAAACCTACATATAAGTTTACTCATTTCTCACAACAACGCTGCTATCCTCATTTTACAAATTAGACAGCCAAGGCACAGAATGGCTAAGTGACTTTCACAAAAGATTACGCAAGTAGAAAGCAGCAGAGTTGACTCCAGAACCTTCGTGCTAGAACAGAAAGGAACTAAAGTGCTCCTGGCATCAGAGGGCTGTGTAAAGAACTAAAGTGCTTGTTATGTTGTTCATTCCCTTCATCCAGTGTACAGCCTGCAGTGATGTGGAAACAGGTGCTCCTTACCAGGTTGCCACTAATTCTAGAAGTATACACACATTATACGCAGCCTGTGTGTGACAGGCTTGCAGATCCTTCCACATTGCCATGAGTGAGCCTGTCCAAACACTACTACCTCTGAACGCCAAATCCTAAGAAGCTCTTGTGGGGCCTCAAGAGCTGAGTAAGCAGAAAGTATGATCCTCTGAATTTAACATTTTCCCCTTTTGCCAAAAATATGTGTTTATTAATGACAGGTTGTTTTTAAAGTTCCTTTTACAAAACCATGACTTACATCAAATAACGTGGTTTGGCGGGTAAGGAAAAACTGATTACTCCTCCTGAAAAATCTAGTAACTTTGTTAAACTTGGTCTCTTTTTCTTGGGTATTTATAAAACTTCAGTTTGTCACAGAATTTGATACTTACAAAAGTCTTTTTCTTGATAATCTTTATTTAGCTTGTTGTTTTTCATGAAATGGAAATCTGTGCCGTGATTCTTTGGTCATGGTGATTGAGATGGTACAGTGTAAAATACCTACAATTACTGAGAAAGAAAAAATAAACTAGCTTTTCCCATCTTTATCCTTGAAATAATTTAATTATATCTTCTAGGAATTTATCTAACTAATATCTTGAAAACAGAAGAAGGCAACCCTGAGGTCCTAAAAAGGCACGGAAAAGAGCTCATAAACTTTAGTAAAAGGAGGAAAGTAGCAGAAATAACAGGAGAGATCCAGCAGTACCAAAATCAGCCTTATTGTTTACGAGTAGAATCAGATATCAAAGTAAGTTGAATTATTTGAGTATACATATTTCTGATTTATAAACTGCCTGATAAAAGGCAGGTTTATTTTGTGGAAGAGGAAAAGGGAAATAAAACTTAAATAATTCAAATTTTCTTATGTTAAATGTTAAATTATTTTCATGAATTTCAAACTGAATTTAAAATATTTAATATTAATAATTGTTTGTTTCTTTGCATTTATTTTAGAGGTTCTTTGAAAACTTGAATCCAATGGGAAATAGCATGGAAAAAGAATTTACAGATTATCTTTTCAACAAATCCCTAGAAATAGAACCACGAAACCCTAAGCCTCTCCCAAGATTTGTAAGCATTTGTATATTTATATATTTTTTTCATTTATGTATTTTCTGCAGTTGTCATCTACATCTGGTGGTGCCATCACTACCACATGTGTTGTACAGATTAGTTTTCTGTAAAGGCATTCAGGGATGAAGTACCCATGTGATGGATGAAAGTACTGAATAAGCGCTTAATAAGTATGCTCAGGAATATCCCACTTGGTTCCACATAAATGAGCAATAATATTAACCTGAATAAATCTTGATATAGATGAAGAAATTAGGAAAATACGAAAGTTTTTATTTTTAAACAAAAAATTATTCAAGATTTATTTTAAGGAGAGGAAATTTGATTAATTTTTACTAGTTCACTTATAATATATGTACTTAGGATTTCTTTCAAAGTAATGACTTATAAGAACTTTTAACCATGAATCATTAGCCATAAAAATAACAGGTTTGGCTAAGATACATTTTGGGGGAAATAAAGTTTACATTTTTTTTTATTACTTGTCAGTGCTTGGCCAAATTTATGTACAGTATCACCACCTCACTGAACTGAATATAATCTCTTTTATTCACAAGACAGTCAAGAAGACACATAAATGGCATGGCTTTTAAGTAACCAAGATAAATCTCATAAATGTCTTGGAATTAAAGCCTATGCCATTACCTCACAAGAATATTTCTCAAGGCCTAAAACAGTTTTTTAAAAGGTGGATTAAAAACAGCAAATTGGCAATAATCTGTTCCAATGAGGCATGCTAATATCACTGAGAAATGATCATTCTGTAAGAAAATTCCATAAAACTAACATAAACGTACAGATGAAAACTCAGGCAATTTAATGCATTTGTAAATAGCTCAAATGATCTTGATGGCATCACTGTATTATAGCATACCGTGTTTCCCCGAAAATAAGACCTAGCCAGACAATCAGCTCTACTGCATCTTTTGGAGCAAAAATTAATGTAAGACCCAGTCTTATTTTACTATTATATAAGACTTGGTAATATAATATAATATAATATAATTAATATAATACCAGGTCTTATATTAATTTTTGCTCCAAAAGACGCATTAGAGCTGATTGTCTGGCTAGGTCTTATTTTTGGGGAAACAGGGTAGTAAGGTATCATAATTCATAATGATCCTGGCTTTTCCAGTATGGTTAAATTAGTTCAACATAGTCTGTTTAAAAAGCCAGAGAAATATACAACATATCTTAGAAAGACTTCTATCCAAAAATATTAAAATAATGAATACTCTGGTATTTATAAGACTAAGACTCAATTATTTAAAGAAATTCATTCCCTAGTAATTTAGATAGCCAAGGGTTATGGAAATGGAATTGTTAATGCTTTAACCTGAAGACGCTAATTCGAATCATTATGTAACTTCTTTATTAGTGGTTTATGGTTTTCCTAAATATTAGTTGAATTTCATAAGGCATATATGTAGAAAAACCTTCCTTTCTGTTATGGTGTTGTAAGTATTGTGTTCCTTTGATGTGTCTACAGCCAAAAAAATATAGCTATCCTCTAAAATCTCCTGGAGTTCGTCCATCAAACCCAAGACCAGGTACCATGAGACATCCCACACCTCTGCAACAGGAGCCAAGGAAAATCAGTTATAGTAGGATCCCTGAAAGTGAAACAGAAAGTACAGCATCTGCACCAAATTCTCCAAGAACACCGTTAACACCTCCTCCTGCTTCTGGTGCTTCTAGTACCACCGATGTTTGCAGCGTATTTGATTCTGATCATTCGAGCCCTTTTCATTCAAGTAGGTGCTAAAATTTTAAGTGCTTTAAAGTAATTGTTAATATTATATGTGCTAGACCTAAAAAAAGAATATTTTTTATTTGTTGTAAATTTGTAGACAAATACCATTTCCAAAGACATTATTATAAAAATATAAAACAAATTCTAAACTCCAGCACCTTAAAATTTATTAAAATATTGTTGGAACAGCCCTCTTTAAATTTATCATACTTTTTTGATAGGCCTGTGATGAAATTGGTAGTTTAAACTTCATTTGAGCATTTGTTTTCAACTGGTGAATTTAAAATGCATTCTGCATATCCAGAGGTAACAAACGCCTAAAATCTGAATATCAGTCCAGTGCTTTAAATGCTGCCTCCAAAATTATTATATTTGAATACTACTCAGTACATCATTTCCTTCCCACCGAACTCTGTAGTTTCTAATATCGCAGTTTATCAGATTCAAACTCTTACTTAATCTTTGTCAGTCTACACCATCCAGCAGAAGGTATATAGTGCCTGCTAATACACTGCCTATGCTTTCAAGCCCAGCCTTTCAAATCTCATAGTCTGCATACGATTGCTCATTTCTTTCTTGTTTTTATATCAGTATTATCCAGTAAAATTTAATGTGAGCCACATGTATACTTTGAATGTTCTATAGTCACATTAAAAAAAAGAGGTGAAATTTATTTTATTTAACCCAGTATCTGTAAAATATTGTCATTTCAACATGAAATCAATATGAAAATTTATTAATGAGATATTTTATGTTCTCTTTTGGTTCTAAATCTTCAAAATCCAGTGTGCATTTTACACTCACAGCACTTCTCAATTTGGACTAGCCATATTCAAGTGATCACTAACCACATGTAGCTAGTGGCTACCAAACTGTTTAACTCAGCTCTAGCCTTTTGAAGAGGCTGCCTTTTATATGTAGATTACTCTTCTTTTATTAATTTCCTAATCAATTTCATACAGAGCTTTAAAGCTCTACTGAGAACACGCTACCTTTTTTTCACTTGTTCATTATTAAATCGTAACTAGAATCTAATCACCTTTAACCCTCTCACAACCACTTCCTCGTGCTCTCCCGTTTTGGCTGTCTTAGCTCAATGTATAGATCAAATTTTGCTATAGTACTGACAGAATAGAATCCAGAACTCAGAGACACCATGACATTATGGGGGAAGAGGTTGAGGAGCACTGACCTAGGAGAAACCACTGTTCTAGGACTTAGGCTTTGTAATCTTAACCTTGAGGGTTTTCTCAATTTCTCTTTCTTTGCAATAAAGAAAACCCCTATTACTATTCCCTTTGCTCTTAATAAAAATTGAAAATAACTGGTTTTGAAATCACATGAACCAGCATAATATAAAACTACCTGAGTGCTTATTAGTTAGTCCCTTACTTAAAACTTACCAGTGGCCTATGTGTATTAAAGGTCCTCATCTGCTATTGACCCCACTTCTGCTTAACAGAGCTGCTTGTGGGGGGGTGGGGGCGGGGGAAGAGCAGGGAGGAGAGGTCACCAGAGCGTCCTACTTGCCAACCACTGTGTTGCCCCCAGAGTGAATCCCTAATTCCTTGTTTCCCTAGGTTCTGGCAGCTAAGAGCTACTATGCCTACACTCTTATGTCATCTGAACATATTCCACTCAATACGAAGCAGCAGAACGTTCCACTGCTTACGTTTTTCAAAAGGCAAAGTTTGACTAGAATTTTGATTAGTTATAATAGTACTTTTTTGCTTCTTAAAGTTTTTATCCCAAAAGAATTTACTTTAAAACCAGTAATTAATATATTCAGCCAGTATCTTGTATATTTCACTCCTTGCCAAGCACTACACATCTTCTCTGGTGAAGCATACAGTCTTACTGAGAGATGAAAAACAATCATAGTAAAAAGAAAATCATAGTTAAGTGTTCAACTATTGTTAAATGCTGTGATTTTATACTACAATCATTTTTTCATCTCTCAGTAAGATTGCAAGCTTTACCAGAGATGTGTAAATGCTTAGCAAATGCTCAATGAATGGTGAAGACATAATGCTGTAGAAGTTACACAAAGATAACCACAGAATGGGCAAGAATGGTCATGTAAAGCTGTGTAGTCAAGACAGAGAGAGAAGAAAACTGGCCCCCTAGTTAGTGCGGCTACCCACATGCTCACATTCAGAGTCCTGCTCCACACCTTGCTCTGGCCAGGTCCACCTCTCAGGTGATAATGATGGTGGCTGGGAAAGGGGAAAGACCACCAGCTGCTATAGCAAGGAAGACAGGAGGATGAAATGCTCTTAGGACCTTCCTGTTTGAAGGCTGCCTAGTCATAAAAGGGAGCCGAAGGTCTGACCGGGACTGTGCTACAGATGAGCGTTAGCTCCACCCCTTAAGGGACGCTTTGACAACAGAAGAGGTATTCCAAGTATTTCAAGCTGGAATGCAAGGATTTTTCTTCATAGAAGATTGTTGTCGGTGATTAGTTTCTAATCTCAAATACATTTGCATTAGCAGGTTTTTGTGAATTAAAGATGTTATCTATTATTTATATAAATGTTTTCTATAGGAAAATGCTCAGTCCTATTTTAAGAATGACTCATTTATAAATTAGAGAGTGTCTTCAACAATGGTTTCAAACCTGACTGTATATTATAATCCCCTGAGGAACTTTAAAAATTTAGCTATATTCCCAGCCCACGCTTGAATTAGTCTTGCACTGGCACCTGGGCATCAGCATTTTTTAAAAACTCCCCAGGGGGTTCTAATGTGCAAGCCAAGACTGAGAACCACTGATCTATTTTTTGGGATTTGTACTTAACTACTACTATTTTAACTCATTGGATTTCACTCCTAAGTCATTATCAATAAATTTGTTCAGTACCAGCTGACAAGAATTTTCAGTATATATTTCTTGATTAAAGCTTGTATAATTGTAAGAGTTTTTAAATAGCATTTTCCCAGCTGTGAGACCAAGCAATTAGTTTAAAGTGACAAATTCGAAAAGTGTCCCAAATTTACCATAGGGATGAGTGCTGTATATAAATAGGATGAAAGCCAAGTGTGCAGTATATGCACAGGTATAATCATTCTTTCTAAAAGCCTGCAGTGTGTAGCTGTCCTGGGCTTTGTGTTTTGATTTTATTTCTATATTGTACTAAGTGTACTACCATGTTCTCGAGGCTTCTCTCCAGGAGGCATACTTATTTCCTTTCCAAGCAGAAAATACAGAAGTAGGTAAAAACTAGAGCTGGATACGCCCTTAACCCTGTTATGTCATAGGTGCCTAATAAGTAAGTAGTGAGGAGAATCATTGACAGAGCAATAGCATCATTTAATATCAAAGTATAAAAGTGAATTTTAATCTTCTGAGATTGTTAGAATTAGCTGGGTTGCTACCCTTTAGTAACTGTGCCCGCCAAATAAGTATCAGTACAGATGGAAAGGAGATAATCGTGTAAATTATTTGAAGTTGGGGCTGTCTGGGAAATAAGACCACTGTAGCTATATAACCAATCAAATTAATATTATTGCCAGCTGAGCCTGGAATGTAAAATTATCCTTGTTCTGACCAAAAAAGCTGGACAAAACCGAGGTCCAAATTATTTCAGTGACTGCTTATTATGCAAAACTTAGAGAAACCTGAATTTTAAAAAATCAGTTCAGTCTAGTATTACAGGAATTACTTTAGTCTGTTGGATATTATCTATTGGTAATATGAAGCAGTGTAACATAAATGACTATATTGACTTAAAACCAGTATAGATTAGTCTCTTGTCTCCTTTTTTTCTATTTCAATGCTCTTGGGGCTTTGGCTTTTATGATTTTCAATTTTTTTCTTAAAAGAATTAACATTACTGAAATTAGACATTCTAAGTTTATCAGTGAGTTGCCTATATAACATGTGTCTAAGCACCAAATTTTATTGATTTTTTTTTTTAAAGAAAAAGGTGTTCAAGAATATGAAAGGAAAATATATATATCACTTTCAAGCTTGTTTGGTAATATCCAAAGCTGTAGTTATTTTATGATGAGAATATATGCCTCAAGAACATTTTCAAAGGTATATAATAGTAACATTAGTAAGAAATCCCTTTTATTTTTTAATTTATATAACATTATTTACTATTTATTTAACAAATTTGTGTTTTCAAAGTAATCTTTAGCACATGACATATTTCTATATGTCCAGCTGAATTCTTTGCTCAATTGGGTTTATATATTTTTTAAAAGTCTTCCACTAATATGGGATATTTTAGTTTTCTCATGGATGCTTTTCATTTAATTATTATGACATCAACTAGTGAATCTAAAAGGAATATTCAAAACTCCCAATATGATATTAACTCAATTTAATTCTTTATTTTTCTCAAAAGTAAGTAGTAATGAGCTTTCACTATAGACTGTTATACCATTCTTTAAACTAGAATGACAAAAATAACATTTTTATCAAAAATAAATTTTTACAGATGAGTTGAATATATCAATGAAAGAAAAAAAATCTACTTTTTCTTGTTTCCTTTCACAGGCAGCGATACCGTCTTTATCCAAGTTACACTGTCCCATGGCCCAAGTTAGTATATTTGGTTTAAGACTCATAATTCTCGCTTTGGCTTTAAAAATTAAACCAAGTGTAACCTTTCCTGCTAAAACTCTTCTTGAGTCTGACAGCATTGGTACCTTGCTTGCAACATCTTAGAAGTGAGGCCTTCACTTACGCTATCTTTGGATCATAAATTATTTGCTTAAACTTACATACTTTTAATGCTTTTTGTAAAAGCTTTTTCTCTTTTAAAAGAACATTATTGTATGGGTGGCTTCCACATTTAACCATTTCTCTTTTCCAACTGTAGAGGTCTAAATATTTCTTACTGCTCAACTTTAAAAAGAAAAAAAAGCAAGAGCATGCATGCGCACATGGGAATGCTGGCAGCTACATGCGTGTCTAAACCACAAAATACACTTAGCCTGGCGACAATGCAGACTGTAGGCAAATAACTGTTATTTGACTTTAGAAGAACTGTCTTATAATTGCAACTACTTAAATTATACAGCCTAAATATTCATCACTGTTAAGCAAAATAAAGTTCCATTGTAGATATTTGCTTTTAATTTTAAAGTAGGCTACCAATTCCAAATTATTCCATCAACTTTAAGCTAATAGGTTAATGTTTTTTGCTGTCCTTTATATAAATGATTTCAAAATGTGTACAACAGAAAATGTTAGTTATAAGCTAAATTAACTTACATAGTCTCTTAAGAAATACGGTAGGTGATCAAACTGTTGCTCATTTGCACATCAGTACTTAAAGTACTATTTTTAAGTTCTATATTGTTATAACATTTAATTGACAAAACAAAAGCAGTCAATAATTAAGGGAAAAAAGAACCCATCAAGTATGATTTTGAGTGATCATTTATGTATTATTTCCATATCTTATTTTTATAGTGCTCATAAACTAGCTATCAACTTACATAAATGATTTCTTTCAAAGTGTAATTATTTATATGCCTATATTATGCCTTTGTCATCATAAATATCTGTAAGATAGGTTCCAATTAGAAGCTTTACTCACCTTTTTTGTGCCACTTTATCAACTTATTCTTAAGTCAGGTTCGTTAGATACTAGCATAATTTCTGTTTTTGTTATCGGGGCTGCTTCAGTCATCTTGAATAGCTCCATCACAATAAAAACTTTTAGATTAGAGTCTGATGAACCTGATTTTGCTTACCCAGCAAGGAGAGCTTATACCTAAGTAAAATGACAAGAGACCCTTCCTGCAGACATTAGATTCTCTCCCTGACATCCTTGGGGAGAAACATTGGGGACAGTGGTTAAGATCAGAAACGAATCCCAAGGATTATCCAGTGACTTTATTATATATATATGTATGTATTCAGAAGAAAAAAATGAGCCCATCACAAAAGCTTAACAAAAGTTACCATTCCAAAGGTTTTTAATAATTTGCTATCCCAGAAATACGAGAATCAGACCCAAATTTAAAATTCCAATTATAGATTAACAATAGGAATGTTGTTTTGTTCAAGAAGCAAAATAACAGAATATGTTAGGCAGCTTTTTTTCTGAAAATTCTGCTAAAAAGATTATGCATGCTTTTATAGCAGTTTGCTTTAATAAAGGAAATACTATTGGATATTGGTACTACTGCTTTTGGTACTTATGTACATTTCTTTTAATAAATATAAGCAGTTTCCCAGTAAGCCTTTTCAGGATTAATAGATGAAATAAAATTGCTACGAACTTTTTAAAAAATTTTAACATCCTACAGGATCTGCTTCAGTATCATCTATAAGTTTAACCAAGGGCACTGACGAAGGGCCCGTCCCCCCTCCTGTCCCTCCACGGAGACGACCAGAGTCTGCCCCAGCGGAGTCATCACCATCTAAGGTGAAGTAGAAAATCCTGGTACCTGGAATTGGGGGGTCTTACGTTACATTGTGCTCAATTGCTGTGTCTAGTTTAGTTTTTACTAGATCAGGTTAACACCTCAGTATTTAGGCTTAAGTGAGGTTAAACAAGGATTGAATATGGATTTACCATGCAGTAATGTTTATTTCTTTTCTTCTGAAATTAGTGGGGGGTTTTTGGTATATTTTCAAAGGAAATCTAAATCATGGGGTACTGTCAAGGAGAAAACAGTGTTATCTATAAAGTAAGAGTATTATAGTCTCAAGCAGTTCTTCAAAAACATATACACGCAGAGAGAAGAAGTCTGAAGCTTTATATGAAAGTACATTTTAAGTGAAACTGTATCTTAGCATATGCTAAACATTACCTGTCTGAGCCCTTAATAGTGAATCTGACATGCTTTTAAATGGGATTTTCATGAAAATTCTGGGTTAGAAGAGACCTTAAAGGCTGAAAATAGCTATGTTTTCCACCTATTTAAACTTCTTTCTTTACCAATTGTTAACTTGATTCAGTGGTTCTCAAAGTGTCCAGAGGGCAGAGCACCTGGACCAGTCAAGGCACTCTTTGCAGAACATCATGAAAGGTTAATATAGTACGTTTATTGTAAAATTAACAGGTAACTTACGTTAAATCAGAAATGGTCTTAGATTGAGTGATAGGTAAGCAGTAGCAAACAACAAAATTTTGAGAAAAGTAATTACAGTAAAAATTTAACATTGAGAAAAAAATTTTTTTTAATGAATTGGCATAACTTCCCATTTAAAACATATGGCAAAGCTCCCAGATCCATACCTAGGGTTCTTCCAATAGCATGTTTGAAAACCCCAACTTAATTCTTAATATATTCATGGTACTACATTAATTAAATTATTAATAAATGTGTTTTATTTGTTTCATTTGTCTTAGATTATGTCTAAGCATTTGGACAGCCCCCCAGCAATTCCTCCTAGGCAACCCACATCAAAAGCTTATTCACCACGATACTCAATATCAGACCGGACCTCTATATCAGATGCTCCTGAAAGCCCTCCCTTGTTACCACCACGAGAACCTGTGAGGACACCTGATGTTTTCTCAAGCTCACCACTACATCTCCAACCACCCCCTTTGGGCAAAAAGAGTGATCACGGCAATGCCTTCTTCCCAAACAGCCCTTCCCCCTTTACCCCACCTCCTCCTCAGACACCTTCTCCTCATGGCACCAGAAGGCATCTGCCGTCACCGCCATTGACACAAGAAGTGGACCTTCATTCCATTGCTGGGCCACCTGTTCCTCCACGACAAAGCACTTCTCAGCATATCCCTAAACTCCCTCCCAAAACTTACAAAAGGGAGCACACACACCCATCCATGCACAGAGATGGACCACCACTGTTGGAGAATGCCCATTCTTCCTGAGTCCTCTGTACCAGGGTGTATGTTTTCCTATCCCCAAATCCATTGCTGGCAATGGATGCACTGAATGTGCCAGCACTGAGGAGGTAAAATGAGAACTCCAAACACTAACGACTCTACTTCAAGATGCAGTAAAGACAATGAATTTTAACCTAGACATAATTATAAAATGAAAATGGTATTCGTTTAGAATATGGAAAGACTAATCCAGAGGAATTGGACAGCTGATTGCACCTGAAACTCAATTAAAGGGATTTTTTCCAGCCAGTGGGCCAGAGTCCTGTTTTTGTGAAGTGATCTTTGTCATTAAAGGGATGGAATACAGTCTAGTGTCTAGTAGGCCCACATGATGACCATTTTTGTAATTCAAAATATTATGCACTTTTTAAAAAGAAATCTTAAACAGGGATCTTCATATCCTCCTTTGTTTTCCTTTGCTTTCACTCGTCCGACTTTAGAATATTTTCTTAAAAATCATTCAAAGGACTGTGAGGAAAGGCTGTGTACCTGACCTTGTTGGAATCAAGGCCCAGCACTGTACTACAGTCCTGTTTACAGATTATTACAGTGAATTGAATGAAATGAATGGGTACCGAGGCTTCACCAAAGAGGTACTTTTTTTTTTTTTTTTTTTTTTAGGAATAATTATATCAATTTTAAGAGCATTCCCCTACCCACCGTCCTTATACAAACAAAACGTGGTGGTGTTGCCTTCAAATGAGAATTTTTGTGTCATTAACATGACAGAAGAACTTTTTTAAAACTAACTGTCAAGTATATGATTTACATTTAGGAGACTGTTAATCTATGCGATTGTCATTTCTCCCTCCCCCCACAAAAGTTTACTGGTAATCCATGTCCTGGCTTGTCGCTGTCTCTCTAACCATGCTGTGGAAATGCGGTCACCCACTGTGACGAGGAGCACTTAGTACTTGCTGGGCATCACTGACACCATTCATGTTTTACTAATCGCTGAGTAATCAGCATATCTAGAATTACCTTGCATTGCCTAAATCATGTGTATATAGTGAATGTTATATAATAAACTTGGCAGGTCTGTTTTAATTTAATTGAATAAAGATACAAATACTTTGTTTGGCTGGCATATATTAAATTATTATATGGCGAAAATGGTTGATTCTTATTTCTTTCAGTTGAAACACACACACACACACACACACACAACACTAAGCATAAAAGCACGTATTGTGGTACGCCTTGGTTTCTAGTTCTGGATGTATGTATTCATCTTAATGATCTAAAGTTGCAGTTTGGCATGTAGAAAAATATTTGGTTAGAATAGGATGGGTATCTTTTAAGGAGAACTTTGTACGTTTTTTAATTTCCTAGGCAACATATGTACAGCTTGTTAAAGTTTATATTAAACATTCTACCTTGCTTGAGGTCTTTGCTCTATCAGAACTATTCATAGTAGAACATCTGCCTACATCATTAATATCATAATATGGATTATTCATTAAGCCTATGTACTGATCTTCTGAGTCTAACAAATACTGTAACTGAAATGCATGCAGCTTGTTGAAGAGAAAAAGTTTATTTAAGCTCCACTATAATGTCTGTGAGATGTGCAGTATTCCATCCTTAGAGAGTCATCATTTCATCAGTATGTGCATGTGTCCTCTGAATAATGAAGCAACATTTCAGCAGCTCTGTTAACCATGCCATTAGAGACATTTTTACAAGTGCTGTATCATGGTGGAAACCTAATACTTTAATTTCCTGTGACATTTATTAGAACATTAAATGTACATCACAATAGTACAGTATACAGTCCTCTAAGACCAGAATGTTGATTGCACCGTCATTGAGCAATCCATCATAGCATATCCTTATTTGTTAGAGTTGAATATCTGTTTAATAACTGTACCATTCTTCTTATGGTAGCCATTTTTCTTTTTGTAAAATGTCTGCTTTTTAAGTGTCCCAAAAAATTAATTTCAAATCCCCTCTTGTATGCAAAGTGTCCATAAAACCATTAATTCAATAAGTATTTAAGCCGACTTACTAGTGCTGCTACAATTAATCATAATACACATTCCAGAATCTCCCATGGCTTTTTATTGACCAGCCTCATTGTCCCTAGGATTTCCTTTTATATGTCTTACTGATCGCTTTTTTTAATTATACCATTCCTACTCCAAATGAGAAACAGAAAAGTCACATTGGAGCCCACTCAATATCTTTCTGGCCAGTGTGTTCGCCTTCAATAACGGTTTCAACCTGCCCGATCATATAAAGAGGAAAATATCAAGTTTGGAGTTCTAATCATACTTCTCTGCAAAGGGAACCATTCAACCCCGGTGGTTCTAGGAGACCACCTCACTGTGCATCAGCTTCGTATGCATTGTGGATAGAGGATATTTTTATGTTGCAGTGTGACATCTGGGTAAAAATATTTGCTGAAGTGGTAACTAATTAAAAAAATTCCAATTGGATGTCCTTAAATGGAGGTGAGAAAACTATCCTTGCCTTCACATGTGGAACATTAACTAGCTGACAATTTATTCTTTGTAATAACTAGAGCATACTTAAATCAGGGACGAGAAGTGGCTGAGAAGATAAATGCATCACCACAAAATTCTGCTTTTGAATCTGGGACATTACAAGATAGTCAATGCAGCATGACTTTTTCTGAACTGGATTCCAAAATAACGGAACATTTCTCTTAGAAATGGAAATGTTCATAGATGTTTCATTATCTTTGGATCACACAATGAAAATATTTCCAGTAAAATATTACTTAGGTGGGCTGATAAAGAAAGGAAGACTTTTCACATCCAAGCATGTTTAAAAACAGGAACAGATAAGCATGTTTCTAAACTTACTGAAAGACAGGTTATTTACTCTTTCCAGTCTTCCAATGTATTTTAAGAGTACAAATTATGAGGAAATATGCAAATATTAAAAGTTGGCTTAATTAAAGACTGTTGGGTATCAAATTATGTGTTTCGTAGGTTACTGTGCTCTAACAACTCAAGAATGTTTTATGGGAGTTGATTTTAGCAAAGAGCATGCCACATAAATTATACTACAATCAACAGCAGTCTAGTAAAAAAGTACTATTTCAGTTGGAAACTATATTATGGTTTTAAATTCTTTAATGGGTTTTTTTCATAAATCAAAAATTGCATAAACCAAAAATTAGTTGGTATCTAGGATCATGCTCTTGTCTTAATTCTCGTTTAGCTTACTTTAGTCATGTATTTCATCACTTGTCTTTTAATGACAGCTTAAATTCAGTTTTAAGTGGCTCAGCAAAATAAATAATGCATATGGAGGGAGGGGTGTCCCAATTTATTAGTATTGTACATATTGAGAAAAACTTTTTTTTTTTCCCCTCCAGATTTAGAAAGAAACAGACTTAACCATTTATTTCTTGGTGTTCTGCTGCTATGGGTAGGTTCACTTATTTTTTTAACCTTTATTGTTTGACTGTTATATAAGTGCAGGTCCTGTTGTGTTGCACATTAATCTTTACCAGTAAAATAAACATCACAAGGTTAATATCAGTTTGGCTGAAAGAATTATGCAGTAAAATTATAAGGGAAAGTGATGACTTAGTTTATTTCAATTTTCTTTTGAAACATCTCATTACTAACTTTGAAAATCACTTCATAATCCCTTATACATGAGCCAATAAAATATTTTGAACTCTAGTTAAGAAGCATGAAGTCTATATGATAAATCTAAACAACAAAAGCACTTGTAACTTGTTTTGTAAATTTCATGCCTTATTTTCCATTTTTGACACCGTAAAGTGCATTTTCTGTCAACTGTGAGTAAATTTCCCTTTTGCCTTTAACGAAAATAGTGCATTAAGTAGCCAATTGCTGCAAAATTATAAAACAAGTTAGCTAAAGGTGGATCACACTGAACTACCACTCAAAGAAATAAGATGCATAACAGATAGAAGTAATGTGTGGATTTAGTGAAAGTGCACCTGTGCCAGATGCATGCCACTTTCAGTAGCTGCCAAATGTGCCTTTAATTAAGAACATCTCTAATTTTTTTCTTCAGATCAAGTCAGCATTTGGGGGTGGGATCAGGGCAGGGGACTTTGGGGTGCAAATATCTGGTGAAACTCATCAGAGAAGAAGCCTTTGTCAAAGTGACATGTATAACTTCAGTTGAAACACGTTCGTGTATATATATGTGTATTTGCCTTTGTTTAGTAGCACAGTATTTGCTAAAATAATTGTCAAAAAAATTTGCTCTGTAAGTCTTACTTTGATGTAAAAACAAAGTGTGGTCTATACATCTAATATGGCCTTTGTACCTAACTATGTTTGTAGGTAATCTTTGTACTCTTATGTGCAGCAGTATTTGGTTTGCATTTTAAGTGAAAATAATGGCTGTTATTTTTCTGGCATTACTAAGATAAACTGAAAAATAATAAAGAAAAATGCCTTACATAGCCCACAAGTGTATTATTTTTGCATGTATTGATTTTAGAGGGCAATATTTTGTGATTAGTGATTTTCATTTTAGCTCGTATTTTCAATATAGAAATAGTTTTCTCTTTATCATGGTCTTGCTTTAGAGGTGCTTATTTCTATATCACAATATCATAAAAGAAGTTCAGTATTTCCTTCTGTATCATTATAGTGAGTGGGAGACCCTTGGGATGAAGATTAGTCCTTTAGTGACCAGGTGTCACCTGGATGAAGTTTCAGAGGACCGAGGCATTTGTATTCCATAAAAAGTTTTATGGTATCACGGTTCCTTCGCATGCAAGTTTTGCTGAGATCTGCTGGAACATGGCAGCCTGACATTTAGCAAGTCTTTCTAGGCTTGGCATGAAAAGGTACAGTTTGCAGACGGTAAAGAATTATGCAAATGCGAGGTTATTCATGGTGAACTATAGAATGTAAAAATTGATGAATCCTTAGAGATCCAAAACCTACTTAAAAATTGAAGCAAGTGAGGCCGGCAGCAGTGAGATGACTTAACAGTTAGTGATTGAGACCACTGCCTAATTTGATTCATGGTATTTGGAGGACTGCTTTCAGGAATAGCTAAAATGTACTAGTGGTTTTTTACCCCTGATTTAATGACACAAAATCATCAGTTTGTACAAATTCCATTTGTAGGCTATTGTGAAGTCCACGTATGTATTTTTTTAGTATATTCTAGGTTAGCAATTTAATAACAGCTATATGAAAATAACATTAATATTGATATTAGTCAAACCTGATTTTGAATTTGCTCTTGACACGTCACTTCCTTTGAATTTTAGCCAGTTGGTTTGCTTTTCTGCTTATTTTAATCATATTAGCTCATTACAGATTGGGGGTGCTTAAGTCTCTAGGGTATAGCCCACAGCTAAGCCTGTCTCTGCAGATAGATGCACATGGCTTCCAGAGACAAGGAGGGCTTTGACAGAGTATGATTCCAAAAAAGCAGCTTATGCCCATTCTAACATTTTAGGACTTTTGAGTCTCATTGGAGGCAAGAAAAAAACTACAGCCCATTTTAAGACGCTAGTTTCTCTACCTTCATGACTCATCAAGAAAAGGAAGAATCATTGTGGTACAAGAGTACAAGCAGGTGTTTTGAAATCACACATATCTGCGTTCACATTCTGGTTCTATTACTAGATGTGTGACTTTGGAGAAGTTATTTAAATAATGAGTCTGTTGCTCATCGATACGTAAGGTTGACAGATCTATTTGAGACTATCGTGAGGTTTACAGGTACAGTAAGTCCTCACTAAATGTTGTTGATAGGTTGTGCAACTAAGCAAAACGACATATAATGAAACTGATTTTACCACAGGTTAGTTGATATAAACAAGTGTTAATTTCCTACAACATCTCATCAATGTTATAATGAAACAACATTGAACAAAACGTTATTTGAGGACCTGCTATAATATGTGTAAAGCCCAGTCAGTGGCTCTTACAGACTAGTTGCTTAATAAACTACTAAAGTTATGAGGGATATGTCTTCAAAGTTTGCTTGCTATTAGATTTCTTTAAGAGGTTGATGTTTCATCCTGAAGTCTCCGTATTTTGATTTACAGCTTCCTTTGAGGTTTGTTGTCCCTTAAATTGGTTTTGAGTGACCTTAATTATAAGTATTTCATAAAGGCCCATCTGACTATTTAACTTTCAACAAGTATTTATTGTTCCAGGGACAGTTCTGATTTTGGAATATAGCAATAAGCAAAACAGCCAAAAATCCGTATCATCCTGGGCTTAATAATGTAGTGAGGAGTTGTAGACAATAGATAAGAAGAATGAATAAGTATAGGACACATTAGAATATTGTACTCTATGAACAAGGACAAGGTGGTAAGAATGGAGGGGACAGGGGAGGTGACATTTAAATGGGATAGTCAGAGTCAGCCTCATGGAGAAGGTGACGAAGTTAGACTTGAAGGAGGAGAAGGAATGAGACATGGAAGAATC
Organism: Rhinolophus sinicus; assembly: GCF_057876585.1. Classification (NCBI taxonomy): domain Eukaryota; kingdom Metazoa; phylum Chordata; class Mammalia; order Chiroptera; family Rhinolophidae; genus Rhinolophus; species Rhinolophus sinicus. Next base: position 164,441,053 of record NC_142502.1, read on the forward strand.
AGGGGAAAGAATATGCTAAGCCACCAGGAAAAGCCAATCCAAAAGCCCAGAGGCAGAACATATTTAGTATATCTGAGGAATAGCAAGGCTACTCATGTCTGGAGAGGAATGAATGTGGGTAGAACAGGAGATGCCATCAGAGTTTAATGGGGTCCAGATCATTTGTAGTGACTTTGGCTTCTGTTTGAAAGAAATAGAGCCCTTAGAGGGTTTGAGCAGAGGAATGACACGGTCTGACCTACATTTTAACAGGACCACTCTGGCTGCCGTGTTGAGAATAATTAAGAGTTAGGAGTGGGAATAAGGAGGGTAGCCCAACAGAAGGCAGTTTGGCCAGTGTGACAGCAGCGGAAGTGGTGAGAAGAGGTCGGAGTCTTGATATATTTGGAAGACAGCCAATTTGCTGATAGAATTGTCAAGAATGACTGCAAGGTTTTGGGGCTTGGAAGGACAAAGTTACCATTCGGGTGGGGAAGATAGGGTTGAAGCAAGCTTGGATGGGTTAAATTCAATAAATACCTTATTATCTGAGAGATGCCGAGGAGGCAGTTGGACATGTAAGTCTGGAGTTTAGGAGAGAGTTCTGGACTGAAGATATAAAATTTGGAGTCACTTTCACAAAGATCATATTTTAAAGCCAACAAACTGGGGGGATAAAAAGAGATCTAAGCAAAGAGAACCCTGGGGCACCCTAACATTAAGAGAGAGAGAAGAAAGGAGGAACCAGCAAATAAACCAAGAAAGAATTGCCAGTGAAGAAAGATGAAAACCAGGAGTATATTTTGTCCCTGAGGTCTAGTAAAGACATTATTTCAGAAGTAGGAGTGGTCAGCGTGTCAAATACTATTTCATAGGGAGAGTCAGATGACTGAGAATGGACCACTCGTTTAACAAGGTGAAAGTCACTCATGACCTTGATGAGCAAGTTCAGGGGAGTGGTGTGGGCCTACGAGTTTAATAAAAAATGGGAGGTGAGGAACTGGAGCAGTTTTCTCTTGCAAGTTTTACTATAAAAGCAAACAGGGAACTGAGACATAGCTAGAACAGTCAAGAGAAGATTTTTTTTTGCTTAAAAAAAAGGGAGAAATGTTTGCATGCTGAAGGGTTTGCCCCAGTTGAAAAGGAAAATGTGATAATGAGGAGAGGGAATACTATCTAGTGCTAAGTGGAAACAACCCATTTAATAGAAAGACAGATGGTATCCAGCCACAGTCCTTTACAGTAGATCCCACTATCATTAGATGAATAGGTTTATATACATGAGAAACACAACACATTCAGGTTTCCTGCTGAGAATTAACAGCATTTACTGCTACTATTTCTGAAGGTAATGAGGCAAGAAGGAATAAAAATCTCTATAGATTAGAAACAAGTTTAGATGACTTATCAAAGAGTATGCACTAAGATCTTCAAAAACAACAATAAATTTTGGAAAACAAGTTATTTGGTTTATGTACAAAACTCTTGACTAGTTTGAATGTCTGAAAATGTCCCAAAACAATATTTTCAGCATTGCCTAAATCACTTCCTTATGTTCTTATAATGTTTAAAACTTACATCTAGAGTCACACATCACTTTCTATTTCTTCCCTTAAAATATATAGGTCTCCATCAAGCACTGCCACGAAAACTTCTATGGCCGGATAATAGAGAGAAATCTAATTTGAAAAGAGTTCATTAATTTCAGGGAAATGAAAAGCTTGGCTTAAACTTAAACACTGGAGACTTCAAAATCGTGGCAGCTATCCTATAAATGTTCAGACCAACTATTGTTCAAAGTGCTAATGAATGAGTTCCTAAGTAGTCATCAGACAAGTAGAAGAAAACTTGTAACACTTAGAAATGAAACTTCCCCTATTTTTTCAAACAGTGCATTACTAGAGGAACAGTCTCTGAAGAAATCAGTTTGGGTACCAAGATTTTGAGTGAACAGTAACCAAATGCCCCTAATTTATTATAAATAACTGCCTGGGAATAGAGACAAATTCTTTACTCCTAATTTTTTTTCTGTCATGATTCTGATATTTGGGGCATGTCAAGGACGTAGACCATCTTAGACGTATCCATGTAGAAACAGAGCACATTTTATTACCCCATAGCCAGGCAAGACTCATTGCAATGATTCTTCTGTCAGAGCTGTAAGAATTTTGTTTCTTTACAACTTACTTCTGGAAAACAGGAAAAGCTACTTCCATCCCTAAGTTTTCATTCCGGCCTGGTGTTTGTAGCAACCACTGTGTGTGAACCATTAAAGCATTAATGCTCTTGCCACCTTCTTTCCAGACTAAAGAAAATATTTTACTAAGAGGATGTGGCTAAATCAGTGCTTTTTGTCCCCAGTGCATCTGGTCATGAGTGTATGTAACACTCAAGATCACTAGTGGATCTCTGAATCCTGAGTATGCGATAAAACATAGACTGTGGACTGTTCCCATCTGCAGCACAACCCACACAAGGAAAAATATTTCTTTGGCCTCCCAATTTCTAGAGAAATCACTGTTCCCTGTACTGATTTTCATAACTATAGAACAAGATAAATACTACTCTTAAGGTTCTCTTCCTGTTTGGAGATCAATGTGTCTTTAAGCTTTGAACCTTCTACATCATGGTTTAAGCATAAAATCTCCATAACTCTGATTTGCAACATGTAAAATACAATTCTGTTAATAGATCCTTTGTCTTAAGGGATGCTAGGTATTACCTTGGAGTTTCTGGAAGACAGATGGCAAGACAGACTGGCCCCTAACGTAGTGTATATTAGTCTAAGAACACTGGGATGAATTCTAAGCTAAATGCCTAGGAAGCATAAAATTCATATCCACGTTAAATATGAACGTGCTCAATATTATACTGGGAGAATGACTGCAAGGTGGAAATTTATGTTCTTATAAACGTTTATTTTCCTCCAAATTTATTGTGTTTTTCTGTTATGTTGTGAGAAGTCTTCGTTTCCCTTTTCCCAGGTGTTGAGGTTCAAAAAGCCAACTCTCAACCATCGACTAATCTTCATCTCTTCAATGTCTTGTTTGTATGTTAATTTAGTTTCATATGTAAGTATTTGTATTAGTTTTCCTCCGGGATTTATACATCAATATATATAGATAGATAGATTTTCCTACACAGATATATACAAGCTTTTTATCCTCATCTTACCACTTGACAATACAACTTTAAGTATGTTTTACACAGCTGTTCCTTGGTCAAGGTCATTTGCAAGAGCAAGTCGGTTTCTGAAGAAATCTTGTTTGGTGGGTGAAGGATCCATTGAGGGGTTCTCATTAGTTTTTTCCCTGTATTCTGATCCACTGGACCTAAAATCTCAGCACACAGATAAAGTACAGGTTGATTTGGTTTTAATTGTTTTCAAATATTTTATCTATCCAAATTGTTTTGCATTTGTAAAACAGTTACCTCCTAGATCTGGAATAAATTTTACTTCTCCTGACTTTCATGGCTCAGGACCTGTGTATCTAAGATTTGCAGCGAACATAAAAAGAATATATTTCTAATGCTTTATGGGGATAATTGGAACAACTGTGTATGTCAGTGTAAGATATTGTGTAATAACACTGCGAAAGGGGAATGAAAGCTCAGAAAATTCAAGAAATCCTATTTTTGATTCAACCAAGTAAGTAACTACTCCACAAATTACCAAAGCCCTCAAATTAAAATGGATGGAATTCATTGTTCTCAACCAAAGTTATCAAGGGCCTTTACTGAATTTGGGCATTACATTACAAACTCTTGCTTTTGCTTGTTTTCATTTTTAAATGAAAGATTTATTGAAGCCAACCACACATATATGCTACATTTGGTAGAATGCAGAAATTAGTACAGTAATCAGATTGAGGAGATTCTATAATCTCAACCACCACAAAGGAGACCAAGCCCAATCAATAGTCAACAACTCAGATCAGTCCAATTGAGTCCCCAGTCCAGGGTGCATTCTTCCTTTATCTTGGTTAAGCCAGTTGGGTAATCCATTCCAGCTCTGCACCTTCTCCAGTTTGTTCATGTCAGAAGTCCCTGGAGGGAGGAGGCTTTCTGGAAATAACCTCTGATACACTAGGCTAGGGCCCTTTGGCTAGCTTAAACTCTGATCTAGAATGGGTAAAACTAACCCAGTGACTAAGAACCAGTATCAAAAGACCTCATGCAGGATGTATGAAAGTGGTGTTAGACATGTTCTCTTTGTCCAAAGCTCCTATACAACTGAACAAGTTCTCCATATGCGAAGGCAGAGTCGGGCATCCTTCCACTATCCACAGGAGAAGGACACGTTCTTTCACTATCATTGGTATGCTCTGGGTCCTCATTGTTATTATGACTCTATCATTTACTGAGTTAATTGGGCGGAATTCAAACATCCCTTTACATTATTCAGGGAAAGAAGCTGGATCCACGAAACGACTAAAATCCTAATGTCTGGAAATCTGATGACTGACTAGACTTCTTTACTTTTCAGCCTGATATTTGGTACCACAGATGAAGCCATAGCTGCCCAGCATGCTTCCTACCTCTGGTCCACAAGAAGCACCTTTCTAACTACATCCCAGTGCACAGAAGAATATCTATCTCTCAAACCCAGTACATCTGGGTACTCAGCAGGTAAGATGATATCTGGGTGGGGTGAAAGTCCTCTTCCTTTTTTGCAGAAGCCCCCAGGGAACTCTCCCTTGAAACAGCCTCCACATCCCACCCTAAAACTCCAGGCCTTCCCTCAACTCTCAGAATTCCCATCTACCTCCCATTCAAATCATCCATGATTAGTGCAGTTGTGTCCAAAATGTTAGGAAGATATATTTTTGACCATTTCATTCTTTCCCCATATGGTCTGTTATCCAGAAGACTAGAAATGCCTATAGTTTTGAGGGTGGGAAGTAGGAAGCAAGATTTGAATCTGACTGGTGTTCCTTCTGAATTGTTCCCCCACATGGCAGTTTCTCATCAGAAAGTCATTAGTCAAAACTTAACATCTTTACCTCACATTTCCCCTCTTAGCTACATCTGATCGCTCCAAAACCCAACATGTTACACTTTGATGGTTCCAACATGCAACTGTTTATAGTGTTTACCTGGAAATGGGAAAGCTTTGATGTCACCACCAGCCCCAAGGACCACAGAAATCTTCACCAGTTGCGTTCCCATTTCTGAAACAAATGCCAAAATCGCCCTGTCTAGTTTTCAAAATCCACAAACTCAGCTTAGTTTTTTCTTTTTTACCTGCTCTTCTCATAAACCACCTTCTATATGTCTCCAGGTGTATGAATTTTTGTGTTTGATATGAACTATTAATTAATGGCTAACTTGCTAATCCTTTTCAAAATCCAGCATCCATGATAGCCATGACTAAAAGCTCCTTTTCATCCTTTAAAAGATCATTTTAACTGACCTCTTTATAATGCTTACATAGTATATGGCCACTTCCACACTGGGACTCTTCCAAAGGTGTGGCTGTTAGGCTTTGATGTATGCCTAAATTACTAGGAAATCACCTACAGAATCTAGGAAAAAGGGCCAGATTATTTGCTGTTATTCACTCCCTTTCTCTATAGAAATGGCTTTTGAGCTCCCGAGGCCATTGTGGCTAACTGCAGGGCAGCTCTGAGCAGACCCTAAAGGGACAGGCAGGCAAACACTTGCTGGTTAAGGGTAGAGCACTGCCAGTACATTCTGACACACACTCATCCAAGTGTTTGATGGAAAGAGAACAGACCTGTTACTAACTTTCCTTCCAATTGATTGACAAAAAACAAGTTGGGTAGGTCACACAAGTATAGTTTTGCTACAAATAAGCCTTGAAAGTTTGTTTGGAGCTGGGGAAGGGAGAAGGAGTGGAATCCAGTGCCACAGAACCATCTGACCTAAGAAGGGCTTGTTTTCTGATTGGAAAGACTGTCTACCTTGAATGCGTTAGGAGACATGTGCCTGGAGAAGTAAGGGAACAGGGGAACAGTCATCCTGTTGGCCAAATCAGTTGGCCCTAGTCAACTACAGGGTGACCAAGGAGCATTCATTTGCTATATATATCTGTTGGGAGCTGACTATGTTCTACCTTGCAGCTAGGTTACCCTTATATTTGAACTATAAGCTCCTAAGGGGCTAGAACTATTTCATTTACTTCTTTTGTGCTAGACAGAACCTAGTACACCAAAGCCCCTTAACTTAGTGATTGATTTCAAATGACCTATTGAGAAACATTTGTAATTAGGACTGAGTAATCTAAAATGTTATCCCTTCAACCATCTCCTTCAATTTTAAAGTTGTATTTGGAAATGAAATGGGAAACGAGAGAGGAGCCCAAAGTGAATAAGAATGGGGGAAGGACTCTAGATAGGCTTTCAGACGTAAAGAAGAAGGTGAGGATAAAATCATCAATTGATTCTTTAGTAGGCCTACTTTTAATTACATGGTCTGTTCCACAGCCAAGGCTGGGCATATGGAAAAACAGCTGATAAGACACCAAAAGAAGAGGATTCACTGACATTCAATGATATGGGCCCTGTCAAAGTGCTCTCTCTGTGTGTGATGAAGAAAATAGAGGCATTTTGATGTGACTGGTGGAGGGAAGGAGACACTCCGCAGCAGGTAAATTACAAAGTGCTGAAGAGGAAGAGAATGGGTAAGGAAGCAGAATTCATCATTCGGAAGCCATATGCCTTATCTTCCACTCCCCCCAAATTTGAGGATAAAAAGGGAGCATTTACATTCCCTACCCCTAAACTGTCTTACATAATCCTCTTCCCCTATGTCGCACTCCCAACCAAGAATACTTATTAAGCTAAGAGTAAGATTTATATATAAAGATGAAGTAGCGTTTGCCTCGGATTTTAGGATAGTCTGCTTTTAAGTCTTTGACAGCCTCCATATAGATCCTTCTAGAATGCAATTCGCCTTCTGTCCTGCTCAAAGGCAGGGGGATAAGGATTCAGTCCAGCATCACATTACATCTGTTTCTGGCTTCTAGGAATCCTCATTTAAAAATGTTAAAGTCACTTAACATTTTCAAACTTTAAGATATGTAGTCTTTATTCTGATCAATTCTGGGCAGTTTTCAGAGACACTTGACCGGGTATCTAGCCAGGACAAATGTGCCTGAGATAGAAACCATCAGAGCATCGTCCTTTTCCCCAAATATCTAAGGCATTTTTTCAGGATTTTTTTTCTTTTTTTTTTTTTAATGATGTCAACTTGACTCTCTCTCTTTTGACTCCTTGTGGGTATGAGCATTCGGCCCTCCCAGCCTCAGAGGGAAGAGAACCCTTTCTCAGGTTTTCTGCTGCATCTGGCTCCATGCCTAGCTTCATCCCGAAGCAGCATTCTGGGTGTGTGGGGCCGCCAGCCAAACAAGCCCCTATGGATACAAAAAGTGTGTCAGTGTAGACAGTAATGAGCCTCCAGAGGGCTGTGGGGTAGGCAGGCAGTGAGCCCCAGATGTGACACAGGGTCCATTTTGGACCTCTGAGGCCAGGTTCGGGCATGGTCCCAGGACCCAGGATTAACCGCTTTTAAAGTCACAGGGCTTGCTGCCAGTCTGAGCTCCCAACAACATGGAAGGAAAATGAGCTGAACATCTTTCTGGTTCCTCCCTGTACCTGTCCACAAGTCTGACTTCATAGTCCTCTGTAACAGCCCCTACATAACAGCTGGGACTATGTCTCACAAAGTATGTGCATGTAAGAAAGAATGCCTAACTAATGAGAAGAAAGTGTGTTCTGAGGTAAGAGCCGCTGACTTGTGTGTGCTATGCTGGGGCCTCCCTGCCCATTCTCTCTACCTTAGCATAAAAGAGAAAACTTTCCATGGTTTTTGGAGGAAAATTCGCAGCAAAAGTTACTCAAGCTGCTTCATGATCCTATGCCAAGGCCCCAAAGTGCCCCGCGTGGTACCCTGGACGCAAAGCGATAAGCAGCATCAGCTGATCATGCTCACAGTCCTACACCAGGTGCAAACGGCCAGAAAAGCCTGCAGAGGGAGCAGCCCTCTGTGTGGCCGTCCACATAACACTTCACGTTTTCAATTACATGATTGATACAGGAGGGACTGAGCTCTGAGAAAGGACAAGAGGACTAAGGGGATCCATTTGGCCCTCTAAGAAGAATCCCAAAAAGCTGCAAGAGGACTGGAAGCAAGTAACCAACATGAATCGGGAGAGTCCACACAGCATGTCCTCAGCATTGTACCAAGGGCTGTGCGGGGCTATAGAATGATAAAATCTGATCTTCCACACGGTAAGTCTTTAAAATTATAGGTCCCGAAGCCACATTAATTTCTTGTTTCAGATGTTAGGAAGCTGTGATTACTCAGATTGATCTACAACAAAATCAAACCACAGATAAAGCAAATCTCAGCACTAGAAAGGACTCAAATAATTATCTGGGGCCATCTCTCACCCAGTGTGGAGTCCCCATCATAGCATTCCTGCTAGGGTCATGCAGCTTCTACTAAACAGAACTCACTCCCTCATAAGGCAGCCAAATATCCAGTTTCCAGCAGCTGCTTTTTTAGAAAGTTCTTCCTCTTACCCATTACTCCTAGTTCTGTCCCCTGGATACAGAGAGGACAAGTCTACTCCCTCTGCCTCCGGTAACTGGCAGAGCATTCTCTTACTTCTCTCTGAAAAGTGGGAATTTGTAAAGAAACCAGTGGTGGATCCATGGCTCATTGCTCTCCAACAGACAGTACCCAGTCATTATAAACAGCAGTGGGCCAAAAGTGGCTGTTTTGGGGGGAATACTGTGGTTTAAAAAAAAAAAAAAGGCTCAAGCAGTGCCCTTAGGAATTTGGAGTCCTTAGAAGGATTTTAGGAACCTAAGTCCCAAGGTCAGACTAGAAAGTTGTCTGCTTCAAGGTCTCTCCACCCCTGCCAAACTTGACAGAGGTAGGCACTGGGCCAGGAAAGATCTAAGTCTGCGATCCTAGAGAGAGGGATAAAATTCTTACCTCCTCACCCTAAATAAAGGGGATCTAGCAATAGTCATGCATGCATGGGGCTACGCTACCTTAGCAAAATTGAAAGGGACTTCATAGAATAGGGTTATGTCTGATTGTAGTAATGTTGCTGTTCCTTCCTCTTTCCCCGTCCAACAATCAGAGACCGACTAATCTCAGTACCACCCTCCCAATGTGAGAAGAATTAGACAAACCATCCAAAAAAAGTCCTCCCTCAAAGACTGTCCCCAATTCTTCCATCAAGATCGTTATCTAAATCAGCCAGGAGCCTCTGCCCTCAAGGAGGAAGTGGTTTACCAGTGCTTCCTCACTTATCAGCAACTCTCCGAAGGCAGCAACAGTGTGTTTAATTTTTCCATCCACTAAAATATGAAGACTGACTGCAAGAATCTCCTCTACCAAGCAAAACTAAATAGGAGGGAAATTCTCTCTCAGGAAGAAGGAAGTAGGCCTGAGGACCAGTGGAGATGGAGAGAGCAGTCTCTCAGGCAGGCAGTGGCTAGACTGGAGAATCCCTCTGGGGTCAAACGCTAATGCTCAGCTCTCTGTTCCTTGCATTTCATGCTGGAGTTAGGCCACTGTCTCCCAGTTTGTAAGACAGTGCTGGTAAGAGCTGGCCAAAATGCCTGGTGCATGATTTCATACAAGGGCTTAGGATCTTAGAAGGACCACAGCAGGGAAATGTCTTGTTTTTGCCTCCTATGGAGTATGGAAACTCCATTACAGTGATTTTTAAACTACAGCCCAAGCCAATCCATTCAATCATTTCTGCTAGGGAAGACACTAGCAGAAATCCCAATAAACATATATTAACATCCAGGATAAGGATAACTGAAGGCAGAAGTGCTGAGATGCCTTAGAAAACCTCCCACATGTGGAGAGATTCTGATGGAGCACCCATTTTCCCCAATCCCAACAGTGGATCCCACTCCTCCCAATCTAAAAGGAATTTGATTGTCACCAGCTCATTTCCCAGGGGACCTCCTCTGCTCACTCCTCTCAGGACACTTGACTTTGGGAACAAGGAAGTAGGGCAAAAAGATAGCAGATTTGCTGTTACTCTAGGAGATTACAGAGAGAGACATCTTCACCTGGCAGGAATCCTGGCTACTGGGTGCAGGAACTGAGCTTGAAGCAGTTGTGTGAAACCAGGCTACTTGACACTTATTACTGTTAAAACCTCAAGACTTAGCTCAAAGGGAAATGAGTTACAATGCTGTCTTGTCTAAGGGCTACTCACTTCTTTTTAAAGAGCTTGCGGAAGGAGCTGCGAAAGCCCCCTTTCTGGTCTTGCCTGGGGTTTTGATCGCTGAAAGATGTTTGTTCACTTTCTCTTTCTTCCTTTGGACAGAATCTGGTGGTGTCTTCTAAATGCATCTCCTGAAAACACACAAAAAAAGGGTGTTTTTCATTCTTTTCCAAAGTTAATACCTATCCTAACTGTGGGACAATTTTTTTTTAACTGTCACTTTCCTCTCCCATCCCCGAAGGCTAAGAGTGGATGTCCTATTCCAACTAAAGCAAACTAGGCTAATTAAAAAATCAGTAGTTGAAAAGAGGATAATTTTTTGCTGAGTGTAGATGTATTTTCTATGTATCAAGGTAAACAGTCTAGAGTGGGATTATGATATAACAAGAGTTAAAGCGCAGGAAATAAAAGAAGTTGGCAAATGTTTAAAGAGTATAGAGATTAACGTCTTATTCTGGAATGAACAGTCTTGCTGGAAAACCATTAGTAGTCCTCTCATATCTCTGGATATGTTTCTCTTTCTACAAAATAAGAAAGTTCCTTGATTGTATACTAGTTTTAAACTCATGTTTCTAACTCTCCATTTTAGATATAAATAAGGGAAGGAATTTTTGAGAGGTCATATCTGTTCAGAAGTAAATGTCAACTAATATTTCCATCTTACAGATATGCCTTTAATCTAGTTTTTATAATTTTTAATCCATGGTATTTGGAGTATAAAGTAAAAATAAATAAGAAATAAGACTCTACCTTTTGTGAACTCTCTAGTTTCTTTTTAAATGAGAGATGTACTAAATAAAATAGATATGCAGATATTATATTCCATATAAACAAAATATTTACTTTCAGGTGACTGAAATTTAAAAGTAACCAAAAATAGATGTTTAATTTTGAACCAAACGAGTCAAAGCAAAAACTGCCCTGAAAGTTTCATGAATTGGATAGATGACTGCTTGTTGATGGATTTTTTTTTGGACACATGTGTGTTTTGAGACCTTAACTTGAGGTTGTAATAACAGATCTAGAGATTCCCTGAGATTTAAGATTCATAACGAAACAATGGAGATCAAAGTGTGGTCCTGGGGCTACAAGATCAACTGGGGCCTCTATTTAAAATGTAGATCCCTGAGCCCAAACCCTGACTTTCTGAACCAGAATCTCTGAGTTAGCCCGCTTTCCCTCAACCCTGTTCCCTGGAGATCTAGGCCCGGGGCTGCCAGCGCTGTGGGTTTGGGTTCGGTTTTACTTTACCCTCCTTACTTCCAAATAGGTCTGCTTTTCGCTTTGGGACCTCTGTTGGGGAAAGTAGGTCCTGGACGCGCCTCGCACAGCAGCAGCCGAGCCGTGCGGCTGAGCGGCGCGCTCCGCCTTGAGCGGCGCGCGGCCGCCGCTGCTGCTGCGCGTGCTGTAGAGGCGCGGGGCCACGCCCTCGGGGGGCGGCGCGCGTGGGAACTCCTTGAGCGAGCGGCTCAGCGGCTTGGCCTTGCCATGCGCCTGCGTCGCCGCCTCCAGCTTGTAGGCGCCGCTGCTGCTCGCTGGGGACGTGGCGCTCTTGGGCAGCGGCTGCAGCGGGTGCTCGGGCCGCTCTGCCTCCATGGCGAAGCTGACAGGCCGCAGGAAGCAGATGTCCAGACTGGACTCGGAAGAGGCGGGCGAGCAGTTCTCGAAGAGGGCCGGGGCCTGGAAGGACTCCTCGTCGTAGGGCGCGGGCAGCGCGAAGATCTCGCCGCCATATTCAAACTCCTCGTAGGCCGCGGGCATGAAGCCGCGGGCTTCGGTCAGGAGCTCGGCGGGCGCGCGCAGGGAGCGCTCCACGTTGCCCAGTGGCTCGGCCGGCGAAGGCTCGAAGTCCATCTCCGGGATGGACTGCAGGGGCCCGGAGAGCGCTTTCACGTCTTGCTCGGCCGCACAGTACTGCGCCGGTGTCAGGAGGCTGTCGGGCCTCTCGTGCTTTCTGCCCTCCATCTCCCATTCACTGGGCTTTCCGGGCTGCATGCTCTCCATCAAGCTTTGCTGTTGTTGGCTTTTCTTCATTGGGGGCATCAAATGTCTTTAAAGGAGAAACAGAACACAAAAGAGGTGTGCTTACAGTTTTTAGTGCGGGCCTCTCACCCAGCAGCGCAAGGCCAGGAGCAACACACTTCGTGCCCGATACTGCTGAGCCGCAAAACTGCCAGTTCCTCGTCCCTCTGCCCCTCCCAGGCACCTACATGTGTTACCTACCAAGCTCCACAGGCCTCTCTGATTAAGGAGTTCCCACGAACCCTGGTCCCCCAAGTGGGAGAATGAAAATGGCCGTCTGTAAAGTGGAAGCCCGCAGTATCCGTCTGAGCAAGGAGGCACTGTGTAGAGATGGCTGGTGGGCCAAGGATGGTCATCACTCCCCACATCCACGCTCTGACCCGCCCCATCAAGTGTCAGGGCCCCAAGGTACCTCTTGTCTCGCTTCTCTCCCTTTCTTGCACTAGCAGAGTCATACAAAATAATGGAAACAACTCTTTTCGACACATGGATCTTAGCACTTAAGAACAATTAAATTCCTAGATGAAGTAAATGTGGTACGATCTTGTTAACTGTTGAATCTGGATGATGGCATATGGGTTCACTGTAAACTCCAATGTATAGTTGAAATTTTCATAATAAAAAACTAAAAAGTTCCTGTGGCTATAAAGCATGCTATATAAGTTGTCTCAAACTTCACCCACAAAAACATTACCAAAATGAAAAGGCTGTCACTCTAAATATGCCCAGTTTCGTGGAGGATTTTTTTTGTCGTTTAATCATGGACAACTAATAATTTATAGGATATTAGCATACTCATTGGATTGAATATAATTTGCCAATTCTGGAATTTAATTGCCAGACAGATATGAGCGGACTGGTATATACTGACCCAAAATGGTTAATCTACTAGTTTATTTATTCATGTTTAGTTCTACCACACAAAATGCATAAAGAATACAGATGTAAATGCTAATACTGAATATCTTTCTCTGGTGATCTTAAAATGAAAATTAGGTCTTAAACTTACAGAGGTGAAAAGAAATAGTAAAATGGAATATTGATCTGACTCAAATTCGCTTTTAACTTAAGATTGTTTTTGGTTTTTTTCTAGCTATTTTTCCAACACAGATTGCAATGGTAGCCACCCCGTTCAGTCTGGGTATAATCTCTAGAGATTTCAGTTTGGGGCTTTATTTCTTGCACTTCAAAGAAGATAGTTTTATCATCTTAAGAGCTAAAGTGATCCACAGAGTAAATATCTATTTCCTGTCTATCTCTCCCACTCTCCACCCAGGAAAGGTATTTTTTCTGTGTGGAGTTCCCTGCCTACAGGACTTTTAGAATTTTCTCTATAGGAAGAGAATCATTCTTGGCTCTACTTATAGAAAGGTTAATGTCTCATAGGTTTTAAAATGATTATGGATTTGCTCCCTCCTGTCTTCACATTTCCACTTCCATCTCTCACTGATAAATGTTCTCAATTTTAAGAGATGAGGGCAGAAAGAGGAAACAACTTATTTTACATTATTGATCAGTTGCTCCTTCCAATGATTGTAATTCCAACATGTGCCTTCCAAGGCATTCTAAAAACTGCAGTGATTAAAAACAAGTAATCTCAATGGCCTACCTCTTGCTTCAGTGTGATTATAGGAAAGAAAAGTAGCTTTTTGTACGACTCTCGTAAGTTTTCTTAAGAGAGAATTGTCTATATTTGGTAAAGTGGGGATTTGGAATTTTGAATTTGGGTTTCCCTTATCCTTCTGGAAGTCCTGGTTTCAAAAGTAGCCAAGCTGACTATCCTTATTCTTTAGAGGTAAAGTGAATTCCAGATATCTAAAGGGTCTAGTCCTTACCCTAAAGGTCATCAAGAAGTTTGCTGAGTGAGAATTCAGCTTAGTGTGCTAGAAGGTTGTGTGCAGAGACTTTAAAAGGCTGTCAAATCCATCTACTGCCCAGAACAACTTCCAGAGAAGCTGTCGTTAGTGAAGGACAGAGCTTATGAAGTTCCTTTCTGAGGAAGCTTCAAGGAGAATTGGAAAGGGCTAAACAACATTCTCTCTGGATTACCTCAGACCTGTTTCTTATCCTCAGAGCCCAGACTTCCACTGACCACTGACTGGGATTCCCTGTCGCTCCACTATATCTTTTTGAGCCCTTCTGAGGGGTTGTAAAAGGCTTTCCTGTTTTCTTATGGTACTCTCTTCCACTCTATTATTGTTCAAAACCAAAGAGATTCATGCTGAAGGTGGAGGGTGGTTATGTTTGGTAAGTTCTTGGAAGTAATCGCCAGCCTCTAGACCTGCCTCTTAACATCAGTGTCTTCCTCTGGAATCCAAACATTGGCCCTTGCTGCTTGCCTGCCACATAAAGGTCTTATGTGGTAAGAGGGAGGGATGAATCCTGTTGGTCATACTCCTAATTCAGGTTGGACTGCTTGTCCACACAGATTGCCTGGGACCCAAGGGCATTAACCTTTCCATAGCAACAGGTGCTTACGTGACAGCAGGGCCAGAACTTGGAGCAGAAGGGTAGGGTTGCAGCATCTCTTCTGAGTGGATTCCACTGTCACGAACAGCCTCAGACCCTGAAGTGGGAGAAGCATCTTGCCCAGCATTTGCACACTGGGAAGCCAGCCCTTTGTACAGCTTTGCCATGGATGACCTAACAGAATGGAAGTAACTGTCAGACCATACAGTGGGAAATTGGCTCTTCGAACACACAGGTTATGCTAAGAAAGACAGACAACGTTTCTCAGATGAAGCTCAGCTGTGACATTTGTTCTCTCTCTCTCTCTCTCTCTCTCTCTCTCTCTCTCTCTCTCTCTCTCCAGGACTCTCTACAAACCAGGTTCCTTACATAATAGGGTGTAAGCTGGATACTGGGCAGGAGTAAAAATGTTGATTAACTGGCTGAATTGAATTTGGGGGCAAAGAGGTGGTATGGGGCGATGTCCTCCATTAGTGGAGCCCTGGGTTGGGAGATAGCCCCTTTTTCTAGTCTGAAGCACCCACAGAAATGATTCGGTTTTCATTGGGATGAGATGAGGTTGAAGGAAATCCAGGTCATTAGCTCTGCTATTGGTTGCTTCTGTTCTCTCTGAAGCCCAGATTCTCCCTAATCAGCCCTTCCTGTTTGTTCTTA
Organism: Rhinolophus sinicus; assembly: GCF_057876585.1. Classification (NCBI taxonomy): domain Eukaryota; kingdom Metazoa; phylum Chordata; class Mammalia; order Chiroptera; family Rhinolophidae; genus Rhinolophus; species Rhinolophus sinicus. The sequence goes on from NC_142502.1 coordinate 164,456,399, forward strand.
GCATGAAATCTGTTTAGCCACCACCCTCTCCTTTATTTGTTTTATTTTTATCCATAGCACTTATCACTAACTTATTAACTGGCCTTAGATACTAAACTCCATGTGGTAATGATTTTTGTATTGTTTATTACAGTATATTCAGTGCATAGAACAGTGCCTGATACACAATAGATACTCAATAAATATTTGTTGACTTAATGAAATAAACCACATTCGGGCCTTTAGACTGCATTTTTAAGCCTAGCAAGTTTAGGGAAACAACTGTTTTTGAAGTAGTTAGCAATAGGAACTAAGAGGGAGGCTGTATAGGCATTAGAGTGAAAGTACTTATTTTTCTAAAGTAATTTTCACTAGGTAGTAGGTGCCTCCCCCCTGTAGCCAATGGCCACCTCTCTTCCCTTTCTTCCTCTCTTACCTCCTGCTACTGCATGTCAGCTGCTTAACACATTATGTGGTTACTTGTGACAGATACCCACATTGACTGTTTCCCTGTTTTCAGAAACCTTTGATCAACCCTCTAGACTGCACCATCAGAACCTTACTTCTTGAGCTTTTTCCGTTTCTGAATAAGCAAATCCTCATTGCATTGAAACAGCAAGGTGTAGTGTGAGATAAATACTCGAAGGCGCTGAACACACACCAGAAGTAGGTAATAGTCAGGGTGTTCCTGCTCTGTGAACTTCAGGACATTCTGGATGAAGGAAAAAGGAAACAGCATTGCATAATGAGAATGAAAAGTTGTTCTGTCTCTTCTGCAACTTGCCTTGATCTGTTATGAAAGTTTGGTAGCCATTTAATCAAAACAACCATACCTATGTCCAATCAAATAATAGCAAAGGTCAGACTTGCTATTCTCGTCCATCACTCCAAGGGAAAATAATAGTTACTGTTGCTCCTGTTTGAGTTGGATATGAACATAAGATAATTCATGTGAAAAATCAGAAGGATCTACTAATTAGATCTCTGAGGTAATGGAGTCATTCTAACAATTACTGTTTATAAGCAATACTTACAATCCAGATAAGTTAGACGAATGCTGAAAATGTCAGGCATCAAGACAAGCTGGAAGAGGGATCAAGCCTGGCCTGCTGGTCCCTCCTATTATACTGCCTACTGTACTGGAGTGGAACCTGCATGTAACTTGGATTTGGAAAAGCTAGCACTTACTGAGTGCTTCCTTGTACCAAACATTAAGCCCTTTACATATATTTTCTCATTTAATTTTTACCACAGTCTGGTTAGATAGGTACCATTATTACCTTCATTTAACATGGAAATCGAGGTACACAGCAAAGTTAAGTAATCTTCATTCGGTCACACATCTAGTTAATAATAGAGCTAGGATTTGAACTCAAATCAAATAGAACTAGGGCTCTTACCATACTGCTTGCAAGACCTGTGTTTCAGGCCTATATTTTTTTCACCTACGAGGTGTGTTAACTTGGGCAAGTTACTTAACTTCTTTTGCTCTCCCTTTCCTTATCTAAATAAATGTTAATAATGACATCTATTTCTTGGAATTGTGGAAAAGATTAAATAAAAATGGTCATAATGATCCCTATTTCATGGGATTGTTGAAAGGACTAAATAAGATAACTATTGTGAGAAAATGACTTTAATATCTAAAGCCACATACAATTGAAAGCCTTTTTAATCTTTTTATTGATACTGGGCTATATATACCTGAGATAAATCCCAAGCATTTCTAAGATGTTTTCACTGAATTACTTAGGAAGCTCAGTTAGCAATTAAATCAGGACAGGTGGGTAGTGGTGACCTTCTCTCCCAAATCTCCTTTCTCCAAGGTGCACCAAGCCCTGTGGCCAATGGTGTGAAGAAGTCAGCACATCAGCTCCTTCATGCTTCTTCTATGACATAAGACAGAAGCAATGTGTGATAGACCCTTGGGCTCAAGCCAAAAGAAAGTAGTTAGTATAGCAGTTAAGTGGGCAGGTTATCTAGCTATTTCTTAGACACCAGGGGCTTGGGAGTTGGGGGTTAGAGGGTACATTTAGATGGCTGTAGAACCAAGGTGGAAGGGACGAACAGGTGCTCGAGGTCCAGCAGGAGCTGCTAGAGAAAGATCCTGGATCAGCAGAGGTAGAGATTGCTGGTATCATGAGCCAAACATTTTTAGAAATTGAGATTTTAGCTCATACCACAAGGTGGGGATGGGGTAATCATAACAATCTAAATTATTTAAATATTTCTTAGAAATATTAATTTTTCCTTCCTTGACCTCTTGCAGTGTTTCTTGGAAGCCAAAAACAATAGTTTATCCCGAAAATCACTTTGGTGGCTTGCCCAGCCATGCCTACCTGCAGATGTATCAGATATTCAGGGATGCGCTGGACTATGTGAAAAAACAGCGTATAGATGTCAGATTTAATCTCTTCATCGCCCTGAATGAAAGGAAGATAAAGTCACCCTTCAGTGTCCCTCCTAGACTTCGGGCTGCAGAAGCCCAGTCTCAGTCCCACCAAAGTAGGAAGCGTTTACTCCCAGAGCATTTTCTTCCTCTAGAGTTTCACGACACGTTGTTCTCTCATTGGATAGGCTACTTGTTCAGGGAGATACTCAAGGAGACAACTCCTCTAGCAAGGAGCATATCAGATACTTCTTTTGACTCCATCCAGCTTTCCAAACTACTCCATTCTTCCCCATCCTCAGATGTTAGCACAGTGTCATACAGAAGTAGGTACTCAATAAGTTATATTTAAGTTCAATGAACTCATTAAGGTTCTCTAGCAAGTAATCATTACAATCGTTTATTAATAGGCACTGATGGTGGATTGGAGCCTCATGACACTGGGGAAAGGAATATGATTAGAAACTGGTCTGCCGGCCAGGCAGCAGGAAACACGTTGGACTTTCTCCATGTTCCTTCCCTTCCCTTCTCTTGCTTGCCCTTTCTCTATTTCCTGAGTATTAACGTGGTAGGGATTATACTTAGTTGGGAGCAGTGGAGGGTTGAAGTAGAAAATTAGTAAGACCCTCACCTCATGTGAAACTTGATTAACTCTTAACTGTATATGGTTTCTTCCTGTTGACCTAAACTAACTAGAGTGTTGTATATTTATATGTGCTGATTGAGCACCTAATATATCACTGCAGTAGCAATACTTAAAGCTGCATGATTCTGCTTAGGATACCTGTTTACTTTGTCTAAACTTCCAATAGAATGAAACAGAGGGTCAGTAAGGTAGGGCAAGGACCAAAGCAATGGCACTGATCCTTAGTGGGCTCCTTTAATCCCACGGAGGAGTGTCAGTGGCTCTGTTCAAGCTATTTCCCAGTCTGGAAGATAAACCTAGAGTGCATGGGCTGTAATTCCTGGGTGCATGAGCAACACCATAGAGATACACATGTAGCCAAAGGGCAGTGCACAGATAGTTAACCTACCTCCTTCAGAACCACAACATGAACCAAAGAGATGCATTCAGGCAGGTCCCTCAGGTAGGCAACATAATAATCCAAGAAATTATTCTTGAAAACAAACATAAAAATGCAGGGTAAGAACCTGGAAACAGGAATGATAACAGCTAATATTTTTTAAAGTCATGCATGTCAAAAAGAAGTACTTTGCAGAGATTATCTTAGTGATTTAATGTGTTCATTAATATGTTTTTGTGTTCTCATTCATCTTTTTTTTTTTTTAATCTTTTTGGTTTTAAGGTAAATATCCCTATGGACTCAGGAACCAACACTCAGTAGGCCTGCTTTAATGAGAGAAAGTGAAATAATAAACCAAGGCAAGAGAGAGGAATCATGTAAGTTGAAAAAGTATTTTTAAATTGTTAAATACTAAAAATGCATATTTAGTTTTAAAATTACTTTTAATTTCAATTGTCTATATCCAAATGAGGAACTTTGCCCAACCAACTTCATAGTGTCTAGGTCAGTGGTTCTCAATTTTTTCCACTAATTACGTATTTCCATTAATTGCATATTTACCTAATGCAACATGCCTTCAGGAAAACTTCAGAAAAAGTCCTCAGCTTCCATAGTTCTATTCCCACAGATATAACAATTCTCAGCCCAAGAAAGTATACTGAATACAAATGAGTAAAAGTGTATGACAGGGATAGCATTACATCTATTCTAATCTATACAAGTAGATAATTTGCAAACTTTGTATTATTATCCACAATTGAGAATCATTGATTTACAGAGGTTGATTGCAGGCAACATTTGGCTTGCAGACCAATTTTAATTAGCCCACACGATATTTTTAAGATAAGAAAATTTCACACAAAATTCTGGATTTCCAGTTGCTATTAAAATATCAGATATGGCAACTCTAGTCCTTTTTTCCTGTATAACTATTGGATAAAGCTGAGTACCGTTTTTCCCTGAAAATAAGACCTAACCGGAAAATAAGCCCTAGCATGATTTTTCAGGATGACATCCCCTGAACATACACCCTAATGTGTCTTTTGGAACAAAAATTAATGTAAGACCCGGTCTTATTTTTGGTGAAACACGGTAGCTATTCCTTTTGTAAAAGCATGTGTCCTACTTAAGTTCACTTCCCAATAGTCCATGTTGGATTAAATTCAGCTTACTTCCGCTCACGTATAGTACTATCTGGCCCTGTAGGCATTTGAATTTGCAACTTTGACCTGGATCATATTTTTTTTTGTAGAAACATCAGAGATTTTGAAACTTTACACTCTTTCTCCAATGAGGTGAAAACAAAGAACATTCGAGACAAGGAGTTGCCCATCATATTTTTTAAAATTTCTAAGGAATGAAATTGGGTGTAAGAGTATATACATATATACAAACCCTCATATATTTATTTTATATGTTTGTATGGATATATACTCATATGTATACATGTATTTCTATGCAAATACACACTTATGCATACACACATCCACGTGCATGTTCAATGGCAGCAATTATAGTACAGTGGAAAGTGATGAACTGGAGAGTGATGAGCTGGGTGATTTCAACAAAGTCTTTTAATTTCTCCGAACTGCATTTCATTATCTGTAGAATAAGGAGGTTAGACTAGATCTCAGTGGTTCCTCTGACTCTGAAGTTCACTGCTTCTAGATTCTCCATTAAGAAAAGTAGGTGAGGGAGACTCAGATGCGTATAATTCAAGTTTATAAAAGATTAAAAAAAACACCTTACCTCATCATTTGTTAATTTAAGGAATAAATCTCCAAGGACTCCTTGACGTGGCCACTTCAAGACCCTTTCCTGCAGAGCATGAAGCAAATCCAAATGCTGCTGGACAAGGTACCGTAAAGAGCTAGGGAAGAGGCTTGAAATAGAATAGAGATAGGATCACACAAACACAAACCAGGTGTAGAGAAGAAAAGACCCTACAAGAATATATGCAGCAGGTCCCATTTTCCCAGTTACTTGAAATATTCTGTCACAGATCTGCATTTAGGATTAAAAATTTTAAAGTTTGTCATTGTAGACCTGACAGCAGATATCCTCAGGATATATAAAGACCCCTTTACTGATGGCGTCTACGTAACTGTGTATTGAACTAATAAAGAGCACATCACTTGAAAGGCCTTTTTAAAGCCAAACTAGTCCATTCTCATTTATGTGACAGTGGAAATTCTAAGGGAAATCTTTTCAATATTTTAAAGTTATTCTCATTAGATGTACAAAATAGTCTAGTGTTGTGGATGACAACACTAAGGTGACCTTGGTCATTCTTAGCTACCAGGTAGGAGTCTGCTACTTAGGTGAGTAGGAAAATTGGTTTAAAGTTGGCAACTAAAAGCTCAGGGGAGGGGCGTATGAAAGTGTTCTTTTTTCCCTTTCCTTCAGCTTCTAAGATGCACACTGGACAAGGACACTCTGGAGCTTCACAGAAGCCCCTTCCCGAACTCTCAGTGTGCCTCATTTCTTTTCAGAGAAATTAAAAGGAGAAAGAGAGATGTCAGAGAAGGATGAGGTGGAGAGAAGAGACAGAAGAATCATGGGAGGAAGAAAGGGAATTGGCTGGCGCAGAGTAGAGTGATCAGGGGCCTATAAGAATGAGGAAGGAAGAAATAGAAGGAAATGAAGTTTTGTTGGGCTACAGCAAGGATTTGAGCTCTACTTCTGTGACTTAGAGGAATTTAAAGTAGGTTCCCTTCTGCTTTCAAGACCTCAAGTTTAACAAAGATGAAAGCGAACTTATTTGGCTATTTCCCCAGGGTACAGTGAGAGTAAATTAGTGGACTATTGGGGTGCTTCGCCAACTGCAAACAAGCAGACCTTTGTTGAGAGTAGTAGGAAGGACACCACTTCGATAGGAGGTTTTCTCAACCCATCTTCACGTAAAGCGAAGACTCCCTGTGGCTTTTTCTCAGAGAAGACACACAAACAGCAGAATAGGGTGTCCAGCCCGCTGTGATACAAGGGTTCCTTCCACTCCCACCTGCCGTCCCGCCACCTCCTGTGCCTCTAAGCTTCACGTGTACAAAGCCAGCTGATCCACAATCACAAGAGGAGAGGCCTGATCTGAACTGTTAACGTTGATGCAGTGGCTCCCAAGATAAAAGTCATCCCTGTTCAGCTCAGAGGGGTGTCTAGGAGACAGTCGGACTGGAGAAGACCATACAGATGACAGAGGAGAACACAACCAATGCAACTGAAATGCTGATCTAGGCGTGAAAGATTGCTCCCCACCCAGAAGCTATCAATGACTTTGGGTAATTCTCCTGGTGTGACACTAAAAGATGTTAGGGTACCATGGTGAGATCTGCCTTTGGGATGAGTTGTCCGTGTAAGTTATATAATATGCCTTGGATTCTCTCTTCTTTCTCTCACCTTTCTCTCCTCTCCTCTCCTCTCCTCCCCTCTCCTCCGCTCTCCTCCGCTTCTCTTCTCTGCCCCTTCCTCCCACCCCTCCTTCCCTTTCTCCCTCCTTCCCTCTACCTCTCTTTTCCTCCTTCCCTCCTTCCCTCCCTCCGTACCTCCCTCCTTTCGTCCCTTTTTCTTTCCATAAAGTAAACTTCTGCTACACTGTGACCAGTGTACTTGCGTAGTTGGAGCGCTGGTAACTTGGTTATAGTCCGAGTACTTCCTGGACTGTCCCTGGAGTAATAGTTTGAAATTTCAGGGTGGGGTCAGAGAAGGATAATGCTCCCATCAAGTATTGTGGAAACATATAAGTTACACGAAGAACAATGACCTACAGTGAGTTCTGTACCATATATTGAAAACAGGCTTTAAAAATGTTTTTTAATTTAATAAGGATATTATTTGAAATCAGGGAAGAGTCTGGAGGAGGTGAAGAGCAGAGGGAGAAAGAAGGCAAGAAGTACAGACACACTTAACCTATTTCACTGTTTTTGCCTACAGCCAGACCTGACTCCCGGAGGTCACTTTTTCATAAAGGTGAAAGTATCAAGTATTCAAGTTCTTTCCTGTTCCTTGCTAGGAGTAAAATTATGAAATCATTGAGTAGTTTATTCTTTTCAAACCCTTCGAAATTATTTTAACTCCCACAGTCCTGTACTTAATGAGGGAAACAAACTAAAAGCCATCAAGGAAAATCCAGTTATAGTTTCAAATGAATAACTTTGCTTTTGCCAGTCGAGTATTAGGGCCAGGATAACTCCTGAGCTTCAACAGCAGGATGTAACCAAGTTTCACGGGCATCGATAATCAAACATGTGCCCCCTGGTGGTGATCGGCGCACACAGCGTGTTGAGTTCCCCGTGCATGCGGCCCTGGAACTCGGTTGAAAAGTCTAGCTGGCAGTCCCGCCGCACAAGTGTCCAGACAGGACTGTTTGATCCTAAGGTTGTGGCTCTATCTGGGTGACTCAGACCAGAAAAAGTCAAGTTCTGTGACCCTGCAACCAGTGAGCAACAGCCCACGAGATCACTCAGGCGTCTGCTGGCAGCCTGTGCCCCTGCGGCTTCCAGCCCTCCCCGCCGGGCCAGGGCTGCCTTCAGACAGCCTGAGGAGCTGCTGAGCACCGCACTGTTTCTCTAGAGAAAACCTGGAGTTCTGTTTTATTGCTTTGGGAAGATGCGGCGACCTCAGGTTTGATTGTCAAATATGTAGTGGTGGTGGGTGTTATTTTCATCCCCAGGTCACTTTTCAACAGGGGCAGAGTGCTGAGGCCTGTGGTTTGTGATGCGAAAGACAGTGTATGTTAAATTTATTTTTATCTTTGCACAGGGGGGAAAACCACCAATAGGGAAAAGGAATAATCTCATTCTGTTCTGTATTTCATTCAGCTGGTCTATTTCTGAAGCCTATGAAGGCTTCAGAAAAAGCTTAGAAAACCAGGGGTTACCTGCTGTCACTGCCTATTCTCTTTTCAAAGGCTATTTCGGGAACTCTTGACAGGTCCCAGAATTCCCAAAGTGGAAACAATAAACAGCTTACCTTAAATCTTAATCAACCTGAAAAACAAAGGCAATGGATACATGGATACCTTCTCTCTTTGGAATTCCTCTTTCCATCTGAGCCCTGGAACGTTGCCTTGATCTTCAGGATCAGAGAGATGTTAATGACATATTTTCTTTCTGATTCAAGCAGTTCCAGAGCCACAGTCTGTCTTTTAGCTTTAAAAACAAACCAGGGAGGGAATTTTTGTTAACTACTCCTCCCCAAAACCCTATAAAATGATAGAAAGCAATAAAAATATATTGAAAGCAATAAAAAGAGGCATCAGCAAGTTTTGGAGAGATGGAAAACAGAATGGAGCCACGGTAATTAATTCAGCAGAGTCAAGAGCACAAAACCATGGTGTTCTCGTCCGCAGATGTGAAATCTGCTGAGAAGCAGGAAAGCTCCAGGATTGGAGGCACCAGGCACAACAGAAAGTACAAAGAAGGGGCAATGCTGAAAACGAGGCATTGTCTGCATAAGTGCAATTGAACCTCCAGGTCCCCAACCCCATGCCAGATAGTTTCTTCTTTTCCACCCATGGGAAATGAGGAAAATTGAACTAGAGAAGCCCTCATCTCTGGTGTCTGGGCTAAAGACATCAGACATAGTAGAGGGCAGAGTAGAGATTAATATAAAAACAAGGGGACTCAGAGAAGGCTTGCATATGACCAGTGAGATTCCCCTCAACCTCTTCCCCTGCAGGTCCCCAAATAGCCAAACATACTCTCCAGGGAGGAGAGCAGAGGATCTTCCTCTGGAGAAACTGAACTGCTCATGGAAGAAAGATCTACAGACACTGACATTAAAAAGGTTACCTATCAAAGTTAATTTGCCACCTGATTAGCCAATAATGAAGCCCACTGCTTGGCCAAGACAGAATTTTCAGGTTTTTTAAAATTTAGGGCCTCTAAATAAATAGCTAAGGATCCTCAGACATTTGAATCAAGGTTACACCCTAAAGAAAAAAAAAGAAGAAAAAGTATATACACGTGTATCTTTCTTTTAAAAAGAAGAGGGGAAACCCTGAATAAAGAAACTATGCAAGGGACGTAATGTACAGCATGGTGAGTATAGTTAATAATACCTTATTGTATATTTGAAAGTTGCTAAGAAAGTAGGTCTTAAAAGTTCTCATCACAAGAAAAAAGAATTTTGTAACTATGTATGTCAACGGATGTTATCTAGACCTACTGTGGTGATCATTTGACAACATATACAAATGTCAAATTATGTTGTACATCTGAAAGCTAATATAATGTTATATGTCAGTTATACCTCAATTAAAAAACAGAGACAATGCAGAAATGAAAGAAAAGTTTTTTTAAACATTATAATTAATATCCTTAAAGAGATATGAGAAAAATACTCTAGCCATTTAATAATTATAGGATGCTATTTTTAAAAAAGAGAACAATCCAAAAAAGAAGAAATTTTTTGGCATCTTTTTCAAATATGAAAGAGTAGAAGATAAAGTCAAGGAAATCCCCTGCCTACTGCTTCCCTCTCCTTAAAAAAACAAGAAAGAGATGTATTGAAGAAAAAGATGGTAGTGGAGAAAAATCAATCCAACATCAAATTAGTAGAAATTCCAGAGAAAATAACAAAAATGGATGCGAGAATATTATCAAATTAATCATAGAAAAAAATATACCAGGACATTATTTCCAGAGGAAGGTGCCTAGTGTCCTTGGCATAATTCATAAAAAAGATTCTCACATCATTGTAAGGCACATCACTGAGAAACTTGAGCACACCATAGGTAAAAAGAAGATCCTAAAAGTTACCAGAGAGAAAAATCAGGTAACAAAGGACTGGGGATTAGAATGGTATTGGACTTGCCAATAGCAACATTAGAAGTTAGGAGACAATCGAGCAATTGCTTCAAAATGATGAGGGAAAATTATTTTATATTTAGCTAAATTATCAACAAGGTATATGGAAGCTACTGGATGACGGGTTCAGTCAAAACAAGGACTAAACCAAGAAACCAAGGACACACAGATAAAACAAACAAACAGGAATGTAACAGGAGAATTATGAAGGCAATTCCTTGGAAGACTGGGGAGTCCCAGGATGGCAGCAGTACAGTGGGCCAGAATGGAGTAGGATGGCAGAGGACAAATGCTTAAAAAAAAAAAATGTAAATGATAGATTTTTATGTGACTTAAAAATATTAAAGAACACCTACATAAAGGGAAACATATACCATGTTCTTTGATTGGAAAAAATACTGTCAAGATGTCAATTTTCTGCTAATTGTAATAAAAGGAATATAGAATCTAGAATTAGTCCCACCCATATATGATCACTTGACTTTCCCTGTGCAATTCAGTGTGGAAAGAAAGGTATTAATATTTTCAATAAATGGTACTGAAGCAAATAGATAGCCATATGGGGACAAAAATGAACCTGGATTCCTCCTTCATACCACACATCAAAATTTATTCAAGGTAAGTTGTAAACCTAAATGTGAAAGCTAAAACTATAAAGATTTTACAAGAAAACATAGCAGAATATCTTCACAACCTTAGGATAGGCAAAGATTGCTTGGAACTACATGTAAGTCACAATCTATTTTAAAAGTTTTAAATTGATAAACATCAAAATTAAAACATCTGTTCATCAAAAGACTATTAAGAAAGTTAAAAGGCAAGCCATAAACTGGAATAAAATAATCATGGCACATATATCTAACAAAGAACTCAGATCCAAAATATATTAAGAAATCCTACTAATAGATAATAGAAAGAAAAACGACCCAATTTAAAAGTTAGACAAAGGACTTAAATAGGCACTTCATAAAAGAAGATATACAAATAGCCAATAAGCACATGAAAAGACACTTAACATCAGTAGTCTCCAGAGAAGTGCAAGTTAAAACTACAATGTGATACCAGCACACACCCTTGAGAATGGCTAAAATTAAAAAGACTGACCATACTAAGTACTGGGAAGAATAAGAAGCAAGTGGTACTCTCCGACATTGCTGGAAGTATAAAATGTTCCAACCACTTTGGAAAACTGCTTGATATTTCCTTTTAAAGTTAAATGTAATCCTATCCTATAATCTAAAAAAGAAAAAAAAAAAGGCTTGTACAAGAATATTCATAGCAGTTTTACTCATAATAGCCCTAAACCGGAAATACTCCAAATGGCCATCAACAGGAGAATGGATAAACACGTGGTAAATTCGGTCAATGTGGTTTTTTAAAAGGAATAAATTACTGAATGAATTATAGACAACACATTATGTTGAGAGAAAGCCAGACACAAAAGAGTACACATTGTATTATTCCATTTTTAAGAAGTTCAACAACAGACAGAACTAATTTATGGCGACGGAAGTCAGAATAGTGGTTCTTTGGGTGGGTAATGACTGGAAGGGTGCATGAGAGAACTTTCTGGAATAATAGAAATATTGTGTATGTTGATCTGGGTAGTAATCACAAAGGGGGGTACATATATAAAAAGTCAACGAGCTTGAACTTTAGCTTTGTGAATTTTACTCTATGTAAATTAACCCTCAATAAAGTTCTGATAAAAAAATAGCATAAACTTTTTTTTAAAACATGGAAGCAAGTACCAGAAGAAACCGTTAAAAGAATTTAAAGTGGTTGCTGCTGCTCTTCATAATAAACCTTTTAGTACTGTTTTAATTCTTCATGTATTTGTTAACAATAATTAACTTTTTAAAATTACCTCCTACAAAATAGTTGGAGAGAAATGCTATTGTCTGACACTTAGTAAAGTACTCAGTAACAACTTATGATTTAAAGGAAAGAAAGGAAGGTAAAAAGGAGGGGGGAAGGAAAGACAGACTTTGTTGCAGTGTATAGTATTTTGGTATCAGACTACTGATACAAGATTCATATACTGAAGATTCCGCATCATTGACTAAATAGTGCCCTTCACAAAATTCTGCCTCTTCTACACCATCCTTATGCCTTTTTTCCCCCAAAGCACTGCATTACTAAATGTCATGGGTACCGAGACTCAAGTTGATAGTTCAGCTAGCCAGGTGGACTCAGGTGAGTCCCTTCACCTTTATAGGCTTTAGTTTGTTCATCTGAAAAGGAAACCAGAGCCAAGGTGGTCTCTTATGTCCACTGAATTTAAATTGTATGGATTCTACCTCTTAGGTCTGTCCTGTTCTTTAAAATTTCAGCCTGCATTCCCCCTTGGGACTTACCGGCTAAAGAGGTTTCACATAAAACGTTTTCCAAAGAGCTGTGTCTGCCCTGGCTGACTTCCTTGAGTTTATCTGGATGGTCTTTGGTGACGTATTCCTCACCCCATTCTTTACCATCCTTAGGCTGCCTCCACACGCCAGACGGCAGGTGGCCCTTAGACTGGATATCAGCCGTGAGGCAAGACTTGAGGTTTTCTTCTGTTTCTGGAGTTGTTGGGTTCATTCCTGAAAAATAACACTTGCAATCAAGATCTGAGTTTGTTTTTTTGTTTTTTTTACAGTTTTATTTTTATTTATTTTTTTTTATTTTTTTTTATTTATTTATTTTTTTAAATTAGTTTCAGGTGCACAAGACAAAGCAAAACTTAGACGTTTATCATTTATATCCCTCACACTGTGTGAACCCCCCTCCCCCCATCCACTATCCCTCTGTACGTTCCCAAAACCTCTCACCTTCCCCTTATCCCCACCCCCCTGCCCCTCTAGCAACCCTCTGTTTTTCCTCCATGTTTCCAAAACTGTTTCTGATTAGTTCATTCACTTATTCTTTTCTTTAGATTCCGCATATAAGTGAGATCATATGGTATTTGTCTTTCTCTTTCTGACTTATTTCACTTAACATAATGTTCTCTAGGTCCATCCATGTTGTTGCAAATGGTAAGATTTCTTTCTTCTTTATGTTTGTTTTTTAAATTGTATTTGTTACTAACTTAACTCTTAAATATTATGCTCCTGCTTGGGTCCAACTATCCTTTGAGGGTGAAATATATCAACGAAGGAGTAATAGTTTCTGCCGTTGCAAAGGATCACCTCTCTCTGGTCTACTCTTGGCACATAGTCTCTACTAAAGAAGGAGTTTTAAAAAATGAATTTATAAAATCATACAATGGATTTCTAGCAGTATGTATTGACTCCCCATATCTACTTCCTTTCAGCTGAGCACATGAAGTGCCTGTAGCACTACTCAGAAGAAAACACAGAAAGAAAAGGAAGAAGGCGCCAAAGACAATGTCTTCTTTTGGAACTTGTCCTCCTTGGTCGTAATGATGGTAAACAGCAGAAAGGAAGAAGTAAGTAAGTAAGGGAACATGAAATAATCTACAAAATCTGATGAATTGTCTATTTAGTAAATAACTTTCAAATTAAGCTATAAAATATGTGGTCCGTAGAAAACTTCTGTCCTGCTACATACACCTGTGAGTGCTCAACAAATGCTAGTTTATTGGTCATTGAAAGGAGCCAGAAAGAACCAAGAATACTGGTTTTGTGTAAACTCCCATATCCCTTCTCTGTTCTTGGGTTTAACTGAATCACCAACCTACTCTAGCACATATTTTGGAATATTAAAAACCAGCATGCTTTATTTTACTTGAGTTCTTTCATGACTGGTTTGAAACTGAGAGAGTAGAAGTAGGGAAGGTGAAAGAAGGAAAAGGGTGGAATTGATAGAAGAAAAGACAAAGAAGAGCCACTTACCGGGGCCCGTCATTCCCTTCACATTACTATCTCCTACATGCATGGATCTGGACTCTTGGGCTGCAGAGAAAGGAAAGCTTTCGATCAGTTTTTGTTCTACTAACATGGCCTGGGCACCTTCTGTGAGCTAGGGACTGGGGACAGACTCACAGACTTCACAGTTTACTGGGGGAGACAGCAGTAAAAAAAAAAAAAAAAAAAAAAAAAAAAGGAAGGAAGGGAAGGGAGATAGGAAGGAAGGAAGGAAGAAGGGAAGGGAGGGAGATAGGAAGGAAGGAAGGAAATTACAACATAGTGTTGCAAGTGCTATTTTCCCATTTGTTAAATATATATAATAGTGGTACTGACCTCATAGACTACCATAAGAATTGAATCAGTTAATACTTGTAATTGCTTAAAATGGTACCTCATGCACAGTAAGAGCTAAATTATTGTTTAACTGTGATGGTGAGGAGGGTATTGATGAGATGAACCAGAATGGTGCTGTTAAAATGTAAATCAAACCCCATTGCTCCTCTGCTTAGCCCTCCGATGGCTTTCCATTTCCGTGTAAGAGCCAAAGACCTTATAATGATCATAAAACCCTAAAACATCTGCCCCCTGCTTTGCCTGCTGTTTCCTTTCTTGTTTTAAACTGTATCTCCTGTTGTCTCCCTTGTTCACTCTGCTGTAGCATCGCTGGTCTTCTTGCTATTCCTCGGACATGTCAGTTAGGTTCCTGCCAGGACCTTGGTACTGGGCTTTTCCCTTTCTTCCTCTCGTTATCTGTAAGCTTTCACTTCCTTCAGGTCTTTTACCTGGCACCCTCTCTAAAATTATACCTTTGTTTCTTTATTTTTATACTACATGTTTTATTTATTTTATTCTACATATTTTATTTATTTGTTCATTGTCTGCCTCCTTCAGAACAAAAGCTCCATGAGGGCAGGAATTGTTGTTATTTTGTTCATTACTGTATCCCACCACCTAAATCCATGCCTGGGGTGAGTGGATGGATGGATATATGGATGGATAGAAGGAAGGAAGGATGGATAGAAGGAAGGTAAAAGGAGGTAGTGGAATGGCCAACACCTTGACTGTAACCTCATGAGAGACCTTGAGCCAAAGGCACCCAGCTAAGCTGTGTACAGATTCCTGACTCAGAGAAACTGGGACATAATGAATGTTTGCTATTTTAAGCTACTGAATTCGAGGGCACCATTTCATAATTAACAGTGGGTGAGGAAACCCTTTCTGAAAGTTTGGTCCTTTGACCCTGAATTTTAACATCACCTACCACCAATCATATCCAGAATGCCTTATTATGGCACATTATTCCCTAATTTCTGCAGCTACCCAGTAGAATAAACGGTTACATAAGTCATTCCTAAATAAGAGAGAAAGGAGGAGAAGCTGCCTCTGAACAGCTAATTTAAATCCATCTGGGCACTTTGCAAATATAGTTTTTAATCTTTTGTCTTGTGAATATGTTCAGTTGCCCCTGAACTGGCATTGATCTGACTTCCGCTTTCCAAGCCCATCCTGTATTCTTCCCTAATAAGACCATCCTTTTATGTCATGCTCTTCATGACAGAGAGCAAAGAAACTAGAGCCACCTGCCGTGAACCCTCTCCCAAGATGGACCAAGTGAGTTTTCCCAGGCTGCACCAATCAGCCTCTAAAATAGCTACTCAAAATGGGTAAAAAGTTTTAAAAAGCAAATCTGTACTTTGAAGTTAATACTGATTAAAAGCCATTTGATTTAGATTTTTAAATTCAGTTATTCAAAATACATGTATTGTCTTTGAATATATGAGCCAAAATGTTCATTAAGCCATAAGGGTAGCAAACCAGCAGTCCTGCCCTTGACGACTTTATAATTGGTTAAGAAGTCATTGACCCTCTTTTGGAGACTTTCTATATGCAACCATGAAAAAGAGGAAAACTCATCTAAACATTGTGAAAATCTACACTAATTATCCTGTGTAGAGGTGGTTTGCTAGATGTTGTTGAGGATACAAAGAAGCAGCAATTATTTTTTGTTTTGTTTCTTTTCCTGAGTTGAACATAGGTCACTAACAGAAACTGGGATATCCCTTGGAAAGGCAGTTTCTTCAGTCCCGCCCAAGTGCAACTTTCTAATATTTGTTCTCACATCCCTCAGACCAGGGGTGTGGCTGGTGACTGTTTGAGACCACAGACAGCACCAGATGTGATTTCCCAGAGAAAAAGGAATACAAAGTTAGACTGCCACTGACATCACTGCCTGCCAGTTAGGGCAGCTATGACTTTCTCATATCAGTAAAACCTTTGCTGAAAAAAAAGCACAACACACAATATTATATATGCTAAGAATACAGCTATTTTTAAAATGTCTATGCAGAGAGACAAGGATTGAGAAAGTAATGTGGAAAATAAAACGATTTATTAGAGAGAATAATTTTTTAAATACTTTTCTCCCGGTTGTGCAACAAAGTATTTCTAACCCATTTTAAATTTTGAATACCCAGATGAGTATTTTCCCGAAAAAGATAATACTTTAAAATTGGGGAGACTCTCCTGGCCTCTCAGATCTTCTGGATTCTTCTTCTAAATTCCAGACAAAGAGGGAAAATTCTGAGCAATGCACCATTTTCCTCTAGTAAGGATGGAGGAAGTAGGCCCATTCTTACTATTACTTAAGCCCTAGGAACCAAGGAAAAAATGCTTCACTAATTCAATATGATTTGTGAACTGTACCTTTTTCATAGGCCTGAGAGGGCATAAGGTTTGTAAAGTCTTCACTTGGAAGAACAGGCTCAGGGATATTGATTGAACGGAAAGGACTTCCTTGTGCTTGAGCAGGCCCAGCCTGTGAGCCATGTTCTTCCTTCTGAGTTTTCCTAGGGAAGGAAAGCAAAAGGTCTTAATACCTGATGGGTTAGGAAGAGATTGAGTTCAGAAAAATTCAAGAAAATTTCTGAATTATTAGGTTGAACCATACAAAATTGTTGTTTTTGTGAATTAAATATGGTCAAATATTAGCAACTTCATTAATTCATCACCAAAACTGGAGAAAAAGTTTAAATATCTATTAGTCACCTTCTAATTGTAAAGGCTACATTCTTATTTTTCTGTTACTGGCTTCCCTGTCATCAGGTCTTTACAGAGTTTGCAGTGGTGACAATTTGCTTGGGATGATAAACATTTGCTTAACAAAGCAATACAAAGGTACCAGGAAACATCAGGTCTTCAACTGAAAACCATAAATGTTCTTCAGGGTCACACAAATATTATTGCCGTATTTCTGTTTTAAGTTTGATAATATCAAAAAGCATACAACAATAAGAGTACATATATTTAGTGGTAAAACTTCACTTGGGTCAACCTGGTTGATACACCGTTTAACATAAATTTGTTTTCCATGGTAGAAGTAAAATAATAGTGCCATGAGAGAAATTTTAGAAAACTAATAATGATAAGAAAAAAACACTGGTGACTCTATTATCTTAACACAACAATCATTATTTTAAAACGTATTTCTAATTATTATATTATATGTTGTTACAGTTGAAATAACATTCTACATGCCATTTCATACAATTTTCATTTTACTTCCTATTATATAAAGTGCATTTTCCATGTATTAGTTACCATCCATTTTTAGTATTAACCAGCTTGTGTGGCTCTGTTCCCTCTATCACATGCTGAACCATGAATCCCAGTGGCCAGCTAGCTACATATTGACAGTGAGGAAGGGGTTCTCTGTGCCTCTGTCTGTACAAGTTACTGCTTCTGGGTTTGCCTTTGGTCAGTTTTTTTGGTAAGAAACTCACTTGGCTTTCACTTTTCGAGATTCTCTTCGCTTCTCCTGTTGAAGCTGTTCAATTTTCTGTTGCATTTCTTCTTGTTTGGAAGTGATGGCCTGGATCATTGACATGGCATTGCTCAGCTCTTCCTAAAAAATAAGAATCAATATGTATTTAATCTGGAATATGAGGTAAAAGTATATAACATAATAGTATCTAGCACACAGTAAGCTTTTAATACGTATTTGTTGAATGAATGAATGGTGAAAAATTTACTTCCATTTTGGCCTCTAATTTTAACACAAAGATTCAAGAAAGAAAAACAAAATAGGTATTTTCCCATGATAATTAGTAAATGAGCCAGAGGGAAGATTCTTATATTTATTTGGCTACTATGCGAAAAAACATGTCTTCTAGTTCTTTCTTCAGCAGGGAAGTAGAAGAGGGGCCTACCTTGAAATAGTTTAATGAATTTTTCATCTCAGTAACTTTTTCTTCCATAGAACATTTGCAGCTCTTAACCTTCTCTTCCAAAGCATATTCTCCATGTTGAATTCTTGACAGTTCTTGCATTGCTTCTGTGAAGCCAGTTTTAAGTTCAGACGCTAGGGCCTGCAACTAAATAATACACAAAGACTGAATTCAATTTGCTATAAATAATTGTACATAGTACCATTGACCCCTTGAATTTTTCTTTTTGTTTGAGAAACCAGGCTCTTGAAAATTTACAGACCTCACTTCCCGGTAGACGGAAGTTTCGACAATTTAAGGCAACGTTGGCCCCATTCATCTAGGGAAAAGAGGGTCTATTTATACAGCACATGCTGAAGCTTGATAGTGACAACAAAGCAAGTAACTAGGTTACAAGTGTATCTGCAATCTACTATTTATTCTAACACCTTTGATTAAAATGAGATTTACTTGAAAAGCAACATATGCTTGTGCAAGACAGTCTTGATCCCATAACTCTTCAAATTCCGTGAAAGAAGGGCTGGGTCATATTATCCCTGGTTGTTAGGAGAAGATGAAGAAAGTCTTGTTTTTTTCCTTAAAAATTTAAATGATAAAATGAGTAATAACTAAGCATATCTGAGAATTTCTTGGAAAGGGAAGTTTTTTGTTTGTTTTTTTTAATTTTATATTCTTTGATGCTATCATGAAAAAGGAGAAAATGGCATTTTCATTGGCAGTGTGCTGTAATCCACAAGGAAGGCATAGAAATCTCTACAATGGTAGGAACTCAGCAGGTTGTTGGTAGTGATATGAATCCTCTTTAGCAGTCAAGTCTGGTCTTGTAGGAGTGCACACAGTAACCTTCTGTTGTCAACTTCCATACCATGAAAAGGTGGTCAATTCTGGAGTCAGCTAGGGTGCAAACCCTACTGCTCTTCCACAAGTACTAAGGCCTAAGGCAAGTTGGTTAACCTCTTCAGAGCAGTTTCCTCAGCCATAAAATAACTCTAGTAACACCTGTTTTACAGGGCCATTTTGAGAATAAAACAAATAAATGTAAGTAAGGTGCCTGTCCCAGCCCATATTAGGTACACAGTAGAAGGTTTTCAAGACATTTTAATTCTCTCCTTTTAAGTGGCAAATCAAAAAGTTCAGCGCAAATAGAAATGTGGAGAAAATGGAGCACTTCTAAAGTTGTTTTATTTATTGAACAAATGAAAAAAAGACATTTTCAACAGACAGGAAGTTAAGAATAACAATAAGATAACATTATTTTCCTAACATTTATGATCTTACACTCTGCCAAATAGAAAAACTCTTAGCTTCAGGTCTCTCTTTAAAACAGAATTATTAGAAGGTTCATTCTGTAATTAAAATTGTCCACCAAGTATTCTGATTTTAAATAGATAAAAATTAAAATCCAGGTACCTTAACAAAATTCTTTCAAGTGTGTATTTCTAAACATTTTGGAATCTGGTTGTCCAAATGATTCCAACTTGCAATGGCATCTCCCACTATACAATGACTTAGTCTCCTATACCACATTTTTAAAATATAGGGTTTGTGCTTCACAAAGGTTTCTTTCGAGAACAGGGAGTAGGGAGAAATAAGAGGAACCAAAGAGAGAAAAAAGCAGGGCCTGTCAAGTGTTTGGGACCAGAAGACTGGGAAACAACATGAGCAAACTGTTTTTCATTCCAATTCATTTTAATTAATCTTTATGATGAATTTCAGCACATGTCCTAATTCAGTCATCATGATGGATTAAAATCACCAGATCAACTGTTTTTGATCTGGTAATTCTCATTATGTAAATTCATCTTCTATGACCAAAATAAACAGAATTCACAACTATACGGGGTGGACAATTAAGTTTGTGAACTTGTTGCAACGATGTTACTAACTTTTTTTGATATGAGAGAGATTATTCATTATGAATTTGTATCAACTGGACAGTTAGTTAACCAAGTTTACTTTTTGGAAGTGCTGAAAAGGCTGCGTGAAAAAGTTAGACAACCTGAACTTTTTGCCAACAATTCATGGCTCTTGCATCACGACAATGCACCAGCTCACAGGCACTGTCTGTGAGGGAGTTTTTAGCCAGTAAACAAATAACTGTATTGAAACATCCTCCCTACTCACCTGATCTGGCCCCCAATGACTTCTTTCTTTACCCGA
This sequence comes from Rhinolophus sinicus, assembly GCF_057876585.1. Taxonomy (NCBI): domain Eukaryota; kingdom Metazoa; phylum Chordata; class Mammalia; order Chiroptera; family Rhinolophidae; genus Rhinolophus; species Rhinolophus sinicus. Next base: position 164,476,826 of record NC_142502.1, read on the forward strand.
AAATAAAGGAAATATTGAAAGGAAGACATTTTGATGACATTCAGGACATCGAGGGTAATATGACTACAGCTCTGATAGCCGTTCTAGAAAAAGAATTCCAAATTGCTTTGAAGGGTGGACTAGGCACTGGTGTCAGTGCGTAGCTTCCCAAGGGAAGTACTTTGAAGGTGACAATAGTGATAGTCAAGTATATAGCACTTTTTCTAGGATGAGTTTGCGAACTTAATTGTCACACCTTGTATAATACCATAACAAAAGTTATGCAAGTTTCAAAACTGAAGGAAGAAAACCTGACATTCATTCAGGTGCTCTGAAATTCATGCAGGTTTCTGCTTTCAAAAAATAAGGGAACCAGTATCCTACAGAAATAGGTTTCATCATCACTGCTCCCTTAGGTGATATGTGGAGTTTTCCCCAGGAGCCAAAAGGCAGCAAGCAGATTCCTAGAGGAAAGGAGTTTTCCTCACCTGTAGAACCTCAGCTTTCAAAAAATTAAGAACTACCAAAATGTTTTTCTAACAGCCAGTTTATATAGTAACTTTGAGAATTTTGAGACCATTTTGAGCTGTGAGCCCATTTCCTACATATGTATTACTCTGAGCCCCTTAGGTCCCCGCCACTGAAGTAACACTACTGCTTTGTAAGCAGCTTCACAACCACTGATCCACCAGGGGGTGGACCCCACAGGGAGTGCAATCACACACCTGAGACAGCAGGTCGCTTTTAGGGTGCTCGCGGTCCTTAGTATCTGTGGTTGCTACAGACTGGTTTTCCAGTACCAACTGGCCATTTCTTTGTGAATGAAAATACTCTAAAGACATGGACGTAATATCTTTTTTCTGCTCTCTCTTCAGCTTTCTTATTCGACAGCCCACAGCCCACCCGAAGGATTAGAAATGGGTGTCTACCTTGTTCTCCAGCGAGCTGAACACGTTCCTCATCTCGTTGATTTTTTCATGAAGATTTTCTAGAGAGGTTATGATCCCTCCATCCTGCCGCTGGAGGCGGGCTCCCACTGGAGGCAGGTTCAGGGAAGACTTGTACTTCGAAGCCTAGGGTACCACAGAGGGCATCTTAGGCTTAAAGAATTAGGGGAGAGGAGTTCGAATTCTTCCTATTTTCTGCTCTTTCTCTCAATTTTCTTACTTTCTTGGCTTCTTAACTCTTCATAAGATGAATTTTAGTCAATGTCTTCCAATTTATTTTATTTTTTTACCAAAGATGCCTCACACTAAATTTTCATAAAGTATGCAAGTTTTTTCAACTTGTTTTTTACACAGACTTGTCCTTCTTTTCTGTCCCATTATCAAAGTCATAAAGCTACTATGAGACAAATTCAGGAGACTGGGCCTGTGCCTTGAGAATTCTGCAAACTCATGAATGTCAACATTTGAGAAACCTGCACAAGACATGCCAAAATCCTATGACACCTGGCTAAAGTCTCTATAAGAGCAAAAACCCAGGCGTTTTGAGGTAGCACCTGATGGCAAGGATGCAAGGGTAATTGTTTTGGCTTCCCCCTTAACCAGGGTTGCTACAAAAGAAACATGGTTTTCCTGCCAGCGTCATCTCCTCAATGATAGGCCTCTTTAATAATCCCCAGGAATGCAATGGTTTAAAACACAAAGTGGGGAGGAAGGTATTTGAACAGTCAAGAGTAAATTTCCCAAATCTACTTCTCTACACTCCCTGCAGAAGTTGACCCTTAAAGTCATTCTTACAGGGTGCTGTTGAAGCTGGTAGGAAGCCTGGTATGCCCGAAATTGATCTTATTGATCCTGGATGCACCGCAGGCCTAGTAGAGTTACCTTCTCTAGTGGTCGAAGACATTCTTCAATGGTAAAAGGAGAGCGAGGCTCAGACAGGACTTACAAATCCTAGAAAACTTTCAATGGCAGTTTTAATGATGAAACCTATTACTGTAGGACTGGTTCCCATAGTTTTTCAATTAGAGGTCCTTTTGGCACATAACTTTTTTTCTTAAATTATTTTCATTACAGAGAAAAATAAAAAAGAGAATCACCACAAATCTCATTACTTTAATGTTTAATAACCATAATGTTTAGGCGTATTTCCTTCTGTTTTGTTCAATGCATATACATACAGATATTTATGTGGTTGAAATCCCACTGCAGATACCTTTTGATTCTGCTCTCCCCTTTTTGCCTAACATTCTTATAAGCCTTTTCCCATATCCTTCAACATTTTTCTAAGTGTCTATTTTTAATGACTACATAATATTCCATCCTATGCGTGTGCCAGAGTTTAGCTACCCATTCACTCTTGTTGGAAATTTACGTTGTTTGTAATTTTTTGATATTATAAATAATGCTGATATATTATGCTTTTTATTTTAAGCTTTGTATGAATTTCAGATTATTTCCTTAGAATAAATTCCTAAATATGAAATTACTGTGAGTCAAAGGCTGTTAGGTAATATTTAACCCAAAGGAAAACCCACTGTATTGGAGAGAGACAATATATTCAATTAATTAATAAGAATGTATACAAAATATGAATATATTGGATCAGAGGGTTTGAAAGTTATAATAATATGGTTGTATATTCTTAAAAACTTAGTGTATGATGTGTAATGTCCTGAATTAGTGTATTTAGAAAATATGTCTTGGATAAGATATATGAAACATAGATAACATAAATGGAGGAAGCTGCAGTGTTTTCATTCCTAAGGCTGCAAGTCAGCCAAAAACACAGTTGGAGTTCAAATCTTTAATGTAAGAGTTGAGCTAGGACTAAATTGTGCAGGTATCCCATCTGTTGCTGTAATTGTGGGACCCTCCACCAATTCTCATGTTAATGGAATCATAATTTTAAAATCCATATGCAAAATGAAGTAATCAGGGATAAAGCAGCCCAGTCTGACTCTGAAAAAGAGATTGGGGAGGACTTTGAGAGGGCTATGTACAGTGGACAAAGGATGAGTGAAAAACAGATGTGGGTTCAAATAAAAGAAAATATACTGCGCTAAGGAGCAGTCATTGTATCCAAACTGATTCGCCTGATCTGGCAATAATTCTACCTGGAATGAATTGGGAGATGGTAGTGCTCATTCTCCTGTTGGTGTCTGTGACCTAATTACTTTTACCAAGGAGGTCAAATCCATCCAAAGAACAGGGATTCAAGTGGGGGTATGAACATTCTAACACTTTTACTACATTTTAACTAATAATTGTCGTAAAAGTTTCCACCAATTTACACACATTCATCAGAATTAACTGTTATTAATTATTTTATTACTTTTTAATTAGGTAGTCAAAAAATAATAATCTTTGTTTTAATCATTGTTTTTTTGAGCTGAACCTTTTCTTCTCATATGTAATTTCACTTTGGTAACTTTTTTTTGTTCTTTGCCCATATTCTTCTGAGGTCTCAGAAGTTTTCTTTTTTATTGATTTCTATTATATATATTTAAACCTTTGTAATATTTTTGTAAGGATTTTTCTAATTTTGTTATTTGCCTTTGAATTTATTGAAAATATATTTGCCTTGGAAAAATTTTTAATTGTGATGTGGATGAACTCTTTTTCCATTGTCATTTCTTCCGATGCTTTTTTTTACTTAGAAAGACATTTCACATCCAGAGACAAAATATTCACTAATTCTAAATGTTTATGGTTTTATTTTTTATATTTAGTCCTTTAATCCACTTTAGAGTTATTTTGATTAGGGTATGAAGTGAAAATCTATTCTTTTTTTCCCCAAAGAACCAGACAATTTCCAAACACCATTGGGTACCAGACTGAATGGCTGCATCAAACCTCTTGGCTCAAAGCAATATACACACCTTACAGATAGTCCATTAATTCAACTAATATTTATTGAATATTTTTATATTCCAGGTACTGAACTTTATGCTGAGAATACAACAGAGCAAAATGCACTAAATCCCTGCCCTTGCAGCGTACATTCTAGAGAAAGACAATTAAAAAACAAACAAGTTAATATTTACTATAATGTCAAGTAGGGATGGGGGTCTATCAAGAAAATAAGAAGATAGAGAGTGGCTGAAATGTCATATTTTGCTTCAAATGTCATATTTTGCTCTCCCTTTTTTGTGTAGATTGTATTCTATTATAGTGAACCTCTCCCTGCTTCCCTCCTTCCTCTTCCTCTTCTTCTTTCTTTACTTCTCCTCCTTCGTCTTCTTTTGGTTAAATGTTGCTTGGAGTAAACAAACTGGGGCTTAGACAGCGTTCTTTTAAAGCAAGGATGGGGTTATAATCACAGCATCTCAGAGGTCATATAGACCAACTTCACTTCCACTGCTTCATTTGTTCCACTGTGAACAGATGTACTTGGATTTGTGATACAGTAAGAGAATGAGGCCACCCCCACTGCAGCTATATTTAGCCAACATTCAGGGAGTGACCTACATAAAATCTGTAACAGACTTTAAATCATACCTGAGTTTAAAGAGACACTCACCCTCATTGAAATGCCATGCACGGGTCAGACGTTAATATAGGGGAGGTGGGCTGGGAAGGCATTTGGAGGTCTTGATCAAGAGAGACATCAAATCAGCACTGAGAAGACGCTCTTCTGTTGCCAGGCCCTTGTACAAGCTAGTCCCTCTGCCTGAAATACCCTTCCCCATATCCACTTACCAAATGATCAACTTGTCCTTAAATGCCTGGTTCAAGTCCTTCAGTCCATATTAATTCATCCTCTCCCATATCCCATAGACTTTTATCAATGCTTCTGTTGTAATCCTTCCAACAGCCTTTTTTGTATGAGCTATTTATTGTATGTGTTTGCCACGACACTTGAAACTCAGTGAGAATGTCTGTTTCATCTCCCATTAGGCCAAGCAGTAAACTTTGCACATAGTAACTGTTCAATAAATAGGCATTACGTTGAAATGAGACTGTTTCCTCCATCCCCCCACATTGCCCGTCTGGGTTTAGGAGCAACATGATTAAAAATGTTCACATAATCCTGTGCTGGCTTGCCCTGTTTGGGTTCACACCAATAATCTCTTGCATGATATTTCTGGCAACTAGTTGTTATTTTCACTTTACTGTCACTTGAACTCAACAAATCTAAATGACATTTCCCCAAAACTATCTGTTCTTCTGAATTCCTATATCACTTTCGGGAGACCACTCATTCTTTCTCCTGGTTGTCAGGGCTTAAAACCTTAGAGCCAACTTTGAAATCACCTTTTTGTCCAACCTCCACCATGCCCTATCAATTCTTTCTTCCTTCTCATGTATTCCAGATAACACTGTCTTACTCTGGAGAATATCATGGGTTTCCCTAGCCCAAGCTGCTTTTTCACATTACAAATTATGTCTGAATAAAATTCCATGACTTTTAAGGACATAAATTTACTTTAAATTTACAATTGGATGATAGAAGCCAAGTAAATACTATTTAGAGAGCCAACGCAGCCCAATGAGACCCTCACTGCAAACATATTACAAAATGTTTTCCAGAATTTTTTATCTTCCTTGTAAATCCAATTCCCATTGTTTAAAGGAGCTTACTTTTTTTTTCATCACCATATTTGAACATATGTAATGCTAACCCCTTTTCAACTCTCAATTCTCCCTGCTAAGATAGGAAACTAAGAAAAACAGACCTTGCTCTCTCTTTCTCTCAGACAGAAGTGTTACTGCCCAGTATAATGGCCAGTGACGGTGGCAACAGGCAAGGAAAACATAGTTGATGTGGGAGCGGTGGGCTGTGTTTTATAAACTGGGTGAGTTGTCCTATAATAATGAGTTTTCTCGAAAGTGCAGTAGGAATGGTGCTCTCTGCCCTGCCTATCTCAAATCCAGTGAACTTGTTAAGTGAACAAATACGACGATAGATATGGAAGCATTTGTGAGCACTAAAAAGTTTATAAGTATAAGACACTCATTACTGTTACACACAGGACAGTTCAAAACAATCTCTTTGTCTTTACCTGGTAGATCTGTGTGGAAGGATTATTCATTGGCATATGTTCATTCTCTCCTGTAGGGAGAAAGAGCTTTGTTTAATCAACATGACTCATTCTGTCCCTATCCTCTTCAGACACATACAGGGAGAAAGGGGATTTATAGGATCCTAAATCCATGCCTGTATGACTGGGAACCAATGATTTAACAAGAACAAAACATAAACTGCTGTAGTGATTTTATAGTCACATCTTAATAACTAAATCATATGTACCTGATATAACACTTGTAGTAGAAAACCATGTTCTACCAGGGTGGGGGGTGTTTCTCAACCAAACTGTATGATTAGCAATCATTAATTAGCCAGGAGGCAGTGCGCATGGAGGGTCTCCCTTGTGTTCTTGGGGCTGAGTGAAGTTTACCGGATGGGCTGATTCTATAGTCAGGAAGGGTGCGCTTGGCCTGGCACCTGCCCAGTTATCGCTCTATTGTTCTCCGGAAACCTGCTTGAAATACCCCTACTTCTGTCTCTGATCTTGCCAAACTTCTAAACTGCTCTCCTGTCACTGCCCAGATCAGCTAAAGGAGTCTTGCTGTTCTCCTGGGCAAAAGGATTGATAGAAGGGAATTATAAATGGAAAGGGTCTGGGAAGGATGCCAGCAGAAAGAAAACAGCCTTGTCAATACTAGAGATTGTGAAACACGAGCCAAACACAAAGGAAGGAGTAGTTTATAAAAAACCATTTACAACCCAGGGAGAAAAAAGGTTGGCCTAGAATGTACCTTTCAGAACCACACTGGTTAGCTGTGAAGACAACGCACTTCATGTAAAACATGCAGCTCTTGGCTCGTCCATTTGGCTACATCTCCGTGTGTCCCATTGTATGAATTAAGCAGTTACACATAAAAGCCATGGTTGCAAACATTAGATTGTGTGGATGTGTGTATTGTTCTCCTAAGACATGCTGGTACAGGAAACCTTTTCTTAACCATGTTAAGTTCATAAATAGTACATAGCCTCAGTGCAGAACTTATACACACAGAAGGCTGTCCCTATCAAGCCCAGATGGCTGGAGAGTACCCAAACTTCCCACATATGCTTGAGCAATGATTACTTAGCCCACTTTATGCTGTCCCAACAGCCTGGGATCATGGCAAGAATCATGGCAAGAATCAGTACTTGGGTACAGAGACCAGGCTCTCAGATCGAACTTTGACATTTTGCACTGTAGCCTGGCTTCTCAATTACTGTCTCCTCATCTGTAAATTGGAGCTGATAACAGAAACCCACTTATATATGGTTGATTTTATATGGTAAAGTTTGAAAGAGAAAGTCCGTATGTCTAGGCCAGCCTGGAAAGTGTTGGATATCTACTCATTGAATCTGCATTTTGGCCTTCCTGAGCAGGTTGTTCTGAGGCAATCCTAATGTCATTGCTAAGAAAAGTAAGATAACTACTCAGACCAAATTATATGTACAGCATTTTCTATTTCTCCAGCACAAAGTCTGTGCTCTTCATGATCATCATATTGTCATAAGGAAATGAGAATAGTCAAGTTAACATGGTTTCCATGCTTTGAGACAATAGCAAGACAAGACTACAACCTACATTTCTTAAATACTGAGCCCTAAAGCAAGACATAGGAAAAAAATCTAACCTTGCTTTGTTTTGGTTTTTTCCATGGTGCCTGTTGCTTCTCTCCTCCAGCTTATTCTTCAACATTGCATCTTCATTGTCCCTGGATCAGGCCACCCCCTCTTCCCTGGACCTGTCAATTGAAATCAAGAGTAAGGGATAGCAAGTAGAACTGGAGAATTAACTGGACTTACTTTGTAGTTAACTTTAAAAAATTGAAATGAACACAGCTATTAGAAGCAACTTCAGGTTTACATAATTTCGTAAGAGTGAAAATGTTAAGTTGAGTAACTATTTAGCTTAAGACTTAAAGGTAAATATTTTGTAAATAAGTGTGAAATTCATTAGTTAAAATTATACTAGTTTTTAATATGGTACATTCTTTTTTTTTTATCAAATCAATTAATTTAGACCCACTGATTTTATTAGCAGGTTTAGGAAAATTATCTTAAGTAAAAATTGAAGAAGTATGAAAACCAATACATCTGTTTCTGTTTCACTAAATAGTAAGTTTCTTGATGGCCTTGTTCACACTCTCAGCATCTGGTAGACTCCTGTACACCCAGGAGATGCTTATCCAAAGTGGCCTGGCTATAGTGACCACTAGACATGAAGCCACAAGTTCAGAGTACAATCTAACAAAGAAATAAACACTGTCAGTGTTGTGAACATTGGCCCTCTTTTTAGCTGTCTAGAATTTAACCCATAAGGTGGGGCTTCCCCCACCTTGTGAGGCTCGATAGGATGCCTCCCACTATAGAGGGAGGTGCCAGGTTCTCCTAGCCTCCCTTGCAGCTAAGGCATGATGGACACATGACCTAGGATTTGCCACTTAGATACACCCACTCATGGCAGTGACAGAAGGATTTCCTAAAGCACATATATTTAGTATACTTTTCACTTTCCAAGAAATATAGAAGGTTCCTAAGACAGCAATGGCAGCAAGGGTAATGGTAGTGACCTTGACCTGGTACAGACAGTTTAGGTAACTCAAACTGTTGCTTTTGGTGCATTCCTCACCAGAACAGAGGTAGTGTATAACGTGGGGCATTGTTGCTGGCCACGTAATCCCAGCCTCCAGTCTCCTAGCAATTCTATGAATTGCCCATATCCTTTCAACAAATTCCCTTGCTGCTGAAATCAGCCAGAATTTTTTTCTGTTGTTTGCAACTAAGAAACCTGATTGAAACAATCAAAATATATTAACACTATCCAAGATTGAGAAAACACAAGTTAAAACTTTGTTCACACTCTAGAAAAGATTTATGTAATCTATAGTGACATAATACCCATGGCAGAGGTACGAGAGTACACATAGATGAAAAAGCATTGATCAACAGCCATATAATTATAAATGAGAGATATCAAGGAGTCAAGGCCACGTGCCATTTACAATCTTGCACATTTTTCATGTGCGCATGAAAATTAAGACAAAGTAAGGCATCTTCCCTAGATATCGGAATGTCTTTCACAGCTAATATAAGTTTATTAGGATGAAAACTTTCTTCTCCTTAGCAATTGCTCATGTATTTGATATCTAATGCATTCCATGATTAATATAATTAAATCACAGAATGTTAGAGTCAAAGGGTTTGAGAAAATTATTTCATCCAACTTCTTCATTTATAAGTGAAACAATAGAGGCCTAGAGGCGGGGAAGCCACACAGCTTTAAAAATTGTTGTTAGAAGTGATTTCAGTTACTATTGGGGGAAAAAAAGTCTTGAAAGCCATATTTTTATAGATAGTTATTTCCTGGGGATTTCGTTATCTAACTTACAACTAATTGAAAACAAACCAAAAAACCCTCCGTATATTATAGATAAAATGTAAACACACATTTTCAGAGCAAGGACATCATCAAGCCCACATAGGTACATACGGTCACTGATTTCAAGACAATAAAAAGTGTGTGGTTAACAGAAAGTGAATTAGAATTGTAATTTTATTTATTTACAAAAGTGAAAAAATTACATTAGGGAAAATATAGAGGGGGGAAAAACAACTATAATGCCTCTACTTAAGCAACCATCATGATAATTTGGTTGTTGTGCCTGCCAATTTTTTTTCTCTTTAATGTTTATAGGAGCCCACCTATAATTTTGTATATACTTTTTCATCTACATTATAGCATGAGCATTTTACTTTTTTCTTAAAAATTAGAGTAATCATTATTACTCCTATTATTTTTACTGTGGCCATTTGAGCAGAGGTACGAGTATTCCTCCCCAGTCCAAGTCAATGTTAACTGTCTGTGGGTGTCCTTCATCCCTTTCTCCATCCTCATATAATCAAACACAAACAAATAGACAGAACACTCGTGTAGCCGTACATGGGGTGGGGCTGTCAGTGTAGGTTCATACTATACCTCTCTGCTTCTCTGCATCTTGTCTCTCTCATTTAATAATACATCGTACCAATCTTTACAAATTAATTGGTATAGATCTAATAAATTATTTTCAACTGCTGCATAATACCCATGGCATGAGTAACCTGTATTAATCATTCCCGTACTGATGTACGTTTTCCTTACATCTTGGTGCTTTACTTATATGGGGTTTTAATAGGTATGACTGGGCTGCTTTCCAAAAAGGCTATAGTTATTCTGATTCCCCCCAGGAATATTATGCAAATACCTTTTCTCCTGCCAATAGTGGATGTTAACACTTTTTATTTCTTGCCAGTCAGATGAGTGACAAGTGGTATTTCATAGTTCCTTTTGCTGATTGCTAGCGCTATTGAGCATCACTGTATATACTTACTGGACATCTATATTCGCTTGTCTGTGATTATCTCGTCCTCTGCTTTGCGTATTTTTATATTAAGTTGTCTGTCTTTTCCTTGTCAATTAGTAAGAACTTTTATATAATAGAGATTAATATTTATTTGTCATACGAATTTTAAACATTTTTCTGTCTTTTTTTTTTGGTCTTCTGACTTTGTGGTCACTTTTGCTATTGGAACATTTTTTTAATTTATAAAGTCAAGTAGATCTTTTTCTTCATTGCTCTATGTTTTTTATATTGGTTTTAAAGCTCTCTGCAGCCCCAATATTATAATAAATGTTTTCCTAAATTTTCTTCTAGTGTTTTTATCATTTTTAAGTGTTTAATTCATCTGGAATTTGTTTTTATATATGGCACAAGGGGGTGTTCAGTTTCCTTACATTCCAGATGGATAGTCACATGTACCTGCTGTAGTTATTACATAAATCATCCTTTTCCTTCATGGAATTGAAATTTTTTTTTACATATTAAATTCTCATATACACTGAGATTTATTATGGGCCCTCTATTCCATTCTGATTTATCTTTCTATTCCTCTTCCAAAGTCAAAAATTATAGATGTAATTTGGTGTTTTAGAACTATTTGATAAAGCAAGTCAGCTATTATTCTTTTTTATAATTTTCTTTACCTGACATTTATTTTTCCATATGAATAAATGAACTCCAAGATTATTTTATCTGTTACCGAAAAACAAACAAACAAACAAAAACAACCTGGGTTTCTCACTGGAATTGCATTATTTACATATTAATTTAGGAGAACTGACATTTGTCTTACATCGAATCTTGTCAATCAAGAGCATATAGTTCTTTCCATTTCTCTGGATCAAATTTTATAATTTTCTTCTTTTTTTAAATTAAATTTATTGGGGTGACAATGGTTAGTAGAATTACATAGGTTTCAAGTATGCATTTATATAATATATCATCTGTATATCACATCGTGTACTCACCACCCAGAGTCAGTTCTCCTTCCATCACCATATATTTGGCCCCCTTTACCCTCTTCTACCATCCCCCTCTATAGTTTCCTTCTTAAATATCCTGTACTTTTTCTGTGAAATTTATTCTTAAGCATTTATAATTTTTATTGCTATTGTGAATGGCATTTTTCCCACTTTCATTTCTAGCTATTTTTGTATTCTTTATTTTTTTGTATATTTATTTTTTATTCATCCACCTTACTAAATTCCTTTATAATTATGGAAGATTTTTTTAAAAAGTAACTTTTTTTCATTTTCCACATGACTTTTATCCTGTTTTCAAATATTTCTACTGGCTATTTCATTGTCCTATCTTATTGTATTTGCTAGAGTTTTCAGATAATGTTTTCTAATAATGGTAACAATGAACATCATTATTCATTTTTTTTATTTTAATGTAAATGGATTTAAAGTCATTTAGAATGATATTTGCTATCTTTGGTAAATAATTTATATCATGCTTAAGTAATTTCTTTTTAGTTCTATTTTACTAAAATTTCTTAATAAGAACAGATACTGTATTTTATTAACCCTTTCAGTAGCTATTGATAGAGTTGCTTTCTTTTTAAGTTTATTATTGTAATGAATTTTGCTGATTCCCTGATGTTAAATCAACTTTATATTTCTTGGTCACAGGATATAGTTCCTTATATTTGCTTGGTCATAGGCTATAGTTCTTTTGATACACTGCTGGATTCTATTTGTTAATATTTAGACATTTTTTGCATCTATATTCACGAATGATTTTGATCTATGGTGGGTTTATTGTTTTTTATTTTGTTTGTGGGGGCATTAAGATCATGCAAGCTTCTTTAAAAATGAGATAATTTTGTATCTATTTCTGTAATCTAGAAAATTTTCAATTAAATTGGAATTACCTGTTCTTTAAAAGATAACAGAACATAGCTATGAAAACATTTACTCCTGGTGCCTTTTATAAAAGATAAACTGATCTTTAAATCCTTTTCAATTTTTTCAAAAGTCTGCATTTATTGAACAGCTGCTATGTGCCAAGCACTATGCTTCATATTTTATTTATACTGTCAATGTTTAATTGAATCCGCATATTGATCCTGTTTAATATGTATCCTATCCTCATTTTATAGATGAGAATATTGAGGCTTGGGAAAATGAGGTAATAATATGCCAAGGATCACACATAAGAAATGGCAGAGGGGATCAGAATGGGAACTCAGGTCTCTGTGATTTCAGAGCTGGTACATGTATCACTCCTGGCTTTCTACAGTTTCACAATCATTATATTTAATTACTAAAAAAGAGATGTTTGAGGAAATTTGTCATTGTTTTGTCATTGTTTTCTTTTTCTCCCCCAATTATTGAATACTAGGTAGGTTTTCTGTTTTTCACTACAATAAGTGAACAGAAGAAGGAATATAGCTTTTTTCCCTCATAATTAAGACATTTTCCCCCCTTAGGCTATGTTTCCAGAAGAGAATTACTTATTTCAAGAGTATGAACATATTAATGAGTAATATATACTGAAAGGTACGTTTTAAAAGGGAGAATAACGATAGGATTACAAGGAAACATAGTATGATTTTGTGGAAAGAGCCTTACTATGTTGTAAAATTCCTTTTGAGATCTTACGTGTAGTCTGCTCTTCATTTTCTATGGGAATCCCTCACTCTCTGAGCCCAGTAATTCTTTCCTCTGCCCTTCATAGTCCTTGAATTACTGCCTACCGTTGAATAAATAACAGTCAGACGCTGCCCCATTCTTCTCACCAAGTTAACATGGCTTCTCCCCCTCCCCAACCCTCTTCCTTTCTTTCCATCTCCACAATAGCAGGGTTAGCCTCTAAAAACGCCCATCTGGGCTTTGGCATACCCTTGGGAAAATACTGTTTTTAGAAAAAGCCTGATCTCTAAACTCTGCCTGATCATTATATGGAGCAATGGTTTTCAGACTGTACTATTTGAAGCCCTCGGGATTTTTTTTTTTTTTTTTACCACCAAGCTGGTGGGGTTCTGGTGGGGTTCTCCCCATCCCCTTCAACAAGAGTCTCTCTGTTCTTGTCTGATTTATATACTGCAGCTTTTGAGTGAGGTTTTCCTTTTAAAATTAGTTTCTGCTACTAAAACTAATGCAATAGAGAAATAGGAATTTTGAAACACTAACTTAAGGAGTTATGGTCAGATTTTTATAAAAATCAATTCAAATAATAAAGTTAATAGAAACCTAAAGAATACTGAAAAGTTTCCTGACCCTCCCCCAGACTGACCTAGAAGGTATACCCCACACACACATACACGCATAAGACCACAAAAACTTAGGATTTTCTATTACTTTCCAATTACTGCTGTGACAGAAAAGGAAAGTTTGGCTCTTTGGGGAATTAAAATTAATTGAAAGCAGACTTGAGTTAATTTCCATTTCAGTGTCCTTTATTGAATGGGTCTTTAGTGTACATTTCTAATTTAGGAGAATGAGAACTTTTTCTATTGGGGGGAGGGTGATACAGAGTTATTTTCCCCTGAAACTAAAGTAATTCATGAGGACAAATCCAGCAAACATTTTCAGAGAGGAAAAATCTATGTGATCTTTGTGATATAGAAACATGCTTTAAAAAAATTATGAAAGGGGTTGTTGTTTTTTAATACAGCTTAAAGTAACATACATTTCATGAAGTATCATATTTCATGACCTTGGAAAGTTGACTAGAATAACTATAGAAGATATTGAAAGGGGGGTGTCAAATATCTACCCCCAAAATAAGAAATAACCCAGGATAATAAAATAGGAAATTTCTATAAATAACAATGGCTATGCAGTTATTTAATCCATACCAGAGAATAGGTATATGTAAATTCCACTAAATCCATTTTAGGAGGTTCTGATACCAAATCTACTCTAAGATAGCCTAAATAAATATAGAAATAGTCTAAATAAAATATCAGAAAACAAAAATACAATGGTATGACCGATAGAGTTTGTTCTAGAGTATAAAATGGCTTGATACTTACAAATCTATTAATATAATTCATTTATCAACATCATAATCAGCAAGAAAACAAAGAGCACAGTGTGACCCTTAGAAGCAAATTGATAAGGAGATAAGGCAACCTTCACAATACACAGGCATATATGCAAGTGTTTAAAATTAGGATACCTCAATGATAATGTCACTTTCTACACCCACTTCCAAATACATGTATAATCAAATCATCCTTGAATACCTAACAATTTAAAGTCGCAAAGACAATAAATTAAAGAATGAGAAAAGGTCTGTGCCACCAGACATCCCAAACAATAAGTAGTCATATTTGAAAATGGTCCTTGGTCCTGAGGTCAGCCTTCCCCTTGACCTTTTCTCAAATATGAGTGTTGCTAGAAACAGTGTTGCCCCTGCCACTGAACCAGGTGACAAGGCCCCCACTGCATCCTTAGTTAACTGCTGGAATGCTAGTTCCCTCACCAGACTGTGAGCCACTTGGGAGCAGACGGGATATTTTATTCATCTGTGTACCTCCAGCTCCTACCCCTGTGCTGGGCATGTGCTCAACAAATGTTTGTGGAAGGGGATTAAATTCTCATCTGATAGACGACAAGAGAAACGTGGTTTTTTCAACACACGTTTCACATAAGCAAAAAAACATTAGTAGTAAATATAGAAATAATTTAGCCTGGAGATAATTGTTGTTGGGGAAAACAAAATCCGATTTTATTCTATCAAGCAAAGGTTCACTGCCAGAAATATATCTCCTGTGCCCACCACCGGGCTTGAAGACCAAAAGAGAGAAGGATTTCCTAACAAATGGTCCCACACCCAATCTGGTTATACCTGCTGTACCACCGTTGCCAGCAACCTCAAAATGCCCAGAGAGAAGAGGGCAAAGCACAGAGAATGGGCAATTCTGAAGCCAGGAGCCACAGAGGTTCTTTATGTCAACACACGGAATAGCAGAGCTCGTCCTACCTCCACTCCACTGCCACTTAATTCTTTTTGATTACCTAATAGTATCAGTCAGGATAGAGTAATTGGATGAGTTGCTATGTGTCCATATGAATCAGAAAAAAAAGAACACCAGCATGCTATCACACACACAAGACAAGACAATGGCTAGAGATAATTATTTCAAATTTATGAATGCCTCATTGAAGACATCAAAACCTATCAAAGATTTCAGACCTTATTACCTCCAGGGGGTTTTCTGACTTGTTTTATTGATTCACATACATAAATGTGTCAGAACCCGGTTTTGTGAGCCTGACTGCTTCATGGGATATGGGTCTAGTCAGGAAGATGTGCTCTATCTCTTTTCTTACCCGAGTTTGACTCGCTTTATTTCAGCCTTTCCAATAGGTTCTCTGCCTGGATTCATCTGAGTGGGAATGAAGAGCGTCTCGGAGACAGTCTGTACAAGAGGCACAGAGTTGCCCCAAAACAAGGTAAACAGCTACTTCAAAAGAAGATAAAGTGAATGGCACTATGTTTTCACTAGGTCAGTCCTGACGGGAAGAGAAGAAAGACAATGAAGGCAAGAGAGGCTCCCAAGAGAACTGTGATAGAAAACACCCTCAGCTCCAGAGAGAGCTCCCTCCAGCCCCAGGGGTGACCCTAACTTGCAGACAGGGTATATCAACGTGGTAAAACCTTAACTAGTCCTCAGGAAGTATTCCTCCTGCTGGAGCAGAGGCAGTTGTGGGACTCACAGCATTGGAATCACGAAGCTGAGTTAGTAATACCTTGTGAAATCAGTCATCAGTCACCAAAGCCTTTTTTAGGTGAGAGGGGAAACCAGGTTACTGCTATCTCTCCTGAGAGAATTTTTTTTCATAGTTCAGATGAAATGACATCCAACTTGGATCTGCCTTTGGCACTTTCAGAACTGCTAGAAAGGAGAGTAGAGTAAAATTTACTTCTCAGAATGATTGTAATTTCTCACTACCTCCCGGTGAAAAGACTCCAGGAGTTGGGAATCATAGACAAACCCTGCAACTCTCTCACCTCAGTTGGATGAACAGCCCACCACCCGTGCACCATGGACATGGGTCAGCAAATTCCCTGGCCAGTGAAGCTACAGCATTCTCCCTGTAGGACTGTCTACTTACAGGCCGTATGCACGTGTACCTAAGGACCTCAGTCCCTGCCGGTCCCCTGCCGTGAGACACTCTGCCCTCTGCTGACCCAAGTCCTGCTCGACCTTCAAAGGGCAGTTCATGTCTCATGCTCTTCATAAGCCTGCCTTGGCCATCCTCACCTGTCATGTGTCCTCACTAAGGATACTTATAACCAGCTATTATTAGAGTCCAACAGCACAGTAAACTAGATACAAGAAAAAGTCATCATTTTTATTGATCAGTGAAAAATGTAAATTCATCATTAGTTTGATTCTTTCTTTTATAATTTCAGCCTATTTCATACATGCCCTCCCTAGAACTAAGGCATACTGAACCCAACCAACGAGTAATTTCTTACCATATCTGGTACCTTTGACACAGGGAGAAAAGTCTAGAAACATTCCTTAAAGAGACTAGAACACATTGAAACTGGTTTTGCTAAGAAACTATATTCTGATTCCTAAATCTCTTATTGTACTATTTCAATTCGTTTTTCGGAACAAGTTGGGACAAGAATAAATAAATGAAATATAGAATATTAGTGCTCCATTCTCCTGCTTCCAACTACATTACATATTTCTCCCATTTCTGATAGTTGGATAGCAGTTCTGTTCTAAAGAACCTTCGAAAGTACATATGGAACCACACTGAACAACCTCACTTGAAATCTATTCTAGGGCGGCTTCAGCACGCTACAAGGAAATCCTTTTATGCAGATTATGCCCATTTCATCTTGTTTTGATGTCACTGGAAAACAGTTCCCGTAGACAAGGCGATGGAACAGGGCGCACACCTGCTGCCCCGCATCATGTCCTACCCTCAGTGCTATGGACTTAGAGCGCTCCGTATGTCATCGTTTTGCTTTTTGATCATGCAACCTGTGAACATTTTCATCAGGCTTCCCCCTACAGAACTATGTAAACACCTTCCTGAGAGTCAGGACGGTAGTGCCCTGCTGACCAGCAGGGTGGGGAATGGGAAGAATCCTGGGCTGACAGAGCCGACCCTGACTTCTCACTCATGCAGGGCCATGGGAAAGCCAGGCACCCTCTCTGGGCTTCCATTTCCTCGTCTCTAGCATGAGGAAGCTCTCAGCATCCTTGCAGCTCTAAACTGCTGAGGCTAAAGTCTAACAAGGTATCTCCAAATATTACTCAGTGACATGGTGATACAGCAACCAATGGCCTCCCTTGCCCACAGCCTTCCATTACTGGCCTTTTGTTCAATCTAACCCCCGCCCCCAAACAAAAAGACAGCACATGCTAAGCAGTTTACAATTTCCTAATCCCTACTTCTTACACTGTGCAGCTTTAGCTACTTTTTAGTATACAGGGCTTTATTTTGAGGGAAGGAAACAAAACTGGCTGTTCTTCTGACTTTTTTCCCTGCTAAATGCATATCACTGGGTATACTTACATTTCTTTCCAATAAATATTTTCACTTGGCTGTTCCAAACTCAACCTGTTAAAATCACATCAGTCATCTTCAGTCTACCCAGGCACGCCCTTCAGGTTTCCCTGGCTCTGTCACTAGCACCACCATTGACACAGGCTTAAGACCTCAGAATGATCTTCCCCTCATCTTACAATCCACCAGTAGTGAAACCCTTCTGAATGTTGCTTTATAAAGCTTCTTAAATTTCCTCCTTCCCTTTTCATTGTCACCGCTTTGGTTCAAGCCTGACTGCTGTGTGCCCAAATAGCAGTAGGAGCATCCTAATTAGTTTATCAACCCTGTACACTGCTACTAGATTCTTTTCCTTTAAATATCACTCTGATCATCTCTTGCTCCTGCTCAAAAACGTGAACAGCTCTCTTCTTAATAAAATATAATAAAAGCCTCATGTTCTTCCACAATGTTCTTGACCTTCCTCTCCAGTCTTATTTCTGATATGTAGGAGATACTCCAGCCTCCTGCGGCTTATTCACCACTGGCATTCCTACCTGGTTTCTCCCTTTCCCTGCTACCTGCTCTGCTCTCCTTGCCCCACTTCAATTGTCAAATCCTGACTCATTCCCCAAAGTCTGTCCAAGCCCCTTCCCCTCTGGAATGGACCCCTTCAATTCCATGGGAAATTTCCCCTCCTTTCTTGGAATATCTGTAGAACTCAGTTGGAACCAAAACTACAGTTTTCTACTGTTAGTTATCTTACAAAAATAATCTCATTTTCTAAATAGATTATAAACTTCGCGGTAAAAAAGAGGCTATTGCTCCCACCTCTTAGATCTCTGGTGCTCATTTTATGTTCTCACATAGAGTGTGAAGCACAATAAAAGTTTGTTGACTAAGATGATAAACCTTCCAAACACTGTCAATGGTTAACTATCTAGCACATAATCCTCCTCTAATTATTAGGGGTTAACTATTAATAATTAAGTGTTCTTTTACCTAGGAACCTGGTAATCAATAGTCATGGATGTAGCGACTAAGTGAGGAAGTATTTGGCCACAGGAAATCCAGGCCTGGACAGTGGAACAACAGGGTTTAATGCTCTATCTCAGCCCCAAAGGGCATTTTCAGATTACAGGCTCATACGGTAAAATAGGATGGTCTGCAATTGTTTAGCCCTTGTTATTTATACATTAGATTCTAATGCTTTGGGTTTAGAAGGAAAGTCAATCCTTTTCTTCCTTCACCCACTTTGGAATACACCTTAGGAACCTAACTACTTGCCCACATTTTTTCCTTGTAACACCCAGAGGACCTGCTTTCGGCCTGTAGTGTCTGCCACTCATCTTCTTGGGGATCCGTGCTCCTGGCCTGCTCTCAGTCTCCAAAACAAACTATGTGACAGGCAGTGAATGAGCCAGTAGATGCAAGATGAATCTAGGAAAATCAAAACAAAACAAAAAAACCCACCCCTTTGAAAGCAGTATTTCCAGCCTAGGCCTTGAGTCATTAACTCTCCACACATTCTCCCTCTAGCCTGTGGTTTATGAAGCTGAAGAGAGAGATACTATAAATCTGGATGAAAAGTTTACATGTAAAACAAATCCCTACTTCTTAAAATCCTGTAAATTCAGTTATCATGACTTTTTAAATTTACTGCTAATAGCCATAAAGTCCATTGGCAAAAATTAAATAGAGAAGTAGATGCAGTACATTTGAAAAGTCATTAAAATGTTCCGAATCTTAGGAGTGATAAAAGCTCTATTGCGAAAATCCCGGGACACAAAGGATGTAAAGAGGAAAAGTGAGGTTGAAATTCAAGCTTTTAGGCATCTCTACCAGGGCCTATTTTATTTGCATCTCTTGACAACTTCAAAGTCTTCTTGAATCTACAACATCCCACACTCATACATTGAGGATAAAAAAGGCCTAAGGCTTCTTCTGGTCTCCGCTTAAATGTCACCTTATTAGAAAGGCCTTCCCTGACCACATACATAAGAGCAGGACCCAGTGTCCACTGCCTGTCTTTTACTTTTTTTTTTTTTTCATTGCTTAATTTTTCTCCACAGCATTTATCACCAAAAGACAATGCTATCTACTTATTTGTTCATTATCCTTCTTGGCTGACCAAATCATGAGGGCTTGGACTTATTTTTTTATTCAGTCTATACTCTCCTAGGTCTAAAACAAGGTTTAGTACAGAACAGGCTCCAAATAAATAGGTGTTGAATAAATGAGTTTTTTGTCATAGTTTGGAAAGACCAAACGACACCCACCAGAACTACTTGCAAAATAAGCTAAAAATTCAACATATAATGGTAAAGAAAATCAGAACAGAAAGATCACACAGAGATCAGCCAGCCAAACCCTGTCACTTCACAAAGAAAAATAGGTTGAGAGGTTAAGTGACTAGAATAAGTCATAAGCTCATGTTTTGACGGGAATAATAAAATGGCTTACTACAGAGTCCCAAGTTTTTGTACAAATATGGTAACTACGGAATTTGATAGTACCGTTTGAATCTCAGTGAGGTGGGCCTCGTAAATAAGTGGAATAAAACGGCTGTCAGATCAGTCCCCTGGCCCAGAAATGTCAGTCTCACTACTTGTCATCAACACTATGACTCTGTTCCTTTGGATCTAGAGAGATTTTTTTTTTTAAATACACCTCAGGTGTGTCAGCTAACACTTTAGCTAGTTGAGAGCAACACTGGTAACCAAGCTAGGTGCCCACAGGAGGTGGGGATGGAGAATCTGAGCTTTGAAGTATGGGAGATCTGGATTCAAATCCCAGCTCCAGGATTTGAACAGTTGCTTGATCTTGGGAAAATTACTTCTCTAAGGGTCTGATTAGCTCAGTTTCTGATTATAAGTCTCTGGTTGTGAATTGTACTATTCTTTGCAATTTTTTGCCCAGGACAAAGCTGGAAGCCTTCGCCTAAGACCAATGGAGCTAAAAGAAAAAGCAAACTTTGGACCCTCCCGAGGGGTCTACATTCAAAGGTCTTCAAGGATCGGGACCATCTGTTAAGTTTCTGTGGTCTGAAGCTCCTAGCTCATGTGAGGGCCGTGCAGGCGCCAGTCACTGCTGCAGGAGCCAGACTGGACAACATGCATCCACAGCAGAGGCCTCTCAGCCCAGCTGTGGGGAGGGAGGGAGCCCCCGACAATCAATTGTTTGGCAATCGTGGGCCTGAAAACGAGCTTAGAGCTGGATCAAGGAGGTGCACGTGCACCACTCTATCAGTGGTACTAAAAGATCCCTGTAAATGTGAGAGGGAGAAAACTATACTTATCAGGACTGATTTGTCCAAAAGTCCCTTTGAATGAGTGCCAGATTTTTAGCCTGAATTTTATATCTCAGGAGCCCCTTCTCGCTAACTCCAGCTCATTGACTCTGCAAATCCCTACCTCGCCATATCCTCTGGGGCCACTCTTCTCCTGAACTTTGGAGGGGCTGCCTACGTGGGGCTCCCTGTGGTCCTTGTAGACAGCTGGACATTAGTTGATATGATTTTGCTACTTGTAACAGCTAATGACCGGGCTAGCTGAACTTATTTGATATTTCCCTCTTTTATAGTATTTCAATTAAAACTTTGTAGTAGTTAGTATATATGATATAGATGTGTAGATGACCACAGTTCGTGCATTTCATCGAACACCTCTCTACATTTTTTCCTCTCATTCTCTATGCCTCAAATAGCTTTTCTTACCTAATGAAATATTTATCATCTTTCAAGTCTCAGTTCAAGCACCTCCTTCTCTATGAAGCCTGCCGGGATCCTCCAAGCCATCAATACTCAGTCCTTCCTCCACTGCATTCTCATACCACATTACCAGTATCTCTCCCTGAGGGAAATCACAGGCATGAAAACTTCGAGAATATTTTGCAGTGGGTGCTCAACACAATCATAATATAATATAGTATAATATAATATAGTATAACATAACATAATATAATATAATTCCAAAGGATATTTATGGTTAATGATTTATTTCCCTAAAGAAAACAATAGGGAGAAATTGGTAAAAGGGTACAAACTTTCAGTTATAAGATGAATAAAGTCTGAGGATCTAATATATAACATGGTGACTGTAGTTGATAAGACTGTATTGTATAATTTATTAAGAGAGTAGAACTTAAATGTTCTCGCACAAAAAAGTAAATATATGAGGTGATGGATATGTTAAGTAACTCGATGGGGTGGGGGGGAAACCTTTCCACAACATATATCAAATCATCACATTGCACACTTTAAATATCTTACAATTTTATCTGTTAGTTATACCTCAATAAAGCTGGGGTAAAAAACACAGAATTTTATTTATTCATATTAATAGCAAGGAGTTGCATTTTTTAAAAATTAGTGAGCTAGAAAAGGCAAACAGAAAATCAATGCTATTTCACTTAAATTATAAATTTTGTTTAAATAAAAGTTCACTAAGCATGTAGACTGAGACATATTTTGGAGCACTACCTTTTGGCAAAGACCAAATGCTTCTCTGTACTTAAAAAAAGTGTTATGATCCATCTACACATAAAATTGCATATACAATATATGTACAAGTTTAGTCTTCAAAGCCTTTATAGCATCTGATAAGTAAAATTTTCAATGAAAAATAAATATTGTCAAGTAAAATGTCCTGAGACTTTATAGTTTTGCCTCAATTATGAAGCTACTGCCAAGAAGTAGGTGAGACTAATACTGGTATATTCGGTATATCAGGTTAGTGCAGCCAAATAGAAATGAACCAGCTAGGACAGTATTTGTAAGCCTTGTTTTAAACTACATTACTTTGAAACCTAAATTACAAACATAATTATAAAAGCAATACAAGCTCAGTGTAAAAATCCTGAGAACTTGACTCATTTTACCCTCTTTCTCTTTCCTACTCTTTGCAGGTGGAAGAGTCACTGGGAATCCAAAGCGTCCATGAGGAATTAGTGGAGGACAGCAGAGGGCATGGGGCTGTGGCCGACCAGGAGTGAGTGATACACCATGAGTGACTGACACTAGCTTGACTGTACAGGGGACACCGCAGAAGGCATCCAATGTGCTGCCAGAATTTTGAGTTTTATCTCACAGTTGCCGAGCTTTATTCTCCCAATCTCCTTTGGAACAGCAATGACCTTCCAAGAATTCCATCTGATTTTTAGCAACATATCTTTTTAATAGTATATTATTTCATCAATAATTCTCGCAACAAATCTGAATCAAATAACTTCATCTCCTTTTTATATCTTATTCTATTATCCAAATTATTATTCCCGTGATCATTCATTTAGTCATCCATTAATTATAGACTTCTTACCTATGAGACTCTTGATCAAAATTCTTCAGTGACTCCTAAAGTTTAAACATCCTAACACAAAAGTCCTCTGTCTTCACGATCTGGCCTCTGCCCAGCTCTGCAAACTCATCTTCAGTCACTCTTATACATGAACTGGGTTCCGATCACAAAGACAGTCTTGTAGTTCTCTGTCCTTTCTAGCCCCCAGGCTTTGTAAATGCTGTTCCTCAGTGGACATCTTTCCCCTACCCTGGGCTGGCTGTCCAACTCCTCGAGTCCTTCAAGATACTAGATACTGTGCAAGTATCACTCTTCCCTGTCATTCTTGACATGTCTCAGTAGAGTTAAGTTATTGCTTTTCTGTGTTGCCATGGTATTTTGTCCGCACTTCTATTACAGTATTTATGTTAAATTTTTTATTTAAAAATCTTACTTCTACAAGAGCAGGGGTTCATACACTCTCAGAGTATCCATAGGCAAAACTTGATGTAGGTTCGTTTTCTTCTGGAGAGAAGGTTCAGAGCTCGTATCAGACTCTCGAAAGGAGTTCATGTTTACTCTCTTAAAACCAAATTAAGAACTACGGCTCTCTAGATTATGCGTCTCTAGGAAACAGAGAGTGAATTCTATTGTTCTTTGAGTCTCTACTATTAGATACCTAATATTAGTTGAATGACCATTTCAGTTATTATTTAAAGGTAGAGGGGTATACTAATAAATATATAGTAAATTCAACCTCCTCTATTCATTAATGTTTTTAAGTAGACAGGAAGTGTGATACTATGAAAAGTGCATTGGACAAAAGTAAAACTATGGAAGGATTTATGCCAAACAACTAACAGTGGTTATGCTTGGAAAGAGGGATGGAAGCAGGGGTGGATGGACTTTCAAAGTTTACTTATATTCTTCTGTCTTGATCAAGCTCGTTTGTTTGTTTCTTTTACAATGTGTACATTTTAGTTTTGAAACTCAAAAATAATGTTTTAAACTATGAAACTTTTTTCTTAAGTACATGAAACATCTAGCTTCAAATCCCAGCTCTATTATTTATTTTTGTGACTCTGGGAGCTTACTTAATATTTATAAACCTAATTTCCTCAACTGTAAAATGTTAATAATACTTACCTATCCCACATAGCTATTATGTCACAAAGTGTAGCAAAAAATAGGGACTTAGTAAATATTAGTTGAATATAAATTTTGTTGTTCTTAAGGATTTTTTTGCAATCCCCAAAGGCATCCAAGAACTCAATTAAAACATAGATTATTATTGTCTCAAGACTGTGTGTAGACATTTATATATACGTAAAACTCTGATGTAACGTGGCTGGCTTATAAGGTGGCTATTAGCACTGACTACTAATTAATAACGGAATCTCCATATGTTTATTTGTTTTTAAACAAAGAAGGGTTACAGAATTCTTCAAAGCAATTTACAATATTTGTACTTCATCTTCAAGAATAAAGTACAAGTACTGGTTTAAACTAAGTACAAGTGCACTGGTTTAAACTAAACTCTCAGTTTATCTGTGTTCTTACTAGAAACAAGTTCTTTGCAATTTTCACTCACCTCATGGCTTGTCTTCACCAGTAGACATCACACCATGTTTTGTGAAATCTTCCTGATTTCTCTAGAGGACCTATAAAAAATGAAATGCTGTTGATAATGATAGGTACCTTATAATTTAAACCATCCTTTTTTCCTATAATTTAATAACTAAAAGTTTGTATTATATGTACAACTGATTGTTGTTAAAATATTCTAATAGTTCAAAAATCTATAAAGTAAAAAGTAAAGGTTCCTGTTTATTTTATTCTTTTAATTTTTGAGTCACTTGGTGTTGAGTAGGCACAACCACCCTGGTTTTTGTATCTTTGGGGTAACTAATAAAAATAAATTCCTATGTATTTAATAAAACATCTAGAAGACTACTCTGACAAAGCTTATGGGGCTTTGCTGAATCAGAAGAGTTCAAAGCCGTTCACCTGACCCTAAAATAATGAATGCTACAAATCTAGAGCTTTTCCTTAGTATTCCATATTAAAAGAAATCACCTACTTCAAGTGACAAGTGAAATAGATTTCTAATAGGTTTTTCTGTAGGCGCTAAGTGAGGTGATCTACAGTCAAAATTAAATACAAATCCATTTGGAGAATACTCTGAGTTTTCTGATTTTTGTGAGCAGTACAGCAAGTTCCAAGCCAGCTATATGTTTTATTTTTCATTATCTGAAGCCTCTTGGGCTGGGTGGCCAAGCCATTGAACTATTTTTTTTTTAATTTATATTCATTTGAATATATTTAGCTATCAGTATATATTAGAACTCAAGAGTTCACTCTGATATCTCCTCAAATTTCAATCCAACACTTCCTGTTCCAATACATTATTCTTTCTTTCCCTCTTTCCATGGTTTGTGTTTCGTTTTCTTGATCTGTATAATTGGCATAGTAATAATAATAATGGTAACCTCACAGTGCATACGTGAGGATTAAGGAAGATGACGGCTGGGAGCCACAGGCTGGGGTGTGGGCAATAGGGGAACCGGAGGCTTACTTAGTCACCTTTGTCATTTTGTCAAAGTCCCTGTCCTTTAGCCTAAGCAAATCTGTGTTTATTCCCAGCTTGGCTTGATCTTTTTTTCCTCTTAACTTTACAGATAATTTTTCTTAAAAAGTTCCTTTTTATGCATAATGCTGTTTTTTGTCCTGAAGAAATATAAGAGGCAATGTAAGGCCTAATACTGGCTCTGTCGGTCATTACTAATTGCCACCCAGTATCCTTTCACCCCTTTTTCTTTAGTAACCCAGTTAAAAAACTACGTTCCCCCTTCTCCTTCACAGCTGGGTTCTTCCCATGATATAAGTAGAAAGAGTATGAGTGATCTCTGGGAAGTCTCCTCAAAAGAGAGAACACATCTTTTTCTTCCCATTTCTCCTTCCTGCTAGCCCAACACCAGTGAGATAGGTGCAGTCCTAGCAACCTCTTTGGACCAAGACATGATACGCTAAGGATGGTAAGAGCAAGATCGCAGGAACCTGGATCCTTCACACGAGGACCTGCGCTAACAGTTCTGCACTGCCTTCCTCGGGGCTTTTTCTTTTTCTTTTTTTTCTTTTTTTTTAATGTAAGAGAGAAATAAATTTCCAGCTTGTTTAAGCCACTATTATTTTGGTTTTTCCCCCCATACAGATGAACCCAACCTTACTGATATGCTGGCCTTCTAGGAAGTTGTCTAGAACCAAGAACCAGTTTTAGTTCTTGAAGCTTTTCTCTCACTTCCCTTGAGCCTGCGTGTGCTTTCTAATTAACAACACATTCTTCACTCTTCAACAACCTCTAGTGTGTCACTCTAGGCCTTTTTACCCTTTCTCTGTGCATCACTCATATTTTGGACATTATACACTCATTTGAGCTCTTCAGATAGGAATTTGAGCTCCCAGAGAGTGGGAAACGGGGCCACTCTATGGGGGAAGAAAAAAGGAAGTTGGGTTAAAATTAAGTTTTTAACTTCTTTTGTGGATTACAGGAAAAACAGTCACTTCAACAAACATTTTTTAAGCACGTACCATGTAAAAGGCATTGTGTCAGGTGCTGGGAGAAATATAAAGATGACATTGTTCAAGGAGCTTACAATCTATTAGGTTAGTACAAAAGTAATTGTGGTTTAGCAGGTTAAATATAATTGCAAAAACCGCAATTACTTTTGCACCAACCTAATAGTAGGAAAGATGAGACACACAAATAACTATAGCATGTGATTAATTGTGACAGATTCAGTGAGAAAAGTGAAACATGCCTAAAGCTTTCAGAAGAGGAAAGATGAGTTTCAGTTGTGGGGTTAGAGAAAGTTTCACGAGGAAGATAGGATTTGAGCTGGGCTTTGAACAGTATGTACAGATGGGAAACAGAGGATCAGCAAAGGAACAGAGGTAGAAAGTTACAGGGCAGAGGTGAATTTAGGGATCCCAGGAGCACTGAGGGAGAGTAGGAGGTAAGGCAGACAGGTAGATCTGGGACAGATCCAGGGCCCTGAGTATCTCCTTGGGAGCCTGCTCTGCAGTGGAGAGAATAGGAGTCACTGAAAGTTTTTAAGCGAGTACCAGATCCCAGGTCTTCAGTAGGAAGATGCCGCTGGTGGCATTGTAGTGGAAAGACCAGCCGCAAAAAGGCCAGTTGAGTAGACGCCTTTAATAACCAAGTAAAAGGTAATGATGACCTGAATTACAGAAGCAACTGTTAGGAAGGAAAGGAAGGCACCAATAGAAGCAACATTTCAAAGGTGACTGCATGAGTTACGTGTATGCTTTGCCCAGGAAAAAGAATTGGATTGTAATTCTCAGATTCAGAAGTAAAGAATGTATCCATGAAAGAATTATAAAAATTATTCTATCCTTGCTTGAACTAAGAAACTAAAAGGAGGCTGAATATGCTGTAACAATGAACTTATTGGTTCTACAATTTCAGCAGAGCCTTAACTTTTATTTTCCCCGGTTGTCAATTGGGAGTGCACTGAATAACTGCTATGAGATGGGGAAAGAGTATTGAAAAGTATCTCAGCAAAGAAATGCAGCCATCCCTTCTTTCCCATTGTTCATCCTTTGCTCAGGTGTTATGGTAAATAGCAGGTGTCTGAGTTCCTTACACAGTAAGACTCTTCCGCATCTCCCCAATTATCCCTCCATTATGTGCCATCTCTACCCACCCCTCCTATCCATGCTCTCCATAAGGAATCCAGTAATCATTTAAGAGAAAGAGGAGGCTTTCTAGAGAGCATAAGAATTTTCTAATATATGTCTCTCCGTTGCTCACTAAAACCATGCCAGCATAGCCTGAAGCAAAATGTAAAGAGCTGGCATAGACACATATAAAGGCACTGTATTCTCAAATAGCTCTGAGATAAGTAGCCCCTGCAAAAGAAAAAACAAAATCCTAAACTGCTACTTTCTCATTCTCAGGGGATAAATTCTAGAGATTTTTCTCAGTTAGACAAATTTGAACATCTGATCGGCTGCCACTTTCTCTTTTTATTTTTCTGATTATTTAGAAAGACTTAAATGGATGTTAATACTTAACTAACCTCTCTTTCCTCAATAAGGGCAGGACAAAATAATCATGAATGTACCAATCAGAGGAGTGTCTTGTGTAATATTTAGCAATTTATGGTTAATCTATTTGGGGCACT
The DNA here is from genome assembly GCF_057876585.1 of Rhinolophus sinicus. Lineage (NCBI taxonomy): Eukaryota > Metazoa > Chordata > Mammalia > Chiroptera > Rhinolophidae > Rhinolophus > Rhinolophus sinicus. The sequence continues at coordinate 164,505,079 of NC_142502.1, forward strand.
GAAAGCACCTTAGAAATAAAATAATGAGAATTTTCTTCTTCCGTGATTTCCCAAGGTGTTAATTCCTGGCACTCTTGAAGACACAAATGATTAATCAAGTCATTGGGGACAAGCAGCAGTAATGTGATTGTCAAAACTACAGGTATTATCTAAACTGTGTTTCACTCTCATGTAAATTGTGTGTGTGTGTGTGTGTGTGTGTGTGTGTGTATTGAGAGGTGGTCAATGGGAGAATCAGCATCTTCAAAATTGTCCCTGAGAGAAAATTAGCAAGAATTATTAACTTAAAGATTCTTACATTTTATAAAATCCCTAAAACTAAGAAAAATATTCAGCAACTCATACTCCAGTCCTAAAACTCAAACTCAAAGATTCCTAACCCGGAGTTCATAGATTGGAATTCACCTATCTGTAAATCGCCTGAAATGGCATGGAAGTTTTTGTGTGATTTTATTTTTTTTGCAGAGAGGGTGGGCTGCTTTCCAAAGATTCTTAAAGTTATCCTTGACTCCCCAAATGGTTAAGAAGTACAGCCATTAAAGAAAAAAGAAGGGAGAAATTTGTACCAGGCACTTATCTGTTAACCGTGATATTTGTATTAAAAGTTAAGAGTAGTATGATCATCTTGCTTTCAAAAGCCTCTAAAGTTTCAAACTGGTTTAGATTGCTTTTTCAGAGCCCGTGATATTAAGTAGAATGTAGATTTTAATTAAATTAATAGAAACTGTTTTTAATAAACGTGTGTCAAAAAGTTACTTCCCTAGTATAAATTTCTGATCATTTATATTAAATCCTTCAGAAGTGCCTTCAATGAAATGGTTATATCATTTGCATCAATATAATTTTGTATTGAGAAGTGCTATTAAAAAAGACAAAAAGGTAATAAAAAATAAATTTCTAGATTTTCAGAATATTGTTTCAGCACATAAAACCCATGTGATTGCAATACTAATTATAATGGAATCCTATTCTCACTTAGAAAGCTTTCAAGTGAAACTCAATTCTTTTCATTATGCTCCCAAAACCTTGCAAAGGGTTTAGAATCAAGATTCACTAACGTCAGCACACAGTTTTCTGTATATGGAGGAGTGAACTCTGTCCCTTCTCTGTGTTTCAAAAGGTGTAAATCAACCTCTCTGCATTCCTATCTTTTTCATTCTTTATTCTTAATCCCAAAGAGGCATATACAAGTTGGATTTACAAAAATCAAGAATTCTATCATCCTTTAAGATTGCTCTAAAAATTTAACTCAGCTTCAATTACATATGAAAATATGCAAAACTCTTCAGTCCCCAAACATTTCATTAGTTGACAACCTAACAAAGGCAGATTATGACAGAATTTTAAAACTAAGCAAGAAAATGAATGTTTTACAAATTGTTACAACTTTGAATAAAAAGTTATTTCTTTAAATGGCTGCCTTAATGTTAGCACATTTTGAATCAAAATTACTAATTAAAGATTGATGGTATTTCTTCTCTTATGAAAATATTTCCCCTCTCAATGCCTCTCAAAGCACATAAAAGCACACTTACCCCATGGTGCTTGCCATGATTATATCATCCTCGGATCAAGGCTTATCTGGATTCTGAATTAACTTAAAGGTTATAAAAAGAAGCTGTAGAGAGGGTTGACTTCCCCAGAAACGAGACTGTCATAAATTAAGTAGGTTTTTAAATGAGGAAAACTAGTGTCTCTTCTAATTATATAAGCTCCAGGTCAAATTCTAGCATCAACTAATCAAATAAGTGTACTGCATTTAGTTTCAAGGAGTAAAAGAAAGAAAACTGTTTAAGTGTGATGACTTTGGTATCTTAGAAAACTGGAAGCTTGATCATTGAAAAGTTATTTATGTATCAATAAAACGTTAAAGATTTTAAAAGCAAAGTATGTATCTTGCTACTTTAAATAATTTGAAGAAAAAGATTGGGGAAATTTTAGTTTGCAATACAGGAGATATTTTTCTGTATTTTTCAGAAATTTTGAATTTGTATTATATTATTATGTCCTGGTCCTGGAAAATATCCTCTCACCATACCTTAACCTGTCCAGTATTTATCCCCTTATAAATTCCAGTACAATACTTAATTCTAAAGTCATACCAGTTAATGCTAAGCAACTTATCCAAAAATGTCTAATTTTTTAAAATAACATAGTCTTTTGAAATTAAATACAAAGCTGTTATTATGAGAAACTAACAAAAATACCATTCCAATTTCAATATTTTAAAATGCATTTCAACAGATTTATAGCACAACAAAAAATAAAAATGTTTTTGGCAATGATATATTGAGAAATAAAATTTAGTAAGGTTTTTGAATAAATATGACAGAGAAGCTATCTATTACATACACCATTTTTTGTGTTTTAGGAAAAGTTTCAGCAAAAACCACTCAGGTCTTTATTGTTATTTTTAATATATAGCTGTCATGTACTGTTCTGGTAATTTTAAAATTATTTTAGATAGAAGGTAAAGAAGCTGTCTATATTATATGTGAGAACACAAAGGTCTACTTTTTAGAAAATTGAGATATAATTCACTTTTACGTAAAATTTGCTCTTTTAATGTGAACAACTCAGTGGTTTTTAGTATTCACAAGGTTATGCAACCATCACCACTAATTCTAGAACATTTCCATCACCTCCAAAAGAAACCCCATGTCTCCCAATTCTCCCTCCCCTGGCAGCCACTAATCAACTGGACATTTCACATGACAGCCGTACAATGTGGTCTTTTGTTAATGGATTCTTTCAGTACAATGTTTTTAAGGTTCATTGATGTTGTAGCATATGTCAGTATTTCATTCCTTTTTCTAGCAGAATAATACTCTATTGTGTAGATATACCATATTTGTTTATCTATTCACCAGTATTTGTTTATCTATTGTTTCCAATATCGTTTCCAGTACAAGTCAATTCTCTTGGGTACATACTTAGGAATTGCTGGGTCATATGGTAACTATATGTCTAACTTTTGGAGAAACTGTTTTCCAAAGAAGCTGTACTATTACATTCCCACCAGAAATGTTTCCCATTTCTGCACATCCTTGCCAACCTTTGTTATTGTTTGTCTTTTTAAATATAGCCAGCCTAGTGATTGTGAGTGGTATCTTACTGGGGGTTTACTGCACTTCCCTAGAGAGTAATGATGTTGAGCATCTCTGTTTGCTTATTAGACATTTGTATACTTCTCTGAAGAAATATTCATTCAAATCCTTGGTCATTTTTAAATTGGGTTCTTTTTATTTATATACATTTACATATGAGTTCTTCATATATTCTGGAAACTAAACCTTTATCAGGAATGTGATTTCCAAATATTTTCTCCTATTCTTTGGATTGTCTTCATTTTCTCGATAGTTCCCTTTAACACATAGATATACTTTTTTTTTTTTTAACTTTTTAAAATTTATTTTAAGTGTATTTTTCCAGGACCTATCAGCTCCAAGTCAAGCAGTTGTTTCATTTAGTTGCGCAGCTCACAGTGGCCCATGTGGGGATCGAACCGGCAACCTTGTTGTTAAGAGCACCGCGCTCTAACCAACTGAGCTAACTGACCGCCCCCTAATATACTTTTTAAAGATGACAAAACTCAGGCACAGGATTGGAAATTGACCTTGTCAAGATTTGGATAGTTCTGCTGTATTTATTCAAATGAGCAAACTCTCAACTGAATCACATAATTTATTTTAAACTAATTATAAGATTATGAAAATAAAGTTAAAAAAGGCATAAGTGAATGACAGTTTTATTGGCAAAATTATCACATAGAGGTAGTGTATGGAGTTATTTCAGATGACAGATTTAATTGTTTTCCCTACAACTAAAAGCTTCAATGACCACACTAAAACTTCGGTGCAGAATAACTATCTACATGTGGAACTTTAGTCTCAGGCCTGGAGCAGCTGTGAAATGGAAGTTACCACACCATTCCAGTCCTTGGATATCAGTATATTGTCCTTCACCTTCCACCCTGCAATAGTAAAAAATAAGTTTGGTCATTAACCAAGACCAAGAATTTACAGTCCAGATATAAGATTATCTAATCTGTGACATATTATAGACTATGTCTGAAGAATTGTATCTTTCCACTTTCACACTTTAATTTAAAACCTGGAATTCTACTTTCATATCCTACAAAAAACTATTACTATTCTAAACAAAATTGTCATTATACAAATTTTGGTGTCCAGGATTTTAGGATCACATATGCTAAGATTACACAAAATCAAAACAATCAATTTAAAAATGAAAAGTTTGTATTAGTACATTTATTTACTGACCATCAACTACATTAGAGGTGTACTGTGCTCTGTGCTGGTGTTTCCTTGGACTCTTTGGAGTGGAAAAAATACACTTCATATAAATAAACAGACCTTTATTCCATAGGTTACATTTTTCTCCCTTTATTAACATTACTGGAAAAAAACTTATGTGTTACCACAGATTTGGAGTCAATATAAGTGAACACTTTTCTTTCCTCAAAATGTATTCACATCAACCACTTCATAACAATTAGGCTGCATTTTCAATTCTGGAAATAATAAAGGGGTATTTATAAATGAACATGACCTCTGGATGACGTGACATGGTACTCAGTGAGAAGATTAAGCTTGTAAAGATTAAGCTTTCTACAATTTGAAAATTAACTAATTTTACTTACATTTTTAAAATTAGCCTAGTAAAAATATACACACACATCAGGTCAAAATGAAATAAACAATTATGAAATTATCCCCAAGGCTGCTTTTAAAAAAATTATCAAGATATTTCAAGTGAAAGTAATTTTTGGCTTAAATTTTCTCAATAATTGCAACAAGTTTTCCATTTCCAAGCTGACTGCAAAAGGTTCTATAGGAATAGAGGAGTCAAGAGGAAAAGTCTAATAGATTACCACCATGAATGAGATTTTCTTTTGGAGGCTCGTGATGATCTTAGTATCTCATAACATTTTTTTCTCCCCCAAAATAACCCAACATTTCTTACTAAATATATTATAAATATATTTTAACAAAATATATTACAAAAGAATATTTAGCATTTACTAAATATAATACTTAAGCAAACATGCCTGAAAAGAATCTTTTAGAACTGCAGTGACTTTTTATTTTAAGCTTACCTATTTTCATTGAAATTTCCAGTGTACTTTGCCCCAGTTGGGAATGTATAAGTCCCCAGTCCATGAAACATATTGTCCTTAAAGTGCCCTTCATATACTGCTCCTGAAAAATGCTCAAGTCTTCCAAAACCATTCATCTGTGTATAACAAAGGAAATGACCTTAGTAACTAACCTTCAGTTTCCCTAAAACACTTCAAAAATGTACACGTCTATCATCCATTTAATTATTATTTAATCTATCACTGTATTACCCTTTATTTCCATAAAAAATAAGACAACATTTGAATCATTGTCCTTCATATGTATCTGTCTGTGTAGCTCCCCTAAGTCAGATGTTGCTGGGGCATCTGAACTTCATGGTTTGAACACTATGATGATGATACTAGCGTCCTTGAGATACCCTGAACATATCAAAAATCATAAAGGGCAACCAGTGTAGTTAGCCCAGGAAACAATACAAAAGTTGTTGAAAACAAAAATTGTATTTGAGCAGACCTGAGTACACATTCTTGTTTAATTACTTATTAGGTGGGCAAGAAACCTGAGATTGATTTACCCCATTTGTAAAATAAGGGTATTATGGTACCTACTCACAAGGTTTTTTTGAGGATTAAATGAAAAAATTATGTAATGAGTTTGGCTTTACTCAATGAATAGGAGAGATTAGAAAGATAGTGATGACGATTAGCTCTCTGCATGAGTTTAATGTTACTCACGTTCATGTATGTTAACTATAATCATTTGGGGTTTTTTTGTTGGATAGTCTACTCATATATGTTTTTGATTGATGGGGAAATGCCTGGAATCATCTAACCTAGGTTTACTTAGTCACTGTAGGTATTCAGGTCAACAATAATACCTTGTCATCTTTCCAGCTTCCTGTGTAGACAATCCCATTAGGAGTGGTATGGATACCTATTCCATTTCTCTCAAAAATCCCAGAAGATGTTCTTGTACAATCACCATCTAAACAAGAGAAAAATAATGAAGATTATATATGGGACTGCTGTTTGACTAAATAATTAAGTATATTCAGATCTAATCACAACTGCACCTATGGGTCTCTTTGGCTCCCTAGCACTGAAACCAATGAGACCAGAGATGAGGAACTTAGAAGGTCTTGTAATCATTGAGACCCAAGGACCAGGAAGATTGACAGATCCCATAGGTTACCAAACCATAGTGCCTAAACTTAACATTAGAATTTAGATTTAAAATCTATTCATCTATTAGTATGCCCATGTTATTTTAATGGAGTTACTATCCCAATAGTAGTTTTATAAAATGTGACAGTCTCATGTTTTTACTCTTAAGCTATTTAATTGTGGTCTGTATAGAAAAAGTAATTGAAATGTATGCTTACCATACTTGTCTCCATTTGGAAATATAAAGTTTATTTTATACACCTCTGCAGCTGTTTTAAAAAGATTTAGGAAAAGTCACATAAACAAATATTTTTATGCCATAAGACCTATAAAAAAACGTGTTTTAAGAACTAATCAAATAGACTCACTTCATATGATCACAAGCATATCATGATTACTCGGCATTCCATTGTTTAGTGAGTGTAAGGTCCTGGGGAAATAAATAATTTTGTCTAGATGACCTATTTTTATGTATTTGTTTATTTATTATAACAGCTTTATTAATATATAATTCACATACCACAAAATTTACCCTTTAAAAGTATACAATTCAATGTTTTTAGAATATTCAGAGTTGTGTAACTATCACCACAATCTAATTTTAGAATATTTTAATCATCTCAAAAAGAAATCATGTACCCCGTTAGCAGTTGCTCTCCATTACCTTAATTTCCTCCCCACCCCACCCTAGACCCAGCCCCGAGCAACCACTAATCTACTTTCTGTCTCTATGGATTTGCGTATTCTGGACATTTCACATATAAGAAATCTTACAATATATGTGGTCTTTTGTGAATGGCTTCTTTTACTTAGGATAATGTTTTCAAGGTTCATCCATGTTGTAGCATGTATCAGTACTTCATCTCTTTTTATTGCTGAATAATAAATAGTCCATTGTACAGAAATAACACATTTTGTTTATCCATTCATCAGTTGAGGGACAGCTGGGTTGTTTTCAGTTTTGACCGTTATGAATAATGACGCTGTGGACATTCAGGTACAAATTTTTATATGGACATATGTTTTTATTTCTCTTGGGTAGCCCATATGATCAATCGATTGTCTCAGAGGTAAGGTGGAGTGAGGAATCTGATTTGGCAGAAGGAGGAAAAGATAATAAAGCTAGTAAGTGAGGAAGGGGTTATATATGACATTGGAACGAAAACCAGGTAAAAAGAAAGAAAACCAACAACTGGTTTTCCAATGCCTTAGAGCCCTGGGACAGTTAGTGGACCAAAACATTAGAAACTAAAATTTTCCAATACTGAATAAAACACAGATGTTGAGAAGATAATAACTTCTAGGACTAGAATGTTACTCAAAGTGTGGCCTCTGCATCAGAACCACCTGGCATGCATGCAAGTTCCCAGGCTCCAGCCTATACTACTGCATCAGAATCTCTATGAATGAGGCAAGAGAACTGATTTTAATTTAAAAACTAATTGAAGAGCCAGTCGAGAAAAGCTAGAGGCTCATCCCCTCTGAGGGAACAGAGTCAATAACACAATAGGTAGAGGGCTTTAAAATACTGTAACATCCTCAGAAAAGGAGGGTATAGCATCCTTGAGACAGGAATAGGTAGTTATGAAAAACCATTAGCAGTCTAAGAAATTAACAATATATAATTGGTGAAATAAAACTCCTTAGAAGGGCTGAATAGAAGAATGGGTACAGTTGAAAAGCAAAGTAGTGAACTGGAACACAAGATTGAAAAATTTTCACAGAAAGAGGCACAGAGAAAAACAGAGGTATCACCTGAGCAAAGCCGTTCTTATTTCCCCTCACCCCAGACTCCTTTAGGAGCCCCCACAACACTCTGGGCCTATCCCTACTATATAGTACTTGGGGCCCTATTAAAAGACCCCTTTTTGTGCCAGACTCCCCTATCATGATACCCATCTTGTCTAGGGCAGGGATCACGGATTAGTCAAATCTCTCTTTTCACCCTAGTGTCCAGCGCAGTGATTACTACTTAACTAGTAGAAATTGAATGTCTAGTGAATGAATGGCACTTGGGAAGCAATTGTTAAATACATATTAAGCAGAGCACTTAACTTGATCATACAAGAAACCGCCCTGTTTTCAATTGCTCTTAAATGGTTCCACATTGGAAACTTTTGGAACGTTAGAGCTAGAAGGAGCCTACGAGACGGAGATCCTCTGGCACTACAGAGGAAACTGAAACACAGAGAGGCTGGCACTTGCCTAAGGTATCACAACAGCACACCAAGGTCAAAATCAAAGCTAGAATCCGGGTCTCCGGATTCCCAGGCCAGGGGCTCTCCGCGCCTCCTCCCCATCTCTCGTGTAGACGCTCAGGAAATATGTCACTCCGGTACCGGAGTTACCAGGGGCCGAGCTCCGGCGCGAGCTCTACTTAAATGCGCTCTTTCCCGCTCGGGACGTTGGGAGGAGGCCACTCACTTGACAGAGAGTTGCCAGAGACATTTTCTTGACTCTGCGATTCCTCCCGAGTAGCCAGCTCTTCTGCCCTAAGGGAACCAAGCGCTATCCCGGCGCCCAGCGCGACTCGGTTGCTCGGGCGACCAGGCACCTTTCACCCGGAAGCGGATTTGGAAGGGCCACGGCTGAGCCAATCAGAAGGCGTCAGGGTTGTGCAGCTGCAGCTGGGCCGCGGCGGAGCTGCTCCAGGTGAGATCGGTGAGAGAGGCTGAGTCTGGTGGGATCTCTCACCCCTGGACGCTCCCTCCTGACAGTCGCCCGGGGGAGCAGCGCTGCGATCCGGTACGGCCTCCCTTTCCGCGGACAAGGGCTGTGTGTCCGTGTGCGTGGTCTGTACGTCACCCTGGTTGTCAGTGTGCGGACCCTTCTACCGCCTCCCTCTCTCCGAGTCGTCAGGGTCGGGGAAGCTTCCGGGGCCTGCTGGGATCCAGCCTGTTTGGCTCCTGGGGCCGGTGAGCCTGGACCAGCCGGATCCCAGACGCTGGGACCGGGCCGGGCGGGCGTCGGCAACTCAGTTTGTCCGCGATCAGGCTGGAGGCAGCGGAGCTGAATTCAGGCTCGCAGTGGGGTAAAGGGTTGGATTGGAGGGGCTGAGATTCCGTTTCCTGTCTGTCTCCAGGAGTGGGTATTGGGAGAGGATTGGGGGCGATGTATGCTGAAAGGAAAGTACCAGGTCTGGGTATCTGCAGGGAGCTGGATACATGGGGTCAGTCAGAGGTTTGCCTGGAAGGGGAGTGGTGTGTACCAGTGTGCAGTGCCCAGCTTGGTGATTCTGTTTCTGGCAGCCAAACTTGAATGTGAAACAACGGATGTTCTTCAAATCAAACTTAGGTCCCTGCGTCCACGGTGAAAAAGCTAGTTGGAATCTTCCCAGGCTAAATGGAATAGAATAGTGGAATCTATCCATGTGGGTTATGTAACCTAATTCCTATTCCTTGGGCAATATCTGAGGAGAGTCATATTGGATACAGCCAGCAAGTTTTCATCCAGAATTTGAGAGCAGATCTCAGATCAGGTTGTAAAGGTAACGTTTTCTGGGGTGGTGTGAGACAAGTTGTGGATCGCTGGTTAGACAAGCTTGCTGTGGCTTGGTCTGCTCGGCTAGCTCCTCTTTAAGTCAGAGCACAATACCTTCTTGCTTTTTTCCTACTGTTTCTTACTACACAAACTTACCTGGGATGGGTGGTTTTTGAGATGAAGTTCTAATCTTTCCGAATTGTACATCCTTTCCCTTTTTCTAAGTTTTAGAAATAATAGGTAATTATCAATGCACAACTTTACGGAATTGAGTTCATTCCACTGTTTTGGTCTCCTGTTATGCTTTTAATGACACTACGTTTTTGTGAGTATATGTATATATACCGCTCTTTTTCAGATAATTTGAGGTAGTTAGACTTCTTATGATATTCTTCCCTAAGAGGATCTGGAGTCAGGAAACTTGTAAAATTTGGATTGGAAAAAATGTATTAATTATGTTTTTTATTTTCCGTATTTTATTGTTCTGACACATTGGGGGCCTAGCTGGTCAGGAAGAAACTGCCCTCCTAGGGATAGCTAACAAAAAGCCGACCTGTGAACACACCTTTCATAGGCACACCAGCCAATCTGGAGTACATACCCCCAACCACCTCCAAATTTCCCCTGCCCTGAAATCAACCCAGGGCCAGGCACCAGGTACCAGGCAAGTTGAGATAATCACCTTGCCCCCAAAGCCTGCTGGACTTATTCAGACTAGCCAATCCAAATCGTTTACCCTGCCCACTATTTCCTGTGTAAAGCCCAGAAAGGCTGTCATATGTCTCCCCCTGGCTTCTTCCTGCCCCCTTATGGTATTTCCCCTCTGTGGCCCCTCCTGACCCTCCTGGCATGGCATCCTCTCCTTAAGGGAACTGTAACACTAAACTTTTCTCTGGCTCTCTCTCTCTCTCTCCTCTCTCTCTCTTTCTTCTTTTCTTTCTTTCCAAATTTTATTGGGGAACAGTGTGTTTCTCCAGTGCCCATCAGCTTCAAGTTGTTGTCCTTCAATCTAGTTGTGGAGGCTCCAGGTCCAGTCACCGTTTTCAGTCTTTAGTTGCAGGGGGCACAGCCCACCATCCCATGTGGGAATTGAACCAGCAACCTTGTTGAGAGCTGGTGCTCTAACCAACTGAACCATCCGGCCGCCCCTCTGGAAGCTCAGCGGCAGCTCGTCTTCAATCTAGTTGTGGAGGGCGCAGCTCACTGGCCCATGTGGGAATCGAACTGGCAACCTTGTTTTTCAGAGCTCGCACTCTAACCAGCTGAGCCATCTGGCCATGCCTAAACTTTTCTTTCAATAACATTGAACTCTCCCTGTTGTCACTCAGTTACACTTATAAATTAAGACCCAGGCACAAATCTAAGGGGTGTGGGGTCAGCTTATGATTATCCTTTGAATTGAAGATACAAGGTACATGTGTGTGGTAAGGAGACGATACGGTGGAAAGAATTTCAGCTTTGGAGTCAAACAGATTGTTTCAAACCCTGTCTCCACCTGTTCCCAATGTGACGATTGTACCTCTCAGTTCTTGTCCTCTTGAGGGAAAGAACTCAGTCAGGAGAGTTTGTGCAAGCATAGGGTCGTAAGAAGTTTATTAGCAAAGCAGATACACCAAAGATTATGGAGCAGGCTGTCCCAAGAGAGGGGAAAGCAGCCTCTCCTTACATTGCTTGAGAGTTTTTATTTCTATGGGTAGAATTGTCTCCCCCGTCCCTCTCTAGTATCTCTCATTCTCTCAGCTGGTATGCGTCGTACTCCCTTCTTGCTCCCAAGTTTGTCTCAGGGCTTCACAGTGGCCCTGAGAAGCAGGATGTACATTCTTGTTTTTGTTTTTTGTTTTTAGGATATACATTCTGATAAGCGGGATGTTTTCCCATCTCTCTCCAGCATTTTTCCTTCTTCTTGCTTTAGGGGCAGGTGTGAGCCTGCTGTCCTGCTGCGCTAGTTGTTTTGTGCCCACCTTTGTTTATGATATCCTGTAGAGCAGGATATCTGTGATCTAAGTAGGAGCAGCTGCAAGGGGCCTCCTCACTGGGGCTGGTTCCCTCCTGCTGCTCATTTCTAACTTCCTACCTACTCTATCACATCTACCTTTAAAATATATTCAGAATCTATGACCACTTTTCAAATCCACTGCTCCCACCCCAGTCCAACCCACTGTAACTTTTTCTAGGCTGAATAACTGTAGTGGTTTCCTAATTGGCCTCGTGGTTTCTCCTCATTGCTGACCACACACACACACACAATCTTTTTATTCTTCACATAGCAGCTAGAGTAATTGTTTTAAAACATAACTCAGTCATATCAAACTTTTGCTTCAGCTCTTATGGTGACTTCCTATTACACAGAAGGTCCTCGAATGATGTCGTTTAGTTCATTTCGTTATAATGTTGATGAGATGTTGTGGGAACTTAAACCTTGTTTATATCCGTTAGCCTTCACTAAAATTGGTTTCATTATGCGCCGTTTCGCTTATAGTCGCAGAACCTAAGTGAGGACTTACTGTATTTAGACTAAAAGTCAAAGTCCTTCCCGGGGATTATGTGGCACTCTCTGCTGTCTGAGCTCATCCCCTTTCCTTACTTCACTACAGACCCTCCAGACGTCGTACATGCATCAAACAAAGCTCATTGTATCAAAGATGTCTGGACTTAGCACCTTTGTACCTGTTTCTGCTTCTGCATAGCATGCTCTTTTCACAAATATTTCATGGCTCATTCTCTCAGTGTGTTCAGGTGTCTGCTCAAAATGATCTCAGAGAAGTCTTACCTGACCATTCCACCTTGAATAACAGCCTTGGGGTTTTTCTTTTTCTTCATAGCACTTAACTGATGTTATATATCTATTTATTTGTTTATTGTATGTCTTACCCTCTAGAAGGTAAGCTTCATGAGGCAGGAATTTTGTCTTTGCTGTTATATCCCTAGGACTGGGCACATAATAAGTGCTCAACAAATATTTGTGGAACAAATAAATATATAAACAAATCTCTATTCTCATATCAGTCATTTATGCAACCTTCACGCATTCAGTCCACAAGAACATATTGAATTCCTATTGCATGCCAGGCACTGTGTTAGTGGTACAGTGTTCATCAAAATAGACATAATCCTTGTCTTCAAAGAGTTCTCTGAGAGGAGGTAAAGAAGGGAGATAAACATAAAATAGACAATCAGTAAATATGTATAATTATGAAGGATTTTGAAAAAGGAATACCAAGTGACGTATTTTAATTACCACATATTTGTGAGTTTCCCAATTTTTTTCCTGCTTTTGATTTCTAATTTTATTCCACTGTGGTTGCTAAACATACTTTGTATTGTTTCTCTTTTAAGTTTTTGAGGTTTATTTTATAGCCTAACATGGTCTATACTGGAAATTTTTCCTTCTGCACATGAGAAAAATGTTTGTTATTAGGTAGAACGTTCTAAAGCTATCTCTTAGGTCTAGTTGATTTATACTGTGTTTCAAGTCTTCTATTTGTTCTAGATCTTCTATCTAGTTTTTGCTTTATTATTCTTGAAAGTTGAGTATTGAAGTCTCATACTGTTATTATTGAATTGTTTATTTCTCCCTTTATTTCTGTCAGTTATTGCTTCATGTATTTTGGTGCTCTGTTATTAGGTGCGTATATGCTTATAATTGTTATATCTTCCTTCTTTATCTCTAGTGACATGATTTGCTTTAAAGTCTGTTTTGTCTGACATTAGCATAACCCCTCTAGCTTTCTCATGGTTGCTGTTTGCAGAATTTATCTTTTTCTATCCTTTTACTTTTCATTTATTTGTATCTTTGAATTTAAAGTGATAAATAGACAGCATATAGTTGGATCATGTTTTTTAAATTGAGGTATAATTGACATATTGTATTAGTTTCAGTTGTACAGCATAATGATTCGATATTTATATATATTGTGAAATGATCACCACAGTAAGTTTAGTTCACATCTGTCACCATACATAGTTACAAAATTTTTTTTCTTGTGATGAGAACGTTTAAGATTTACTTTCTTAGCACCTTTTATATATGCAATACAGTATTATTAACTATAGTCACCATGATGTATATTACATCCCCATGACTTAACTCATTTTGTAACTGGAAGTTTGTACCTTTTGGCCCCTTCATCCATTTCATCCACCCCCCAACCTCCTCTGACAACCACCAATCTGTTTTTTGTATCTAAGAGCTTGGTTTTTCTTTTTTTTAATTCCACTTATAAGTGAAATCATATGGTATTTGTCTTTAGCTAACTTATTTAGCACAATGCCCTCAAGGTCCATCCATGTTGTCACAAATAACAAGATTTAATTCTGTTTTATGGCTGAGTATTCTGTTGTGTATATATACAGCATTTTCTTTATCCATTCATTTATTGATGGACATTTAGGTTGTTTCCATATCTTGGCTATTGTAGATAATGCTGCGGTGAACATGGGAGTGTATATCACTTTTCAAATTAGTGTTTTCATTTTCTTCAAATATCCAGAAGTGGAATTGCTGGATCATATGGTAGTTCAATTTTTAATTTTTTGAGGAATCTTCGTACCGTTTTCCATAGTGGCTGCACCAATTTACATTCCCACCAACAGTGCACAGGGATTCTCTTTTCCCCACCTCCTCACCAACACTTGTTATTTCTTGTCTTTTTGATAATAACCATTCTAACAGTTGTGAGGTGATACCTCATTATGGTTTTGATTTATATTTCCCTGATGATTAGTCATGTTGGGCATCTTTTCATGTATCTGTTGACCATCTGTATGTCTTCTTTCTGCCCATTTTTTAATCAGATTAAGTTTGTTGTTTGTTTGTTTGTTTTGCTCTTGAGTTGTATGAGTTCTTTATATATTTTGGACATTAACTCCTTATCAGATATATGATTTACAAATATTTTCTTCCATTTAATAGGTTGCCTTTTAATTTTTTTGATTATTTCCTTTGCTGCGCAAAAGCTTTTTAGTTTAATGTAGTACCACTTGTTTATTTTTGCTTTTGTTTCATTTGCTTGTGGAGTCAGATCTAAAAAATCATCACTAAGAACTATATCAAGGACCTTACCACCTGTGTTTTCTTCTAGGTGTTCTGTGGTTTCAGGTCATACATTTAAGTCTTTAATATGTTTTGAGTTAATTTTTGTGTATGATGTAAGACAGTAGTCTAGCTTCATTCTTTTGCATGTGGCTGGCCAGTTTTCCCAACACCATGTGTTGTTCTTTTCCTGTTGTGTATTATTGGCTCCTTTGTCATAATTTAATTGATCATATATGCGTGGATATATATCTGGGCTCTCTATTCTGTTCCATTGATCTGTGTATCTGTTTTTATACCAATACCATAGTGTTTTGATTACTATAGCTTTGTACTATAGTTTTTTAAATTAGTTTCAGGTGTATAAAACAATGTAATAGACGTTTAAACCCCTCATAAAGTGATAAATCACCCCCCAAGCTACTACCCCTCTGGCATCTTATATAGCTGTTACAATACCATTGACTATCTTGTACTCCACATCCCTTGACTATATACCTATATATTTTGTTACAGTTGACACTCAATATTATTCTACTTCAGCTTCAGGTGTATAGTGCATTGGACACAGTCTATGAAGTGTCCCTGCTAAGTCCAGTGCCCATCTGGTACCTTACATGATCATTGTTGGCTATATTCCCCATACTGTATTAACTGCCAGTTTGTATTTAATACCTTCACCATTTTACCCTGCTCCCAACCCCATTCCCATCTATCACCCTGATAGATCTAGTACCTATCTATCTAGGTACTAGATCTAGGCACCATACCTAGTTATTACAATATTATTGACTATATTCCTTATGCTGTACCCTACATCCCATGAGTACTGTGTAACAACCAATTTGTACTTCTTAATCACTTCCTCTTTCTCCCATCCTTAACCCCACTCCCATCTTAAAGAAGTCCCACTAAGATTCCTTGTAATAACTGGTTTGGTGGGGATGAACTCCTTCAGCTTTTTCTTGTCTGGGAAGCTTCTTATCTGTCCTTCAATTCTAAATGACAGCCTTGCTGGGTAGTGTAATCTTGGTTGTCTGTCATTGCTTTTCATCACTTGGAATATTTCCTGCCAATCCCTTCTTGCCTGCCAAGTTTCTGTTGAGAAATCAGCTGATAGTCTTATGGGGGCTCCCTTGTAGGTAACTAACTGCTTTTCTGTTGCTGCTTTTAAGATTCTCTCTTTGTATTTAACCTTTGGCATTTTAACTATAATGTGTCTTGAGGTTGGCCTCCTTGGGTTTATCTCGTTTGGGACTGTCTATGCTTCCTGGGCTTGTATGTCTATTTCTTTCACCAGGTTCAGGAGGTTTTCTGTGATTATTTTTTCAAATAGGTTTTCAATTCCTTGCTCTCTCTCTTCTCTTTCTGGTACCTCTATAATGTGAATGTTGGTACGCTTGATTTTGTCCTAGAGGCTCCTTAAACTCTCCTCAATTTTTTGTATTCTTTTTTCTTTTTGCTGTTCTGGTTGGGTGTTTTCTGCTATCTTACCTTCTACATTGCTGGTTGGATCCTCTGCTTCATCTAATCTACTGTTGGTTCTCTATAGTGTATTCTTCAATTCTGTTATTGTATCCTTTGTTTCTGACTGGTTCTTTTTTATGGTTCTTATCTCCATTTTTATGCTTCCTACCTCTCTGTTGAAGTTCTCCCTGAGATCATTGAGCATCCTTATAACCAATGTTTGGAACTGCATCTGATAGATTGTTTATCTCCATTTTGTTAGTTCTTTTTCTGGAGCTTTGTTCTGTTCTTTTATTTGGGACCCCTTTTCTTTGTCTCCCCCTTTTGCCTGCCTCCCTGTGTTTGTTTCTATATATTAGGTAGGCCTGCTATATCTTCTGGTCTTAGTAGAGTGGCCTTATGTAGTAGGTATGCTGTGGGGGTTCAGTGGTGCAGTCTTTGTGGTCACTTGAGTTACGCGCTCCAGGTGTGTCCCTTGTGTGGGTTATGTGTGTCTTCCTCTTGTAGTTGAGCCTTGGTTGATAATTGCACATCAGTGGGAGGGTCTGGCCCTTGGGCTCACTGGTTGTGAGGACTGGCCTGGACTACAGTGGAAGGGTTGTTGTGCAGGGGCTGGTCCTACAGAGTAGGATCTGCCTCAGCAGGATTCTGGTGCCTGCCCCTTGGATGTGTCATACTTGGAGGCAGCTGGGTGCCTCCCTCTTGTTTTGAAGCTGGCCACTGAGGGTGCCAGCCCCAGGACCACCTTGGAGGGAATCCGCTTTAGGTCAAGTTCAGGCACAACCTGGGCCCTACCCGGGGCCACCTGGCAGGAGCCACAAAGAAATCTGCAGATGTTTGCTGCCCGTGCTGTGCTTAGAAGCACCCTGAGAGGCCAAGCTGTGAACCAAGGCTGGCTGCTGCTAGTGCCGAGCTTAGGGCTGCTCAGCCAGAGGTACAGGACATGCTCAAGCCAGATGCTGCTTGTCTGAGTTCCGAGAACCTTTGAGAGACCCTAGCAAATTCTGCAGCTTGAGCCAAGGCAGGTGGTCTGCACAAAAAAGCCATTGGAAGCAGCTGGTGTGCCCGTAAGTTGGGCAGGTCCGGGTCTTGAATCACCAGGCCATGGTGAACGAACTGCGGAGCCTCAGAAATGGTGGCCGCCTGTGTTCGCATGCCGGGAAGGAGGAAGGCTCAGCAAAGAAACAGTGGCCTCCACCTCCACGAGCTTCCCCATCCAGGAGAAAGCCACCTCTCCAACCTCTGTCCCAAGCCAGTTCTCTACCATATGTCTCTGCCTCCTCTCCAGCCTCTACCCCAGCGCTGGAGCTCAGAGCAAGTGACCCTGTTGGTGGGTAAGGCCGCGTGCTGTCCTTTTAAGAGGAGCGCCTGGGAGTGCAAGTGGCTTTCGTCTCACTCAGTCACAGTCTCTGCTTGTTTTCACAAACAGAAATTATGAGGACTTCTCTCCCCAGCACTGGAACCCTGGGCTGGGGTGGGGCTGGGACCTCTTGCTCCTCTGGGGGTGGGGGGACCCCTTCAGATGAAATATCCCACCTGATCTTTAATGGTCACATGCGGATGTGGGACCAGCCCGTGCCGCATCCCTGCCCTTCCTACCAGTGTGGAGGTGGCTGCTTCTGCAAGTCCTTAGTTGAAAGGCTTCAGTTCAGCTTGATTTTAGGCAATTCTCAGTAAGGTTGTTTTGTAGATTAGTTGTAATGTTGATGTGGTTGTGAGGGAAGGTAAGCATAGCATTTACCTACTGCACCATCTTGGTTGTTCATAATATAGTGTGAATCAGGGAGCATGATTCCTCCAGCTCTGTTCTTCTTTCTCAGGATTGCTTTGGCTATTTGAGGTCTTTTGTGGTTTCATACAAATTTTAGGAAATGTTCATACAAACATGAAAATTGTTTGTTCTATTTTTGTGAAAAATGCCATTGGGATTACATTAAATCTGTAGATTGCTTTGGGCAGTAAGGACATGTTAACAGTATTAATTCTTCCAGTCCATGAGCATGGACTGTCTTTCCATTTATATGTGTCTCCTTCAGTTTCTTTCATCAATGTCTTACGGTTTTTAGTACACAGGTCTTTCACCTCTTTGGTTAAATTTATTCCTAGGTATTTTATACTTTTTGGTGCAACTTATTACTAGAGTTAAAACTATTTTGTCTTATTATAGAAAAATGTAAATCTAAGAAAATATCTTGAATCTAGTTTTGGCTATATTCTATAATTTTAATGTATTTTATATTTGGTTTATAAATTCTGTTTTGGTTTATATATTTAGGTGTTACGATGTTGGGTGCATAAATATTTACAATTGTTATATCCTCATATTAACCCCTTTATCATTGTAAAATGCTTTGTCTCATGTTACCTTTTTTGACTTAAAGTCTATTTTGTCTGATATAAGGGTAGGTAACCCTGCTCTATTTTGGTTTCCATTTACATGGCATATGTTTTTCTGTCCCTTCACTTTTTTAGTCTTTGTGTGTCCTTAAAGCTGAGGCAATTCTGTTGTAGACAGCATATAGTTGGATCTTGTTTTCTCATCCATTCAGCCACTTTGTGTCTTTTGACTGGAGAATGTATTCTAATTACATTAAAAGTAATTTGTTGATAGGTAGGTCTTACTGTTGCCAGTTTTTAAATTGTTTCGGGTGTTTTATAGGTTCTTTGTTCCTTTCTGTCTTGCTGCCTTCCTTTGTGATTTGATGATTTTCTGTGGTGATCTGTTTTGATTTCTTCCTCTTTGTCTTTTGTGTATCTACTATAAATTTTTGCTTTGTGGTTTCCATGAGGCTTACATAAAACACCATACTTACAATATTTTATTTTAAGCTGAGAACAACTTAACGTGGATCACATGCAAAAGCTCTGCACTTTTACTCTCCCCAGGCATAATCTCTGAGCCAGCGCTGTGCTCCTGAAAGTGCGTGTGTAAATTTAAATTCTGTTTATCAAATCATACATTAAATACATGAAAACATCTCTACTAAACTGGCTTTTTAAAACCCTATTCTAGATTTAACCAAATGAGAATGTAGGCCGAGGCATGTGTGTCTCGAAACGTCCTCATGTCTTCCTGATGCACATCCCTTGCTAGGAAATCGGTGTCAGAGAAACTCACTAAATATTCATCCTGAGGAGGATGTGCTTGGTAATCTTTTGCGAAGCATCGTGTCCTCGCTTTCCCTAAATTGCCCTTTTAAAATGTGTGTTTTCCTTTATTTCTTTGAAATAGGCTATGTCCATAACTTTGACAAACAAAGGATTATTGTATTTGTCTGGTTTTATGATGTCTGTATTACTCTTTTGTCTTGCAGGTGAAAATGAGTTCTTCAGTAAGAAGAAAAGGCAGGCCCAGCAAAGGAGGTGGAAAAGGGTCTTCTTCTAGAGGAGGAAGAGGAGGCAGGAGTCACACTAGCAAATCTCACGGGGGTGGCAGTGGTGGTGGTGGCAGTGGTGGCAATAGAAAGTCCTCAAGTAGAATTTGGGACGATGGAGATGACTTTTGTATCTTCAGTGAATCAAGGCACCCAGCCAGGTATTATGCTCTTTGATTGTTCAAATATGGACACAGTATTAATTCCTCATCTATGGGACAACAAATGGCTAAGAGAAAGGGGGGAAATGCCAAGTTAATTATTCCTCTTATTTTAAAACCTTGTTGTCCCCCTCTTTGTAATATTTTCTAGAGGCATGATGGCAAATAACAGCTTTTTCTTTTTGGAAGTTCAAAATCTGAAGTTAACTTTAACTTCCACATGACACTATGAATTGAGTGTAATCCTGTTATTATAACCAAAGTCAGCAGAAAAGTAAATATTAGAAATTGTGAAAGTGATGAAAATGTGAAGTATTTATTAGGTGTTGTATTTTGAAGGTCCCAAAATGTAACCTAACTCTACTCTGTCTTTCTAGTTGATGAATTAAATGATCTGTTTTCCAACCAGCTCGACCTAATCTTCACTGGTGCTTCATGTGGTGACCAGTGACAGACATGATATCTAGGTTTCTCCCATATTCAGCTGTTTGTTCGGTTTTTTTAAATAAATTTTATTGGGGAATATTGGGGAACAGTGTGCCTCTCCAGGGCCCAACAGCGCCAAGTCATTGTCCTTCAGTCCAGTTGTGGAGGGCGCAGCTCAGCTCCAAGTCCAGTCGCCATTTTCAATCTTAGTTGCAGGGGTCACTGCCCACCATCCCATGTGGGAATTGAACCGGCAACCTTGTTGTTGAGAGCTCGCGCTCTAACCAACTGAGCCATCCAGCTGCCCCTTCGGAAGCTCAGCGGCAGCTTTCTTCAATCTAGTGGAGGGCGCAGCTCACTGGACCATGTGGGAATCAAACCGGCAACCCTGCTCTTCAGAGCTCGTGCTCTAACTAACTGAGCCACCCGGCTGCCTCAGCTTTTAAATAATGAATAAATTCTGATAATTCTAATGAATATTTAATGAAAGCAAAGATTTACTACTGCGTGTTATGCATATAAATATAACATTCTACTTGTCTCAAGCTGTACTGCAAGCTATCTAATGGAATTTTCAGAGATGGAGAGATTTCTTTAAAGCTATACACATGCACACTTACACATACAGTTCTTTTGTTTTTTAATGTGTATGAAAAAGGTGATGTGAATTAGGGTGACCTCTTTTTTTTGTTCTTTACTTTTCTACAATGATCATGTATATATATTTTTTGTAAGCCAGGAAATAATGATAAGTTAGATAAATACTTCAAAAATAGAGCCCAGTATTAACTTTTAAGTTTTAACAAGTAAGATGGAACTCTTGATTGTTTTCAGATTGTGTACCTAAAATAGAATAAAATAAACTCTCTGTGTGTGTATCATATTTCTTTTGAAAGTCCTCTAGTGCAGAGGGAGTCATGATAGAATTGCTTTTTCCAGCGAGTTCTTAAGTTAGTGAAGCCAGTTTTAATAATTAAGAAACTGATCAGTTTTTTTCCAGCAGTTCCAGTATAATAAATTCTGGTAAGTACTAGTATAGAAAGCAGAGAGCCTCTTCACATTCATTTGTCAGTTTTTGTAAGATACTTGACAATCCAGTTCGTGTTGTATATATTCTGAGACTCTGAGGAGAAGGTAAAAATTCTGATTATAGTTAAATGTGTAATTCTTGTGTCCTTTGCAGACCTAGTAGCAGTAGCACAAGAAAAGGAGATGCACGCCCCAAGTGGAAGCCCGAAGCTAAAGTGCCTCTCCAGACTCTACATATGACTTCTGAGAATCAAGAGAAAGTGAAAGCTCTTCTCCGAGACCTGCAAGAACAAGATGCAGATGTTGGATCTGAGTAAATTACTTTACTTGAGTAAATTATTATATAAAGGAAGATGTATTGGCATTGTCACATACAGTGATGGTCCTGTGTGTCTGGAATTCTGTATCAATACTGATCCTGTTGTAGCTATATAATTAGTTGAAAGTGAGACAAGAGAAATATAAGAATAATTATTTAGCAGCACTTTTAGAATGAGTTTGTTTTGCTATACCCATGAGCAATAGTATAGATTGCCTTTCCAGCTTTATCTTTTTTCTAGGATGGTGCTAATATGGATTTAGTCGTTGCTTTATTGACAACCTTCAAGTTGAACCTTTAGTGAACGAGTTAGAAGTATTGTCTGGGAGCAGATATTGAGTTGATCAGATGAAGTCTTAAGATTACACTACTAATGATTATCTGCCTAAGAGAAACAACTTTTACTCTTTTGGCTGTTTTGCTTTGTGACTTCAGTTGGAGAGGTTAATTCTTTCCATTTGCCAGAATTAATGAGTGGTCAGTCATGAGCAGCTCAATTTCCATCCTACCTACAAGTCTCTTATCTGTCTTAGATTTAAGAAAGGTGGTTATGCAGCAAAGCAAAAAATTAGGAATGTTTTTTATGAATGAGAAGAGAGAACGAGGATAGCCAAGACTTCTGTGGTTAAGAAGACAGACTGTGGCGTCAGACTGCCTTGGTTAAAATCTCCAGTTGCTCTTTACTGCATAACTTTTGGCAGTTACTAATCCTCTCTAAGTCTTAGTTGATAATCTGAAAAACAGAGATTCTAGTAGTATCTGATTGGGTTATTGGGAAGATTTTTAAAAGAAACAGTACATATAAAACACTTTAACACAGTACCTAGGATGCAATAAATACCTGATAAATGTTCATTGCCGAAGTACAAATTAATACTCGTAAGGTCAATAAAAGATTAAATCAGTGACTAAATAGTGGTCAGGATCCTGTGTCCTTTGACTCTTCAAATTAAATTCTTAGACTCTTGCTAAGTTTTTCTTTGAAGTAAGTAGAAATTAATGTCTAATATATGAAAATGTTATCTTTTCCAGAAGAAGCATTTCTGGGGAGGAGGAAGATGACGAGCCTGATTGTGACGATGCTCAGTACTGGTCAGCTGGACGAGAAGCTGCCCTTGTTCCTGACTTGGATCCTTTGGAATATGCTGGCTCAGGCCTGGAGGAACCTTATAATCCAGAATTGACAGTCTCAACATTAGCAGTGCAAAAACTTTCTAGGTGATTGCTTGCAATATCTTTGGGAGTAGGGGAAAATTCAAGGAAAGTAAAGGCATATAGTAAATCCAATTACGCCACCTAGAGTACTTTCCTATTGTATGGGTTCCAGCGGTGCCTGATATGTCTAATATTCTCTTTCAGGATGAGGGATTAAAGAGGAATTAGTATTATCAGGGATGCTTTTTCAAAATACAAACCCTGCTTATATATAGTTATAAATTCACATAAATACATTTAAATGAATTTCACTTCTTTGATTTGATATTACTCAATTTCTTTTGTCATGTTTCGCACCTGGCAGGTATGGTTTCAACACTGAACACTGTCAAGCATCCCTGAGGATTTGTGGTGGAGATGTGGGGGCATCTCTAGAACATCTGCTTACCCAGTGTTTTTCAGAGACATTTGGAGAGAGGATGAAGATCTCTGAGGCAATTGCCCATATAAGTGTGGATGAGTGTGTGGAACAGCGACAGGAAGAGGCATTTGCCCTTAAGTCAATCTGTGGAGAAAAATTCATAGAAAGAATTCAGAACAGAGTCTGGACCATTGGATTAGAACTGGAGTATTTGACAAATAAATTCTGCAAATCCAAGCGAAAGGAAAATACCAAAAATATACAGGAGATTTCACATGAAATATGCAAATTTTACCTCAAAGGAAATTGTAAATTTGGATCAAAATGCAAATTCAAACATGAAGTACCCCCAAATCAAATTGTTGGAAAAATAGAAAGAAGTGTAGATGATTCTCATCTTAGTGCTAATGAAGATGCATCTTTTTTATATGAACTTGAAATTCGATTTCCTAAAGACCACAAGTACCCCTACCAAGCTCCCCTTGTGGCATTTTATTCCACCAATGAGAATCTACCTCTGGCTTGTCGTTTACATATTTCTGAGTTCCTTTATGGCAAGGCCTTGACATTTGCAGAAACTTCAGAACCTGTTGTATATTCTTTGATAACCCTTTTAGCAGAAGAATCAGAAATAGTCAAGTTATTAACAAATACCCATCACAAGTACAGTGTTCCTCCAGTGAACTTCCTGCCAGTATCCTCTGGGACCAGAATAAATAATCCTGTCTGTCGTAAACCAGTGATTCCAAATAATTCTTTTGTTTCAAGTCAACTTCAAGATGGTATGTAAGACATGATCACATGAAAGGCATTGTTGGGGGGGGAGGTTGGAAGAAACTTAAGAGCATCTTCCCAGAAAATCAGTTTCATTGAATTCATTTGGTTTTACATGTTTATTTCTGATACTTGAGATGGGATTACTTTCAAATGAGAGTTTTAGAGATACTTCTCTTTCTATGCCACTATCCAGACCAGCCTGCTTTTAGTACACTAGACCCCCAAAATTCATTAGAGTAGGGCTATCTTTATGAATCCCTAAATCTTCAAATAAAGAAATGTTTGTGCAGAGTTCTGGCTCTATCCAGATCCAGGTTTGCTGTACAATTGATTATTACACCACAAGTAAATCCCTTTTTCAAAGTCCATCAAAGAATTCTCTCTTATTTGGTGCTATCTTTCTTTCAGAGAAATAAGTTTTTATTGTTTCACAAGAGTTCCTAGGCAAATGTCAATAAGTAGAGAACAATGAAACTACACTGAAATGTGGATGATGGACAAATGTCTGGGTTCACTCATTTACCACTTGACGACTTGCTCCCAAATGTCAGCTTCTAGTACTGGGAATCAAACGTATTCCTCAAGAAATGACAAATTGTGGGTTGTGGACTTTTTTTTAAAAAAAAGCTCTTGTTAAGATATAATTTTCATAACCATAAAATTCACCCTTTTAAAATATACAATTCGGTGGTTTTTAGTGTATTCAGAGTTATGCATCCATGACCATTGTCTAATTCCAGAACGTTTTCATCACCCCAAAAAGAAACCCCATACCGATTAGCAGTCACTCCTTATTTCTCCCTTCTCCTAACCCCCAATGACCACGAATCTGTATTCTGTCTCTATGAATTTGCCTATTCTGGACATTTCATAGAAATGGATTCATGCAATATTTGGTTTTTTTTTATTGGCTTCTTCACTTAGCATAATGTTTACGAGCTTCATTCATGTTGTAGCATGTAACAGTACTTCATTCCTTTTTATTACTGAATAATATTCCACTTTATGGACACACCATATTTTGTTTATTGCTTCATCGTATGATAGACACCGGTTGTTTTGTGTCGTGGAATTTTAGGTACACTTGCAAATAGTTGAAACTTTCAGTTAATTCCTTGAAAGTTAAGAGTCTACTGGATTAACAAGGTGTGCCATGATTTTCTCTTTGTTTTTAATTTGATTTAACAGTCAAATTAATAGGCACTTATACTTGATTAAGTTTGTTTGAAGATGCACTTTAAGTTCTTTGGCAATAGAAGTAGTAGTATTGAAATGAATGAACCTGCTTTATTCAAGCTTTAACTTTTTCTCCATTTTATGATTTTGTTGTTGTTACTTTCTTAGATAGTAATTCTTCCCCTTTGCTAAAGAAAGGGTTCCATATCGAAAATGTTTCCTTTTATCCCCTTCAAGTTGAAAAAGAATCAGAACCTGAGGAGACAGATGAGGATGAATGTCCTGCACCAGTTGTAGTGGAGAATGAAAGCTATGTGAACCTTAAGAAAAAGATTTCCAAAAGATATGACTGGCAGGCAAAATCAGTGCATGCTGAAAATGCTAAAATCTGCAAGCAGTTCCGAATAAAACAGGTAGGGTATTCTGAGAGAATGGCTAGCATTGCCTCCCTGATGTCTGGATGAAGGGATTAGGAATTGGGAAACTGGCTGACCTACCTAGTGTACGTTTGGTTCTCTTTTACGTAGTGGTCTGCATGTCACATCAAACTTGGGCACTCTAGATAGATTTGGAAAATCCAATGGCTGGTAAAAATGAAACACACACATATATATATATAGCGCAAATATTCTTAGAATCATGTGGCTTTGGTACTATGATAGACAATCTGATAAGTGAAAGGAAAATTAATGCTGTGATTTGCTTTAGAGAAATCAGTGTAGAAAAGGAGAAGGAGGGACTCTTAACTATTTCAAAGGTCACAGGGTAGATAACTTGCCCAAGGTCACATAACTAGTGAGTGGCAACATAGAAGTTCAAGCTAATTCTCAGTTTCTAAAGCTCTATTGTTTTTACCCAATTTATATGAACATTATTTTAAAAGAATCCATAAGTGAGCTGTTAGGGCAGAGCCAGCTGTGGACAAAGGCAAGTTGCTTAACCAGTTTGGGGATTGGAATAGAGATGCTGTCTCGAGGCCCTTCCAGTTCTAAAGTCCTATGGTCCTAATATTTGACACAGGATAAAACTATCACATATATAGTGCAGTACCTACAGAATGTCAAAATGAATAGACAAATCATACCATAAATAATGAGATGGTAGAAACAAAAAAAATTACACATTCAGTTTGGTCAGTGTGCTTAGAGGTAATAAATTGATATAATAAAACTACATGCAGAAAACGATGCGTTAATATAAATTTCTTCCACTAGTCAAAAATACACCCATGGTTTTAATATACAGTACAGTGTTTATAGTGTTGGCCCTTAGATATCAGGCTGAGTTACAAAGATGTGACGATCGGCCAAAAAAAACCTTGTAGTGCGTGCTCTTACTATTACTGATTTTGGGGAAAATCTGATATTGTGTAGAGCTATGCTATCCAATATTGTAGCCCCTAGTCATGTGTGGCTATTTAAATTAATGAAAATTAAATAAAATTTTAAAATCAGTTCCTCAGGAGCACTGGCCACAGCAAAGTGTTCAGTAGCCAGCTTCATGTAGCCAGAAATTGCTGTATTGGACAACGCAAATAGAGAACAGGTCCATCCACGTAAAAAGTTCTATTGGGCAATGCTGGTGTAAAGACTCTTGCTGGGAAGAGCTGGATAGGTGCCAAGCAGGAGGGATTTATTTCTCTTATAAGATCTTTCAGGTTATTATAGGAAAACCACACAGATTCCACAGCTTATTCTGGCTGATTCTCCAAACAGCCTTGTAACTAAAGTCATTAGCATCTAACCCCAACAAATCTGTAATTTCTGTCTGAACAAATTGTTAAAGAAGGAGCAGAAAGGATGGGTCTAGCTATGGGATTCCACATTCAGAGCTCTGTGAGGTGATTCAAAGTAACCCAACTGATGCCTTATCTTTTATTTATTAGGCTTCCAGACAGTTCCAGTCAATTCTGCAAGAAAGACAATCACTCCCTGCTTGGGGAGAAAGGGAAACCATTCTTAAATTGTTGAGCAAGCACCAAGTACTTGTTATAAGTGGTATGACTGGGTAAGAATGCAATTTATTCATAATGCAGCTTTCATCTATAAATGTGGCGTGTGCCCTGGTTATCATGGCCAGTTCTACTTTTAAAAAGCCAGTAGCTGGTGTTATTGGTGCTTTTTCTGTCAAATATTAAATAATATCTCACAGGAGCTAACACTGCAGCATCCATAGCCAATAGAGCCAAATTACGAAAAGCGAAAATAAAACTCGGAAATACATTAGGAATTTACAGACATTGTACTGCCTTGATATAATTTTAAGGCAAAAGGTTTAGCTGAAGGCTTTTAACAAGGCTCATTTTAAAATGTAAAGGATAGTTCCAGAACATTCAGCTTGAAAACTTTTTATCTTATAAATTTATTCTGATTTCTTTACCACTTTTATGTGTGCTTTTACGAACAACTTAGGGCACATAATTTTTCCTGTTTCACACTCTCTGTATGTTATCCAAATCTATTTAGCAGGGACAAGTTGCAGGCATAATTTAGTTATATATTCAAGGTTTTCAATTTATGCCCAAACTCACTGAAATAGTAGTAACTTTGTATCTTTTAGTTTCTTATCTTTTTAATTTCAGTCCACTGATAGCCAAATCAATATACATCAAAGGGAAAAATTAAAGTAATTTAATATTCGTAAGAGAATATTCCTATGTCTTTAGGATTCATATGTAGAATTCACATTCCTAGAGGCATTTACAGACCTTAATCTACTGTCTATTCAATAGTCCCAATTTTACAAATAAATGATACTACACTGTTATTCCGTTACCCTGTTAATCTGAGTACAAATTCCTAGGAGTTATCAGCTGTAGGTAATAAGTCAATAATTTTAGGATACAGATGAAGCGAAACAACCGTTATTCTAATTAGCTTTTTCACTTTCCTCATTGCTTGCGTGTGATTGCTTTTTTAGTAAACTAACACTTGAAAACTCTCATTTTAAAACTTGTTTGTTTTGACACACAGCTGTGGGAAAACCACGCAGATTCCACAGTTTATTCTGGATGAGTCTCTGAATGGACCACCAGAGAAGGTGGCTAACATCATTTGTACCCAACCCCGACGAATCTCGGCAATCTCTGTCGCTGAACGTGTCGCTAAAGAGAGAGCAGAAAGAGTGGGTCTGACTGTGGGATACCAAATCCGGTTAGAGAGTGTCAAGGTTTGTATGCTCTGCTTATTTCCTGGTAGCAGAAGTTTATAATTTTCAAGTAAGAAGAGTCCTTGGTATCTGGAGATTCATGGACAATTTGGGATATACTCCGGGACAGCTGAAGTTCTTGAGAAATATTTTGGTACAAGAAGTCTTATTTGGGTGCACTTAATTTCCTCTATAAGGACCTTTTATTCTTTATTGGCAAAAGTGACCTAGTAAATGCTGTTTTGCTCTTAAACCTGGGACTTAATCCATTTAACTGAATAAGGAATGAACAAATTCAAAATTGATTTTATCACTCACTGTTGTTTTTATGTTTTATAATAATTTTTAAATTATTTTTTCATTGCATTTGACAGTCAATATTATTTTATATTAGTTTCAGGAGTACAGCACGGTGTTTAGACATTTATATAATTTATGCAGTGATCCCCCTGATTAGTACCCACCTGCACTATGCATAGTTGTTGCAACATTATTGACTGTATTCTCTGTGTTGTACTTTATATCCCATGACTATTTTGTAACTACCAATTTGTATTTCTTAATCTCTTCACCTTTTTCACCCATCTCTCCAACCCCCCTTCCCTCTGGCAACCATCAGTTTGTTCTCTGTATCTATGAGTCTGTTTCTGTTTTGTTTGTTTGTTTATTTTGTTCTTTAGATTCCACATATAAGTGAGATCATATGTTATTTGTCTTTCTCAATCTGACTGATTTCACTTAGCATAATACCCTCTAGGTTTATCCATGTTGTCACACATAATAATTTTTGAATGCTTTTTATGAGTCATAAAATTTTAATGTGAAGTAGAAAAGCTTTTATTGTTATTGCCAACAAGAAACTGTATTTAGTGTGGTTTCATATTAAATGGAACTGCTGATGTTTTCGATATTCTTTATTCCTATCCACTCAAAATGGTTTTGCCAGGAAAGTGTTTCCTTTTTTCAAAAATGTCATGAATGCTTTCATGCCCTTTTACATGTTAGTCCTCAGCCACCAGACTGTTGTACTGCACCACAGGAGTACTGCTGAGAAGGCTAGAAGGAGATACAGCTCTCCAAGGGGTCACCCATATCATTGTGGATGAAGTTCATGAGCGGACAGAAGAAAGGTAAAACAAAGATTTTCCAAATGACTACCCAGACATATGAAATAAAGACATGGCTGAAAGAATTTCATTCTGCTTCCAATCCAATTTCTTAGAACTAGTAAGACTCACTTGCCAAGGAAAGGCCTAAGTTCGAGAAGAGGAACTGCTTTCCTGGTCTCCAGGGACTGGAATACTAAAAATGCTAGGAAGAGCACAGGTGCATCACTAGAAGAGTCATCCTGTTAAATGGACGTCATCTCATAAGAGATACTTCACACCCTCCTGGGCAGGATGCTGAACTGGGCACTGTACTTAGCAGGAATAACAGAGTAATGCATGTTGTAGCTGATGGATTGGTCAGTATGGGCATCTTTCTTTGATCCTTGGGTCAGTCATTCAGTCCTGACATTCATTCATATATTTATTGAGCCTGTATTAAGTGCCAAGTGATGTATTAATTGCCGGGGATACTATAGTGAACAAGTAGATATGGTTCTCCTTTATCTCTTACGGTCTGGTTGGAAAAAAAAAAAGATGAACAGGTAAACAAACAAGTAAGTAATTACAAATGGGAATGATTAGTATGGAGGAGTAAACATGCTGTGTTTCAGACAACAGACCCATAATATAGTCAGAGATCATATCTCTGAAGAGATGACACTTACATTAAAAATGACATTTATGTTAAAACCTAAAGTAAAGTTGCCTATGTGACAAATGGGGGCAAGGCCAGCATTGGCAAAGACTGCAGTGGGAAGGGGCTTCATGAGTCCAGAAACTGGAGGGAGTCCAGTATAGCTGGTGTGTAGTAAATGACAGGTGGGAAATGTCAGGTGGGAAAAACAGGAGCCAGATATTCCAGGGCCTTATACACCATGGATAATAAAGCATTTGGATTTTATTTAAATGGAATTAGAAGGCATTAAAGGGTGGAAGTATAAAATCAAAATTCTTAATATTTTAAAAGGAAGGGCCAGATACATAGATGGCATTAATCATAGTTTGTCATGTGGTTCATGCTCTAGAGCAGCAAAAAAAAACTAGTGTGAAAAAGAAAGATGATCCTATGAAAATTATGAGGCTTCCCCAAAAAGGACTCTGCACTTATAAATATCTTCAGAAAAAGAAAGTCTAAGTAAAATTGGTGGACTGACATAGAAGCAGAAAATAGTTAATAGCAAAACTAAGAAAAAGAAAAAACAAACCTGAAAAGAGGCCCCAGTTAATGCTGATAAAAAGTTTTTAAGAACTGAACAGGGAAGAATATGACCAGTAAACTATTTGTTACAGAAAATAAATACACTAATATACTAGTAAATAGGAAATATGAAGTAATTAAAAACTAAAGAAAAGCAGACTCATATAAAAAGAATAAATCAAAATAAAAAGAAATAATTCCTAGAACAAGACAATAATTTTAAGTGATTATACACAAAACACAAAGACTCTTTGAAGGGCAAATAATCTTTTTATAGAGACTCCAGAAAATGGGGGCCAAAAAAAAGGTAAGTAATGTTGTTTTGCAGCAAATGTTCAAGTGAACATTTAAAAGAAGAAAGTTTTTTAACAGAGCCACTGATCAACTTGGAAGAGAAAAACATAAAATATTCAACCAGACTAATAATATTTAAATAATTATATTATAAAAATAAATCTAAGGGGAAATTATATTCAGTGTAATTTTGAATATAATGAATAGTTTTTAGTTTCATAATATTTATACTTCCACAAACTCAGAGAAACTGGAGCATAGCATTGGATCTGGTTCCTAGCTGCAGTAGTGTTCTCAGAAAAAGAAAGATTTTTATAAAGCCTAATAACCAATGGAATATCATCAGTTAAGATTTCAGTATACTTTCACATCTGAATAAAGAGAAATGACTCCCTGGAGAAGGGAGATTCAAACATTTACAGATACCACTCTTTGAGAAAGGATTCTACAAATTACAAGAAAAAGTAGGGAAATATTTGCTAGCTTAAACTGAAAAAGGCAAAAACTAGGAGTAAAATCTAGGAACCAAAATCAGTAAAATTATAGCCAAATTGAAGGTTGAATATAGAAAAGTTACAGTTGTGTTAGTTTAAATTTTTCAGTAAATTTCCTGATCATAGAGATAACAATATGATTATTGTAAAACATTTAAAAAATACCAAAGAAATGTCAAGAAAAAGAATTTCTGTCCCTTATGAAATTGCTAATTGCATGTTACAATTTTTGTCTGTTCTTTTGGGAGTGTTTTGGGTGTTAAGGGAGAGATGTGGTAGAGAAAGAGGTGTATCTCCACAAACACTACTGGGATTATATAGTTTTGTATGCTGCTTTTGATCTAATAGTTAAAATGAGAGCATGTATTATATTTGAAATTAGTATTAATAATTGCATAAGAAAATTCTGAAGTATGAATGTACGATAGGCTACTTAACTGTTTGCCAATTGTTACATTATTTTTCTTTTACTTAAAAGGAAAGAAAATCATCATAAATGTAGTTAAGTTAGCTCATAATATTAAGGAGAACTAAATAGTACAAGAATATGTTCTCATTAAAAACTGAAACAACACAGATATTGAAAGTCCCCCTGAACACTCCCAAATCATTCTTTGTTCCATCCCCAGCGATAACTATGGTAATTACATTGGTGAGTACGTCCTTCTATACATTGACATATAAGTTTACTTTGTTAGAAGTAGGTACTTTTGTTTCCTAAGCTTTTTTTCCTTTCACAAATGATATTAATATATTCATTTAGTAAGGCAACAAATAATTATTGAGCACCTACTACGTCCCAGGCATTGTTCTAGATACTGGAGGAGTGAACAAAATAACCAAAATCCCTGTCTTCATAGAACTTATATTCTAGTGGGGAAACCCAACAATAAGTAAGATAACTAAGTAAAATATGGAGTATGTTCAATGCTAGGAAGAGAAAGGGTAACATGAAAAAGCAAGGGAGGGGAACATTTGAACATTTAAATAGGGCGGCTAGGAAAGGCCTGGCTCAAAAGGTCTTTTGAGTAAAAACTCGGGAGAAATGAGGGAGCTACCTCTGTGAATGTCTGGGAGAAGCCCATTCCAGACAGATTAATAACACAAAGGACCTGAGGTCCATGCATCAAGGTCGGCAAGAAGGACAGTATGACTAGAGCCAAGTGAATAAGAGGGAGAGCAGTAGGAAATGAGTGGTCGGGGTACAGGTCGTGTCACATAGAGCCTTGTTAGTGAGGACATCAATGAGAAGTCATTGAAGGTTTGTGAACAGAAGGCTGGCACAATAAGATTTACATTTGCACAGAGTTACTCATCCACTGTACTGAGAGTAGATTTCAAGGGGCAAGGGCTGTCGCAGGGAGACCAGTTAGAATAGTGCTAGTCTACATACCATTCTGCAACTTGGGTGTTTTGTTTTTTTTCATTAACATTGTCATAGAGATGTTTTCTTGTTGTAACTAGAGCTCTACCTCATTCCTTTTAACAGCCTCAAGTTATTCCACAGAGTGGATGATATTGTTATAATTAACCATTTCTTGGTTGATAGACAACTTAGATAGTTTCCATTGTTTACTACTACTACAAACAGTGCCATAATGAAATCTTTGTATAGCCTTTTTATGTCCATATAGATATCAAGAAGTAGACTTGTCAAATGCAATGATAAATCCTATTTGTGTTTTGATAGGTACTACACTGAATTTAGTTTATTTGGGGAAAATTGATATTTTTGTTTGTTTATTTTATTGGTGAATATTCGGAACAGTGTGTTTCCCCAGGACCCATCAGCCCCAATTCGTTTTCCTTCAATCTAGTTGTGGTGGGCGCAGCTCAGCTCTAAGTCCAGTCGCCGTTTTCAATCTTTAGTTGCAGGGGACACAGCCCACCATCCCATGTGGAAATTGAACCAGCAACCTTATTGTTCAGAGCTTGCACTCTAACCAAGTGAACCATCCAGCCACCCAGATATCTGCTTATTATTGTCTACCCATGTAGAAGCATGACAAATCTTTCTATGAGTGTTACAATTGTTTTCACATAGGTCTTACACATTCCTTCCTCAGAATATATCAAGAGTCATTTATTTTCATTCATTGAATTTGTTTGATCCTCAGTTGTTTCTTTTATTTACTCTAGTGACTTCTTGCTGCTGGTTTTGAAGGACATTGTGTTGCAGAGACCAGCTCTTCAAGTTATTCTGATGAGTGCAACTTTAAACGCTGAGCTCTTTTCAGAATATTTCAGTTCCTGCCCAGTTATTACTATACCAGGTGATTAAAATGCATCATTAAATATGTATTGTTCTAATAAGCAAATGAAATTATTTTAAAGTTAAATTGAGATACGAATTCATACATATTCTTCTTTCTAGAGAAAAAGTGATTAGTTTGTTACAAAATTATAGCCATATAATAAAACTAATAAAGAGGCAACGTTATATCCATTTGCTGGGAGATATTAATTTTATATGTGCTGTTTTGAAAAGTCTAGGTTATTAGGGTTTCTAGCATTCCATTGTGTTTAACATCAAAATGTGAGTTTATAACAGTAATTTGTCATAAAGAAGGAAGTTGTATCTGTGTATAGTATATTCATTCATTGCTGGATTCTGCTAAATTTCTGGATCTTGGTCCACTCTTGGAGAAAGTGAAGTTGGATAGCCTGTGTCTTTTTTTCGGTCTCACTGTAGGATTAATTTATCACAGGCTTTGGTGTATCCTTCTGCAGTTGATTGCCAAGGGACAATTTCGAAGCACTGTCTGATGTATAATACCATGTTTCCCCGAATATGAGACCTAACCAGACAATCAGCTCTAATGCGTCTTTTGGAGCAAAAATTAATATAAGACCCGGTATTATATTATATTATATTATATTATATTATATTATATTATACCCAATCTTATATAAGACCCGGTCTTATATAAAAATTAATATAAGACTGGGTCTTATATTAATTTTTGCTCCAAAAGACGCATTACAGCTGATTGTCCAGCTAGGTCTTATATTTGGGAAAACATGATATTATTGTTTGTTCTGGTTATAGATAAAAATAAAAAGAAATAATTCCTGGTTCTGGTTATAGAGGATATTGACCATAGATTTAAAGAAGAAATTATATGCTTGATCTAGAATACAGTTGTTAAATATTTAAATGTCCCCTGTGGGGAGGAACAGAGGGTGAGATAGGAGTAACCAATTAAAAAAGGTAAAGAAAGTTTATTAGCAAATGATTGTCTCTTCTACCTATACACTTCTGTTTTCTTTACTAACTGGAATCTACCCCTTTTAATTTCTGTTATCAAAAGCGTTTTTTTGGTTGTTGTTTTTTTTGATACTTTTAAGACCACAGAACAAATTGTGCCTTATTGTGCCAAGCTTTACGGGAATTTTGTATATACAAACTATTTCAAGGTAATTAAAGAGGTATTCTGAGGCTTTTCTATTTTGTTATCAATTTATTTTGTTTTCTGTTTTATTTGTTTTTCCAGGTCGTACATTTCCTGTTGATCAGTTTTTTCTGGAAGATGCAATTGCTGTGACAAGGTAAGGAAGACATTAATTAAGTTTTGGTGAAAGTCTTTGAAAACAGAATTATTATTTTACCTCAGAATGCCGGGATACTAATAGTTTTTTTCCTTCTAATTTTTCTATTTGAGTATTTTGTTTTCCCCTTTCTTTCAGCAAATATTTATTATACAAATTATTTGCAATTCACAGGCAGTATTGTATATTAATCGTACTGACTCTGGAACCCTATGTAAACTATAGACTTTGGGTGATTATGATGTGCTGATGTGGGTTCATCAGTTGTAACTAATGTACCACTCTGGTGGGGAATGTTGCTAGTAGGGGAGGCTATGTATGTAGCTGGGGGCCAGGGGCTGTATGGGAAAACTCTCTACCTCCTGTTCAATATTGCTATGAACCTAAAACTGGTCTAAAAAATTAAGTCTTTAAAAAATAAAGGATGAAGGACCAAATAAATATAGGAAGAATTTAACATGAAGAATGGCTTCTGCAGACAGACTTTAAATCCAGTATATAAATCCCTCTGCTTACATTGGCAAGTAACTTAAATCTCTCCATGACTCAGTTTCATCATATGTAAAATGGGTATATTAATAGAAGCTGCTTCACAGCACTGTTATGAGGATTAATTAATTAATTAATTAATAGTTTGAATTAATACTTTCAAAGTGCTTAGAACTGGGCCTGGCACACAGCAAGGGCTTTATAAGCGTTAGCTATTCGTGTCATTATCATCATTCTACCCTCAAGGAGTTGCAGTATAGCTTGAGTGGTAAGATGTCTGTATGATTTCAGTACTGAGTAGAAAGTGGTGATGTCTATGGGGTACAAACAGATTTTTTTCCTTTGAAAGCCCTGCATCCTCTTCCTACTCTTTAACCTTGAAGATCCCCCAGGGTTTTATTCGTGCACTGTTTCATCTCACTATTAAACTCTTCCTTAGCTCTCTTAGGCTCATGTGATTTCAGCTCTCACCTCTGTGCCCACAACTCCCAGACCGGTGTCTTCATTCCTGACCTCTGAGCTCCCGAATGAAAACACCTTGATGTGCGGCACCTTAAAATTAACTCAAAATTTTTCTCCTTCTCCCTTCTCTTTTTATTCTTAATAAGCCCCTCTCCTAATTCTGTATTTGTTTAACAGTACAATAGTCTCAAACTAAAAATACAACAACAGTGGCTAACTTTAGTGTGCAATAAGCCTACTTACGGAGCTTATTAAAATTGTTATTTTCTGTGCCCTCTTCCACTTCCATTGAATGTGAACCTCTGGAGAAATCATCTTTCAACTAGTTTATGTGTCTTTATTCTCTCACTTTTTCAAACTCACTGCCTCCAGAAGGATCTTAAAACAGAGCCAAAAGCTTCCCAGTGTGTTCCTCAGCAGAAATAGGCCATAGCCAGCAGAGTCCTGTATGGTGGAAGAATAGCGCAGGAATTGAGCAGAAACAGAGCAGCATTCTGCTGAATGAGCGCAGGGAACAGGTGAATGTGTTCGTTCACCACCAGACCCAGAGGCACACAGACACATTCCTTTGTCTTCCTTGCTCAGATATGTGTTACAGGACGGGAGCCCATACATGCGCTCCATGAAACAGATGTCAAAGGAGAAGCTGAAAGCAAGGCGCAACAGAACTGCGTTTGAAGAAGTGGAGGAAGACCTGAGGCTTTCCCTTCACCTGCAGGATCAGGATTCTGTCCGAGATGCAGTGCCTGATCAACAGTTAGATTTTAAGCAGCTCCTGGCCCGCTATAGAGGTACTGTGCTTCCTGGGGGGCGTATTACAGTTATGCCAAAGATAACTGCCATTGACCCTTGAACAGCACAAGTTTGAACCGTGCGAGTCTGCTTCCACACAGATTTTTAAAAATAAATACTATAAATGTATTTTCTCTCCCTTATGATTTCCTGAATAGCCTTTTCTTTTCTCTAGCTTACTTTATTATAAGAATACAGTATGTAATACATATGACATACAAAATATGTGTTATCGACTGTTTATGTTATGGATAAGGCTTCCAGTCCACAGTAGGCTACTGTTAGGTAAGTTTTTGGGGAGTCAAAAGTTGTAAGTGGATCCTTTCGTCACGTGAGACACAGCAAGAAGACAGCCATCTGTTAACCAGGAAGTGGGCTTTCACCAGACACTGAATCTGCTTGCACTTTTATCTTGGATTTCCCAGCCTCCAGATCTGTGAGAAATATAGATTTGTTGTTTATAAGCCAAAAAAAAACACAAATCGTTGTAAGTATATTTTCGACTGCACAGGGCATTGGTCCCCCTAGCCCCCATGTTGTTCAAGGGTCAACTGTAGTATTTCCACCCGCCCCCCCATCATGAAGAAGAAAGATGTGGCTCTTGTTTCATAGTTACATTGTCTTTAATTCATCAGAACAATCTTAAACTTAGAAAAATAGCAGTGCCAACACATATTAGATTATAATTATTATATTTATTAGTGTTGTTTTTTTCTGATATTTTTTTAATTAAAGGTTGTTGGGGTGACAATTGTTAGTCAAGTTACATAGGTTTCAGGTGTACAATTCTGTAATACATCATCTATATATCACGTTGTGTATTCACCACCCAGAGTCAGTTCTCCTTCCATCACCATATATTTGATCCCTTTACCCTCATCTACCACCCCTCTCCCCCGCTACCTTCTGGTAGCCACTAAACTATTGTTTGTGTCTATGAGTTTTTGTTTCTTCATTTGTTTGTCTTGTTCCTTTGTTGTTTTCGGTTTTATATACCACGTATCAGTGAAATCATAAGAAATGTATTCATTGGAGAAAAATTGGGAGGTAGTAAAGTATAAATTATATTCTTGAATATTTTGTAACTTTTTATTTTTCTATGATTTCAAATTCAAAACTGAAGAAAAATTTGCAAGACTACACAATGAACTCATATATCCTTTATCCTGATTTACCAATTGTTAATATTTTGCTTCATTTGCTCTGTGTGCGTGTATATATATATATATTTTTTTAATTTATTGGGGTGAGCATGTATATATTTTTTTCCTGAACTTTTTGAGAATAAGTTGCAGATATGATGCTGCTTAACCCCTGTTATTTCAGTAATATTTCCGAAGAACAGGGGCATTCTCTTACATAAGCACAGAAGATGATAAAAGAGAAAACACTTAACTGATAGAATGCTATCATTTATTCCATGGTCCATATTCTAATTTTGCCATATTGCCACTTATGTCAAGAATATCTTTTATTGCTATTTTTTTGTTGGTCCAGGGTCTAACCCAGGATTGCATACTGCATTTAGTCGTCATGTGTCTTTAGTTTCTTTTGATCTAGAAAAATTTCCCAGCCTTTATTTTTCTTTTATGACCTTGATGTTTTTTAAGAATTCAGCCAGTTATATTTCCCCATGATTATATATAGGTGATACATTTTTGGTTAGAAATAATGTTGAGTCCTTCTTGGTACATCATTCAGGAGGCACATGGTGTTGGTTTGTCCTGTGTTAACTTTGATCACTTTGTTAAGATGATGTCAGCTAGGTTTCCCCTCTGTGCGGTGACTAGATCTAAGCCATGCCTTTCTAATTTCAAGCACAGAGGTTACCAAAGTTCAGAAAGCACTTCTGAGAACTTCTTTCTAAGGAAGGAGGTGGGCAGATTTGAGGTCAGGAAACCCAGCTCTGCCAGTAGTTTCTGTATAGTGCTGAGCTGTTCACTGAGCTTCTCTGGGCCTACTTTTCCCTGTAAAAAGAGACTGGATCTAGTTGACCTCAGTGCTCTTTTACTTCTCAAAAATTAGATAATGTTCATGAGCTCAATTTTTAAAACTTTTTCTAGTTAAAAAATAATAATAATCAGTTCTTTTAACTATATAGTTGATTAGTAAAAACTGCCAAAGTATAAAAAAATTGTTTAGAAAACGATTTTCACTTCTCTTCCTCTTTTGCAGGTAGTTGATCTTTATCCTTTTTGAAAAGTGCCTATTTGGAATCTTGACAAATACAAGTGTTTCCTTCTTTGCTTTCCATACCCCGCCACACTCTTATTTGTGTAGCCTATTTCTTCCTTTCTTTCATTTTTGAACAACATAGGGTTCACTCTGCCAGAACATTATTTAGAAACTGCTTTTGCCTCTCTTCAAACTTTCTAGCATTAATGTAGGGAACTTTGTTTCCTTGATACCAACTACAGTTATTTTGTTCCATTTAGGCTATATTTAGGGTGATGGACCATTAGGAGGACCCAAGAAGAAAGGGCAGCAGTCTTTGGAGAGTTGGTCTCACCAAGAATATGCAGTTAGTTTTTCAAAGAGCTGGGGCTTGTAGTACAACCCAAAGCACAGTTCACAAGGCCTCAGATAAATTAGGAGGAAATGGTAGACCCTTAACCTAAAAGTCTATGGATAGGCTTCAGAGGTGTTGGTGAAAATCGCGTGTATTTGTTTTTTCAGGGAAGATCCATAACTTTAAACATTTTCTCAAAAGAACCTAAAGGTTAAGAGTCACTGTTGTAAAGATACCGGTGAAAGTTGCGGTCTATCCATTGATTTCCATGGCTTACTGTTACTTGGACGTCATCTGATCTGACTCCTGACTTGATTGAATCTGGAAGGGATTTGTTTCTAAAATGTATTTGACTTTGAATTTTTTTTCTAGGGCTAGAATTGTCAATAACTGTATAGATAAAAGGGGAAAGAAGGAGGAAAAAAGTGGCCTATCTGGGCCTTCACAGCAGGGTTAAGAGCCTAGTCTTTGGGTTATTGTTCAAGCAAATAGTACTTCCAGTGAGCGCGTCTTTTCTGAGAAACTGAAAGAAAAAAAATCATTTCAGTACATTTAATGTGAACGTCTGTGTTATTAAATCACATCAAGACACTCGCCTAGTTCACAGGCATATTGTCTTCAATACGGTATAATTATTTTTCTGATTTTTACCTTTCTTTCAGGGGTTAGCAAATCAGTCATCAAAACAATGTCCATCATGGATTTTGAAAAGGTTAACCTTGAATTAATAGAGGCCTTGTTAGAATGGATTGTAGATGGAAAGCACTCCTACCCTCCAGGTAATTGCTTCTTGTCTTCATTTATGTGTGAGATGGCAAAAGGGAAGGAAGCTTACTGAGATCATGGGTACAGCCTCTTTCCTGGAGACCTCATCCTCACCCCCAACTTTCACCCCCTCCCAGTTGTGTGTAAAGTTGCTTATTCGGCTTTTTTGGGGTAAATTCTACCTTTTGTTTGGCACTCTTTTGCCCCTACCAAACCCAAAGATGTTAACAATACAAAGTCCAAAAGGAAGAAAGATGAAAGGAAGGCCTGGATGACCCACATGTTAAACACCCAGTCCCTGGCTAAATGGGAGCCTAGTAAAGTAATGAATGTTTGAATCACATGAAGACTCTACACATGGAAGTCATAGGACAATAAGGGTTTATCTCATCATTACTGTTTTTATCACTGTTTCTGCTGCTGCTGTAACACAGAGCAGTAACTGCTTTCCCCTTACTCACTGTCTTCCCATCCCAGTGGTCTTCTTAACCTCACTTGCAGTTCCTTATCCCCAGAATGAAAGACCCAGATCTCCTCACAACTGAATCCTTCATACCATTCAGGTTTCTGTCAAATATTTTTTCTTCAAAGAAGCCTCTCTGACCACGCTATGTTTTCTTGTCCCGCCCCTTACTCTATCATAAAACTAAAAATGATTGTGATTTTCATTATAGCACTTAACACTATCCAAAATTATAGTTCTGCTTATTGACAGTCTTCTTAACAGAAAGTAAGCTCCTTAAGAATAGGATTTCTTGGGGGCAGCTGGATGGCTCAGTTGGTTAGAGCGCGAGATCTGAACATCAGGGTTGCCAGTTTGATTCCCACATGGGCCAGTGAGTTGCACCCTCCACAACTAGATTGAAGACAATGAGCTGCCGCTGAGTTTCTGGAGGGGCGGCCAGATGGCTCCGTTGGGTAGAGCATGAGCTCTTAACAATAAGGTTGCAGGTTCAATTCCCACATGGGATGGTGGGCTGCGCCCCCTGCAACTAAAGATTGAAAATGGTGACTGGACTTGGAGCTGAGCTGCGCCCTCCATAACTACATTGAAGGACAATGACTTGAAGCTGATGTGCCCTGGAGAAACACACTATTCCCCAATATTCCCCAATTTAAAAAAAAAAAATTCTTTTTAAAAAGAATAAGATTTCTTGTGCACCACTGTGTTCCTCAGACTCTAGAACAGTGCCTGGAGTAAATATTTGTTGCATGAATAGATACAGCCAATGTTGGGTGATCGTTAAGTTGAATAATAGATCAAATAATTACACAATTACATTACATGTTCATTACACAGTGTTTAAGAGAAATGGGAAGGGCTGCCCTTGTCTGCTTAGACGTTAATCATGGTATTTTCTAAAGAGACGTGTGACCCACACAAAAATATTAAACTGTCTTGTTTCTCATCTCTTGGCAAGTAGCCACTTTGACTAATGCATTATTACTGGACTGAATATCTTGTTTCATCCGAAAGGAAAAACTATTATTGACAAAAATCAAGCGTAGCAGACAGAAATGTTAGAAAATTACCCGAATTCAAAGCCTGCAGATGCAGTGATTAGGGAGTCGGTGATATATTTGTGAATGTTAAAGATATCCCTCATACAGATGGCCAAGCCATGAAAGTAGAACAGATAAGAAGGCACACAAAAATATAGACAAAATATTTTCTTGCATCCACATAGATTATTTTACCACTCTAAAACGTATTTTAGTAGGGAGGAGCAGGCAGTATATAACGGAAAGAGCATGGATCTGATGCCAGAAACCCTAGCTTTGTGTCCTGGCCGCACTCTTACTGACTCTCTGAGCTGGCCAAGTTACTGAGTCACTTTAAGGGCACTATTATAATAACCTTCTCCATGGGTGGCTGTGAGGATCCAATGAGATAATGTATGTGAACATGCTTTGTATACTGTTAAGTGTTAATACCAACTCTGGAAGATAGCTTTTGCCCTTCTTCCTTCAGAGTTCCATTTTTTTAATGATTTTGTTTCCTTGTTTATTTAGCAGGGAGAATAACTGTGATAGATAAAAGGTCATGAATTCCTTATGGACAGATCTGTGTTATATATTCCAGTGTACCTAACACAGAGGTGACATAGACACCCAATAAATATTTGTGAAGTTAAAGGCTAGTGAAGATGGTGCTAATTTCCTATCTGAATAGAGGTCAGAAGAAGGTGGCTATTGCTGAGTGATCGCTCTTGGCACAGAAATACACTATAATCAGTTACCACTGCTTATTTTCTTTAAAGTAAAATTTAAAAGCCCATAAACCATAAATGTGGGCTGGTTGGTTAATGTGCTACCTCTTCAAAATATAGCTGTACTTAGATTATCACGTTGGCTAGCAAATTATAGTTCCTTTGTCTCGTTTCCACTAAAATGTTTATGGATTTTTTTCTGGTAATAGAGAGAAAAGTCTTCCTATCTTGTAAGATTAGAAGGATAATTCTTCGTATAGAAACAGAATGTCAGTGGCCAGTGCACTGAAGAAATATGTTTAAAGAGCTTTGCTAATGATTCTTGTATAACTTAAGTCATTATATTTTTCTACACTTCGGTTTTTCCTGTTACAGAAAAATAATAATACCCCATTAATTTTGTAGTTATTAAGTCAGAAAATGTATTTTTAAAGTTTGTTATCCATTAAAGCCTTGGGGACTTTACAAAGAAAACTGGCAGTGAAAAATTGCAGATTCTTACTTTTTTTTTTCATTTAAAATAGCTGTATAATCTATGTTACTTTTTCCTTTTTTTTGTATCTAACAAATTGATCCTTTTTATATACCCAGGTGCTATACTTGTATTTTTACCGGGACTAGCAGAAATCAAGATGCTTTATGAACAGCTACAATCAAATTCTCTTTTCAACAACAGACGTAGTAATCGGTAAATTCATTGCTTTCTGTATCTTCTATCATCTGTTGCAGTTATATTCTGAAGATGAGTAACCAGAAAGGTCTCTTTAACAGACATCGCCCTCTTTAGACCCTGTTGTCACGCCTCAAGAATATGTTTGTTTATGCCAGCTGGAAATAGACGAACCTATTTGTTCCAGGAAATCAATCATTCCCATTCCATTAAATAAAAATACTTATCTTCACTTAGCATAGTGACTCAGCTAAATTGCATGTAATTTCAGTTGCCAGATACAAGGGATGGGAGAAGCCAGTGTTAGTAACAACAAGGAAATGCTACCATTATGGAAAAATTAATTTTCAACAGTTTTTATTCTGGTAGAAAGATACATTGGATGTGTCTTCATATCTAAGGGGACAGCTACTTGACAGGTGAACACTCCCTAGAAATACAACAATGAAATTTTTTTAGTATACATCACTGGCTCTGCCTCTTTCTCTGGATTTAAAGGTAGGAAAAAATGATTCTTTGCAGGTTAGTGTGCTCTAGGCCAGTTACTTGTAGAATATTAACTATTTAGTGCTCTTGATTATTTACTACTGAATTACACTCCAGTTTTTCCCTAGTTGATGCAAGGTTTTTAGTTGATAGAAGTGAGTAAATATTTTGTAAGGATCACAAGGAACCTTTCCATTTAGAAGAGTTGGGCCCTGAGGACAGGTTGTGGAGAAGCTATTGATATTTGGTGTGATATTGATATTGTTATCTATTGTTAATAGAAATTCACCCACTATAGTCTGATTTCAGTGGTTTATGCTAGAACACTAAATGTGCTTTTGTTTCCTTTCAGATGTGTTGTTCACCCACTTCATTCATCTTTATCCAGTGAAGAGCAGCAGGCTGTGTTTGTAAAACCTCCTGTAGGTGTAACTAAGATTATAATTTCTACCAACATTGCTGAGACATCCATCACCATCGATGATGTTGTCTATGTCATCGATTCTGGGAAAATGAAAGAAAAGAGGTATTCTCTTTTGGCAATA
Organism: Rhinolophus sinicus; assembly: GCF_057876585.1. Lineage (NCBI taxonomy): Eukaryota > Metazoa > Chordata > Mammalia > Chiroptera > Rhinolophidae > Rhinolophus > Rhinolophus sinicus. Next base: position 164,548,880 of record NC_142502.1, read on the forward strand.
TAAGAGAGGGGCTAAAGATGGCCTCATTTAAGGTGACACAGCTGCTAATGGCTAATGCTGTTAAACTACATAGATTACTGTTCGAAAAAATACTGTATGAAAACTGTACGTGGACATATTAGAGAGCCTTATAGCCGGACCATAATATTAAAGTCAGATGGATAGGGGAAAGTTTAAGGTTTTATCTTGGAAGTAATTAATTGTTTTTCTTCTCTATTTTTCATATGCTTTACATGTATTTAAATGAAAAAGACTTGATATGGAAGGTGGTGGATGGGTTAATTAGTTTGATTGTGGTAATCATTTCACAGTGTGCACATCTATCAAAACATCACATTGTGCACCTTAAATATGTACCATTTTGTTTGCCAAATATAACTAAAAACGAAAATGAATTAAAACAAGAAAAGAGTGAATTAAGAAACTGTATGTAGTGGCATTCGATACCATTTAAATCAGCACTATGTGCTCCCACTAGGGACTCAGCCATCCCAGAACACACAGGACACTGTGACCTTCTGCAGAAGTCAGGTGGTTCATCTATTCTGTCCATGCTAAGTAGAGTCTCGGCCATGTTTTGTGAAATAACTTTTTTTTTTTTTTTTTAACATTTTCTTTATAGATATGATGCCAGCAAAGGCATGGAAAGTCTAGAGGATACTTTTGTCTCTCAAGCTAATGCTCTGCAGAGGAAAGGTCGAGCGGGCCGTGTTGCATCTGGGGTCTGCTTCCACTTGTTCACTAGCCATCACTTCAGTCATCAGCTTTTAAAGCAGCAGCTACCAGAAATACAAAGAGTGCCATTGGAACAGCTATGTCTGAGGTACATCTTGATCTTTGTGTTCTGCTTCCAAAAGGCCTAGATATTTCTCATCCTAAGTCCCTAATTTTTCTTTTTCTTAGCAGACTTGTTTTGCTAAGAGTGGACATGGGTAAACTCATTCATTTGCAAAGAAAGATTGCTTCAGTGTTGCCTTTACAATTCCTTTTAACTTTCTGCACATACAGATCTCTTACATTTCAGAGGGTGGCCCCAAAATAGAGCTTAAGAATATATTTGTAAGTCAGAAAAGTAATCTAACTTATCTAAAGAAATTTCTGCTAGGGTACCACCAATATAAAATCATCACGGAAGAATCTACAGCCTCATTAACAGTTGGAGCAAAGTGAACAAAAAACAACTTGAAAACACCATTGTCTACCTGATGAACAAACAAAAATAAATGGCATTAAATAGAATTTAATGAATGAATGATCAAACTCAGTGTTATCGAAGCTGGGGAACCTATGGTTCAACCTTGGTGAAAATTTGCTTGATATTATGCAGGAACTCTAAAATTATCCATGCCCTTTGACCCACATCACTTTGAGGGAGTATGCCTATAAAATAACCCAAAGGAAAAAAAGTTACTTGTACAAAGATTTATAGCTCTTTTTTTATCTAGCAACTTTATTTTGAGAGCCTGCCATTTGCCAGGGGTTGGGCTAAGCACTAGAGATATTGCAGGATTGAAGACACAGTCCCTGCTTTCAAATGTCCATGGTCAAGTCTTAAGAACTTGAGCAAGCAAGGGCGGCTGGATGGCTCAGTTAGTTAGAGCACCAGCTCTGAACAACAGGGTTGCCGGTTCGATTCCCACATGGGCCAGTGAACTGTGCTCTCCACAACTAGATATAAGACAACCAGCTGCTGCTGAGCTTCCGGAGGGGCCACCGGATGGCTCAGCTGGTTAGGGCACGAGCTCTCAACAACAAGGTTGCTGGTTCAGATGGTGGGCTGCGCCCCCTGCAACTAAAGATTGAAAATGGCGACTGGACTTGGAGCTGATCTGTGCCCTCCACAACTAGATTGAAGGACAACGACTTGGAGCTGATGGGCCCTGGAGAAGCACACTGTTCCCCAATATTCCCAAATTAAAAAAACAAAAACAAAAAAACCATCTTTAAAAAAGAGAAAAAAAAGGAAATTGGGCAAGCAGATGCTTTGAACTAAGGTAGGAACAGTGCCAATGAAGAGAAGCGAAGGGATTTGAGAGAGCTCTGTAAGTTGATTGACCCATTTGGGAGGATGAGAGAAGGGGAAAATGCAATACCTTATTTGCCCAAAAATAAGACCTAACCAGAAAATAAGCCCTAGCATGATTTTTCAGGATGCTCGTTAGTATACGCCTTAACCCAAAAATAAGCCTCAGTTAAGATCGTCAGCCAGATGGACACATTTAGTACGTCCATTGCAACACACAATGGACATATTGAATTACAAAATAATATTAATATGTAAATAAATATAAATAAATAATATTATTGACATTAATACTAAAATGATAATATAAATTATAATTAAGCATTTGTAAATACCCAAGCGGGCGCCTTTGGACGAGAGGTAAACGCCTATGTAAAACAGATAAACTCGAGACTTACTGCCAAATGACCAATCGGAGTACAGACACAACACACGAATAACATGCGCACTTGATAACGAATGGACGTGGTTCTGTCTCATATGAATCTTCATTATTCAATATGTCATGTGTTGTAACGGATGTACTTAATGCACTCGTGTGAAATAAAGAAACGTTTTCTGAATTTTGGTGCCTGAAGTTTTTCGTTGCTTTTGTGTGGACCATTATTAACTCATCATTTTTGTTGCCACTCCTGTCCAGTAAGGCTTCAATTAACACTTGATTTAATGGTAGATTTAAAGGGAATAATATTTTGACCCCCAGACAAGATGAGTGCAAAAAGAAAGAGCTAGTCCGTCGAGTACAAGAAAGGAATTGTGGAGGACTCCTGGGGCAAGAATCTTACGGCTTTCTGCAAAGAGAAGTTGGATCTCTGAATGATCCAAAAATGGCGAGCAGAGTACGATAACCTCAGTCAACAGGTGGAGGCGGGAAATGCTAAGAAGCGCAAATGTGGATCAGGTCGGCAACCATTATTTCCTGAGCTGGAAGACATCATCTGTGAATGGATTGCTGACAGGACAGCAAAGGCTTTGGTTGTGCGCAGGGCTGATATTCAAGCATTTGCCCTTGCAATGGTACCACAGTTAGAAATATCCCCAGAAGAAGTCAAAGCATCACGACTCTGGTGAGATGGCTTCCTTCAGCGATATGAACTGTCTCTAAGATCGACAGCACTGTTCAAGCTGGAAGATACTGAAGTTGTTAAATGTGCACTTGCATTCAAGTCCTTTGCTGATGGCATCGACTTTTCTTTTTTTTAAAATTTATTTTATTAAATTTATTGGGGTGACAATTGTTAGTAAAATTACATAGATTTCAGGTGTACAATTCTGTATTAGATCATCTATAAATCCCATTGTGTGTTCATCACCCAGAGTCAGTTCTCCTTCCATCACCATATATTCGATCCCCCTTACCCTCATCTCCCACCCCTCAGCCCCCACCCCCCTTACCCTCTGGCAACCACTAAACTATTATCTGTGTCTATGAGTTTCTGTTTCTCATTTGTTTGTCTTGCTATTTTGTTGTTTATATACTACATATCAGTGAGGCATCGACTTTTCTAAATACCAGCTCTCCAACATGATTGCTATGGATGAAACTGCAGTGTTTGTATGCCAAGGTTCTCAAATAACAATTGATCAGAGGGAGGCCATGTCAATCTACATTCTCTCCACTGGTTACGATAGTGCACATGTTACCTGTATTTTGGCAATTTGGCAAGATGTGGGAAAGAGAGTACATGGGTCATTTGAGTTTTATTGCATGATTTGAACCCATTATTATGGAAAGAAGTATTTAGAAAGTTTATAGAGAGAATTTTATTCTGAATCTCAGTAAGTTTCAGATCTGAAAGTGTTTCTGCAATTTATTGCGGAAGGACTAGAAGACATAAGAGATATTTAAAAAATTTATTTAAACTAGCATTGACTGGTTTATGAAAGCTTATATCTGGAAAATTAAGAATTGTTTTCATTCAAGAAAGAAGCTTACTTCAATGGTGTCATCCCACCCCAAATAAAATTAACAAATTATTATTTTGTTTTGTTTTTTCAGAATTAAAATTTTAGAGATGTTTAGCACTCATGATCTTCAGTCTGTGTTCTCTCGGCTCATTGAACCGCCACACCCTGATTCTCTCCGAGCTTCAAAAATACGATTACGAGACTTGGGAGCTTTAACTCCAGATGAAAAACTGACTCCCTTAGGGTATCACTTGGCCTCTCTGCCCGTAGATGTGAGAATCGGCAAACTGATGCTGTTTGGGTCTATCTTCCGCTGTTTGGATCCTGCTCTCACCATTGCTGCCAGTTTGGCGTTTAAGTCTCCTTTTGTAAGTAAACAGCTTTCATCTAAACTGGAGTCCATAGGTCCCTAAGGGGCTCATGGGGGCTTCAGAGGTATGTGAACCCCCTAAAAATGTTCTTGTATGTGATTTTGAGGGCACTATACCTATAACTTTTATATGAACCTCAAAGAAATTCATGCCCCAAATGAAAAGATTAAGAACTAAAGATCGAATTTATTAAAATAATCTAAATGTGCTTTGTATTATATCTGCTGTACTTGCTCATTATAGAAAAATCAGAAAATGCAACCAAGCAAAAGGTGCCCCTGCATGATTTTAAAAGTCAATAAATACATCGGACCACTTTTTTAAACACCTTTATTGAAATATAATTGACTCAATTCAGCAGTTTTGGTACTGTGCAATCATTACCATAGTCAGTTTTAGAACATTTTTTATCACCTCATAAAGAAACCCCTGAGATACTACTCTCTTATTCCCCTCCAGTCCCCCATCCACTCCAGCTCCAGGCAACCACCAGTCTACTTTCTGTCTTCACAGATTTACCTCTTCTGAACATTTCATACTAATGAAATAATATAATATATGGTCTTTTGTGACTGGCTTCTTTACTTAGCATAATGCTTTTAAGGTTCATCTATGTTATAGCATGTATCAGTACTTCATTCCTTTATGGCCCAATAACATTCCTTTGTATGGAAATACTACATTTTGTTTATGTATTCAGCACTTGATGGACATTTGGGATTGTTTTCACCTTCAGCTATAAACATGCATATATAACTTTTTATGTAGATATATGTTTTCAATTGTTATGAGTATATACCTAGGACTGAAATTACTGATTGAAATGGTAACTCTGTATTTAATTCTTTGAGGAACTTCCAGACTCTTCCAGAGTAGCTGTATATTATATTCCACCAGCCTTTTATCAGGGTTGCAATTTCTCTACATCCTCACCGACACTTACTATCTGACTTTTTTATTATAACCATCCTAGGGGGTGAATTTGTGGTTTTGACTTGTATTTCCCTCATTACTAATAATATTAAACATCTTTTAATTTGCTTATTAGCCATATGTATACCTTCTTTCAAGAAGTGTCTACTCAGAACTTTTGCCCATTTTTTGAGTTATTTGTCTTTTTGTTATTGAGTTGTAACAGTTCATTATATATTCTGGATACAAGTTCCTTATCAGGTAAATGGTTTGCAAATTCTTTCTCCCATTTCTACAGGTTGCCTTTTTCACTTTCTTGATATGGCCTTTGAAACACAAAAGTTTTTAATTTTGATAATTTCAGTTTGTCTCATTTTTTGTTGCCATAGTTAAGAATCCATTCCCAAATCCAAAATCATGAAGATTTATCCCTATGTTTTTTTCTGAGAGTTTGATCTCTTATAGTATGGTCTTTGGTCCATTTTGAGTTAATTTTTGTATATGGTATAAGGTGAGAGTCCAACTTCATTCTTTGGCATGTGACTATCGAGTGTCCCAGCACCATTTGTTGAAAAGACTAGACTGTTCTTTCCCCATTGAATGGTCTTGGTGTGCTTGTCAAAAATCAATTGGACTTGATTCTATTCCATTAAGCACCATACTGTTTTGATTACTCTAGTTTTGTACTGTTTGAAATCAGGAAGTATGAGTCCTCCAACTGTGTCCTTTTTTTATTTCGTTGAAGATTTTTACATCATATTCATAAGATACTGCTCTGTAGTTTTCCGTTTTTTTCTTGTGATGTTTTTGGCTTTGGTATCAGAGTAATACTGGTCACATAAAATGATTTAGAAGTGTTCCCTCTTCTGTTTTTTTTTGAAGAATTTGTAAGGAATTAGTATTCTTTAAATGTTTGGTAGAATTCAGTGGTGAAGCAACCTAGGCTTTTCTGGTTAAGTTTTTGATTACTAATTCAGTGTCTTCACTTATTACAGGTCTGTTCAGATTGTCTATTTCTTTTTGAGTCAGTTTTGATAGTTTGTATTTTTCTAGGAATTTGTCCATTTCATCCAAGTTATATAATGTATTAATGCACAATTGTTTATAGTGTTCCTTTATAGTCCTTTTTATTTCTGAGAGGTTGGTAGTAGTAATGTCCCCCTTTTCATTTCTGACTCTAGTCATCTGAGCCTTCTCTCTTTTTTTCTTGGTTGGTTTAGCTGAAGGTTTGTCAATTTTGCTGACCTTTCCAGAGAACCAGCTTTTGGTTTAATTGATTTCCCCTCTTGTTTTTCTATTCCCTTATTCATTTCTGCTCCTTTTTATTTCCTTCCTCTGTTTGCTTTAGGTTTAGTTTGCTCTTCTTTTCCATTGTCTTAAGTTGGAAGGTAAGGATATTGATTTGAGATCTTCTTTTTTAATATATTAATAGATGCTTACAGCTATAAATCTTTCTGTGAAGACTGATTTAGCTGCATTCCATGAGTTTTAGTATGTTGTGTATTCATTTTCATTCATCTCAAGTATTTTCTGATTTCCATTTTTGGTTATTCTGTGATCCATTGGTTATTTAGGCATATATTGTTTAATTTCCACATGCTTGTGGTTTCCCAATTTTTTTTTCCATTATTGATTTCTAATTTCATTCTGTTGTGGTCAGAGAACATACTTTATATTATTTCAGTTCTTTAAAATTTATTAAGGTTTGTTTCATGCCCAAGCATGTAGTCTATCCTGGAGAGTATTTTATGTGGACTTGGGGAAAATAGATACTCTGCTGTTGTTGGGTAGAGTGTCACTCTGCCTTTATTTTCACATAATGGTGAGTATTTTGTGAGTAGGACCTCTGTCTCAATCATCTAAATAAACCTCTTACTGACTCTTTTATTTTATTGGAACACAGAAATATTAGAAGTATTGGATGTTCATTAGAAATATTGATGTCATCCTGAGCTTAAACTGAACACACTTGGCCTTTACTGGGTTTTGTAAACATAATATTAATCTCCTAAATGTAATCCTTTTCCCACTGGCCTTCTTAAAAAGGAAGGTGTTAGCTAGAAATGTGTTTAAATATACAAAAGTTAGAAGCACCACAGTTGGCTTACAGTGATTCTCAGTGGTGTTATGGCTGGAGCCTTGTTTTATTTAGCTTGCTCTGAGGAGCTGCTGCAGCTCGTGCTGGTGTCATTAGTACATGGGTGTGTTGGGGCGGGAGGAAGCACTGAAAATTAAGTTCTCAGCTAATTTTACAAATTTGTAGGGAAAAGGAGGACCTGTAAGCATTATTAAAACAATAAGAAAGCATTTGTTATGGGTGTAGAAGTAGGGAGACTCAGATATAAAAGGTAAGAGTCTAAAATAAAGGTACAACAGAGTTAGAATTTTAGATTTTAGATCTAGCTTTTAGAATGAGTGGCCCTTTGATGACATCTTGCCACCGGGGACTAAAAGACCCAGAAGAGCTTATTTTGGGTGGGCAGACAGTCTCACAAGGACATAAAAGTGTTAGCTTGCCAGTGACCACCTAGTTGCCTTTCATCAGCCCCCTGCTGAGTGCTCTGTGCCACACAGGACTTCCAAAGCACCTGGCTTCAGCAACAGGAAAGTGCCGTTTGAAATTTCAGGTAACACATGTCCTTCAAATCTGTTCCTCGTTTAGGTGTCTCCCTGGGATAAAAAAGAGGAAGCTAACCAGAAAAAACTAGAATTTGCATTTGCAAACAGTGATTATCTGGCCCTTCTACGAGCATACAAGGTAAGTATATAACCTAATAGCAGAGGTTTATTTCCAGAATTGGCACTACAGATAGAGTAAGTCCATTTTGATTTTCTCCAAAATTTAGGGATGGCAGCTAAGTACAAAAGAAGGTATGCGTGCAAGTTATAATTACTGCAGACAAAACTTCTTGTCAGGAAGAGTTCTTCAGGTGAGTCGTTTCTGTGACAATTTGTTTTCATTCATTTTCTATAGTAGTAACACACCAGGGGTTGCAACTTTATCTTGCTTGCCCTGCCTTGACGTTGAAAATGTTATTTCTGGAATATGCTCAGTTTTATTAGCTATATGAAACAGACTTCAGACCATCAGGCCTCTGTGTTAAACCCTTCAGCTGGCGTGTTTTTTCTCTTTTCAGTGAACTTGTGTTTACTTATGTAAGGATTGAGGATTGAGGCGCTCTGAAGATTACTGCTGACGGGACGTCAGTTTGTTCAGTAATCATACCAGGCATTTGTAACCTGGATCCATAAACCCCTGAAAACATACGCAAAACCATGTGCTTATACATACGTGCCTTATTCTGCAGAAAAGAACCATGACTTGCAGCAGATTCTCAAAGCGGCTGTGACCATCTCTAAATCCCTTACTCTCTCCCCAAAACCAGAGAACGAATACTAAACCAAACTTTTTCGGTTGTTTTTCTTATGTCCATCAGAGGTTACTATGTCAGTAATGAGTACAGAAGAAAGAGAAAGGTTCGTTGCCTTCTGTGTAGTAATAGAAGGGCTCTGTCCTCTGCTGTGACAGTGTTTTAGGCCCTCTTCCAAAATGGTCTGAGAAGCCAGAATACTGATGGTGCACATCTTTGCAAAGCATCTTTTTACTGCAAGATTTTGAGGCTGGGGAGGGGAAAAGACTTCCCTTTCATATTAAAAGCGTCCTGCAGTAGAACACAAAATGAACGTTCTAAGTACTTACCAGGACCTGATATTTATTTAATTACCTCTCGATCCCAGAAGCTCCATCAGAGCAGAGTCCTTATCTGTTTTATTCAACGCTGTATCCCCAGTGCCTAGAATAGTGCTTGACAGACAGCTGATGCTCCATAAAGATTCACTGAATAAATGCATGAATTTGGTATGTAAATGAAGTAAGAGACCTCAGAACCATCCCAGTATTTGCCTTAATTTTCATCTACCTTTAGGTGAATTTCAGTGAGACATTTTGAGAAGACAAAGACTCTAACTTGATTCTAAGTACATCAAAAGCAATAATTTTCAACCTTGGCTGCACCTGAGGAAGCTTAAAAAAGAAAAAGTGAAAATGCCCAGGTTCCACCCCATGCCATCTACATCTGGATCTTAGGGGTGGGGCCTCAGCATCTGTTTATTGTCATTGTTGGGTTTACCAGGTGATTCTAATATGCAGCCAGGGATGAGAACCACTGGTCTAAACGGTATTTTACCTGTAAGGTGTAATAATAAATACTTCCTCAAGTCATTAAGATTTTTAAAGTATAAAATGGTATTCCTTTCAAGTTACTTTTCTTACTGAATTTATTTATTCTTTTTCTTCAGGATATATGTAGATTTTTGCAGTGCTCTGTGAGGTCTATCAGAGTTCCTTCTTTTCACTAAACTCCAGCTTAGACTGTAGTATTGTTTTTATGAAGTTATCGATTAAAACCTTATATTTATTTAAGGTATGTTTAACTCCCAGTTACATTTCACCATGTTACCCGTATGTACGTGAGACATTCCGAGAAAATACTTAAATTGTCATCAAGAGACAGAGTAGTGTTGCTTAACTTTCAGTTTCTTCGGTTGTCATTAGCTCCTTCTCTGTTGTCTGATATACAGCTTATATTTGAACAAAAGCCAGAAGAGAAAGAGGTTTGGGCTTTTCTTTCTCACACTTGTGCTCAGCTACAAAAAGAGGTGTCTAAATCTGAACCACTTAATAATGTCCCTATTCCTAGGAAAATATGTGAGCCAGAGAGACCCCACGGTAAGAAAAAGAGGGAAAGTTCTGAGGTGGGTGTTGTGCATTCACTGAGAAAGAACACTAACCACTCTAGACTCTGGTAAGGAACTGAGAGGACCTGAATAGAAACACAAGTAGGAAAAACTAGTGTCACAGTACCTTGAGTTGGGGTTCCAAACAAAGTTAACTACATTTTTTTTTGTCCAAAGAATTTCCAGGAAAATCAGACCCACCCAAAATCCAATGAACATGTTTTTAAACATGTAATCTAGAATTAACATTTTGATGATCTCTGAGTTTTCCAAAATTTGTGAATTCCTGTGTGACTTTTTCACTCTGCCGGTTTGCATAAGTGAAAGCTGCCTTCTGAAATGAGCAGACAAGCTAATCTTCACACCTGTTTGATGACTCCGTATGAGCCTCATTACTGTCCACTGAAGTGATGTGTTTCTTTTTAGTCATTGTCCTTCTAAGACCCTACACTTACCTTTCATATGTTGATGTTCTTGTGCTTAAAGATTTTCTTCCACTTCTTTCAGGAAATGGCCAGCCTCAAACGCCAATTCACTGAACTGTTATCAGATATAGGCTTTGTAAAGGAGGGACTCCGAGCCAGGGAAATTGAGAAAAGGGCCCTAGGAGGAGATGGTATCTTGGAAGCCACCGGAGAAGAGGTAACGAATGTGTGGTTAGTTCTTATTCCTCTTTAATTAGCGCATGAATACTATATGAGCTCAGGAACACTTGTAGACGTTCTTCACTTAAGCCCTGTGAGCTATGGGTCTGTGGTGTTCTTGATTTTCTTCTTTCCACAAATAAGTATCAACTAACACTCACGCAAACGGAAGGTTTTTTCTATTAATTGTTGCTACTGTTTTTGTTTCTTAAACCTTGCCCTGGTTCTTGATACGTCCGTAAGAGGCTAGAATAGACTTTCCAGTAATGTCTTCTTAAATCAGACCAGCCTTTTCCCAACCAAGGATCATTTTTTGCGTAACTATAGGAAGAACACTTTTTTAAGAGGAACCTGACACCACTGTTCTAAGTGCAATTTGTACTTTACAGAGGTTGTGAACATCTCAGGAACCAGAATCTTTCTCTCCGCTGACCCTTTGGAACCCTGGCTTTGTAACTGCTTTGCAGCGATCTAGAAAGAGTTATTGTGGACTTCCTGGAGTGGTTCCTATGTGAATGTGGTCCAGTAGATTTATTTTTTACTTAGAAAGAAATAATTTTTCTAGCAAAAGGATAAAAGTTAGATTCTTTTGTTTTGTTTTATTTTAAGATAGAAATCAAATGAAATATAATGGTAAATTCCAGGCACAGACAAAAATGGCCATATATTTATAAAATTAATGCTGTATTTCTCTCGTAGGCAAACACAAATGCTGAGAACCCCAAGCTGATATCAGCCATGCTGTGTGCTGCTCTGTACCCAAATGTAGTGCAGGTAACAGAACATTTTTCCTGGGACCTCCCACTCCTTGTTTGATTTGTAGCAAGGGATATAAGTTATACACATTAATCATCTTAAACGCACACACATACACACACAGAGATATACACATACACATACACACAGATACACAGATACACACACACACACACACACACAACCTTTTAAACTTAGATACATTTCCAGTCCTTCAGTTTCCCCAAATCTGTTTAGATACATCATTCAAGATTTATTGTATAAAATGAGTTGCCTCTTTAATCCTTCTGACATATTATGACATTCCAGAAATTAAAATGGACATATATGTCACTCTGTCAGCCAACCTGTGCATAACTAATCTATGTTAGATAGAAACTTGATTCTACTACATTTTCCCTTATGCCCTCTACTCTGGACTAAAATTAGATCAGAACAAATAAGTCAGTGCTTTGCCATGGGTCTCCCTGTCGCCACCCCTTCTGGGAAGCCCCTTATTGGGTTTTTACCTGCGTTATGATTATCCAGTCCATGTCACACTTAGGAAGAATTTGAATTTGTCAGAGTACTGAATCATTTCTCATTTAACTTTTTGTTAAATGTTCAGTTGCCGTCTGTCGATTAATTTATGGCTCATTTTCTGCTTAGTACTTACATGCTTTTCAAACCATTTGAAATTTACTTTAAAAAATCATTTGGAGCAAAACTATGGAGACAATTGAAAAATCAGCGTTTGAAGGGAATGAATAGGCAGAACAGAGTAGATTTTTAGGGCAGTGAAAATACTCTGTATGATAACGTAGTGATGAATACATGTCATTACACATTCGTCCGAACCCATAGAATGGACAACACCAAGAACGAACCTAAGGTAAATTATGAATTTTTGGTGATTAGGATGTGACAGAATCTTTTAAGTTATAATACTGTCATAAGCCTCCCAAAATGAACACTCTCACTCTTGGTAGGAGTATAAATTGATACACGCCTTCCAGATAGCAGTGTCATTTCTAAGGATTTATTATTAGGAAATAATTACATGTATGCATAAAGATGCAGCTAGGAGAATATTTATAATTATAAAGTGCTAGAGTGAACCATCTAAAATTCCAGTAACAGGGAATTTACTGATTAAATTATTATGGATCATTACAATGAGGTAGTATATCACCATTAAGAACTATGTTTTAGGAAAATATTTAACAACACAGAAAAGTTCTCAGTATATTAAGATAAAAATGTATATTACAGAAAGTGATCCTATATTAGTTTCAATACTTATGTGTATTTTTCTTTATATTATGTATTTACAATGGTTTTCTCTCTTTATAAAAACATAAATCTAGCAGAGAGAACTAAAATGATATTTATCAAATACTAATGCTAGTTATTTCTTAATCATGTGATTATAGATCTTTATTTTCTTCTTTTTTTCCTAATGTTATTTCTACAGTAAATATGTGTTGTTTTTGCAAAATATATAAAATTCGTGTGTGTACGCATGCACACATGGGCTTTTCATTTTTTTTCAAATGAAATAATGTTTATTCATAGAATTTTTTCTTGCTGTTTTAAAAGAAATTCATTTGGAAATGTAGGCTTGATGACAGCAGATTCCTGGTCCAGTGTTGCCGACTGGATCTCAGCACTGATAATCAGTGCAGACCTGAAACAGCAACACAGTTTCTCCCCAGGTGGCTGGTGTGTGGTGTAGTCACCAGAGCTGCTGAAACTAAGGGAGAGAGGGAAGAAACACTAAAGGCATTCCAACAAGACTGGTTTTGTGCCAAGGGATACACCCTGCAATGGAAATGTACATATTATATATTGATTTTTACAAATACCTATTATTGTTCAGGTGAAAAGCCCAGAAGGGAAGTTTCAGAAGACTAGTACCGGAGCTGTCAGAATGCAACCAAAATCAGATGAGCTGAAGTTTGTCACCAAGAACGATAGATATGTGCACATTCACCCTTCATCGGTGAACTATCAGGTCAGAATGATGGGGTGTACTTATATTTGCATGTCACAGGTCCTGGGGTGAGAAGCACCGTCCCTTAAATTCAGCCAAACCTTGATCTACCACTTGCTGTCCGCAGCCCACCACTGACCTAGGGAAGGTTGAGTAAGCATAAACAGACGGGAAATTGGACTATTTCTAGAAAAGACTTTCCATTTCAATAAAATTCTATTGGGTACAAAACAATGTTCAAGCCTGCTTTCAGATACAACACTGTTTCTTTGCATCACTGAATCTGTGCCTTAGAAGGCAATGACCCCTGCTTGCTCATCCCACTTCCTCAGCTCTCATTCCTCCTTCAGGCTCCGGCTTGAGGCTGCTGCCTCCTCCACTCCACTCACCTCACCCCAAGTCCCAAGTAGCCTCCTAGTTGTGAAAGCCAGTGGGCACCCGTGGTCCTCACCACACTTGACTCATGTGGTATTTGACATTGCGGACTTGCCTCCCTCTTAAAACTATCTTTGATGTTTTTGCTTCTAAAATATCAATTTCTTCTATGTCTCTGATCATCCCCCTCTGTCTTCTTCATTAGCTTCTCTCTTTGTGCTGAAATAGTAATTCTGTCCCTAGTCCTTACTTTCTCACCGTAGTGTACGTACTCTTCCTGAACCACTGGAGTACGTTGTGGTTCTAACTGCCACCTACATGCTGACACAGACTCCCAAACCTCTCTCCAGTCCTGGGGTTTTCTCTGAGCTGGATGCTTCGCTGTCACCTCACTCAAAAGCTGAAAAGTCAAACTCATTATCTCCCAATTCACTCTTGTCTTTCTGCGTTCCCTGTCTTGGGAATGGCACCATTCAAATCACAACCCTGGAGTCACAGAGACCCTGCTTCTTTTCTCCTTCCTCCAATTGGTCACCAGGTCCCAACAATTCTACCTTTTTGGCAGATTTGTCTACTCCTGTCCCCACTGCCATTTCCTCAGTTCAAACCCCAAACATCTATCTCTTGCCTGAAGTACTGTTCTGGTGCTTTCTCTCTCCCAAAGCGTGGGTCATTGCCTTCTAAGGCACAGATTCAGTGATGCAAAGAAACAGTTTTACATCTGAAAGCAGGCTTGAACATTGTTTTGTACCTAATAGAATTTTTACACTACTACCAGAATTCTTTGCAAAACATGCATTTGGTCATGTCATTTCCGTGCTTAAAACTCTTCGTATATGGAGTCTGCTGCAAACTCTCATATGACCCTTAGCATCAGGCCCCTTCTTACTCCATGCACCCCTCCCCACCAGCTCCCCCCCTCTGTCATTCTGTGTGCTCTAGCAATACCAGACTACCAACAGTGTCCCCAAATGCCATGACATAGGACACTATTCTCTGTACATGGAATGACATTCTCATTCCCCAGCAGGCTGCTACCTGCCCTTCAGACTTCCATTAAATATCACTTCCCCATTGTCCATCTCCCCCTAAGTTGCTCTTTACTTCTGTTCCACCATCATATAGCGTGCATTTGTCTACTATTGCACTTACCACATTATTTTATGGTTTATAATATGTCTCCTTCATGGAATTGTGAAATTCCTGAACAGGAACTGAATCTTATTCATTTTACATTCTTGATGTCTAGCATACTATCTGGCTGAAAGCAGATGCTCAGTGACGCTTTCAGGAGAAATGAAGGAGAAAAAGAGGAAAGAATGGAGGAAGAGAGTTTAAAGTGTTCGGTCTCATCAGCCCCTGGAACTACTGAGTGAAATGTCAGCAAAGAATGAAAGGGATCCGCTTAAGCTCAGAAGAGCTTGAGGACCAGGGGTCATCTGCCCTCTCAGCTGTATGTGTACTTAGGAACCAGAGGCCTGCGTTTGCTCCAGTCCTCCTCCTGAGTTTGCTGGGACGCTCACGCAATGAACCCTGGTCATTCATGCATCCATTCAGTGTCTCCGAGCACCTCCTCTGTTGTAGGCTGTGGAGGACAGCGGATGAGCTAGATAGACAAGGTCTCTGCCCTCGGAGCATACAATCTAGTGAGGCAGACAGG
Organism: Rhinolophus sinicus; assembly: GCF_057876585.1. Classification (NCBI taxonomy): domain Eukaryota; kingdom Metazoa; phylum Chordata; class Mammalia; order Chiroptera; family Rhinolophidae; genus Rhinolophus; species Rhinolophus sinicus. Next base: position 164,564,238 of record NC_142502.1, read on the forward strand.
CAAGAAATAATTAAACAAACAGTCTCAGGTTGGTGACAATTGCTGTGAAGAAAAATAAAACAGAGAAGGGGGATGGAGAGTGACAGGAGACGGGCTGTTTTACATAGAATGGTCAGGAAAGAACTCTGAGGAGAAAACAACTGAGCAAATCTTAAATGCAGTGGTGGGCAAACCATGCAGATATCTAAAGAGAGAACATTCTAGCAGAGGAAATAAGTGCAATGACAGGAGCACATTTGGTTTGTTCCAAAAGATGCAAGAAGGCGGCCAGTGCAAATAGAGGGGGGTGATAAGGGGTGAGAGTGGCAGATGAGTTGGGACAAGCAGGCAGGGGTCAGGTCGTGTAGGACCTTGTAAGCCATGGTAAGGAGTTGAGATTTTAAAAGATCTCTGTGGCTGCTGTGTGGAAAAGAGACTGTAAAGATGCAAAAAGAGAAGCAGGGCAAGTCCTTGGGAAGCTACTGCAGTGGCCTGTATGAGATGATGATGGTTTGTACAAGATGGTAGCTGTAGAAGTGGTGAGAATGTGTCAGTTCATTAGTATTTTGAAAACAGAGCTAACAGGACTTAGGATGACATAGATGGAGTGAGGGAAAAGGAGCAGTCAAGGATGACTCCTAATTTGGGGCTTGAGTGAATGAGTGTCCTTTACTGAGATGGTGAGCACTGCAAGGAGGGGAATCCAGAATTCCTCTTGAACAGGAGAAGTTGGAGGTGCTCATTAGATGCCCAGGTGGAGACATCAAGTAGGCAGTAGCATGTACAAGTCTGGTGCTCGGGAAAGGTACAGGCTGGAGATGATTTTATAAGTCATTGGACAGGTGGTATTGAAATCCATGGGACTGGAGGAGGTCCCCTTCTGTTGTCAGTGAAATCACTGTCATCATCTGAGGTTTTATGTTCCAGGTGAGACACTTTGACAGCCCCTACCTGGTGTACCACGAGAAGATCAAAACTAGTCGGGTGTTCATCCGAGACTGCAGCGTGGTATCTGTGTACCCACTGGTCTTGTTTGGAGGAGGCCAAGTGAATGTGCAGCTTCAAAGGGGAGAATTTGTTGTCTCCTTGGATGATGGTTGGATCCGTTTTGCAGCCGCTTCCCATCAGGTAAGGATTAACAGGTCTGTCCTATGAGGCTCAGGCCCTGAGGGGCTTTGATAATATGAAGTATAGGGCATTCCTTCAAGGAACAAGGACCACAGAGAGCTGATCATGAGTGAATGATGGAAGTGAAGGCATTAAGATGTACAAATTGGTAGTTACAAAATAGTCATGGGGATGTAAAGTACAGTATAGGGAATAGTCAGTAATACGGTAATAACTATGTATAGTGCCCGGTGGGCATTAGACTTATCAGGGGATCACTTCATAAATTATATAAATGTCTAACCATTACGCTGTACACCTGAACCTAATACAAAATAATACTGAATATCAGCTACAATTGAGAAATTAAAAATAAATTGTTTTTAAAGAGCGAATGATCCACAGTGGGACACTGAGAAAGACAGGCTGACGTGAGGCCGGCATGGAGCCAAAGACTCCCAGGCAGCGTACTGGGAAGGGGCTGGTGTGAAAGATTCAGGATAGAAGCAGTGAGTGAGGTGTTGGATCTTCCTAATTGTTATATAAGTAACACGTGTTTACCACAGAAAAATCAAACAATAGAGATGAGCAAAAATAAAATCACCCTGATTCTGCCATTTCATTAAAAAAATGATAATGGGTCTGAATCTTTTTATTCTCAGGTCTCAATTATTCACTATATGGAGTGTGTAGAAAACATTTAAGGGGGAGTAGATGTTTAAGAAATAAAAGTTCATTTTAATACTTACATCTGTTAGAAATCTTATGGTGCAAGAAGCAGAAGCACCAACTCAAACATTAAAGGTAATTTATTGGTGTATTTAACTGTAGTAAAGTCTAAAGCAGTATAGTCTAATAGAAATATGTGAGCCATCCATGTAATTGTGATTTTTCTAGTAGCCACATTAAAAAAAAGTAAAAACAAGCAGGCAAAATTAATCTGAATATATTTTATTTACTCTAATATATCTAATAGGTTTTCATTTCAACACATAATCAATATAAAAATTTGTTGAGATATTTTACATTCTTTTTTCATACTAAGTCTTCAAAATTTGGTGTATTTGACACTCACAGCACATCCCAATTTGGACCATTTCATGAGGTCGTCAGGTTAGCTACAGGTGACTAGTGACCGCCATACTGGACAGTATAGATCAAGAAGGCCAGGCAAGGTGGATTTAAGTCAGCAGCTCAACATGACAAGAGCCTGACTGACCTTGCAGTAGCTGCAGTAGCTCCAGGCCTCCCATCTGTCCAGAAGGGGAGACAGAAACATTCTTTTCCAAAAGCTCCATCAAACCGCCTCTCCTAAACCAAGTCTGTGGGCAAAGGAATGTCAGGCCTAGATTACCTGAGTCATTCATCATGGCAAGGCTCAGATCCTGAGCCTGTTTGATTTCAGTCAGGGTCCAAACTGCACTGTTGCCGAACAGTGGTGGCGGGGCAAACAGATGGGGGAAGACATCGACAGTGACACTACAACATCAGCATACGCCAAATGCCGTAAAAATGTGGAGCTGTTTTTTCCCACGAAAACATAAAATGTATCCCAAGCTAAAGAGATTTTTCAGTTTGATTAATATCCACCATTTTTAACTTTCCATTTTCCTGCTTCTGCTCTTAGAGCAAATTGTGAAAGTTGACCAGGCTTTAATATGGAGAACACTACATAAAAGCCATTCTCCCCGATTTAATCATTTCTTTAAATGAGATGTGATAGAGGAGCCTTTATATAATGGATCCCATTTAGTATGTTACAGAGCTGACACTGATGAATGTTCATATAGTTGCATTAAGAAATTTTAGAAGCACTTTTAGAATGAAAATGTGTTTAGTTGCCCACCCCCCACTGGAGTTAAAATTAATACCAGCAATCTAGAATAATGATAATCATAGTTGGGGCATTTCCTTTAATAATCCTTCTTCCCCTGTTGGTCCAACCACTGCTTACATTGCAACTTTCATTTTAGGTGGCAGAATTAGTAAAGGAACTTCGCTGCGAACTTGACCAGCTCCTCCAGGACAAGATAAAAAACCCGAGCATAGATCTGTGTACCTGTCCTCGAGGGTCCCGGATCATCAGCACGATTGTGAAGCTTGTCACCACGCAATAAAAACCAGTCTTAAGAGAGTGCTTGCTCCTCACCTGCTTCTTGTTCACCTGGGAAATAACAGCAGCACCTCTACCTCGAACCAGAGCTCCGTGCTGGGGCTGGCCCCAGTGAAGGGGCCCAGGGCACGCACTGCTGAGTCGGCTGGGCACCACATACCCTTCGGGAAAGTTTCCAGACTAAGTATTGCCAACAAAGCAGTAGGCACTCCCGGCACAATTTGGAGTGTCGATGTGAGACAGTCTAAAAATCAGCTTGCCTGTCTGTTCCCTGTGACCGTCCTGGAATGAATGAAATTCACCTGATAACACAAAAGGGAATGTTTAATACAATTCTGTTTTAATCTATATTATTTTTCTCCTGCTTTTTACTGGGGTGAGATAGGGGCATGAGGAGAAATACTGATTGTTTTTTCTGTCATACAGGCTCAACTGAGAGAAGTCAGAACAGAAAAAGAAAAAAAAAATCATGTGAGCAAGAAAAATTAAAATTTTATTTCAGGCTTTTGGCTACAGAGTAAGCTTGATTTGTGAGGGATTTTTATTTTTACTCATTCAAGGTAAGCCTAAAAAAAACTTAATGAGCTCTTATTTGTTATTAAAATGCAAACTGGTCTTATCCATAACACTCTTATTCTTGAAAGCAGAACAATCCAGGTGTTTTTATTCTCCCTTAGGTTTTCCATGTAGAAATCTTTCTCTTACCCAGATCTAATGGCCACGTTTCACATTACCCAAAAGGGAATTTTAATGGTTTTCTCAGAGCAGAGTTGGCATGGTTGGGATAGAAAAGGTTGCCATGCTAGTATAAGATTCATAATCGTAAAAATACCTTCCATGAGACTGCTTCTTTTCAGTCACCACTTAGGTAATGGGGCACTAGCATTTTGAAAAAAAAGTAAATACATTTACCTTTTTTCTGGACATTTATGAGTGTGGCCAGGAAGAATCCCAGAGAGCTGAGTGTAAAAAATATTCTTGTGTTTGTCTAGGCATCAGGTAGAGTCACTACAAGTTTCATACTTAAAGATAGAATTCAGACTAATCAAGAAAAACCACCTCAGTGAAGGTGTTCACTTTTTAAGGTAATATTTTAGTTTAGTTTCCAGGAAACCTAGACTACCCAAAATGGTCATCTTCAGGTGTATTAAGCTTCAGTGCACTTGAAGAGCTTAGACTCGAAGCATAATTTTTAAAAGCTATTAATGCCTGTCATCCCTTCGAATAAACATACAAATGCATAGCCCGTACAGTATCCACATCCTGACTTGCTGTTGAAACAAAGATCACTTTACAGAAGTGATTAGGCTGGGACGTTAGGAGAGGTGAAGGAGAAAGCTGCACTAACCCTCTACAAAGTTTTTTAAACCAGTGTTGACTCTCGGTGCTATAGTGGAGTTCATGCTGCCCTGCTAGAGCCAGATGCCCAAGTGGACCTGCATCTTTTAACCCAAGTTTGCAGAGCATACGGCTCGGAGCTAGTTAACAACAGAGCTTTCCATTCAGAATACTGAGAAATTGCTCCCCTCAGGGAAGGCATTCTTGGGCTGGTTACTTGCAGCCACATACAAATGCACAAATCCTATCATTTCCTAGATGTGCCAGAATGTGAGAAAGGTTGGGACACCTTGACTGAAGACACGGAATAAGAAAATCCTCATTCAAAAACTAAAACTCCTTAAGCTTATTAAAATGGTGAAATAAGAAATGAAGTAAGGTTACTCCTTTGTGATGAAAGATCAAAATGCAGTAGAGTATTTCAAGGTGAAACTGGATTTCTAAGCCCCAATAAGATGGACACTTTTAATGTTAATTTTGTGGAGAACTCTGTAAATATTTTCTTAAATATTTTACTGGAAGCTAGTTAGGGAACAATATCAATAAAGTACTTGCTACAAAATTAGTCTCCACCAGTGTTTTGTACTATGTCTAACTGGGAAGTTTTCGGGAAATTAGAATAGCTAAACATTCTTATAGAGGTGGTCGTAGGTGCACAAAGCATTAGCTTTGTCTTCTTCCCCCTTGACTTCATATCTGAATATTACCCCTCAAACGCCCGTACTGAACTTTGGTCTTAATCCTCCCATTCTATTATCTGAACAGTTTAAATACTATATCAAAGCACATAGCCTATCGATCTGTAAGCATATGGTAATGTTCTTTTTTGCAGTGGTTTAAATATGTCCCTATGAGGTTATAAAATAAGATCTTGTGAAAGTACTTTGTAAAATTAAAATACAATAAATGTAAGCAAATTAGGACCGAGGGTGTGGTTTGCAGATTTGCCCAGGCGGGCTTTGTGGGGACTACACTCTGTTGTGTTCTCTCGGTGACTAGGTCGAGAGCTGGTGAGTTCAGGCTTCACACTCTGAGGGCGACTTGTAGGTGTCTCCCAGTTGCCACGTAAATAGTGGATTCTTGAGACAATATATTTGCATGCCATTATTATGTTTGAGTAAGCCTAAGCAGATAAGCTGGCTCTTTCCTCCTAAATCACACTAGAATTAAACATAATTCATAGGGCTTTATTTTTGCCCAAATGAAGTGGGGAAAGTTTGCTTAAAATATTTAGCCAGTTAGTAAATATAAGGTGAGCTGTTTTCAGAAGTTTGATCTTGATCGTGAGTCTGTGTCAATATTCCAGTGCCTCAGGTTGAAACAACATAGAAACAGCTAATAGAATTATTATGACAGCAGTAATTTCAGACTGTTCCAGAGTGACAGGCTTCTATATCTTTTAGTCTCACAAATGGAAAACTATGCAGTGACTATAAACAGTTAACCACAATGAACCATTAACATGGAAATACTTTTTTTTCATTAGTTTCAGGTGCACAAAGCAATGTACTAGTTAGACATTTATCATTTATATCCCTCACACAGTGACAACCCCCCTCCCCCCATCCACTACCCCTCTGACATCGCACACAGCCATTACATTTCCACTGGAGAGACTTTTTTCTTGCTATTTCTAAATTATCACCCCCAAAACTATATATCAAAGACATTGGTCTTAAATTTTAAGATTTGTAGCCAATCACTAATTCTTTAAAATCTTAGATATTTTAATAATTTATTTTATCACAGAGCAGAAAAAGAGTTGTTTTGGAGAAGCACTCATGCCCCATACAGGAACCATCAGGAAGGAGTGGAATCTGTTTCGTAAAGATGCAAGATAGCAACCCAAACATGAACTTGTTTCCCAGACAGTTTGGCCTCTTTGTGCCGCCTTTGCCTGATTGGGGCCCTCCCCGGGTCTACTCCTGAGTCAGTTCTAACCCAGCTAACTGGTGAGTAAGCCAGAACACACTCCCCCAGCGAGATAACAAGGAGGATGGCTTAGAATCATTTGACTGGAGTTTTTTTTACCTCTATTTCAACTTTTTAGGAAAGAAACAAATGGCAACAAAAGCCAGTATGAGGCATTTGTTTGAAAACGCAAGTTCCCCTCAGAAACTGAGCCCACTCCCGTAACTATCAACAATGAGGATCAGTGTTTAGGATGATGACCCTGACATATTACGAACACGGTATTGCTATGTGTGGTATAGGAACATATAATGAACGTTTTCAACAGAAGCATTTCAAACAGGGTCTTTAAAAATTATTGTTGTTCATGCAGAAAATGCAGTTACTGCTACCTCCTCCAACCTAGTACTGAAAGTGGCCTGAGGGAGTCAATTTTCCTTCCTGTTGAATGAATTTATAAAAAAGAGATTATCCATGGCTAATTTTTTCTATAAAAGTTAGATAGGATAACTTAGCCAAAAAGGCTCATTTACTTCCCAAGAGTCCCTTTTTAATAAGTTTTACCTCATTCCATCCTTGGGTTTCAAATATATTAGAACAAAAGTGCCTGCTAACCTTTCAAATAAGACTGTCCGTAGACGATGATTATAACAAATCCAGGATTTCATCATGGATAAAGGCTATAAAGCAGTGTCCTCATAGGAGAAAATGTAGCTTTTGTTTGTTTTAATGCGGTAGTTCTCAGCTGGGAGCTATTTTGCCCACTAGTGGACGTTGGGCAATATCTAAAGATGTTGTCACATTGAGGGGGAGAGCGGGTACCCCTGGCATCTAGTGGTTAGAAGCCACGGATGCTGCTAAATACCATATAATGCACAAGATAACCCCCAACAAAAAATCATCTAGTCCAAAATCAGTAGTGCAAAAGCAGAGAAAACCTGTTTAAACAAAATGAGATAAGTCTAGCCACTAGTTATTAGCCAAATATTAGTTATTAGCTGTTAGTCAAATATTAGGTTGGTGCAAAAGGAATTGCAGTTTGAAAGGTTAAAAATTGCAAAAACTGCAATTCCTTTTGCACCAACCTAATATATATTGTGCCCATTGTTGTCTCTGAAAATGTAAATATACTTCAATCAATGAAAGCAAAATCTCTGCCATATCAGCTCTAACAAACATATACTGTGTGAATAAGAGCTTATGAGTACATTGTATGTTACAAAAATTAGAGTACTTAAGAGTTGGAGAAAATTATGTGTACAAATGGGAAAAGCCATGCACAGATGGGTAGGAATATCTTTACTTTAAAAACATGTCCTACTATCCTATTTTGCTTTTTGTTTTTTGTTTTTTAATCACTTATTTTGAAAATGTGAAAATAAGTTAAAACATGCCTTTTGAAGATGTGACTTGTATTGACACAAATACTGCTAACGTTTTCCACTTCAGAATTCAAGTTCTCACACTTAGGCCTACATTAAGATGACTAAAGTACACACACACAGACCCACACACACACACACACACACTTATCTTTGTGTTATCTTAACAGAGTCCAACCTAGTAGACTTTGGCCAATATGCTAAAACACAAATAGGAATAAAAAGGGGGGATGAGAATATATAGTTCTATAGGTATATGACTGCAAAATGTTTAAATTTGAAAAGAAGCCTCATTAGGAACTCTAATTTCTAGGCTTAATAGCTCTTCTCCTCTCGTTTGAACTGGAAAAAAATCTGTTTTAGGACTTATTAATAAGATTACCAGATTGAATGTCAAAGGTATGTTATGTTCTTTAGAAGACAGATGTCGTTACAGATCAGGGGCCATGCTATACAGTGGGGACTATCTCATATGAGGAGGAAACTAATCCACTGATTATAGACCTAGCACAAAACAATTCATAATTATAGACGTTTCTGTTAATGCCGCCCTTCTGTCTCTGAAATTCGCCTGTGCACTGTCCCATATAAATTCCAGCTGTCCCCATTATTTCTAGCCCATAAATCTTTATACCATCCTTTTCTACATTAAGCTTGGCTAAGACTGGATTAATTGAAGCATGCAGTCTGATTAGTTAACAAGGAGGCCGACGGTCCATTTTATAACTAATGTGCTACATGTCTAGTTTGAGACCCATATTGGGAGTGCAGGAATTCCTCCCACATTTATGCTCATAATTTCAGTATAACCAACTTACTTTAGGGGTGGCCAGTTAACTCAGTTGGTTAGAGCGTGGTGCTGGTAGCACCAAGGTTGCCGGTTCGATCCCCACATGGGCCACTGTGAGCTGCGCCCTCCTTAAAACAAAAACAGCCAACTTACTTTAAACAGGTGCTATGTGCCAGTCACCCTAGGAACTCAAAATACAAAGATAAATGGACACAGGATAATAGAGAAATTAAGTTTACTTGAATAAATTCAACCAGGAACTTAATTTAGCCCGTGCAAGAGCCTTTGAAGGTTTTAAAAAGGACTGGATAACTGGATGTTGAAATTAAAAGGAAGGGTGCTAATGGCTTTGATCAAGCCTCTTAATTCTGCTTTTTAAGACTCTCATCTTGTTCAGCAATTAGGTGTGCTTTTATGAACCTTGTGAGCAAATTCTGCATATTACCAAAGAAGCTGTAGGGAATAAATTTATGGCCTACTCACCTCTTCAAAATGTATTTGAGTAATGTTAAGTATAGAAAAAGGAGCTCAAAAGTGTATGAAAAATGAGTTCAGCAAGACTGGGGGATACAAAATCAATATACAAAAATCAACTATTTCTACATATTAGCAATCGATAATTCAAAAATGAAATTAAGAAAACAATTCCGTTCACAAAGCATTAAAAATGCCTAGGAATAAATTTAACAAAAGAAATGTAAGACTTGTACATTAAAAACTATAAAACACTGTTGTAAGAAAATTAAAGATCTAAGTAATTGAAGAGCCATTCTAGTTCATGGAATGGGAGACTCAATTATTAAGATGACAACTCTCCTCAAGTTATCCATAGAGTTTACACAATCCCTGTCAAAGTCCCCCAGGCACTTTTTTCAGAAATTGACAGCCTCATCCAAAATTTATATGGAAATGAAAAGGAGCCAGACTAGTCAAACAATCTTTTAAAAGAACAAAGATGGAAGACTTACATGTATAGGTACCAAATTTTACTGTAAAGCTATAGTAATTAATACAGTGTGTTACTAACATAAGGATAGACATATAGATCAATGGAACACAACTGTAAGCCCAGAAATAAACTCTTAAATTATAACTGATTTTCAACAAAAGTGCCAAGGCAATTCAGTGAAGAAAGAAAAGTCTTTTCAACAAATGATACTGGAATAATTGGATATCCTCATGCAAAAAGATGAATTCAGACTCTTACCTCACACCACACATAAAAATTAATTCAAAATGGAACATATACCTAAGTTTAAGAGCTAATTAAAACTTTTAAAATAGAAAATATTTGTGACCTTGGGTTAGGCAATGAGTTCTTAGCTATGACACTGAAAGCATGATCTATAAAAAAAGTAATACTTTTGATAAATTGTAATTAATCAATTTTTTAAACTTATGCAGTCCAAAAACATCATAAAGAAAATACAAGACAACAGACTGGGAGAAGATATTTGCAAATCATATATCTGATAAAACACTTATATCTAGAATACACGTAAAGAACTCTTACAACTCAAGTAGATCACTCAATTATAAAAATGAGCAAAATCTTTGAGTCAACATTTCACCAGAGAGGATATGCAAATGGATCAATAAGCACATGAAAAGATGCTCAACATCATTAGCCAATATGGAAATGCAAATGAAAACCACAAGGAGATACTACTTCATAACCACTGGAACCCCACACAATAACAAGTGCTGCTAAGGATGCAGAGAAATTGAAAACCTCATCTATTGCTGATGGAGTGTAAAATGATGCAGCCACATTGGAAAATAGTTTGATAGTTTCTTTAAAAGTTAAACATAAATTTGTCATATAATTCAGCACTTCCACTCCTAGGTTTTTCACCCAAGAGAAATAAAAGTATATGTCCACACAAAGACTTATCACAAATGTTCACAGCCGCGTTATTCATTATAGCCCCAAACTGGAAACAATCCAAATATCCATCAACTGGTGAATGAATAAAATATATTCAAAATGGAATATTATTCAGTAATAAAAAGGAACCACTGGTACATGATACCTCGTGGATGAACTTCAAAAACATTATGCTAAGTAAAAGAAGCCAGACACAAAGACCACATATTGTATGATTCCATTTATGTGAAATGTACTGAAATATCTGTAGGCACAGAAAGTAGATTAGTGGTTGCCAGGGGTAGAGGGAGGGAATGGGAATTGACTGCAAATGAGATAAAGGATCTTGTGGGAAGATGGAAATGTTTTTAAAAATGGATTGTGATAATGGCTGCACAACTCTAACTTTACTAAAAAATCACTGAATTATATATTTAAAAGTGGATGGATTTTATGATGTTAATAATACCTCAATAAAGCTCTTTTTAAAAATACGTATGAAGATACCTTCAGTTACAAAAAGAAAAATAGTAACTACAGTGGAGAAACCTGACAGACACCACCTTAACCAAATAATCAGTTAACATCACCAGAAATGGGACAAATTAACATCATGTGCCTCCTGATAACAATATACTGAGGAAAATACATTATCATTCCCAGGATGTTCCTACCCAAAAAATGAGTCCTGAATTGAAAAATAAAAATCAGACAAACCCAAATTGAGAGCTATTCCACAAAATAACTGGCCTGTATTCAAAAATGTCAATGTCATGAATCAAAGAAAGACTGAGGAACTATTCCAGATTAAAGGAAACTAAAGGGACATGACAATTGAATGCAATACATGAGTCAAGAAAAAAACATTTTTTTTTGCTAAAAAGGACATTGAGATAACAGGTGAAATCTGGGTAAGGTCTGTATTAAATCATAGTACTACTACATCAATGTTAATTTCCTGATTTTGATGACTGTACTGTGGTCATTTAAGAGAATGTACTTTTTTCCATTGTGTTCACGATTTACTCTCAAACAGTTCAGGGGGGAGAATAAACACACACAGATACACATACACAGAAAATACAAATGTGGCAAAAGGGGAAATTTGCTGGGGGAAGGATGTATGGAAATTTTTTGTCCTGTTCTTGCAAATTTTCTGTAAATCTAACATGTCAAAAGAAGTTAAAAAGCATTACATGTATCATATAATTACAGTGTTTATTAACATATGTATCCATTTGAGTAAAAATTAGAGACACAAAGAAACAGATATGGCAAGACCATGAGAATATAGGGGAAATAATTTCTTGAACCTTAAGGGTGTTTTAAAAAGTTATGAATCATTCAAACAGTTCCCATACTGGAAATAAAGAAACACGTGGGGAAATGCTAATTAATAAAGAAATACAAATTAAAGCAACTTTAAAACACCATTTTATGTTCAGTAGCAAAATTATACACATTGTTTAATACTCTAAGGGTTTGCTGAAATTTGTGTATATACTTATTTTTTGCTCTTATCAATGTAAAGCAGCATAAACTATTTAAAAAGAAATATGAAGAAAAAGTTACATGTGTTTATACTCTTTGACACAGTACTTTCATTTCTAGGCACTTAAATAATCTTTGATTCTAGCAGTAAAGTTGTATTCTGGAGATGCTCTTTTCAACATAATCTATGACAGCAAAAAGGGAGAACACAAATGTCAAAATGTAGGGGAATGTTTCAGTGAGTTGTAGTTCAACACAATAGGATATTGTCTTAAATATTAAAATTATGAAAACTACAGAAACAAAAATAAACTTCATTCATTACAATTCCATAAACAATTTTAAAGTATTATAAATTAATATACAAAAGTAAAAAAGCATGTCTGGATACTGGAATAATTTTTTAGTAAAAGAAATCCTTTAATGTACTATTGTTTGAACAATAAAAACTAATTCTATAATAATAATAAAGCAGGAGAAAACTTTTGGAGGTAATAGATGTTTATAGCATACATTGTGGTGATGGTGTCACGGATGCATACATATCTCCAAACTCGTCAAGTTGTAGACATTAAATATATACAGCTTCTTATGTTAATCATACCTCAATAAAATGCCTTTTAAAAAAATAATTGTATTTGGCAGTAGAAGCAAGTAAGTATATGTAATTACATCCTTCACTGCTCTGATTTCTCCCAAAATTTAAGCATGAATTATAGTAATCCTTACCCGACACTAGCATTCTAGAATCTACTTCAAGAGGCATCGTGAAATTTCTATCAGTTCTCATCAAATACAATGATTGTGAATGTTTTTAAATTTTTCATAAATACTTTTTTAAAAAACTTAACTCATGGAAAAACCTATTTCAGCCATAACATCTTTAGGAGAAAGTGGACAAATTTAGGAAATCAAATGAACAATGGGGCATGGCAAGACATCAGTGCGAAGATTGGAAACTTTGCTCCAAGGGGATCAAAAAATACTCAGTGAAGTCATAACATTTGTTTTGAAAAGTATCCTTGATACCCAAGGTGTTCAGAGACTGCCCTGGTTACCGCCTGCAGCCGGCAGTGAGCAGAGCCAGCTTTAGGGAGGACTCTCCCTCTGGGCATCTGGAACCAGAGGAGGGATCTGAAACAGGTAAGTTAAATTCCTGGGGGAGAATCTTAGCTGAGGAACTGGCCGGGGCAACTCCCTAAGCAGGCAGGTTTAGATCATTTACCCTCTTTAACACTCAGGCAAATTGTTTAAACAGAGGACTCAGTTGCCAAGAAAGTCTGTCCCCAGCTGATTGGTAAATAAATCTGCCCACACCAATGCACCTGTCTCTGGGCCAAGGACCAAGTCCGAATGATGCTGTGGATCATAGCATACATGGCTTATCTCCTCCAAAGTCTGCCTCACTTTCTCAGAAACCTTTTCCATGCTAAATTTAACTTGTTCTTATTCCCCTTTCCCTATTTGCTTTCCAAAGACATTCCGGGATTTGAACAGGAGAATCTTAGTCACAAGGAGAAAGGCTATGCACTAAGTTTCACTCATAGGACCACAGAACTTTCAAGTTGTGAGGGAAGGACTTTCTGGAAAAGGCCTTATTTTTCTTAAATATAAGCCAAATAGCTTCTGTCACAATACTCAACTCTGGAGTTATGGCAGCCACAGACAAAACGTAAACTAGTGGGTATGGTTGTGTTCCCATTAAACTTAACAAATGGAGGCTGCTGGGTGGATTTGTCCCAAGGGCCCAAATTTTGCTGACGCCTGTCCTAGGGAATCAGAGGCTCAGAGTTATAACATGGAAAACTTGGGATCATTCTAGACATGTCCCTGAAAAGACCCCCAAACTAGTAATAGGAGGTGCCTTTCTAGGCCAGAAACCTCCATGTAGAGTCCTGGCCTCTGACTGGCTTCCAAGGGTCAGGTGTAGTGCAGCACGCTTCCCGCATTCTTTCCCCTTGGGGAAGCCGAACCTGGGAAGTGGGGACTAGAAGCAGAAAGCATCCCGAGCCAGAAGCCTGGGCAGACTCCACCGGGCAAAGGAACTGGGTTGAATTCAGCAGCAGAATACCTGTCACATTTACGTTCTCCCTCAGACATAGCAGTCGGTGCTCATTTGAAAGGCTTTGAGAGTCACAGGGTTAAGATTTTACCAAAAGTCAAAACTCAAGTTTTAACCAAAAAACCCTATGTTCATTCAAAAACGATTTCATCATTACACCAAAAAAAGGTAAATATTTTTAAATAGACCTATAGGACTTACTACATTTATATTGAATCTTAGTAGGTTACATTCTTTCCAAATACATTTCTTGCCTAACAAAAAGGGAGGTATAGCCCCGTCCAAGAAAAGACAATTCTGACGTCCCTGTGCTAATTTTGTTGCGTGCGATGCTACCCTTGCCACAATTCACTTATTTATTAGTACTCATACTTCACATCTTTTATTTTACCAAAACAACAAAGAATTAAAACACACACACATACTGTGTACCTTTAAAGACCTGTAATATGATGGACTTAATATTCAAAACATTTGATGAAGGAAAAAACAATGAAGTTTTACTTGAATGCATCCGTAGTTCTTGGCCTCTCATTGGGAAGCTGCAAGATGTCCTTGAATAAGATCCTGAACACGGGACAGAATAATCTCATTAGAACTGCTGCAATTTTCTGGACCATACGGTGGGTCTATAGTGAGGACCCCAGCCACACACAGAGTCCTTCGCGCATCCCCCTGTTCAGTGATGGGGATATGGTTCTTCTCGAGCCATCTCTTTAGGCTGTTCTTTTTCTTTTCCAGATCCTCAGAGCTGTGTGCCTTGCAGTCTCCAGACGTGAACAAATGCATCAGCTTCTCTCGTACGCTATGGTTCCCTTCATTCACAATTTCAACAGTCTGCACAGCATGTCCCATAATTCCGGTCACAGACATGCTTCCGTCTTCAAGGAAGTTCACGAGGACAATACTTTGGAAGAAAAGTAAGTTCAGAGCAGATTGCAAAAGAAAAACCTAAAGGCCCATAAAACTGGAAGAAGCAATGGAATGAGAGGCATCATCAACCCCAGCAGGTCACTAGAATAATAGGAAATGCTCTTCTCTGTTTAAAATTAATCCTCTCACCACCAAATGTTTTCGCTTGTTCAGTAAGCATTCATTGAGGGGCCTAGACATCGGAAGTTTTTGTCCAGCCTAAAGCTAATCATTGTGGAATGCAGTTAAAGTGTTAGTTACTTAGAGAGCTATGAATGCCTTGAATGTGTATGGAAAAGAAGACAGGGAACACATTTAACTTTTAGAGTAAAGAATAACTGGATAACTCCTCTTCAAAGAGGAACAAAGAAAATTACAAAACACAAAATTAATAAAATAGAAAACAAAAGAGTCAATAAGAGGATCATCCAAGCCAAAAGTTGGTTCTTTGAAAAAAATACATAAAATTCACAAAACTCAGCAAGATTAATAACAAGAGAAAGAAGGCACATATGAACAATATTAGGAATAAGGCAGCAGAGATTAACAGAATAAAATATTAAGAACAAATTTATGCCAATAACTTTGAGCTTAAACCAGAAAACTTCCTAGAAAATATAAATTTCTATTTAAAAAAAAGAAAGAGAATGTAAATAGTCTGATAATCTTTAAATAAAAACTGAATAACTAGTTTAAAAACTTCCCAAGGAGGGGGGAAAAAAGGCCCAGATAATTTAACAGCAAGTTCTATAAAATTTTCAAGGATCAGACATTTCTAATTAACCAAATTCTTCTAGAGATTATAAAAGGGAACTATGCCTCCACTCATTTAATGAAGTTAATATAACCTTGATATCAAAGACAGAGGACAGGGCTAAAAAATAAAACTACAAGCTAATCTTACAAATACAAATGCAAAATCCTAAATAAAATGTGATATATATGTGTGATGTGAAGGTAATTTTCTCTTCTGTGGTACTCTTCCCAAAAACCCAGTCTTTGAGAAAACATCACACAAACCCAAACTGAAAGACATTCTACAAATACCTCACCAGCACTCTCCAAAAGTGGCAAGGTCATGAAGAAAAAAGGAAAGACTGAAAAACGGTCACAGATTGGAGAAGACTAAGGAGACATGATGACTAAATGTAATGTGGGACCCTAGACTGATTGAATCCTGGAACAGAAACAGGCCATTAGTGGAAAAACTGGCAAAATCCAAATGATTACAGTTTAGTTAATGTAAATATTTAGTTTTGACAAATGCATCATGGATAGGGGAAGTGGGTATATTGGTATTCTGTACTTTCTTTGCACGTTTTCTGTAAATCTAAAACCATGTAAAAATAAAATGAGTGTGTATCACCACCTTTCAAGTAGTCTTGCACAAAATAAATCTGCTCCTAATCAGACCTCTAGATATGAGTACCAGTTTATAGGAAATACAGAAGATAAAAGAACATGTTAAACTACACCATGATAATGCAATAAGCTAAATCCAGAAAGTGTTCAATTCTGTAAGACAATTGAAGGAAGACACTCCATTTCTTCAACAAATAAGTGACATGGACAACTAAAAAGAGAAAGTGCAGAGTTACAGATTAAGATAGTAAGAGACATCTCAACCAAATTGATAAACCAATATAAAAAGACACTTTTGAGACAATCAGGCAAATCTGAACTCAGACTAGGATTTAGCTAATATTATTACTTTTGTTAGGTGTTATAATGACATTGTGCTTACAGTTATTAAAGAGTCCATTTCTACTAAGAGATATACTGAAGTATTTATGAACAAAATCATGTGTCTGCAATTGGCTTTAAAATGTAACGAGGAGTAAGTTTAGTGTTTGTTATACCATTCTCTATATTTGTGTGTTTGAAATTTTCCAGTAAAAATGTAATAAGAATATAAATGTATATGAATTTGGCTGGTCTGACAAGGTAATCCATAGTTAGAGCCGCATTTAGATTCAAAGACAATAAAATTTTTATATGGGAACAATTAACCTTTCATTATCTGCTTTCTGAGTTAGGATGTAACACAAAAGCAGCACAAAGGGATGTCATGATTTCAAGGAAGCAGGACCCATACTCACTTGGCAGAGACCGGGTCTGTGGTTAAAACCCATCCTGTATACTCCTTCTCACTCGCTGTCACTCTGACTTCTTTGTGAGTGTAATTTTGCCATTCTAAGGGGCCTTTCTTCATCCATTCATTCATAGCGCCAGCCGGCCAGATCTAAAACAGCCACCATTCGGGTTAATATATATGTTCCACTCAAGCACGTGTCTTACCCCTAATCTCCACCCTAGAGGTAAATAACATCTGGGATTTGCCTCAAGTTCCATATATCAGGAAAATAGTTATTGCAGTATTTACTCTTCAGTCTGAAAGCTGCGGGGACCCCGCGTCGCCGCGGAGCGCAGGATGGGGTAACTCGTCTGGCACTTCTATTCCACCCTCAATCCCATTCCAGATCGCCCTCACGTGGGCTTTGAACTCCCGCCTGCAGATGCTCAAACCCTTTCACTCTGCTCTCCTTGGAGCAAAGGTCATTCCACACCACTTTTAGCCAAAACTGAAGCAGAAAACTGCTATTCACCCACTCCCTCTTTGGCTCTACGTGTCCGTTGGACCCGGCTGGGGAGAGGCCCCGGATTTGACGATTTCCTTTCACTATTTGTTTGGAGGATTCTTAACGAGGGGGTAGCAGCTCAGCCTACAGAGCTCGGATATCCGGGCCTGGCCTGCAGCCGCATGGCACTTAGAGCCGTACTCAAACCAGGTGGTACTTAATGGTTAATCCTGACAAACGAGAAAAATACCAGTTAAATCTCCTAGCAGCGCCCAGTTCTCAGCAGCCACCCTGTGAGGAAGGAGTCTGCAGAACGGAGCCCACCTGGGCCCGGCATGCTTTGCGCTGCGTCCTCACGTCCTTCCCCAGAATCCTCTGTTTTGTAGTCCTTGGCCTTAGTCAAACCTGGAGGGGCGCGAGTCGCGGGACTTGGATGTCAGAGGACGTTACTGGGTGCGGGCAGGGGCTGTAATAATAAGTCCTTGTTCACTAGGGCCACCCGTCTCCACTGCCACGACGGACATTTCAAAAAAGAATTTTAAGAGGAAAATGCTCCTGCCAGCTCCTCGTTTAGAAATGGAATTCCACTTTTGCCGTGGATTGAAAGCGCAGGAACCCGCTAGGTAAATTCTAAAGCTCTGGAAGTGGGAAGTGAAAGTGCCTTGGAGAAGAGCGACAGAGCCAAGGTATTTCTTGTTTGTTTGGTCTCTGGAAGGTAATTAAGATGCCCGCTCCTTGGAGATGTGCCCTTGGTACCGTCCTGCAGGAGGTGCGGAAGCTGGAAGGAAAAGCACGGGGTTGTGTTGAGTCCCACCCATCTGTTGACTCACTATAAACGCCCCACCCCAAATGGAAAGGAGCCAAGACTCGCTTCCACAGATTTCTGGTCGCGTACTTGGCTCCTGGCATGGTCCAGAATTGTTTCTGGGCTGTGATCCTGAAAAATGGTACAAGGTAGTAAATGTTGAGTTCCCGCAAACGTGAACACGAAGAGAGATTTACAGAAAACTGAATTGGAGGACTATCAAACTATGATGTAGAAAACATCGAAAATTAATCAGCTTTTCCCTTGCTACTTGCGATTTGAGTTCCACATAATCTTTGAAATACTATATTGATTCTGTATGTTGTCATCATTTCAAATAATCCTTCTACAGCCTTCACTTATTGAATGATTGGCTGATGACATTAAAATGGCTTTAGTGGATTAAATTAGATTTTGCCAGTTAAAAGTCCTCTTTAAATCTACAAAGAGCTAATATAAATACCAGTTATATTAAGGAAAACATTTGACCTCATAAAAATCCAGTCCAAAAGAGCTACAATCATTTTTGATAACTGGTCATTTGCATTTTTTAAAAGATTTTATTGGGGAAGGGGAGCAGGACTTTATTGGGGAACAGTATGTTTTTCCCAGGACCCATCAGCTCCAAGTCAAGTTGTTGTCTTTTCCATCTTAGTCATGGAGGGAGGGCGCACCCCACCATCCCATGTGGGAGTTGAACTGGCAACCTTGTTGAGAGCACACTCTCTAACCAAGTGAGCCATCCAGGTGCCTGGGAGCTCAGCGGCAGCTCATTGTCTTCACTCTAGTTGCGGAGGGTGCAGCTCCCTGGCCCATGTGGAAATCCAACCGGCAACCCTGTTGCTCAGAGCTGGGGCTCTAACCAACTGAGCCATCTGTCCTCCCCTGCATTTTTTTAAAATTGAGGAATATTGGGGAACAGTGTGTTTTTCCAGGATGTCAAGTCGTTTTTTCAATCTAGTTGTGGGGGCGCAGCTGATCTCCAAGTCAAGTCGTTTTTTCAATCTAGTTGGGGGCACAGCTCACTGGACCATATGGGAATCGAACCGGTGACCTTGGTGGTATGAGCACCGCGCTCTAACCACCAAGAGAAACAGTCACCCCGTCATTTGCATTGTAAACCTTATAGCTACAGTTAACAATGAAAGACTTTGACCTTTGTTATATATATATGTATGTATGTATGTATATGTATATGTATATGAATGTATGTATGTATTTCTACAAGTAGAAGTTAGCCTCAAGCTTAACTAAGTGATGAGACTGGCAATTTCCTTCCCTTCTCTCTCCTCTCCTTTTAGTCTCCTAAAGTGTCATTCCCAGCATCTACTGATGCAAATCACTGACTTCTAACGGACTGAGCCCAACCCATACCCTAACACCAGTTCTCAAAAAGGCACTCTCCTGTAGCTGGTCCTCACTGAATTGAGATAGCGCCACTTCCATTCCCTGGCCAACACCTACCCTTGCTCCCCCTGGTGCGTCCCTCCTACCAGCTGGTGCCTTCTCTCACATTCCCTACTTTTCTCCCTCTTTCCCCAGTCCATCTCCTTCCTAAGACCTGCCTCCTCCTGAAACCTTCACACACACACACACACATTTAACTCCTTCCTCTGCCAATACCAAAATTGCTTATTTTAGATTTTTGAGTACGTATAGTTTAATTTTAGTAAGGTCTGTTTTTTTATTAAAGTTTATTGGGGTGACAATTGTTAGTGAAGTTACATAGATTTCAGGTGTACAATTCTGTAATACATCATCTATATATATCACAGTGTGTTCACTACCCAGAGTCAGTTATCTTTCCATCACCATATATTTGATCCCCTTACCCTCATCTACCAGCCCCCTCCCAAGAAATATTTTTTACAGAAAGTTTTCTTAAATGCCCTAAAGAAAATCAGAAGTTTAAAAACTGTCAATAGTCTTACACTCTTCACTGTTCTTTATCCTGGTGCAAAGATAAACCTGGACTGCCCTGACTAAATTATCAGTGTTGGGTCTTAAAAGTAGGTAAAAAATGCAGTGGGGGTAGGAGTGGTAATTTACTATATATTTCATGCAAGGTAGGTCAGAAAAAAAAATAATCCTGATCATTTTGGCCCAAGATTTTTTTAATGTTCTGACTTTTTCATTTATTCAGCAAGTAGAATCCATTAGAAGCATCCATTTATTATGTCCATGTTTATTCTTCAAGCATATATTATATACCTGTACATGCTATGCTTTCTGTTAAGAACTAGGAATTCAAAAAAACTAATTTTAAAAATGTCTTGCTGTTGGCGAGATGATACATGATGTCTCCTTGTAAACATGTAAGCTATCGTTCTACCTGGAGGTGGTAGGAAATGGGAAGGGTTGGGGAAAGGGTTCTTAGAAAGCTTTTAAAGAAGTAGCCCTTGAATTTGATGTATAGGCAATGATAACCACCCACAAAAAATTCTGTGTCTATGGGATACAGAATCTGATCAAAGGAGGTATAGGTTGGAGTGAAATCAGTGGGCTGGGAGTTTTAGCAACCTTGGTTTCAATTTTGGTCAAATCCGTAGTGTCCTGTTAAACTGGTTTTCCTGAAAAGAAAATCCTTGATTTGTACCATTTGCTAATTTCTATAATGTACATATTCTCACCATGGCTGATTTAAAGGTACCAATGATTTAACAACTGGCTCAAAAAAATTATGAACATTTGGGGGTGGCCGGTTAGCTCAGTTGGTTAAAGCGCTGTGCTCTTAACAAGGTTGCTGGTCAGATCCCCACATGGACCAGTGAGCTGCCCCCTCCACAACTAGATTGAAGACAACCACTTGACTTGGAGCTGATGGGTCCTGGAAAAACACACTTAAAATAAAAGTTAAAAAAAAAAATGAACACTTAACAATGGGCTCTTTTGAGCCATTTTAAGCTGGTTCCTATACACCACTGAATGTGCTCCTACCAGCTTTATGACTTTGTAAGTCATTTGCCTTCTTAGATTTCAGTTTTCTTACCTATAAGTGAAAATGTGGGATTAGATGACACAAGATCTTGTCAGCTCTAAATCTTCATGACTAAGATAGTCACTTAGTAAGCCCAGTAGAGCCTCTAAGGGCAGGGGCCATGTCTGTATTATTTACTACTATACACCCTATCTCTAGAGCATTGCCTCGTATATACCGTGTTTCCTGAAAATAAGACCTAATCGGACAATCAGCTCTAATGCGTCTTTTGGAGCAAACATGAATATAAGACCCGGTCCTTACTTATAGTAAAATAAGACTGGGTCTTATATAAGACCCGTTCTTGTATTTATTCATTTTTGCTCCAAAAGACACATTAGAGCTGATTGTCCAGCTAGGTCTTATTTTCAGGGAAACATGGTAGTAGGTGCATAATTTGAATTTTTATTTCTTAATTGGCTACATAGTACCTAATATGGGCCAGGCATTATTCTAAGAACCTTCAAACAGCTCATTTTATGGTGAATAAATACTCCAAAGAGAATGTGAAAAAATTGAGTGATGGAATGATGATTAAATTTATTTGTTAGAAAGGCTCCAGAGAAATTGGATGTGGGGAAAATAGGGAAGTAAACAGCATATACAGCATGAAACTTTAAGTAAAATGTAGCCTCTCTACTCAACAAAGCAGTGGTATTGGGGGTGGGGGGAATTCCAGAACCACTTTCCAAATGGAAATCCAGTTTTAGGGAGCCCTGCCCAGAGGGGAGATTTTACAACCTCAGAGAGGGAAGATTAGTTTCCCTAGCAGCACAGTGAAGATAGAATTGTTTTCCTAGGATAAAAATGCCTTGAACAGACTTTGTGAACTCTTACACACTAAATAAATGTAATGCGTGAAAGTTTAGAAAACTGCTTCTGTGTCATTGCCTATCAAATATGGTAAATAAAATGGATGTGATTATATCCGTGATTCATTTGTGCAAAGAGACCATCTATAATATGTGTAACCAAGGAATGTAGGGATGAGCGAATTTTCTAATGAGCGAAATTCTAAACTAAGGGACCTGGTTGTATTTTCTGGAAGCAGGACTGGAATGGGATTGTATTTTAGTAGATGAATACTTAATCATATTGTACCCTACTTAGACATTCAGTAACCCAGAGTTGGCAGCAGAAGGCAAAGAAGAAGAAGGTCAGCAAGCAAAAGGCGGGGAGGTATTTCTCAGAGACTGAATCTGGGAGGCAAGGACTTTCCAGAGATGTATCCATATTGCTTCATTAGATCTCACCCAGACCTGGAGTAGATACTCGTCAAACTATCCCTCTCTATATTCTGATGGCACGCTCACCATACTGCCTCGTGACCCCTCCCTGGTTTTGTAGGTACACTGATAATCAGGAGAAATGGTTCTTAAGACGGAAACATGAGCGCTTTCTAGTCAATAGAAAGCAAAAGACCAGAAGTCATAATCTAAGGGGCCAACAGGTCATATTGGACTGGCAGATAAGTATAATATCTGCACAGTATTCAATTTCTTTATAATTTGAAAGCCTTTCGATAAGTTGGCTCTCTCTTCTTCACAACAAGTTCCCACCACTTTTATTATTTTACACTTGGCTATTTCATGTTTGTATTTCTTGCCTGATCCTTACAGGAAATTGAGTTTGCAACTCTGAAACAGTCCCTAATATAAATAAATAAGTTAACAGAGTAAATTGTACCTTAATGTCTTGTGAGTTTCACTGGTGAGAATGAGCCTCAAAGTGTCTAGTCAACTCTTGGGCCAGTTAAAGGCCAGAACCTGTGCTGTGGGTAGCAACGTCACCAAGGAAATGTCAATCACAAGATTTTCTGTTAGATCCCCATAGTTTTCTCTACCTTGATCTCGTTCCCTTGCCCCCTTTCCAACTGTGCCCCTCTGCTACCATTTTGTAGCTTATTGTCATGTACATATGTGTAACTGCAGGTTAGTTCATTTAACAATTCTTTCCCACAGCCTCCTAATTAATGAGGCTTGAAAGCTAAAACAATCTCAGCTTCCCTTGTAGGTAGAAGTGGCCATATGAATATTTCCGGCCAATGAGATATATATACATGGAAGTTCCTAGGAAGGCTGTCCCTTCCAATATAAAAGGACAAGGCCTCCTAAGAAAGTCTTTTTGCCCCTTAACTGTTCCTCCTCCAGCCTGCCTGATTGGACAGAAAGCCTGGAGGTGAGGCAGCCTCTTTCCACCATGAACAAGCATACATGAGAAGGTTTACATGCCACGCACAAAAGGAAAAGATAAAAAGAACAATACTGAACTACCAACCTTCAGATTTCTTTTGTTTGGAACAAATAAACTCCTGTCTGTTTAAGCAACTGTTTTAAATGTTTCCATCCCCAACAAAATGTTTTCTAACTTGTCTCCTTAACAAAGTCCTCGGGAGAGAGACCAGGCTTTATCTTCATATCCTCAGTACCCTGTTCAGTGCCTGCATATAGTAGGCACTCAGCATATATTTGCTTAACCAATTAATAAATTTGCTATTCATTGGAAGAAACTGGGACAAAACACAAAATCGTAATTTAGGCAGAGGGTTACTTATTTCATAAGTGACCAAGATAAACTAAGAACAGAAAAAGCAAATTAACAGGTCAAATTTTAGATTGGCAAAGCAGGTAACAAAGGAACCTTTGCTTTTTCCAAGAGTAATTTAAATCCTTTTCACTGAAGAACAATGTATTATTATCCTTACTGGTAGTAGTAGTGATAATAAATGTGCATCGACTCAATCTTAATTAACACAGGTAAACCATGAGATGGGAACTATTATCATCCCAATTTTACAGCTAAGGAAACTGAGGCACAGGGGCCCGAGGCCACACAACTTGTGAGAGCGAGGCAGGGTACACATCCAGGCAGCCTCCCTCTGAACCTCTATACAGTACCGTCATTATTAAATAATGGCAAATAACTCAAGCATAGTTGTGCATCTGAAAGTCTATTTTTAATTAATGAGGAACATGTTTTTCAGCCTAAGCATTTCTGAATTTCATTGTGCTCCAGTCGGTTGTTTCGACACCCAAAGCATTACGATAATGGGTTTCACTCACGTGTTGTAGCAAAGCAAACTTACCCAGTGACTTGTTTCTAAGGGTGATTGCAAGGAGGATACACAGTCAGACTTAACGGTCTAGAAACTAGTGACTGATTTTATGCCTCAGGCAGGTAAAACAATACCACGCCCCATTGGCTGCTATTTACTTTCAGATTAGTCCACTAGCAATGGCAACAGAATAGGTGCAAGTGGTTTAATTATATTGAAGAGCTGGTCTGAATAGGAATTATGCCTTAGGGAGGGCAGCTAAAGGGAAGGCTATATATAGGCAACTAAACTCTCCCTCCAACAGCCTAGTCTTGTCTTTTTTTTTTTCCCTACCAAATGCATTTATCCTCTTGTCCTCCTCCAATTATCTTCAAAGGGTGGGTGTGTGTGTGAAGGGGGGCGCTGTTTCTTCTCTATCCTGTGGCAAATCATTAGACACGTATTTCAGCTTCCTAATGATAACAGGTAAAATAAAATATACTGAGCACACAGGGGAAAGTATCTTGTCTGGTATAAAAAGCCAATAAAAATTAATATGTATGAGAGAAAACCATTCAGAGTCTATAGTGTTCAGTACATCATTGTTTTGAAATGTCAGTAAGACCTTAAAGTCTTGTTTTCCAAAGACTTTTTAAAAAGTCTTTACTGATTAAATAACATTTATAGGGCACTGGGATTCCTAGTGGAGCTACTTTCCTATGGTATTTGCGAGTTGTATACGTTATTTAGTGAGATGTTAAAAAACATTTTTTCAGTTTTTGAAAATATTCTCTAACATGATTGATAAATTCATAACTATATGAGAATATATTTTATCATGTATGTCATTTGCCTTTTCTTTTTCAAGAATGTACATCACTCCATTTGCCAGGCTAAGACATTCCATTTGATACTATAGAGAAGAGGAAAAAGTAATTCCTTTCTTACATGTTACTGGTCAGATTCATAGCAGTTGCCTCTTCTTGGATTTCTTCCACAAATTTCTACCTGTTAATTAACCATGCCGGCTGTAGACACTTCATTCATAATAAACAAAACCACACTTTGTGTCTAAATCACTTTTCTTTAGCTATTTGTTCAAGGGCTATGTGAGCCCTAAACTGTAATCGAGCTTCCATGGAATAGTCTTTGTAGTTTTTTATGTTGTCTAGGTTTTTTGTTGCCATGGCATAATCTCCTTTCAGATAGTGTAGAATGCCCAGTTCATAGTAAGTGTACGGCACTAGATAGTGGTCATATTTTAACAATTTCTCCTTTTGAATGACTGAATTAAAGTACTGTTCAGCTGCTGAATATTTGCCTAAGTGTTTCAGGCATAGACCTTTTATTAAATTTAGCAAACTCATGTCATCTGTGCCATACTCTTTATTTGGATTTTTTCGTAAAAAGTCTTCTCCTTTGTCAATTATTGATAGCCAGCATGAAATAAGGTGTAGTTTTTTGCTCATGACTCGGAAACCACTCCAGGCATAAATGAATTCCAGAATGGGCTGTGCTATAAACCAGTCTGAAGTAGTACCATAGCGCTGACCCTTCTCAGCAATAAACTTTTCTATTGGCACAGAAGTTCCTGAAAATTTGATTTTCAGACTATCCACTTTTAAGAAGAGAGAGCTCATATCCTCACTTACTGATTTTGCAAAACCAGAAGGCAGCAGGGCCAGGAGCATAGCTTTACTGTATGAAAAGATTGCCTGGGACCACCTGCTGCTGTGCGAGAGCAGGTTGGCATACTCGTAAGCCGGCTTCCACTCCTGCAGAAAAAGGTGGCACCACATGAGTTCCCAGTAACAGAGGTGATGAATCTGCTTCCATTCATTCTGAATAAAAATGCACTCTTCTAATGTTAACTGTGCATTTTTAAAATGTCCTTTCAGCATACTAAGACGTGCATGAAAAAATTTAAGTATGACACACCTTGGAAATTTCTGGAGGTACATTAGGAAGAGATTCTCTGTGGTAGAACTGGAACCCACTTCAACACCAAAAGCTACATAGATATAGTTGTAATAAAAGAGTAGAGTCAAAATACTTAAGATATTATTTATATGGGATTCAGATGCACTCTCATAAAGCAAAGTCAAGCCTACCTCTCTATCACCATAATATCCAACAATATTGAGTAACTTAAGTGTCTTTGGTGGCACAAGTGATAACATCAAATTGAATGCTCCAAGTCCAAATTTTACTCCTCCAACAAGGTGTCTGTAGGTTTTGATTTGGCTGTTAGGTATCTGTGTTAATACTTGTTCGCAGTCTTTGTATATTTGGTAACTTAACCCAATGTTGATCCCACTTTTAAGAAAACCAAGCATACTGTCATCCTGTATAAAAGATATAGTGGATTTCAAGATCAAACACTCAGCATAGCAGACTTCTGCATGCAGTTCCACTTCTTTGACAGCTCTTATTCCCGGTTTACTCACTAGATGAGAAAAGCTTGTCACCCTAGCTTTTTTTCGGAAACTGTTACAGGTTTTCAAAGCTTCCTTTACAGCAGTCATTCCAATCTGTACATCCTGTGGATCAAAAGTCAAGATGGCCTTGACAATCATAAGGATACCATAAATCAGAGCATGGTACATGCTGTTTTTCGACCATGGATGAATGAAGTTTATGGCATCTGAGAATCTGTTATTTAGAAATAAATACAATCCAGTTGTGCATTCTTCCAGGGAAGATACTAGATTCATTGTTGTTGCCACAGGGATAATTTCATAGGCGTCTTCAAACTTCTCCTCCTTGTCATTTTCTTCCTTGCATAGCGTAAATGATGTCAAGTCACCTTCATTATCATTTTCTCTTTTACATACAGTACGTGACATATTTGCTTCCCCACTTGAGAGATGGGAGATACTTGCAGTGGAGTGATGTGACTGCAGTGAGGGTGGCTTCTGTTCTCCAGACTGGGGTCACTTCTTCTACAGCCTGAGGTATTGCTGTTATTACGGAGGCAGACAAACTAACAGCTGTGAGGTGCGCATTAGGATAATCTCATCTAGGTCAGACAAAAGGGGGGAAAAGATAATTTCATTTACCTAGAAGACGTATTTCTGAAAAGTTCAAATCATTCGGAATGTACTAAAGAAAACATGCTCTTTTAAAAAACATTGTGAAGTAAATCCTTTGTAAATAAGAGTTCTTCTGTAAGCGTCCCTCCAATCTATCATTTTCATAAGATCATGCTTTTGTGTATTTGTGTGTTAGAATTGTACTGTGATAGCTGTAAAATGTCTCTAGAAAGGCCCTGAGGGCAAGAATCTGGCTGGAAAGGGGAATGTATTTGCATAGGCCTCTAGTTAAGACTGAGGAAGGAGTGAATTGTCCAGACCAAAAAATAAAGATTATAGGAATGAAAAATCCATTCCATGTTATTCTTAGTAACATCACTCTAATTCAATTAATCTATTACAACACTACTAATCATAATTATTACACAACACTACACAACATTACACAATTACTACACAACACTAATCATAATTACAATGCTTTACAATTACAAGTATACTTTAAAATGTACTTTAATTCTGTATTTTGACAAGTTAAAAGAAGAAGGGGAAGGTAAAGCAGAGGAGACTAAACAAAGGAAAGGGATTTAGATTTTACACAGAGGGAAGAGAACAAACAGAGGGAAAATATGTTATACGTGAGAAAAAAATGATGAAGAGAAGGATAGCCTCAGTGGTATTATTTTAGTTAAATTGCTTGTTTTTATACCTTAAGGTTTAGTTATGTCTCACAGTATTAGCAACTGTAATAACTATCCATTGAAAAGCTAAGTTAGTTACACATTTATCTAAAGGTTCAGTTCTGAGTGAAAAAGCCATCCATGTATCCCATTAAGAGGGAAATTTTCCATTTAATATTTTTGGACCACGGTTGACTGTGTGGGTAACTGACACCACGGAAAGCGAAACCGCAGATAATGGGGGACTACTGTACAGGCAATTTAATAATTTTAAACATATTGCCAAATTGACCCTCAAATAAATTGTATTATTTCATATTCCCATTAATGGGCATGAGTGCCAATTTCACTGCACTACTGACAAAAAAAGTATGTTGTTTTAATTTGTATTTTTAGTAAGGATAGTCATTTTTTTTTGTTTTGTTTTTTTGCGTTTTCAAACCCTTTTTTTTTTTCCTCTATTTTTTATTGGGTAAATTCATGCTTTGTTCTTTACTAAAGATTCTAGACTCTTGGATTCTGGCAACTACATAAATCTGGAAAAAAAAAGATTTTTTCTATCAAGAAAACAGATGACATTAAAAAAAATTACTCTTAGCATCCTTTCATTAAAAAAATGTGGGGAGAAGCATTTTAATGTAAAAAAGTAAGAAAGATAAATCCACAGACTAAAAGATGGTTCTTTCCAAGAAAGACTTGTTGGCAA
This sequence comes from Rhinolophus sinicus, assembly GCF_057876585.1. Classification (NCBI taxonomy): domain Eukaryota; kingdom Metazoa; phylum Chordata; class Mammalia; order Chiroptera; family Rhinolophidae; genus Rhinolophus; species Rhinolophus sinicus. The sequence continues at coordinate 164,593,003 of NC_142502.1, forward strand.
TAGTTCCTATTTTTTCTGGGATTGGAGAAATTTTCATCAAAGTTCAGACTGACAGTCCTTATATCAGGATGTGGGAACCATAGCTCTCACCATTCTGCAATTTTTAGGTCTTAGTCTCCTTTGAAAAACAAGGTGGTTAGACTAATAAAATTCCTTCTATATCTAAATTTCAAGCCATTTCTTTTATAGGTAGTCTCAACTTAATTATCTGTTTGAGAGTTGTAGTGTATGTAGCTATTTGTCATTAGCTTTGAAATAGACTTTTTAAGTTTTTAAATAAAGGTATACCTAATACTATACAAATTAGCTTCAAAGACTAAACTTTGTAGAAAAAGTGACAATTTCCCCATTGCTCATGAACACACATCTCCCCATTCCATAGGTAAATACCTTTGCATATAACCCTTAAGAGGGTTTTGGCATTTGATTCTGTGATTTCTGGGGATTGATTTCTCATGAAGAGAATTTCTTTTTCTGAGTTGTTGCTTCTTATAAAAGTTAGAATGTTTTTCTCTTTGTGGATTGGGTGAACGAAGAAAAGTGACAATTTCCCTTACTGAAGTCAATGAGTGAAGGGACAAAGATATCTTAGGAGTGGCCACTTAAGACTGTTCACTATGTCCAGAGTCTAGTGGTCCCTAGCTTTGCAGAAACAGAACTTCAATTTTGTCAGTGCACCCAGATTATATCAATTTTTTAGCAACTGACAAAAGGTTTGTCAGACTACTGCTGCTACCACTACTGCTCTTCCTCCTCCTGCCAGCTAACATTTATTGAAAACTCAGTATGTGCTAGACTCTTTGCAATGTTATTTACTCAGCTTTCCTCATCTAATCCTAAAAACACCTCTTTGAGATTGGTACTATTATTAAACCCCATTTTGCAGATGAGGAAGTTGAAGTACCAGGAGATGAAAAACTTAGTTAGGGGTACGCAGGATTAAATGGTGGAGCCGAGCTTCAGACCCATCCATGTCACACTCCATGAGTTTATGCTCTTAATTATTATACCACACAACCTCTCCTAGAAAAAGGTTTTATAAACGAAAACCATTTTTATTACAGAACATATTTATATTCATGGAAGATCAGTAACAAAACACTAAAGGGAGTCAATGGTCTTGAGCAGTAAGTATTTCTCTAAGTACAGGATCAGTTTCTCTCCTTCCAAGACAGTGCTGAAGAAACTGCTAAACTCTAAAAGTCTAAGCTAGTGTAGCTCTCTAATTAAGACACCAAGCTGACCACGTCTCTTACATTAATATTCCATTTTTTTTAAAGTTTATTGGGGTGACAATTATTAGTAAAGTTACATAGATTTCAGGTTTACAATTCAATATTCTTTCTTTAGAGAAGGAACAACACAATTGATGGGTTTAAGGCTCGATGGTTTTACAGTTTCACACTTTTTAATATTATCAGGCATTCTGCAGAAAGCCTCACTCTTCCTAGATTGTTTTACACTCCTAATCAGCCATTTTGGTAATATTTGTGTTAGTGGGGCACTCTTCCATCCCATTTTTCTTCCTAGTTTCACTCTTTGAAGTTGGCCAAAGCACTGGTGTTAACTGTTGCCCTCCATATTTCAGTACTGATGGGAGTCCAGTACTTGGCTAATGAGAAGTTAATTTCTTTATACAATCTGAAAGAATTATAAACATGCCTCTAAGAATTTTTCCTTCCCAGAATTCTCAAGAGCACTCTAGAGGAAACAGAAGATTATAACATTTTGAAAAAAGAAAAGAAAGTTGTAGTTGAACACAGCTGTCTGGATTGACCTACAGCACATACATACATAAATACATATTAAAAGACTAGTGTTTGTAACTACAGACTATTTACATTAAAAATCAATATATGTGCAAAAAGTCTAAACTTGTTTTTCTTGTTTTAAGGTTTTCACATCCAAGCTAAAATGGTGACAATGACTTATAAGTGAAACTAAAATGGAGAAGAAACTAAGATAAAAAATGAACTTTTTCTTTTATGCTTCTTTGAAAATACTGATCTAGGAAATGCAGATAAATTTTGAAAGCTGCTGTAAAAGGATTAAGAATTATCCCCACCCCTTCCTAAACTAATAGTATTATCAATGTTTAATTAACAACAGTAACATATTAAGAATTACTCAACATTTCATATTAGGAAATATTAGAATATTTGTTGAATTAAATAGCTTTCACATTCAAATTGAATCTGGGAATGTGATATTAATTTGAAACAGAGTCCTAGAGGCAAAAATTTTTGTAGGTAAAACTGATTTCAAAAGAATCAGTAGGAATAAAAGTACTCTGTACAATTAAAATCTCCCTGATTTGGATTGACATTTAGTGAAAAGACTTGGTTACTTGTTCTTAGAGAGTGCTCAGTAAAATAGTGTACAGAAATAGTACAGAGTACTATTATTTTTTCATGGCAACTATGTTAACAAAGCCCAGCCTAGAATTGGCCCTCTTTTAATAAATAATATGTAATTAGCTTATTAAAGCACCTGTCTTCTAGAGAGGCATGCAAACCAGTCAGGGTTTTTATCCCTTTTCCTTTAATGTGCTTGAAAGTATTTGTTGTAAGTTGGAAAATTGCTTCTTTATGTATTGTTTGCACTATCATTTGCTTTGCTTAGAAATTACCTTTTGTACAATAGACTTTGTATTCAGAGCCAAAAAAAAGTTACTGTGGCCTATTAGGAGCTATGCAGTATAATAAGTACTATCTTTCAATAAGTTATCTATGCCTTGTCCAACAGCAACTTTTATAAATTCTTAAGAGAAGTCAAATTAGTGAGGCTTTATAGAATTGATACTGTATTCTTTCAGGGAGTATGTAAAAAGATCTTTATCGTTTAATCCTTTTGAGAAGAACCCTGTTAAGTAGATAATAACAGAAATCAATATGACTAAGGGAGAACAAAATGGAAAACAAAAAACAAACAAAAGAACAAAAAATAACAAAAGACTAATGGACAACAAATATAATATACTCTATAGAACTTGTATTTTCTTACTAGAGATCCTTGAGACAGACTAATTCCATAATTTGACAAATCTTTAAAAACGTGTATAAATTCATAGCATTACCTGGAGAGTTCCATACTGTAGTCACCTGAATAAAGGCTTACTCAACTATGCCCTCTTTCTCCTATACTCTGTATCCCACACCTACACACACCAAATGAAGCTACAGCAGATGAAAAAACACACACAAATACCTAAGGATTTTCTCTTTTATGTGAAACATTTCCAATTCGTGTGTTCCAAGTATTTATGGCATAACGTCTTTTTGGTGGACGGTAAAACAAAATTTATACGTGTATTTGTAGAGATGGTGTATGGCAGATGCAATGTGCAAAATCAAAACTGGATTTTAAGTGATTCTAACGTAAAGAAAAGGTTTTCATGTGTTTGATTTATGGAGTGGCTAAGCTGCAAGCGGCTGCTACTCAAAGATGACTTCAGTCCCAGTCGTCAGGATCTGAGTACTTACTGGCTGAGATGTTACTACAGTCCAAAGCAAAAAGCACTAGAAGGGAAGCATAAATAAACTACTTATGCTTCAAATGCAAATAATTTCAGAATTGCCACTACCCAAAACGCTTTAAGGACTTAGGGTTTTGTCACAATTTCAATATGACGGGGGCAAAAAAACAACAACAAACAACTCTACTCCTTTGTCCCCCTGACTCCCAGAACTCGGAAGGTATCGGTGAAAATTAGTGGCTGGTTCTGAAGGGGTTGGAGGGTCGGTGCAGGGCGGGCGGTCCCTCGGGGTTCACCTCTTTAGAGGTGTATAGTGCAGAGACCACTGCTCAGAATGGCGGTGTTCAAGGAGTTCTCACCCTAGCCAAACTTCCCATTACCTCTAATGAGCCCCAAAGATCACTAAGTAGGAGTCCAGGCCAGGTCCCCCAGCAGAACGGCGGCGACGGCTGCAACATCAGCGTTTAGATGTCACACTTTCATAAGGCTGGTCTAATGCACCTGTAGTAAGATTACTAGTAGAGCTGAGGGTCCCTAGATTGGGGGAATTAAAGGGAAAAGGGAGAAGGGAAGAAAAATGAGGAGGGTACAGGAAAAAGAGAAGGGAGGGGGCGGGACACCGCGGGTAAGGCAAGGGGTTTACTGGAGGGAATTCTGGAGTTGCCATGGAAACGTATCCCTCCGCCTGTGCGCGGTGTTTTAGGTTCTTCAGTTCCCTCCGCGTTGCTGCTCGGTTGTGTCCGCCCAGCTCCTTTGTGCCGCGCAGAACGTCGAGGTGGCGCATGCGCAGAGAACCCCAGCCACCGCGTATATAAGCACGAACCCAGGCTCTTCCTTGTAGTGCCGCCGGACCGTTGGCGAGTGACATTGTGTGGAGGCTTTTGTGTTACTCGTTCTGGGCGGTGCGAGCTAAAAGCAGAGCTCGCGGGACAGTCCAGTCATCATGTCGCGTTACGGGCGGTACGGAGGAGGTAAGAGGCTAGGGACCAGGGAGGGATGTTGCTGTGGGTGTAGCGAGTATTGCGAGGCCATGGGGTTGGCGCGGCGGTTGGGAGACGGTTATTCCGCGTGCGTAATGGCGGCTTCCGCGCACACCATACGAAGCCGGAGGCAGCGGGGGCGGGGTATTGAAGGAAGACGGGATGGCGGTTGTAGGTCTGTGCCAAGTTCCATGTTAATTCTTGGGCATTTTCGTTTCCCGCCCCAGCTCAAGGCAGGCCCACAATCACTATTTTCCTGTTGCCCTTCTTCGAGCCGCCCGCCTGCCCCCCACACCCCCCCGCCCTCGGCTGCCATTTTGCGCACATTGACGAGCATGGTGGCGCATTTCCTTGGCGCTTTCCCGCCACTTTAGCGGACAGATCTGGTCGCAGCCATAAAATCAAGGGTGAATTTGAGAGTGAACAAAATTGTGACAGCTTCGAGCTGCGCATTCTCGTCATATAGTCGGTCGAATTGCGGAGTGGGTATGGAGACATAATCTTTTCGTCTGGCGGCTGGTTTCTTTTCTCTTTTAGCTCTTTCGAGCGCGGTTAATGGCTCTGGGGCGGGGAGCTGGACCTTTGGGCGAGCCTGCGCCTGGGGCGGTTGCCGTGGAGGACGAGAGCCGGCGCAGCCCTGCTCTCCCCGTCAGGCCCCTAGCGGGGCCCGCCCGCCGCCGACGCCGCTGCCGCCGCCGGCCCGCGCGCTCGCAGCGCGCCCGGGGCTGCCGGGACTCGGGGGCGGGGCCGGGGCGGAGCCCGCTTCACGCCTCGGAATATCCTACCACGCATCTGTACCTGTGGTTTGGAGGTTTCCCCCGTTATTAGAATGTTAAGAATTTTGTCATATATCTAGATTTTAAGAAACTCGTTGGTTTTAAGACTAAATTCCATCTTTGATAGAGCACTAAACATGCCTTGCACAATCTTAAGGATGGCCTGTTTTAACGCAAAGAATTCATTCATACTTAGATCAAATTTTGCATAACGTGCATTCTTCTATTTGCATTTTTAAACAGAAACCAAGGTGTATGTTGGTAACCTGGGAACTGGTGCTGGCAAAGGAGAGTTAGAAAGGGCTTTCAGTTATTACGGTCCCTTAAGAACTGTGTGGATCGCAAGGAATCCTCCAGGATTTGCCTTTGTGGAATTTGAAGACCCTAGAGATGCAGAAGATGCAGTGCGAGGCCTGGATGGCAAGTAAGTAAGATGTTGGTTATGAAACGTATCGTATGTTCATTAGAATATTCCTGTGGGCTGGGTAGTGAGCTTGGGTGCTAAACTTGGATTCTCTAGTCTTTCTGGAGATTGTAAATAGCTGATCATAATTTATTAACTTAAGAAGGAGAGCAAAGGTGGAATTGGAAGGACTTAGAAAGATAGCTGGAGCTTGTAAAGGCAGAGAGTAGTTGGAAAGTCCTAAATCGACATGTCACAAGTATTTTCTTAGCATTAGAATTGTATCGTTTTTCTTTTATAGGGTGATTTGTGGTTCCCGAGTGAGGGTTGAACTATCAACAGGCATGCCTCGGAGATCTCGTTTTGATAGACCACCTGCCCGACGTCCCTTTGATCCCAATGATAGATGCTATGAATGTGGTGAAAAGGGGCATTATGCTTATGATTGTCATCGCTATAGCCGGCGAAGAAGAAGCAGGTATTTATTTTAATAAAGGAATGGTTGGTATACTTGTTAATCAAGTAATTCTTTTATTGGCAAGGCAGAAACTAATATTTTTATATAAACTTGAATGTTAATTGTACAGGTGTATTTTACAATTTTTGTTTAATTAAACAAATGTTAATATATTAATAATCAACCTGGTCAAAACCTTTCAGGTTTCTTCGTTTGAGTCAGTCGCCTTGATTCAGAATGTCACGAGCCTTATGATATCATGCTGAGGCGCCTTGCAAATCCGACAATTAAGATCCTCCTAGACCTTGAGGTGATCAGCATAAGAGGCCAGATCCCCTCGAGTCATCTACACCTAGCTTCACCTTATTCTTTAAAGGGCAGAAAATTTGAGTCGGTGATCGCCGTAACAGTAAATTTGGCTTACAATTGGGGCCCCCTCCGGTTTAGAAAGAGGAACACCAGATTGACCACATTCCCAACTAGAAAAATCTTCTTGCGTCAATCAAGCCTCACCTGGCTCATTTGGCTGTCAGTTTGATCGTCGTTAGATTGAAGAAAACATCTAGATGCAGCGATCGGCTATAGATACTTCTAGATCGTCTAGATCTTCTAGACCATGGGCCAAAGAGGGTCGACCTGCAAACTTGCAAGGTTTATTTTAAATACACATTACAGTGTTTTATATTATGTAATTCTAAAATGTAATTTAGCTTTTAACAAATCTTTTTTTAGGTAGTAAAAAAAAAAAAAAAAAAAAAAGACAACTAATAGGCCCAGAGTTTATTACCAAATGAGACACTAAATTTAAATAGTTTTGAGATTTGATTTCAGCAGAGGCACACAAACTATAAAACCGAGTTACCATCTAACATTTTGTTTTTTTCTAACTTGAAAAATAGGTCACGGTCTAGATCACATTCGAGATCCAGAGGTAGGCGATACTCTCGCTCACGAAGCAGAAGCCGGGGAAGGAGGTGAGAGTTTTAATTCAAGTTTTAACAAACAGTAAAAAAACTTTTAATTGGAGATGAACTTAAACTTTGATAATCATTTTTAGGTCAAGATCAGCATCTCCTCGAAGATCAAGATCTGTGTCTCTTCGTAGATCACGTTCAGCTTCACTCAGACGATCTAGGTCTGGATCTATAAAAGGATCGAGGTATTTCCAGTATGTAACACTTTATTTCCCCCCTTGTTTGCATTTGGGTTGTCACGTCTTAATGACAGCAGTAGAGTGTCCTAAGGACACAATTGAAATATTTCAGAAAATATTTTGAGATACAAACATTAAATGGGTATTAACCCTAGCTGTACAGATAGAAAAGTCCAACTAAGGATTTGAAGCGTTGTTAGGTTGTGATAGAGGAGGGTCCAAAGCACAAATCCTCAGATCATTCCGGGCCTCTGAGTAGACATGTTGCTGAAAAGTTCTAAGTCAGATTTTACCTATTGTATAGGTAAGTGATATTAACTCTAAAAGATGATAGTTGCCTGATCCCTCATAAGAAGTCCCCTTAGAAACAGGAAGAGATTTAGAATTAGAAGCAAGTTGAAATAGTTAATTTGATTGCAGGACCCCAAGATGTGCATGCCACCTAATTTGGCTTGTGACAAATTGATGGTCTTTGAACTATGATAGCTTATTGATCTAAGCTATAAAGCTTTACCCAGTTGTGACTGCTTATCACCTGAATAAATCTCAGTTCAGGGGTCCTTTGTAAGATTGATTTGATTCTTTTAAGCTAAAATCAAATCATGTCAATCTTAAGTAAAAAAAATCTATTTTTTCCTCTGGGATGCTATACACTTGAAGAATAGTGTACCCTCTGTATGCTAGAACCACATAATTGAAATGGTGGTTCCTTATTTATTTGACATCAGAGCTTGTTGAGAGAATGATAATTTGTCCAGTCTTAGACTGATATAAGGCAAGAGTTGCATCTTGCTCAGTTTTAGCCCTTCTATTCCTAGCCTACCAAATAACGTGCTCAGGAGGTGTTTAAAGAAATTACTTGTATGGACTAATTGGTATAATTTTTTTTCTCTTAAGATCCCGGTCTAGGTCAAGATCAAGATCCAGGTCTATTTCACGACCAAGAAGCAGGTAAGGGTAAAAATCTGATTAATGCTCTTGTAGTTATATGGCACCAATATCCAAAGAGTTCAAAGTGTTTTGAATTGTTGACGTTTCAAGTGTTAACTCTTAAGTCTAGGTGTTAAGTGGGAACACAGTATTTTATTAATAAACCAAACATTAGAACTTAATTTGTACATGGCCTATTCTGGCTGACTTTTGGACAAGGAATATAAAGCTATAGTGAGAAAGAAATTTGTAATTTTGGTGTTAAATTAAGAGGCCTTTGTTAGAACTGATAGGTGCATGGAGAAGCATTCTGAGAATAGCTGTGCATATAAAGCAAAGTGTAAAAGATTAATCATGATAAAGCAGTTCATTTTATGAAGAACAGTTGTTGGAAGACTGGCTCTTGTTAGCAAAAACTGATAAGCTCTTTCTCGTTTTAACTGCAGCCTGACATTTTTTAAGCTCAGGACAATTTGGGGGTTTTCATGATGCTGTGATTATAAGAGGGGTTGGTTAGTACTTTTCTTAATAGAATTTCTCATGTTTTGACAGCCGATCAAAGTCCAGATCTCCATCTCCAAAAAGAAGGTAAGCTAAATAATTTGTTGCCATGTTTTAACTGTCAAGTGTGGCCTCTGTAGAATTTGTTTGCTTACTGCCTACTTTGCAGGCTTTGAGCTCTTTGGAGAATTGGTGCTATATATATGCATTAAAATGCTAGGTACTAACTTTCTTAGATGATTGCTTTTCGTGCTTCAGTGTCAGCTTATACTTTAGTTGGAAACTGCCGTTAAGATAGGATGATTATTAAGATGTGGGTAGTCCTGTGAACCTTTAATTGTATAATTTCATGTTAAGAAACATGCTTTTTTCCCCCCACATAGCAACAATAGGTAAAAATAGGTTGAAATCTTGTAGCTAAACCGTTGTCTGTCTAGTCGCTACTTAATGAGCTCCCAAAATTCAAAGTTGTCCTTTTTAACTTAACCTTGTAATTTTAGCAAGGAGGCTATTATTGTTAAGCCTAATCTTAAGCAATGACAAATGATTTGTATATAAACCTTCGTGGTGGTCTTTAGATCTCTGCTATCGAAACACATAGTACCTTTAACCACCTTTTAATTTATTGAAGCTGGGTGTTGTACATGAGAAGAATAAGTTTCAGTAGACACTAATGGGTTCCAAACCTAATGTTTTTCTTTTTAGTCGGTCCCCATCAGGAAGTCCGCGAAGAAGTGCAAGTCCTGAGAGAGTGGACTGAAGGTCTCAAGTTCACCTTTTAGGGAAAAGTTATTTTGTTTACATTATTATAAGGGATTTGTGATGTCTATAAAATGTAACCTAGGAAGGGTATTTCAACCATCTAATCAAAAGGATCTGGATTATTACTCTGTAAATTCACAGCAGTAAGATAATATAAATTTTGTTGAATGTATTAACATCCTCTGGTCTGAAAATGGGTTTTTATTTGGCACATTTAAATAAAATGTTTCTAACTAGATTTTTGATCTGTTTTCAATATTAATACTCAATTTGGTAAACTTCAGGAGTCAGCCTTGGTATCAGTCATGTTCATACAGACCTACATTTCAAAGTTTAATGGTGTTAAGTTGTGAACATCATTAACTGTAGTATACATACACTTGGAAAATTCCCTTTTACCCTTAGAGCTTTGGGTAAGATAACTCAAGTCCCCCTTAATAGCATGACTACATCATGACAAGTCCCTGAATTAATTGAAGTTGGTGTTACATATTATCATGCTAATGATCTCAGGCTAGAGGAACCACTGATTAGCCTGTAAATGAGCATGACAAGAACTAAGCCAAGAGTTTGCTTTAAGGTAACTGGTATAAGAAGTAATTGGACTTGATGCTGGAGGAACTGAATTATTTTCTGAAAGCTGTTTAAGAATAGTGACAGGTTTTCAAGCTATTAGATGGGATGGTGTCAAATCAAAACTTTTAGGAAGTTCTCAATGTTACTTTGTTTTCAGCATTAGCTAATTTTATACCAACATTTTTGCATGTTTGAGAAACGGTCTGAATTGGGACAAAACATCTTCATGTAAACCAGCTTTGCAAAATTGTCCAGCCCTGATACTCTCCTTTATCCCTTCAAATGGATTGCCTTATTCTGAGCAGAGATGTGTTAATTCCCAAGGTAGATGTTTCAGTTCCCGACCACCAACATACTTTTATTTTGCCAGGCTGGTGCAAAGTAATTAAAGATGTCAAACAGAAATGTTAATGAGACTAAAGTAGGTTTGTAAATTTCACTTATATTTAGCAATACTTTATGTAGTAGTTTTTTGTTAGCATCTGCTAGACCTTAATATTATAGCCAGTAGATTCTTTATTCAGACTAAAATCTTTAGTAGGGCAGTAACAGTTAATTTTGAGTTTTCTGGTCAAGCTTTACCTTGTATTCTCGAGCCTTGGTTCAAAAACAATGATCATGCAAAAAATGACCAATGCTGGTGGCACAAGTATCTGCCCATGTCCATTTCCTTACGCTTCTTTAGCAAAGATTGGATAGCATTGCCTACTGGTCTGCCCCATTTGTTGGAAGTTTGGATACTTTGTTTTTGGAATTTTGAAAACTGGCTGAATTATGGTTGACACAAAGCTTTGTATAATTGGCAGGTTCATTTGTTGCACTTGGTCAGCTTTAATTGTTCTGTATTATATAAAGATAAGTTTACTCAACAATAAATGCAGAGAACAAACAATCCTGATACTCAATTTTTGGAAGTGGGAGTTCTGAGCCAAGTGTAGGAATCATTAATCGTGTAACTTTGGGATGGATTAGTGGTGTGCTAGAGATTAGTATGAAAGGATATGCAGGAGTTATAGGGGCAAGAACTGTTTTAAAAAACAAGCACAAAGTTCTACCCTAATCGGAAAAGGAAACCTGGGTATCTAGGCAAACACCTTTCAGACCATTGCCTGCAACTCAGCACGCCTGTTAGTATACATCTTAAATGATACACTGGTGCAGTGCACTTTTCTATTTTTAGAGGTTGGGAATGCTAAATTGATTATGTGACTGATCTGAAAAGTGCTGCTCCAGACTCAACCATTCTAAATGTTAAACCTGGCTCTGATTATCTAATTGATAACACATCAGGCACTGAGTGCTTTGGGCATAGAACCTTATCTTGGTCCTCTCACCCAGATATAGAGATAAGTAATGCATACCCTTGACTTCAGTAGCTGTCCCTTGGGCTTTGAATTAGGCTAAGTATCAAGGGAAAGTGTCATACCATCTTGCAGTGCCCCTTCTGAGGACAAAACCTGAGAGGGTCTTGAAATGCCATCAATTTAAAACTTCCTTAAATGAATGGTGGCATTAGGATTGTGGCTGTCATCTTTGTTTAGCCTATCTTGAAGTCTGAAAGAACGCGGTTTCTGATGTATATTGTGCTAACGGGAATAGGAAGCTCTAAAACTGGCAAGTTGGCAGAGTTACCAGAGTGAAGGATAATAGAAATTCATTAGAACTGGCTTAGTGAGCAGCGGTTGCTTAAAGACCTTTGGGAGGGAGGGCTATATAACCTACAAGATGTATATATAATTGTATAGTTGGAAAGACCTGAAGCAAAGGTCAAGGTAACAGATACAGAGGTTGGGTAGGGTGTTTGGGAGGGTGGTGAGAACTGGTGACGGCAAAGAAACGGGGCAGAGGTGCCTAGGTTTATGGTATAGTATTAAAAGCTGTTATCCACAGTTATCTTGAAGGGATAAAGCATCAGTAAGCAGTTTCAAACCTGATACTTTTTTCACATCTTACAGATTTACCATTGTAGTTCTGGTAAAAATATCCAAGGACATTGTCACTTAATCCCCACAACAAAATAGTATTGTTAACCTCAGCTCCCAGAAGAGGAAGTAGGCTCAGAGAGATTGGTAACTGTACTGTTAACCTGCTCGGAGGTAGGAAAAGTTTGAATCCTGCCTAGGATGTTAAAGCCCTTGCTCTTTTTAATCAATAAAGAGTTACTGCTCCTTTAAAGCAAAATCACTTTATGGAAAAGTCGGAATATAGAAACTAGATACAACCCATGTTCCTACCCTTTGTAGATTATACCATCGTTATCTTGGCAGTTTTTCCAGATTTAATTGGGAAAAGATGCTGGATAGAAGGATAATCCTGGAGCACATGGAATGCAGTAGTTAGTTAAGGCCACTTCTCAAACTTAATGCTTTTTCCCATAGAGCCCTGGCCCAGCCTACTTTCAATTTTTCATTTTTTGAATTGGCAGCATACTCAAGGTGTATACAGGGAGTAGGCTCCCTAACCCTGATGCTCAGCTGCCTAGTTTGCTCCCAAAAGGTAACCACTGTAAGCCTGAGCAAATATACATAGATATTTTCTCCTTTTTCCTTTCAGCACAAAATATATACACCTTGCTTTTCTCATTTAATGTCTTGGAGATCTTTCATATAAGGAAGTTTTTTAAACATGCATACTATTTGTCTGGGTGTTGCATAATTTATGCAGTACAACTTGTGCCCCTTCAATATTGCCAGGTACTGCTAGCATAGAAGTAAAGTGAACAGTCTTTATTCTTTGGAGCTTCAATTCTGGAGAGACAAATGAACAAATACCAGATGGGTAGTAACTGATACGGAGAATTACGAAGGCGTTGAAGAGGTATTGCGAGTTGGTTGCTGTTGTGTATAAAGGGTGGTCTGAGGAGGCTTCTGATAGTGACTTGAGCTAGTGAAGGAGTAAGCCACGTGGACTTGGGGAAAGTGTTCCAGGCGGAGAGCACTGAGTGCAAAGGTCCTAAAGTGGTTTGAGTTGCTGGAGGGTAAGGAGGCCAATAGAAAGTGAACAGAGTAGGAAGAGATGGATGAGAAAGCAGGGGATGGAGGCAATAAATTGTATTGGATTTCATATGCCCTAGAAAGGACTCACTTTTTCCTTGATTTTTTGAGCAGAGTAACAGGAATCAGTTCCTATTGATAGGTACGAGGGTTGTTTCTAATTCCTAGTTCAATGCTGCAGTGAATAACCTTGTACAACACATTGCACATGTGACCCTGCATATGATGGGTAATCCCTAGAAGTAGAATTGCTGGGCCAAAGGGTGTATGCTGGGTATTGTTAGTTTGCCCTGGTGGCAATGTGTATTGTTTCCCCATACCATGGCCCACACAGTGTGACCACATGGTGGGCTACCAAGCTGGTTTTTACCAATCTTGAAAAATGTTTCAGCATAGTTTTTTAAAAATTGTGGTAAAATGTTTTCCCCCCACTCTGGAAAATTTTCATGTTTAGAAATCTGGTTTGGGTTCCATTGCTCTCAACACTAAACTTCTTCCATAGTGGGACACCTGTTTACAGTGGAACCAGCTGTTAATGTCTCTGCAGATACAAGACAGACTGTGACAGGAGGTACTAAGCCTTGTTCCCCATTGTCTAGCACTTACTAATACTTAAATATTTGGTGAATAAAAAGTGAGTTAATGGATGAATGAATGAATTTTAACCTATTAAACCAAGCACAAAACTTGAACCTCCTCTCTTCTGTGACACCTTTATAATCACTTTTTGTAATCAGCCCACATTTTCCTTTAGCCTCTGTCAGACTGACTCCTGTCTCAATCTGCCTGCAGAGAATTGAGATCCTTAGGCTGCTGTTTATAATGCCCAGCTCTAGTCTGCAACTCCAGTGCAAGGTTTTTCTCTTACCCGTTAACTCAGAGTTCTGCTCAGAAAGGGTGTGGACATTTTCTGTGCAGGAAGTTCTCTGCAGATTTGCTGCCCCAAGCTGGTGAGCCCAGGTGAGTCAGCCTAATCCATGTAAGGAAGGTCAAGTCGTTGTGTTAGCAGCGTTCATTTCATACGACTGTCAGCTGCCTAAGGTTATATATATCCTCTCCACCTAAATTCCCTGACTAAAGGGAACCTTAGTGACTAAAGCTTGAAGGTGCTGGATGGGATCCTGTACAAAGACCCTGTTTTTATTTTGGGTTGTAACATATCTTCAGGAAATAGGGATTCTAGAAAATGAATCCTTTCACTGCCAAGAATAAAAAATGTGGCTGTAAAGAAAATATATATGGCAGAGGTAAAGGTAGATGGGCCATTTTATCTCATTCATTGTCAGGACAATCAACAGAGTTCCTGGGCTCCGGTACACTATGTTTTAATGTTTCTGTTTCAGAGTGCTGGCTATTAGACCAGGATTCAGGAAATAAGGGCCCACAGGCCAGAGCTGGCCCACTGCTAATGAGCTAAGGTGGTTTTTACATTTTTATGTGGTTGAAAAGGTAATACTTGACATGAGAATTATGTGAAATTCATATTGCAGCATCCATAAAGTTTTATTGGAAAACAGTCATGCTCATTCATTTACGTATTGACTTCCTATGTTACAATGACAAGAGTTGAGTAATTAAAATAGACTGTAAGTCCCATAAGGATTAAAATATTTACTCTCTGGCCCTTTACGGAGAATGTTTGCCAACCCCTGGTTTACATTTATCTTCAAATATTTACAATCTCAAAATAATGATCTATGAAGATCTTGGATGCCAGGATTATTGGTAGGGTTGCCAGGGCCTTACCAAGACAAATTTTTGGTCTGGAAAGATTGTTTCTCTGTGACTCATTCTTGAAAGTGCTTCATAAAGCTAGAGGGCAAATTCTAGCTGAACACATTTATGCACCTATAATATTAGTGAATGTTAGGAGATAATAATAGGGAAAGCTTTTACGCTAGAGCAATGGTTCTCATTCCTAGTTATATATTAAGATCGCCCAAGGAGCTTTAAAGCCTCATGAAATCAAAATTGCTGAGGGTGAAGCCTGGCCATTAAAATCCAAAAAACTCCCAGGGTGATCTTAATACCAGAATTGAAAACTGCTGTAGGGGCTGATGTCAGCCAGCTCCTACTTCACTAGTTACGTATTGGACAGATTAGCCTGGCTTATTGCTATTATAGTAAGAAAGTTAGTCACACTCTCTTGTGACTAAGCGAGGTTCTCTGTATCTTCCAGGTTTCTCTGATCCTTTCTCTAACCAAATGACTAGGCTGGAATAGAACATTTTTAGGAAAAAGGCAGAAACTGCACTTTATGTTAATACCTGTAGAGATTGCTGTGCTTGGAGAAATACCTGGGGAAAAAAACAACATTCTGTTCAGGAAATTTGAATCAGTATTTACCAGAACTGTTGGGTTATGCCTAACTCCAAAGCTACTCCATGCATGGCCACTGGTCACGATTATTGCTTCAAAGTATCTAAGGCTCTGTCAGGTGCATATATAACATAATTGTTATTCTTTCTGATGTGTTGATGCTTTGTCATTATAAAAATACCTGTCTAGTAATATTTCTTGTTTTAAAGTCTATTTTATCTGATATTAAAATAGCCACTTCAGATTACTGTTTGTATAGTATATCTTTTCCATCCATTTACATTCAGCCTATTGGTGTATATAGTTAGTTACTAGATTGTGCTTTTTAATTCAGTCTGACAAACTGCCTTTTGGGCTATTTAAACCATCTACATTTAATGGAATTATTGATATGGTTAGATTATAATTGTCATTTTGTTGTTTTCTATTATGTCTCTTGTCTTTGTTTTCTCTTCTTTTTACTGCCTTCATTTACATTAAATATTTTTTAGCGTAGCACTTTAATTTCTCTTGATTTTTTTTTTTTACTATATTTCTCAGTTATTTCCTTAGTTGCATCTTAATTTATCACAATCTATTTCAGATTAATATTCTGGTAAAATACAGAAATTTTATTCCAATATATTTTCGCCCTTGTGCTATACGAAGTCAGACAATTGAGTTCATGAACTCATCCTAGAAAAAGTGCTACATCACTGCTGAATATCACTACAGTCACCTTCGAAGTACTCCCCCTGGGAAGCTATGCACTGATGCCAGTGCCCAGTCCACCCTTCAAAGCAATTTTGGAACTCTTTCTGGAATGGCCATCAAAGCTGTCATATTACCTTTGATATCCTAAATGTCATCAAAATGTCTCCCTTTCAATATTTCCTTTTTCTTCGGGTAAAGAAAGAAGTCATTGGGGGCCAGATCAGGTGAGTAGGGAGGGTGTTCCAATACAGTTACTTGTTTACTGGCTAAAAACTCCCTCACAGACAGTACCGTGTGAGCTGGTGCATTGTCGTGATGCAAGAGCCATGAATTGTTGGCGAAAAGTTCAGGCTGTCTGACTTTTTTTCACGCAGCCATTTCAGCACTTCCAAAAAGTAAACTTGGTTAACTGTCCACTTGGTACAAATTCATAATGAATAATCCCTCTGATATAAAAAACACATCATTACAAGTTTGCGAACTTAATTGTCATATTTTGTGTATGTATTATAAACTCAATGATACCATAATTATTGCTTTCTACAATGTTTTAAAAAATAAATGAGAAAATATACTATTTTTATTAACCCACATATTTACCATTTCTGATATTCTTAATTCCTTTCCATGGATTTGAGGTAGCATCTTAATTTCTTTAAAGCATGAAGGACTTCCTCTAGAATTGATTGTAAGGCAGGGCTGCTAGCAATGAATTCTTTCATGTTTTAAATTTATTTAAACATTTTTATTAAAATATAGCTAACATACAATATTATTTTCAGGGGTACACCACAGTTATTCAACATTTATATACCTAAACAAGTGATCACCATGATAAGTCCAGCAACCATCTGATTCATACCACATTATCACATTATTATTGACTATATTCCCTATGCTGTACATTACATCCCCATGACTGACTTTATACTTGGAAATTTGGACCTCTTACTCCCCTTCACCATTCCCCCCCTTTTTAAGTTTTAAAATTACAGTTGACATTCAGTATTATTTTATGTTAATTTCAGGTGATGAGCATCGTGGTTAGACATTTGTATAATTTAAGAAATGATCTCCCTGACTAGTACTCACCTGGCACTATACATAGTTATTAACATATTGACTATATTCCCTATGCTTTATATCCCCATGACTATTTTGTAACTACCAATTTGAACTTAATCCCTTGCCGTTTTTCATTCACCCCCAACCCTCCCTTCCCATCTGGCAACCATCAACTTGTTCTCTATCTATGACTTTGTTTCTGTTTTGTTTATTTTGTTCTTTAAATTCCACATATAAGCAGAATCGCGTTGCATCTGTCTTTCTCGTCTGACATTCCACTCAGCACAATACCCCCAGTCCATTCATGCCGCCACAGATGGCAAGAGCCCATTGCCTTCCATGGCCAAGCAGTATTGCATTGTATATATGTATCACCACCTCCTCTTTATCCGTTCTTCCATCAACAGACACCCAGGCTGCCTCACATCTTGGCCATTGTAAACAATGCTGCAGTGAACATGTGGATGCACATGTCACCTCGATACAGTAGCGTTTGGGTTTCTTCAGATAAATGCCCTGAGGTGGGATGACTGGGTCCATCGTCTCTTGTAGCCTTTGTTTTAAAGTCTATTTTGTCTGGTATATAATAAATATTGCTACGCCAGCTTTTTTTTGTGTTATTTTTTAATTTCCATTTTCATGAAATACTTTTCCATCCCTTTACTTTCTATGTCTGTATCTTTCAATCTGAAGTGAGTCACTTGTAGGCAGCATATATAAGGGTGGTTTTTTTTTCTTATCCATTCAGCCCTCTATGTCTTTTGAGTGGAGCATTTAATCCATTTACATTGAAAGTAATTGTTGATAGATACATAGCTATTGCCATTATTCATAATTTTGATTTTTTTTTTCCATGTTAAGTCCCTCTAACATTACTTGTATTACTGGTTTGGTGATAAGGAATTCCTTTAGTTTTTTTTGTCTGGCAATCTCTTTATCTGTCCTTAGATTCTAAATGATAGCCTTGCTGGGTAGAATAGTCTTTTTTTTTTTTTTTAATAGTATTAGCATTTTTAAAAATTTTCTTGAGGAGGGCACAGCTTACAGTGGCCCATGTGGGGATCAAACCAGCAACCTTGGTGTTATTAGCATCACGCTCTAGCTAACTGGCCACCCCTGGGTAGAGTAGTCTTGGTGGTAGGTCCTTGCTTTTCATATGTTAAATGTTTTGTGCCAGTCCCTTCTGGACTGCAAAGTTTCTGTTGAGAAATCAGCTGACAATCTTATGGGAGCTGCCTTATAATTTACTAGTTGCCTTTCTCTTCCTGCTTTTAGGATTTTTTCTTTGTCTTTAACCTTTGCCATTCTAATTATTATCTGTCTTGGTGTGGGCCTGTTTGAGTTCATCTTGTTTGGGACTCTCTCTGCTTCCTGGACTTGTATGTCTATTTCCTTTGCCAGGTTAGGAAAATTTTCAGTCATTATTTCTTCAGATACATTCTCAGTCCCTTGCTTTCTCTCTTCTGGTACCCGTATGATACGAATATTACACTTAACACGTTGCGTACGGATCACGAGAATCTTCACGAGGGATTTAAACCCCGCCATACGCAACGTGTTAATGTTGTCCCAGAGGTCTCTTAAATGATCCTCACTCTTGGATTCTTTTTGCTGTTCTGACTGGGTGTTTTCTGCTACCTTGTCTTCGCTGATTCTATCCTCTGCTTCATCTATTCTGCTGGCGATTCCTTCTAGTGCATTCTTCATTTCAGTTATTGTATTCTTCACTTCTTGACTGGTTCTTTTTTATGGTTTCTACATCCTTTTTATGCTTGCTATCTCTTTGAAGTTCTCACTGAATTCCTTGAACATCCTTTTAACCATTGTTTTGAATTCTGTATCTGGTAGGTTGCTTGCTTCCATTTTGTTTAGCTCTTTTTCTGGAGTTTTCTCCTGTTTTTTCATTTGGGACTTATTTCTTTGTTTCCTCATTTTGGCTGCCTCTCTATTTGTTTCTATGTGTTAGTAGATCTGCTACATTCCTCAGTCTTGGCCGGGTGGCCTTATGTGGCATGTGCCCTGTGAGGCCCAGTGGCACAGTCTCCCTGGTCACCTGCACCAGATGCTCTAGGAGTGTCCCTTGTGTGGGTTGTGTGTGCCTTCCTGTTATAGTTGAGCCTTGGTTGCTATTGGTGTGTCAGTGGTTAGGATTGCCCCTCAGGCTGATTGGCTGTGGGGTTTGCCCGTGTCCACAGCTTATAAGCTTTTGTGCGGGGTGCTTACCCCAGTGAGTGGGATTCACCTCAGCGAGCTCTGGTGCCTGTTGAGACTCCTTTGGGTGTCCCACTTGTGGGGCTAATTGGGTGGTTCTCTGCTGTGGTCTGAAGCCAACCTCCAAGTACGTTGGTTCTGAGGCCTTTTGGGAGGGGCTCTTGTGCAGGCCTAGGTCACCCACTGCCTGTGACTGTCCAGGGGATACCTGGTAAGAGCTACAAAGCTATCCACTGTTGTATGCTACCTGTTCTAACCTTGGAGGCATGTGGAAGAGACCATGCTGTGAACTGAGGACTGCTGCCACAAGTACTGGGCCTGGGGTAGCTCTGCAAAATGCCCAGATACCCCGATGCCTGCTGCCACCTGCCAGCTCCCTTAAGGTTCAGCCACTGATAAAGCCTCGTGTGGTATGCAAATGGGTGAGGCAGGGTCCCAGGGAGTCACTAGAGTGAGAAGAGTTGTGTTCACGTTAATATAGATTCTGGTTTGGTGCCATTACTGAGCCTGGAGCTACTTAGGAAAAGTCTCAGAGCACACTGAGGCCAGTCGTCCCCCGTCTGGAGTCTGTGGACTCTGATAGTTTCCCAAGAAAGAGTGCAATGCACGCGGGGCTGGCTGCTTGCTGAGAAAGTACCTCCAGCATTGGGGACTTTGGGTGGGGTAAGGTCCCAGTGAGTCAGCAGGGTGGAGCCCTGGAGCTCCCCAGACCAACCAGATTCAGATTTGGCCGTAAACGTAGGGGGTGGGCTCAATACATTAAAGATGGCAGCCGCCTGCACGGCTCACGGAAGGAGGATTCCACACAGGGAAAATGGCAACCGTCCTCTAGCCATATCCTCAAAACCACACACCTCAGTCTGCTCCCTCTATGCCTCTGACTCCCTCCAAGTCACTGTCCCTCTGCTGGAGCCCAAGGTGAGTGCCTGCAAGCAAGTGAATCTGTGTGCGGTCCCTTTACAAGGATGGCTGGGTTTCCTGCAGCCTCCTGTTTGACCCAGATGTTTGGCATTCCCACTGTTTTTCACAGCCACGTGTGTGTGTGTGTGTGGGGGGGGGGGCTCCTCTTCCCTGCACAAGGACTTCAGGCTGGGCAGGTCGGTGTGGGGCTGGGGTCTTGCTCCTCTGGAGGGAACCTCTATGGCCGAGATATCCCAGTTCTCAACCATCACACACAGGTTTGGGGCCAGCCTGTTTGGCATCTCCACCCCTCCTACCAGTCTCGACGTGTCTTCTTTATATCCTTAGTTATAAAAGTACTGTTCAGCCAGACTTCAGATGGTTCTCCTGGTTGATTGTTCTATAATTTAGCTGCAATTTTAATATGTTCACAGAAGAAAGCAGGTACAGTGTATATCTACTTCGCCATCTTGGATCTCTCCTTGTATTTCACCTTTATTTTAGACAAGTAGTTCTGGGTGACACAGAATCCTTGGTTTTTAAGCACATTGACTGTGTCATTCTACTGCCTCCTGGTCTCCACTGTTTGAGATGAGAAGTCAGATATTAATTGTATTGCTGGTCTCCTGTAGTGATGAGTAATTTTTCTCTTGCTTTCATTTTTTTTCTTGCATTCAGCAGTTTAAATATGATATATTTAGGTGGGGAACTCTGTATTTATCATTCTTGGAATTTGTTGAGCTTCTTGGATGTACAGACTAACAGTTTTCATCAAATTTGGGGAGTTTCTTTGCCCAAATTATTATTTTTTTAACTTTTAGGATGATTGAATAGGCCAGTTGTATTTATTTATTTATTTTCTTTAAAAAAATTTTTTTGGGGGAATATTGGGGAACAGTGTGTTTTTCCAGGATCCATCAGCTCCAAGTCAAGTCATTGCCCTTCAAGCTAGTTGTGGAGGGTGCAGCTCAGCTCCCAAGTCCAGTCGCCATTTTCAATCTTAGTTGCAGGGGGCTCAGCCCACCATCCCATGTGGGAATCAAACTGACAACCTTGTTAAGAACTCGTGCTCTAACCATCTGAGTCAACTGCTGCCCCACTGGCAGCCAGGCGGCAGCTTGTTGTCTTCAATCTAGTTGTGGATGGCTCAGCTCATTGGCCCATGTGGGAATTGAACTGGCAACCCTGTTAAGAGCTCGTGCTCTAACCAGCTGAGCCATCTGGTGCCCAAATTATTTTTTGACTTTTTTTTTTTTTTTGTCCCTTTCCTTTTCTTTTTGGACTGGGGTTACACATATGTTGATGCGCTTTGTGTTGTCCCGCAGGTCTCTGAGGTTCTCTCCCATTTTCTTCAATCTCTTTTTTTAGATTGAATAATTTCTATCAATCTACAAGTTCATTTATTCTTTCTTCTGCCATCTTGAATCTACTTCTGAGCGTATCTAGTGAACTTCTCATTTGTTGTATATTTCAACCTCAAAATTTTGCATTGTTTTTTATAATCTCTATTCAGTTTTTTGGTTATTTTAAAAAACATTCTTATATTTATTTTTAAGCTCAGCTCTCTAGAGGGTTGCTCTGTGTCTGCATAGCTTAGTGGTCAGCCCATAACCGGACAGAAGTTGTTCGAAACACCTCAACCAGTCAGATTTTTTCCCTTTGCTGATGGATCTGTTTGTAGGTAGGGAGTGAATTCAGTGTTTAGGTTGTTTTCAAGTCTGTCTTGGCTTTTACTTTTTGCTGAATCCCTCTTAATTTTCTTTGCACAAGCATGCAGCCTCAGAGTTGGCCAGGAGTGTGTGAATAGCTTGGACCCTCTCTGGTTTCTTCTATGCATGTGTGCAGCCCCTGATTAGCCAGAAATCTACTTGCCTCAACTATGATTGCAACCTCAGGCTAATAGAGCTGTTAGCGTTGTGCTCACATAGCACCAAGATTGTTACTTCTCTTGATAAAGATTTTGGGGCATGGTTATCACCCACCACTCCAAATTGAGTGAACTCCCTTCAACCATAGCAACCTGCAGGTCCTCATGTTCTGTTTTGCCCTGGCAGAACCTCCACAGTGACTGAGCTGGTGGGAACAGGGGAAAGGGAGCAGCCCCAGGCAAGAATGTCAGTTTCCCACTGTTCTGACCCAAAGTTCAGCAGTTTTTCAAACATAAAGACATCTCAAATTATTTTGCTTTTGGTCAGTTTCCAGATCACCAAAATTGTTTTGTCAATTTTTTCAGCATTATAGTTGCTTTTTTGAGGAGAGGATTTGCTGACTATCTTATTTAGCTACAACTGAAGTGCTACCCAAAGCATCTGAGACTTTAATTATGGTTTGAGTAATTGAGTTGAAGTTGGAACTTAGAGGGAGAAGATAAACGCCTCGACTGGAAAAGGATTGCACTCCTGTCAAACTGTCCAAATAGCCCACTACAAACTGGTGATTCAATTGTTTAAAATGGTTACAACTGATAATGGGAAGTGGCTAGGGAACAGGGTATATTCTGTGCTTCCTTTCTGTCTTCTGGTAATTCTGCATTCTTTCTTGTTCTACTTTTTGCAAACTATCCATTGATTCACTGGCACTAACTTCCCTTAGTCTTCTAAGGTTGGACTGTCACTGGTCACCTAACAACCACAATTCAACGTCCACAACACGCCATCTTAGTTTAGTCTTTACAGCAACATGTGTGCAGTTATTTAATATTATATCTTACCTTGTTAGGCAAAGTGAGTGGAAACTGGAAAAATGAAAATCCCACAGCTAATGATAAAAACTAAATGTCCTATGAATTTGAAACAAACAGGACATTCACAGATCATTGAACTGAATCAATGACATGCTCACCTGTGAAGGATTAGAACTCAGAATAATACAGCACTAGTCTAGTATGGGTAGGGGGTTGTGTGGTAAAGGAAGCATGGACTCCTGGGGGCCTGCAGACTTATTCTTGGAGGGGGTGGTGTTGCATTTTAGTGGATATTTGCACTTTCAACAAGGCTTTAATAACTCTGTAGTTATATGATGTTTTTCATATTGAATACCATGTTTGTTTTCACAACCTCAATATGAACAAAGTATCCAGGTGTTAGACAGTAAAATTTGTTTCTTGCTGACATCTTCAGTGATTCCATCATAAAATACCACAATTATGCTCACATGCTGTCATACTCTGCATATCTCATAACTATGTAGAGGGTCTTTTTTCCAGCATATCAAAGTTCTCTATTATGTGTGTGTTTCATGAAAAAGGATACACTCATTGCTGCCACAAAAGATCAATTTCTCTAAAATTTTATTCATCAGATTTATAGTTTGACAATCAAACTTAGCCTCTTTATTGTCTTTCATTAACACAACTAATTAAAATACCAGTAACTTCTTTCACCTGCCCTAAAGGTGAATATCCTTACTTGATAAGATACTTTAGACGTGGCTTATAAAAACAGTTCTTTTTTTAGAATAGAGGAAAACAAAGTACTTTGCAAGTGAGAAAACTGAGGCCAAATGAAACTAGACTGTTTGCCCATGTAGTAAATGCCAGAAGCCAAGTTCATGTTCAGGGCTCCCAAGCTCTGTCATGGTGTAATTCTGCATCATCTAATTGCTACTATCAGTTTTGTCTCTCCCAGAGAGACTGTGATATCCCTGAGGGAACAGAGTTGATCTTAGTACCTCCTGAATCCTTTAAAAGACTCAGCAGAGAACTATGTACAAAATAAGTACTCGGGAAATTCATGCTGAAATGAATTTTATAAAATGGTTTGTTGTTGTTGCCAAGAAAGAGGAAATATGGGAAGCTCAGTAGGTTGCCAGTTCGGTAGCTTTCCTCTAGGAAGATGCTGGGGTCGTACTGGAGAGCATAGAAGAATCCAGAACATACCATATACTTAGTCCATTTCCCAAAGGTCCATGCCTAACAGATTTAAAGATGAGTGAAGGAACTGAGAGTCTTCTAAAGGTGCAGGTGTTTTTTGTTTGTTTTTATTTCAACTGATTGCTAGTATATAATAGTATAAACTAAAACTCCAAAGTGCTGCACAAGGGCAAGATGATTTGAGGTAAAGGAGTAGGAAAAAGAAAAGAAATGAGAGAGTAGGCTCAAAGGAAGGAGGGGTGAAAAGTAGAAAAGAAAGAGGCAACGTGGAGAGAGAGAGCCAACACAGTACAAGGGGCCTATGTACCATTTTTGGGTTAGGGTGAGGGCTTAGGGCTTGATTACACAGAGAATAGAGTTGGTCATTAGACTTGGCCTGGAGCCAGTCATTGGAGAAGGAAATCAATATTCAGACTGATCATCATGACATCTACCACTGGTATGATTTTAATTCACAGGATCACTTTTAAAGCGTCTAAATTTTCATCTCCTTTCTAAACAGTAGACAGGCTGCTGCAGGGGCTCCCAGACTGGCTCGGGAGCAGGTCATGTCTTTACACTTCCTTAAGCCACAGAAAACTTGAACCAGGTGGTGTGCTCATACTCCTCACCAGGCCTCAGCAGCACAGGAGGGAAGTGGGGCTGTGAAGGCGAAAACAGCACAGGTTACACTTTGCCGGCCCAGGCTGCACCCTTAGCCAGGATGGCTTCTGGATTGGTCTCTAGACCAGCTCTGTGAACCAGATGTTAGTGTAGGAACTGTTTGTTGTTGGTTTGCAGTGAGATAAAAAACTTGAGCCAGAAGGAAAGTCAACTACATCACTAAGCACACTTTACCGTAGCAAGACTTTCTGGGTTAAAGAAGCAGTGTGTTGATTTACATTCTGGTGCAGCCTGTAAATGTCTTGTAGGCTGGCACTTTGTAGAGCATTACTCTAGGCAATAGCTAGAAAAAGCTATGAGGAAGCAGAAGGAAACGAAGATATGCAGGGGCATCTTAAAAGTGGAGTCGCAGAAAATGAGTAGGTATTGATAAGGAGAAATATGAAAACGAATGAAGATTTGAAGGTACCAAATAAGAGATTTTAAAAAACCACATCAATGCCATGCTAGTAACTCGGCCGAGTGTTTTCTCTGTGTAGCATGACATGGAGAAGAGAACGCACATGGAGTTTTGAATCATACAGACCTGACTTGAGTGTCGTGACCTCTATCGTGTAGTGTAACCTTGAACACAACCCCGTCTGATGGGCGGCTTTACCTGATTGACTGCATCAGGCCAGTTCTGGGTCTCGAGGCAGAAACCTGAGTGCTTGCGATAGACTGCTCCACTCTTGCCCGTCAGTGTGCCATCCAGGAAGTTGCCTGTGTAAAACTGGACCCCGGGCTGGGTGGTGTACACTTCCAGTACCCGCCCGCTTCCAGCATGATGGACCCTGGAGATAAACCAAGCCACATATACATAGGTCCAGGGCAGAAAAGCAGGCAGGGACAGATAAACACTGGAAGCAGCTTTGCTATAGGAATCAGACGCAGCCACAGAGCTGGGACAAGATACATGGAGGAGACGAAGTTAGAAAGAGCATCACGGGAAATTCTTATAGCCTCATAGGTGAGGCATGAGCAGGTGGTTTTAACGGTCTTCAGTAGCAACTTGTCACTCTGATCTTAGCTTCTGTGGGTAAGGACAAAACAGACTTTGTGTTTGTGTGTGTGTCAACTTGTCACTCTGATCTTGGCTTCATTGGGTAAGGACAAAACAGACTCAGGGGTGTATGTATGTATGTTGGTGGTAGCCAGGTTGGAGAGAGGCAGTTTTAGGGTCCTGGAGGGGGCTGGGATTCTTTCTCAAAGAGTTGGAGCTCTCTGCTTGGCCTGGTGAAACAAGCAGTTCTGTCTTTTGAAAGAGAAGAGATGCTTTTCTAAGTCAAAGCAGCTAAAGCAAGCTGTGCTCTAGTCAGCTGTCCGCCTAGAATGGATCTGCTGGGGGTTTCTGCTAGGTTCACTATTTCCTTTTTTTTTTTTTTCTAACCAGTTCTCTACAGAGGTGAGCACCTACTTAGTCTTGTACTTGGTGTCAAAAGGATATAGATAAAAAAGGCCTACGTCTCTCAGTCTCACCGAGAAGTAAAACATCCCCACAATGCATAGTTAACCAAGAGGTTCAGGGAAAGCTGTTTGGGAAGAGGAGGGCCTAGAGGTGAATAATGGAGAGAAGGCAGGAGGTCTCCTCAGGTGGGTGCAGTGGGAAGAGAAATGTGAACAGTGAGTAAGCGCAGAGGAGGAAAGCAGGCTTGAGCTGGGAGAACACCACTGGGATTGGTGCTCAGGCTCTGAGGGAAAGAAGGCTTTTGAAGTTCTCTTTCTACTAGAGCTTGAATCATTTTCTCTGCATGATTGAAAAACCATTCATTCTACAAACATGTATTGATTATTTGCTAGTGCCAAGCATGGCATGAGGTGGGGGGGGTAGAGGCAAGGATTCACAGAGATGAGGTGGATGAGATGAGGGATTCACAGAGTGAGGAGGAGAGAGCGTGCACACAAATGCCCAGCAGCCCACGGTGGAGGTGGGAGCAGTGTCAGACAAGCACAGCTTCCAACCTTCCATGGACGTGTGTAGGGAAAACGTCACAAGTCAAGAAAGCACAGAGGGCTCCAGAAGTAAGGCTTCTAACAAAAAATGGGCTCTAAAAAACACACAGTGGAGGAGAGTGGGAGCAAAGAGAGACAGGATGCCAGGCGGGGGCTGGGGAAAATGGTATGGGGGGGAAGGGAAGGAATTCTACAAAGCTCACCTGTGGACTATGTTTTGAAAATACATGGGATATTGTATATGGACTCTGTAGCATAGTAACTGGTATTGATATGGCCAGAGGAAAAGCTCCCCAAGTAGGGGTTGCTATCTCTTCTTCCCGACAGAGGCATGAAGTGAAAAGTACCTACCGTGCACAAAAATGCTTTTCGTTAGATCCCTTCAGACAGAAATTGTGGTCAAAGCCATTGATGTGAAACTCCTGCAGGTGTTTTCCAAGCTCCACTGGCTTCCTCATGTCAAATGCAGTTCCTTGTACGGGTACAACTTCTCCTGGTAGGAAAAGGCAGAAAAACAGGATGATAAATGCCAAATCAAATACGGTGCTCTAAAGACCCACTGGTTCTACCCTCTCAGCCTTCATTTCAATTTGTAAAGGAGATGAGAGCCCAGTTCCTAAGGAGAATGAATTATTGGATTTACTTACCTGTAAGATACTACTGATGGCAAGAGGCAGTAGCAATAACATTCAGAATCATTCAAGTGTGAAAAAAGTACAAAAAAGTCAAGGAAACATAATTTCCATGAAGGGCTAAGTTGGATAAAGGGTGACAGTTGTCCTAACCACTGAGTCAATCACCGTGTTGACATTTCTTACTTTAGTGCTGAAATATCCCAGGGTTCATAACCAAGCGTTAGCACCTGGCAGTGGCTACCCAGACACTAAAAATGTCCCTGAGATTAGCGATTCTCAAACCATTGTCGGCCATTATTAGCCTAAGGAACACGGGCAACCATTCTTTTCCAATCACTTCCCCGATGAGCCTGTAGACACACGCTGCACTGGAGTGGGGGCTGTTCATCATAACACACCGGGACAAATGAGTTAACTGGGACAGTGCAGAGCAAACTGGGATGTATGATTACTCTACTATTTACCAGTTTTAGATTCAATATTTTGAATGAAAGCTTTGTGTCTCCAGGAGTGATTCCTGGAGAAGTTCCAGTCAGCAAGCATTGTGTGTGTGTGTGCGTGTGTGTGTAAGCCAGATTCCTCAAGCTCTAAGAGCAGTATCTTGGTTCTTATCAAGGCGGGACATCCTGAAGCCTCTCACCATGACATGGATGGGTGAGGGGTCCTGAAGGTGGACACTGCAATGTGAGGACCCTCAACTCTTAAAAGGCAGAGCACAGAAGGAACACGAACAGGCGCCCCGTCTCGGTGGTCAGCACGCAACCCTTCATGGTGTTACAGAACTCAAGAGTCTTGGGACCAGAAGGGGTTCTCAGGGCTCATCGGTCCAGACTGCTCATGTGACAAATGAGGAAACTGAGACCCACATCATTTGATATCAAATGACAACCAGTGATATAGACATACTGGATTCCATCAATTTAAGACACTCCTTTTCAGATTTTAAAATCTCTGAAATCACATGTCATGATTTAACTGGCAGGTTTTTCTTTCTTCATGGTATGGAAATAATGGTGAACTTTATAACTGATAGCATCTTAGAGTTGATAAAACATGTACAAATAGTTTGCCACATACTCCACTGTACTAAAACTACTGAAAAAGTAAACAGGGCTTTGTGGGCGAAAAAGAGAAATCGGGGTATTTTGTGAGTCATTTCAACAAGAGAGTGAAGGCAGAGGGAGCGTTTCTTAACAGACAGTTCTCTAGGCATGTTTGCCACGAGGCTGTAATATGGGTTTTACATTGTTCCGAAAATTGTGCGCCGTTGCTTTATCGCCTTTCATTCTCTTCCTTACTCTCAGCGCTGTTCTTCCCTAGATGCTAGGCTGAGACATTTCAAACAGGGTACACAAAGATTTTGAATTTGGTTCAGTTAAGGAAGTGAGGAAGCCCAGAGAGCAAACCAGTTACTTCACGGCACCATTCCTTCTTCTCTGCCAGCACATCCTTGGAATGTGTTAGAGCCAGAGTAACAAAGTAGGAACCATTCAGCTGGTCACACTTTTGCTCGATAAACGTTTATTAAACACCTCCTGTATGCCAGGCACTCTGGGCAGGGACACTACACTGATGAATGAGACATGGACCATGCTTGCAGTCTGGAGGAGGGAATGGGCAGATGAGCCACTCATAATCACAGTGTGAAGAATGTTCCAGTAGTGGCATACTGTAAGAAAGAAGACAGGCAGTGTGACTGGGTCGGCCTAGGGGGGCAGATGGGAGAGTTCATGGGTGAAAAAATGGCAGTGGTGGAGCTGAGGCTTGAGGTGAGATCATTTTACGTTGAATGGTTGAGGAAGGTTAAAGATGTGGAGGAAATAGCTTGAATACAGATGATAGGGAGCATGGGAGTGAGAGAGAGAGAGAGAGAGAGAGAGAGAGAGGTGGAATGCCTCAGATGAAGAGGGAAAGATTAACTTAGATAATGAAATCCCTTCTCTGAGCCTGGGTTTTTTCATCAGTACAATGAAGAAAAGTTGGAGTAAATCATTAACTTTCAACCCCCACCCACTTCCTGCAGAATTCTTTATTTCAGAGGGAATCATTAGAGGAAGTTCAACACACACACACAGACACACACACACACACACTATAAAATACACATATAAAAGCCTGAGCGAAGAGTTTGGGCTCTGAGCAGCTCAGCTGGAAAACCTCAGGAACAGATGATAGCAGAGGTAAACGCTGCCACCCCTACTCCCCCACTTTGGAGTGAGGAGTCCCCCTGCCTCTCTGGTCCTAGGATCTTGCTACAAGCACAGAGAAGCCAGGATCCTCTGCAGCAGCCGAAGCACTCTGGCCATTCTTTCTTGAGGGGGAAAGAGGAGAGGGGCTCTATTTCAGGGCCTTGCACGATGATACACTTTAGTCCCTTTGAAAGTTTTCTTACTGTCCCAGAACTGTGTCATATATTTTAAAGGTAAATACAAACCTTAGGTAGTTAACACACTCTTTTAGGGTGAGAATTACTTTTTCCTTTCCTGCAGTCAGATGGAGGAGGTATTTTAGGAACTTTATTTTTAGGGGAGAGATACAGCACGCAAAGTGGGGCTGAAATCTCAGGAGGCTAAGAAAAAAACAGAAACGTGTATCTTACCCCTAACAAAAAATAAGTAAATAAAATGAGACCTTTTAGCCAATGAAGGCATTGGGTTCTGCTTTTGTAGGTTTCTAAACACAGAGGAAACATCCGCCTCCTGTCTTTGGGCCTAAGAAGGCATCCTTTCCTTAAACTCTGAGCTGCTGTTCAGAAATATAGTCTTCCTAGCTGCTGAGAACTGGTGTCTTTGTAGTTCACACACGGATGCCTGGGTTCTCAAGCACCCAAGGGAGACACAGGCCTGGCTGACACCATCCTAGAGTCCAGTGTCCACGTACAAACAGGAATTTGGAAAGCACACAAAAGAATCCTCTTCTACCAGAGTCAGCTTTAGGAAAAATTAAGTAACATTCTTTTTGAAACCATCCTTTAAAAAGCTTCCACTTCCCTTGCCTTTGTTCTACTTTTACAAAAAAAGAATTTTTGAGTAGGTAATATTTATACAAGTAATCAATTTAAAAGGCAACAAATGTAAAAGATACAAAATACTATATATAACGAGAAGAATTTCTCTCTTGTGTGTTCCCCACAGATGCGGTTTCCTTTAACAGAAGCAACCACTGTTACCTCTTACTCATGTCTGCTTCCAGAGAATCAAGGATTCCAAGAGTCTGAGTACACACCCAGCGCACACTCAAGTATGTAGCCTGTTTCCATCTTAATATTTTCACTCAATTTATCTGGGAGGTTGTG
The DNA here is from genome assembly GCF_057876585.1 of Rhinolophus sinicus. Lineage (NCBI taxonomy): Eukaryota > Metazoa > Chordata > Mammalia > Chiroptera > Rhinolophidae > Rhinolophus > Rhinolophus sinicus. The sequence goes on from NC_142502.1 coordinate 164,623,593, forward strand.
CTATAATTTTTCCTAGGTATTTCATTAGACAGCTGTGTAGGCACTCATATTTTTCTCTAAAATAATCTGTCTATTTAAAACTTCTTTTCGGTGGGGGGTCACGATTACAAATTAATATTTTCCTAGAAAGTTGTCCATTTCATCTATATTACTTTCATATTTATTTGTAAAGGCTTGAGAGAGGAAATAATTTATGATCCTTTCACTTTCATCTGTCTATGTTATGTACCTATGCTCATCTCTATTTTTTTTTAAACATACTTAATTTAGTGTCGTCTGCCAAAGCAAACTCCTATCTCATTGATTTTTTTTTTCTTTTTGCTCTGTAGGTCTTTATTCTTCCCTGATTCTCTTTCATTTATTTATTTTATTAGTTTCAGGTATATAAAACAACATAATGACTAGACATTTACACCCCTCACAAAATGATAACCACAGCAAGGAGACTACCCGTGTGGCCCTGTACACAGCTATCGACAATATTGTCTATGCTGTACGTTACATCCTGTGACCATATATATGCATGTTTTTGAAATTATAGTTGACATTCAGTATTATTTTATATTAGTTTCAGTTGTACAGCACAGTGTTTAGACCTTTATATAATTTATGAAGTGATCCCCCGGTAAGTTTAGCACCCATCTGACACCCTACATAGTCTTTACAACATTACTGACTATATCGCCCATCCTGTCCTTCACTTCCCTGTAACTTTTTTGTGGCTACCAATTTGGGCTTCCTAATCCCTTCACCTCTCTCACCCAGTTTGTTCTCTGTATCTATGAATCTATTTCTGTTTTGTTTGTTCATTTATTCTGTTCTTTAGATTCCACAGCTCATTTCTAATTTTGTGTATTGAATAGGTTAGCTAATGCTTTATCGACTTTATTGGCTTTCTTTTATTCCTCCAGTGAAGTAGCTTTTGGTTTCATTTATGAGTACTAACTTTGTCTCCTCTTTTCAAAATCATAACTTCTGCTTTTATTAATTTTTCTTTTGCTGTCTTGGGTTTATTTTGTTCTTTTTCAAATAGCTTGCCTAATTCATTTATTTTCACATTTTAAAAATTAATATAAGTTTTCAGTGTTATTAAATTTTTCTGAGCAATACTTTATATCACATGTAGGAGTTTCCATTACATAGAATTATAGTACTATGTATATTATAATATTTCCATTTATTATATATCCCAATATATATTATGTGTATGTTTCCATTATATACTGTAATTATATTATTTAGTGATTTTTCTAGATATTCCTAGTTTCAGAGTTTGATTTCCTTTTTGATCCAAGAATCATTAAGAGAGAGTCAAAACATTTCTTGGTCAGTATTGGCTGTATTACTTATATTTTGGGAAACTGCTGAGGTTTTCTTCATGGGTTTGGATATGGTCATAGTTTGGTGAACCTTCACTGTGAACTGCATGCTTTATCATTACAAAGTGTCTTATGTAATTTCATGTTTTGATCCTGAAAAAAGGCCTGTACTGATGTTAGGATTGACACTCCTTGCTACTTTGGCTTTTACTTGTTTGGTTCGCTTTTGAATTCTCATATTTTCAACCTTTCTGAGTCACTTGGTTTGCACACAGCATTCCATTGGGTTTTGCTTTGTGATTCCATCTGGGAGACTTTGTTTAATAGGGGAGTTATATGGCATTAATATGACATACATGTGATCTAAGTGTTCTTAGTTCTGTCATTATGTTTTATGGTATGCTCTCTGTTTTTGTGAATCCTAGGTGTTGCTTTTTAAAAATCTTTTGCTATAGGGTCTGTTTGTGGGGTGTGTGTGTGTGTTTATGATAATTTTAAAAAGTTCGTATTTTTGTTTTCGTGGTTACCCTTTAATATAATATACTTGATTTTCTGTTTCTTAGAATCTGAGCTTCTCCTTTCTCCCCTTTTCTCCTTCCTCTTTGCTACCTGAGTTGGGTTATTGACACTTTCGACTTGAAATATTCTAACAAGGGCACTTTTGTTTACCAGTAGATGGTGCTAGAGACACAATATAAAAATCTTGCTTTCTAAACATCCACCTCGTCTGATCCGAGTCAGTCCTCTAAACCCTGATCCATTTGGGGAGAATTAATAGTTCAAGTTGTCGGATCTCTAAGGCCAAAAGCCAAACCCTGGATGGCAGTGACGCACCTGGGCGCTAGTGTCTGTGACGTCTGGGTGATCAGCCACCTCCTCCAGTGACTTTTAAAGAGGCAACGCTGTTTCCTCAGGAAAAAGAAGCAGCTATTCTCATGAGCTCAAGATTTTAATCTTATCAACCCATATGCTGAATGCTAACTTACGTTATGCTTTCTTCCCTAACCTTACATGGTGTTCATAATATTTAGCTCTTCTTAAAGCTGTACTTGATTCAAAATGTAACCTTTATGACAATTCCAATGTGATTGTCCAGGCCAGTCAAGATTCCTTATTTCTCTTGATGTTAGCTTTTCTCTCTGTAAACTGAAACTGCTATCCTTTGCTGCCTTATACATGACATGCACATATTTAATAAATGATATGCTTGACATCTTCAGGAGGATGGCATAAATAAACGGGCCAAATTTAGTATAACAAATATATATAAAACACAGAGCAGAGGCTAACATGTCAAGAATGGCAGAGAAGCCCTGACTTTAAAAATGAGAAACTTGGGATAATTCTTAAATGAGATTTTTGCTAAATGAGAAGAAAACAAGAGAAAAAGTTCCTCTTTCTCAGCCTCACGCCCTGATACATTCCGTTCATGTGCCTAATGGTCAGGTATGTGGAAAACTTGGAATTTGTCCCCCAGGTTCGCCAAGTCTTTGGGGCCTTTCTCATAACTGGACTGTCCTTTCTGTGCCCCCTACCGCCACCGCACTCTGGCAAAGCCCAGTGAATCATTTAAGAATATTCTCTAATGCCATTTCCTCTGCGAAGGACAGTAACCTCCACAGTGAGAACTCATCCCCTTTTCTTCTTTGTTCCCATCACACTTTGTACCTTCTTTCCCCAAAACATGCATCACATTATGGCACAATAATGGGATTATGTCAAACTATTTGTCTATAAAGAATGTGAGTCCCTAGAGGGCAGAGATTGTATCCTATTTATCTTTGCACCTTCTGGGTATGAAGCAGAGTGTTTACTTGACTGAAAAATAGATGAATGAATGAAGTAGAGGCAGGAAAACCAGGGGCAACTGTGAATGTTGTAGCATCCTGTGACCAAGTCAGAATGAAGGATCTAGAAAGGAACTTAGGAATTATCTAGTTCTCTCACTTTGCAGATGGTGAGGTTGGGACCCAGATAGCTAAAGGGACTTGCCCAAGGTGACACATCTTCATAGTGTTAAATTCTCCAGGCACTTTCAACCACCCTCTAGAGTGACTTGGTTACAGCCCTTTCTACCCCCACCCCCAAGTGTTCTTGATTTTTCTCACTAAGAATTTGAAAAAGAAACATGCAGTTATAACTTTGGTTTATCGGCATATGTGAGTTTGTGCTTTGGTAATAAGAATAGAAGGAGATGTCAGAATAGCTCTTTCAGCGATGCTGAGTGTACAGAAAATGAAGCAGAAATGGAAAGGTTGCCCTCAGAGAGGATGTCACATCACCAGACTTCGGTTTTGAAGCCACCAGAAGCTGGGGGGTTGGCAAAGAGAAGCTATATTCTGATAAGAATTTCTTCTTCTGAAGGTTGGCTGGGTGTGCATTAAGGTCTGAGCAGCAATGCCTGGCAGGTGTTAGGCTCTGCCCCAAAGATATGGGATTACAGCTCAGGGGTAGAGGAGCGGCCTGAGGCGGCAGTTCCATTTCCCCGTTTCAGGGAAAGTCTGACTGCAGGCACCACTAAGGACCCACTTGAGGTTGAACTTAGAGGGAGACCAGTAGCTGCATGGTGGAGAGAGTGGGATTAATGAGGATTGGGTTTTGTTAGGAGAATACAAAAAAGAGGGAATGGGCAAGCGAGTTGGGAGCATATGCAAAGGGGTGATTTTAATGATGGACTTTGATCTAATTTGGTGGTGGTGGTGTGGGGGGGTCATGAGAAAGTGAGGGACAGTGAAAAGGTGATAGTTTCAAGAGACTGGATTCTTGTGGCATTAGAGAATTATTGGAGTTGATAAACATCTTAACTAGTGATCATGGAAGGCTGCAATAAGAGGTAATGACAAAGTCAAGGGTATGACCCAGTGACCACAGGAGTGAGTAGCTGAAAAGAATGGAGAATAAGATCGTTGGAAGAAAGAATGTCAAGGAGCTGAGAGGTCAGAGTATCATCAATATGGATCATGGAATAATCAAGAATTATGACAAGAGTGGTGTTGGAGCGACAGTGAACAAGGAATGAGAAGTGACTTGAAAGGGGGTCTATCGATGACCTCAACAAAGAGAGGTCATATGAGGGTCACTGGCCAGTAAAGCTGCCTCTTTCTTGCAAGAAGATGATATAGACCTCTTACTTAGAAACAGGACTCTAATATTCCAGATATCTGTCACAAGGCATTAAATCTTCTTTCTATTTGCATTTCTGGCAGTTATAATTACCTGTCCCCTGGAAGTAAAGGAAAAACTCACTGCCTTCATGAAATCCATCTACCTTGATTCATATGAGGTCTGACAATTAGGTTCGTGAACTTGTGGCAATGATGTTGCTAACCATTTTTGATATTCATTATGAATCTGTACCAACTGGACAAAACAGTTAACCAAGTTTACTATCTGGAAGTGCTGAAAAGGCTGCGTGAAAAAGTTAGACGATCTGAACTTTTCGCCAACAATTCCTGGCTCTTGCATCACAAAAATGCCCCAGCTCACAGGCACTGTCTGTGAGGGAGTTTTTAGCCAGTAAACAAATAACTGTATTGGAACACCCTCCCTACTCACCTGATCTGGCCCCCAATGACTTCTTTCTTTACCCGAAGATAAAGGAAATATTGAAAGGAAGACATTTTGATGACATTCAGGACATCCAGGGTAATATGACGACAGCTCTGATGGCCATTCCAGAAAAAGAGTCCAAAATTGCTTTGAAGGGTGGACTAGGCACTGGCGTGGGTGCATAACTTCCCAAGGGGAGGACTTTGAAGGTGACCACAGTGATATTCAGTAATGAGGTACGTAGCACTTTTTCTAGGATGAGTTCGCGAACCTAATAGTCAGACCTCGTATCTCATATCCTTCCCTCCCACCCCCACAGCTGCCACCATGCAGCTACTGGTTTCCCTCAAAGTTCATGACAGTAACCTCAAGTGTGTCCTTAGTGGTACCTGCAGTCAGACTTTCCCTGAAATGGGCAAAGGATTCTTACACATATTCTATTATGAGGAACTTGACCTTTTCTGCATGACTGCCTATGGCTGATAGCATTTTTTAAAGATGGGCCTACAACTCAACACTCCTTCACTGAGAGGTAGAGCCTTGGTTCCCTCCCTTAAACCTGGCTAGACCTTTGTAACTGCCTCAACCAATAGAATGAGGCGCAGTGATGCTATGTGATCTCTGAGGTCAGGTTATGAATACAGAGTGGCTTTGGCCTGGCTCTCTCTCTGTCAGGACATCTGCCCTTGGAACCAGCTGCTAAGGAGCTCAATTGTATTGTAAGGGCCTGTGTGGAGTGGGCTGGCTGACAGTCCCTACAAGGTCCTCAACCAATAGCCAGACACATGAGTGAATGAGCCTTCTGGTGGTGCCAGCCCCTGCTCTAATCTTCCAGCAGAGGCCGTCCACGTCATGTGCAGACACAAGACATGTGCTATCTAAATCTCTGACCAGCAGAAACAATGAGAGACAATAAATGAAGTGTTGGAGTAATGTATCGTATAGCAACAGATAACTACTAGCATGCTGCCGAAGGATGCTTTCACCTCTTGGCACTAACTGCCAAGTCCTGACGGGAGGCTGATGCGCCTCTTCTCCTTTTTTAACATCAAAGAGCCTTTAAATGATTCTACCTTAAGGACACCTATCCTTGCAATTACTTTTGGATGGGGGAAAGAAACAAATACAAATCAGTTAATTTACTTATTTTTGAGCATCTCTTATGTACCAGGCATTAATCTAACCTTAGAGAGTCTAGAACCTGGTGAAAGAGACACACAAGAAATAAAAGCTTATAGGAGAGTGTGACAGAGGCAATGAGAGTGGCAGTCAGCAGCTCTGGTGGAGCAGCGCCTAACGGAAGCATGGGGGTCAGGAAAGGTGACCTGAGCCTAACCTTGAAGGATAAGTCAGGATCGGCTCACTGGACAAGGCACAGGGCAGAACGAACACAGGAATGGACTCCTGTCACCTGTGAAGTTGTGTTTGGGGCACAGGCAGGATGAATATACCAGGGGTGCCAAAAAAATGTATACACATGACTTGTATTCATCTTTTGTTATTGGTATATGTTGAGTATTACAATTTTATTACAGTTTTTTCCTTTCTCACAATGTGTATACATTTTTTTTGGTACCCTCTATATACTACACATATCCTATGGGCTCCTAACTGACAATTTGGGGGGCAAAAGACTTAGGATATGGAGTAGTAGGTGAATTAGCCCTTGTGAACTCCTGATCAAACACTGGCGACAGTGACATAGATTTTTCTGTAACATCTGGGCACAAACACTCTCTCAGTGGCTGACTGAGAAAAATTCACCTGGGGTGAATTTTAATTCAAACCTTTAATTTCCTGTCGTCTGAAATAGCTCTTTTCTCTGCCTGATGGCCCCAGTACCTGACTCTGAGAAGATGAACAGATGGTCACTGCCAAGAGTCACTGAATCACCACGTTCATTCATTTTTAGGCCTTTCCTTCCTGGCAGGTCCCCTTTCTATCTCATCTTCACGCAACCCAGTAACAAGGGCAGGAATAAAATCATAGTCCCGCCAGACAGTCCTCAGCATAGGTAAGTTCTGTTTATAATAACAATTAAAAATTGTTTTGAGAAAAGAGAAAAGGGAAAGAAAATCTAGCATAGACTTTCTAAAAAAAATTGCGGGGGGTGGGTGGGAAAATGTTTTCTCCGATAATTTTTTTCTCCCTTAAGAAAGAAACCGAAAAAATATTAAGTATGTTATTTAAAAATCATTGTCTATGATTTATCTTATATTTTGATTACAAACTTATGTAAGACATCTTAGGATTTAGGCAGACTTACTAACTGACCTTGGGTAAGTTTCTGCACCTCTGTAGTATTCAGTTTCCCCATTTGTAAGATAGAGTGAATATTGGTGTCTACCTAATACAGACAGTGTGAGGTTTAGTTGTGATAAGGCTATGAAGGAGGTCCTATCTCTAGGCCAGTACCTGGAACATAGTTTCTCTCTCTCTCTCTCTCTCTCACACACACACACACTCCCCAGAAATACAGAGAACAATTGTTCATCATAGCATAAAGAAGGTGCATTCCTGCCTCCGGGAAGCATTGCCATTTTCATTAAAAAAGAATTCAGGTGTTTCGTTTTTTGAAGTTTCCTCTCTCAGTGATTTTTAGATCTAGAACCATGGATTTCAAACTGGTTTTTGAGTCATGGACTCCTTTAGAGAATATTATGAAAGTCATGGGCTCTCTCTCCAGGAAAACGCATACACACACAGAGAATGTTCCCAGGCCCTCTGAAGCCCAGCCATGCGTGTGTCTGGTGAAGAATCACTGATCTACAGGTTGATGAGTATATTCTGCCTATACTGCTACTCGTCACCAAACAAGTTGCCTTCCTGTAACCTGACACTGAAATGCACACGTGGAATGACGCAGTCACATAATCTCAGGTGTTTGGTCAAGAAATGCAGCAGATTCCTCTGATTGCAATTCGGCAAAGGCTTTGCATAATACATCAGCGCCTCCTTCTGGGTTATCTATGATTCCTCCATATTCTTGCAGCACGTACAACAAATTAGCATGTGAAAGGCACAGAAACCTGTCTTAATTGGAGCAAATCAACAGCTTTTAGAAACTGCAGGAAAATGAAGCATCAGAGAAAGTGGAAATTGCCCCTAATGACAGCTCAGAAAATGGGGCTGATTAGGCAAACTGTGTCCCCCTGGGTTGCAGTGGATATCAGGTGTCATGATCACCAATTACTGTCATCAGCCTCCCAGGAGCATCCTGCTCACCTGTTTGACAGTCAAACTTAGTGGATTTTAGAGTCAGGCAGGCCTGGATTTAAATCCTGGCTTTCTTTGCTGTAAAAATCTGGAGGTAGCTTAGCTTTTCTGAACCTTACTTTCCTCATCTGTCAAATGGGGATAACAAGAGTATCTACCTCATGGGATTATGAAAATTCAAGAAGATAAGGCATGTAAAGTGCTCAGCACCGTGCCCAGTCTGTAGAAAGTAGTCAGTAATGTAGCTGTTAGTATGAACTGTAGCCAAGGGTGATAATAGCATAGACTTTGGAGTTAGGGAAACTTGGCTCCAAATCTTGACTTCACCAATCGCTTACCTGTTTAACTTTGTGCAGGTCACCTGACCTCGCCAAATGTCTGTTTCTTCAGCTGAGCCATAAGTGAAGCATAGCACCTACTTCATAAGGTAGTTCAATGAGCTAATGCATGCATGTGCTTAGCGCAGTGTCTGGTACGTATCAAACACTCAATAACTGGTGTCAATGATGATGATGGTGGTGATAATGATAATTAATACTTACAAAGTTCTCGCTAAATGCCAGGAACTGTTCTGAGCACTTTACATGTATTACCTCATTTAATATCTACAACTAATGAGACAATTCCAATTATTACTTCCACGTGACACATGGGGCCTGCAGGGGTTCAATAAATTATCCAAGATCACAGAGCTGGTAAGGATTTAAACCTACGCAGTCAGGGTTTGAGTCCATGCCCTTACTGTGTTTTCCTGACGAGAAGATGTCAGAATCAGGCCTTTTCCACAGCCATTCGAGGCCATACCAAGGGCTCACTTCGTTAAGGTCAGAGGCATTTTCCATTTCTGGCTGGAGCGCCCTCACTTGTCCCCTCAGTTTTCATGGCATGTTGGGGACAGGCACACTGCTCGGGCTGGATGTGGATCTGCGAGACCACAACTGCCTTCCCCAAATCCTCCTGGCTCCACGGGGCTCAGTCTGCCGATGGCTGCTAACCGCTCTCGCGTGTGAGGGACAGCCCTCCTGCATGACCGCACAGAGAGACGGGGTTTGCTTGATGATTTCAAAAGGGGAACACACTGGGGCAGAAGAATGTTCCTGCATGCTTGTTTTGCTGCTTCACAGCAGCTCAGGCAGCGGGCGATTCAGCCCCTCTGATCTCCATCAGTGCTCCCCCTGCTCGCAAACTGCCCCAGATAAACATACAATCGAAGTTTCAAGACATGCCCTAGTTTCCCTTCTAAAGAAACTGCTGCCCTAAGCTCCTCCTACACAGAAATGTCGGCCCCACCAGGGCTGCTCAGCTTCCTGTGGTTTAGTCGGAACATGGAAGGCCCGTGTTTGTATAAGTGGAGTCAGAGGCTGGCCTCCTAGATTTCACTGTCGGCATCACGCAGTGGTTATTTTCTCTGGTACGTGGTTCTGCAGACTCTACATTCTACTTACGCTTTGTATCTGGCCCTGCCCAGCAGGTCAGTTCCACAGACTACAACTTTAGGAGCTGCTCTCTGTCCTGGGAAGAATTCTGGAATGGAGACCTAGAAGGGAAGAGGAAGCATGCTCCCCAGGAGCCAGATGCTGATATATGTACATATTAGTGATTCCCAGCCACCTCCTTTGCTTCTCTGACAGGGTGATGAGGCTGGTGGCACAGGGAGCTTTGGGAGATGGAGCACCTGAACTCCGTAAGAGGATCTGCAGGGAGGTGTCCAGTGACCTCTGATCTGTGCATGGTCTAGATGGAGACAGAGAAGGTATTCTTCTCAAACTAGAACAGAAAGCATGAAGTTCGGAGGCAGTTCACTTAGGATGACAGAACCAGAAATCCCAAAGACAGTGCAAAGTTGGGGTAAAGCACTGATTACAAGAAGATGCAATTTATGAATAGCAGCAACAGATAAGTTCCTGTACTTGTGTCCCCAAAAAACAAAACAAAAACCAAGGGATACTGACTAGGTTTAGACTGTAACTCTGAACTTGGGCACAAGACATAAGATTTTGAGATTCTATTTCCTCACTTACCAAATTGGGATAAGACAGCCCATCCCTCAGGAAGATGTCGCGAGGATTTAAACAGTTACTAGAGGCAAAGTGCTCAGCACAGTGGTCATGACGATGATCAGGATGGTGACAACTAACAATTCGATGGTTCTTTGTAGAGTGCTTCCCACCCAGGCAATCTGGTTCCAGAGCCCGGCTTCTTAACCTTCATGTTATACTAAGTCTCACAAATGTGAAGACTAATTACTATAATTATTACGACTAGCGAGATGTGGCTGAGGCACAGCATGTGTGAAAATGATTTCAAGGATGTGGTTGACAGTGAGTTCAATACGAGTTACATAGAGTGTGACGTGGTGGTAACAGTCTTCAGTTACCTTTTGCAGTGCAGGCGTCACAGGCAGAGAGTCACACCGAAGCAGGATCAGAGAATGACCAGAATGGCCAACTTGCGGTATAAGAAAACGAGCCAAGGATGTGCTGCCTGAAGAAAAAATGACCTGGGGTGACAGGACAGTGACCTTTGAAGGCCTCGTGCCTACTCTACAGGGACCCAACAACTAGCCCAAGTGGGGGTCAGCTCTAGGTAGACAGATTTCAGCTCCATATCAGGAAGGCATTTCTGATGTGCTCTCTCAGGGTGGACAGTGAGCATCCTGTCCCGGGGGCACCTGAGTGCTGGCAGAGCCCATGGTTCTGAGATTCAAATACTGGACGGGTGGGTGATGGCTGGAGAAGAGAAGGTCCTTTCCAACTGTGATACTCCAGGGCTGTAGGACCATGGGCTCACGTGACAAACAAAACAAAGCAGTTTGTTTCCTTCAAGCACACGTGGTGATATTTGGTTATTTCTCTCCTCCCTCATTTTTGAAGTCAAATTTTCAGTTTGTCTTACCTACAAAGGCCGTTGATTGAGAGTAGCTTTTTGCAGAATGACCTATAGACAATGGCTTTTGCTAAGAGGGCCAGAGTTGGGAGTGTGAAAGGTGCAGGGGGGGAGAGAAATAAAAGTAGCTCAGGGGGTACACACAGCGTTGTTGGGGAGGGGAGCAAATGGGGGAAAATAGGTGCCAAAAAGGGAAAAAGCAACAGGTCACTTCAGGCTAGACATATAGCTTTGCAGAGCCTTTTAAATAGCTACTCAAAGCGGGGACCCAGCACTGCATCCCTTAGGGACTGTTAGAAATGCGACCCAGAGGCTCCACCCCAGACCAACAGAGTCAGAATCTGCATATTAACAACTTCCTTAGATGATTTGTGTGCACATTACAGGTGAAGGGCACGGATGTGGAGATCATCTAAGGGAGAACCAGGCTCAGATGTGCTGTGCATTCATCTCAGTAAAAAAAAAAAAAAAAAAAAAAAAGGAGGAAAGGAACACTGGGGTAACAGGAAGCAAGCAGTGACGCTGGAGCCTGGTCTCCATGGGGACGGCCCAGCTGTGCCTCCAGCCCAGCTGCTCCAATTATGTCTGTTTCTTTATCTAGTTGGGTTTAGAACAGTCAGTCAAATTTGCATGAGGAAGTCAGAGGTAATGGGGTCCGTGGGCACAGGTACTCATCTGATGCCTAATTAAGCCATCTTGGTAAATCATCTCTAGAATGCCTGTTATTATTTTAGGAAACAACATAAAGAGAATGATAATTAAAAGTAACACGCTGGGTGGGAATTTTGACTTCTTTCCAGTGGTTGACACATAAAGCACCTTTGGATTTTTTTGATAAAGTAACGTTTCTATAAATTTTCACAGATCACACAACGTCAAAGCTTATCTCTGCTGCAGTTTTTTTCCCTTTCCTCTGTCTATGCTTTGAGTTTGCAGCTTTATTCTACTGCTGTGGGTGTTTTTTTTTTCTTTCCACTGAGTATTTTCTGATTTTACTCTGACTTGTGGTGGGGGAAGGCACTGCTCTTGGATATTACATGTCATCTTGAAGCATAAAATGCCAAATCCAGTTACATGTTTTCAGGTGCGAAGGCAATTTATTTCACAGATGAGCCCATGCGAGGCATTTTCATGCAGAGTTTTCCATCCTAGACTCCCACCAAGTTGGTATTCAGGGATTTACTGCCAGTGGAAAGTTCAGGTTTCCACTGTGTGTCTGCAGCCTCCCCACACGTGCATTCTCACTAGACCTGCTCTCTTCCTGAGTGACGCCACATTCCCCAAGCCCCAGGTCTTCAGGGTCCCCTGCTGTGGCTTCATTCAGGTCCCTACATCCTGTCCTTGCTACCTGCCTGGACCCACTGTCTATGAGCTGAGCCACTGGGTTAGTAACACTTTTAATGACCTGCCTTACACCCTGTCTAGCTGCCTGCCCCTCCTACCTGACAAAACCCCAACTTTGGATCATGCCACAATCCACCCTCTCTGCTCCGGGATCCATGACGCTGAGGGAAACTGGAGAAAGTCCATGGAACCACCAACTGAGGCCACCACAAATTCACGGTCTCAGGCCTCACCTGGATTCTCGGCAGCCTTTGACAAACATTTCACTTGCCCTCAATGAACTCCTGTCCCCCTAAAAACCTCTTCCTTGACCCTGCAGCTCCACCTCACTGAGGCATCCGCTCTTCTTCCTGTCACAGATTTTTGAAAGCATGTTCAACACCAATGGCCTCCTTTAGCTCGTGTAGGTAGCTTCTAGATCAGGGGTGTCAAAACTGCGGCCCACGGCCCAACTGCGGTCCGCAATCCATTGTTAATTGGCCCACAGCAAATTCCAAAAATATATTTAGTTTACTTAAATAAACCAGGTGAGGCAATACGTACTTCACCTCGAGTGAGTGGCCCGGCTGTTTGTGTATTTTACCGCATATGGCCCTTGGTAAAAAACGTTGAAAAAAGTTTTGACACCCCTGTTCTAGATGTACAGATACCCTGGCCCCATGCTAAAGCAGATGAGTCAGAATCTCGGCGGTGAGGCCCAGGATTCTGTAGTCAAGCACGGTGCCTTCGCTGGGAACCCGGCTGACTCTCGCCTCACTGTCAGGTACTCCTCCAACTGCCCCAGTGTGGCGTCTACCCACACCACTCCATGAAAGGCCGTCAGAAGTAACAGCCACGGCAGCCCATACACTCCACATACTCCTCCCGGGTCTCCCTGGTTTGACCTCTCTGCAGCACTGACGCTGTTGGTCACTCCAAGGCTTTCAGTCACCTTTTCTTCTTCTGTCTACTTCTGACCATCCCCTTTGGCACTTTTAGTGTGAGTCTTTCTTGCACCTTAAATATTGGTGGTTGTTTCCGTGGGTTCCTCGGGGTGCAGTTCTTTCTCAGCCACTGGTCTGCTCAACCAGTGGTTCCTCCCTGGAAAATCCACATGGCTTAATCTACAAAGCACGTGCTGATTTACATCTCCCGTTCTTGTTTCTCTTCTATCATCCTACCCATCTGCCCAACTGCTTGCTGGACGTCCCCATCTGGATGCCCCACAGGGGCCTTAATCTCAAATATGTCCGAAACCGAATCCATAGCTCCCCCGCCCCTCCCGTCACCCATGCCACCCCCATGCCAGCTCCTCCTCCTCCTTCTCCATTCATGACTCAGAGTCTCCATTTCTACTGCACAGGAGCTCCCTAGAAACCTAGGAGTCATCGTACAGCCTTCCTGCTTCTTCATCTACTACATTCAATTCAGGCCTCCTGATTTCACCTCTTAAACACTCGTATGAAACTACATTTCTTCCATCTGCCCGTAGTGTAGGTCCCCTTCATCTCTCACTCGGACGACTAAGACAGCCTCTTCCCTGGTCTCTGTCTCCAGTCAAGCCCTACCCCAACAGTTGCTGGGTGGTATTTCTAAAATGCCAATCTTGCTAGGGCAATCCCCTGGCTTAAGACATGTCAAAGCCCCATATGATCTAAAGATAAATCCCGACTCCCTAGGATGGCACAGAAGGCCCATCGTGACTGCACCCAACTGCAGGGCTGGGACTAGGGTGAGGCCAATGAGGACCCTCGGGTGCAAAATGTAAGGGACACTCACTCTCAGGTGCTAACTTTGCACATGCACAACCCCAAGAGTGAGTGCTGCCTTACGCTTTGCACCCTAGGTACCAGCCTCTCTTGCCTCAGTCTAGCCCCCACCCTGCCCAACTGCCTTTCTTGATTTTTGGGTTATCAGCCCACCAAGAGTGCTACAGTACTCTCACTCTTGTTGCTAGATCATCACAGACATTTTTAAGAAGCTTCTTACAGATCCTGAGAAAGCCTCCTCCCACCTTCAACTCTTAGCCCCACGGGCATTATCTCTACTGCTGCCCAGCCCACAGTAGCTTCTCCACTCCTGGTGAGCTTCTCAAACATAGAGATAGTGTCTGATCATCTTTTTATGGCCTGTGCCTGAGGCAGCATGTAGAAATCAGTAGGCATTCCATAAGTGTTACATGAACTGGATGCAAATCCATTCTGGAAACTTGCTTGAGGTAGCCTCAGGCCCACGGTGCAAAGCCCCCAGTTACCTCTCAGCCCCTTCAGACCTCTCAGGATGGCTGTGTCCAGAGCTGAGGTGGGGCAGGGGTGGATATTAAAACCATCAGCTCTCCAAGGGTGGTAGTCAGAGCACTAGCAAATAACTCTCCTGACAAATTTACTTGATGATAGTCGGAAATTTTCATAAGAATTACATAATGCCTGACCAAGTGCTAATTTCTGAGCTTCCTTCCTGCCAAATTTCCACTGCGCTGGCTCATAACTGCCAATCTCGTAGCAGTGATGTGTTTTCTAGCAAGAAACAGAAGTAGCTTTGGGAGTTATTTTGGGGCCTCATTAAATTCTTCTTGCGACAATTTCCTAGCGTGATTCAGTAATGCACACCCATGTAGAGTATCATTGCGACCAGGAGACATCCTTAGAGTTTCTGTACTGAACTTCCTTGAACACTGCCTAGGAGGGACCTGTCAGAGAAGAAACAGCTCTAAGGTAAATAACATTCTATGAGATCCAGTATCACAGCTTCACTTCTGTAGTGTTATTACGTCCTTTCTTAACTGTGGCCTATTTCTTTGAGGACAGGATCTGTGCTATATACACATCTGTATGTTCTCCATGCAGGCAGGGCATATCTACTTTGCTCAACTTTGCTTCCCCAGAGCTGGCATAGTACCTGGCACCTAGGAGGTATTTGATATCATCGGGTTATGGAGAATGGGAAAAGAGAAACTTGGGGAGCAGACCCGGAGCTGGAGGGGCTCATCTCTAGACCTACAGAGCTGAGGGTGAGAAGCAGAACACCACACTCTGGCTTTCCATGTAGTGAGGTCCCAGCATGCCTGCCTCCTCCTGCAGGCAGACTGATGGCCAGGCCTGGAGTCCTGAGTGCACCAGGGTCTGGTGGATAGTGGAAGGCAATTTCATTCATCTGATCAATCAGAAACAGAGAAGCTGGCTCTCCAACCCAGAGTCCTGGCTGCTGTTGCTCCTCGGTAGAACCTTGGGGAAGTTAATTTTCCTCTCAGTGTGCCATCTTCCTCCTCTAGCTAGCCTGCCAGCTCCCTTCAGACATTCTAATGGCGATGAATTAACCAAAAAAAAAAAATGTTTTTTAAACCACCCTGAAGATTACAAAAAGGAAAACAAATGATTGCTATTCTCAAAAACGATGATTCCATTTATGTATATGATACATAGGAGGACAACCATAAACTATCATTACCTCGAGGGAGGAAAAAAAGACCAGAAAACTCCTCTGTGAACTACTCAGAAGACGATGCGACCAACTTAGCAGGGTTTTACATAGAATTTCAGGGGCTCCTGAATCTTGTAAAGTTCTTTCATCTTCTCAGACATACAAGTTTGCACACTGGTTAAGACTGCCTGGGTTAGAAGTTCCTTGTGGTCTTTGAATCAGTTTTAGAAATAGACAGAACCTCAGACTTTAACTCATGTGACCGCCATCTAAGGAGATTTTACAGATGAGGTTTGAGGCCCAGAAAGTTTTCATGGCTGACTTGAGGGTGTAGCTGATGGGTAGCAGAACTGAGATCTGCTTCCACGTTTTCTAAATCCCCGTTATCCCACAGTATTGTTTTAATGTACCATGCTGAAAATAAATGTAAAGAAGGGGGAAGAGTGGAGCGAGACTGGCTGTCAGGGGAAAGGAAGGAGTAGCTGTTCCTAGAATGTACAGAGGGTGCCAAAAAAATGTACACACATTATATATATACACACACACACATATATGTATATCTATGTATTTTTTAATTTTATTGGGGAATATTGGGGGACAGTGTGTTTCTCCAGGGCCCATCAGCTCTAAGTCATTGTCCTTCAATCCAGTGGGGGAAGGTGCAGCTCAGCTCCAAGTCTAGTCACCATTTTCAGTCTTTAGTTGCAGGGGGCACAGCCCACCATTCTATGTGGGAATTGAACCTGCAACCTTGTCGTTAAGAGCTCGCGCTCTAACCAACTGAGCCATCCGGCTGCATGTTGTGGAGGGCACAGCTCTCTGGCCCATGTGGGAATCGAACCAGCAACCCTGATGTTTAGAGCTCGTGCTCTAACCAACTGAGCCACCCGGGCGACCAGTACACACACATTAAGAAAGAAAAAAAACTATATTAAAAGTACGCTGATGGTAACCACTTTGAGCACCTCTTGTAATTGCAGAAGTCAAATGTGACTTATATTCATCTTTTGTTATCGGTATATATTGAGTATTGTAATTTTAACACAGTTTTTTCCTTTCTTAAATGTGCACACATTTTTTTTTGGCACCTCTGTATGGAGTAGCTATTACTTGGTTTCATTTTTGTGTTTAGTGTCGATTGGTTTTCTACCTTCAAGCCAAGGAGACTAAGTTCCCTTCTGGCTCTCTACTTTGGATCTATAACTAAAGCCTGAGCGATCATCTGAGGTAGGCTTGTGTTGTAGAGGGGAACGTAGGGGAGCCTGGTCACAAGATGAGCTCTGAACAGCTTATGTCGTTACAAAAAGCCCAGAGCAACAAAGAATCTACTGTTTCCAGGAAGTGGGGGAAAGATTTCTAAGGAGAAAATACGAGCCTTGAAGAAAGAGTAGGGGTTTATGCAGCAAAGAAAGGGATACTGGGTGGTCCTTATAGGTAGGAGGGGAGGTACTGAACTAGGGTGGGGTGTGAGTGAGGCCCCGTGGGAGATGGGCCTGGGAGGCAGCTGGTGTCTGGCCTGGGAGCCATCTAAAGAGGTTTGTATTTTAAGCTGGGGAGGATCAGTGTCAGATTTTCATTTCAAGTACATAACTTTAGTAACAAGATAGAGGACAGCTCTAAAGAGATTTTTTTCCTCCCAATTAGATTCATTTGTTCTATAGTCCAGATTCATTTGTTCATTCACTAATTCCAGTTTATGAAGCTCATAATAGAAGCCAGGCACTGATCTAGACAAGAAAAGATAGACTAAACCAGGACAGTGATGATGGGGATGGAGCCATATAATCAATAATACATACTGAGGAGGCAGAGTTCAGATACTTAGGAGCTAAAAAATCAGCATGACAAACAATTTTGGGTGGGGGAGGGGTGGGATTGAAAAGGAAAGAGGAAGCAGCATATTGATGGAGTGTTGAAATAAATATTATGTCCAATATTTTAGAATTATATAAAGTTTAAAGATATTTTCTGGAAGAAGCTCCAAAAAGATTGAAACATGTAGATCAAAACAGTCTTCGTTTGGACCATCTTTGAACCAGGAAACTACTTTGGAATTTGTTTGGAATTTGTTATTTCTCCAGGGCAGAGACTTACACCTGCCCCTAGGAAAGTAATTATAAAATTGACTGCATTGTAGGTTGAACCCAGAAAGGTTGAAATAAATACACAGATCTTGCTGGGTCCCCAGCTTTGTGGTAAGCCTTTCCTACCAGAATTCTAATTGTGTCAAAATGGGGTTGCTTTCATGTAATTTTAGAATGAGCTTTCAAAAAACAGAAAACAGCAAGTGAACACAGACGGGCCAGGGGACAGAGTGGGTTGGATAGATGTTTATAAAAATAAAAGGTATCTTTTTCTCAAGGAAAAGAATAAGATGAGATTTTCCTAATGTGTCTTTAAGAGGCAAAAGACCTACTAAGCATGCATTTTTGTTTTCTTAATTCCTTATCTACTACTGCAAATAAAGAGCAGCAAAACTAAAAGAAAAACAACAACACAAAAACAAAGGTTACATGCTGTAAATGCCTTTCAGACCCCTGCTTAGTCCTGCCCCGTGCTGTCTACAGGTCGCCTGCAAGTCTGAGTTCTGTAAGGCGAAAGGGTGAAACGTAGGATTTACATCCCTGAGAGTGAGTCAGTCCTTGGAGAAACAGAGTATTGCATTTTCTCACCTGCTCACATTTAGCTGGCTTAGTACCTGAGCAGGGCACCAAGGACCGGCTTCCCCTTGTTGCCACAGGCAGGACACTAGACTCAGGTCCTACAGCTAAATGCCTGACGTGGAAGCACCGAGATCCCAGACGGGAGTGCTCGCTCTCTGTGACCATCCCTACACACCTGTGCTTCCTGGTAAGGGGCTTTCAGGAGTTCCATTTCTGGGAAACTACAGGGGCAGCCTGACTGTAACAAACAGGCACACACTCAAGAGGTGCCCCAATCACAGTGTGTGTGCCCATCCTAAGTAGTTGCAAATGCTTTACAGGCTGCAGTTTATTTATTTTTTTAAAGTAGGAAAAAACAATTGCTTGGAAGAAGGAACTCTAAACTAATTACTGACATGCAAATCCAGCCTGACAGCTTAGCTGCAAACGTTGGTCCTGGTCTAGGGGGTGAAACGAGCTCTCAGCCTTGCAGGGGCCTCTGTTGGTACAGCCATGGCACAGTGGAGAGGCACCTGTGAGCAAGGACCATGTGCTCAAAATACCACTGCTGACTCCAAGGGGCCCAGAATTTCATCCAGAGCAGTAGTTTCAGAAGCTACCTGATGGATTCTGTTCTTTTACTCAAAATATTCTTCTCTCTCTCTCTCTCTCTCTCTCTCTCTCTCTCTCTCTCTCTCTCTCTCTCTCTCTTTTTCTTTTTCTTCCAGAAGAAAAGCAAAGATTATGGTGTCTTCCATCCTAGCAAGACCCAAGCAATATTGTTTGCCTGTTTTAGGAAGCCTCCGGGGCTGACAAATTGGCAGAAAGTTGTGATGGGAAAAATGAGGTTGACGTGAAATTACTGGAATGGGCCCCCTCTGAAAGAAAGGCTTCTGATACCCCCACACTTAATGAGGCATTTCCACTGGGCTTGAAGAAGTCATGTAATACAGGCTGTTGAAGGTCCCTTTTCACTGAGTACCTGTAACCACAGTATTACAGCTACTGTAAAGTAAGAGGTGCTATTCTCTCCTGACAATGGGTTTTCCCATCACTTGAAAAATTATTTACCAAGTGTCTGTAACCAAGGTGAAAACACCCCCAAAGTTTAGATCTGTATCAGCATTGCCCTCAAGAGCAGGTCAGGTTACAGCTTTTATCAAGAGCAAACAAAAAGAAGGAGTTGAAAAACAAATACAAGTGTAAATTAATAGCCACAGAAAGCAGAGACCAGGGACTACTAAAACATCTTTGTATCACAGAAAGATAATGATTTTGGAAGCCAGCCTAGGGAATCTGGCAGAAAGTCCATAGGAGGCTGACCAAATGAAGCTACAGAAGTTGCAATTTGTCAGATTAAGCATTTGGGAGAAGCCCACACAGAATTCAAGGAATTAGCTGACAAAAGTCCTCAGGGTTAAAATGTTGTCCTCAGCTTCCTCCAAACCCACCCCAGTTCTCCTGCGTGAGCCACTTTTTCAGACATGTTCAGTCATTAGCTGCTCTTATGACACTGGTTGCAGTTCTCTTGGTTTCTTTTTTGGCACAATGATGGTAAGAGAGACTTCTCTCTGGGAGCTCCAAGTAAAAATAAAGAGGATTTTTATGATTTTAAAAAACAAACACAATGAGGATTTGGGGTGGAAGTCAGAGGATGGGGATGGTGAGCAAAGTAACTGATTTATGGAGTAAAAGACATTCATATGCAAGGAGAACGAAGTTTACTGCCAACCTCTGCCACCTATTTACCTTCATGGTTTGAAGGGTGGTGGAAATAGCAGTAAAATGTTATACTAAGAGCCTTGTAGAATCACAGAGTGTAAGAGCTCCAAGCGACCTTACAAACAAATTAATTGGTTCTCAATCATAAGTCATGATACAATTTTCATTGGTTCACAGAAAACTGAGATTTATTTGGATAATCTACTGTCACACTTCTTTAAAAAGCAAGACGAATTCAATTTAAAGGATTGTTCTTTAGTCCGAGATTAAATTTTCCCTACTTTTGTGGTATTAAAATATTCTTCCTTTTATGAAAAGATAGTGATTATCAGTGTCAGTTTGGGATTTAAAAAAAAAAAAGAAAAAAAATGTAGTCTATCTCTGTTCCTCATTATTATCCCAATTAGTTTTTAAAAATTTATTGAACTATAACATACATACATCCCCAATTAGTTTTAATAGTCCTATATATAGCTTTCTAACTTGGCAAAGTGAAACGTTGGGCAACCCCATGTAAGTCTCTCAAATTGTTTTTTAAAGAAAATTTACTGGTCCATAAAATTGGATTGAGTTCAAGGTCCCTCCCACTTGCAGAAAAGGAAATAAGATAGTAGAGAGGTTACATGTTAAAGCATTATACATACACTGAAGGTCCCCGAGCTAGTTAACAGCAAAGCCGAGACTAGGATCAGGCTCTCGTCTCCCGGAGTCCAGAGCTCTTACACCCTACTCAGCTTCACAGGTGTACAATAACTAATACAGACTTTGAGGCTAAAACCACTTACAATGCAGAACTGAGACGGACATGACTTTATGCGGTCCCTTAGATTGCATGTTAAACTCCATTGTGCTTTGCCACAATTACCTCTTACAGTCACGACAAATAATATTTACACAGCATGAATTATGCATTTGTGTGATTTCCATCTGATCAACACTCCATAGGGTAGCACACGATTTTTTAAATATACACAAATAAATATACACTTATCTCATCCCTTCCACTTACACCTGCGACCTAGTGCAAAACTATAACACTCAGTTTTTTCAAATTGAGATATAATGCACGCACCATCAAATTCACCCTTTTAAAGTGCACAATTTCATGGTGTTTCGTATATTTACAGGGTTGTGCAACCATCTCCACTGTCTATTCCAGAATCTTTTCATCATCCTGCAAAGAAATCTTGTACCCATGGTCACTCCCCATTACCCTCTGCACGAAGCGCCTGGCAACTCACTAATCTACTTTCTATCTCTAAGGATTTGCCTATTTGAACCAAAGTACTTTTGATCCCAAATAACAACCAAGATGATCTCAAAACTTAGGAGCGCACACACACACACAGACACACACACACACACACACACACACACACACGAATTTTGATTTTAGCAACACCTCACTTTCCCTCTTGATACTCCGCCCTCTCCCCATTCCACCCCCGCCCCCCAACTGTGTCTCCGAGGTGACTTATCTGCATTTGTCCTCCTCAGGGTACAACTCATCCTACTCCTTCCTCTTTTATCAAAAACTGTGTCATGTTCTATCAGTGTCCTGTGCTTGCGAGGTAATGTTAAATAAATTTATCTCAGCTAAGATGCTAAGATGTAACACGTGTACATTTTAGTGGAGAACGTTGGGAGTCTAAAGCTCAGCTAGAATGATCGTGTGACCTAGTGTGTTTGGGACCGTGCCCTGGCTTAATTATGAATAGCATCCCCTTTCCCTCTCAAAAGAGTCCTGGTTTGGGTGCTTAATTCTATGGCCATCCAACCTTATTCAAAATCAATGACTAATCATGGTCATTATAGGTATTTTGATAGGCCAACAGGGAAAATAAATTTAGGTAAATGAAGTTTTGATGCTCCTCAAAATGCACCTCAGCTCTGCATTCCCATAAATAGTTTAAATTCACCAACCTGTAGGGATCAGGGTTTCATCCACAGGCAAAAAAGCATCAGCTTCTATAGTGACTTCATGGTCATATATATTCGGGGAACCCTGGGAGGGAAAAGGTAGAGTAAAAAAGATTTAAAGCTTAGTCTTATTTTATATATTGGCTTAATAACTTCCCTTGTAGAAATGCTTTCAGGCATTGACAAAAACTTTAGAAATCCCATGTGACTTATGGTGATGAGTAACACGTTCATGTACATGTGGGTAGATAGGGCCCCAAAATAGCAGGTGATACATTTGCGAGAAGCTTTCAAGTGTGATCCCAGCATGCATTTTCTTTTCTCAATGGAATTAGAAAGGTGAAAAGTCAGAGAGACAACAGTGATTTGAATGCTTTTTGGATTTTGGCTTAGCAGAGCGGTTTCTTCCACTCTCCTCACATGACAAACAGAAGAGCAAGGATAGGTGACCTGTAACTTACAGGGTAGCTGAGGCATCACTTTTAGGCTCATGAGATGTGGGGCATGTCACCCTTTTTCTGGCACAGCTCCCCCCCAGAGGACATACTCCCTGTTACACGACAGAAGCCCAGCAGTCAGGACTGGGGTCCCTGCCTTTGAGTGTTCGTTGGCCTGTCTCCCCCTTAATGATGCAGTCTGCCCTTCTGGGGGAGTCAAAGGCTGGTCAGTGGTCAGAAGGCCTGGGATCTAGTTCCAGCTCTCATTGAGTGGTCACGGGGAAGTCACTTAACCTCCTAGGATCTCATTTCCTTCGGTGTAAAATTGGGTTAATGGTACTCCCACCTTTTCTAGGATTCTTGTGAGGAAGACTTTAGTAAAGAAGGTTTGGCTGTTGCAAATTGGAAAATACACATGTACGTTTCTAATTTAAGGAATTTTTAAAAAATGATGAATAGTATATTTTAAAGCTTCACAGCAGAAGATCTGGAAGGAGAACCAGGTGAGAACTTTTGCTTAGTGAATACCCAAAAATAAGCTAAACCAGTGGTTCTCAACTGGGGATGATTTTGTCCTGTCAGGCAAAACTTTACAATGTCTGGAGACATTTTTGATTGTCAAAACTGGAGGTCTGCACCCCGGCCCAGGGCAGCTCAGACTAGAGGGGTCACCTCCTGTGTGGCTCTCCCTACTGCCATCGTTTCCTGCCTCAGGGGTACCACCAGCACCGAAGAGGCCTCTGGGACAGAGGCAAGTTTCTTCCCTGATGAGGGAAGAGTATTTGAGACTGTTTCCTTGGCTTTGTCTGTTTCTTGGTTCAATGCTCAGTTCAAGATTGAGTAGTATGTATTCCATTGTATGAATCTATCACGACTTGTTTATCCATTCTCCTGTTGATGGACTTTAGGGTTGTTCTAGTTTTTTACTATTATGAATAAAGCTGCTTAGGAATTTCCTTTTTCTGTTTGTGTTTTTAGCATTAGGGCAGAAAGAAAATGATTCAACATGAAAATCACACACCAAATACATTAATGCATCCAAGATGTTAGGCAGTGGCCTGAGAGGGGAAGGAAAGGAACATTTATTAGGCACCTAGTCTGTGGATGGTTATTGGGTCACTAAGCAGCACTAACATTCCTTCATTAAAGGGAAGCGTGCTTCATTTTATGACTCTTCTGACCTGGATTAATGCAATGATCTACTCTGGTGGAATATTACTGTTGGATCATTTCCTCTCTAGGCTGATGAAAACTTGGCAAGGAATGCTAATTCAGAAATAGAACTTGAGGCCCATCTCTGAGTTCAGTGTTTTGGTGAACTTTGCTTGGCTGCTACTGGTTTGTAACATTAACCATTTATAGAGCTCATCGTGGCCTGCAGGGGGCTTTAAAGACTTTTTGCGCATTGCTACTACCACTGCCTTAATTCAGCTCTTATCGCTTCTAACAGGATACAACAGACACTATTGGTTACTACCCCAAAGCCATAGCAACTCCTTTACCCGCACTATCCCTTTCCCCAGGAAGAACTCTGACCTGTTGATTTATCCTATACTAGACTATATATTCAGAGAAAGGACCCCTTCCCTGGCCCCAGAGGACAAATTTTGATTGGTCTAAGCCTGGGGTGTCCAAACTGCGACCTGCGGGCCAACTGCGGCTCGCGATCCATTGTTAATTGGCCCGCAGCAAATTCCAAAAATATATTTAGTTTACTTAAATAAACCAGGTGAGGCAATAGTACTTCACCTTGAGTGAGTGGCCTGGCTGTTTGTGTATTTTACCGCATAGGGCCCTTGGTGAAAACCATTGAAAAAAGTTTGGACACCCCTGGTCTAAGCCAATCATGGTGGTCAAATTACCTTGCTGATGATTGGGTTAGGCAGGGCATAGGACACACTTCTGGCCAACAAAATGTGAGAGAAGCTGGGGAGCTTCTGGGAAAAGTGTTGCTTGTTCTTGAAAATGGAACATTTCAAGAGGGGCGGCTGGATGGCTCAGTTGGTTAGAGCGCAAGCTCTCAACAAGGTTACCAGTTCGATTCCCATATGGGATGGTGGGCTGTGTCCCCTGCAACTAAAGGTTGAAAACGGCGACTGGACTTGGAGCTGAGCTGCGCCCTCCACAACTAGATTGAATGATAGATTGAAGGATGACTTGGAGCTGATGGGCCCTGGAGAAACACACTGTTCCCCAATATTCCACGCCACCCCCCAAAAAAGGAACATTAGTGATATGAAAAAAATGAATAGGTCCTTTTCTGTCTCTGGATGTGACTATATGAAGAGGTGATTCCTGGAGTTGAGGCAACCATCTGGTAACCATGAGGGGACAAGCTTGAAGACAAAAGCCAAAACACTGAAGAAACAGGATGGAAAGATGGAAGAACCTGGGTCCTTGGTGACATACCTACCCAGTCATACCTGAACCACATCAAAAGATCCCCCAGGCCTGCTTTCACAGCTCTTTAGGTAAAGTTTCAATAAGAAACATGTTCTCTCAACGTTGTGTTAGGCAAAGGAAGGAACACTCACAAAACTCCCAAAAAACAACAACAACAAAAAACCAACAACCTCAATCAACCTGCAACCTACATACTTTTTCCATTCTTTGAAAAACACAGTTCTCCCTTCCCCCCAGGCCTCCAACACTCAAACTTAGAAGTGGTGAGTCAAACCTTGGCCCCAAGCAGAATAAAAATATTGCTATTAAATTTTAAAAACTAACAAAAGAAGAAAATATATTGGATGAACTAACTACTTTAAATATCAAGTTTTTACCTCTGTTCCTGGGGAGGGTTTAAGACACATGGTTATGTTTCCCTGGGGAGGGCAAGAGGTGTTCTGAAAATGCCGAGGTCCCTTGACCCCAGGCCGTCGACTGACCATCCGCTCTTACCCAAAAGGCTGAGGGCTCCTGCCCACCCTCACGCTGAAGCTAACGGCTGTGGATTTGAGCTGCACTTACTAAGGCGGTATACAGAAGGGAGCTGACGCTGACCACCCTTCTGTGTGGGGTCTGTGATCTGGAAACTATTCAGCCTTGGGAAAGGGATTCAAAAATACCTGTCGCTCCAAGTCCCTGTAGGATTGGAAGGGTGTAAAATTCTGGTCAGGAGGGTCCTTCTACCAGGTAAACGAAAAGAGCCTTAGTGAACCTTACATTGCCATTTTGTTTACTTCACTGGAACACACTGGCAGATGTAATACCTCAAACGTAATTTTTCTTTCTGTTTCTGAATCTGTTCCTTTAGACTACCCCCTGATTCTAAAATAGGATGTTCTAAGTGTACAAAAATGTAGAAAATAGTGAAAAATCACCATGATCTACTACCTACATAAAACCATTAATATTTTGTTCCATTTTTGCCAAGTGTCTTTCTGAACTTATTTTAAAAAGTAGGGTCTTTAGTTACATTATTGCAGAGCCTCTATGGCTGGCCATGTGTGTTTTGTTTTGGTGTTCTGGTTTGTCTTTAAGATCTCAAGAAGGATAGTAAAAGTTCCTGAAGATAAGGGACAAGCAAGTGAAGAACCATCTTTCTTATTTTTGAAGGGAGAACTTTGGAAATTATATAAGAACCAAGTAACTCATGCTATTTGAAAAGATCATAGAAAAAAAATTAGCATATTATCAGCAAACTCCTAAAAGAGGATGAAAATGCAAGATATCACTAGTTGTCTGTGAACATCATCTTGTGGTAGGAAATCATGCCAAAGTGATTCAAGCATAGTAGACAATGAACGATGTTCTTCAGATGAAGAGGAAGCAACAGATATAATCTAGAGTTTAGCTAAACCTTGTTCTTCTGTCTCAGGCAATAGCCTCCTCAATTAGGAGGGAATGAGGTAGTTTAGAGATTATCAAAGGGGGGTTGTCAGTGCCGCTACACCACTGTTAGGGTAGGCTGTGCTGTGGGAACACACAAATGTTGGCAGTATATATCTAAAGGGGTTGGGCCAAGTATATTTCCAAAGTTCCAAGGGTGGAAAGCACTTTAATTATAAGTAAATTTTGGGGGTAGGAGTGAAATGGGGGAAGCAAAGGGAAGTACATGTTATAGTTAGATGAGAGGGAGTTCTTAAAATAGCTAGTTAGTTTCTGAGTGCATGGGAAGCAGATAATTCTAATGGCAGTACAATGTATCCATCCTATCTTTCTCTATAACTTCCATTTATTCAGCACCTACTCTGAGCCAGATACTTTGCTGGGTACTTTTCATCATCACCGGGGCGACCCCATCACCAGAGTAATTCCATGCTGGGTTGGTTTCTCCAGCCACTCCCCCAAGTCATTCCACAAAGCGCATCACTGCAGGAGAGAAGAGACACGTTACACTTTATAGCACAGCAGGAGAGCAGAGGCAAGCTCACTTACCTGGCCTGCCAGGTTGAAATAAGAATGGTTGGTCAGATTGACCGGTGTGGTCTGATTGCTCTGTGCTCGATAGTTGACCATGAGCTCTCCACCATCCAGCGTGTATGTCACCCAGACTTTTAACTCCCCAGGGTAACCTTCCTCACCATCTGGACTGACCCGAGAGAATTGGACTCCGTTTGACAGCACCCGAGGCGTCCAGAGGACCTAGAAAAAAAGTGTTTCCAAGCTGTTTAGTCACTCCAATCCCAAGCTAAATGCCACATTTACATATTAAAGACACTAATTCCAGGAAGGGAAATGATTATACAGTCAATAAGATTTTAGAATAATAGCCTAGATCTTAGTTATTCTAGAATTCTGTTTTATATGGAAAAGTAGCTTTTGAGAGAAAAGAAGTTTTTCTCTCTACCTCCTCACTCATATTTCCCATACTCCTTTTCCCTAAATCTATACATATATGTCTACAATATTTTCTTTCCCTTCTTTTTTTTAACCTCAGCACCCATTCTGAGTATCTATCATATAGCAATATCGGCTATCTGTTAATATAATAGTATTAAAAATAACATTAATAAATCAGCCCCTCTCTCCTGGGGGTACTATTTACAAATATTTACAAAGAACACTGTAAGGTGCTCGTTGTTTCCTGGGCAGAGTTCCAAACAAAGAAGAAAGTACTTGTTCCAATAAAAAGAGTTCTAGCCCACAAGTCAGGTTTGGGGACAGGTTTAGGGCCAGGTTTGTTCCAAGCTCACGGTGTGGCTTTGGACGTCAATCCTGTCCATAAAATAAAGGGGTTGAAAAAATGATCTCAACGGTTTCTGGAAATTATGATTCTAAGAGTAGCAAGAAAAATATGAAGAAAAGTTTTATAAGAGTTTTTTGCTTTTTGAAATAGAAATCTTGGATTTTTCTCAACTTAGCCCTAGGAGGCCCCAAGATTACACTTATGGGGAAAGAAGAACCAACATTTATCAGGTGGCCATCTGATGTTCATAGACAACTAGTAATATCTTGCATTTTCATCCTCTTTTAGGAGTTTGCTGATAATATGCTAATTTTTTTTTCTATGATCTTTTCAAATAGCATGAGTTACTTGGTTCTTATATAATTTCCAAAGTTCTCCCTTTAAAAATAAGAAAGATGGTTCTTCACTTGCTTGTCCCTTATCTTCAGGAACTTTTACTATCCTTCTTGAGATTTTAAAGACAAACCAGAACACCAAAACAAGGCACTTTGCGAGAAACTTCACAGATACCCTCTTATAGATACCATTATCCTCATTTAGTGATGAGCGAGCTGAGGCTCAGAAAGGATAAGCTGTTTGTCCCAGGCCACACAGCTAGTAAGACAGTAAATTTGAATCAAGCGGTCTTATTCTACACTATCAGAGGACAAGTTGGCCAGAGACCCCCCACTCCCTTTGGGGAGCCCTGAGATCACTAGTAAAGAGGCCTTTTGCAGACATGAGGGCTACAACAGCCATTGATCTGGTACTTTACATAAATCATTTCGCAAGATAAGAATTTGGTGGAACCAAAAATTTTTTTACCATATGTGTAGGTCAAAAGAGTTGAACAGTGGCAATTTCATGTGGCTTCAACTAACATTATTACCCCCATTTTACAGATGAGCAAATTGAGTTCAGTGGAGTTAACTTGCTCACTTCCACCCTCCACATCCCAAGGAAGTAGAGTAGAACCCTTTCAGAATTCATGCCCACTGTTTAAAGGGGGAAAACATATATATATTGTTTAAAGTTATACATGGAATTAGTGACAGAGCTAGGATTCAAACTAAGGCCTGACTGTCTAGTCTATTCCACATCTTAGTTTCAGTGAATGTTTTGTTCAAATCTCCATTTTCAACAGAAGAGTTGAGGCCAAAAACACTGTCATTCCAAATGGACTTGAAAAATAATAACTCCTATGAGCCAGAGGAATGGCCCATGAGCCCAGGCTCTGCCCACCCACTCTTGGCATGGTCTGCGTCTCTCCCACTGACATAGCATTTGGCAGGAAGGGGAGCCCAGCGGGAACTGAGGTCTCTGCCTTTACCTACTGTGAAAGCAGCTGGTATTTGAAACCAATTCACTGACCTTAGTAAAAAATTAATTTTAACTCTAATTAACTCCGAGAAACGTTGAATTTTCTAGACACTTCATATATAAAACCTGTTATATGTGTGATTGAAGAAAGAAAGAGAATCCTCCAAATGGAAAATTTTAGGAAGAAAATATTTGAAAGAAAATGTTCTTCACTTGCTTCCTAGTTTTCCTCCTTTAGAAAAAGGACACAATGGAAAGATTTTTGTAATAATATTAAACCAATGTTATCAGGTAAGTATAATTCCATGGAAAGTATAATTCCTGTTCATGGAAGGATTTCCCTGACCCTGTAGTTTCCAGATTTCCAGAAAATTTCCCAATTTGCACCTTTAGGCCTACTTATACCATTTATAATCCTGTCAGGTTATTCAAATTTCATCTTTTAAAAAATGTGTTGACATAAATAGAAAAACACCTCCAAGCCAACAATTATTCAGTAACTAGTGAGATCAACCACAACGTAAAACAGAGTTCACCTGATACTGCTCATGTTATCAAAACCTACCATTCAAAAACTTTCAATGGCTCCGTAACATTCCAAGTCTTTCCCCAACTCTCTGTGCTGTTGTGAAGTCACTGTCTCCAATATACACATATATTGAATGAAATGCTATCCTTTCTTCAAGGGCAGTTCAAATCCCACCTCCCCAGTTGTCACTAATTTGTCCACACCCGGTTCCTCTATCACACCACTGTCGTCTATATTATGGGTGTTGCAGCCCACCTGTAACAGTTATGTATGTAAGGGTCCTACCCCCTCACTATACTGTGAGCCTCAGAAATCCCCATCCTGTTACGCTTCCTGGTTCACAGAAGGGGCTCAGTACACACAGCGCACTCAAAGATACGTAAATACGTATACTCACTATTTGCTGTGTTCATACAGAACATGCATGTTAAGCAACACCACAGAAAATACCAGTAGAACAGAGAGAGCAGGAACAAGCTAGAATGAGGTGCTATTGCGAGGCTTCTCTGAAGATGCCTGTCCGACCAGAGCTGGGCCTAACTTCCTCTGGTTGGGGTTTGCCCACGGACCTGGCATATTCCAAAGACCCTCTGCCTCCATGCCTCCCTGGCGTGAGGAGTCTCATCACTGAGGAAAGGGAAACCGATGGGACAGTCTGTTTCTAGGCCACAGACAGGAAGCTGGTGGGACAGGGGAAACAGAGAGTGACCAACTTCCTTCAACAGGACAGGTGGTGGCCAGAGGCAGAAAAGATATTGTGATCCTTCACTGCCATACATGTTGCTGTCTTCTCTGGCTCTTCTCTAGGAAATAACCTGGCTGGTATAATTCAAAGGAAAGTTAATTACCAAAAAAATCTCCCTCACAGCCTGAAATTAGACTAGTAAGAGAATCACTGGGGGTTAACTAGCAGATTCCCACCTAGCCAGGAAGCAGGAGGCCAGGCATTCCTACCTCAGGGAAAAGCTGATTGATTTGCTTTGCTAACCTTGTTTTTACTGGGATTTACGTGGGGAATGGGAGTTTTAATGTGGAAAGGGGAACGGGGGAGAAACAGGTAATTCTGAGGCATGAGGCACTTCAGTGGAAGGGTAGGCCTGGATGTAGCACACATTGCATGGGGAGGGGGCTTAATGACAGATACAGGGGGGTGGGTTGGATTGGGGGCACCCACGGTTTTGGCCATGGAGGACACCAGCAGTCGTAGTGTAGGAATGAGGGCTTCAGGCCCAGCAGCTGACTTAGGAGTATGTGGCCTGTCAGAGCCTCAGATTTCTTCTTTGGTGATAATACAGTGTTCTAGTAAGGGTGAGAGATAATACATTCTGTGCCTGGCACAGTAAGTGGTTAGGCATTATTTTTCATCCCTCTTGTGCCTGAGGTCAACTCATCTCCCTGGTCCCAACGCTGTGAGAAAGTCATTCCCTGTCTTTCCTAAGTCAAGGTTCATCGCCTTTCACTCAGGGCTCCCCTGCCTGTTCTGGTCAGATGAGCTGGAGAAGGATGGGTGCTGGAACAGGGCCAGGGCATCTGCTCCCCAAAACCACGGGAGAAGCCTCTTTTGGGTATCGCTTTTACAAATGCATTTGCTCCAGGGTCTAGGATTATGCCTGGCAAACTGAATGTATGCTTGAAGGTACTTTGTGAACTAACTATGCCAGGTAAGGACAATGTCCAAAGCCCCTGACTCACCTTATCAAACCCTCTGACTCCTCCATGCAGACTGTTGGGCCCGTTGTTAATGGCCAGCTTATACTCTTTACCATCCAATGTGAATGTTCCTTTGGCAATTCGGTTGGCCACCCTGCCAACCACTGCTCCAAAGTAGGGCTGCTTTTGAAGGTACCCTGCAAGGACACAGGGTGACAGAGTTTTTTTAAACACTTCAAATCATAGGTGAGGCTCACACTGCTGCCCCCCCACTTTCTTCCAAGGGAATCTGCAGGTAGTAACCCTCTGGGCATAGCAAAGTCCTCATGGAAGCACAGAAAAATGGTGTTGTCTACACATGAGCATTTTCCTTTCAAAAGTAGTAAACATTTTGAAGAACTTTATAAAGCACAAAGAAGACATTTAGATCATCTTAATGTCATCATTAGCAAAAACCACTGTTAATATTCTTATGTATATCCTTCTGTCATTTACTATATGTATATAAGTGCTTTTCATAAAACTGAGGTTTTAGTATACATGCTGCTTTGTAATCTGTTTTTCTAGGCCAATCAATTTTCTTAACTAAAAATTACATTTTTGTGTAGTCTTGAGAAGAACTATCTTGTTCTTTTTTTCATTAAAAAAAATCATACAATTAGTATATAAAAATACCCTTTAAAGAATGTTAAATATGTAAGTATAATATAGGATGCCCAGTTAAATCTAATTTCAGGTAAATGAATAATATTTGAGTATAAGTATGTCCATATTTTTATTATTACACATAGCACATACTAATACTTAAAAATATTTGTTTTTCATCTGAAATTCAAATTTAATTGGGCATCCTATATTTTTATTTGCTAAACCTGGCAACCTTAATAAAGAGTAAAACACAAAAGCCCTCCTTCATCTCTCAATTCCGCTCCTTCCCAGTGATAATCACTGCTATACACTAAGTTTTTTGTTTTTTTAAATTAACTACATTCAGGCAAATAGAAATACACAAACACACATATTCTCTATAAAGAGAGTCCTACTATACACATCATTTTGCAATTTTTCAGTTACCAAATGTCTTAAGAGCTATGTGACTACATATCCGTTAATCATATTCATTTCGATAGCTAATTGGCATATTGATGAGCATAAACGTTGTCAGCTTTTTAGGGGGCTGTAAAAAGCAATCTAGCATCCTTGTACTTACAACTTTGTGTATGGGCATATTACAGTAGTTTCCTTCTCTTTAATTTCCTCTATGTTACAATCTTTTAGATCATATTACAATGGCAGAGATTAAGGAAGTAGTTTTTTTTTTTTGTATTATCACCAGGAGTACTTTCTACTTTATTCTTCACTCAGATGCCCCTGCAATTCCATTCCTCTTGCCTGTGGCACCATGTATCTATCACCATCTACTGGGTCAGAAGAGTATGCAATTCAAAATATGAACTATTTTTACCATGACTGGAGGGCTCGCAGGATACAGGTCACAGGTTCCCATTACTCAACTGGTTGGACATAAGTGAAACATTAATCATTCTCTTCCAGGTCTTTCTTGGTTCACCTCTTTGCTCATCTGTAGGTCCCGAGTCCTGCCCATAGACTATCATAGTAGCTAATGCTTACTGAGCGCTTGCTAAGTCTCAGCCACTCTCTAAGTGCTCTACATTTAACTCATTTCATCCTCAGAATACTTCTATGAGGTAGACACTATTATTACCCTTAGTTTACAGGTATGGAAACTGAGGACAGAAAGGTTAAGTAACTTGCCCAAAACACATAGCTAGTTAGTTAGTAGCAGGACCAGGATTTGAACCCAAGTATTCAGGCTCCTGAGTACATGTTCTTGAGTATCACATCATTTGGAAAGTGCAAGGCTTTCTGGTTCATTGAACTGACCATCACCTCTTAGCACAGGCCAGGCTAATCTTTCCACCAGCTCCCACCTGTCTCCCTACCCTCTTCTCTCTGAAGTTGTAGCTTTAAAATCCCTTACACTGGGTAACCAAAAGCAGTCCCAAGGGGCCAAACAATCTTTTCTTAGTTTTGCTTCATCTGCTTTTATTTTTGTTTTTAATACTTTATTTTTTAGAGCAGCTTTAAATTCACAGCAAAATTGAGCAGAAGGTACAGAGATTTCCCATATACCCCCATTCCCCCACATGCCTCCCCCATTATCAACACCCCCCTACCCGAGTGGTGCATTTGTTACAATGGATGAACCTACATTGACACATCATAATTACCCAGAGTCCATAATTCACATTAGGGTTCACTCTTAGTGTTGTACATGCTATGTGTTTGGACAAATGTATAATGACATGCGTCCATCATTTTAATATCATCCAGAGTATTTTCAGCGCCATAAAAATCTGTGTGCTGCCTATTCATCCCTCCCATCCCCTTAGCCCCTGTAAACCACTGATCTTTGTTTTGCTGTCTCCATAGATTTGCCTTTTTCATAGTGTTATATAGTTGGAATCATACAGTATATAGCTTTTGAAGATGGACTTCTTTCATTTAGTAATATGTATTTAAGGGTCCTCCGTGGCTTTTTGTGGCTTAATAGCTCATTTCTTTTTAGCACCGAATAATATTCCATTATCTGGATGTACCACTTTATCTATCCATTCTCCTACAAGGAACACCTTGGTTGCTTTCAAGCTTGGACAATTATGAATAAAGCTACTATAAACATTCATATGCAGGTTTTCATGTGGACATAAGTTTTTAACGCCTTTGAGTAAATACCAAGGAATGCGATTGCCGTGTCATATACTTAGAGTCTGTTTAGTTTTGTAAGAACTACCAAACTGTCTCCCAAAGTGGCTGCACCATTTGCATTCCTATTGCGCCACATCCTTGCCAGCATTTGGTGGTGTCAGTGTTCTGAACTTTTATTCTAATAGGTCTCACCGTTCTTCCAATTTTTATTTTCCTGATGACAGAGAATGCGGAACATTAACTTGCTTTTCAGGAGCTCAAAAATGTGAAGAAAAGCAGAATTGTTGTTCAAAAATTGTTTGGCTCTATCTATTTTTGACTCTCACCTGGATTCATTCAACAAGTGTTCACTGAGCCCGTACTCTCTTCTAGCCACATGCTTAGCAACAATGACAAATCCAATAGCAATAGCAAAGCTGCTGCCTCATGGGCTTGTAAGAATTCCTTCAGAAGGGACCACTTTCTAGTTAATAAGCCCATGGAGATAAGAAACACTGGTTGGTCCTTAGTTTAGATGAAGAGTTTTTAAAGATTAGATCATAAGGACAGCAGAAACCACTGCTCCCACCTGTCTCGGAAAATCTCTTCAGAACAAATGGATTTTATACTATCTTCATATGTTACTAAGCTTTTACATCAAATCAGAATTACAAAAAGTGACAGTCCCCAAATCTTGAATAGGATGTGACTAAAAAGCTTGTTTGGAAATACAGAAAACACTGTTTTCCATAAAAAGGGCAAAGTTTGTAGGTCAAGCCAGATTCAATCAAGATAGAATGCAGATTTAATCAAGTCAATTGCTGACATGGGATAAAGGGTACAGGAAAACTTTGTCCCTTTTTCTGGGCAAGGGGTTGGTCAGAATATATTATTAATAAAGGCTTAACCGTGGGTTATGCGGCCCTTTCCATTCCTCTAACAGCTCAAGGATCCCAGCTATGACCCTCATCCTAGACAGCCCAAACCTTTGCCAGAGTGCCCTGAAGTCTCAAATAAAATTGCACACTAGTCTCAAAAC
The DNA here is from genome assembly GCF_057876585.1 of Rhinolophus sinicus. NCBI lineage: Eukaryota > Metazoa > Chordata > Mammalia > Chiroptera > Rhinolophidae > Rhinolophus > Rhinolophus sinicus. The sequence continues at coordinate 164,658,381 of NC_142502.1, forward strand.
CTCTATACCCTGAACAACTTTTCTTTGACTTTCTGAGCAAAACAAACATTACTTTAATTGACAAGCCCTTTAAGCATCCCAACTAGTTTATTTTTAAATGGCTGCTGGTTGTCCCAGATGAATCTCCATGCCATTTTTTTGCAGTTAACAAAGTGAAATAAAAAGTTCAAAGTGTGAGGGAAGATATTTAGGGGCAAAGGAAGGAAAAGAGATAAAAATTATTAATTGTTCACCATAGTCACACAACATCACAGCCCATAGCACGTTTAATCATTATCCATTTGTTTCAGGTGAGGAAATAGGTCCGGCGACCTATTTAAATAATTTGCTTAAGGTCACATAGCTGTGAGGGACAAAACAGATTTAAACCAAGAATCTTCAATGCTTCTCTAAGTGCACTCTTGGGCATCTGTAATATTAAACTGCAGCCTCTAAACTGGTCTCTTTTCCTCCATTCCCTCTTATGAACTCAGGTTTTCTAAAAGCACTACATTTATTTTTTCCTAGTTTTTCTATAATGGCTCTCATGGCATTAAGAGGTGGGTATTTGGTGGTAACTGGGTGTTGGTGGGAAGATGGAGGGGAAGGAGTTTCATGGATTGTATGGGTAGGTTGTCTATATGTGCGGCTTATAAGCAAATATTCTCATCATAGGTTTTGAAAGAAATCAAGACTGCAGGTGGGACATGCAGATGAAAAACATTTAAAGATATTTTAAATACAAAAAATGGTAGAAAAACTCATGGGAGGCATGGCTGATTTTTCCAGCCTGTAACTAAAAGACCATATGATTTACCTCTTTAGTATTCTACAGAAGGAAGATCTCATTTTCCCAGGAAGAAATCAAACCATTCTGACCTCTGGTCATGGCCATGATCCAAGCAGTTTATATAATCAATCTGGGAAATTGGAGATAGTTCACATCTAACCTGGCAGTTATAAAAGGACCATGTCTAATGGAATTATCCATGCTTAGTTCTTCCCCGTGGCTCAAAACCTTTTTGGGACATGGTAATGAAGGTAACCCCCTACTCTGTCATATCTTATTGCTTTAAGTTATTTGCCTATTTGTTTACATAATATACTCAGACATTCTTAAAGACTATGTAGTGAAAATTAAGTCTCCTTCCTATTCCTGTACCCCAGCTACCCAGAGTCCTTACTTAAAAAACAACCACTGTTGCTTAAAAAACAACCATGGGTTGTAATACACTAGAATTGATCAAAATAGCCGCAGAGCACCATTCCATACTACAGTCATGCATTGCTTAACAATGGGGACACACTGTTAGGAGATTTCGTTGTTATACAAACATCATAGAGTGCACTTACACAAACCTGTTAGTAAAGCCTACTACACACCTAGTCTATATGGTATACCACCGTACCGAGTATGTGCAGTCGGATATTGACCCAAACATCATTATTTGGCACATGACTGTAATCTGATTGAGACAATTGTGCTTCCTGTTATGACATATATGAAGTCTTCTTTATCTTCGGCAATACTAAAAGGATCTACAAAAACCTGAAAGACAGGGCTTTAAAAAGGGAACAAGGGGCAGCCTGCAATGACCTCAAAGATGGCTGCAGGAAGTATTACTGGCTGTTCTGGGCATTTTCCCCCCCAACTTCTCTTTTGAAAACAGCTCGATTGCTTTTTAAAATACGTAATTAAATTATCTACATTGTAGCACAAGAATGAAAAGATCTCTCTTGATCCAGCACCTAGAATATTTTAGATGTTTTTTGTGAAGCTTGTGATGCATCCTGGTTAAGAAAAGGCTCTTTAACTTTTTCAAGAAATGTCAGTAACATGGAGGGCAAGACAATACAAAAGAGATCATTGTAATCTGAGAGGATCAGGTTTTTTTTTCTCCCTCTTAAGCACATTTAGGGATAATACTTTCTTGCACCCAGACTGCCACAAGAGTCATAGACTCTTAGAGGCAATTGTATAAATGCCCTCACAAAACCAGCACTCCTATGCCCTGTGCTTCCCAGGTGCCACGTCACCATGACACGCATTTCATATGAATTCCAGAAAGACACCTTGTGCTTTAAAATCCACGTGACTCACATCAGAACTAAAAACAGGAAGAATTGAGTGTGTGGGGATAGGGCCTAAACGGTGATAAGGCAGAGATGGAAATGAGATGATATTAGGTTGGTGTAAAAATAACTGCAGTTTAAAAGGTTAAAAATAACTACAAAAACAGCAATTACTTTTGCACCAACCTAATGCAACTAGGTGCTCTTAGCTTATCATTTCCAATTCTTTTCTGGCTCTGCAATTGTAGGCCTCATATCCAATTCTTGGACTCCATGGGCAATTTTGCACCAATCAAGTCATCTCTTGATGGTTCTGTTTCATTCTAGAAAATGGTTATGCTACTAACAGAGAGAGGTGACTCAGCAAAATGATTCTGAAGAATCTTCCTTTGTCACTTGTCAACCCTCTTGCCTCCTGACTTTGACGACAGATGTGAACTCCTAACCCCAGAAACCAGAAATTCAAGGGGTCTTGGAGACGAAGGGGAAGTGGAGCTGCTTTTCCTCATGTCCCTATAACTTCCTACCCATGAGTCTCCTGTAATAGACTTGCTGAAGTTACTAAAGAGATTCTGCTGAAGATTACCTCTCCAAGGCAAGCTGTGGAAGCAACCAGAGAGCAAGGAATAGGATCCTTAGGAATATTCTAAGACATTTTGTTAAGGATATGGGGAGCAAATTTCAGTCTCCTACGGGAAAACCAATACTCTCAAGAATTTTCTGTTGACCTCCAACCATGAGCCATGCTACATATTTAAAGAACCAAACAGACAGAAAGATGCGCCTAAAGGAAAACCTCAAACCTCCTCTGTAACAGATTTTGTTCACACCCCTACCATTGAACAGAGAGTATTAGTTCTCAGGCAGGCAGTTTTATTTCAGACCTCATTTTCTGTCTGGTTACACCCTAGTGCCAACAGAGCACTGTGTACATTTTCTTTTGTTGTGATCAAAGTGCAATTGTAATTATTTATTTATGCAATTATTTGGCCAAACGTTCTATCCCCAGCTAAACTGCAATCTCCAAGAGGGTGGCAACCTTGTCGGTCTCATTGAATAATTAAGTTTTTAAATGCATGAATAGGTGATCTTATTAGAGAACATTATGTTAAGTGAAATAAGTCAGAAAGAGAAAGACAAATACCATATGATCTCACTTATATGCGGAATCTAAAGAAAAGAATAAGTGAATGAACTAATCAGAGACAGTTTTGGAAACATGGAGGAAAAACAGAGGGTTGCTAGAGGGGCGGGGGTGTGGGGATAAGGGGGAAGGTGAGGGGTTTTGAAAAATAGTCGGTAACCACAAGATGGTCATGGGGGTTTGAAAATTAATTTGGGGAACGTACAGAGGGATAGTGGATGGGGGGAGGGGGGTTCACACAGTGTGAGGGATATAAATGATAAACGTCTAAGTGTCTTGTGCACCTGAAACTAATTAAAAAAAAAAAAAATAGGTGATCTTAATCGCCCACAGATTCCAACAGAATAAAAGTCCACTCTAGTTAGAAGGAGACTTCATTTCTACACTTCTTTGTTCCATTCCCTACATGGTTATTGAGCAGGGGGTGCTGGGCAGTAACCCCACTAGATCAAAGTGGATAAGCTGGTACCCCCTGAGCATTTCTGAGACAACCATGCCTCAAAGAATCTGATCAAGGAAAAAGGAAGTAGAAGACACAGGTCTTTGATTTTCCTTCTTCAGAAAGGGCAAGGGAAGGTACTGGGAGCCACAACCCCCAGCCCGTTTTTTTTCCTCTCCTGCCCTCATAAAGGTCAGGCAGTTCAAAGGTAGCTACAGGGTTGCTGGAATTTTAGTTTACCCTCGTTGACTTTTGAAATTAATCGAGGCAAAGCCTGAATGGATAACCAGAGGCCAAGTCCTATAGCTGTTTCTATTCATTTTGTCTTTTTCCAAGCACTGAATCGCAACACTGAGTTAGCGGGATCCAAGCATTCCTGACCATTCCAAGTTCGGGTCCTTCCCCCTTGGTCCCAGCACCGCAAGCAGCCCGATCAGGCGGGAGGGGCGTTTGCGGGATGGGCCTGGGGGCAGAGGTCAACGCACCTTCCAACTCGGCAAAGCCAAGGACCACATCTGAGGCTCTGCCCTGCCTGTCTTTGACCTCCAGGGCCGTGATGGTGCAGCCCCAGGAGATGAGGTCCACTTTCAGCAGGTCTGATTGCAGCTGGAACTTCTCCACCGTCCCTGCCCCCAAGGGCAGGTCTCCAAACACGGCTCTCGTCACCGAAACCATTGAGAAGTCTCAGGTTGTTCTGCTACTCCTGGCCTTTCGAATTCGGGCCACCAAACTCCTAGCGACTGAAGTTTACGGGACAAGGGGCGAGACACGGCTCAGACTCCTCCCCTTTCTTGCCTGGATTTAGGGAGTGACCATTCCTGCAAACTTGAAGGCAAAATTTCCAGCCAGATTTGCAGTTCTTTTTCATTGCTAACTCTGGCTGCATTGCATGTTGGGAATGGTAGTCTTTGGAAAGTGAAATTGCATTTTGGGGCCTGTAGTCTTTCTAACCCCAATCCTGAATCTGCAGGATTCTACCTCTTTCCCTGGCCCGTGGTTCTCAACATGCAATGAGCTGTTCATTAATGTTGGTGGCTGACTTTCAGATAAAATGCGGGAAAATACAGAGAGCAGAATTAGAGCCAGGGGGGCAGATCTTGGGGGAAAATTCTCTCCTGACTGCTGGCCTGGAGTAGCAGCATAGACAGATTCAGGGGTAGATGGTGAGGTGTATAAGAAGGTGATCAGTGGAAGACTCCGGCTTTCTTTTCTTCAGGGACCTGGGAAAGGGTACCTACCTCCTCTTGCTCCTGAAGTTTAAAGTTCCTTTAAAAAGGAAACAAATATTTATGAAGGTCTTCATAAATGTCAGGTACTGTACTTTCATTACCTCCTTTCCACAAGCAGAGAAAGGCTTTCAGTATGTACTGCTGGGAGAGGAAAGACACTGAGGTCATTATATAATTGTCATTCTTTAGTGTGACTCAGAATTATTTGAGATTTTAAAAATGCGTATTCCCAGTACTGTCCCTGGAATTTCTGATTTTGTGAGTCTATGGTGACGCTCAGGAATCTGCCTTTTTCACATGTTCCCCAGGTTATTCCAGTGTAGATCATCTGGGACCAAACTTTGAGAAATATAGCTCTAAGTTTTGATGACTAATTTCAGGGTTTTTCCCCCCTGAAATAGGCTTAGATGACAGAGGACTAAAATAGAGCTATTAAAGGCCTTAATAGGATTGTCAGATAAAATACAGGAGCCTGTGTATTTCTTTGCCTAATCTGGCAACTCTGAACAGTCCTGGACCGAGGGAGGAAGGATGCTGGAAGCCTGAAAACATTTACTTGACTGTCTGTTTTCTCATCTAGTCTTTGCCTGATGCTGCTTTTGTTTGCTTCCTAGGGACTTCAGAGGGGATCCAACTAGACTGTGATGAGTGCCAAAAGGATTTATGATTAGGAACTTAGGAGAATTGGAATCAGGTTCCTGGAATCAGATGCTAATAGAACACAACTGTCTCTCAGCCCTTCCTGTCTGTGTAGTTGGCAGGAATATTTAGGATTTTTACCACAAATCCTCAATTCTCATTCATGAAGCAGGGGAATTCTGATAGCAAAGAAAAATGAGAGCTTGCAACAGGCTTCACTGAAGTGTAACATATAATAACAAAAAGACCCAAACAAGTCAAATTACAGATTGCACCACACTCATCCAGTAATTGACAGGCACTCTTACGTGCTGTTTCATCCGAAATGCTCATAAACTTTGCAACCCTCATCAGCCCACTTAACATTTATGGCTGATTCATACACAAGCCCTTTTGGCAATGCTGTATTAGCAAGGATGTCTTAGAATCTCTTCTGTGAGCAGGAAGACAGCATTTTCTTTTCTCAGCTGCCAGTTCTCAATGTTCTGCCAAACTTGTGTTGTTACGGAAAGAAATAAATGTATTTGAATGGCCAAAGCCAAATGTCACTAGGGTAAGTCTTGTAGCTTGGCTTGGTAGAAAATGAAACATCTTAGATGTCTCTCTAAGATGCAAGAAGTACACTTCTTGATTTTGTTTTCCTTTTGCTTTTCAAGGTTTGACTTATTGAGCCAAATAGAACTACATTGGCTAAGGCAGCTAGCAGGCACAAACCTTGATTTTTCTTACCCAAATATCCCATTTTCCTACTCCCACAGTGGTACTCAAATGGAATATTTGTGTACTTTAAAAAAAAAAATAAAAAGAGCCTAAATCTAAGGAAATATTCTCCATCCCCAAGGTTGGATTAGTTCAGAAGCAAAGTGGTAATCTTGAAAATGAAGCATTGTCAAATTCTAGGAAGTGTTTCTTTTTATTTTGGGGATGGGGATAAGGGTGAGGGTATGAGGTAAAGGGAGTAGGAATTGTGACATTTATTTCAAAGGGAAGTTAGTTACTTTTCTTTCAACCAGAGATGGGTGGACAGGTGAAGAATAAGGTCTGTCCTGTTCTGAGCTGGAAGTTACTCCCCAAAGTTGAGTGCCTGAGAGCCAGAAATGAGGAAATCTGAGCCCAGGGACCTGAGCTCTACCTCCTCATTTTACACAGAAACTGCAGGTGTGCTGTTCCTTGGACCTGTTAGACTCTGGGCCCATGAAGATGGCTGGCTCCAAAGCTTTAAGGCTGCTATGCAGAGGAAACCCTGAGCTATAGTAAAAACAACTCACAATACCTCAGAGTTCGTCTATAAAGAGACCTAGAATAGACTCTTCTTAATCAGATTGATACATTACCACCCTCCTGCTTTCTTTATCATTGCTTTGAACTCCAATAGTGTTTATTGTCAGTTCACTCCGTTGGGCTCTCAGCATGCACTGTCTTAGATCATTGCTTATCTTTTTTTTCTATGAGTACATTTTGTCGTTGTTATTATTTACTCAACTGTTGGCTCTCTGATCCAATATTTTGACTTACAAATTTTTTTGTAACCCAAATGTCACTATATTTGGTTTCAGATGAAAACTAATTGTATCTGGAAGCCAGGAATACCTGGAAGAATCCCATCAAGATCACGAGAGGTAGAATTCTTCACAGTGCAATTCAACTTTAATTCATCAACAGTTTTGGAGCAGCTGCTGGGGAAGGCATTATGGGGGTAGGTGATAAATTATTAAGGAAGGTGGATTAGATTTTGCCGTATGATGTGTAGTTTATTTGTCAAATATTCAGTGAGTATGTACAGGTACTGTGTTGGTTGCATATTGATAAGTAAGACATAATCCTTGCCTTCAAGAGTTTACAATCTCATGTGATATAATGTTCATCTCTATCCTCCACCAAAACTTCAGTAAAGTCTCCAAAATTCATTACCAGTCCATGCTGAATGAAACAGAGTACTGGGACTTACCTCAAGGTAGTTGTGATTTCAGGGTTGCCCAAAGATGATCAGCAATATTAGGGTTATATCAGAAGTCCCTAGCACCAAGCACAGTGACTGGTAATTATAGATGTTCAATAAATAATTATTGAATGAATACATGATATATTCATAAGTAAAATATTGTGGTGGAAAATTGGGTCTGGTGTCAGAAGACTTGGGTTTAAGAGGCAACAGAACTTACTGGCTGGGCAATTTATTCAACCTCTCTGAATCTCAGTTTCCTCATCTATAAAATGGGACTAATATCACATGATTAGCCTATCCAATTATTATTAATTGATTGAAAGTAAAGATAAAGTGCTGAAAATTTACATTGTGCCATGATAAGCATCCCTATGAGTCAGGCACTATTACATTATACAGAAATTGGGACTTAGAGAGGTTCAGTAATTTGTTCAAGGTCCCATGATTAGTAAGTCAAGAAACCAAGATTTGATCCTGGGCAGCTTGACGACAGAGGTAGGAGCATATAGTTGTTTTCTTATACGTTGCCTAGTATTGTGGTTAACTGAGAACATGGATTCCAAATCACTCTGTAAATTCTAACACATTACACCAATGTAAGACATTCATCTTGTAATTTTTTTGGTAATCACAAAGTTTTAAAAAATTAGTGTCTAGAATTAGGTCACGTTGAGCTCAAGAGGGCATTGCATTCACTCATACATTAAGGGTACAAAAGGGCCCAAGGAGAAGAGCTAGACTTTGGCACCTGGAGACAAAGCACTCATCACTTCCAGACCATATCCATTCATTCATTTGTTATCATGTCTCCTGCCAAGAAAGTGGAAGCTCCTAGAGAGTGGGAACTTTCACTGCTGTATCTTAATACCTAGGACAGATTAGCAGGTCACTAAAAAATATTTATTGAATGAATATTTGAACACTAGAAAGGATGTGAAACATCTCTCACACAAAGCTGGTGAAAGTCTCAGTTGCTCAAACCACTCTGGAGGACAACTTGTCAGTATCTAATAAAGTCAAATTGTACATAACTCAGCAATAGCCCATGACCCAGCAATTCCATTCCTTGGAATATACCCTAGATGATCTTTTGCATATGGGCATAAGAATATTTATAGCAGTATTATGTGTAAGAATAAAAATTTGGAAACAATCTAAGGTCCATCAGTTGAAAAATGGATTTAAAATTGTGGTATATCCATGTAATAGAATATGGCATAACAGGAAAATGAATGCACTAGGGTTGCACAAGTCCTCAGGCATGACTTTTGTAATTACGATATCAATGGAAAAAAAAAAGCAATGACAGAAGGATATATCATTTATATCAAATGCAAAAGTTGCAAAACAATCTAGATCTCCCTGAATTTAAGCCATTAGTGCAGGATCCTTTACCTTACTATGTTGTAGGTCTAGAATTTGAACCCAGAGCACTTTCTACTGTATCGTTCTGCCTCTGGTAAGCATTGCTAGTTAGATTGCACTGGATCGTCACGGTGCTTGGGAAACCCTGTTGATCTTTCCTGCGTTTGAGTCGTAGTGCCACGGGAGTGGCTGGGTGGGGGGTGTATTTTCCTCCCTCGTCTTTTTTTTTTTTTTTTTAAGATTTTATTGGGGAAGGGAATCAGGACTTTATTGGGGAACAGTGTGTACTTCCAGGACTTTTTTTTTTCCAGGTCAAGTTGTTGTCCTTTTCAATCTTAGTTGTGGAGGTTGTGGAGGGTGCAGCTCAGCTCCAGGTCCAGTGCTGTTGCTAGTTGCAGGGAGCACAGCCCGCCATCCCTTGCGGGACTCGAGGAGTTGAACTGACAACCTTGTGATTGAGAGCCCACTGGCCCATGTGGGAATCGAACTGGCCACCGGGTCAGCCCTTCCCTCCCTCATCTTTTGATATAGTAGATGTGTAACCAATTTTATATAAAGCAACTTCAAAATAAACCCTCATCCGTTCCCTTTGACTTGACTGTGGTATCTATTTATAGAGAAATTCTAGCGTCACCACTGGCCTGAGCACCTTCTTTGCTTTTATACAGATTAGATAGCCACTTCTAGGTATCCTTAATGACAGCAAGACTTTCAAGAATCAGAAGTCTTTTATTTCTGGAAGGAATAGACCAACTCAAACTTGGCTTAGGCAAAAAAAAAAAAAAGAGAGAGAGAGAGAGAGAGAGAGAGAGAGAGAGAGAGAGAGAGAGAGAGAGAGAGAGAGAGCCAGAGAATTTATTAGCTAACATACCAGTGAAAAGTCCAGGGATGGATCTGCTGCCTTCAGGCATGGCTGGATCTGAGCTGAAATTATGTCATTAGGACTTGGTGTTTTTCTTCCTTCTGGTTCTGTTTTCCACTGTAATGGGCCTATTTTAAAGATCTCTTTTTCTACCTATGATTTCTAGCCTATATTATTCTACTATAGCAATCTCAGTATAAAGTGAGCTTCACATTCCCAAAAGTATCAACAAAAGTCCCAGTATTGACTCTTACTCAGTCATGTGCCTTTCTGAAACAATTACTTACTGTTTCGTAGGGAAGAGTCAACCCTCACCCAATAATATAGACTGTGAAGGGTGATTCCCCAAGGGAAAATCTGGATGCTAGTCCCAAAGAGACAATGGGTATTGATAAGGCAAAAACAGCATGCACCCTCCAAAAAGAGTAATGGGGCCAATTTCATGAGTGTTAGAAATTGGAAATATGAAATAACTACACACAATTCTTGCAGAGAGTTCAAACATTTAGAATATTTTGACACATCAAAATACCTGTGTCTCACAAAGAGCTTTCAACATTTGTCAGTGGTTCTGCAGCAAGTGTTGCCACATCCTCACTTCTATTTTTGTTTTGTCTTTATCTGCCTTGTCTCCTGACTAATGTGGTAGTGATGTAAACTTGCCTGAACCTTTCTCAACATTTTCAATTACCCTGCTGTTTTTCAAAGGACAAGAGCTGCCAAAATTCTAAAAACGAATGTGAGGTCAGATCCAGCCTAGTCTGAAGCTCAATCATCCCTGCCTTGTCTGAGGAGGTCACAGAATTGCTCTCCAAGTTTATCTAGACTCCATTCCTCAAATATGGAATTGTGTATCAAAAAGTATAGGTGAATATAATTCTTGGCAGAAAGTAATGTTTAAGCAATACTTTGAAATGATCTTAAATAAATGTGGAGAATTCATTCTCATGATCTTGCCAGCCTGATTCAGTAACCTTTGATTCACTGTCTTCGATATCTACTAGCCCTGAGAACCAGTCATAGTGTGATCTTCTTAATTCCTATATGACACTTGTTCAAGATGTCCCAAGTAGTATTCACTTTTCACTTTTATAATTTCTGGCTTTTGAATGGATCTTATTTGGCTCAGATTGAATGATAAATTTCTAAGAAGATATAATAAACTTTTTTTTTTCTGCCAAGTCAGGACTTTGAAAAGTTACTCTTTGATTTGTTAGGATTAGGTTTAACTGCCTATAACAGAGATCCAAAATAACAATGGCTTAAGAGAGATACAAATTGATTTCTTTCCTAAGAACAGTCCCGAGATAGGTATGTCAGGTTCTGGAATTTTACCCTAGTTGCAAGCTAATAAATTACTGTTTCACAGACTGTCTGAAGGTACAGATTCCTAGGTCTGAGACAAAGGGTTTTATTACTCACTGTATAGCAAGGAACATGTACATCATGTTTTTGCTGGTTCCCCATGCCTCCCAAGACCCATGGAGGTAACGTGGTGGGACCAAGTTAGATACTAAGCACACAGTGGGTTTGCATTACAACTGGAATCTACCACTTTTATAGCAAGTGATAAGCAAGCCTGCTCTTTGGGAGATAATGTTACCTTTGCCTTGAGGCTGCTCATTGCAAACTCAACCCTGAGAAATGGTCTACTAAGGAGCGGTCAGCAGTAGCATTCTTGGCATACCCAAAAAGGATGGTGGATTGTTTCTCCCAACAAGTGGTCCAAAGTTAGTATGGCAGTTCTGCTCAATGTGATCATCTGGGATGTAGGCTCCCTCCAACTTGTTGCTTTACCATCTCTAGGGTATGTCCTGAAGTCCACTTGGCCAAGGAGGTATGCCACCATGTCCATATTTAGAGCAGGAGAATGGCGGAGAAGGGGCAGGCCCCCTCACTTTAAGGACACATCTTAAATGTTCCACACATTACTTCCCCTCACATCCCATTGGCCAGAACTTATCTACAGAATCACATAAAACTTCAAGATAGGTTGAGAAATGTATAATCTTTATTCTAGGGGTTCTATTAATGTAATATAAAGGAGAAGACACTGGTGCATAAGTAGGACTCTGCCATATTCTTTATTAAAGTTGTATTTCAATAAATACTTTCCAGGGACCTTGGAGGGTTGCTAACAGCCACCACATTCCTCCCATCCTTTGCGACTAATGAGAATCTGAGCCTGTGGCTTGAGTATCTAGTCAAAGCCAGATACCTATAAGCACACACCTGGGATGGGACTACAGGTATCAGATACATTTCAGGTACTGCCCAAGGTGAGAACACAAAGGAGTCAGATGATTTTCAGGGATCTGGAAGATGACAGTGATTCTACTCCAGATGATGGTGCATTCGTGAGTGAGAAGCTAGAATTCAAGCATCAAACTGGCAAGATGTGAAAGAGCTCTAGTAGGAGAGGTTTATTATGCCTAGAGGGTGGGGAGTGCAGGGTGCGAACCATTTTAATGGTGATGTCTTTGTCAAAGGAGGAAGAACCCAAGCCACATAGGATTTCTCCCCAACCGTCACAGAGCTGGCTCTCAAGAAGGACACGGAGAACCCCAAGTCAGTCAGCACAGGACATGGGCTGTTTGTGTCTTGGCAGTGGACATTGAGCCAGAGTTGGAGGGAGGGGTTCCCAGGAGTCTGTACTGACCTAGTATAGTTACTATGAGGAATTTCCTGCAGACAAGTGACTGGGAGCTGCCTGGGGCACTCATCTGAGTAGTGCCCAGCACAGCCCCTGGGGGATGACTTTGCAGCTGGCAGATGCTGCCCTCTAGTTAATGGTGGCTCTGCAAAACAGCTCTCTACTGCCAGGGAAGCGTCTGCTACATGGGTGACTTGAGCCTTTGCTCAAGGTAGAAGCATTTGGCCAGTTTATTCTATTTGGATTTCTCTAGCTCACTGGGTCTTAGTCAGGCCCCTTGATTTGGGGCCATCTCTTACCAAATTGACTGTGTCTTCCTCCCTGCAGGTGGGCAAGACAACCATTGGCCAGGTTATCTTTGTCTTGAAGAGGGTCCTAGCAGAGGAAATCCCTGTCAAAAATCACCACACACACACACACACACACACACACACACACACATACACACACACACACATTTTTAAAAAGACTAAGAATGAGGCCCATTTGAATGGTTTCAGGAATATCAGCAGGTATACCAAGAGAGGTGACATTGGTTGGTAAAACTGTGTAGTTTCTCTAGGATAAGAGGGAAGAGAAGGTGAAGAAGGGAGGAGGTGGCATTTTAATGACAAAATGCTGGGACAGCAGCACAGCTGGCACCTGAGGCGTGAAGCCAGGGTAGTAAGGCTTATCAGCAAAGCCTTTGCATGGACTCCTGGGACACATTCTAGTGGAAATGGCTGAGTGAGTTTATTGCAGCAATGTTGGAGCACAAGGAAAGTCTTGACTACTGATGAATAGCCAAGAGGAACTAGGGCAAAGAATCTAGCTAGATGGAAGGTGTCTGGCAGACACTTATGAACAAGCTTAAAAGGTCAAGAGGCAGCTCAGGTGGGGTCCATCCAAAGTCAAGGTGCTCAGCGAGTCAATAAAATGATTCCAGCAAATGGCTTGTGCCCTATTACAGAGCAAACCCTTTGTTCCCTGGCCTGTTAGAGAATGTCCACTGGCTGTGGTGTGGATTCCCGTCAGCAGGTCAGGGGCCTGTAGCAAATCCAGCTTGAATGGGGAAGTTTAAGCCCCAATTCTATGCCCCTTCAAAAGGTTAACAATGAATTTAGGTCAGAGAATTATAGTTGAATTGGCAGTTTTTCTGGGCTTAACCACATTCTATAAAGAACTGTGGTTATACAAGGCCCAGGTGAAGTCAGAAGGAGGCAAAATGTGACTGTGAGATTTTTTCTGATACTACTCTTAACCCTAAATGTATATTGTTTATACACATACTAACCAGTTCTATGACACCAAATGGGTGCCCAACAATTCAATGCAATCCCGACACTATCTACAGTACCTAGAGTTAGGGTCAGATCTCACCAGTTAATGGGCTCAGTCCCACAAGACTCTCTCCACATCAGACACCAGCCTCAAATGGGGTACGTAGGCTACCCACACTTTTGCCCAGCCAAATACAAATTTGAGAGTTCCCATGAGCTCTTCTCCGGTTGATAATTTGCTCACAGAATGACTCACAGAACTAAGGAAAACATTACTTACATTTACTGGTTCATTATAAAGGATATAATTCAGGAACAGCCAAATGGAAGAGATGCTTAGGGGCATGGGGGTGAGGTGGGAATTGCTGCAAAGCTTCCACCCTCTCTCCTGTCATGCCATTTTCCTGCACCACAAAGGTTCACCAACCTGGAAGCTCATTAGCATACGACACCCTTATCACTCAAGAGATTTTAAGGGTTTGGGGAGCTCTGTGCCAGGAACTAGAGAAATAGACCAAATATATATATATATTATGATATATGTATATCACAGCCCCCAAATGGGTCCCATCATTCACTCTACCAGAGTAAACAGGTCAAGAAGGAGAAGGGAGGAACTTCCAGAAAGAGCAGTCATTCTCAAACTTAGGTGCACATTAGAGTATTCTGGGAAACTTAAAAATGTAGGTTCATGGGCCTGATTCTCAGTGACTCCGTGACTCTCAGTCACTAAGGAGGAGATCTGGGTATCTATGAGGTTGGTGCAAAAGTAATTGAAGTTTGCAATTATTTTTAACCTTTTAACCTTTTAAAGCAATTACTTTTGCACCAACCTAATATATTTTTAATAAGCTCCCTAAATGATTCCCGTGCTCCCTGAGGTTTCAGAACCATGGAATGAGATTTCCTTTAGTCTCCCCCACCCCCCAACACCACTGCTTTCCAGAAGCATGTCTAATCATGCCCTGAAAGAAGAGCCCCAAGTCTGACTGGGTCTTGCCCCTAATTTAAGGACAAGGAGTACAGAGTACAGAGGACCCCTTAGGTGAAGCAGATCTTTAAGATCTGGAGAGTCTGCCTTAGCCTGGAATCAGCATCTCAGGAAAAGGAATCAGTATTAACATTGGCCACTGTCTGTTGTGTGTCAGGTGATATACATGCCAGGTGTTTTCATGTGGTTTACCTGTGAGGGAAGTATAATTATTATTATTTCATGGCTGAGAAAACTAAGACTCAGAGAAGACTGCGGCAGAGGAGGTATGGCTGGTATTCCAATACCTACCTCAAAATGGTAAGTAATTAGAAGGGAACGTGTCAAGCTGTGTGACTTAGTTGTGAGCTGGAGTCACGGTAGCCACAGTACAGACTGCCAATCACTCCATCGTCACCACTGGAAATGGCAGCGCTGATGGGCAGCTCTGCGCCGCCAAGTATGGAAAGCTTCAGCCCACAGACACTACTAACTGAGGCAACTACTTTCTCTGAGCCTTCCTGGGAAATCATCACTCCTGCTGAATGAATGTTTCCCTGTCTTTCTGCTGAACTCAGATCCCTGAGGTAGAACCCAGCCAACAGTTCCGCAAAGTGCTGGAACCTGCATATCTCGTGCTGAATCTAGCATGCTTGATGCCAAGGTGTGCCTCTTCTGACATGATGAGTGTGTCCTAGATAGTTCGACGGGTCCAAGTCCTGTCTTTAAGGCCAGTGTAGGCTTGGTGGGAGAGCAGCCCTTTTGTCCAATATTGGGGTAGAGGGAGAGAAATAGAAATGGTGTGCACCAAGGCTTTATGAGCCAGCCAAAGTCAAATCCACTGGGAACAATGAGGAAATAAATAAGAGAAGGGATATAAAAATCTGCAGGCAGAAGGAGTAGGTCAGAGGGAAGTGGACTAGGTAATGGGACATGGTTCACGGATGAGTCAATGAGTACACAGCTTTGTCAACACACCTGGAGTGTGTCATGGGGCAGGTACAGGAGCTTACAGGAAGTATGTGTATGTAGCTGGCCTGTGTTCTACTTCTATGTAGCTTCTTGTCCATCTTGGGTAAAGGCAGCACTGTGACATGACGCTGACAGAGGGGCAGGACAGGGAGGTAATGGTATCATCAGGGAAACTGGCCAAGTGATCACCAGGGTGTGGATTCATCCATGAGTCCAGGGTCTGGTCCTCAACCTTTCAGGCAAGAAACTCAGTCTTGTCAGGATCCGGGGATTCATCCTGATTAGGAAGACTAATATAGGCTACACTCTTAAGGGCGTGATGCATAAAACAAAAGCCCACTCTCTTTCTTTAAAAGGGGATTATACTTTTCCAATGCCAGTCTCTGGTATTGAACCGGAGGCAATGAATTAATAATCAAGGGCCATTTGATGAGCATGGATTGGAGCAAAGAGCTGAGGAGTCTTGAGCTAGAGCCAAGCTCCACAAAATATACCTGCTTCACAAGTGGGGATTGTCTCTGATGGCCAGATTGCTGATGTCCCCTGAATTCAGTGCCTCCCATGGACAGTGGTGAATGTAATCAGCCAATGTTTGCACTTTCAACTCTCCCTTTTCGGTCCTTCTGCATCAGAGTTGCATAATTTAACTTGTGCTACAACTTTGTTGTGCAGAGAAATGGATTTTCCTATTTATTTTGTCCATAACTGATTTGGGCTTCTTTTGAGCACCTACCTACTGGTTAGTTGTTGTTGTTGGTGGTGGTGATTATTTGAATGTCTGATCTGGTTTAAAGCATGGTAACACTGATAATTGAAATGATCCCTTTAGGTATGTTAAAACATAAACTGAAGCATATGTAAAATTTTAACAGTCTATTTCGGCAAAAATCGATTGGAATCAGGGCAGTGCCAAACCATAAGTAGTTAGGAGCACTCCACCCGACAGGAGCTTAGGGAGAGGCTTTTATAGAGAAAACGTAGAAGCAGAGTAAGGGAATTATTGAGTGGTTATGGCTTAAAGTCTAGTTGGCATTTGTGATTGGCTGTCTTAGGTTTCAATTTCATAACCTTGAGGCATTTACACACTTAGATTTTGGTTTGCTTATGTAGGTCACCAT
The DNA here is from genome assembly GCF_057876585.1 of Rhinolophus sinicus. NCBI lineage: Eukaryota > Metazoa > Chordata > Mammalia > Chiroptera > Rhinolophidae > Rhinolophus > Rhinolophus sinicus. The sequence goes on from NC_142502.1 coordinate 164,675,028, forward strand.
GGCATTAGAGCCACTTCAGTCTAATGGCCTCTTTGTTCAATTCATTGAATAGGTATGTTCAGTTTCTCTCAGATAAAAATAATATAATTCTCAGATAACACCCGCATCCACCCCCCCCCCCCCCCTTGCTTCTTTTCCTAACAGGTGTATGGGGAAGACGGAGGGGTGTGGCTTACGAGTCTTTGTCACATCAGGAAGAATCCAGGTCCTCAGGCTGGGGATGGGGCGTCCTCTGCCTTCTCTATTTCCTGTCCACCTGTGTGCTTTGTGTTCTGAGGGTTTCTGAAGCTGCAGCCTGCAGCAGTCAACATGTGACCCTTAACAGCCTTGGCAATTCTTCCAGGAAACGTTGACTCCCTCTCCCTCGCAGACTTGGCCTCCCCTCGGCTCCCTCTGACTAGGGACCCTGAACCTCTCTTCTTTGTCCTCCATTGGCCTCCTGCCCTGGGGGACCACTGCAGCCTCTGCAGTGGGGTCATCTCTTTGTTCAGACACTTATCCTCTCATTTCAGTTCTACTGCAGTAGTATCCAAATAGCCTCTCTACTTTTGGTCTTCTCCAATCTCTTTTTCTTTTTTAAACGCCCCTATGATCATGTCACGCTCTTCTTTCAAAACTTCTAAGCGCTTCCTGCTTTCTATAGGATAATGTTTAGACTGCTTAGCCTGATACACAAGACTCTGAACTATTTGACCTCAATTTGCTTTCCAGCCTCATCTCCCCTTCTCCATCTCACATGCCTAACTAACACATCATGCCCTTTCAGGCCTCTGAGTTTATGTATTCTTTCTGTCTGGAATTTTCTCTTCCTTCTTTAAGGCCTAGCTCAAAATGCTTCTCTGTGAAACAGTTTTTTCTTTTTCTTCATCTTTGCGCAGATCTCTAGTATGGCACTTGTCTTCTCTATAAGGAAGATAGAATATTTTAAATTAAACTTAAAGGCTTAGGAAAATTTGCGTCTTCAATCAACTGTATAATAATTTTAAAACGAGTTAATATAATGCGTCTTTTCTGTGCACAAGAAGCAGCCCATGGACATCAAAATAAACCCACTTTGACGTTGACATATCTAACTGATTTTAAAACATGAAAGTCTCGCAATTGGCTGGTTAAGAGTGCTTTTGGTTACAAGTAACAGGATACCTGTTTACAACAGCAAGTAACAGTAGGTTAACAAAAAGAGTTTTCTTTTTCTTATGTAATGAGAAGTTCAGAATTGAGCAGTCCAGCACTGGTACAACGCCTAAGGAATGCTTACAAGGAACAGGCTCGTTCAGTCTTTCTGCTCCACTTTTCTTAGCTTATGGGCTTTTATCCTCGTGCTTATCATCTCATGTCGCCAATGAACTGTTGTGTCTCCAGGCCCATGTCTGCTTTCCAGGCAGCAAGAAGGAGGAGAAGACAATAGGGATGAAAGGCACAAAAGGGTTCTGCCAGGTGCATCTATCCCTTTTTATCTGGAAAGGAAAACTTCCTGGAAATCTTATCTAAGAGAGTTCTGCTTACATGGTACTGGCCAGAATGCAATCACATGACTGCTGCCAGCAGCAAATAAGGAAAATCAAGTATTTTGCTTTCCAGCCTCTATAGTGGAAAAGGGAAGAGGAGAGGACATTGTGAATGGTGTTGGGGCTGCCAATCCTTACTGTCTATCCCAGAGCTATAGTCATGAGATTGATTAGAAAGACGGATCTTGATGGGAGGTGGGAAGAGAGAATGGCAGAAGGTTAGGGTATATGAGATCAAAAAACTCAGGTGTGCTCTGGCCTTAGTGCTTTCATAAAGAGGTGATGCAAAGCCGAGGGACCTCTAACTTCTCTTTATAGTATTCTCCTTTCTTTTAGATCCTCCTCAAAGGTAGATTTTAAAATTAAAAATTATTGAGTTAACTTATAAGCCACAAAATTCACCCATTTAAAGAGTACAATTCAGTGGTTTTAGTAACATTCTCAGAGTTGTACACCCACCACCCAAATGTAGGTTCAGAACATTTACTCCAAAAAGTAACCCCCTACCCAATAGCAGTCACTCTCATCCCCACCCCCACCCCACCCTCAGGCCTAGGCAACCGCTAGTTCATTTTCTGTTTGAGAACAAATATTTTTAAAAGTTTGATTTTTCTGCTGGAAAGTCAGTAGGAGGCACTATAAAAATGAACTTCAGGGTAGAAAATTAGATATAAATATATTATGAAAAGCAATTCATCTGCTTTGGTAGAGTGTTTTTGTGAAGGAACTGGTTCAGGATGACACTCAGTGAAAGCGGAATTTCTAAGCACCTCCTCCCTTTTCTCATTTTGTCCTGAAGAATCATGCTGTTTTTCTAAACTGTGTCTGTCTTATATTTCAGCCTTTCTTTAAGATGAGTGAGATTTATAAAGATGTAAAGTAGATGTAAAGATACAAAACTCCAAATTCAAAGTCTCATAGTGGGAAGACTTTAATTTAAAAAAAAAAATTTACCCAAGGTCTGAAAAGGCCAAGCGAGCTGCTGGTTGACAGTGAGTACTGACGCCAGGTGACTTTTCTTCTCTGCTTGTACAGGGACAGCCCCTGTCCCACTCTTAGCGTTATTTGCAAGAGATAATATCATTTACCTACTCACATGAAAATGGGCAAATGGGCCTGCGACTGAGTAACTGCTTTCAGTACTGTTTGCAACATTCCCTCTAAATGTCATATCCTGCTCTCCTCGTATCTGTGGCATCAAGATGAGAGAGAAAACAGGAAATGAAGCATGTATGTAGCATAGACAAGGGTCTGTCACCAAGGAGTTCCAGGGTCAGGGCTTTCTGATCAGAGGTTTCAAGAACTGGGGAGTGAAACAGAAAATTTGTGCCAGATAATAGTGAGAAAAAGAAAAACTGTGCCCAAACAGAAGTGAGGGAACATTTCAGTGAGTCACCTTTGATACTGGGCTATATACCACTTCAAGTGGAGCTCTTAGCCCTGGAGACAGCAGATTTGAATATTGTTCCTTTGCTTTCAGTCACAATCGAACTACCACATTTCTTCTCTTAGCTATTTGTTTTTCCCTTTTGTCTTGAGTTACTATCACTAGAACAGGATAGTAACTCAAGACAGTTTGCCATTACAAATGTTGTACAGTTAACTTAGCTTTATGTCCCTCCCAGGGGGCACTCCCAACGGCCTCATGTTGGGCTTCAGTATCTGAGGCTTTGGACAGTAACTGCTCTCTTGTCCTCCCCCAAATTTTGCAATTTTTTGTAAACCGTGTAGCCTATAGTTTAAGTCAGATCTTTCTTTGCAAATATGCCGTCTAAATTTAGCAAAAACTGGTCCAGAATCTTGCATTTATTTAATTAGGTAGGCCATAGTGGGTTTTACCACTGACTCGTTATGTGATGTGGGTAGGTTATGTAATTTTTCTAAGTCTGAATTTCCAGTTGTAAAATGAGGCTAATAATACCATATACGTTTCCTGTAATGAGGAAATGAGCCAGTGTATTTAAAGGATCTTGTGCCAGGGCACATGGGATGTACTTACTAATAATGATGATGACAATAATAGCAAACACATTGCCCTTACTAAGTGCTGTATTATTTATGTGCCTTATGTATGTATTGACTTGAATAAAACTTACAATAACCCTATACATAGGTATTATGATTATCCCAATGTTACAGGTAAGAAACTGGAAGAAGAAGAGGTCACGCATCTAGGAAGTGGCGTAGCTAGGATTTAAAACCGGGCAGTCTGGCTCCAGAGTCCATGCTCTTACTCCTTTTTTCTTATTGCTCTCATGTTGCCCTAATAAGAATAAAAGAAGAAGAGCGTGCTCTAATTTCTTGGCTATTGTAATGCTGCAGTGTGTACCTTTGTTCTCATATCTTTGTCCATATAGCAGATTATTTCCTTAAGACCCTTGCGTATTTTCATGTATAATATGAAATCAAAGCATGGAAGAAGTTTTGGGGAATGGAAGGGACTTGAAGAATTTAACACTATTTCAGTAATCCTATGAAAAGAGGGACCCCTCCACACCATTTGCAAAAGACCTCTTATTTCACAGTTCAATAGTCTCGCAGAGTCCTTTCTGAAATGTCAGGAAGGAGATCAAGATCATTACACTGATTCCACCATCACGAACATGTCTACGAAAGGGTATAAATGAGGCGTATAAAGAGAGCATGATGTACACATACTATGTTTGTATCCTCATGTGGCTCCAGGCTGCATCCTTGCCTCTAAACTGAACAGATACGAGTCTAGGAGCAATTCTCTCTTGCTTCCTTTTTTGGTGTATGGCTCAGGACTTATTTAAGAGCAATTTAATGCAGTGAGTGGTTGCCATGGTAAATACTTTTCATAAGAACTAAGTAATTGTTGGAAGCTGTTACAATTTATCATTATTTAGTTTCAGAGTGATTGGAATGTTCTCACTTTTCCCCTTAATTTAAACATTTTATCTGCATCAAAACTTCTATTTTAATTTTCTCTGGAAAAGAAATATCTCATTAAGGACTGACATACGTAATCATAGTGAAAATATATGCATTTTTTTCCCCCAAAGAAAATGGGGCAGTGTCGTTCTGTGCATTTTGATTTGCTAGACTTAAAGCATCTGACTCTGACCTCAGATTACAAGTCGTCTTTTAAACCAAGCAACAGATCTCAGTCCTCAACAGTTCAGGAAAAAAAGGACAGTTGAGCCATTTTATCATGGAGGGAGAGTTTTGGAATGCTCACATTATAAATAGGCTCAATAGCATCAAGATGGAATCATACTTCATTCAAACTCTAAAAGACAAAATTCAAATGCCGTTTTGCAGTGTAGATGAGTTCTGCAGCTGCGGCAATAGCATCTATTGCCAGGTGTCCTGTGTCTTATACTGTTAATTGATATGTGGTACCCAAAGATACCAAGATAATGAAGTATCCTTAAAAAGAAAAGGACTCTAAAACCACAGTGGCATCAAGAACCTGAATTGTAGGGTGGAGGACCATGAGGTGGAAGATTTTTTGTTGTAGCCATGTACTCATGAAAATAGCCAACCCAACAGAGCCAAAAATGTCTAGGTATACTTTAATCGCAGGGTTAGAGCCTTGCCGTGTATCCTTCTAGGGCCAGTTTGCTTTTGTTCCTCAGAGTCTAAAACTTCTTACTTTCTAAGATGATATTGTAGAACATTTATTGTGGAGTTATTTGGTTTTTCTTTCTTTTCTAGAATGCATGAGAATCCTGCTTATTAGTGAGTTACTTGGACATGTGTTGATCTCTCTTCTTTCTCCTTTTCAGTCTCTCTCCACCCACCCCATTCCTTCCTCCCTCCCTCCTTCCTTCTTTCCTCTTTCTTTCTTCCTTCCTTCCTTCCTTCCTTCCTTCCTTCCTTCCTTCCTTCCTCTCTTTCTTGTTTCTAGACAATTCCAAGGAAATCAGTGACATAGTGATGGTATACATATGGATGATAATGAGTGGGAAAGATTAAAGAAATGGAGAATGTGTATTTGAGGTCGAGTCATAGGAAAAATTTTGAATTATTCTGAAATAATTTCTCTTAGCTTTCTCTTCTATTAGTAATAAGTGAAATAACTTTCAATTCTGTATTACTGTGAATTGGAGTCTGGGTATTTTACATAGGTAATTTAATATTCCTAACTGGCTCCTGAAAAGCAGGTGCTCTCTCCAAACAGAAAGCTCCTAGTCTTTGACCCTGGTAATTCTCTCCCTGAGGTCATCCAAAGTCCATTTCTTACAATTGGCTTCAAAACTCATCTTCTTCAGGAATCCTTTACTAATAATATACTGCCTCTTCCTGCAATCTCTTCTATTTTCATTTTTTAAAATTCGAAATAAGTAAAAAATGCAGGTAAGGGTAAAGTACAGAGTTTTCTTACCTGCTAGAATTGATAGTTGTTAGCATGCTAGTATATTTGCTTTTAGCCTTTACGTGTATTTCTATGTAATAAAATATTCCCCAATACGTTTGAAGTACCTTTGATCTCCAGTGTCATCACATTCCCACCTCTGCCTCATCCCCTGCAATTATCAACCATGAATTTGCTGTGAATCCTTCATGTTCATTTTTCGTTTTCTGCTATTTCTTCATTCTGTATCATGAATGCTTTTCTTTTTTTATATGAAGTTCTTGGTGGTGGCTCGAGGACAGTCAGTTTTCCCTGATAGATGGAAGTGAGCCAAGTGGCAGCTGCATCATCCAGAGGTCAGCCTTTGCTGCCACTGGTCTGTGAATCCAGGTAGCCAAAAGATTTGGTGAGCAGTATGTCTTGCCTCTCTCCTCAGTATGTGTTGTCTGCTCCATACAATTCGGCATCTTGGCCCTTGGTAAAAACAGATTCGTAGAAGAGCTCAAATAAATGCATGATGCTGCAACTAACAACATCTGGGCCCTGTTTTTTGTTTTTGGTTTTGGTTTTCTTGGGGGGAGGACTCTGTGACTATAACTCCCAACTTGGCTTTTGATTTTCTAACTGATTTAATTTTCCTCTTGTTTGGTTGCTGGAAGCTCAAAACCAAATATACAGCTGACCTGTATTAACAGGAAAGATCCTCATGACATGGCTTTTGTGTATTAACCACATTAGGCCTTTATTTTCTAAACTTCATTTACCATTTGTCTCAATGTTCTTCCTTTATACATTTTTATCCTTTATAGCTTGTGAATCTCTCTGAGATGCCCCACAATTTTTTTAAAGTAAGAAAATAAAAATCTAACAAACAATCTGCTATAGTGGGAGTTTTCATTGTTCCTGATCCAGAAAAACTCAGTGAGCTGGCAAGTAATAGAAAAGAAAATTTATAATTAGGAGGATTAATTATATTTTGTCCTGAGGTACATTTTGGGTGTGGTAGATATCTTCATTTATTATGTTCTATGAACACTGTGTAAATCTCCTTTATCTAAGAGTTAAATAGATTTTTGAATGCATTAAATGAAACTCTAATGAAATATGGTTTGATGCCATGGCTTGAGGGTCTCTTTTTGCTTCAAAAAACAAAAATGAAGCCTATATGCTGTCAGTTTAAATATTTTCCTTTTTGCTTTATTTGAAGGTAGAAATAGTCAAGATTCTTTTCCTCAGGCATGTAGAAGATTTGTGACTAAGCTTAAGTAGGTGGCAGATGCAACCAACCGTGTACTGTGAGTCAGGAATCCTGATACAAGCCTGGGGCCTCTCGTGTTTCCCCACTGGCCTCTTATATTCTTAAAGAACCAATGTCAGAGTTATGTTCCTTTTGATCTTTAGATTTGTTTTTGGTCTTTCGAAAACTTTTTGAAATGTAATTATCCCTTGGAAAGGTAAATCATCTTAATGAGAATTTATTTATGAGGACATTTATGTTTGCTATCTGGCTGAGAACAAGAGTTTGAAATGATACAAAAATAGGTAAGTTGGAAAGGACTGGGAAGTATGACAGCAGAAGGAGAGGAAACTTGCTTGTAATTCTATCTAGACTGAATCCCTAGCATAATTAAAAGTAGTCCTTTTTTATTTCCCCTAGAATTTTAAGACCTTTCTTCCTTCTTTCCTTCTTTCCAAAATATGAAGTTCAAAAGATTTTGGTCTATGAAAAAGAATTGCTCTAAGAATTGACCAAAGAGGGGGATGTCGTTTGTGCCACATAAGAAATTTCCCCTAAAGGAAATTTTCAGTAAATTTTTCCTTCAGTGAGTCTCTATATGAGAATTTTTCCCTTCAGAAATTTTTAATTTAATTGTCCCATAGAGAATCAAATTTTACCTCTCTAAAGTGTGGTTTCCCAACACCATGAAGTTTCCTAAAATGAGATTAGGCCTCAGTAGTTGTAGCACCAGCTTAAACAAATTCATCTATGGAGTTGTCAGCATTGCTTATAGGGTCAGGGCAAAACTGCCAAATTATGTAAGATACCAAGTACAGCATGACCTTGATAGACTCTTTTCTTATTTTTGCAAGATCGCATTCCGCTTTGAAAAAGGTCAAACCAGTGCTCCTTCTTTACTGGTTTTTCATGAACTTGTCACTTGATATAAGACGCAATAAGGACAAAGGGGGAATTTGCCTTATTTAGACAATTTACAGTTTCATCTCAAGGTACCTAATTTTCTGGGCCAATCTTTTATGGATTTATCCTGTTATTTTTTTTCCTAATGAATGATGCTAAACCATTATTACTTTGAAAAATTACTGACTGTATGGATATTTTAAATTAAAAAAAGTTTTTCCTTTGTATGGCTTGTAAAGACTTGTGCTTCCTTTCTCAGCTTCTATAAAACCTATGTCTTCCTGATCCCACCTACTTTCTGTTCTCTGACATGCCTTACCTTTTCTATCAATGTCTTTCCTGGAAGTGTAGACTTTCCAATGTATTTATTGTCTCAGAGTTACTGGTCACATAATTGGGCCAGATTAGCCAAGCAACAGCCATAAAACCAACTTTTTACAGTACAGGTTGGACATCACTTTTGAAGATACAAGTAGACGTTGGGCAGTGAAGATGTAGGATGAGAGAGTGGGAGTTGGCCAGGTTAAATGGTATTCGACTTCGTCTTCCGGGAAGTGGAGGCAATATCTGGGGCTTCTCTGCAGACATTTATCCTGACCTCATTTTTCAAACACAGTCAAATGTTGTATCCAAACTCATCACTAAATCAAGCTTGAAAACACTCCATAATAACAGAATGAAATTTGTGGGGCCCACTTTCCCAAATGTTAGCAAGTACTTAAAACTCTATTGTTGCCAAATAAAGCAGAGAGGTGTGGGAAGTGGGGGAAAACAAATCTTACACTAGGAGGCAGGAGACTTCAGCTGTCCTCTAGCCAAAATGAATACTTTAATGTGACCCCCCAGGCCTGTTATCTAAACACTGCTTTAGTTGTCTCATCTTGGCAGACTGAGGCAAAAGCCTGGGCCAGATGACTTTTATTAAAAGCCCTTACTAAAAAAACGTAATCATGTGCATTGTAACAAAAGAAAATAAAGCAAGAAATTGTAAAATGCAGAAAAAGATAAAAGAATTATAAATGGATATACATTTGGAACCAGAGTTCTACTTTTAATAATGATTTCTACAGATAGTATCTAAGAAATATTATTCATTGCAGTATTCCTTTTGTAATAGCAAAAAAAAAAAAAAAAAAATGGAAGCAACACAAATGTCAATTAATGTAAGTCTTGTTAAAAAATTTATGGTTTAGAATACTATATAGCTACTAAAAAGAAGGAGTAAGTACTTTTTGTATTGATTTAGACAGATCTTCAGGACATACTAAATGAAAAAAATCAAGTTGCTAGGAAAATGTGTACAGTATTTTATTATTTGTGTAAAAAAAGAAGAGGACAAAAAATTGTCCTCTTTCACTGGGAACTACTCTTTGGAAGGCTAACCAAGAACCTACTAATATCAATGACCTGTGTTGGGGTTAGAGATGGGAACCAAGTGGGTCTGGGACAGGGTGAGAGTGAGACTTCTACTGTGACTATTTTTATACTTGTTTGATGTTTGGACAATGTGAATGCATTATCCATTAACATTAAATTAAAATAGAAATAAAAAGGTGCTGTCCTTTGCTTACTAAGATGATACTATTGATTTACCATAAGTAAGACTTTCATTTTTAGTTTAATTTTAACAGTAATACATTTGCATTGTATTATCTTACATTTCTTCAATTCTAAGATGTATATTTTTCCATGAATTAACATTTCTGAGATGAGTAACTTCCTCCCTCCTATTGTATATAAATATACTATAATAGCTATTTGGCTATTATTGGACATTTAGATTGTTGCCAGTTTTTTCCCCCATGAATAATTGTCTCACACTGTTTATTGAATCACTAAATAGTGTTTTGTTTTTTTGACAATTAGAAACAATGCTGCAATGCTCCAGTATAGTGTGGCACTTAAAAATATAGGTTCTAGAATCACAATGCCTGGGTTTGGATCCTGGCCATGGGACCTTCAGGCCGAGTAATTTGGGCAATAACTTAGCCCAAGTCTCCTTATTTGTAAGACTGAGATTACAACACCATCTATTTCATATGGGTTAGCACCATAGCTAGCACATGGTGGTAAGCATTCAGTAATATTATTTTTGTAACAAAAAATATTTTTGATATATAAGAGCAATTTCTATAGAACAGATTCCTGGAAATGGTATTGTTTAACCAAATGGTATAAATACTTTAGGATTCTTGATAGGTGTTGATAAATTGCTCTTCACAAATTTGTGTGTACTTGCCTGCCTATCAGCAGTAAGTATAGTGCCAAAAAATATTTTTAACCTTTTAAAAAAATATGTGAGAGGATAGTATTTAATATTACATTTTAACTTCTTCTACAACTAAGTTGATGGAATGTTGTTTTGTTTTTTACTGCATATGTTTAACTGCAATTTGTAATTCCTCTTGTTTGAATTTGCCTCCTCTTAACTTCTGCTCCATTTTCTAACATGGTCTTAGTATTTATCTGATCAATTTATATGAGCAGTGTACAATATTGATACTTGCACTCTGTTATTTACACATTTTAAACTGGTATTTAATAATTTTTTAAATGAACTCAGATTACCTTTTAAATTAAAAACATGAAGATATTTAAGCAAGAGTATATATAGCACATTTGTACAGTTTAAAGATTAATAATAAGTCGAGCACCTCTGTGTTCCCCACTCCGCTTACGAAGTTCAGCATCACCAGTACTCTTGACAGCATCTCTGGAGTCACCAAAGTCTGAATTTCATTCCTTGCTTTTAAAAATAATTTTACGAGGTGCATATGTATCCCTAAATAATATATTGCTTGAATTTTCTTATTTTCAACTTTTATGTAAATTCAATCATACTGTATGCATGCTTCTATTAACTTGTTGCAATGCCGGTTCTGTTATATATCACGTAAGTCTATTTACGGGTCATCTAGTCGATTCTGTTAGTCTGTTGGTCTCTGGGTTAATATCACAAAGTCTTAATATTATATCTCTATAATGGCTTGCTGTTCAGTGGGACAAATCTCTACATCTGTTCTTCAGGAGTGTCTTGGCCATACTTGGCACTTTGCTCTTCCATCTAAGTACTAGAAGAAACTTGTAAAGTTCAATAGAAAAAAAACACAAAAACCTGATGGGATTATGATTCAGAATTGCATTGAATCTATAAATCACCTTGAGAGAACTGACATTTCTAGGATGTGCCATTTATGAAAAAGACATGTCTTTCCATTTATATTTGCGGTAGATTGATTTTGCTGTTTGTTGTTTCTGATGAGTGTCACTTATGGTGGTTTGCTTTCTCATGTGTTTTATGATTTTGGGTTGTGAGGTCATGTTCCTTGGAACTTGGAGGGAGTTCTCTGAAGCCTCGGTTTAAGGTAAAGAGAACAATTTTTGTACCTGCGATGTGCTCAGGAACATTGACAATCGAGGGTCACTTCTGCTAAGTTTTCAGACTGTGGCATTTCCGGCCATATAGGCAGTGTGAATGCCCAGCATTTATGTGAGAGTACAGGGTTGTGGTCAGGCTATCTCAATGACAAGACAGGCAAGGCTCTTCCCATCTCACTTTGCTGGGTGAGATTTTTCCTTAGATGACCCATTTAGTGGGTCATCTTTAGAGCATTCTAGTGAGGGTCTCTGTTTTGATTTCTCATCTTGTGAGTGACTCAGGTTTTTCTCCTGCTGCCCATATGCAAGAGGTTTATTAAAGCCTGAGTGTTAGGTCACTAGGGATCAGCAGAGGCCCCAGAGCAAACACTCACCATTTACTTTTCTGGTTGTTTCTGGCCCCCACGGATTTCCTTTGTAATCCAGGCAGCTCAAACATGCATTTAGAAAACTGTTTTTTGAATGTGCATTTAAAATAAAATACTTTACCCTGCTTTTTCAGGTGTTCTTTACTGGGTGAGTTACTCTGGTGAAGCCACCATATTGCTAAAAATTAAAGTCCTTGATCACCTTTTAATTTTCCCCCCCTAAAATCTCAATATTTTATGATGCTTTCGCTTTCAAATTATAAAGTATTTTAGATACACAAAAGTGGATGAAATATTATAATGAGTGTCCATCGAGCTTGATAAACAAAAAATTACACATACATTGTTTGTGATGGACTTTAACAATGTGAAAATCCAGTAGGTACTCAGTTTTCTTCTTTCAGAATAACATAGTAGTTAAGAACGCTGGCTCTGGAGTCAGAAAAACCTGGGTTCCAATTGGATCTCAAGCTCTGGAGAATACACCTTTTGGGAAGTCTGCCCAGACCATAAGCCTACTCTGAGAACTGTCCCCCAAGAGTTCATGTTTATATTGTGTGACTGCCTGACTGAACATATTTGATTGGATCAGAAGAGGAAATAAGATTAATCAAATTCTCTCTCCTAATATTTAGAATTGTGACCACCTGGAGTTAGGACAAGTAAACGTGCAAGTTGGAGTGGGGGTGGGGCAACTATATTTGGCCATTCACATATGATAGAGAAGCAGAGCATATGCCTGAAGCATGGAGAACAATAAAACAGAAGGAAGAAGATACGCAGAGAATGAGGCAAGAGACCTTGAGGAAGGAAGATAGAAAGGAGAGAGAGAGAGAAAGAGATGAAAGCCTAACCACAAAATTACCCTCATGTGAATTCTGGGCCTTCGCACTGTCCCTGACAGATTTCCATTTCCTCACTCCAGTCCATCTTGATGCCCGATGTTACTTCCTGACTCTTGGGTTCCTAGTAACACTGATCTTAAATTTCCTTTTTGTGTAGGAGGGGTATTTTAATTCAGCTCGAGTGGGTTTTTATTACTGCCTGCAATGTAAAAAAAACAAACACAAAAAACCTGATTCTAACAATTATTTATTAGCTGGGTAATTTTAGGCAAGTTATTTAACCTCCCATCTTTATTTTCCTCATTGCTAAAATGGGATAGTAAGAGTTTTACCTTGCCAGGGTGGCTGTAAGGATTATGAGTTTACATATGTAAAATGTTTAACAAAATGCTTGGCATGTGGTATGTTCTCAATACGTTAGATGCTATTTTTATTACTGAGTTTATTACTGCAACCATGCTAAGTACAGGATACCTTGTGACACCACCAAGAATTACACAACACTGCTGTAACGTGACTTGCCACTTCGATTCAGATCCTGATCTTACCATCCTCTAAAGCAGAGAGCTATACCCCCTAAGACATCCTGAAAGTCTCAGGTTACACAAGAGACCAGAGTCGGGGCTGGGTACAGTGGAGGGGGATGCCCACAGGAAGAGGTGTTTCTCCAGAGGGACCACACGGAACCCAGCAGAAAAGGGGCTGCTGCTGGCCTCTGGCCCGTTTTTAGACCTGGGGATCTGTGATGGTTGTGAGGGAAGTTAACAGGACTGGTTTGAGGTCTGCCAAAGACTCCGAGGCGTGTTTCCTGGTTTTTGTAGAGCTCAATTCCCATTTGAGGACTCTTGGTTTAGACTAGTAATTGTTAAATGCTGGTAATCAGGTAACGATCATTGGTAAAATAGCATATCATGCTGGCACTGACACCTGTTTCCCTAACAAAACTTTCTATCTAGTTAACAGGCAGTTAGTGTACCCATGTGAGACTGTTATCACCAGCATCAAAGGATGTAAAACAGGTCTTAAGAGTTCTACATGCACATCATTTTGCTTTTGTTTCCTAGCTTTATTGAGATATAATTGATATATAACATTGTGTAAGTCTAGGGTGTGTAATGTGATACCTGTATATATTGCAAAATGATCACCACAATAAGGCTAGTCAACACCTTCATTATCATCTCAAATAATTACTCTTTTGTCTGTGGTGAGAACATTGAAGATCTACTCTCTTAGCAACTTTCAAGTATGTAATACAATATGGTGCAACATTACATACACTGTGATGTACGTTAGAGCCCCAGAACTTATTCATCTTATAACTAGAAGTTTATACCCTTTGAGTAACATCTGGATTCCTTGGTTGGCCATTAATTTTCAAGACTGACTTATAAAAAAGTTCTTTGGAAGCTCTGGATGGAATGACAAGGTTTGTTGCCTAAAGGGCTTTGCTATAGGATGATTGGGTAGTGAACCAGCCTTGTTACTGGGGGACCCTCTCATGTCAGTATCTGGAGATCCTTACTCTGGGACTTTGCAGTTTCTCTTGAAGAGACTCTCTGATTGGGTGAAAGCAGGAGCAGGGCCGGTGGAAATAGGTATATGCTTGGTTGCTGGCATTCTGGGAGCAGGAAAGGAAGGTGCTTAAGGCTTCCATAGTTCAGTATATAGCTTCTTACATAACACACCAGCTTTCAGCTCTGTGATTTGCCCTTGCACTGCATGGGCAAGTGGCTTAGTCTCCAAGTCCAGAGCCTCTTGGGTTAATTTTTCCAGAGAATGAACCTCCATTCTCCCGTGAGATGGTGAGTAGAGAAGGGAAGATTTGTTTGGCTACTTCAGAGTTGGGAAGGACCCACCATTTTCCATACATGTAGTCTACCAATCCTCCTAATTTCAGAGTCACACCTCCACTTCTACTTTTTGTGGACCTAGCTGCCTCCAAGCACAGACTCTCAGTTTCTAGTTCATTATTCATTGGAATTTCCCTCTGAGGTATTTAGCTTTCAACTGCTTCTGTTCTATTGTTAGTTAGGACTTCTCCATTCACTTTCCATCTTCTGTAAATTGGCTGAACATTTGTTTCCTCTCCATTTTGTTGTTGGGAGCTTACGCATATACTTTTTCACTGTATTCCTTTACCATAATTTTACTGGTGTTTAGGAGGGGGCGTGGTATCTGGTCACTCTACCATGTTTTCCTTCCTTTTTCTACTTAACCTAATTTTGAATCCGCGGAATTATGGTAGTGAGTATCCCAATAATTGGCAATAGGAATGAAATCCCCTGAAAATGGTTTAATAGTTCAGCAGATAGTACCAGGAACATGAATCACTTTTTCGTGAAAGAAGCCCTGGCCAAATGGGCTTCTTTAAGCAAAAGTAGAACGTATTGGCTCATGAAAGTTTGGAGGTTCAGAGGGCTGAATGGACAATTTTGGTTTAAAAGAGAAATTCAGAGAGATAATCCATTATGAAGGAGGAAGAAAAGCTATTAGTTAGTAGAAGTACATTAAGTTAGTAAACTCAAGGCAAAGTAAACATGTCAGTCAGTAGTTTTGGAAGAAGAAACAAAATAAGGAGACACAGGCAGGAACTGCAGAATGTCTATGCAAGGGGAACCAAGAACACAGTGGGGACTGAACCTGGTGTGGTTCAAGCTTCACTCGAGCTGTAACGTGCTCTGTCCCCACAGTTGTTCTGGCAATGCAACACCCTCTTTATGACAATGACAAAGACCACATGCAAATGAAGTAAATAACAATTAGGGGACAAAGCCATAGGTAGTCTAGCTAACTGGACTTTGGGGGACTATCTGGAGAGGAGTTTTGCAAGTGATTTGGAGAGAAGTCTTAGAAATGATTTGACCACAGATAAAAGTAATTATCATGAGGGAAATAATGTGTTTGTCAATAGGATTATCTAGATACTGTGGGCTTGAGAGAGCTTCTAGCTATTTCCAACCTGTTGTCTTTCTCCCTCTTTGATCGAAGTCAATGAAGATAATGAATCATGTGCTTGCTTATTCTTATTGTCTCATCAGTTGTTTCATTGGCAGCACTGTCTGGAAGGAAACCCCAGGAACTCAGGACTTGGAAACGGTGAGAGTTTTGACTCCTGGTAAACTGGGTAAATTGTTCTGGGATTGGAGCAACTGAGCCTATTGCTCCGGAGTGGATGGTAGGAGAAGAAAAGGTTGTTAATATGGAGCCAGTGTCAGATATAACTGGATCTAGGGGCTCAAATGATGTCATTAGGACTGTTTCCTTATCTCCCAGCTCTGCCGAACCTTTGCGGTTTCATTTGGGGCTTCTTCAGTTCCAGGTGCCTGTGTTCCCAGTTTAGCAAATCCAGCAAAGAGAGCAATCTTCCCCAGTAGCTCTGACAAAAAACTCCCAGAGGTGATTCTGATATGTTCTGCTACGTCAAATATACATCTCTGAAACAAACAATGACACTAAGAAAATGGGAAACCATGGTTGGCCTGATATGGTCACTTGCACAATCTTGTGACGATGGCTGTGTAGCCATGAGTGAGCATTCAGCCCCACATAAGACACCTGAATTTGGTTTGAAGGAAAGAAGGGTTCTTTTATAAGGGGGAGGAATCAGACTGTTGAAAATGAGACATGTCCATTATAGGTTCGTGTACCACAGATGGATTAGAATCTTATCCTTATGTGCTGGCCAGCATGGCCCCTAAAACATTCCAAACGTTTAGAATGAACATGGAGCTGATTTGTTCTATGTAATTTTAAGTAAATGTTAATTTGTTGTGAGGGTCATAGTACCTGCAGAAATGATGCTAGTACAGCCTCACTCTTTAGACTTCATAAATACTAGGAGTATAGACGTTTAGGACTGAAGAAGCCCAGAATGAAACTGCGCAAGTTCAGCAGAGATGGGAGATAGGGAAATAGCCCTAATGACATCGTTTGAGCCCCTGGATCCAGTTATGTCTGAAACTGGCTCCATATAAACTCACAAGCTTAAAAATCGTGTAGCTGTGCAGATGAAGACCATGGCAGTGGCCAACAGTGGAGGAATCATTTTAGAGTAGGGGATGTGCCCCATTGGCTTGTCAGTGCCCGGCCTGTTCCAATCTAGCCGTCATCTCAATGCCTTTCATTATCAAAAGTTTTTAATCAATTTATTGGAAATTTGCCCCACTGGAATAGAATTTAACGGTCACCGTGTATATAAATTATACCTAAAAATGGCTACCTATGAGAAAATAGGATTTGCTTTACATTTTATTTATAGTCAACTTTTCTGAAATATTTATTTTATAAAGTGAGGAGTACCTATGGAATATAAAACTGGGAATTGGTGGAGTATTTTTGTAAATCAGATGTAATCTGAATGCTCTCACACCTAGTCAGCCTGTGGGAACCAGAAAAGGTCAGATTAATAATACACGCCTACCTGAAAGACTTTAATAACTTTCCCTCCCCAAATCTCCACCAGCTAATTTGAGAATTATGTGTTTCTTGCATGTGCTTAGGAATCAATCTGCTCATGTTCCTGTGGTGGTCCAGTCTCCTGGTGGAAGTCTTTTGTTCAAAATTTGTCTGAAGGAGGCCTCCACCTTATTCTAGGACCCGCCATGTAAATACTACTTTGATGTTGCGCCATTCCATACAGCACTTAGTATACTTGCTTGGTGCCACCCATTCAGAAATGAAGACAATGCCCCTGGCCCACTCTGTCCTTTATTACCTGAGTCTCAAAACAGTAGTGTACATACACAGTCTGAAAAAGTATCCTGAGAAAATTTCTTCAACTTCTGATTCTAACACTTCTTTTCACAAGGACCTAACAAATCCACAGGACCATGTGGGTTGGGGTGAAGTAGAGGTGGAGGGGTGAGAGGCCATAGCTTCTGCTCTACTCTCTCCAGGTTCTTGGTCACAATCTTCTTTCTTTCTTTCTTTCTCAGTTTCCAAATCCCCCAAGCTTCCAGGCATAACAAAGTCAAGCATCAAATACCCCTGTGCTTGTTTACAGATTTAAATATCTGCCCCAGAACAGGAGAGAGTCACCCACATGACCCTCTCTGCTGAGGTTTAGGTCCACCAAATCACCTGCTCCTCAGATAGATTGCTTTCCAGAATAATGTCATTGAGACTTTCAAAAATAGTTTTTAATCATCTGTTCTAATGGAGCAAGGAACAGATTGGCTATATAAATGCTGACAATGGTTTTACTCTTTCCCAATCCTACAGTGTTAGAGTAGCCTATATTTTCTTTGTTCTATTTTATACTTGCTGTATTACTCAGCACATATTCATAACTGAGGCTCTATTTCTTGTGCTTACATCCATTAAATGAGAGAATGAACCACTGTAAAGTATTCTGCAAATGTTAGATGCTGTCATACTTAATAAATTTTTTAAAATAAAATTGGGCATTGTAAAAATATTCTCAATTACTTTCCCATTGAAGCCAAAGATACATTAAGTTCTTACCCAAGTCCAGTAATGGGGATCACTGATGAAATAATTCTAAATTTATTTTGTGTTACTGTACAAAGTTTCCTTTGAAATCAGTGGCAATTCTGAATGTGGGCAAGCGCCAAGAAGCATTCTGCAGAAAAATAATCATGTCCAGTATTAATGAGTCATTCTGTCCTTCTTCCCCATCTGAATCACATATCAATTTGGCTTTATGGGTTTTTAAAAATGACTTTACAATCATCTAAATAAAGTTTCTTTTGATGATATGGTTATAGTGGTAAGGTTAAAATTATCTCTAATAAATGAAATGTATACTAATCTTTAAAGATTAAAACTCCTTAGAAGAGTTTGTGAATCATAACAATACCTCAATCTTATTTTAATGCTCTTAATATTTTCATTGCAAAAATATTAGAGAATGTTTAAAAACTTCAATAACTTCATTATCCTATTGAAACTGCCTTTTGTAATTTTTTCCAAATTTCCTCCCAACTGTCTGTGCATGTTTTATATAACTGTGATCATAGAATATACATTATATATTTAGTTCATCTACTAAGGATTCTCAATGGGAGGTGATTTTGCCTCCTACAGAACAGTTGGGAATTTCTGGAGACATTTTTTATTGTCCCTAATAGGGGCAGGTGAGTGCTATTGGCATCTCGTGGGTAGAGGGCAAGGATACTGCTAAACATACTACAATGTATGGTTCCCTCTCAAACAAAGAATTATCTAACCCAAAATGTTAGTATTGCCGAGGTTGAGAAACCATTGTGTATACACACACATTTGTATTATGCTTTTTAAAACTTTGTTAAATAAATCCTTTAATTTTTGCCTGATTCTTATGATTATCCCTAATTTAATCTAGTTGAGTATCGTAATTTATATACTTTCCCCACTCTCAGATGTCTTCAATAATGTTATGAACATCTTCATACATAAGGCTTCTATATTAGTTTACACAAATTCTCATGAGTAAAATTACTCTGGCAAAGGGTATTATCATTTTAATGGCTCTTAAACTTGTTAGAGGGACCTTATAAATGTTAACTTTGGCAAAATACATTCATTATTAATAGTTTATCAAAGAGAATTAAAGTTTGCTTTTAACCACAGTTTCCAATGCTATAATTTTGTAAGTGGGAAATAATGGTGTTGGTAAAGGATTATATCTAAGAGTTAGTTCTAGCTTTTTGGATAGACAATGTAATTTCAAGAGCAGAAAATATATTTCTTTACCCTCAATTATGTTCCTCACTATTTTTTGACATCTCACGTAAGTCTGTTGGGGGCAAAAGGTAACCAACCATATGCCTTAGCCTTCTTTGAGATATACGTACTGACATGGACAGAGAGGGTTGTGATGGTGTCTCACTGCAAGTGCTTATTATAAGAGTTGAGTTGGTGATATGTAAATTGATTATTGCTATTTTAGTTTTCTTAATTTGTTGCAAGAACATTTAAAAAAAAATTTGCTGCTAATAAAGGATTCCAAAACAGAGCACACGTATTGGCCAATACTTGACTAAGACTCAATAACTGACATATTTATCCAAATAGTATAATGCTTCTCACATCATAGCATAGATAGAAAATATTAATATTTTTTTCTGGCACCCTGATATAAGCTGGCACCAACTGGCCTGGAGGCTCTGCCTGCACCTGGCATCACCTAGCTGCCCCAAAGGGAGAAGAGAATCATTATCTCACCACACCCATTCATGGGGCAGCCTGCCTGGCCAGGGTTTATCTAAAATGCTGCTATTCAAAATGTGGTCTTCACATCGTGCAGCGTTAGCAGCACCTGAGAGCTTGTTAGAAATGCAGAATCGCAGGCTCTATCCCAATTTACTGAAACAGAATCAGCATTTTCATAACATTTCCAGGTGATCTATGTGCACATTAAAGTTTGAGAACACCCATCTATTAGGTTGGTGCAAAAGTAATTGCGGTGTAAAAGGCTAAAAGCAATTGCAAAAACCGCAATTACTTTTGCACCAACCTAATAGAAAATAGTGGGTAATATAAACTAGATGGGACGTTGCACTTATTGGGCATTAGCAAAGTAGCAAATCATTAAAATATTTTTTTTCCCTTGGAAGAAGTTGTACTAAGATGGCGCTGCCTGGAATCTGAGGTTTGATTCTGTAAACTTTCCTGCCATTATGGAGCGCGTGCGCTCTCTCTCATATATACGATCTTTCAGTATTCTACAAATGTGTGCTCTACCAAACATTCAGTTTCTTTAGGTGAGTGTAGAGGATAAGAAGAATTGCACTTAACAGCTGTTTCATCCTCCTTCAAGCTTCAAGTATGCTTCCTGTACTGCAGACTGGTAAGCCAAAAATCACATCTTCCAGACACTCTTGCAGCTGTTAGTATGCAAGAAGTTAGGTTTATACAATCTAAGCTCTGGAAGGCTGTTTCTCTGATAGGCATGGAGGCATTTTATTTTTTTTCATTTTCTTCTGTAGAGGTCCCGTTGTTCAATTATTAGCTCTGTGAACATCAGGAAGCATGGGATGGTACATCCATTTTGCTGCTTCAGATTATGGTTTGGTATGGTGTGATTCTGGAGCTGACCGTGCAAGTGGCAGCTTCTTGATCCTGGTGGCTTTCAGATAGTGGCTGTGGTGATGTAATTCTGAATCACAAATTACTTGATGGGGTGAGGGTGGGCTATTTCCAAGATACTTTTATTTTGCTCAAATTAAAAAAGACAGAAAAGAAGAATTGAAAGCTCATACTTTTTAAGAAAAAGTTAAGAGCTACTGATCACTCCCAATTATTTCACATTCTATTTTAATACCTTTTTGTTAAGTGTGAGCAACTACTTGTTAGTTTTGTTTTATCTATATTTTCATATGCAAGATTAATTTACTTTGATAAATTCTATTTACTCACAACTGTGGAGAGAAAGCTATTTTACTCTTTTTGTTAAAATTATTTTTAAAGATCTCTAAAGTACTATTAATTCACGAGTCAGAGAGAAAAGTAAATGGAATAGTATTATTTCTAAGACTGAAGGTAAGTGGCGATAACTGCTAATGAGAATCTGAATTTTACAAAAAAAGAAAAAAAGAAAAAAGAATCTGAATTTTACCTGTCATTATTTGGTATATGAGCTAGTCCTTCTGAGGTCATTCTATTTTATTTTTGCAGATTTATCACAAATTATTTTTTTTAAAGAGGCTAAACACAGTGGCAGCTTTATCCCCAAAGCAGATATGCATGACAACAGCACCTGAAAGAGAACACCACTGTGGTTACACTTGACTACACAGTGAACCAGTAGTGTTCGAGCCACTTCCTGTGGGGCGCATCCTTTTGGAACGGTGGCTTCTTTTCACCAAAATAACCAAATGTGGATCGAATTAAAGGGGCCTGTTTGGGTACCAGTGCCACTGTGCTTTCTTGGTGACCTGTCAAACAAAGAAAGTGGTACTCTGAATTTGACAAAGTCCCATAGGAACTAATTGAATTTCTATGAATGGACTTTGTTCTAAGCTGGATTTATGTTAAATGTGTCTTAATTAAAATACACCTCTATGGTTCCAGTCCTTTGGAAATGTGGCTCATAGATGGGGTGTGCATAAAGGTTTTGATTTTTGCAGGAAACAAAAATTTTGTATTTCCAATGAAATAGCAATATTGGCAACTGAGTTTGGGTATGAAAAGCTCATAGTTTACTTCTCTACTTGTTCAAATGATGTATCCATAAGAAAGTGATCACACTTTTCTCATGATTTCTGAGGCTTTTCTATAGAAATTAAATTTAAAATGAACATTAAAAGTGTATTATTTTTGCAATTTCCTATGGAAGCTAATTGAATTTCCATATACCAATGAAAATGGTGAAAACTATCATCTATTCATCCCTTCCCAGAATTACAGCTTATAAACCCTGGTAGAAATGAGTGAATTAGTATCATAAGTGACTATAAATTAGATCTATATGTTCATGGCAGTAAATACAATAATTAAATCGTCCTTCTTCTTGATGAAGAGTATTGGCTCTGGAATCAGATTGCTTGGGTTCCAATCCTGGCTCTGTACCTTACTGTCTCTACAGCAGGTCTCTTAATCTCACCTATGTTCTTTAATTGTACAATGGGCATAGTAATATTAATGCCTCTGTTAGGGAGCTTTTATCAGAATTTATTGACATGGCTTTTGTAGTAGTTAGCACAGTGCCTGGCTGTTATAATTATTGAATGTTATTATATGTGCCTTATAACCTATCTTTTGAGTATGTACCTTGTTTCTTCACCTTGATTGTAAGCTTTGAGATAGCAGGGACCAGTTCATATAATTTTCTAGTCCCTAGCACAATGTCGTATAAATTACATAGTCAGCAATGAGATTTAAAACTAAAGGGCAATTTGGGGCTAGATTATAAGGGACCTTGATTCTGTTTCCCTAGGTCTGCTCTGGACCTGTCTTCTACTCTATCTAGTATAACCTGAGTCCTCTGAATTGTGGCAAAGGGAGTTCATGACTGCCTCCTATCCCAATCAACAGCAGCCAATCCAATGGAGCATGCAAACCATCTGCCAAAGGCCCAAGGCTGTATATAGTAGTGCAAAAGATTCCAGAAGGTCACGCCACGTAGGAGCTCTTTCTGAATTTCTTAGGCATTTCCGGCCACTGTGCAGTGTAATTTCTTAATCTCATCTAAGTTAAATCATGTAGAATAGCATTTATGCCCCCTCCTTCTTAACCTCTTCAGTTTTTTCACTTAACAGTTTGATTTGAACTATTCCAAAAAAGAATTAAGTTTAATGGTACTGATTGTCAGTGAAGTAAACACTGTGTATAGCAGGTAGGTTCGGCAAGGCTGGGTTTCCCTACCAGTTGGTTTAAGAGTTGCATTTTAACCTGGTAGAATCCGTAGGTTGGATGTAGGCTTTGAGGATTTAAAATATTTTTACCATGACACGAAATATTTGGAAAGTTAGTATCAGGCCTGTAGGGCTCTTCTCATTCTTCCCAGTGCTCTGCCAATTATACTTCCTTGTCTGCAGCCAGCTCTGCAGCTCCCTCTTTGATGTATTTTTTTTTGGTCCACTTCCATTCTATCTTAATTTACAAAATAAATTTCTAACTTTTTTTTAAGTTCTATTTTGTCAGTATACACTTGCAGCCACACATGAATTTGATTATAGCTGCATGATGTTGTGAAAAACCTTGCAATTGGATTCCAAAATGACAGGCAATGTAAATTATAATACACAAAACACTGTGTGTTAAAGCATTGTCAGAAATCAATAAAAATACTTTTGGAGGAAATAACTTTGGAAAGGAGAGAGAACGAGGCCGGGAGAGGAAATAATCCACACCTAGGTAAGGAAGCGTAACATTTAGGAAAGCATTTGAGGGACAAGGATGATGGAAACATGCGACTTTATTTTTATTAAAATATAGGTAACATACAGTATTAATAGTTTCAGATATACTATGTAGTTATTCAACATTTATATACCTAACGAAGTGCTCACCACAAGTCTAGTAACTGATACTACAGTTATTACAGTATTATTGACTCTATTCCCTATGCTGTACATTATTTATTTTATAACTGGAAATTTGTACCTCTTATTCCTTCACCTTTTTTGCCCTTCTCCCCACCTCTTTCCTTCTGACAACCACCAGTTTGTTCTCTACGAATCTGATTCTATTTTGTTTTGTTTTTTTTTTGGATTCCATATATAAAATCATATGAGGGGCAGCCGGTTAGCTCAGTTGGTTAAAGTGCAGTGCTCTTAATAAGATTGCGGTTCAATCCCCATACGGGCCACTGTGAGCTGCGCCCTCCACACCTAGATTGAAACAACCACTTGACTTGGAGCTGATGGGTCCTGGAAAAACATACTTAAATAAATAAAAGTTAAAAAAAAATCATACAGTATTTTTCTGTTGGACTTATTTCACTCAGCCTAATACCTTCTAGAGTCCATCCATGTTGTCGCAAATGGCAAGACTTCATTTTTTTTTAATGGCTAATATTCCATTGTATATATGTCAACTTTTTTTATCTATTCATCTATCAATGGACATTGAGGTTGCTTCCATATCTTTGCTGTTGCAAATAATGCTGCAATGAACATAGGGGTGCATGTACTTTTCAAATTAGTTTTGTTTTCTTTGGATAGATAACCCAGAAGTGGAACTGCTGGGTCTTGATCATAGGCAGTCCTCCACAAAGGTTAAGTCACAGAGGGCAGTTAGTTTGCATTCGATTTGCCAATGACTCTCCTGAAAGATCTACTGCATCTTTATTTCCCAAGGACCACTCATTCAGCACTGTTGAGCAACTAACTTGTGAGGGTACTGTACAGGAACTGGGTTTGCAAAGATGAAAATAGCATAGTTCCTGTCTTTAAGCGCTTTTAGTCTTTAAAACAGAACATCGTAAGAGATAGGTATAAAGTGCCCTGTTGCAAAAAACAGAAAGCAGCAACTAGAAGCTTGGAAGAGTCCTCAGGGCCCCACAAAGGAAGTGAGCTGTGGTCCCAAGGACAAAGAGAATTTTGATAGGCTTTCGTATCTTTCAAAAAATAAATGAAAATGTGAAAGAAATAGTCCAGAAAGGCAAGGGTTGGGATGAAAGATGAAATTTTATGTAAAAGGTTTAAAACATTTAATTGGAGCAGGAACATACAGACTAGTGTCTGTAATTGTCAGGAAATAAGAAAGGTCCAGATGACAATTGAGTGCTAACTGAATTTGCTCTTGTGGACAGTCTTCTTTAGACTTGCATTTATTGCATTTGGTAAATATTGACTATTAGAAGTCCACCCACTTCTACCGGATTTTGCACAGCATAGGGAGAAGGCTACTTTCACGGTTCTAACCCTTTTCTCCTCTCAACCCCTGTAGTTTTAGGGCTGTGTGAGGTGTGGGATTTTAGACGTTTCCTTCACCCTCTTTTTGAAACCAAGTAATAAAAGCATTTAAATTAGCGGAAGGGCGGTTAACACCCGCAGCCCTAAAACCACTGCATGCCTCGTCGCCCGCCAGGGTTCACTCCGCGCCCCGCCAAAGGTTTGCCTAATAGCGTTAACGGCTTGGGGGAAGCAACCGCTCCCGGGAGGCACGCGGCGAGCGTTGCGCGGTCGGGACTCGCAGGCCAGTGTCGAGTTCAGAAAGAAGGTGCAGGGAGGGGGCCGAGGCCGGGCAGTGGACTGTTGACGAACAACCCTTACAGCCAATTGGAAGCCTGGTCGACTTTCCCCCTGCCAATAGGGAGCGAGATCCAGGCTGGGGGGACGCTTCCCGGGGGCTGCGGCTGGATTCAATCCTGCGCCGCGACAGCGAAGGTGGGGGCGGAGGCTCGGCCTTGACGGCGGGGAGCGGATCGGGGGAGGAGGGAAGACCGGAAGCCACCGTCGCGTCCCATCCTTAGATTCGCTCCCCGGGGCTGGGAGCGGAGACGGCGGAGCGGGGAGAGGCTGAATGTTGGCTCCCTAATAAAGGGGACAGGCCGCTGCGCAGCACCCTCCCATCCCGCTCGCTCTCGGCGCCCACCTGGCTCCTGGGCGCGCTGCCCCTGCGCACGGCCGGGCCGCGCAGACCTCCGAAGAGGCGCTGCCCACGGCGGGGACTGACCCGTGGCGTCAGTGCCACGCCGCCACCCCCACCCGCCTGCCCGCCGGTCCCTCCGGTCGCCGCCATGTCCTCCTCCTCCTCCTCCCCCAGGGAGACATACGAGGAGGACCGCGAGTACGAGAACCAGGCCAAGCGCCTCAAGACGGAGGAGGGGGAGATCGACTACTCGGCCGAGGAAGGCGAGAACCGCCGGGAAGCGACGCCCCGGGGTGGAGGCGATGGCGGCGGCGGCGGCGGCGGCGGCCGGAGCTTCTCCCAGCCGGTAACAATGCGCGGCGCCCCGACCCCTGTGCCGGGCGGCTCCCTGGGAAGCATGGCCCAGTGGCGGGGACTCGGCCCCAGGCCTCCCGCCCGCCTCGTTTCTCTTTTCTGCTGCGCTGAGCCGGTCGGGAAGCGCCGGTTCTTCCTTTGGGGCTTTTATTCTGTGCCCTACCTGCTCCCCGCATCCCGATCGCGAACCTGCCCCGGCCTGGCGACAGGCCCCGGTGCCAGTCGGCTCCCTGCCCTGAACGGGAGGGTCCCGCGGCGGGGGCGGCGGGGAGGTGTTGCTTCCGCTTGGGGGTGGGGAGTGGGGGCTTTGGGGCGCGATTAGCTCTTTGTTAGTTTAAGTCGTCCGGCTGCTGGCCTCCGTCCCGACGACCCTCTCTCTTCGGTACCTCTGCCCGCAGCATCCGCGCGCTGCTCCACATCACAGGATTGTTGCGTGGGTCCCCGAGGACTGTATTCGCCTAGGTCGGGAGGAGAGCCGTAACTAAATGACAAATTACGCTCTGGCGCTCACGCCCTAGTTCCCCTGAAGATTTAATTTTTTTTTTTTTTTTTTTTTTTTTTTTTTTTTTGCTTTTGGCAGGCCTGGCGTGCATGCTTTGCTACCCAGTGTCATGATTATTGCTCAGTACAGTTAGCTCTTCGGTTTAAAAAAATGTGTTGGTAGGTGTTAGAACATCGCTACTTTCTCGTAAAGCACATGTTAAAATCACCTCAGTACCTCGTTGACAATTTATCCCAAATTTGCCCCACGAAAGGAGGAGCTGAAATCAGGATTGCATTAAACACTCCACTAGGTTGTTTCTCTCATCAAAAATGTTAGCTGGAGGCAGAAGGAATGTGAAACGCGCTTTATCCACAGCAAATAGTAACTCAGCTTCTGTTGGCTGGAGACTTTAAGGAAACAAAACAAAAGCAAACGTTTTTGCCCTTTTTTGATGCATTAAGGTGTCTTAATGACTTAGATGTTCTTTAAACATTTAACACATTTTGTGATTTCTTTTTTAAAGCAAACTTTCCCGGAAATTTGTGAAATAAGATACATATATTCTATTAATAGATTAAAATGTTTTCACCTTTGGTAGGAGTCAAATTAGAAGCCTGTTAGGTATTGTTTGAATGTTTATGTAAAAAATTCCGATCACCAAACTTCGGTTAGAGTTTCCATTTCGAGTTTCCAGATACGTTAATGTGATGGATAAGGTTGCAACGCATTTAAAAAAGAACTCTTTAAATAAAATAGTTTTCTATAGCTAGATACTTTTATTTTTGTGCCTAGCTATTTGGTATATTCAAAATGTAACTTGAAAGTGTAAATAAAGTAAGTACATTTCTTCTTTAAAAGTTTCCGTTCAAAGCCAATTCCATTGTGGAAGTTGGAAACAGGAATGTTACAACTGATTATTTAGATGCATTGGATCAGTGTATTTCTTTTGCCAGAAGGCTTGCTGGAGTTTTTGTGCAGCATCATGAAATGTCTACCATTAAGTGTCTTGAAAAGATACTTTAATCAGTTTATAAATTTAAAAAAAATTTAACCTTTAAAAGTAAAATTCCTCGAATATTAGAAAGAACATATTAAACATTAAGCCAATAGTATAGGGTGTGTTGGGAAGAAAATAATATATAATCAATATATCCAGAGTGAATTGTATCTAGCAGTGAAAATAGCACTGGGCAGGGCTTGGGGACAGTCAGAAGTCTTAGCTAGAATACAATTTATGTGACCTTTAGAAAGTCAGTTTACTATGCTGAGTGAGTTCTCTTAGTCTGTAAAATGTGAAAGTTGAACTACATGCCTTCCATACCTGACTTTGTCATTCAGTAATTAATGTAATGCAGCTTTTAAATTACCCAGGCAGGAGTTATAAATTCTAATTTTTGTTTATCTTACTGCTGTTATGTTTCTTCAGAGTGGGTGAATTGCTTTTATTTAACAGTAGAATGAACCAACATTGCACTGTGAAATCTAATGAATGCTTATTTTTCCTGTTTTTAAACATTTTTCTTCATGTAATGTTTGGTACTCTTGAAATCATTGCAACTATGGAAACCTGTACATAATAAAATTCTATTAGGACAGGAATTTTCTGGATAGCAGTTTATTGCCTAGTGCGTCATCATCCAGAAATATGGTAATTTATCAAACTGAAAAGTGTTTTGGTTCAACCTCAGTCAGTGGTCCTTCAACCCAGCCAGAGAAGAAATACTTTTGTGGTACATGCAAATTAGGTACAACGATAAGCAATCTTTTTCAACTTTAGTTGGAAGTTTGTAAAATGTAAAGCAAGACTTCAAAGATTTACGTTGTTTGGCTTTTCATAATTATTTCTGTGAGTGCTTTGATAATAGATTGAAAGAGGAAAGTGAGTACATTCAAGAAAAACAGTGTTTCTACCAATGCTCCTAATTTAAAGATGAATTGGACATTGTGAATGATCGTGCTATTTTAAGGCATAAAGAGAAATAAGTTAATAGTTTGGACATGAGAAATAAGACATTCTTTAAAATGTGTGTCTTCTGGTACTTATTTTGACGAACAAAAGTGATTTAGATTCATTGGGCTGCATTGTTGAACAAAGCTTGATTGTGGAGGTTTGTGCTATGTATTATAGTCACTTTATTCTTACAGAGTAAATGGTATTCTTAAATTTAGTAGATCATATTAATAGTCAATTTCTGTATCTGCTTACTTTTAAGAAAGCAGCTTGACTTCCAAATATTAGGGCTTCCCTTGGCAAAACTAATTGAGGACTTGAATTGGGAGGGTACATAGAAAAGATCTGCTTTTATAAAGACTGATACCAATAAAAATTTATGGAGTACTAATTTATTTTGGAGACTTTCAGGTTTTTTCTTTTACTCTATTCTGCTAGTGAGTAAACAGGCAAATTGAAAATTGTTAAAGTGGTTTGTTTACTGATGAGGTGAATATTTATTTCTCAACTTTTAATAAATACGTAGACTAACCAGATGGCAAAATGCCAAGATAGAAATGTAGATTCTAGGATTTTCAAGCAAAGGAATATACATTATGTAGAGAATCTAGATTGAGCTTAAGATATACTGTTATGCTTTAATGATTTAAATTACAGAGGTGGTAGGAATATTATGATGGCTTATTGGATGAAGTCACTTTTTCAGCTTAGCTCTTACAGGAAAGTTTAGAGACTGTGACAGTGAACATAGTGACTACACTGGGGAATAAAACATTTCAAGGATGTGTGCCCTGGAGGTACGTGCCAGACAGAGCCTTGAGGCTTCTATAGCAGTAACATTGTTACTAAGTTACTAATGTAACTCCTAATGTAGTTAGCTAAGCTGCTACAGTAAGTGAGGATTTTTCAGGCCTAGTTTTGGGAAAGAAATGAAAAGTAGTAGGTTTTACTATCTTTTGGTTTTAACAAGCGATTGTTTCTTCGTGTTAGTACATAAAATGAAGAGCTGTTAATAGAGCCATAAGCTGGTGCCTTGGCTCTGCTACCAACATGGCTTGTGACCACCTCTCTGGAACTCAATGTGCTACCTATAACATGAGATGGTTGGATATGATGATCACTGATGTCTTAACTCATTAAAAAAGTAATACTTAAGCCCCTGTCATGTGCTAGGTGTTGTTCTCGGTGATGGAGATGTAGTAGTGAAAAAAATTCCATGTCTAAAAAGCTGTGATTCTGCATCATTTAGTGTTTTTCTCTTTTCTCTATGAAATTGAACAAAGCTTTCAAAATTTGCGGTTGCAGCTACAGCGACAACTCAGATGAGCTTAAAAAAGTGATAAGAGGGCGAGGCAGAGAATTTGTTGGCCCATATAACTGGGAAAGCCAAGTTGTGGCACTAGTTTCAGGCATGGCTGGATCCAGGGTTTTAGATAGCACAGAGACTTGATTCTGTCTCTTTTCATGTTTCCACTCTTATTTTCTCTAGTGATAAAGCTAACCTTATAGTCTTATAATTAGTAAGTAAAGAGAGTAGTCTCTTCCCCAGTGCTCATATTTGTCTCCTGATAAACCATTTTTATCTCCCCCTTCTTCCAACTAATCACTGGGCTATCTCTGAAGTTGGGGAGACAGGACTGTGTGACTGAGAATACCAAGATAATAGGGAGTTGAAGAGTTGGTGTTTTTTTTCACTTTGGTGTGTTTAACCAGAAGAAGGGGGAAAGGGCTCTGGGTAGGCAAAACCAAAGTACTTCTATATGAGTAAATAAATAAATAAATGTTATTTGAATCATATGGCGGTTCTTTTTTCATCTTTCCTCTGTTATGTGATCAAATATACCTAAGAACTTTGGATAGGAAAATTAAAGAGATTCCCATATTTTGGATCTGCTGTACTGTTTCTTTTAAAAAAGAAAGACCAAATTAAAGAGAGGCAACTATTTAATTTAGCAAGAAAAAAAAAAACCCTCAAAAAACGTAGTTAACTTGAAGCATATTCTGAATTAAAAAATGTTTGCAGCTGCCTCTTAAAACTAGTTTGTTCTTGGTCTATATGAAGTCTCCAAAGTGAAAGAGAGGGTAATCTTAAATATCTGGAAATACTGGACTCCCTTCTTAGTACTGTGTTGATAAATTCTAGTCCAGAGAAAGATTACCAGAATGGAGAAGGCACTTAAAATCACATCATAAGAGGAATGACAGAAGAATCTGGGGTAGACGTAAGTGTGATTTAAGAAATCATTACAAATAATTGTAAGGTTATCGTGTAGAAGAGGGAGATGCAGATAAGGGTAGGGAGTGCCAACTAACACTTACTGAACCTTTACTCAATAACTACATCTAGCCCTGCTAGTCATTTTATATTTGTTGTTCCATTTATTGTAATCTTGTGTGATAAGGGTTTTGATTTTTTTTTTCTTTAAAATAGTGAAACAGGCTCAGAAAGATTAAGTAGCCTAAGATCACTGAACCAGTAAGTGTCCAAAGATTGAAACTCAGGTCTGACTCCAGAGGCCATTTTGGGTAGGAAACTACAGGAGACAGATGTGGATGCATATTATGAAGAATTTTCTAAAAATATAATGGATTGTCTGTCTCACTGGGTAGTATGTTTCCTGTCATTGGAGGTGTTTAAGGAGAGGCTGGATAATCACTTGGCAGGGAGTCTGTGTGTTTGTTTCGTGTAGGGGGACAGAATTATTGAATTTGAGGTTGGTCTTAATCCTGTCACTATAGGAGGGCAGAAAAGATTGTTATTGGTCAGCGGCTCTTGAGCACATGTTGTGCATGGAGATACTGGGAAAACAAAAAAGCCTACAGACAATGTGCCTGGCCTTTGAGTTTACAGTTTAATTATTGCTTTTCTGTATGAATAGATGTTAATGGGCCCTGCTCATTCCTCTTAGAAGCTTCATTTATACTCTGCTGAGCTTTCCTTCTCTTTAATAAAACCTGGTCTTCAATCTTCAATGCCAAAATTAGCACTTAAGACTGGTATTATTAGAGTTTGTCCTTGAGCTAGGCTTTGAGGGGCAGGGAGTTTGGAATGGTTATGACTAGACGGGTCTATAACCTGCACTGGGGAAAATGATGCCTCCATTATAGTTGACCCAGTTTACCTAAAGAAGGGATTGACTAATTTAAAAAGAAAAAATATATACATAAATTGCAGGCATACCTTCATTTGCTGGCATTCACTGTTTGATACTTAATAGATTATTAATTAGTCTGATATGTAATAGATATAAATTGATCAGTAGAGAGTCTAAACATTTGAAATGGAAAGAATTTGGACTTCTGTATGAGAAAGGATTAAAAAAATCCATTAAGCTGGAGAAGACATGATCAAAGTATTAATATGTGGATGGGGTAAAATACTGATTTGTTCACCAATTTAGGAATCATAGGTATAGTACACTGCTTCAAAGAGGTTGTTTTAAGGTAGGTAAAAAGAAGCTCTACAGGTGATCAGCTCTATTACCAGTATACAGTATAGGTCGATATAAGAAAATATTGATTTAAGAAAAGTATTAGTATTTGGGAGGAAAGGGGGTGGTGAAAATATAGTTTTAAAAGTATCTTTAATATATCAGTTTTATACTTGGAAACAACATTAGGTTTTTTCTTTTTAAATAAATTACAGAAAGGATGAGAAAATTTTAAGTTAGAGAAAAGGGGGGACATAATTTAAAGATAAAGAAATATTAAGGTAGGTAAATTCATGAATGGCAGATTCATTGAGTGGGTGTAAAAAAATACAAGAGGTTTGGGATAGGTGTTCAGCCTTGAGATTGAGATAATCATATCTTCTAGATACCATATAGATTGCATTTACCCAACATTTTCCTGCTTTTATAGAATGACTTGAATCTTGATCTGTTCCGTTTAGGAAATATAATTAAATAATCACATAATTAAAATAACCTTTTGAGAGGGATTTTTAAATTGATCCTGTAATTCATTTCTTTGCGAGAAGACCAATTTGAAAAATGGTTATATTCTTTAGCGCTATATACAACATAGTGGTTATTCATCATCGGAAGGGAGGTAGGAGGAAGAGATGTCAACTGATTGGTAGTCTTTTATTTATTAAAACGGTGGTGGGTTAATGAGTATATATTGTTCTTACGCTTTTTTGGTCTTAAATATTATATAATAAAATATTTTCCCAACTTTTTATTATGTATAATGTTCAATTACATACACAGTTTTTAACATTTTTTTACTTGGGATTTTTATCTCTATATCTATATACATACTTTTTTTCTCCCTAAACTATTTGGGAGTAAGTTATAGACATGACAGTTCATGCTTAAATAGCTCAGCTTTCCTAAGAATAAGGATATTCTTATTACCAGTACCATTATTATAATGGCACCTAAGAGAATAAATAATTCCATTATATAATCCAATATGCTATCTGTTTAAATTGTCCATTTGTCCTTAAGATGTTTTTTATAGCAGATTTTATCATAAAACGAAGGCTTACGTATTGCATTTGGCTATTGTCTCTCTTTAGTCTGAATCTGAAATCTTCCTTCCACTATTTTTTAAAAGATTTTATTGGGGAATGGGAACAGGACTTTATTGGGAAACAGTGTGTACTTCCAGGACTTTTTCCAAGTCAAGTTGTTGTCCTTTCAATCTTAGCTGTGGAGGGTGCAGCTCAGCTCCAGGTCCAGTTGCCAATGCTAATTGCTGGGGGCACAGCCCACCATCCCTTGTGGGAGTCGAACCAGCAACCTTGCAGTTGAGAGGAAGCACTCCAACCGCCTGAGCCACCAGGCCAGCCCCTCTTCCACTGTTTTTTGATTCTAACTTTTTGAAGAGTGCAGGCCAATATAGTTTTTATCTTGCGCTTTTACCTTTGTCAGCCGATTTCTAAGGCTCAACAGAGATAACTTTTATTTCTTGCAGTTCATTATTGTCTACTTATTTTTAGAGCAAAACTTGTTATTTATACTTTTTAAATGTATGTCTAAATTTAGGTTTTCAGGTATGTAGAGCTCTTTTCTTACATTATTGTTGTATTCAAGAACTTTAGGGTGATAATGCATATTTGGTTGTTGAGTTTCACCTACGGTAGGCAGTCTCATTTGTTAAAGTTGCTAATATAGAGTATTGGTTTACATAGGGAACAATCAGAATAGTTTATTTCAAATTCAGTGACATGTAATGAATATACATGTAACCATAGAAAAGATTCAGCCTAAGCAATTCAAATGAAATTCCAGGGGTTGAATTCGTATTTGCAAAGGACTGAATTTATTTGATTATGTAGTGGTCCCATGGTTACTTTGTATACTTAAATTAGTTCTTTTCTTTAAACTCAGACATAATTTTTTATTGTCAGGACATAAGTTTTACTATATTTTCTAAGTGTTTTATAGTAAAAATTGGTGAGTCTTTTAAAATAGCCATAAAAGGGTTTAATTATCTTAAAATGATTCTAAAGTTTTAATGGTAAAATATAATGCTTTTAGATTAGTTTGTAGGACAAAAAACCTTTAATAGATTTTTTTTGATATACATATATGTATGAACTGATCTGTGGGAGCATATTCTTTAATTTCTCGTATTTTAATATATATTCATATATATAGGAATTGTACGTGGAAGTCATTTCTGAAGTGATGCAAGAGGTTTCCAGTGGCTAGCTGTAAATATAAATCTTTGCCTTAATAGGCCTTGAATATGTAAATGAGAGAGCTATTTTCATTTTCAAAGTAATTGTCATACATAATCCTTTTTAAAATAAACTTTAAGACCCCATACTTACATTTTTAAACTTCCTGCTGGGCAATCTGAAAGATACACGACTCAGATACATGACTCCACAGAAGCCCCCAGAACGCTTGCGTTTTTGAGTACTCTATTCATCAGCAAAGATGATGCCTTGTATAAATTTTAAGTTGGGAAGTATACTGCCAAATGAGTAACTTCAGTTGTAGTGACACTAGATAACCAATTAAACAAGGACGAAGATATAAATCTATATTACAGGAAAAATAAAGTATACAATCTTTATATTAAAGATAAGTTTAAATTGGGACTTTTTGGTCTTACTGATATTTTGATTTTATGGAGGAAAAACTATGAAATTGAGTATAAAATGTATTTCTGATCTTAGCATGCTCTGTCTCTGCTGAAATTTTTTCTGAGATTCCCTTGACATTGAAAATAAGTTGTAAGTAACTTAGTTTCACTTCTTATTGAGAGAGACTACTCCCTTTTAAGAAGTCATAATTCTCATGCCAAGCATTTAGTTGGTGATTTTATTCTCAGGTCCTGTTGCTTGCTTGTGAATTGAAACTTGGTTTGGGTTTTTTTGTTGTTGTTGTTTTAATGTTTGCTTTTCAAGGCCGAGCTGAATTTACTAAAAGATGCAATTTAGACTTCTAAAGTTTTTAACTAGAAATTATTTTCTTTTGCTAGGAGGCAGGTGGAAGTCATCATAAAGTTTCTGTTTCACCCGTGGTCCATGTCCGAGGACTCTGTGAATCTGTGGTGGAAGCTGACCTTGTGGAGGCTCTGGAAAAATTTGGGACGATATGGTAAGGACAGTAGGGACTGAGCGCAGACTGAAAAGCGTGTGGGGGGACAAGCCTTGCTGCGCCGCTCTGCCTTGATGTTTAACCACAGTATATATCGAGTTGCTTATGACTGTATTTCTTTGGAACCTTTTAACCTTTCTGGGATGATGCATGTGTGTATTTTTGTGGCCATGATCACCTCTCACTCCCCAACCAGGTTGTGTGTAAAACTGATTATTGCAGCTTTCATCTGATTTTCAAATGAGTTCAGGATTCCTTCTTAAGCACTGCTTTAAACCAAGTTGCTTATACCCTTTATTTTCAGTTTCAAGTAGTGGTACTTAAACACTGGTTTTTTAAAAAATTCTTACTTCGGAATATTTAGGAAATAACTGGCAACTGAAAGTGGGTAGATTAAGGGTAGGCATTGTTTGCTTAGGTATGTGTTGCTGTGAGTGCTTGTGCATATCCCAAGACTCAGTATTTTATCCTAGCTTGTTTTTTTCCTTTTGTATTCACTCAGGCTCTTCCTTTCTCTTACCATAGCTGGTGTATGCTTAAGAATATTGACTTAAGTGAAAACTAATTAGAAAAATGAATCTGCTACCAAAAATAAACACTTAAAAATTCTTTCTAAATTATTTTTGGGGTATGCCTGTTGTTCTCTTCTTAGTATGGATAATTGAGTTGATTTTGTTATTAGCTTTTCCTTGATGAATATGTTTGGGGTTTTTGTTTTAGGCATCAGTGACACTGACTTAAGTCAAAATACATAAACAGGAGAGACATTTCTATATATTTGCTGAGATATATGAGGTAGTGTTAGGTGATAGCTTCTGTCATGGCATCTTTTTTATTAATTTCTTCAGTGACCTCATTGAGATGTAGATGACATGGCAAACCTGTTATTCACAACTTATGTACCTCAGAAACCACTGGCTTATATATTTTTCATCCTTGGAGGTACAAACTGGGAATCCACACGGGCATAAGAAGGCCCGTTTTTCTTGAAGTATCACTAAGATGACCATCTCACTTCTTAGTCACTTGGAGTGGATCTTGGAAGTTATTAAGTCTATCTGGAGAGTTATATATTGAAGCAGACTCCTTAGATCTTATGTAGACTTGCATGTTGGCCCTAGACTAACTCCATTCACTGTGTAAGGACCTAATAAGAGGTGCATCGTCCCATGGAGTTTTAAAGAGATGGGTATTTCTGGTTTATTTTTCTTTTGTTCTTATATGTTTAGGGCTTTTTTTTTTTTTTTTTTTTAAGATTTTATTGGGGAAGGGGAACAGGACTTTATTGGGGAACAGTGTGCACTTCCAGGATTTTTCTCCAAGTCAAGTGGTTGTCCTTTCAATCTTAGTTGTGGAGGGTTCTGTTCAGCTTCAAGTTGTTGTTCTTTCAGTCTTAGTTGTGGAGGGCGCAGCTCAGCTCCAGGTCAAGTTGCCGTTGCTAGTTGCAGGGGGCACAGCCCACCATCCCTTGCGGGAGTCGAACCAGCAACCTTGTGGTTGAGAGGACACGCTCCAACCAACTGAGCCATCTGGAAGCTCAGTGGCAGCTCAGCTCAAGGTGCCGTGTTCAATTTTAGTTGCAGGGGGCAGAGCCCACCATCCCTTGCGGGAGTCGAGGAATCGAACTGGCAACCTTGTGGTTGAGAGCCTGCGCTCCAACCAACAACTGAGCCATCCGGGAGGCAGCTCAGTTCAAGGTGCCGTGTTCAATCTTAGTTGCAGCGGGCAGAGCCCACCATCCCTTGCGGGACTCGAGGGATTGAACTGGCAACCTTGTGGTTGAGAGCCCACTGGCCCATGTGGGAATCAAACCAGCAGCCTTCGGAGTTAGGAGCACGGAGCTCTAACCCCCTGAGCCACCAGGCCGGCCCGTTTAGGGCTTTTAAGTTACTATTTTCTTATAGCCAAGAAACAGTGAAGCAATGTCAGAAAAACAAGTGGATGAGCACACATAGTTGGAAATTTTAATGTTCATTATGACCATGACCTGAATGTTTGGGATTAAAGAAATAGAATTATGTGTTTAAGTTGGTGAGTAATTTGAGTTACTTTTGGGTGCGTGTTCATTTTTAGACTCTATACTGTTTGATACTTAATCCATAGTAAAGTGTCCCATATATAAATGTTATTCAGTTAACTTGCATAATACATCATTTTGCCCTCAAGATTGGTAGTAGTTGTGTGGATAGAAAAGTTGTGAAATAGTTGGAACAAATTAGTGTGTAGTTAAGAGCTTAATTGGCATAAATATGAATAATACCGTTTCCCCGAAAATCAGACCTAGTTGGACAATCAGCTCTAATGTATCTTTTGGAGCAAAAATTAATATAAGACCCGGTATTATAGTATATCATATATCATATCATCATATCATATATCATGTCATATCAGACCCGGTCTTATATTAATTTTTGCTCCAAAAGACACATTAGAGCTGATTGTCCGGCTCGGTCTATTTTTGGGGAAACACGGTAGGAGTTTCAGTTGTATGAAATGATACTGAATAAGTGGGAACTTTGACTAGTCTCCAGTGAGGAAGGAACAGGTACTTTGCTTCAAAATGTTGCATTTATAGAACCTTTCTTTATTTGTTTATTTTGTGATATGTATATGGGATTATAAAGATTGTATAGAAACTGCTCATGTTAAAAAGGTCAGTCACCAAGTTCAGCATATAGTAATTTTATATTGAAAAACTGGATGCTTAGGAAAGAAGTTCAGGAGAAACTATTACAAGATGTTGAGAATGGTTATGTCAGGATAATAAAATTGCTATTTTACTTGTCTTTATTGTGTAGTATATTCATGTATTGTAATCAAAAGAATATTAAAAAATATATACTAAGTCTCTTGTCCTCTCTTCCCCCCTCCCATTTTTTAATTCCCCCCTTCCATTAAAGGAGAGGATGCTAAGTAGTGATTAGCTATACCAGTTTAAAATTTTGTAACAAAACTTTTGAGACCCAATTTATGTAGTAAATCTTTTGCCTCCTCCTGTTTTTATTTAAAATTTAGTAAACATGTCTTGAGCTATAAGTTGAAAGCACCAGACCCTTAGCTTTTTTATTTATTTTTTCTGTCTTTGGCTTTTTAGTTTTCCTCATATTAATGCTTTTTAAAGATAATTTAAAAAATTACGTACCAGGCAATTTTAAGTGCATTCTTAAAATATTTGCGACATTCTAATTTTCCCTTCTTTGTCTTCATATGATACCACTTTCCTGGGTAATCTTTTTAACTTCTAAGTCTGTGCTTCTAGCTCACTTATTGCAGTTATAGAAAGCAGTTTTACTATGACCAAGGGTATACATATTAGGTCAATAAGGAATTTATTTTTTGAACCTTTCTGATTTTTCTGTTTCCCAAGAACCAAAGGCCATTATTAACATATCTACCTGGTAATATCATTTTGCTATTCAGCCAACTTGTATCTGTGAGAGAATATTTATTTTTTAATTTCTTTAACATAGACCTGATTCCAAGGTTTTTTATTTTTTTGTATGCCCAAGACTTTGGAACTTCAGCAAGAAGTCTGTTTCTAAGGGAATGTTTCTCTCCTAGGATTTCTCTGTCTTAGATTTATAGTTGGTAAATCTTTAAATCCATTGTTTTGGTAATTCTTTAATTTTGCATGATGTGGGTGGGGAGAGCTAACAAGCCTCATAGACCAACAGATATTGATTGAATGAATACCTGTTACGTGCCAGGCTGTGTTTCTGGATTCAGGGGATATAAAGATGAATGAGGCAAGGCAAGCAGTTTGTGTGCAGTAACTATAATTTTGACAACAACCTTCCACGTTTTATCAATGATGAAGCTGAAATTCATAAGAAATCATATAATTTCCCAGGCTACAAAGTGATATGTTTTTTATTAATAAGAAGCCATTTTCCATTTTTTAAAGTGTAGCAGTAGGTCCTGGATGCCTGGTTAAGAAGCAGTGTTGTCACTGAGTACCTGACCTGGTGTTATTTCTCCGGCCTTCTACTATAATGAAAACCATGTTAACTGTATTTCGAAACATTTTTAAGGTCCTAGTTTATGTGAATAGAATACATGTTTCCCTTGTTGTGATCCACGTACTCTGATTTCTCTTTCCTCCCTCCCTTCATTTCTTTATTTTTCATGTATTAAGATATTCTTCTCCCCAAAGTAGCATAGAGTGAAAAGTTAAATACTTTACCCTCTTGCCCATAGGCAGCCGTGATTACCATATTATAGTGAATATCCTTTCATGGATTCTTTAATATTTAAAAATATTTTGGAGATTATTTGTATGAAATTTGATCAGTTTGCAGTTGCTTTTATTTATTTTTGGTTCTGTTTTTAGTAAGTTAATGAAAGTATAGTCAGTTATTAGTGGGGGCCCTTATTTATTTGTAGTAGTTTCTGTTATTAGGGGTCCCATCTGCTAAACTTCTGTTAACTTTTATCTCTTGGTTTCTGTATCTAGACGTTTTCTAAAAGTGGTTGGGAGTAGAAGCCTGAGGAATAAACTGGATGGTGTCATTGGTAACTGATAACAGGAAACTGCTTGAGGAAGGCCTGAGGTGGATAAGCTTTTAATCACGGGAGGATAAGCTTTCAGATATGCACCATCTACTGGGCGTAGCATAATTGATTTTGATGACGTTTGAGGGTTGACTAACATTGGCTGTAGGTCGTGAAGAATACCGATCTGTATGATTTGACCCATTTTTATTGAAGTCTGCTTTTACTTGAATGAGAATAGATAATGTTAATGAATTTATATTTGCGTATTGCCTCCCAATTTCCCTTTCAGCTATGTGATGATGATGCCATTTAAACGGCAGGCTCTAGTGGAATTTGAGAACATAGATAGTGCCAAAGAATGTGTGACATTTGCTGCGGATGAACCTGTGTACATTGCCGGTCAACAGGCTTTTTTCAACTATTCTACAAGCAAAAGGATCACTCGGCCAGGAAATACTGATGATCCATCAGGAGGCAACAAAGTTCTCCTGCTATCAATTCAGAATCCCCTTTATCCTATCACGGTGGTATGTATTTTTAGTATGACAAACTGAATTAAAAGTGATTTTGGAATTTGCCTCTAGAGTGACTAACCTGTAGTTTTTCTTCCCTGCCATCTAGATATTTAAAAATAGTGTATTTTTAAAGAATTATTAAAATTAATCTTAATTTTGACTATTAAGTTAAATGAACAAAGAAATGGTGAGCATTGAAGCTCAAAAGGTCAGAAGCACAGTTGTCATAATTAAATAAGCGCATTTAAAAATTTTATTATTTAGCATCAGTGTTAACTCTGTTTCTGATAATAAGGGATTAGACAGACTTGTTGGAAATGATCCTGACATCTCTGCCATTCATATGCCAGCACATGTATTGAGGGCATCTACTAGGTAATGACAGACTCCCATAGTACAGTAAGATGTATATGTCATTCTAAGCTCTTTTGAGGTAGCTTGTTAAAAACCTGTCTGATTTACTTAAAACTCTGAATATTAGTGAAGAAGTGAAATTACTAGTAAAATTAAAAGAAGTGATATTTAAAAGACGTGATATTAGTAAAATTTTTAAAAGCATTCATGTTCTGAACCAGTTGAGTTTTCTACTTTATAAATCACATGCTGTTTCACAATAAGCTAGTGACAAGGACCCTTGAGTTGTGTAGTGAATAGATTATTACAGTAAGGGAAGCTTCAGTTCGTATGATTTCTAGTAAGGGTATATGCTATTGGGACATAAAACTAAAATAAAGCATAAAATACTATTTAAATTTAATTAAACATTATGAATCTTTATTTTTATAATATAGACTTATTAATATACAGTGTTAATATATTTACAGTATTCTGTGTTTGAGGGGAAAGAATATAACTAATCTAGTACAAGTACTCTGGTTTGCTTATTGCTATATCCCTAGTACCTAATGGGGCAGCTGTGTATTTATAGGTACTCAGGAAATTTCTTGAAAGAATTGTTCCTAAGTGGGTGTTTAGGTTCTCTCTTAG
This sequence comes from Rhinolophus sinicus, assembly GCF_057876585.1. NCBI lineage: Eukaryota > Metazoa > Chordata > Mammalia > Chiroptera > Rhinolophidae > Rhinolophus > Rhinolophus sinicus. Next base: position 164,715,911 of record NC_142502.1, read on the forward strand.
ATGATTCAGGCATCTTGTTTGGTGTCATCTAACCACTGTATAAGTGGTCTTCCCTGGATCTTTTCTCAGTATCCATTGTCTTTTGAAAAATGGATGGCGAGTTGTTCTACTATTACCCCTTAATAAATGTTTATTACCATACATATTTTTATTATTACCAATAAATATTTATTACCATTCAAGTGATTATAATATGAAACATTTCAGAGTCACAGTTTTGGTATTGTGTATTGTTAATATTTTAGTCACCTGTTAAGAAAATAAAAATTGAGGAATCACTTAGAAGATCAAATAGGTAATAGTGCTTTTCAAATGTTTCGTTGGAACGTCTCTAATGTGTGGGTATATTGTGTAGGTGAGGAAATAACTTTAAATTTATTACAGTGTAACAATTTTTAAAAATTAAAATACTAATAAATAGAAGTGACAGCTTGCCAGTTTTTTGAATAAAACAAAACAGTGTATAGCTTTACTTTTTCCAAATATAAAATCTGAAGAAATCTTGTTTTCTTTCCTTCTTAGGATGTTTTATATACTGTATGCAACCCTGTTGGAAAAGTGCAGCGTATTGTTATATTCAAGAGAAATGGGATACAAGCAATGGTTGAATATCCTTTATTTGTAAATTATTCATTGATACGTATGAATGCTGTGTAACACAGATTTTTTTTTTTCCTGTGTAATCATTTCTAGACAGGTGTTTATTCCCCCTGATCTGTTTTTCTTAGATTTAAAAAATGAAACTGCAGTACTCACAAAGAATTTTACTGGCTACCATAAATCAGTCATTGCTTCATGTTAACAGTGTGCTTTGTCTTTTTAATGGGGAAAACACAACACTATTTCATAATATGTACATTTGTACCTTTTTGAAATTTATCTCAAATCAATTTTTCTGAGTCTCTTGTTTTAAGGTAGTTTGGAAGTACCGAAACTTTAGAATCAGTAGAACCTTTCTTATCTTTCTTTATTGAATTTTTTAAATGGTAATGGTTTATATAAGAACTACTTTTTGTTAAATATGTTATAAGTTGAGTAAAAGAGCAAGTTGCAAAATAGTATATATAGTACAATCCCATTTAAAAAAACAATAATTAAAAAAATCTAACCTACATGTTATGTATACATGTGCATGTATAGAGAAAGGTAGGGATATACAACCTACTCTTAATGGTGCTTACTTCTGGCAAGGTGTTTTGTCTTTTTAAGAATTATAGCCTTAAAGTAATTTTAAAAAACAATAAAATCAAGATAGTTAAATGATTATAAAATTCTGCCTTCCCAGATATATATAAAAATTAAATATTTGTTTTGTATTATTTTGGTTCTTTGTAATGATCGTAAGAGTAAAATATTCTCCATTTCAAGATAGCAAGCTATCCTTTGCTAGAGAATGTGACCATGCTCCCTACCCCTTCTCCCCTCCAATTTATAAAGTACTTTTGATGACTTAAAAGGATTAATGTAGGTAGTTTGGTTGTATTGTTTTCTTTGGTACCATTGATCCTTTTTTATTTTTTAATTTATTTTTCCATTATAGTTGACAGGCAATATTGTATTAGTTTCAGGTGTACAACTAGTAATTAGACATTTATATACCTTATGATGGTACTATTGATCTTAAAAATAAATTGCTCTAAAATTCATCTACAAATTTTATTTGGTAAAACATTTCCAGAAGTGAAAGAGTTATTTCTGATTATTTTAAGTCCTTTTCTTAGGTAGTGAATAATGATTATTAGACATCTTAAGCTAAATTTCCTTAATAGAGCTTATGTTTGAATCAGTCCTTTGTGCCCAGAAAGCTAAAGCAGCGCTCAACGGAGCAGACATATATGCTGGATGTTGCACACTGAAAATCGAATATGCAAGGGTAAATATTTTTTTCAACACTTCGCCAAAGAAATATTTATGCTTTGGATATACAATTTGAACTTACTTTCTTTTTAAATTTAACAGCCAACTCGTCTAAATGTTATTAGGAATGACAATGACAGTTGGGACTACACTAAACCATATTTGGGAAGACGAGGTAAGTATTTTATGCATTTTAGAATGTACTTACATCTGCTGACAAAGTTTTACATGCAGTTAGATTCCTTTTTCCTGAAATGAGCTAGTTCATTCCAATGAAAATATTGTTGGTGAATGCTTTTGTTGCAAAAGGCCATGTAATGCTGGAAAATAACCTTGAACATTAGTGCCCCCTTCTGGTATGTACTGAGTTATTTATATTTAGTTCAATAAAGGAGCCCATACATACAAGCACGCCCGCAGTTCAAGGACTTGCATTTCTCCAAGCAGCTCTCTCTCTTTGGAGGAGAGGAAACTGATTCAGAATATTCCTTACAAACTGCAAACTTGCACACTGCTTCTCTATGGAAAGGACTTTCCCCCCAAGCTGGACGAGGCATTAAGAAGGCTAGAGGACTCCAGCAGGCTGACTCTACACTTCATCATGCACAACATCGGCACCAGCAAAAGCCCTCTGAAAAACTCAGACTTGCAATTCACCTTGACTGCATACTGCATGCACCATCACCCCAAGTTTTTAAAGGACGACACTTAACAGTACTTCAGACTTGCATGGGATGAACACCATGATAGACTGTGCCCATTTATTCACGTTGTATGTATATATTGGTCTGATTTCCCTTAAGGTTTCAGCTGTAGAATTTAAGACTTTTCACTAACTGATACTAGACTTTATCTACAATGTTGTAAATGTTAATGCTCATTACTGTAACTGTTTGCAGCTTAGATTCAAATTGTTAATTGGCAAATAACCAGGGCCCATTTATCTATAGGTCTCGGGAATTGACAATGCTCAACCAATCCACACAGATATTAAAGATAAAAGGATTAGAAAGGTGCACACTTGCTGCACTCTCTTACCTTTTTTTCCTCAAGTGTGGACTTTGAATAGAATAATATAATGAAAAGGTGCATTATATGTAAAAGGCGATTTCCTGTGTGGTTTGATTTTTGTAAAGTGGCTGTTTATAAGTTGTTACTTTTTGTAACAATTTAAGGTTATTACTCATGTTAATTTGTGTAACAAGAAATTTTGACATTTCAAATGTAGGTGAAAGTAACATGTCTGTTCAAGGTGTAGAATATATTTAAACTTGATACATCTGAAAATAAGAGCATTTCATTTGAGATACATTTTCACCTAAAACTTACAAATGCTAGATTTCATGAGCATAGATTTGACTGATAAAATTGTTCAACTAACTGTGTGGCAAGTCTGGAATATACAGATTAAAATGTGGATCTTGTAAAAACAAGGGGGCTGCAGTATTGGCTACATCTCAACTACAATATCAATGTTTGAACCATATGTTAGAAAAACTCAGTATATCTGTAAAATTCAATAAAGTAGGAAAAATTTTTATGGCATCCAAAATATCTTGGGCAATAGGGACTTGCTAGTGCATGCACTCTTGGCAGAAGAAAAAAATAACAAATGTAATGAAATGATTTGCATGTTCAAATATTTAGGACTTTTGGATGATTGTCCTCTTTAATTCTCAATTCTCAGGAAATCATCTTGCCTTACATATGGGGTTGCAAACAGGTTTGTTTTGTAATGCAGCTTTGGCTGGACCCCACATTTTTTGGTACTCATAGAAATCTGCTTGGTACAGGCTTGGTGCAGTTGGATACAGTATTGGAAAACAAAGCCTTAGTACTTTAACAATGGAACAAGTGGTTGATGAGAAATCTCTCACTTCTGACAAATTATAGTCAGTATTGAACATTTGTTTTGTTGTAGTTGTTATTTTTTATCAATTTGAAATAGTTTTGGTTACATTTCTCTTAATGTCTCTTAAAACATTTATAGACATGCTTCTTATTTTAATGCTCTTAACATCTATTCTTTTAAAAGATCTAAAATTTGCACAGAACGAGCTTATATTAGTTTTTCAGAGAAGGAATTACAGTCAGAAAGGTAGATATTTAAATAGTGAAATACAGTTAAAGGAAGTAAAACAGAATTTTAGTTTCTGTTTTCAAGGGAAAAGAATTCTTGTTTTTAAATTCCTTACAGAGAGGTGCTTGTCTGGCAAGATTATAGCAGTTTATGTTTTTGTAGTGACTTCAGGTTCCATTCAAGTTGATAATGAATTGTAACTTTTTCTACCAAAAAAGAGCACTTTTATAAATATAACCGCATTTTTAAAAGTCCTTTTCAGCCCAAATTACATTTTAGTGCAAAGAATTCTTAGCCTCGACTCCAGAGAATCCCTCCAGAAATGTTAAGCAAAACTTGTGTGTATGTGCATCTTTTGGGGAGAAGGTCCACAGCTTCCGTCATAATTCAGATGAATCCGGAAAAGGTTACAAACTACTATTTATAGACTGATGTATTCAGTATTTGACTCATCTTCACACTTCTATTGTATGTGACCTTACATTTGGTAGTGAATGCTTCAAATAGAATTATTGATAATGAGAATGTTTGGCTGAAAGACACCATGGAGATCATCTACCTTAACTCCTTAATTTTACAAATGAAGATTGTTTCTGTGATTATACAGCAAATTAGTGGTTAAGTTGGGATCTTCTGATTCCTAATCCAGTGCTCTTTCTTTTATAGCACACTGTTAACTGTATCAATAAAACTGAGCCTTGAAGACATGGTGGTTTTGGTTTAAGATTCCTGGGTCAGATAAGGAATTGTATGTAGTATTTGATGGCATGCTTAAATAGAGGACTATTGACGGAACGTATTAGCAGACTGGATTGATTCAAGAGAGACTTAAATGATGATGCTGGAAGCCATATAATGGAAAGAAGGAACTGGATGTTTAGACTAGAGAAGAAATGACTTTGGGGAAATGGAGGGAGGATCATAATAGCTTTTAAGCATTTGCAAGGGTTTGTGGAAAAAGACCGAGTAGGTCTGTGAGGTCCCAAATGGGATAGAATATGGATAGAGAACCAATTTCTATACAATGTTATAATTAATTTTCTGATGGTTTAGGACCAACGGAAAATGTGAGGGAAAGTAGTGAGTACCTTGTTACTGGCGTTAGTTAAACAGAGGCTAGATGGGCCCAGTTGATTAGGATGCTGTAAAGAGAATTTATATGCTGAATAAAAGTTGACCTAGATGACCTAGGTCCCTGTCAGTGCTGTGATAACTTGGAATAGGGAATTAAAATGGTATTTCTCTAGACTGAAGTGAAGGTTAAAGTATTTCTCATCTCCCATAAACCTCATTTGTTTTAGGTGACTAAGGATGTACAGAAAGCCTCTCTCTGAATTTTCAGATTAGAATGACTGGACTCTAAAGATACTTAAAAAAAAAAAAAAATCTTACTGGACACTGCTTTGATCAGCAAACTTTCTAAAAGTATTGTACAATGATTTTTAAAATTTACTAAGCTACATAGGAAGTGCTATTTTAGAAACTCACAAGTCACTTTTATTGAAATCTCAAATTAGATTGGGGAAAATTGGCATGGCTTCCCTGAAAATGTAGCTAGAATAAAGATTATCCTTCAGGAGTATTGTAGTACTCTCATCCAATAATGTAGCCCCCTTGGTTAGCTTTCTCTTGGCATATTAAACTTTGGGGGCTGCTCATAGTCCTGCCTGGTGTTAAGATCTATAGACAACGACCAATCCATGATATAAAACGGGCCAGTGATGTGCAAATTTCCAGCTCTCAAGTCTGTAGGTGTTTGTAAATATGTGTATATACATACAAAATACTCTGTGTTTACTGATTGTGAAACCATGTAATACAGGTTGTTGTTGGCTTATGCTGAACTTCTTGAAAGAAGCCCACTTTGAAAATGTGTTGCTGTTGAAGCTAATAGTATGATTCAGGTACTGTCTTTCAAAAGTACTGCACTTAAAGCTTGTTTTAAAGACATGTATTGGTAACAACTTCTGTACAATGTCAAACTCTAGCATTGTGTACATTCACTTTCTGAAAAGTATCCATTCTTTCCTTAAATTTGAACATGTGATTGTATTTGGCATTTGCCAAAAAGATATTAAGTGGAGTTTGTTAGATAGAAGTACTTTCTTAAACTTTTGGTGTTTGTATTTAAATTGGATATGAATGGATGTTTAAAGTTAACCAGGAATCATATGTCTTTATGAATTGTAATGGATGTTTTGAATGGGTGTTTCCCATGTGAGAACTCTGTTAAGTACTTGGGTCAAAATTGTTAAAACCATGTTTCTACTTTTGTGTCAGATAGAGGAAAGGGTCGCCAGAGACAAGCCATTTTGGGAGAACACCCTTCTTCGTTTAGACATGATGGCTATGGTAAGTTTGTCAAGGCAGAAGGAAGGTGGTATAGACGAACTGTTAGAAGTTTTGCATTTCTGATGAAGAATGGCACATTTCTTGTTTCTACTTTTCCTGCTTACCTGACTTGGTTTATTTGGGGTCAGTCCCTTATAATGTACTCCCAAGGAGTTGTCAAAATGCTTTGCTTTTTTAGAATATTGATATATAATCCTTGAGATAAATGAGAGCTTTTGGTTGGGGGTTGAAAGCTTTTTTACCATTACATTTTGTTTTGTCTTGGTTTTGATTAGTAATGGGCTCTGGTCTGTTAGAGGACCAAAAAGAAGTATTATTGCTCATTACGTGTATTTCCTTCCATTGTAGCAATTATGAGCAAAGAGGAGTTTTGAGTAATAAGGCAGAAAGAATGTGGCATTTGTTGAAAGGGAAACATGTTTCTGGTTAGATAGTTAATTATTTTTGTTCTACAGTTGCTATTTTGGCTTTGGTTAAATTTGTTTGTATTTAATTCCTCTATTAAAACTTCTTTAGTTTTCATGTTTGCTATGTTGATAAGTTAAGATTATGAAACCTAGAGTAATATTCTTCCTCAGGAGAAAGTTAGGTATCAGACTATTGCCCTTGTAAGTAGGTGTTGAGAATTGCTATTGATAAGACTTTTAACTGGTTATAAGTTCTGTGGTTTTAAATAGTTTTTAGTTTTCAAAAAGCAGTAATTATTGAGCCCACTTATTCTGTGGTTTAAAGTTGAAATACAATGCTATCTGAAGTAGTAGAAAATAGAAATTGCTACCTTGTGCTGTTGGGATTTATCATCGAAAAGCCCCTGGTGTTGCCTATTTTCTGAAATGTTTTCAAATTGCCTACATGTTTGATGATCATTCTTAGCTGTGAGTTTTAGCTTATTCCCTAATGTCTTTTTTTGAACTCTAGCAATTAAATATGCGCGCATGTGCGTGTATGTGTTTAAGTTTCTATAGTAGTCTATATGGCAGAAAAGATTGAAATAATCTGTTATGTCATAACAGTAAGTGTGGTATAGAATGAAAATCTTAACTACTTACCGTCATTTTAGTGAGTGTTCCTTGATCATTTTTCTTAGTTGTTTCTTTAACTATAAATATTAAATGTGGTTATATGGATATTTCTGATCCTGCTATAAAGAAACACTTGGAGCCCACTGTGCTCTGCATTATGGAGGGTTATAAAAGAATTGCTAATCACAAATTTGTAGCGTTGTTGTGGAATATATAACTGTGTCATGGCAGTCAACTGAAGGCTAGAAATTGCCAAAGTGGGCTAGAAAAGTCTGTGAAAGAATAAATGAAGGACAAAAAACTCTAAGTAGTGTTGACACAGACTGTTTTCTCAGTGTTTTCAGGTTTGCCTTCCTTTATAAAATATATTTTACTAAATAACTGTATAAACAAAAATGTTAATATGCCCCTCGAAGAACTTTGTATTTTTAAAAAGCATATTTTGAAAATCTTGTCAGTTTCATGCCCTAATTTATTTAGAGTGTTCGTGTGTGTGTGTATAAATTTTAAAATGTAAGCTTACTTAGAGAGGAGGTGCAGAATTCTTTGGTGTGATGGTTGCTAATTAGGGGTATTCCAGGCTCTGGAGAGTACTGAGGAGGAATGATTGTGGTGGGTTTGTGTAAGGGTGTCCATTCTGAGCTATGTCCATTGAAACATTTAACTGAGGATGATTCTACTTTCCTAGGGAAGTAAGCAAAACAGTGTACAGGAACAGGGAGAGAGAGATGTATAAAAAGAGGTAGAAAATAGAAGTAAGATGAGGAAATTGGGCAAAAGGCAAAGAAGATGAGAGTAGGTGCTAGTTATATTGACTGTACAAATTCTGCAAATCACAGCTGTATCCCTTAGTTTCTGCAGTTCAGACAAACAGGTTTATTAGCATTTTTGTGTTATATCATGTGTGGCTTTTCCTTTATGATGGTCTGTGAGACAGAGGGAATAGAAGAGGTTTAATGAGGGAGGGGGGTGATAGATGAGGGTAAAAGGGATCAAATATATGGTGATGGAAAGAGAACTGACTCTGGCTGGTGAACACACAATGTGATGTATAGATGATGTATTATAGAGTTGTATACTTGAAACCTATGTAACTTTACTAAAAAAAAAAAGGAAAAGGTTTAATGAATTAGATTAAATTCATTATTTAGTTTATCATAGCAGTATAAGTCTATGTTTTGAGAATTCTTTAACTTTTAATTTGGGAAGCCCACCCCTATGAGATGAACTGGTAGACGCTCTCATACTTGAAAAGTGGCAGAAGTAAATATACAGATTCATTTGCTGTGAGCCCTAGAAAAGTTTGTATGTTAATTGCTAACATCTTTGGATATAGTTCCTGGACCAAAGATTTGAGTATCAAAGATGGGAAGTGACTTCAAAATGTTAATAATTATGCAGCATTTTCCCATATAAGTGAATTTTTTAAATACCTGAAACATTGGTTTTTTAAGCACCACACCAAAACTTTTTTGCATTTAGTATAGAAAGTTTTTAAAAGACTTCTGTTTGTTCTTATTTTCTTAAATATAGGTAATAATTTATATTCTGTAGGTAACATATTTTAATCCTGATGGCCCAATGTCATAATTACAAAGCATCAGTTATATTCTTGTACTGAATTTGATTGTTACCTATGGCAGTGGAGCTCAAAGTTTTTGGACCTTGGCCAACTTAAGCAGAGTGGAAGGTTTCCACTGCTCATCTACCATATATCTTTCCACTTTCCATGAAAAAGAAAATTTAGTGATAGTAGTAAAGTGTCATTACTGTACAAGCAACTGGTAGTAGTTGGGGGGGGGGCAGTATAATATGTATATATACTATGTATGTATACTTTTACAGTAGGAATAATGATTGATACATGACCTCAGTGTACATATGACAGTTTAAATTAGAGGCCAAAATATGTGTAATTACTAACAAGTAACTCACCATGAGCTATAATGATTGTTTTGATAAACTACCAATTACCAGCAAGAAGAGCAGTTGAAAACCTTGACCAATTTAGGGCAACACTGATGACAATGCATTGATAAAGTATTGCTCTATAAAATCGCAGGAATTCAAACCACTTGCATGTGCTTAGTGCTAGTGTTGCTGTGTTGTTAAGAATGGCAGCTGTGTTTAGAATACTGAATTGGAGTCTACATAAACTCTTCATAGCATGCTATGATACTAAAATATAGAAGTTCTTAGTAACTCAGAGGCTGACAAGTGTCCCTTAGTCTTACATAAAAAAGAAAGTCAGTAGCATTACATACTCTTTACTTCTTGAGAAACAAGGAAAGGACTTGGGATTTTGGATTGGTTTCTTGCACATCAGGAGGACTTTGCATGTATCCCAGTGGATGTTCCTGTAATTGCTGACTCAGGAGTGCCTAAAATGTGTGGGTTTATATTTCCGAGCTACCTGTCTCCAGCTTAGTTGCCTCTCCTGAGATGCCTCTCTTCTTGTTGCTATAAATGTACCTTATGTCTACTTTTAGTATCACAATGTCTCCAAACTCCCTCATTCCTGTGTACTCCATCAGTCTAGCTTTGTTACTTCCAATCTGTTGTGGATGGGAAAACCAGATCAATTAAAGTTGTTTAGAACTACTCTAAAGTTAGCAGGTTGATTCTTAAGGATTATCAGTATAAGACATAGATTTGTGTGTGTTTCTGTGACAACAGGTTCAGATAGTCAGGCATTTTCTTCTGGTTCTTGATGTGGTATCAAAAAATAGAGGTTGCTGAATAGTGACACGTGAATAGGTGAGATATTAACTAAATCTGTGGTTTTAGTTACCTAAATTAGAATTGGAATAAGATACTAACCTGAAAGTACATTGTAGTAAAATTTATTTAAAAGGAGACAACTTTTCAATGGAACTAAACATGTTTTTTTTGTTATATCTGTATAGAGATAGTTTTCTAGATTTCATTGTGTTATTGTATTAAACTCCAAAAAACGTTGGCAGAAGGTAATTTTTTAAAATTTGAGGTATAATTTATATACAGTGGCACAAACCCCCTTCTTTCTATGGTCTGATCTTATATACTTTTTTTATGTTGAACTACTCCTTTTAAAATATATAAACTTAAAGCTTGATGTGTGCAGGTCAATGAATATTAGATCTGGTATGAATAAATATAGATTTTATTAATCCCCACAGGTTATATTTGAATATTCACGCATTTGAGTTTTTTTTTGGACATACATCAAACCAGTTATATTAAGAGTGTTTTTTTGCGTGGTATAGCGTATTTGCTAAAGTTGAGTTTTCTTTCTTTTTTCTTTTTTTAATCATTTTTATAGGATCCCATGGTCCATTATTGCCTTTGCCGAGTCGTTACAGAATGGGCTCTCGAGATACTCCTGAGCTTGTTGCATATCCATTACCACAGGCTTCTTCCTCTTACATGCATGGAGGAAATCCCTCTGGTTCAGTCGTAATGGTTAGTGGATTACATCAGCTAAAAATGAATTGTTCAAGAGTCTTCAATTTATTCTGCTTATATGGAAATATTGAAAAGGTAAGTTTTGTTTTATATTAGTTTCTTGTGCTAAGATACATAGCAGGAAAATCTGAAAAGGAAGCAAAGAAGTTCTTTTAGTAGTGAACCACATAAGCTAAAACTCCATTAAGTAGGAACTCCAGAAATTTTTTTTTGTTGGTAAGTGATCAGTATAGGTTTTTAGTACAAAAAATATTTTTTAAATAACTAATGTAAATGGAAGTCTAAAATAGTAATTTAATCAATTACAACAGTATTATAGGCATAAACCTTTTATTTATTTTTTTAAATCATTTTAAAGAGATTTTATTTTAGCATTTAACATGTTGAAGTATGGAATTTGAACAAGCAGTTACTTTCCTGTAGCTTAGGTATACATAAACATGTCTCAGAGCTAGGCCACAAGTCATGAATTTTAGGCACGTTCTAGATTTATATACTTGCCTCTCAAATGCTAGAGTTCTAAGTATATTCTGAGGAACAATGTACTTTTAGCGCAAGTAGTATTTGAAACTGACTCACTTTGATAGAATGTGTCCAAAACTTTCTGTCCGGAGGCTAAAAGTAGTGAAACATTTAAATTTTACATATTTTGAAGATCTTTAAAATTGTAACTTTATTTTTACCAGATAACTCTGTGGTTTCCCCAGATCTGCGATGGTTTGTTCATTGATAATCTCAATGAATCATGGAAAATTTAACTAGGGAAATGATTGATAGTCTTAAGTTACCAATTGTTTGATACACGTGCTAATTTGATATTCGATACCGGAGTAATGATATTTTTCCTGTGTTAAGTGATTTTAGTGTTCTTTCATAACAGAAAGAAAGTACAAGCATGTGAGTCATAAGTGTTGGGGAGAGAACATGGCTTGAAAAGTTGGTGCTTAGTTCTTACTTCATTAATTCTAAAGCCGCCTTGGTCTGAGGAAGCCACTCCGAAAATCTCTGAAACAAGAATTTCCTCAACATAACTGAGTACATAAAAAAAAAAAAAAAAAGAAAATTCCACATTTGGTCTGGGGAGTAACATATGGGATATTGCTACTTATATAACCAGCCAAGAATACATACATAGGACAGATTTAGCAACACTGGGAAAAGTAGTTCAGATTTTTTTCACATAGACATTTATCTTACAACTGGGTGTATAGTTAAGGTCTAAGAGTTACATGCTTGATGACTAAATGGGCTTTAATGTATATTTTAACTTTCTTTACATAGTGTTACTTTTTTGTTGGTGCTTTTCACATTTGTAGACAAAAAGGATCAGGCAATTAATTTAATCAACCTCTTTAGTAGGTCTTTGTCTTGTGTTATGACTAATTGTCTCATATTTTAGAAACCCAAATCGCTGTCTAATAAAACTTGTCTTTTGTATGTTATTTGAACAATTCTAATCTCTCTCATTTCACATCTCAAAAATTTTTAAACATTTTAAATGATATATTATGATACATTAAACTCAAGTCATCATAATCCTTAAAAGACATATATAGTTAATTTTTCTAACTTTTTAAAAAGATTTACCAGTACAAGAACTACAAACGTAACATATATTTAGTCACTATTAGATTTGTAGGATGTTACTGGATTTAATCAAGAGAGAAATTTTGCCTACAAGAAGACAATTGATTTCAAATAAAACTGAAAAGTCCTGCTATAGCTGAGTTTTGTTCAAGTACAGGTGGTACAAAAATTCTAGGATAGCCCATTAAAGTTGATAGCTGCAGTGATGGATATAAATGCTATGTTGTTGTATTTGTTGTGTAAATACATTCCTAATATTCCTTTGAGGTTAACAGATAAGGAAGTATGTTCAAGGTATCATGAACATTAGTGGTACTTAACAGCTAATTACAGACTTTCCCAGGGGTAGGCACTGTGCCGAGTGATTCTCATGCTTTATCCCATCTAAGCTTTATAGCATTTTATACTAAAATTGGAATAATACAAGAGGATAATATGGTCTCTGCCCAAGATGTTACGAAAACTTGTGAAGTGTCACCTAGTTTTTAAACTGCCCCTACCTTGCACAAACCTTCCTACTGGCGTGCTGTCTCAAGGCCATCTTGTGTTATTTCTTATATAGAATTTTGTATATTACTGTAACAGCATGCTGAATATTTGGTAATTATTGCTGACTTTTACATTTCTAACCTACCTACTAGAATATAGGCTTCAAGAAGACCATGTTGTCTATTACGTTCACCATTAAATCCTCAGTACCTAGTGCAGTGCTTATCAAAACATTAGGCACTTAGTGAATATTTGTTGAATGAATAAATATTGATGAGTCCTGTCAGGTGTTGTTATCTCCATGTCATAGGGAAGTCTGAAACTCAGAAAAGTGAGGTAAATTGCCTCGGATCACACAGTTAATAAATAACAGAGCCCGAGTAAGCCTATGCTCTCCTTCAGTATGCTATACAATAGAATTATAGTCTTTTTAACTTTATTGAATTTCAATATGAGATAAGAGCAATAATAGAACAGCTGAATAAAGTTAAGATCTCAGGTGATCTTCTGTATTTGACATCAACGACTTAAACCATATTGTTTTTTTATTTTTTGTTTAGAAATTCTGTTACTGTAAAAGGGAATTAAATGGTTATCTTTTGGGGATTTTTGTCTTGACAGGTAAAATTTATGAAGACCATTCCTGGTACAGCACTGGTAGAAATGGGTGATGAATATGCTGTAGAAAGAGCTGTCACACACCTTAACAATGTCAAATTATTTGGGAAAAGACTTAATGTTTGGTAAATATCTTAAGTGGTAAATTAAAAAAGATTTTAAAAATCTTTATAAAGACATTAATTTCAGGGTATTTTAATGTAACTGAGGGCACATTTGAAACTAGCTGTAGTGTTGTCATTTTAGACAGTTTTAGGGTCATGTAATTCAGATTTTGCTTACCTATACCTAGTTTTTAGTTTTATGATCATACAACAGTATGTTTAAATGGTTATGTTTTTATGTTAAAGTTTTTTAATATGAAAGCATATTTAATAGATTTTTCTTTCTAATTGATGTCTATGCCTTTTTTGTTAAGATTGATGCAGGTGTATATGTTAACATTTTGAGACTATCTACTTGCCGCTTTTTATCTAACAAGGTATGTTCTGTACCTTTTTCCTTTCTAATATTTAGTGTATCTAAACAACACTCAGTTGTTCCAAGTCAAATATTTGAACTGGAGGATGGTACAAGTAGCTACAAAGATTTTGCAATGAGCAAAAATAATCGCTTTACAAGTGCTGGCCAAGCATCTAAGAATATAATCCAACCACCCTCCTGTGTGCTGCATTATTACAATGTTCCATTGTGTGTCACAGAGGAGACCTTCACAAAGGTAGGCACTGAAATACAATTTGTGTAGAATGTTTCTGTTTTAAAAATGTCATGAGTTAGCCTCATTTTAAAGTCTCTCTGTTCACCTGCTTTTGATATTATTAGTATTCTTTTATTTATTTGGTTCTTTATATAGTTCATTCTTTGATCTTTATACTTTTATGGCCTCCATTATTCATTGGTTTTTTTGTTGGTTTGTGGCTCTATCTTTATGAGAATTGGAATTAGAATGAGATACCCTTACTCCTACATTCGGAAAGTATTTTTACTATGTTCTTAATTCTTACCCATAAAAATTTTATATATCCCTACCTTTTTCCCTAACTGTGGGAAATGCTTCAGAAAGGAATTGATTTTCTGGAACTCTACTCGCTACTGGTCTACCAGTAAATCCTGGTCAACTCCAAGAAAACACATTTTAGTTACAAATCTGTGTTTTTATTGTATTGTAAAATTATTTATGTAGTTTATAGAATATCACTATTTTTAATTGATTTCCTCAAACAGCTTGTTAATCTAAAAACAAACTTGGTTTAGTTTATTTGTGCTAGACTCAAAACTCAAATGCTGCCATAAAGTTTACTTTCTTAAAAAATAAAAAGTTAGGAATATGATCTTGGCCGTATTTTTAATGGAGTTTTCCCTTTTTTTGACAGTTGTGTAATGACCATGAAGTTCTTACATTCATCAAATATAAAGTGTTTGATGCAAAACGTAAGTGCACATTTACTTTTTAAATTTTCTGGTTAAGTTGATAACAAGCAAATAACAACTGGATTTGTGTTTCTTCGTTTTGTTTTAGCTTCTGCGAAAACGCTTTCTGGGCTATTAGAGTGGGAATGTAAAACTGATGCAGTAGAAGCCCTTACAGCACTTAATCACTACCAGATAAGAGTTCCAAGTAAGTATAGTTGTCATAATTATTCAATGGGAGTTACTATCAGAAACATTGACAATTATTTAAAAATAACATTTAATGAGTTGGGTTTTATTTTTAAATACAGAGAAGTATGAAGGAAAAAGCCATATAAATTCCACAGCCCACATAATCCTATTAATTATCTATTGCTGTGTAACAGATTATCACAACATTTAACACCTTAAAACAGCAAACATTATCTTACTATGTATGGAAGATCAGTAATCTGTACAGTTTAGCTGGGTCTCTCATGAGGTTGTAGTCAAGCTATTGTCTGGGTTTGCGGTCATTTCTAAAAGTCTTGACTGGGAGCTGGAAAATCCACTTCCAACCTCACCCGTCTAGTTGTTTGTGGGCCCAGTCAAGCTACATTATCCATTTCATGGTAGCTGGCTTCCTTCAGAGTGAGTGAGCCAAGAGAGATGAGAGCAAAAGACCAAAACAGAAGCCACAATGTCTTCTATAAGCTAATATTGGAAGTGACACACATCACTTACGTTGTATTCTTGTGGTCACACAGACCAACCATGGTACAGTGTGGGAGGGCATTATACAGAGCGTGAATACCAGGCGGTAGGGATCAGTGGGGCCATCTTGGAGGCTGGCTTCCACGATTCCTGTTGCTCTATTTAGAAGAAAGCAATACACATATATGGTTAAAAAACTCAAACAGTACATAAAAGTGCAAAATGAAAGTTAAAGCTTTGTACACTTTCTAACCTTTTGTCTCTTCCTTTTATTCCTCCCCCAGTGTATGTATAGGTGCATTTTAGAACTTACATAAAATGGTTCTTCTATATATACTATTCTGTACCTTGCTGTTTATATATTTTGGAGCTATTTCTATGTCAGCACAATGTAAAACTACCTTTTTCTTTCTTAAAGCATTTGCAGAATAGCTATTCATATTAGAGATGTAGCACAGTTTATTTGATTTAACCATCACTGGTTGTTTCAGTTTGTTTTTTTTCTATTTCTGTAATAGATACCCTTATAGTTGTATTTTTTCTATTTGTAGGGCAGTTTCCTAATAGTGGAGAGCATAAGGCTCATATTTTGGTAAATGTTGCTAGCTTGCCCTTTAAAAAGGTTGCATCAGTTTACATTCCTACCTGTGGTATATATGCCCATTGCCCCACACTCTTAGCAACATGAGTGCTGTCAGACTTTCAATTTTGTGTTAATTTGTATTAAATGAAATTATCATTCTCTGTTTATTCTCTCCATTGTGGTAAATGGCTTTTTTTTTTTTTTTAAACTGTGCAAAGAACACTCATACGTATTTAACTTTTGAAACTTTGTGCTGATTCACTTTGATTCTGGATCTAAGGAGTGTTAAAACTTCATTTTTCTAAATAATGGGGAAAAATTATTAATTTTATTAGGTGATAGTTGAGAAAATAAAGAAAAATACACACTGAAGGCTTTATGGATGGAAAAACATATCTGGGATTTGCTTTAAAATATCCCAGGCCCCAAATTGTGTGGAGGGGAGGTAGATGACACAAGACTGCCACATGTTGACAATTGAAATGAGGTGATAGATATGTGAGGGGTCATTATATTATACTACTCTATTTTTTTATGTTTGAAGGGTTTTTTTAATAAAAAGTTAAATAAGTAGGAATACTTCTCAGTTTACTTCTAGTCACAAAAGTGAATTTTAAGTAGTGAGCCAGGCTTAATTTTTGATAGCAGGTTTAAAAAGTCTTTAAAATTATATGCATATTTGAGATACGTTCAAGATAGTATATGAATTATAGACTCCTTTGAGACAGGTACAGTTGTTTTATCCTCTGTGTGCAGTGTCTTTTTTTTTTTTAAGTTTTAGGAGTCCTCTGCAGTCTCTTACAAATACTTGTTGATGCATATGCTTTTTCCTTTATGCAATTCTTTTTTTCCTTAAGGAGCTATGGTTTTGAATACTAAACTTCTGGTACATTAAGCTACCAGAATTGCTTTTCTTGCATAATAAATTGGTAAAGAGTTATTTCTGCTTGGTCTGGAAATTCAAGAAAAACGCATGAAATGGAAGTATTTTTGTGGATTATACCCATATATTTTAAAAGTACTTTTAGAATTTATATTCCCTGTTGATCAGAGATTTAATACTAATCTCCTGGACTTTTTCAGCTTACAGATCCTTCCTGTGCGTTCCAGTCTTGTCTCACTTCCAAAGCTATATTTGAATTGGTTTTTATAGAGGAATTACCATTGCTAATATTTTCTGCAAAGTGACCTTTGCGCATGGACATAAGCCTAATCCTGATGCTATTAATCTGTAATGATTAATTCACTAAAAAGAAAATTGAGTGCCTTCTATGTATTAGATATTGTTTAAAACAGTAGGAATGGAGCAATGGACGAAGTCCCTGGCTTCATGGAGCCTACCTGCTAGTAGACATGAACAAAAGGAATCTTCCCCTTACATAGAAATTTTCTGTCTTTATATTCCTGCTTCTAAGACTATAAAGAAGTGAAATAATTTACTTTGCTAAATCAGCGAAATCTTGAAACTTTGGTGAAATGAACTATTAACTTTGTTTTTTAAATTTTACAGATGGCTCCAATCCCTACACATTGAAACTTTGCTTTTCTACATCATCCCATTTATAAGAAGAGAAGAGCATGTTAGAATTTATGTTCACCTTTATTACCATTTTAAAGCTACACTTCGTTTAAAAAATCTAAAATGGTTGACCTAATGTTGCCTTGCTTACTTTGACTTAAGATCCTGTTCTGTAATAATCAAATATTTTGCCTTGAGTAAATTTGTTGTAAACTTACATATGGAATTGTTTTCATTTTAAAATAGAATATCACTATGTAGACTATCTACAGCTTCCTTGTAGATTATGCAAATACATGATTTCTAATCTTATTATTTTTCTTCCACAGTGAAAATATATTCACATTCTTAATACTAATCTGCAAGTATTTTTCCATTGTGTATGAGATTAATGCAGGTGAAAGTATTGCATTTTAATATTATAGAATTCCTATTATATGTTTAGATGTTTAAGTATGTTGCAGTTATTCATATTAAACATAACTTGTATTTATTAAGTATTTTAATCAAGTTTGAGAATAACATTACACATATTAAATTTTAAGTACTACAGGTTTAGTTGGTTTTATATTTCTGAAAGGCTAACAGACATATGGATACACTTGTACAGTATGAACTCAAACTTATTTAAATTGGTGGGGGTTTTTTTGTGTGTTTTTTTTAAGTCATTGTCCATTTGTATTGACATGCTTCTGTTTCTAGTTCCAGTTTGGAGGTTTTATAAAGTTACAACAATGAATTAATATGTTCATCTTCATTGGTTGCATGTGACTTGACCTTGAAAACACAGCTGGTATTTGGCATTGAGATTTTAATAGAAGTTATGATTAACAGTTTTTCTTTTAGATTATCTGAGATCTATAGATGGTCTTTAGGGAGTCTGTGAATCCCCTAAAATTGTATGTAGAATTTTGGGTACTGCATTTTTATTTTTTACTCTTAAATCCATCAGTAATATATGTATTTTTCTATATGGTGCAAGGTATAAGGATCTAATTTTATTTTTATTCCAAACAGATAGCTATTTGTTTCAACACCATTTATTAAACATTCTCCCAGTGGTTCTGTTTTTTTCCTTTTATTAAAAAATAATATATCTCATACATAGGCAAGTAAGATGTAGGGACGACACATGGTATTAAGATACTATAACGCACTTGTTATCAAGTTCATAGCTTTTTTATAATAGAAAACTCATAACCGTATTTCCCTGAAAATAAGACCTGCCCCAAAAATAAGCCCCAGTTAAGATCTCAGCCAGACAGATGCATTTAGTACGTTACAACGATGTTCCAGATGACATGATTGTAATTGAATAAATGTAGATTGTTGTACATGAAAAAATAAGACATCCCCTGAAAATAAGCCCTAATAGAGCAAAAATTAATATAAGACCCAGTCTTATTTTTGGGGAAACATGGTATAGTCATTTTATTTTCATCTTTAAAAGAAGGGAGAATATGTTTCATCTACCTAGAATAACTGACGTCTATAGTTGGCAATAACAGTTTTGTGATCTTGAGATTTTAGTTAAATGTGCATGTAGAAATTCCATTTAGATCTTTTGTAAAACCTTTATCTTGAATCTTAACATAAAGAAAGGCAGTTTGCCTTAATCCTTTTAGAAACGAGGCAGGGGTTTTAAAAAAATTTAAGAGCTGTTGGTTAGAGAGTTTAGATGGAAACTAACATTTATTTCCCCTTAAATTTTGACAAAAGTGGACCAGTGTCCCTTTAATCCTCTAAAGATCTAGAAAAATTTAAATTCAATCTAGAAGCATTTTAGACCATTATCATGGAAACCAGTAAGTTATACTAAGGGCAACTTGTGTACTCATATGATACTGGGCTATATGTTCTTCATTCATTGTCAACTTAATACCTAAGTTTACTAACTTTAAAATAAACAAAGCATTTTTTTCTCCCTACAAATACTTTTCTACATTTGTTGCAAAATTGAAATATCTTAATTTAAAAAGGTAACTTTTTAAATAAAGATTTTAATTAAAATATAGCTAACATACAACATTATATTAGTTTCATGTGTGCACCATAGTTATTCAACAAATGTACACCTAAAGAAATGATCACCATGATAAGTCCAGCAACCATCTGACACTGTACCATGCTATCACAATATTATCGACTATATTCCCTATGCTGTACGTTACATCCCCATGACTTGTTTTATACCTGAAAATGTTGACTTCTTACTCCCCTTCACCTTCCCCCACTTTTTAAATCTTACAATTACAGTTGACATTCAATATTATTTTATATTTCAGGTATACAGCATAGTGGTTAGACATTTGTATAATTTAAGAAATGATCCCCTGACTAGTCTAGTACTTACCTGGCACTATACATACCATATTATTGATTATCATCCCTGTACTTGGCTTTACATCCCCATGACTATTTTGTAACTACCAGTTTGTACTTCTTAATCCCTTCACCTTTTTCACCCTGCTCCCCACCCGCCTCCCATCTATCACCCCAACAAACCTAGTAACCATCTGAGACTGTACATAGTTATTACAATATTACTGACTATATATATTCCTTATGCTATACCCTCATTCCCAGAAATACTTTGCAACAACCAATTTGTACTTCTTAATCCCTTCCCCTTTTTTTACCCACAACCCAAACCCCCTCCCATCTGTCAGCCATCAAAATGTTCTCTGTATCTATGAGTTTGTTTCTGATTTGTTTATTTTGGTCTTTAAAAGGATTGATTCCACATGTAAGCAATATCATATTGCATCTGTCTCTCTCTGTCTGACATACTCAGCACAGTACCCGTCAGGTCCATCCATGCTGTTGCAGATGGCAAGAACCTATTGCCTTCCCTGGCTGAACAATATTCCATTGTATATATGTACCACCTCTTTATCCATTCATCCATTGATGGACACCCAGGCTGCCTCCACATCTTGGCCGTTGTAAACAATGCTGCAGTGAACATATGGATGCACATCTCCCCTTGAAGTACCGTTTGGGTTTCTCCAGATAAATACCCTGAACTGGGATTACTGGGTCCTTTGTCTCTTGTTATAGCCTTTGTTTTAAAGTCTATTTTGTCTGGTATAAATACTGATACCTCAGCTTTTGTTTTTGTTTTTGTTTGTTCCCATTTTCATGAAATATTTTTCCATCTCTTTCCATCTGTGTGTGTCTTGCAATCTGAAGTGAGTCTCTAATAGACAGCATATGTAAGGGTTTTGTTTCTTATCCTTTCAGCCCTCCTATATCTTTACATTGAAAGTAATTGTTGATAGATATGTAGCTATTGCCATATATTGTTTTTTTTTTCCATCTTAAAAAAGTCCCTCTAACATTCCTTGTAATACTGGTTTGGTGGTGATGAACTCTTAGCTTTTTCTTATTTGAGAAGTTCTTTATCTGTACTTTGGTTCTAAATGATAGCGCTGCTGGGTAGAGTAATCTTGGTTGTAGGTCCTTCTTTTCATCATGTTGACTATTTTGTGCCTGTAACTTTTTTGTTGAGAAATCAGCTGACAGTCTTCTGGGAGCTCCCTTGTAAGTTACTAGTTGCCTTTCTCTTGCTGCTTTTAGGATTCTCTCTTTGCCTTTAACCTTTGCCATTCTAATAATGATGTGTCTTGGTGTGGACCTCTTTGGGTTCATTTTGTTTGGGACTGTCTCTGTTTCCTGGATTTGTATGTCTATTTCCTTCACCATGTTAGGAAAGTTTTCAGTCATTATTTCTTCAAATGGGTTCTCAATCCCTTGCTTTCTCTCTTCTTCTTCTGGTACCCCCATGCTGTGAATGTTGTTATGCTTGATGTTGTCCCAGAGATCTCTTAAGTGATCCTCATTTTTTTGGATTCTTTTTTCTTTCTGCTGTTCCAATTGGATGTTTTCTGCTAACTGTCTTCAACATCACTAATTCGATCCTCTGCTTCATCTAGTCTGTTGGTGATTCCTTCTAGTGTACCCTTCATTTCAGTCATTCTTCATTTCTGACTGGTTCTTTTTCATGGTGTCTATATCCTTTTTTATGCTTGCTATCTGTTGAGGTTCTCACTAAGTTCCTTGAGCATCCTTATAAGCATTATTTGGAACTCTGTTTCTGATAGGTTGTGCCATTGTTTAGTTCTTTTTCTGGAGTTTTCTCCTGTTTTTAATTTGGGATGTGTTTCTTTGTTTTCTCATTTTGGCTGTCTGTTTGTTTCTATGTATTAGGTAGATCTGCCATGTACCCCAGTCTTGGCTGGGTGGCCTTATGTAGTAGGTGTCCGGTGTGGCCCAGGTACAGTCCCCCTGGTCACCTGCTCTGGGTGCTCTGGGAATGTCCTTTGTGTGGGTTGTGTGTGCCCTCCTGTTGTAGTTGAGCCTGGGTTGCTATTGGCACATCATTGGGTGGGGTTGAACCTCAGGGTGATTAGCTATGGGGTTTGGCCACATCTACAGCCTTCGGGCTGCTGTGCAGGGGGCTTACCCCAGAGTGGGATTTACCCCAGTGGGCTCTGGTGCCTGTTGAGACTCCCCTTTGGGTGTGCTGCTTGTGGGGTAATTGGGTGGTGCTCTGCTGTGATCTGAAGCTAACCTCCAAGTACATTGGTTCTGGGGCCTCTTGGGAGGGGCTCCAGGCCAGGCCCAGGTCACCCCACTTTGACCAGGTGGGGACTACATGGTAAGAGCAGCAAAGTGATCCACAGTTTTTTGCTGCCTGTGCTAACCCTGGAGTTGCATGGGAGAGGCCTCGCTGCGAACCAAGGATTCTGCCACAAGTACTGGGCCTGGGGTAGCTTGGCAAAATGCCAGGACACCCGGAGGCCTGCTGCCACCTGCCACCTCCCTTAAGGGTCAGCCACCGATAAAGCCTCATGTAGTATGCAAGTTGGGTGAGGCAGGTCTCAGGGACTAGAGTGGGAAGAGTTGTGGTCAACAGGTTAATGTAAATTCTGGTTTGGTGCCAATGCTGAGCCTGAAGATACTCAGCAGAAGTCTCAGAGTACACCGAGTCCAGTCACCGCTTGCCTGGTGTCTGTGAGACTCTGATAGTTTTCCAAAAAAGAGTGCAATGCAGGCCAAGCTGGCTGCTCTAGAAGAAAGTGCTGCCTGATTTGGGGGAGTTGGGTGGGATGGAATCCCAGTGAGTCAGCGAGGCACAGCAGTGGAGCTCAGCAGACCAATGAGATTTAGATTTAGCCGTAAGTGTAGGGGGCGGGCTCAGCACATTAAAGATGGCGCCAGCTGGCTGGTTGCACTGGAGGAGGACCTCTCACAGGGAAAATGCTGACTGTCCTCCAGCCCTTGTCTGAAGCCATATAATTCAGTCTGCCCTCCCCGCCCCCTCGCCTATGTCTCCAACACCATCCAAGTTACTGTCTCCGCTGGAGCCCAAGGTGAGTGTCTGGGAGGGTGCATGGGCCCTTTAAGATGACGATTGAGTTTCCTGCAGCGTTCCATCCCACCTGTATGGTCAGAATCCCCACTGTTTTTCACAGCCAGATATGGGGGCTCTTTCTGGCATCAATACTCAGGGCTGGGGTGCCTCGCACTTGGGGAACCTCCACGGCCAAAATACCCTCCCGGTTTTCAACCGCCACATGGAATTTTGGGGTTAGCCAGTTACGCGTCTCTGCCCCTCCTACAAGTCTCGTGGCTTCTTTATATCCTTAGTTGTAAAACTTCTGTTCAGCCTGGCTTTTGATGGTTCTCCGGGTTGATTATTCTATAATTTAGTTGTTATTTTAATTTGTTCACGGAAGGAAGCAGGCACGATGTTTATCTACTCTGCCATCTTGTATCCCCCTTCTCAGTAAAAGGTAACTTCTGAGTTTATGTAATAGTTGTCTCTTTCTCTTCCCTTTCTCTGAAAACTGGTACAGATGTCAGTGTTATGGATTATTTAGTGTCAAAAATTTTATTAGGTTGATGCAAAAGTAATTGTTTAAAAGGTTAAAAATAATTGCAAAAACCGCAATTACTTTTGCACCAATCTAATAGCTTTGAGTGTTTTAATATTGAAATTTCATTCCATATCCAAATCCCATTAAATATTTGATAACAGATTTCAGAACTGAGTTATGGAATATAATCTACCTTTTAAAGGTCATTGTTTTTTTTCTTTAAAACTTAGCATTTCCATTAATTAAAACCTGATACATTTTAGTTCAGCAAATCACCTTCCTAGCCATCTCACTTTTAACATGTTTTGAATTGAAAAAAATAGTTGAGTTTGCTTTACTAGTATACGTTTCTTGAGTATAAAGCCCTTTATCTGGGGCAGCACTTGAAATTCTTTTAGTTTTAATTTATGAATGAGAAAGTTAGAAATGGTGGATATTGCTGCCTTTCCACCCTTCCACATTTTGTAGATTAATCAGGGTTTAGTGATCCTGACTGACTGAGTCACATCCCTCTAGCCCGTGCTCTTAATAAGGGAGGTATCACCTCATTGGGGACATTTTGACAGTTTATAGGGGTGCTTTTTCCAGTTTGGAGGATACAGATATTTGATGGGCAGGGACCAGGAAGAATTGTCCCTTACGTACTACATGACTTTCCAGTATCCCATGAGACATCTGATCCTAGAACCTAACTCTGTTTTGTATATATAAACACAAAGTATTTTTGTATACAGTACACCAAATTTTCTAGGAATGCAACTACCTTGTAAATCTAGTGAAGATGATTGTTTTGTTTAGACTATTTCTAAGAGTTGTTCACCATTTTGGAAAATTACATCATCAAATTGGTATTTGAGTTGACATTACAACACATGAGGGTCAGTTTTCATTTTTAGCAGTCACATTCATCTCTGTGTTCAATTGTAGCCATTCCTGAGTATAACACAATACGCATTTGATTGTTTTATTTCTCCTTTATATTACAGTTAGGGTTTTATTTTGTTTTTCTTCAATTGTGTGTGTGTGTGTGTGTGTGTGTGTGTGTGTGTGTGTGTGTGTGTGTATTATACCTATCTAGGAATATTTCAGCATAATAAAAGGATGTCAGATTGTCTGGGCTGGGAACCATTGCTTTAAACAAAGTAATTGGGTTCTGGGCTGAACAGGTAAACCTTGGCTGATCCAAAGGCAGTGAAACCTAGGATTTGTTGAAGAATGGGTGATGAGATGCTCTCCCGAAGGGTTGTGGTCTGCTTGGACTGCTATAACCATATTTCTGTCTTGAGAGAACTAGCTGGTGGAGGAAACAGTGACACACAGAAGAGGGAGAACTTAGTTTAGGCCCCCTAATTTAAACAGCATATGGAAACCCCCTGAGCACAGGCCATGCTGATCACTTCATGCTCAGTAGACCCATCTTCAGAGTTCCCTTTTCAGTTTGAAATCCTAACTATATATTTTAAGAATCTCCAATGGCCTAAATCTCACTTTTAGCCATTCTAATGTAGAAAGAACAGTCAAATGAAAGAGCATTGAGAATTGTTTGAAAAGGGGCCCACCCTATTTTTAAACCTGAAATATGTTTATCTTTTTGCCAGTCATAGGCCAGTGACCCATCTTATTTTCTCATAAGTACTATCATAAAGTTTAAACATAGGTGAAATATTGCTGGACACTCTTCTATACTGAAAATATTCTCTGTAGATTTGTTAATGACCCTTTATTTTCAAGAGCAGAAAGCTTATATATATTCAACTTAAAAATTCTCTCTGTTGTATAACTTAAACCCTTTTATGTAAATCATATAGAATTGCTAATTGAATAAAGTGGGAGCATTGAATTAGTGGCAATTCCTGATTTGGAAACATGTACAGCTCTTTTGTGTGACACAGTAATCACATAGGCTTAAAGCTGCTAGACAATCTTGAAATGTTTGCTTTGAGTCGATTTGATAATTTGGCTGTCATTTCTGGTTTTGTTTTTTTTTCTCCCCAGAAGTAAAACCCAAGAGAATTCAAGAACAATATTCCTCCTTTCTGGGGAGTAGTTATGGTTTATTGAGAGCCTGGAAAATAAACCAGTAAATGGCCTGAAAGATGATGATTGCTACTATACTTTTAGAGTAGCTTATTAAACAACTAAATACCAGTGGGATAGTTTTGGGGCTTTAAACTTTATTATAATTTAGGATTGTAAAGCAGGTTACTAAGATAATTTTTAGATGTGATTTTATTTGAAATACCTTTTTCTTAGGACAGTAGCCGTGCTTCTACTTTTGCTTAAATGACGTGGTAGATAATGCTTGTGTTGCACAGTAATATTTAGCAGTGATTCTCAACAGTGAGAAAAGAGGATTTGGCGGTTGGGGTAGGGATGACTCCATGAGTACAAACTAGAATCATGTGGGGAGCTTTTAAAACTACTGATATCCGACCATCCAAGTCTTAACTGAACAGTGGGTATGTGTGTGCATGTGTTTCTAATGTCAAAGCAAATTGTATTGTTAATTTCCATTTAAAGTTTATCTTTGTGATTTTATGATATCACAAAGCATAATGTAAAGTAGATGAGATTATTTTTGTTATCATTTAAAGGTATAAAAGAAAAATGGCAGATTGAACCAAAAATTCTTATTTCCTACCAAAAAAACCATTTCATAGGTTTCACTTGGAACCATTTGGCTTCTTGGACATTTAACTCATTTATTTTCCCAACATCCATCAAGTGCACAAAATGTGCCAGACCTTAAAGTTCAAGCAGACAGCTTTAAAAAAATCAGTAGGTTAATTTGAGCTTATGAAGGAAACAGAAAAAATGGCAAAGGCATCTTTCCAGATAGGAGGCAAAACCCTATTTCCTAAATAGGAGGTACTGAAAATTGATTAGTGAATCTCTAATCTTTGAGTAATATAAGCTGAATCTTTTCTGCTTTTATGAACTCTATAAAATGAAAAACTGAGGTCAAGGAGTGGTTAGCACTGCATGGAGTGTGGAGGGAAGCAGGTACGGTAATTCTATTTCACACATTGATGAGAGACCCAGGTATTGTGAGGTGCCCAAGTTTAACAAGACAAACCTGAAGTTAAACCTGGTTTGGAATCCAGATGTTAATCCTCAGAGTTCTTATACAAACAAGCCTTTTGCCTCATTGGGTTAATTGGTCTTCCTCAGTAACTGGAAGTATTGGCTGTATTAGTCCAAACTATTAATTACTCTGGTAAATGGTTAGACAGAAAGCAAAATAGTGCTTGCCCATGGACTGGGGTTGGGGAGAATGAGAAGTGACCATTAATGGGTACAGGATTTCCTCTTGGGGTAATAAAGTGTTCTGGAACTAGATAGTAATGATGAATAAAGGAAAGGACAGGCTACCTACCAATTTCTTGCCTCATGATTGCTCATGTGAGAATCCTTAAAGCTGGAATAGGTCAAAGAATTGGATTAGGAGAAGAACGTGACCCCAGTTTATGGGAAGCTAGTTGAGATGGTTACTAAGCAACAGTGGTTCAGTTCCATGGGATTCCGGAACACCAGCCACCTCCTCTTACTCAGGTTCTGGTTGTGGATGGGGCTGGGGTGTGTGTTGGGTTGTTATGATGGGGGAGAGAAAAACGATAATGTTGGCACACCTGGGTATTGTGTTTGGATATCTTGAAAACTGCTCTTCAAAGACCAGCATTTCTGAGCTTGAATAAATATTTGGGGTACACCAGATCCTAATTCTGAGACATGGAAAAAAGAAACAATAATTAGAACTTTGATTTTTTTTTCCCTCCCCTGAAGCTATGTGCCTTTGAGAAAAATCTAGACATTTGTGGTCACAAGAAAATCTCACTGTGCTGTTGGCCATCTAGTGGTTACAGGGAGTGATCATAGATATTTGAAAAACTTCTCCATTAAGTGGGAGAGACCTTACAGGGAAAACCTGGACTGGAGTCTGTCTGGACTATAGTTATACTATATCAGTCAGAAATCCAGCTTTGATCATGTGTGCACATCTTGCCAGCTCCCACCGATTCTTGGAAGAAATATCTGTGTGTGCTGGCAGACATGCTATTAGATATACTGCAGGAAAGAGTGGTATTTTTCAATTAAGGCACAGTTTATACATATCCCAAGATAATGTTTTGGAGTTAAGAAGGGACAGAAACAACTCATTACATTCTAGTCATTTTGGATGAATCAAAAATAATTTTTAATAACTTCAAGGTAGCATTGTATAATAGAATGCTAGCTTAGGACCTGTAAGACCTAAGACTTCTTATCTCAGCTGTGCCAACAAATGAGCTGTGTGACTCTGAGCAAGTAATTTAGGGGAACTTTTAAACCTTAGATTCCATTTGTATAAAATGAGAAAAATAACGTCTGACCCACTTATCTCACAATGAAATATATTGAAAAGGACTTTTGGTGATACTCAATACAAATCTCCAGGAGAGGCAGGGTCACTTCCATTCGACAGGGCCTCCACGCTGCCACACGATAGACACTTGGGAAGGAAACACAGGCTGCCACAGCCCAATCATTGCCATTTTGAGTCCATGGTCAGCAGCTCCTTTGAGAATATTTTGGCAATAAAAATGGATTTTCTAGATAAAAGGCATAGATCAGGTAATAGAAAATCCAGCAAGTTGGTTATTCAAATTATTTCAACCTGTCTGAATAGCCTTTAAAAAAAAAAGCCTTGGCTCACTCATGATATCAATAAAAGCCCCCCTAAATGCTAATGGCAGGCAAAGTTAATTTAGCTATTAGTTTAAGAGACGATTGTGATAGAACTTTTAGTATTGAATATATACAAATTATGTATATTTGTATGCACATAGTAAATAGAGAGCACTTATACAACCAGGATGTGATATACAGACTCTTTTCTTTTTGATGAATGTGGAGTTTTGAAGTCACTGGATTTTAATGCTATGCTGGCATTAGCTGTGATTTATCTGACATAACAGTCCCTTGGTGAAGACTCTTCATCATACTGCTGGGAACTGGGAGACACTGGGAAAACAATTTAATTCCTGATGATCAATTTAGAATATTTTTCAGGAACTCACTGTTATGAAGACTTTTCTGGCTATTTCATGGAAGTACAGAGTTTGCTACGTTTTTGCTCTGTGAAGAAGTACTTTAACAGGAGTTTGAAAGCTAGATTATAGCAAACAGTGCCTGTCGATCTTAGTTCTGTCAGTCTGAATTTGATAGTTTTTTTCTCAGCTGCAAGCATTCCTAGGCTGCAGAGTTCCAATTTCTTTTCCTTTTCTTTTTTTCAGTTTATTCTAATAATGTAGCTCTTCTTTCATCAAAGGTCCAAGATTTCTGCCATCATTTAGTTGTTCCCTTTCTGGGGCGTTTGAGGTTCTGAGATGTGGCAAGCAGCACTGTCTGCCAGCAGTGTACCCACTGCAGTTCATAGGAAGAAGCTATTAGGTTGGTGCAAAAGTAATTGTGGTTCAAAAGGTTAAAAACGATTGCAAAAACCGCAGTTACTTTTGCACCACGGTGATATTTTTCCATTTTGGTTTCGATACCCTTAGAAGGAAGAATGCTGAGGGGAAAGGAGTGTAAGATTTGGAGTTAGATACTGGGTTCATGGCCTTGCACTGCTCTTTATTGGTTATATGAATCTGAACATATCCTTTAAAATAGCCTCAGCCTCAGTTGTTTATTAATCAATAAATGTCTCCTTTATCTCATTTACCCACTTAACTAAGTGGCCATAGAGTGGGCCTTAGGTCCATTGCAGTGACCCTATTCTTTTCTCATTTGTGAAAGAGGCCACTAGACTATGAACTCCATAACGGCAAGAATCTTTGAACTGTTCTTTCCTTCCTCTCAGCACCTTACCCATAGTTAGGATCTCCCACATGAAATGGTTTTCACAGATGAGGGCTGTCTGTCTCCATTGGTGCCAAGGCCACAGTTTGACCTTGCCTAACTTTGTGGCTGAAATGAAGGAGCAAGCATACTTATCAAGGGGAAGATAACACAGATCTAAAAGGAAGTTAGAATACCACAGACCACAGAATCAAGATTAAAATCTACCTCGACAGGCTTTGGACAATCAGATGAAATTTAACAGATAAGTTTCCTTATTTAAGTTTCATATTTAACAATAATAGCTAACAGGTATCTTATATGTCTTAGGCATTCTGCTAAATACCATGTTTCCCCGAAATATAAGACCTAACCTGAAAATAAGCCCTAGCATGATTTTTCAGGATGACATCCCCTGAACATAAGCCCTCATGCGTCTTTTGGAACAAAAATTAATATAAGACCCAGTCGTATTTTCGGGGAAACACGGTACGAGGTTGGACAACTTAGTTCACGAACTTATTGCAATGATGTTGCTTACCTTTCTTGATATCAGGGATTATTTACTATGAATTTGTACCAACTGGACAAACAGTTAACCAAGTTTACTATTTGGAAGTGCTGAAAAGGCTGCCTGAAAAAGTTAGACGATCTGAACTCTTCGCCAACAATTCGTGGCTGTTGCATCATGACAATGCACCAGCTCACATGGCACTGTCTGTGAGGGAGTTTTTAGCCAGGAAACAAATAACTGTATTGGAACACCCTCCCTCCTCACCTGATCTGGCCCCCAGTGACTTCTTTCTTTACCCAAAGATAAAGGAAATATTGAAGGGAAGACATTTTGATGCCATTCAGGACATCATGGGTAATATGACAATAGCTCTGATGGCTATTTCAGAAAATAGTTCCAAAATTGCTTTGAAGGGTGGACTAGGCACTGGTGTCAGTGCATAGCTTCCCAAGGGGAGTACTTCGAAGGTGACCATAGTGATATTCAGCAATGAGGTGTGTAGTTCTTTTTCTAGGATGAGTTCGCCAATTTAATTGGCAGACCTTGTATACATGTTATGTAATTCTTATGACAGATGAGGTAGATACCATTAATATAAATATGAGGAAATTTAAAGTAATCTGTCCAAGATTGGTCAGCCATTAAGTGGTAGAACCAGGATTCCGACCTCTGAGTGTTCCAAAGTACACACACACACTTAACTGCTATGGCCCTCAGAATAATGCTACTTCACCCCCCAAGATGTCCACTTCCTAATCCCCAGAACCTGTAAATATGTAAACTTTATGGCAAAAGGAACTTTGCAGATGTCAGTAAATTTACTGACCTTTAGATGGGGAGAGTATCCTGGATTATCCAGGTGAGTCCAATCTAATTGCATGAGACTTTGAAAGGGAGAAATTTTCCTATCTGCAGTGAGAGGGAGAGGAGACAGGAGAAGGAGGAGAGAGTTGAAGCACACAGCCTAAACACAAATTACTAAATAATCTTTGTTTTTCCAAAATGGAATAATAATAGCTAACGCATATCAAGTGCTTATTGCATGACAGGCAGGTTCTAAGCATTTAACGTATACTTATTTAATCCGTACAACAACCTTATGAAGTAGGTATTATTCTATTCGTGCTATTGATGAACAAACTGAGGAACAGAGACACCAAGTAACTGGCTGACGGTTAAACAAGGGGGTGGTGCTAGGATTGGAACCAAGGTTGTTGGTTCCCAAGGTCGTACTTGTAATTACTATTCTAAATTTCTTCTAAATGAATTTAAGAAATGGCTTTCTTGATTTTTCTCACTACAAAAATAAGCGATGCTTATTACAAAAGATTCAGTCAAAATAAAAAGTATAAACAAAAGGAAAATCATCTCTAGTCCACTATAATTTTTGATTACTGCAGAGTATTCACTGTGAGATAGAATGGAAACTCATTTAATCAATTCCATGCTGATGGGTTTTTGCATATAGCTTTTCAAACATTCACTTATGTGCTCATGATACTCCTGAAACTGGAGTTTCTTGGTCAAAAACTATTCATATTTGAAATTTTGACAGAAATGCCAAATTGTACCCCTCACTGCAAGAAAGATTGACCTGTTAAAATTTGTTAATCTGATAGGTGAAAATAAGCTCAATATTATTTTAATTTTCACATTTATTGCAATATACTTTCATATATTTTAATCATCTTTATTTTTTATTGGGTGTTCATCTTTGCATTGATTTGTAAGCATTATTTCATTTTTAAAAAAAAATACTAGGGCCATTCTGTCTGACATACACGTTGCAATTTTTTTTTTACCTGTTTGTCATTATAGGATTATAAAAATAGTGATCTTAATTTTCTTATATATCTTTAAAAACTACCATATATTCTTTTTAAATTGCTAATTAGTGAGTGAACCAGACCCCACCTTCCAGCTTCATTCATTCCCTTAGACTTAACCCTATAGCCTCATTGGATCAGGGCTGCCACTTAGGTTTATTAGTTGGTAATTCAAAACTGTTTGGCATTTAGATAAATTTTGTGGACTGCTCACGTATGCAAACGATAAACATGTTTAAATCCACATAGGACAGGAGAAGCCAGTGAATTAGAGATGTCAACAAACATTGGAAAATTGGAAGCAGAAAGACAAGTGGTAACTGATCTAGCCTATAGAGGAAAATGCCAATGGGAATACCAGTTAGTGTAGCAGCCCTCTGAAAGGTTCAGGCATTGGAGACACCAGGTACCTCAGATAGTTGGAGGGGACAGAGGGGCTCATTACATGGTGAGTTGTTGAAAGACTATAAGGAACAGTTAAACCACAGATCCCTTTCTATACCCTACCGACGATGTGACTACCTCTCCATTAACCCAGGAGAAGGATGTTTAGTTTCTTAAGAAATTCAACTCATCAGACTCAGGAACAAAGGCAGAGAGGATGCATGTTGAGGCATAATCCTGAAAATGAAAATTAAGTGAAAATCTATATATGGAAAATGGAGATTCCTTCAACCCTTGGTCCTTAGCTGGCCCCTTCTCCCTTCTTTGAACTTGGCTCTCTGGGCAAAAATTGAAGGATTCTTCTCTGGAAAACCTGTCTAGCCCAAGGCAAAAATGTTACAGATTCTGACATTTTAAGGTTTCTTGTAAATGGGCAGTTACCCTACAGAGATGGCTACTGGTGAACCATCCTTACCCCATGCATGCAGAGCTTCTGATTGGCATTTTAGTTTCTCCCTCTGAATATGAATGGACTGCCAAAAAAATAATTCCTTTAGCATGAAAGATAAAGACCCAAATAAACAGGAAAAAGAGAAACCTAGCGAAAGCATAGACTATTTAGGGAGCAGAAGAAAATTGAAAAGAAAAACTTCTACGTTCTTGGAGAGTTGAGAAGATTTTGCATGAGTAACACAAGTATGGGATGATTTTAAACAACAAAACCATAAAGAACTCTAAGAAATTAAGAAATAAAACTCAAAATTAAACAGTCAATGAGTACTAACAACAAATAATCAGAAACTGAAAAAATTTGACACCACTTACAAAGCATAAAAATATGAACTATTTAGGGAATAAATCTGACAAAAGATGTGTAAGACCTGTACACTGAAAACTACAAAACGTTGCTGAGAGAAATTTAAAAAGACCTAATTAGAAGACTCAATGTAGTTTAACCGTCAATTCTCCCGATATTGATCTGTAGATTTAATGCAATCCCTATCAAAGTCCCAGCAGGCTTTTTTTTTTTAAGATTGAAATTTATAACCTGATTCTAAAAATTCATACGCAATGTGAAGGATCCAGAATAGTCAAAACAACTTTGAAAAAGAACAAAGTTGGAGGACTAACACTATCTGGTTTTAAAAATTATTGTATAGCTATAGTAATCAACACAGTGAGTGGTGGTGTAAGATAGAAATAGATCAGTGGAACAGAATAAAGAGTGTAAAAATACATTCACACATACATTAATGACTGATTTTTTACAAAGTTGAGAAGATAATTCAGTGGTGAAAGGATAGTCTTTTTCAAGAAATGTTGCTGAAACAATTGGATATACATATACAAAAAAGCTTCAATCCATATTCTGTACCATATACAGAAATTAATTTAAGATGGGTCATAGATCTAAATGTAAGAGCTAAAACTATAAATCTTGTAGATAAAAATATAAGAGAAACATCTTTGTACCTTGGTTTAGGTATGATCTATAAAAGAACAAACTCATGAATTGAACTTTATCAAAATTAAAACCGTTTGCTCTTAGATTATGAAAAGACAAGTCATGGACTAGGAAAATATTTGGAATGTGTATATTTGAAAAACAACTTGTATCTAGAAAATATGAAAAACTCTCAAAACTCAATAATACTGTGTTTCCCCGAAAATAAGACCTAGCCAGACCATCAGCTCTAATGTGTCTTTTGGAACAAAAATTAATATAAGATCCGGCATTATATTCTATTATTATATTATATTATTATATAAGACCTGCTCTTATATTAAAATAAGACCAGGTCTTATATTAATTTTTGCTCCAAAAGATGCATTAGAGCTGATTGTCCAGCTAGGGCTTATTTTCGGGGAAACACGGTAGGAAAACAACTCTATTAAAACTTGGCAAAAAGATTAGAGTAGACATTTCACCAAAGAAGTTATATGAATGATTAATAAGCACATACAAAGATGCGTAACATCATTAGTCACTAAGGAAATAGAAATTAAACCCACGGTGACATGCCACTCCATACCTATTAGAATGGCTAAAATTAAGAGTGACCATACTAAATGTTGCTGAGGATGTGAAGGGGCGAGAACTGTCATATACTTCTGGTGGAAATTTAAAATGGCACAGTACTTTGCAAAACAATTTGGCAGTTTCCTAAAAGTTAAACCATCTACCTGCTATATGATCCAGCAATTCGCTCCTAAGGAAAAGAAAATGTATATCCACACAATGATTTGTACAAAAATGTTCCTAGTAGCTTTATTTGCAAATCCCCAAATTGGAAACAATCAAATATTCATCAACAAGTGAGTAAATAAACAAATGGTGGCATCTCCATCCA
Organism: Rhinolophus sinicus; assembly: GCF_057876585.1. NCBI lineage: Eukaryota > Metazoa > Chordata > Mammalia > Chiroptera > Rhinolophidae > Rhinolophus > Rhinolophus sinicus. The sequence continues at coordinate 164,750,339 of NC_142502.1, forward strand.
TAGTGTCACTTCTGCCAGGCCATGAGCCTGCCCAGATTCAAGGGAAGAGAACACAGACCCCACCTCTCACAGGCAGGAGTTGAAAGTCACAATGTAGGAAGAGCATGTGGGATGAGAGAGATTGTTGAACATGCCACAGTGTGTTCTGTATATTCCCTTGGGAATACCATTTTAAAAACCCTGTACCACATGTCAAACTCAGAACACAACAAAATGACTGTCCCACAGCTTGGCACAGTGCCCCTGTTTGCTTAGAGTCCATTAACTAGAGCAGCTCTGCCTCTGCTTAATGAAAGCGCTTTCCTGAGAGGCGGCAGTGTGTGTTCTGTCATGAACTAAGTGCTCTTCAAGAGGCCCAGAGGCGAAAATGGTGGGCGAACATTTAGCATGGCAACTGTTTTCCGGGGAATATCTCTGATTGCCAGTCATGTCTGTGCAGTGTGGCCACACTTTACAGCATTGCTTAGTTCTACAACTACTATGACCTTTCGAGAAGGTACTCACTCACTTGATGGAGATATTGCCAAAGGACTCCAGAAATTGAGACCCAAGTGGCTATTGAACTAGTGCCTTAATTTGAAAACGGTAAAGGAAAAGAAATATTTAACTTCCTTTCCAATAGCAACTGTTTTTTTATGCTAAACAAATGGCCCCGGATGATGAGGAAAATTTCTACTTTACCAAATAATATCTGCCAATAATGTGGTAGGATTGATAGAATTAACAAATCAACATTCTGCAACACCCCTAAGTTGGGCAACAATTATCAACGTTCTTAAAAGCGTTGGTGTATGATTGACGAGAGCCAAAGTGATACATATAGATAACTTCCTAGTTGCAAGGGGAAACATGTAACTGTCCCATCATGGGATCAGAAAGTCATCATCCTCGTCCAGTGGTTGATCTTAGCTTCACTCATAGTCCGTCAACCAGATGTTATGTGTTTCCTGATGTGACGCAGAGATGAGGTAAACAATATTACTTATGATGTGTAGCCAAACATGACTCCATCCAACTTTAATCCAATTTCCAGTTGATAAGTAAGAAATACAGAAAATGGGGGAACAAACTGACACCATAAAGAAGTCTCCAGAAAAATCCAAAAGATGGCAGAGCCCATACATAGCACATCTGACCTGGTCTATTTCGTAAGTCAGTATTATAAAAAGAGAGATAGAGAAACTTATCAGTTTAGAAGGGGAAACTATTACAATGCAATATGCGGATTGATTAAACCTGATACATAGGATGTTTTAGGGATAACTGAGGGAATCTGAATAAGGACTGGTATTAGAAAAGATAAACTTTTATTAAATGGAAAAGTAGGAATTAGGTAAAAGATCCAGGTTATAAAATAGCATGTACAGTATGGTCTGATCTTGGTACCAAAAAATACAGAAATATATCCCTGCGAATTGATTGTCTACAGTAGAACACATGAGAATAAGGGGGACACTACCGCTGTTTATGCCAGGACAGCAGGTATAGAATGAGTCTTGCAGGCAAGCCAGGAGCGATGGCCATCCTAAGCTGTTCTCAGACTTCAGTGTGCAGCAGAATTGCCTGGGGTGGGCAGGTGGGGCATGTAAAGTGAGGATTCCAAGGCCCCAGCCCCAGAGCTTCTGACTCAGTAGGTCCTGGATGGGTCCAAGGATTGGCGTTTTTTGTAAGAAACCAGGTGATTCTGATGCTGGGACTGGTGAAGGAATGGGGCTCGGCCCAGAGCAGGTTCTGTTGAATCACCACTAAGCAGGGGTTGGCTATTCTTTGTAGAAATGTTTAACTGAATTTTGCTTTTTTGTTGTTGTTGTTGTTGTTGTTGTTCTTGAGTTAATTGCTCAACAATCCCTCTGCTGCCCATCAAAGGAGTCAGGAAAGCACAGGGGTTAAATGAATGGCCTATGCTGTCTGATAGAACTGATTTGAGTACCAGCACTTACTACGTAGTTGTATGACATTGGGTATGTTTCTTAACATTGCTACGTGTGTTTTCTTGTAGGTAAAATAGGAACACTGATAGAATTGTTATGAGGGTGAAGTGAGAAAACATGGAAAGCACATATAAGTCTCATAAAGAGTAGCTATGACTGTTACTCTGATCCTACTCCTATTACTGAACAGGCAGGGAATGTACTGTGCTACCCCTGGAAGTGCTAGGCATGTGTCACCTGCCTTTCAGATATAAGGTGTTTCCTGTGATGCCAATTGAGCACCTCTTCCCTGACCCTCACAGATGATTCATAAAACGCCTGGTGAGGATGGAAGCGCTCCGTTCTCCAGGGTGGAGATAGCGGGTGCCCGAGGTCGCCATGGCTACCAAGTGGGTGGCCCAGAGCATGCAGTGACCTAGCTTGTGAGTCGTTACTTCACTCGTTGGCTTGCCGGCAAGACTGATTCTATACCTGCTGTCCTGGTGTAAATAGCAGTAGTGCCCCCTTTATTCTCATGTGTTCTAGTTCAGACTGACCAAGCGAATGTCAGAGGAAAACCCTATGAGGACCACTGTATAGACATCACTCTACCGACTATGAGTCATCACAGTGGCAGGATCTCATCCAGTTCTTCAAAGTGGAAAAACAAAAGCATTTCCTAGCAAGTCAGTACCAACTGTAGCAGACTTCAGAACAAAGCCTCTGGGAAATTTCAGCGGGAAGGGCACAGTGTTTTACAGAACTTACTCCTCTGTGTACGAGTCACTGCTCTGTGGAGAGGACTACACCACAGTGAGCTGTGTTAGAGGACAGCTGATGGAAGTGGATGAAAACGTTCTCCATAAGCCGTCTGTTCATCCGCTGAAGGCTACATTGCAGGTGTGTTGCCCAAATTTGAAGAAAGTAAGAGCGTAACAGAAGGGTTCCTGACACAAAAACAATATGAAGAAGTCACTGTAAAATGTATTAACACCACAATAGCTACATCATGAGGACTGAGACGGAATAAAAGCCACACCACCTTCCATGAGTGCACTAAGGAGAACCAGCATATGTGAAGAAGTACTTCACAGCAGCGGTCTACAGGGGCGCCTAGTTTTCTTTCTTTCTCTTGCATAACAAGCCTTTGTTCCCATTTTGTCTCCAACCTCCCAGATCTGCCGTGATTTTGCTTTTCTCTTTCTAACAACTGGCAAGTGACGGATGTCTTTCTGATTAAAAACAGACAAACAAACCTCTTTGAGGAAATTTGAAAAAGAAAAAAGTTTTTTGTTTTTTCTTAACTTATTGGGGTGACAATTGTTAGTAAAATTACATAGATTTCAGGTGTACAATTCTGTATTACATCATCTATAAATCCCATTGTGTGTTCACCACCCAGAGTCAGTTCTCCTTCCATCACCATATATTTGATGGAAAAGACAAAGCTTTTAAGTAGCAAAGTGAAAATAATTTATCCACCATCCTGTAACCCATTGGCAAATACTACCTTTTTGATGTACAGCCTGGGGCGCTGTGTTGTGCAGTGGGGCGAGTCCTGGGTGGGCCTTGCCTCAGCTGCTCTGCAAACTAGCCACGTGACTGGCCAAGTTTTCAGTCCCGCTAAGCCTCGCTTTGTTCATCTTTAAAATAAAGGTGTTGGATTAGGCAGCCTCACTCTGAAACCTGAGTAATTTTGTGGTGTGGAAGTAGAATTTAAATGATTTCTGTCATAATGTAAGGGTATTTCCATGGGAAAATATGATGCACATGTTGGGAGGGAGATGGACACATGGAGAAAAATTGGACCATATGGGATTAGGAAATTAAAAATTATCTTCTGTCAGTAAATGTGCCAAATGTAAGCCTCTCATCCCAAGCACTGTCTTCCTTTTAGCAAATGAGAAGAATACATGAGCATTTCCAAAATTAAAAGACTATTCATGTCATGTCAAATGTGTGACGTGGGGGCAGGGATGTGAAATTTGTATTTAAGATGTGTTCTTTGTTATTTAGGAGACTACAAACACAGCAAGACTAACCCAGATGAAACAATGAACAAACAAAGCTGGTAAAATATAATCATAGTCCATGACTAACAATGGGCTGATTTAGTGAATTATGGTGCGTCCATCCTATGGTGTAATATGCAGTCATCAAAGAGAACGAACCACATTTATATGTACTGAATTGGAAAAGTGTAGAAGACATTTTGTTAAATGAAAATAAGCAAGTGATAAAATAATATGAAGAGCATGATCATGTTTTTGTAAAAAGGAAACACGAGACTCTAAATAAGTAATTCTATGTTCGTATAAGCATAGAAAAAGTACGGAAGAATGCATGCCAATGTGCTGATACCAGGTTTTAAGAGGGTGGCGTTGGACAGAGAAGGAAGAAAGGATCTGAAAAATCTTTCTGTGATTTGTCTAAATGGTTACCGCGAGTGTGTACTATAATTTTTAAGTACTTTTGTAAAACAAACAAGAAAACCCCCATAACTTAGTTTCCTCAGGCCTCACCAGTCTGTGGATTGATGTTGGATCATATAATGGTTCTATCTTTCACTCTGCAGTCCCCATTAAAATGTACCCAGTGATTTCCGGGCCAGCCCTCTCTGGTTTTGAGTGGGGCCTTAGCCATAACACCGAGGCAGATGCCGTCCCCAGGAGGCGCTGTCTGTGCCCAGTGCTCTGCCAGAGCTACAAGGTGGTGCATGTTCCTTCAGATCCCGAAAGTCCTTCGAGCACCTTAGCTCTTCAGGAAGGAGGAACGTCTTTCCTCCCCCTCCCCCGCACACTTTGCTGTGGGGTTACCAGAGTGGGCCTGCTTGAGTTTCTCATGTGTACAACTCTTCTAGGCGGGTCCCACTCTTCTCAGAAATGCCTGGGTCCCTTCAAATGAGTTCAGCCTTGTGAGCATGTGCACACACAATGAGTGCTAACGTGTACGTAAGAGGCAGAAATTCAGTGAGGAGAAAGACCTAGGGTCCAAAACAGGGCTGTGGGGTGGGATGGAGGTAGAGGACGTTAAATGTGTGAAGCGTAATGCCGGCAATTTCAAGAAAGCAGAATGAGAATGAGAAAAAGAAAAGCAGCTGGCCTAGCACTATTGACTAGTCTGTGGTACAATCTTGTGAAACCTAAACAATCTCACAGAACATCCATGTCAAACAAGACCACGCTGTCATCATGTCTGAACATAATCAAAAACAAGAAATTGTCCAGACCACAAAAATGGCCACCAAACATTCCCCTATCCTGGGTGATATGAATGACTACTGCTTCTTTTATAGCTGTAGGCTTGCTTCGTTCCTCTTAGCTTCTAGATAAGGTAACAAGGATAGAATCATCCTGGCTTCCTGACAATTTTCAGTTCTAAGCAAAAATCCACTTCCATGAATCTTCCCCAGAATTACTGTACACAAGCCCAAATCCTACCATAAGCCTTTTTTTTTTAACATCCGCTTACTGAAAGTATGTTGTCTCCCTCATTGCAACAAGTCAGTGAACCCACAGCTGAGTGTAGGTGTGTCCTGGTGGTTTGGGGCTGGAGGGCAGTGGTGAGGGCCAGGCTCTGCGGTGGATTGGTGTAGTGGCATTGAATCCGGTTCTACCCTGCCTTTTATTAACTCTTTCCCAGCTGTGAGAAAGTCATTTACATCCTGTACCTTCAGTACTTGATGGGAGGCAAGTATTTCTTCTTTGCCTGAATGAGGAAGATGTGTGAAGGCCTTTCGGAGAATGATCTGACTATGGCAGAGTATTTCTTTGGAAAGTGCTGGAGGGTGAGGGCATGTTGGTGAGGTGGGGACAAATAGCAAATGTTTGAATTCCAGGATGACTTACCAATCTGTATTCCACTGTCATAGGCAATTGTTGTTGAGAAAAGAATGTGGGCTTTAGGATCAGTCCTAGCTTTACTGCTTACAAGGTCTATGACTTGGAGCAAGTGTCAACCTCTCTGAGCTGCAGAGCCTGCATCTGAGAAATGAAGAGAATATCACTTACCTCAGGCTTGAATATAGCATGTCAGTCACCCAGTACTCCCTAGTATGTAGGGTAGTGGTGCTCACCAAATGTGCCATCTCTTTCCTTCCCAGTAGGCAATGGACAGCCACTGCAGAATCCTGGAAGAAGTGGCTGGAGGAGAGTCGGCATTTTAGGAAGATAGATCTGATGGTGGTGTGCAAGGTGACCTAAGGGGGAAGAGTGTAGGCAGACCTGGGAGATACTGGGTCACTCCAGCCAGTATTATTACCGAACTCAAGGGGTTTGCTATTTGCGGTGTTTTATTCGAGAATGAGATGTGGTTGTCGTTGGGTAGTTGCAGCAAGTAAAGGAGACTGGGGATTCACATCCAAAGCTGTCTCTCTCCGAAGGGAGACTTAATCATTGCTTATATACACTTTGCAGTTGGCTAAACTTACCTAGATGGATACCAGTCAAGCTCATCCGGTTACAGCTGCGTCTGCAAAATGCTACATTTTACCATTTAGCAAGAACAGCATTTAGTAAGAACCGCCCAGACCTTGAGACCCCTGTCTTATCTAACAGTAGGGCCCTCATTGACCACTGCAGAGATCGCCTCACATTCTCACAAGCAGCACAGTTGTCCCAGCTGGACATGGGCAAAGAATGAACAATGGAGGCAGGCCACGCAGCACGTCCTATAGAGCAAGCCTTTGTGGGATAGGGTAGAAGGAAGAAATGCTAACGACAGGGACACTTCTAGAAAGGCAGCCAAACTCTGTGCTGGTGGGGACAGCAAGAGAAACAGATCCCCTCAGAGTGCAGCAATCAGCTAAGGGATGACCATTCCTGACAGATAAGTTCAGGGACCATGACATCTTCCATTTGCTGATTATCGCCGGGGCTTATGGAGTGCAGACAAAACAGAACTGGCCATGCATTGATGATTATTGAAACTAGATGATGAGTCTATGGGGGTTCATTATACTATTTTCTTTACTGTTGTAAACATTTGAAAATTTTCGTATAAAAAGCTAACATAAAACCCCCAAATTGTGACTTTCTCTTGTTTGAATGAAAGATGTTTTTAAAAATTAATAGTAATATACTGAAATATAAAATGTAGCTAACATTCTTGATGCTCACTATGTGCCAGGTATATGTATAATGAATATACACCTATAATTGTATATATGTAATGTGCATATATGATTATATATTATCTATAATTTTATAATGTATAGACATACATGGTATTTACTTTGATATGTACATATAAATACAGATACACATAGTGTATCAATTCATTTAATTCCTATCAACAGCCCCACGGGGCAAGTTCTGTCAATTACCTGCATGAGGCAATGAAGTGACGTGGAGGTTCAATCACAAGCTCAAGGTTATTAAGCAGGATTCCAACGCAGTCAGACAACAGAACCCACGCTCCTTACACAGCACCCTCTATTGCTGCCTGTATCCATGCTGCTCTGTACTATTACATTGTCACCAGCAACGTCCCGTATCACCGTTTATTTTTTATTTTTAAATTGATTTGAGAGTGGTGGGTGGGGTGGAAACATTTTTTAACAAGACTGTGAAGAAATTCTGTCGAAGTTGCCTGTTCCCCGTGGCCCCAGGTCCGGGACTGGCGCCACCGAGCCCCGGGACTGAGGTGGGGCGGGTTGGCCACTTATCCTGGGTCCTCAGTCTTCTGAACGCGAGAAGCCCCGCCCGCCCAGGTGCGGCGCTGGCAGCGGCGGGACGCCCCCTTGTGGCCGAAGCCCCACAGCGGGCGCTCCAGAAGGTGCAGATCCCTTTAGAGCAGGGATTTAGGTACTAACTCCCTCTCACGTAAGCCTGCCCAGAAGATCAGTGAGGCCTGAATCACTTTCTCCTCGCACAAGGTGAACCCACAAGACTTCATTGGCAACCTGAAGCTAAAGGCAATCTTCTATGGCACGGGCTCCCTCCCTATGGCCCGCAGTGCTGTGGGGCCCGTCCTGAAGGAAGTTCTTTGCTGGTCCTTCTTCTGCATGCTCGCCGCTGGCCACATGCAGCAGCTGCTGGATGCCCCAGAGGGAGGGCACCCCCTTGAAGGGCAAGGCCTCATCCCTCAGCCAGACCTGCCCAAAGATACTGCAGTGAAGACCCAAGTCCACGGAGGCCTTCCCTGGCTAAGCACTGGATTGGCTATCTAGTTTCTGTGTGGATGTGTGTTATGGTGCTTATGGGCACACCTCTCCATGAAAAGGCAGTGTCCTGTCTGAAGGGTGAGGTCACTCTGTTAAGGAGGAAGAACATTTCTCAAAGATGAATCTGAGACCCGAGCAGGGAGACCTTGGGGGCGGGGAGGGCGCGGCAGAGTGGGTGGTCTCACTTTGAATAGGGATTGAGGATGTTGAGATTGGTGGCTGGGCTGGAGGATGGTGCTCTCCACGCGGAAACGAGAAACCCAAGGAAGGTACCTGAGGACTTGTGCCAGATCCTTTGGGTGGGTAGGTCTCTGAGACCGTGAGTGAATTGGGTTAGAGCCTGTGAACCCTGAGGACAAATTAGGTATGTTGGAGCCAACTCCCATACTGGCAAAAACACTTGGGCTTAGCAGAGCCAAGAGAGAACCAATAGACGAGGAAGGGGTGAGGTCTACCCTTACACTACAACTGCTGCGACACAGCCCCTGTGTACTGGTACAGTGTTGACTTGGTAACTGAGGTGAGAGAACCCAAAGGTTAGGGTAGGGTTGGGGCTCCTCAGATTGTCATCCTTTCCTCTTTGACTTCTCCTCCTGCCACTGAACCTTGCAGGATTTAGCTTATGTTTTAGTGAGGGAAATGTTTTTCTTTGTAATCCTTGGTTTCAATATGAGCAATAGACAAACTGGTTAAAAAAGGTAAATGCAATGTTTGCTTGCATTAATAGCAGCACAGCACCCAGGACAAGGGACGTAATCATCTCACTGTAGTGTACTCACTCTTTGTTGGTTGTTGCCTATTACTCTGTTGGAAGGAGATGGAGATGGCTAGGTCTCGGCCAGCCCTCAAGGCCGGGTGAGCTGCAAGCAGTGCTTTTCCCTCACACTAAGTCCAGGCCAAAGACAGGTGAAAAGCCTCTTCGGCCCCCTTTATCTGACCTTTTAAATAGCTGATGATAAGGTCTTGGGTAAAGAACACAGCATTTCTCTTGGCCTAGAGTAGAGCTCTAGGCCAGCCACTCCATATCTCCTTTGCCTGGCTTCTCCTTGGTCCTCCCAGCAAGGGCAGGTTCCCTCCCAAAGCAGGAGGCAAATCCCAGTCATTTTGTCAAGACCAAAGGCATGTGTTTCTGAGGGATAGAGATTCTAATGAGAGTGGGAGAGGCCAAAGGAATGTTTGCCCAACTCTGTACCCTTGACCAGGTCCTAGCTGCCTCCTCTATTAGAGTGGATAAAGGGAGCCTTGAACTTCCCCTCATGGCTCTAGTGAACCACAACTCTTGTCAAACCATCTCTCTAAAAAGATGCGTGGTCCATCAGCAGATGGATAGTTAAAAGGACCTCCTGGATGACAGGCCTGGAAACCAAGAAACAGTTGTAGTAACTAAAGATGTTTCGTTTAGAATAAAGATGTGCAAGGACTGATCTCTCTTTAAATACTTAGAATGTTTGTGGAAGAAAAGATGTTTTTTCTGTGTAGGATCAGAGGGCAAAATTGGGACCAAGGAATAAGTAACTAGGAAGCAGATTTTTGCCTCAATATTAAAACTAATTCTCCCCTCCCCCCCCGGGGTATTCAAGAAGGTATTGCTGACCATGCAGAGGTGTCCTGGAAAGCAACATCCTGGCTACAAGGCCACCCGTTCTTGCAATCCCTTGTTGCCGGCTTTCTGGGACAGTCCTATTTTCAGTAGTCTGCCAGTGATGGTGACTACAAACAATCACATGTCCCAGAAACGCCGTTACACCCACATTCACTCCACACACCCCTAGAAGGCCTCTTGCTTTTGAAAACAGGTTAAGGATGTTTTGCCTAATATATCCTGACTTGTGCTTCGTAAAATGTGGGCAAGATGCTAGAGTTTCATCCAACTCGGAAGGGGTTGTTATCACTTATCAGCCAAGATTAAGTAATCACTTTAGGTTACTTGGTGAAGTAGTGGCAGAATGGGAGCAAGAACCGAGGATCTGACTTATTTATTTCAGCTCTTTGAGATGTTTATAAATTCTGGCTCACAAGGGGTTGGCTTCCCGTGATGAGATACAAGAATCATCTTGGTGTGGAACAAGCTTCCCGTTTGGCTCCGCCTGCTCCATTCTGCAGGTCTTCCGCTCAGCCTCCCCTGCCTTTACCATCTCCATAGTGATGGCTTTTAACTGTCAGTTTGGATGCCCCTAGTACAGTAGGAGCTGAGACAGGCTTGAACTGGTATTTTTCTGGAGATGAGCTCTTACCTGTGCATATCCACTTTTAGCATTTAAACCTGGTGTCATCTAATGTCCCCATACTGGTTGTATATTTGGAGAGTCTGCCTTAGAGTCTGTAAGTCCATGAGGGCAAGGAACACGGAATCATGACTGAATCTCCAGACAGCTAGTAAGATGTTATACCCTGTGGGCATTTGCTATGTATTTGGTTTTTGCTTCTCTTCTTCTCCCATGTGAAATCTCAAGAGTCCATCATCCAGGGAGTCAGGTCCACCTTGTTGCTCCTCCTCCAAACTCAGCTTCAGGAGATCAGGCTTTGGACTGTGTCTTCCCACGGATGGCTCTGTTATAAACTTAATGCGTTTATGTGAATACCTAGATACCATGGTGACAGGTGCCATAGAAATAGAAAGAAAGAACAGGGAAGTAGAACAGAGAACGGGAGGACCCAAAACCCCAGGGGTCTGGAAGCAGGGTTTTTGTGACACCGATGTTTATTTTGAGCTGGCAGTGTTATTTATCGTGTGCTCCATGCACAGCCTCTCTCTCCCAAGAACATACGAGATGCACTCTGCTTCCTCGTGCTCAGGGTCTCCAGAGGAGGAGAAATGCTGCATTCAGCATATAAAGATATACATTATCGTCACTACTTACATTTGTGTGTCAGCTTACACTTTTCAGTCCACATTCATGCACGTTACTTTCCTAACTTGATCCTATGTCAGAGACCGTATTCACCCCTCTTTTTCTGATGAATTTGAGGTTTAAGGACTAACTTGGCAAAATCACATGGCAAACGAGTGGTCAGAGCTCAGCTCCTGCTATTTCCTTGCATAGGACTCCTGATACTAAGGTTGGACTGTGCAGCGATGGGAATTTAGGGCAGGCTGGATAGATACCCGTGAATTTTGGGCAGTGTCATCAGGCTAGAAAGAGCTGTGTGGAGTAATCCAAGTCATGGAGAAGCAGTTGGTGCTTCTGCATGAAGACCACAGTAAAATGTAATTGGCTGCAGAAGACATTTTGCTGATTTTATGTCTTGAGACAAAGGAGAATGTAAGCCATAAATGTGTTCTGCTTCAAGGCTGACAGCCATTCCACACAGCTTCTGGCCAGCACGAGTGAACGTCAGTGGTCTCAGCTTAATCGGCCTATGCTAAGCCAAACTGGTCCTGAGAACAGACACACAGTTGTCTCCATCCTTCCTCAAAGCAGTCGGAGCCAAATGTGACATGAAAGAGACCCCTGGGCATTGTTGGGCACATTCCCAAATCATTTCCATGACCCTTTCCTGCATGTCACATGTAACTAAAGGATGCTACCTATAAGTCCTGAGATTCTGGTCTCTAGGCCTTCACGTCTGCTGGGCCCACCATCTAGAATGTCCTCTGCTTCCCCCTCCCTGTCACCTGTCTCGACTTCGCAAAACCTGACCTGTCCTTGGAGGCACAGTTCATATGTTCCCTCCCCGCCACAACGTTTTCCTGATTCCCTATTGTTGAAAGTGATCACTCTTGCCTCTGTATCTCTATGAAACCATTAGTCTTAGCTAGGGTCTAGTGGTGAGAATCAAAAGTATCTCAATTTAGGGAGCCTCAGTAAGCCCCCAGAAATTGAGGTAGTCAGGGTCCCTGTCCCTTTTAAAGGGAAGTCAGAACTGGCCTCATAACCACCTGTCCAACCTACCTCATTCTTCCTCCCCTATCAGTGGATATTAGAGGATTAAAAATGGGGAGTGGACTGGTTTGGGGGAGAGAGTTTATTCACTCCATTCCTTGAAACCAAGGAAGAAATTGGGGATCTAAGAGAATCAGAAAAAAACAAAACAGAGGTGTATGCAAAAAGGCAAGCTGGATATATTGTGCTTCTACATGGTTGTTTGCTTGTCCGAGGGCTTGTTTATCTCCCCTCGGGGTGTGGAGCAGGGGCAAGCAGATAGGAGGGACATGGTGGAGAAGAGACCCTGTGGGGCAGAGAGGGCCCAGCACCACTGCCTTGAGTTCCTGGCTCCTGAGGGGTCGGGAAGACACTGTACAACTTGAGGTAAGGAGATCCCTGCTCTTCACCTCTCCTGCCTCTTGGCCCTAAAGAGGGCAGGGGACCATGGGCAAAGACAAGACCAAGTCTAAGCTAGCACCAAGACAGATCCAGCCTGCACGGTGGGAAAGGAGTGGATGAGACTTGAAGTTTGAGAATGAACAGGACTGAGTCTTAAATCTGAAATAATCAAAGGTGACTGGAAAGTTATGGGATATGGCAAGCAAGTGATGAAGGGACTCTCTATTTAGAAAAAGAGGGACAGGCCAACCTGGACTACTTGGGGGTCAATTTAGGACCAAAAATCATGTTTTTATCTCCCAACTAGTTGAGGTTATTCAATAAATTGTTCAGAATTTTCTGTATCATTTTTTGAAAGATTTTTTCAAAAAATATAGCCAACATACAATATTATATGAGTTTCAGGGGTCCACCATAGTTGTTCAACATTTATAGACCTAAGAAAGTGATCACTATCAGTCCAGCAACCCTCTGACACCGCACTATGTTATCACAATGTTATTGACTGTATTCTCCATGCTGTACATTACATCCCCATGACTTGTTTGTTTTATACCTGGAAATTTGGACCTCTTATTGCCCTTCATCTTCCCCCCCTTTTTGATTTTTCAATTATAGTTGACACCCAATATTATTTTATATTAATTTCAGGGGTACAGCATAGTGGTTAGACATTTACGTAATTTAAGAAGTGATCCCCCTGACTAGTCTAGTACCCCCCGGGCACTATACATAGTTATTACCATATTATTGACTATATTCTCTATACTTTACTTTAGATCCCCATGACTATTTTGTAACTACCAATTTGTCCTTCTTAATTCCTTCACTTTTTTCACCCACCCTGCCTCCGACCTATCACCCCAACCAATCTAGTACCCATCTGACACCATATATAATTATTACAATATTACTGACTACAATCCTTATGCTATACCCTACATTCCCGTGAATACTTTGTAACAACCAATTTGTACTTCTTAATCCCTTACCCCCTTTTCACCCAAACCTGCAACCCCCCCTCCCATCAGGTAACCATCAAAATGTTCTCTATCTATGAGTTTCTGATTTGTTTGTTTATTTTGTTCTTTGGATTCCACATGTAAGTGAAATTGCATTGCATCTGTCTTTCTCTGTCTGACATTCCACTCAGCACGGTACCCTCCAAGTCCACCTATGCTGCCACTGATGGCAAGAATCCATTCCCTTCCCTGGCTGTACAATAGTCCACTGTATATATGTGCTACTTCCTCTTTATCCATTCTTTCATTGACAGACACCCAGGCTTACTTCATATCTTGGCCATTGTAAACAATGTTGCAATGAACATATGGATGCATGCGTCTGTGTGTGTGTGTCTTTCAAACTGAATTGATTCTCTTGTCGGCAGCATATGTAAGGGTTTTGTTTTCTACAAGAGAATCCATTCAGCCCTCCTATGTCTTTTGAGTGGAACGTATAATCCATTTACATTGAAAGTAATTGTTGATAGATATGTAGCTATTGCCATTTTATTATTCATAATTTGGATCTCCCCCACCCCAACACACACACACATCTTAAGGAAGTCCCTCTAACATTCCTTGTAATACGGTTTAGTGGCAATGAACTCCTTTAGCATTTTCTTGTCCAGGAAGCTCTTTATCTGTCCTTTGATTCTAAATGATAGCTTTGCAGGGTAGACTAGCCTTGGTTGTAGATCCTTGCTTTTCATCACTTTGAATATTTCCCGCCAGTCCCTTCTGGCCTGCAAAATGTTTCTGCTGAGAAATTAGCTAACAATATTATGGGGGCTCCTTTATAAGTTACCAGTTGCCTTTCTCTTGCTGCTTTTAGGATTCTCTTTTTGTCTTTAACATTTGCCATTCTAATTATAATGTATCTTGGTGTGGGCCTGTTTGGGTTCAGCATGTTTGGGACTCTCTGCACTTCCTGGACTTGTTTGTCTATTTCCTTTGCCAGGTTAGGAACGTTTTCAGTCATTATTTCTTCAGATAGGTTCTCAATCCCTTGCTTTCTCTCTTCTCCTTCTGGTACCCCTATGATGCAAATGTTTTTATGCTTGGTGTTGTCCCACAGGTCTCTTAAACTATCCTCATTTTTTTGGATTCTTTTTTCTTTTTTTGTTTTATTTTGTTTTTGTTTTCGTACATGCTGTTTTACTTGTTTCCTGTGACTGTTGTGCCAAGTTACCACAAACTTGGTGGCTTAACACAACAACATGTTCTTCTCTCATAGCTCTGGAAGCCAGAAGTCTGAAATCAAGGTGTTGGCAGTGTTGGTTCCTTCCAGAGGCTCTGAGGGAGAATCTGTTTGTGCCACTCTCTTTTTGTTGTTTTGATTGGGTGTTTTGTGCTACCTTCTCTTCCAAATCGCTGATTTGATCCTCTGCTTCATCTAGTCTGCTGATGATTTCTTCTAGTGCATTCTTCATTTCAATTATTGTATTCTTCACTGCTTTTTTGCTTGCTATCTCTTTGTTGAAATTCTCACTGAGTTCCTTGAGCATCCTTATAACCATTGTTTTGAACTCTGTATAGGTAGGTAGCTTGCCTCCATTTCATTTAGTTCTTTTTTTGGAGTTTTCTCCTGTTCTTTTATTTGGGATTTATTTCTTTGTTTCTTCATTTTGGCTGCCTCCCTGTGTTTGTTTCTATGTATTAGGTAGATCTGCTATGTCTCCCAGCCTTGGTTGTATGGACTTACATAGTAGGTGCCCTGGCACAGTCTCCCTGGTCACGTGCTCCGGGTGCTCCAGGAGTGTCCCTTGTGTGGGTTGTGTGTGCCCTCCTATTACATTTGAGCCTTGGTTGCTATCAGTAGGTCAGTGGGTGGGATTAACCCTCAGGCTGATTGGGGTTTGGCCATATTCTTAGCTTATGGGCTGCTGTGCAGGGGCTTGCCCCACTGAGTGGGTTTCGCCCAGGGGACTATGATACCTATTGAGACCGCCCTGTTTGTATGCTGCTTGTGGGGCTAATTGGGCAATGCTTTGCTGTGGTCTGAAGCCAACCTCCAGGTATTTTCATTCTGGGGCATTTTGGGAGGGACTCTGGGGCAGGCTCAGATCACCCACTGCCTGTGACCAGCCGGGGTCTACCTGGTAGGAGCTACAAAGTGATCTGTGGTTTTTTTGTTGCCTGTGCGAGACCTGGAGGCATGTGGGAGAGGCCACACTGCAAACTGAGGATGGCTACCACCAGTACCGTGCCTGGGATAGCTCTGCAAAATGCCAGGACACCCTGAGGCCTGCTGCCACATGCTGGCTCCCTTAAAGTTTAGCCACTGATAAAGCTTTGTGTGGCATGTGAGGTGGGTAAGGCAGGGTCTCAGGAAGTCACTAAAGTGAGAAGAGTTTTGATCACCAGGTTAATATAGATTCTGGTTTAATGCCAGTGCTGAGCCTGGAGCTACCCAGGAAAAGTCTCAGAGCACACCAAGGCCAGTCTTCATCCACCTGGGGCCTGAGGACTCTGACAGTTTTTAAAGAAAGAGTGCAATGTGGGTGGGGCTGGCTGCTAGGAGGAAGTGCCTCCATCGTTGAGGAAGTTGGGTGGGTCTGGGTTCCAGAGAGTCAGCAGGGTGGGGCTCTGGAGATCACCAGACCAATCAGATTCAGATTTAGCTGTAAGCATAGGGTGTGGGCTGAACACATTAAAGATGGCAGCTGCCTGCCCAGTTGCACAGGAGGACCCCATACAGGGAAAATGGCGACTGTCCTCCAGTCCTGGCTTTGAAGCCACACACCTCAGTCTGCCCCCCATATGCCTCTGATGCTCCCCGAGTCACCGTCCCTCTGCTGGAGCACAAGGTGAGTGCCTGCGAGTGAGTGAGTCTGTGCTCAGGACATTTAAGAGGATGTCTGCATTTCCTGCAGCCTTCCATCTGACCCGGATGGTTGGAATCCCCACTGTTTTTCACAGGCAGATTTTGTGGGGGCTCTTTCCCTGGCACCAGTACTCTGGGCTGGGGAACCTGGAGTGGGGCTGGGGTACCTTGCTCCTCTGGGGGGAACCTCTGCCGCCGTGTTATCCCTCCCTATTTTCAACTGCCACATGGAGGTTTAGGACCAGCCTGTTTTGCGTTTCCGCCCCTTCCACCAGTCTCCACATGGCTTCTTCTTTATATCCTTAGTTATAAAACTTCTGTTCAGCCATACTTAAGATGGTTCTATGGGTTAATTGTTTTATGATTTAGTTGTAGTTTTAATGTGTTCATGGAAGGAAGTAGGCACAGTGTTTATCTACTCCACCATCTTTTATCTCCTGTTGTTTAGAATTACTTTTGCACCAGGCTTATCTCTCTCTTTTTAAAAATTGTGATAAAAGACACGTAACATAAAATTTACTATCTTAAACATTTTTAAGTGTACAGTTCAGTGGTGTTAAGTACATTCACATTATCGTGCAACCAATCACCAGAACTTTTTAATCTTGCAAAACTGAAACTCTGTACTGATTAAACAACTTCCCATTTCCCCTACCCCAACCCTTAGTAACAACCAGTGTATTTTTAGTGTCTATGAATTGACTTCTCTAGATATCTCAGATAAGTGGAATCATACAGGATTTGTGTTTTGGTAAGTTGCTTATTTCACTTAGCATAATGTCCTCAAGGTTTATTCATGTTGCAGCATGTGTCAGAATTTCCTTCCTTTTAAAGCTGAATGATATTCTATGCTATGTATACATACATTTTATTTATTCATTCATCTGTTGATGGACAATTGAGTTGCTTCCACATCTAGGCTATCATGAATAGCGTTGTTATGAATATGGGTATGTGAATATCTTAGAGACCCTCCTTTCAATTCTTTTGGATATATATACCTGGAAGTAGAATTGCTGGATTGTCTTAGTCCATTTGGGTTACTATAATAGGATACCATAGACTGTTTATAGCTTATAAACAACAGAAATTTATTTCTTACAGTTCTAGAGGCTGGAAAATCCAAGATCACATCTCTGGCAGACTCATTATCTCTTGAGATCTGCTTCCTGGTTCATAGACAGCTGTTTTTTTGCTGTGTCCTCACATGGTGGAGTGAAAGAGGAAGCTTCCTGGGCTCTCTTTTATCAGGGCACTAATCCCCTTCATAAGGGCTCTGCCGTCATGACCTAATCACCTCCCAGAGGCTCCAGTTCCAAATGCCATCACGTTGGGGGTTAAGATTTCAACATATGAATACTGGGGAGACAAGCATTCAGTCCTTTGCATGGATCATATAGGAATTCTATTTTTAAATTTTGAGGACCCTCCATTCTGTGTTCCATAGTGGCTACACTATTTTACATTCCCACCAATAATGCACAAGTGTTCCTATTTCTGCACATCCTGGCCAACACTTGTTATTTTCTGGGTTTTATTTTTATTTTAGCAGTAGCCATTCTGCTGGGTGTGAGGTTATATCTCACTGTGATTCTGATTTACATTTCTCTAGTGAATTTAGTGATATTGATCATCCTATCATGTGCTTGTTGGTGATTTGTATATCTTTTTTAGAGAAATGTCTATTCAAGTCCTTTGCCCATTTTTAAATTTAGTTATTTGGGGTTTTTGTTGTTGTTGTTGTTGACTTGTAGAAGTTCTTTATATATTTTGGATATTAGTTCCTTATCAGGTATGGATTTGCAGATATTTTCTTCCATTCCATCAGTTGCCTTTTCACTTGTTGATTGTGTCTTTTGATGAGGCTTATCTCTTTTACCAGTTTGAAGTTTTGGGGAAGTAGGATTGTATTTCAGGGCATCACCAGTAAATGATTTCAGAGAGAAGCAAGGAACATACACTCAGGGTAATTAAGCAGGCATATTTTTAATGAGGTGGAATTTAAGTTTTGGTGGGCAAGGTGCGCCCCAAGTTGAAATGCAGACTGGCAATTTGCCTATGGCCCCCTTTTCCCCTCCTGCCCTCTTCTTCCTCTCTGCTCAGGCATTAGGTCCTCTATCCACTGGGTGACCCAGTCTAGTTCAGTTTAACAAATGGTCGTCAAATACCTATTGGGTGCCAGGTACTGTGCTTAGAGTTACAAAGGACAGCAAGGCAAAAATCTACCCTCAACGTGTGCCAATAAACCAAGTGGGAATTTCAGTGTAACGTGAGCAATAAGGAATGTGCTCTCAGGAGGTGGTTACCCACCATAAGAAAAAAGGCAAAGAAGGGCACTTAATCTCGACCAAGGGATGATGGGAGGCTTCCTGGAGAAGGTAATCCTGAGGTCATTTGGTACCTGGCCTGGTCTGCCCTCAGGGAAGCCTTTAGCTCTTCCATTCCCCAGACCCCAGTGGGCCATCTGGAGTCAGCCAGAGAGGATGCATCGAGCGCAGAGTGTCACGATCTATTGTATTATAGTTCCCCACTAACACAGTCATTATTTAAAAGTGCGCAAATAATTCTAGACAGTAATTGAAGAATCCCAATAAACTTTATTTTCTTTGGAAAACTAAAAGAAGCAATATATGTGGCTGGTAAATTTATTCTGAAAATTAAATGCTTAAAAAAAAAAGGATTTGTTGTATTTAATAACATATTGTGCTTCATATGTGCCAGTCACTGCTCTAAGCACTTTACATGTATTTCACTTAATTTCCTCTTACAGCAACCATATGAGATAGGTATTATCACCCACCCCCTTTTGTAGCTAGGGAAACAGAGGCATAGGGAAGCTAAGTAACTGGCCCAAGGCCATAGAGTAGGAAGTGGCAGAGTTGGAATTTGAATCTGCAGCCTGGCTCCAGAGCCTGTGCTCTCAGCCTTGGATGTTTTTATTTTCACATGCCAAGAAAATTTTTCCACTTCAACCAACTTGAGCCAACAGAATGTGTTATAAGGTCTTTCCCTTTAAGACTCCAATTTCTCCTTGCAGCTTCTGAAAAATTCACCATTGACTTAGGTGTTTGATGTAGAACTTAATGTCACAGTGCCCTAGGAACATCTCAAAGTCACCACTTAGTTCCGTTGTCCAGATGCCTGGAAACTTCACTAAAAGCCACACTTAAAAAAAAAAAAAAATGACTTAAAAAACAAATCCATAGACATAAGAGGGAAAAAAATCTCAGCGAAGGGTTTTTAAAAAATATAACTATCATACCATTATCACACTCAATAAAATTAATGATTTCTTAATACCATTTAATACTAGGGTTGCATTTTCTCTGATTATTTCAAAATTGTCTTTTCACAGTTGCATTTGATTGTAGGAGTCTTAAGTCTTTCCTAATCTATAAAAGAATGTCTTCCTTTTACTTTGTATACGTTTTATTTGTTGGCAAAACTGGGTCATTTGTCTTGTGGAATAACTAGGAAGACTGAGAAATATGGTTTAAGATGTCTTGTGGCTTTCTTGGCCTCTAGGCTCCATCCCATGAGGATGTTCAGTCAAGACACGCTGTTTCAGAGACTTGAAATAATTCTCCATGTGATTATGAAATCAACTTGACACACTGTTGGTTGTATTTGTCTGTTTTCGACTGATGGGAATTGCCTTTTCTAAACATGATTTTGTTTTGAATACTGCAAAACAGCTACATGGCTGGAAGTCAAAATTCAAAAAAAAGATATGAGCAGGGAAGTATAAGCTTCCATGTGTTCCCCCACCTCCATTCCACTGTCATTCTCTTCCTTGTCTTAGGATAACGGGTTTTTATTTAGTTTTTGCTTTATCGTCCCATTGTTGTTTGTATATCTGTATACTTATAGTCCTCCTCTCTCTCTAACAAAGACAGGTAGCATGCTCTGCTTACTCTTCTGCCGTGCATTTCTGGAGGCCATCCTTACTCCTTTCCACAGCTGCTTTGCACTTCACTGTGTCCACCGCAGTGGTGGACACTGGATTTGTTTCCAGTCTTTGCTGTTACAGAAAGAGCTGCCCTGGATAACCCTGAGCACAGATCATTTCACAATTATGGTAGTTACATTGGGGATAGACTTCTAGAACTGGGCTTCCTGGGTCAAAAGGAAAAGGCACAAACAATTTTGCTAGACATTTCAACACCCACCTCCATAGAGATTAGACCATTTTGAATTCCAATCAGCAATGCAGGAGAGTTTCCCTAGAGCTTCACCAGGAGAGTGCATTGTCAAACTTTTGGATTTTTGCCTATCTGAAAAATAAGAGTGGCATGTCAGTATATTTTAAATTTGCAATGCTGTTGTTATGAGCAACAGTGAACATATTATCATTTGTTTTATTTGCTTCTCCTGTGAAGTGCCTGTTCGTCTCTCTTGCCCATTTTTTTCTATCAGGTTATTGAACTGTTTCTTCTTAGAACCTCTTGTTAAGGATAACATTTAGATTTTTAACCTATTTGGAAGTATCCTGGTGTTTAATGTCTGAAATGGATCCAATTTGTCTGTAATACAATTTACAATGATCTCTCCCAGCTTTTCATTTGCCTTTTGATTTTATTTAGGATGCTTTTACATTGTCATGGAGCCAAATTTATTAATCTTTTCTCTTACAACGTCTGGATATCACCTCTCCTGGGTTATAAAATATTTCACCCATTTTTCTCATTATTTGTATGGTTTCATTTTTACATTTAGATTTTTAACCTATTTGGAAGTATCCTGGTGTTTAATGTCAGAAATGGATCCAATTTTATCTTTTTCCATGTAGGTATCCAATTGTATGATATGTACATTATATCTCAGTAAAGTCGTTATTTAAAAAGTCTGTCTATCTATCTAGATAAGTTTGCAAGGATATATTTTAACACTGGTGGATGCTAGATGGTGGGATTATGAATGTTTTCCATGCAAATAAGTGGTGTAGACAGGGAGGGTGAAGAAATCACAGGAGGGAGAGATCTCTATGGCGACAGGTGTGATACTGAAGTTTCAGGGAGGGCGTCTTCCAGTTAGTCCTTGAAGGATGAGTAGGATTTAGACTGACAGGGAGAAAGCAGAGGCACTTATAGGCCAGGACAGTATTGTTAGAGGAGATGATTAAGAGCCCCTTGGGGTGTTCTGGGGACCAGGTAGACACAGCTGGTCAAAGAGGACATGCCTTGCGCATCTGACACTGTTCACGGGGACTGGGGAGCAAAGCTCTCTCCTCTTGAAGGAAGTGAGGCTGTCGTCAGTCACTCAGGAGCCTCTCAGGAGATACAGTTGCACACAGAACCCCTCCCCAAGGAGCTCACCTCTTGTCCCCAACTGCTCACAGATGCTGAAGTCCAGGGGCAAAGAGACTGCGAAGGTTTGAATTTGACGTTGCTCTTAATCGTCTCGTCTTGGCTGGTCGCATGGTGTGAGGACCTTAAGTCTGCACCAGGACACAGCCAGTCCTCCACAGGATGGAAACACAACAGCTGTCTGGCAGGGCCTGGGGAGGGCAAACGCCCAGGCTTGGATGGGTTTCTGCTTAGAAAACTCTGGGCACGATCTCCCTCTTCGTCCTCCAAGTATCAGAATAAGCAGTGGCATTTATGTGGGGATGGGGGTTGGGGGAGGAGGAGGAGCCGGTGTGTCTAACAGCCTGAAACAGCCACCTCAGCACCTGTCGTACACTACAGCCTCATTCCTTTGAGAGTTAGCACAAAAAAGGCCCCCGCATTGTCAGTTAAGCTTTTTGATTTTGTGTATGTGTTTGGTGGGGATGAGAGGCTTTTGTGGCTGTCCTGCTCTGTGACTCTCTGGAATCATTTGTAGGCTCACACCACGCCTTTTCCTTTGGGCTGTCCTGGGATTGCCAAGGGCCCCCCTCACCATGCATTCTCCCACTTCAGGGCAGAGCAGTCCTGCTGAATCACTCCCCAAAGGATTTCTTTAACTTTCTGAATAATCCATGTCCTTTTAAAACAACTGCTTGTGCCTAACCTAATGCTCTCAGGCGGCAGAAATAGAAAATACCCAAGTACCACCTTTCCCCTTAATTACAGACTCTGCTGTTCTTCCCCCTTAGAGGGCCACATGGTTAGATGGACAGAGCTTGGGTCTCAAGTCAGATGAGTCCGAGCTCTGTCACTAACAGCTGGGTGACCTTGGGAAAGTGACTTAGCTCTGAGCCTGTTCCTGCACTTTGCCTGGTTGTGGGGGACTAAATAACACAGGCAAAGTGCCAGGCTCATGGGCAAAATGCATACATCCACATGACATTCAGACCACCGGGACCTGACCAGACCTCCTAGCACTCATCTTTCAGACCACCCAACATCCATCATCCTGACTAACTGTCATCTGACTGATAACCATGCTGGGCCAATCCTTGGGCTAAAAAGGCAGGGCTGATCATTCTCAAGAATGCATTTTTTGCTATAACAACTTTAAACTTTTTTTTAATTCTTTGGACCACTTCTGGGATTTTGCCTAGCTGTGTTTCCAGTTTGCAAACTCTAAGACCCTTGAATAAATAAATCTCTATCATTTATTTCTAGCAAAGCTTCCAGACTCTTTTTGAGTTCATTGGACAAGTCTTTGATATGTTCAAAAGTCTTTGCTGGTGTACCCTTCATCATTCTGTTTTTTCAGCCCCCTAACCTTATCCATCCTGTTTTCCAGCATTATAACCAGTCTCCTTCTTTGAGTCCATTGCTGTCTGTTAAGGCACCGACCTCACCCAGAGCCTGCACAGTGGTAACATTCCTTTCCAGGCAAGGTTTTTGTACCAAGAACTGGCTTCCAGGCCCAAGAGACGGTCCCAGGAAAAGCGTGTCCCCTGGACACTGTGTGCAGAACCAGAGCAGACGGAGGCTCCTGTGTTTACAAACTTGTTCTCAGTTACCTGACACCAGTCTCCATGGGAATTAGCAAAAGGCATCTCGAATTTCAGGGTACATATTTCTATCCGAGGTTGCACTGCCTATCTTCAACCTCCGTGGACCTGAACCATATCCTCCCAGAAATAAATGACCCAGTCTCTTATGACCTATACACACAGCGTGCCTTTTACGGGATGAGAACTGGGATAACACACGAGGGAGACATGAGGCTCTTGTGAATTAAGCAGGACACACATAGCTGGCCAGGCGCCAAGTCATTAACGATTTCCCTTTGGAGCAGTCAGGAACTGTTTTTCTCTCACTTTTGCTCCTCTTTTTCACATCTCCTAAACCCTTTGATAATCAAGATGGAGGTACACAACTGCAGGTACCCCAGTACCTCCCCATAACCTTAGTCGGTCTCTTCTCCTTTGTCCTTGGGCAGTCACCTTCACACCCAAGTCTTCAGGCTGCCTGCCCCCATCTCATTTTCCTCTGGGGCTGGTTTTAGCCATGGTCCTACCCATAGAGCTTCTTTGTATCTCACTATCTCAGCACCAGAGTATTACCAGCCTAACTTAATTAATGTTTCCAAGTTAAATGAGGGAAGACCAGAGGAACTCCAGGTTCCCTGTTGAGTCCGTGTATAGGTCCACACACACCATCCTTGACTTTGATTCTGATGTTGGAAATTTCTCATCAAGCGGGAGATGCTTTGGGGCCAATAGGTCATTCAAGCACCCTCATCTTAAATTGGATACCAAAGTTATCCACAAATTAAAAACAAAATTATGAGATGACCATCACTTTGCAAGCAATAAACTGAATCCTGTACCCTGGTGACTGGGACGAGTACTATAATCCAGTATACCACACTAGAGACTGTCTGTTGCCTATTTAGTGATATTACTTCATGCTTTCTTCCAGCCCCCATTACAATTAGCCATTGAGGAAGAGCATCTTTCAGTTTGACTTTTCTGTGATAATGTATAGCTTCTGATAAGTGATAGTTTCTTTCTTTAAAATGTAGAGTATGGTCTTCAAAGTACGGTTGGGAGCCAGCAGCGTCAGCACCACCTGGGAACTTGTTAGAAAGACAAATGCCCAGGCTCCGCCCCAAAGAGACGGAATTAGGAACTCTGGGGGTGGGGCCTGGTGGTCTGCCAGAGGGTTGGGATGCACACTGTTAATGGAGAGCAACCCATTAACCAACTAATAGTCTATTACCTGCTCTAGCTTGGAGCACTGGCCTGATCTTTTGCAGGATGTGTCCAGAGAAAATAAAATTCTTGTCAACCTTGTCTCTTTTATAATCAACTTACCTTGTTTTGCTTGGAGTAGTGAGTCGAAGTGGGAAAGAGGGAACCAGCCTTAGGAACAGAAAGATATGCAGAGCGAGCCCTTGGAAGGACTTGCTAAGCACAGCTGCGGGCTGCAAGCAGAAGGTGCATCTGGGATGAAGTCCAGCAGAGTTTAAACTGAGCTAAAGGGATGGCTCAGACACTCACTGTGCCCACGAGGGCTGCCGGGCTCCACCATCCCAGGAGCAGCTTCCTTGTCTGGTCTGCCTTTCCTCATTTATCAGTGGGACAAGAAGTGCTGTATGAACATCTTTCACTGGTGTGTGCTCTGGTTTTAAAGTAAGTCAGGAACAGAACTTGTCTTCATAGGGATGGCCCACAAGGGTACAGCCTTTCTCTTGACTAAAAGCTGATAAATTAGATCAATTTTTGGCAGAAATGATTTCTGCCAGAAAGGAGGTGTTTAGAACTGACTGAGGGCTTCTTGCGATCAGTGTGGCCACACCAATTGATGAAACTTGGTAGAATGCCAACTACCTCACTGTGTTTGCTACTCACAACCCTTCAAGAGCAGCACTATTATTAACCTAGTTGTAGATAGGGGAAACTGAGGCTCCAAAAGTTTGAGTGAACTGCTTGTTAGAAAGGGACAGAACTGGTGCTTAAACTAAGCAGCCTCAAAAGCCCACATGTTTGGCCACCACGCTGGGCTCCCTCCCATGAGTCTAATGGGCCACCATCATCCTTTATCAGTTTTCCATGAAATCTTGGCTTCTCTCTTCACCCGCCCTTATCTTCCACTTAGTCTCTCTTTTCTTCCTTAGTTTGTTGACAGTCTTTTCTGCAACCCAACAGAATGCTTTGTTTTCAGAGGTCTCTATGGGCTGCACTTTGCCTAATCTATCCATAACTACCCCTAAAAAAAATCAGAGACAGAAATTTGTATTTTAAAAAAATGTTCATATTCTCTCGGGCTTAAAAAAAACGGGTTTTGAATAATATTTATTTGCAGGATGAAGGACCAGCAAGTGGGGGTCCTCTTTAGATGTTGATGGTGTTGGGCTGAGGTGGCTGTTATAAGTAAAGCAGGGGCTGCTGGGGTCCCAGAGCAGCCATTCTCAGGGGAGTTAGGATGAGTGAGCCACCCTCCCAGGGGGTGGCATCTGCATCTGATTCTGGCTGTGTCAACTCTTCTCTCTCACTCTAATTCTGAATCGTGAGGGTTAGAGGCCAGGACGTTGGTCTTTTGAAGAGGTCCCCAGCAGTACTTAAGACTAGGCTAGTTTCGAAAATGCTGGACTGAAGGAGTCAACGTTGTTTCTCTCATTTTCTTATACCTCCTATTTCAGAAACTCCTTCCGGAGATTCTGAGGCCGGGGTCCCAGGACCAAAAGTGGAGAACACGGCTGGAGAGCAGATGTGCTCAAACCGGAGCATCATCAGAGTTCCCCCATAGGCTTGTTAACAGAGATTGTGGGCCTCTTTCCCCCAGTGACTGACAGCTGATGCTGCTGTGTTTACCTTAAGTCTACTTTGTAACAAAGTAGGGATAAGTATGTTACTGACTGAGTGACTGAGTAAGTGAAACAGACAAATAAGAAAGGAGTACATCAGTAGAACTCTGGACTTCTCTGATGGAATGAAGTTCTGGGCATCTCCGGCTTTAAATAGCATTTCAGGCGCCACAGTGGTCCATAGTCATCCAGCCCAATTTTGATGAAGGAGACTGAGGTCATCAGCTAGACTCATACTGGAGACACTTAGTGTTGCTCTGCCTTGTGGCCCAGGCTGCAGCGTGGAACCAGACCTAGGTCAAACTGATGATGGTGTGAGCAACGCTTGCCTTCTCAGGGACCCTCCTTGTGAAATAAGGCTGTTCTTTCTCCATGTCCCAGGAGCATATCCCCGTCAGGGTCTCTCACAGGACTGACCTAGTCCTGTATATTGGCTTGTCCATCAATTCAGTTCGTCAAAGGCCCCTCTCATGCTATCCTACCCTGCTCTGTGGACAGTGGGTAGGACCTGGTTAACCTAGTTAAAAGGAATAGCCTCCAAGAAGTGGAGGCTGTCATGGTGCCAATGGTAGAAAGCCAGAGGAGAAAGTCCACTAATTCCTTCCTTCTATAGGTTAGTTGTTTATGGGTTAGATACCAGGCTGGTTACTCTGGAAAATTAAATACTCATACACACACACACACACACACACACACACACACACACACATACACATACACACACTTTCCCCTCTGGCACCTTATAAATGAATGGAGGAATCCACATAATGTACAGAATATTATAATCCAGTCAATATACAATAAGAATAATCATTTTTTTGTTTAAATAATGATTGGCTGATTCCTATAAATAGTCTGTCTCACCCCTCTTATCTTCCCAATTCATCTTTCTTTTCTCTCTACCTTTATCTGCTTGCACGGCTCATGGACATTACACAGAATGGCAGTTCCTGTGAAATGCAAGAACAAGAAAAACAATGGCTTTTCAGTCAGCTCTGGTTAGCAGGAAAACACTAGAGACTGGCAGGGTCATGTGAGTCAGTGAACTGTTGCTCCTGGCAATTGAAAGACTTAATTTGTCATCTGCAACAGAGAGGTCAGGACTGGCCTGGAGCTCAGTTAAAAACCACAGGGTTACCTGAGGTCTGGGAAGAGGTTGTGAGGACAGGAGAAGGGAAGTGACCTGGTGAGGCTCAGGTCAGCAGACTCCCAGGAAGGACACAGCTTCTTGTGTCTGCTCTTCTAGATCTCGCATCTGACTTCTCTGAACCTCTGTTTCTTCATGTGTGGCATGGCCATAATATCTACGCTATCGACCTCACAGAGTTGTCATAAGGGCAAAATGAGTTAACTAGGTGCGTACACTCTACCCCAAGCACACAGCACTGTACTTAGTGGCTGCTCATTTCAGCAGAACTCATTATTTTGGTTCACTGGAAAAGAAGTGACATTGGCAAGTACTCAACACCCCATTATACTAGGGAAGTGATTCAGGGATTTCCCCACAAACCTTCCAAGGACTTGAATAGCTTTATCAGGCATCCACTCTCGCGTGACATTCATGATTTAATTTAATCCTCTCAACAGCCCTATGAAGAATGTATTTTGTTTTCCCTTAGACAGAGGGAGAGACCGAAGATCAGAAGTATGGACTACACCGGGCCTGAGATCACATGGGGATTTGAACTCAGATCTGTCTGATTCAAAGCACATTAATTTTTCAATGTATCTCACTGGCTCACACCTCTGATGGATATGGAAATAAAATGTAGGCTTATACAGTAAGTTACCAGATCACCTAAGTAAGCCATGGAGACACGAGAGAAGAGATCATGGAACCTCTGGAAATGTCACTTTGCCTCAGGACTGTTTTGTGGAGACAGTTGAGGGCCAATGGAAGGCCTGTGTCCCTAAGTGGGTATCGCTTCTTTATCCTCTCTGTCTCTTTCTCCACTGTCTACTTAGGATGACCCCAAAGCCAAGTCCACAAAACAAATTTTCCTGGCCTCAGGTTTCTTGAAGCTGCCCAGCTGCCCTCCGGGAGTCAGGCCATATGGACACTTCAGGTGAAGCCTCGTTGGGGAGCAGCTTGAGAGCTTAGCGGGGGTGGGGTTGGGCGGCAGGTAGGCTTCACTCTCACTCCCTTTCTCAGTGCAGGTCTGCCTCCTCCTTCTGGCCTGCTTTCTGATGTCCCCAAGGCCTTTTCATGTGGGGAGAGTGGAAGGACAGAGTGGTGTGGCCAATCAAGAAATGACATCCTCTAATCAGGTCACCCAGGCAGCCCCTTGTCTAACCCATCTGGCTCTGAGCCCTTTGCCTGGGGCTCATTCTGTTTTGTAACAGTAAAGCTGACCTGAAGCTAGGCCACTCGATCCAGATCCTTGTTTGATCTAAACAAGCACAACAGCTCTCAGGAGAGTTCTGTCTTGCACATAGATCTCCAGAAGGGGGCGTTGCTGTTTAGCCAGGGGAGCCAGCAAACGGCATTCCCACTGCTTGCACTGTTTAACCAAGAATCAGCAGCTGCTGATGGATTCTTGTCAGGTACAGAAGGATCTAGATTTTCTAGAGACATATGAAATAGAGCTTCATACGGTTTATAAGGGAATGCATCAAGGTTGCTACATGGAAGGTCATTATACAAAAATCAATTTGCATTTTTATGGCCAATCACCATTAGAAAACCAGAACTTTTAAAGCTAACATCTATGAGAGAAACAAAAGCTATAAGGGACCAGGAATAAATCTAATGAAATATATGCAAGATTTTAATAAAGAAAATGATAAAACTTCACTTACTTAGGTAATCTTTAATAGAGAGATTAGGTGTGTTCATGATATGAAGATTCACTGTCATTTCAAATCTTCCTAAATTCACCTATAAACTCTACGTGACTGCAGTCAAATCCAGGCAGAGTATTTTGCGTAACCAGACAAGAGGACTCTAACAAAGGGGGCAAAAGTGTTATGAAATTTTGAAGAGAACAACTTGCTCTATAGGCAAGTTGACGAGTACTTTGGACATGACTTATCTTGGCCACACTAACCCCTGAAAGATAATTATGATTTTGTAAATGTTTCACTTATTAAAAGCAGACAGAAACATTTAGGAATTATGTTCTCCTCAGTCCCAACAACTGTTGACATTGCCAGAAATTTGGTGGTACTCTCTTAAATGTCTGCCTCGAGTGGGCCTGGCATTTGGAAGTACAAATGGGAGGGGAGAAAAATGGGGCATTTGGTGGGGGAAGAGGAGAGATAGGAGTGGGAGGGCTATGGGGCCCTCAGTGTGCACCCCAGCGGGGGAGCTGCTACACTGGCCCTGCCTTTGTCTAGCATAAGGCTGACAGTCCAGCTGCTGCCTCATGTGTGCTGTCCTGGAATTCTCATTATGTCGCAGGAATCCAGTTCTGCCCAGTGATGAAATTACAGACAGCAGGGTCCAGCCTTGCCTATGTGACACAAGAGGGGAAACCTCTCTTCTGGATCTTGGCTTTGGAAAACCTCCCAGGCCTCTCTGCCAGGGCCTTGTCCCCAGTTGCCTTCCTGAACCGTTTATGGGCCCCTTGTTTCCTATAGGAAAGTGTCCCTGTGCTGACTTTGTCACCACATCCTTCTATTAAGTCTGCAATGAGCACTGTACAAGATCTGGGCTAGGGCTGTACATACACGGACCAGATCAGGTTTGGCACTCAAAGAGTTTTCAATCCAAGGGAGCATTATTTTATTTTTAAAAATCTTGCACAGAAAATATTTATTGAGCCTTACAACATCCTTGGGGGACAACACAAAACAAGATTCTCACTTTGTCCTCAAGGCACGTAAAACTCAGAGGACAGAGAAGGGAACAGGCAGTTACAAAAGAATGAGATAAGAGGCGGGTCAAATCCTAGGAGCAAGGTTCTGTGTGCCCTGCAGTCAGATCCAGCCTGAACCTGGAAGTCTGAGACAGCTTCCTTGGGACATGACAGCTCCACTGGGAGGAAAGGCCAGGACCTAGCCAGGTGCTCTGTGTAGCGTTTGGGGTGGAATGAGGGTGACTGCTAGGTATAAAGAGAACCTTCCAGACAGAGGAAATAGCCAGGAAAGGTTTTGTGGCAAAGAACAAGGGCAAAAGGAAATAGCATAGCCAAGAATAGTTTGGAGGTGAAAATACTGGGGTCAAGGAAACTAGCAGGTGAGAAGCTGGGAATGAAGGCGTCCTATAAGTCCTCAAGGAGTCTATTGAAAGAGACTCCTTCCCTTTTCTTTCCTTCTCTTTCTTTCCTCCTTCATTCCTTCTTTTCTTCTTCCCCCTCATTAAATATTTCATGATTCTTTCATGCATTGGCAATGTATTGGTGATTCCAGATGACAGAGGCTGGTGACAGTGGTGTTGGGATGGAAAGAGATGTGTGGTAGGCAGAAAAATACCCCAAATGGCAGAATAAAGAGGTCATTTCCTAATTCCTGGAAACTGTTTAGTAGGCAAAAGAGACTTTGCACATGTGAGTCAATTAAGGATCTTGAGATAAGGATATTAACCTGGGTTATCTGGGTGGGCCCAAAGTAATCGCAAAATGACCAAGTCAGACGGAGTTGAAGCTGCTATGCTATTGGCTTTCAAGATGGAGGAAGGGGCCAAGAGCCAAGGAACGCAGGCAGCCTCTGGAAGGAATGCAACCTTGTTGACACCTTGAGTTTAGCCCAATGAAATCCATTTCAACTGCTGACCCCCAGAACAAAAATATGATAAACTTGTGTTGTTCTAAGCCACTGAGTTTGTAGTAATTTGTTACAGCAGCAATAGGAAACTAGCATAAGCTTAATAGATTCTAGAATGATTTAGTAAGTAATTTGATTAGAGAAAGGAGGTGAGAGAGAGGCCTCACAGGATTTTTGGGTCCGGCATTACGGAGAACTGAGGAGTCATTCCCTGAATTAGGGTCCATTGGAGAGGGCTTGGGGGAGGAGGGATGGCAATGACATATTCAGTTTTGGACACGTTAGGTATGAGTGTCTTTGGGGGGGGGGGTCCAAGGCAGAGAGGTTCAATAAGCAGTTGTCAGCCAGGAGCGAGACAGGCCTGAGGACTGAGGTTGTACATGGCAATTGAAGTCGTGGGCCAGGTTGAGATAACTCAGAGAGAGTGACACTGAAAAGGTTGCTGGGAGCAGAGCCCGACATTTGAAGGAAAATCTCTTTATAGGCAGAGACACGGAACAAAACATAGCTCCAATGAATTCTTTTTTTGTTCTGTAAACCCATCTATACCTGTATTCTCTTTGCCCCTAGGGCTCTTACGAAAAACCCTCTTCTCGTGTACAAATGGGCAGATTTCAGACCTGCACTCCTGGATTCTCCCTTTCATCCCTGTTCATGCCTTCCCAGACACAGAAGGCCATGCACAGGGGCTTTACAATGTTCCTGGGCTCCAGCGCCCACATTTCTTCAAGCAGAGCAGTCCCCGTCTCATTGGTTGGGAACATTCGAGTCTGCATACAGCTGTGTTTCACGGCAGTAAGTGCCCTGCCGTCTAAACTGGGCCAGCGCTCGCAAGCAGCATCTCCACTGGCCCAGAAAGGCCTCAGTGCTACTTGTCTGGGCAATCTCCCTGACCTCCTTTCTCCACATCCTTCTCTCTCCATTCAGTCCTGACCTGTTCTTACCCACTCTCTTCTTTCTGGTTCTCCTACTCAGATTTTGGCCCCATCAGGAGGCAGCCTTCCTGATTCTCCTTCTGGCATTTGAACCTTAGCTTAATTTTACGGTTTCAGGATTACAGAACCTCGGCCCTACTCTCCAGCTTTTGCACTTATTGTTCTCTCTGCCTACAGCACCCTTTTGGAAGAAGCCACCAGGTCTGCCTGACTCAACTTTCAAAGCAGTTCTGCAGGATGTTTGTATACCTGAGATAGTTTCATTTTATGTACCACATGAATCGTAAAGGACTGTTTACTGGCCTGTGTCTCTCTTTTTGACCATGAACTCTTGTGAATAGGCACCCTGATTTATTTATTTCAGGATCCCCAGCACCTAGCAATACGTGGTTTAATAAATACTTTTGTTGAACTGAACTGAACCTTTCTAGATTGCGTCTCTATGTCTTCACCCTGACAGCTACCGTAGGTGAGCTGGCACAAGCAGGAGGGTTTTTCTCCTGACAAGCAGTGCACTAATTAGCAACAGGTGACTAGCAGTGCGCAGGCCCACGTGATTTGCTTACATAACAAACCTTTTTTCCTCCAACTCCATTAGCTGCCTCCAGGCATTATGCTAAAGCCCCAGTGGCCTCATCTCCACCTGCCAGAGGCTGCAGGGGGACCACAGATCTCTGCCTCCCTGACAGATACCTGTCTTTGGTATCACATGTCTTACTTGACAACTTGAGCTAGGCAGAAAGGAATTGCCTGTCTTGGAATGTTTTGGCAGGCCTGGAACCCAGATGGAGAGAGCCAGACGAAATGTTTGGCTGAGGGAAGGGACGGAAGGAGTGGGGCTAAAAGGTAACTGAGCGCATAAAGGGGTTGCCAGGGGTACAAAATTCCATTTTCCCTGAGGGTGGGGCAGGGAAGCAGTGTTGAGAAACGCTAGATTAATGGAACTTGAAAATGAAAAGGAAATGGGGAAGAATGTGAGCAGTCTTAGCTGTTATTCACCTACCGCGTGTTGCCCTTTGAGCTCTCATTTCCAAAGGGAAAGACCAGCTGGTGCAGGTCTTAAGGACACTTCTCAGTTACGTTGCCAACTGAGACAGCTCAGAGGAGCCAAGTGCGACCAGAGCCCAGTCCCCCCACAGCTCTTTGTTTACGTGGCTGCATTTCCCCCAGCCTAGAAAAAAAGGAAGATCGAGTCGATCAAATTACTTTCTGGCGCTGTTTCTCCTCACTCCCATGGTTAGAATAGTTGACCCAATAATGTATATAATAACCCTGGAGACATTGAACTATGTGTCACAGAAGCCCTGCACATTCTTGCAAAGAATGTTTAAATACCAAAGCCAAACATCGATTGATAAATAGCAAAAGGGTGAAATAGTTAATACCGTCATAGTTCAGAATACTTCATAGTTCTGCGAAAGCGGTGGTTCTCAAACAAGCTTGCCTGGGCATCAACGGAAGGCTTTGTTAAAATGTAAGTTGCTGGCTCCACGCCTACAGTTTCTGCTACTTTATGTCTGGGGTCAGGTAGACAATTTGCACTTCTAGATTCTGAGCTGAGTTGTTGCTGCTGGTCCAAGGAACCACTGATTTTTTTTTCTTACAGCTAAAGTAACTTATTTAGAGAGCTAAAAACAAACAAATAAAAAAAACAGAAACAAAATGTACTATGTCAAAACCTGGCCTCAGGCCAGTTACAAATAGAAGACCTCTGGACACTTTTCATTGCCCTTGGCCACCCTCTTGCAGAAGCATCCGAGGTCAAGGAGAAATGACTCTTCCAAGGAGGTGCTGTGGGATCAACAGCCTTTCCCTTTCTTGGCTCCACATTGTGACCACACATCCAGCCTCCCGGTGCACAGCTAAGTGAAGATAAATGTTGGGTGCAGTATGTCTAACACCATGGGGTTTGGAGGTTAGAAGGCTCAGCTAGTGTTATTTCCAGGCCTTTCTAGTTTCTTGCTCTTCTCTACTCCTCCAACCCCTACTTCGAGTCTAGACTCTTCTAAAGCAGATGTTAAAAGCCAGTGCTTCTCCTTGAACAATTTCCCCCAAGAACACATGAACTGCTCTGTGGAAACTGAGTTATTGCTTGTATCTTTAATTTCCTGGATGAGTCAGGATAATTTTCTGCCTGGGCTCTTGGTCTACCCTTAGATTCACTCCAATATCATTCTCCCATAGGCTCCAACAGTCTTAGTTTTGACCCACCAGATTTCCGGAATAGGACTCCGCCATCTCTTCCCCAGTCCGAGATGACAGCACTGGGCTCAGCTCCTCCAGACAGTTCTCATGCCTGCGCCATTGAGCTGCCTCACAGCTGCCATGGCCTACTTTAGACCACTTCGCAGTATAAGGAAGCGTCTCTCCCCTGGGATGATCTCTCACTTTCTAGGCAATAACCTCAATCCAGTGCAACCCTGCCCCACCCCCACTCCCTTAGGCAGTGTTAAATTTGGTGGAGGGAAGAGGATGAAGGGGTGAGGTAAGGGGGTGGGAGGATGGGAGACGTGCAGATCGTTTGCTAATGAAATATTCATCATAGGGAAAAGTAGATTCTGGTTCTCCTTCCTTTACTCTTAAAAAATGCAATTTGGGATGAAGTTCCTTAATCAGTTCTACATTTATGGTCTGTCTTAATCAGGCTCTGACTACCATTGCCAAGCCATCAACCCTGTAACTACAGGCTGTGTTTTAGTGAGAGAAACATACATTGCTTAGCAGGCTATTTTAGTTTTATACTGTTTAAAATATTTGTTGAAGGAAAGAATGTTTTACTCTCATGTGATTCCATGGGCCTTAGCCTAGCTGTATAACGAATTCATAATAGCAATATCATACCCCACGTAGCTTCACCTCAGAAAATGTCCTAAATTAAAAAAGTATTTTTGAGGTCAAAAAGGTAAAACCTACAAAACATATTTTTTTTTTTTTTTTTTTTTTTTAAAGATTTTATGAGTGAAGGGGAACAGGACTTTATTGGGGAACAGTGTGTACTTCCAGGACTTTTTTTCCCCAAGTCAAGTTGTTCTGCTTTCAATCTTAGTTGTGGAGGGTGCCGTTCAGCTTCAAGTTGTTGTCCTTTCAGTCTTAGTTGTGGAGGGTGCAGCTCAGCTCCAGGTCCAGTTGCCGTTGCTAGTTGCAGGGGGCACAGCCCACCATCCCTTGTGGGAGTCGAGGAATCAAACTGTCAACCTTCTGGTTGAGAGCCCACGCTCCAACCAACTGAGCCATCCAGGAGGCAGCTCAGCTCAAGGTGCCGTGCTCAATTTTAGTTGCAGGGGGGCGGAGCCCACCATCCCTTGCAGGACCATCAACCTTGTGGTTGAGAGCCCACTGGCCATGTGGGAATCGAACCGGCAGCCTTCGGAGTTAGGAGCACGGAGCTCCAACCGCCTGAGCCACGGGGCTGGCCGTACAAAACATTTTTGACCTCCACAGAGAAGTTCAGGGCCTGCTCCCCTTACTCATGTATAGAGAGAGTAATTCTCTCCTGGAGGAAAATGACAGGTCGTAAAACAGGGCTTGCACGATCTGCGTAACTCAACACAAGTGCTCTGTCATTCTTTTCCTAACCCACAGCTTTTCTGGGATTGTATGTTGGCGTCCTCAGTAAGGCTCCAGGATGGAGTTATGCTGTTTCTTAACTCTGATCACACAGACAATTGTTAGGACTCACTCGTGAAGCAACAGTTGAAGCTGGGGCAGCAGAGTCCAAGGTTTGGCTTGGGATCTGATTCAAGGACAAAAGTCTCCATGCCATCTGAGCAAATACCAAGAACTGGTCACTGCCGCGTGCCATTCACGGCTCACATCTGGGGGTTAAGAAATCCAAACTCAGAGCCAAAGATGTCATTCTGGCTGGTCATGAATGCTGTCATTGAGAGGCACTGCAG
This sequence comes from Rhinolophus sinicus, assembly GCF_057876585.1. Taxonomy (NCBI): domain Eukaryota; kingdom Metazoa; phylum Chordata; class Mammalia; order Chiroptera; family Rhinolophidae; genus Rhinolophus; species Rhinolophus sinicus. Next base: position 164,785,727 of record NC_142502.1, read on the forward strand.
TGAGTGTGGAAATCCAGCCAGCAGCTAACCAAATACAAAGGAGTCACTCAGGCGCAGCGGTCACCCTCCTCCTCTCCAGCCCTCCTGCGCGGGAGGGGACCCAGCTAGGGGTTGCTGGATGATCATGTCTGGACAGTTTGAATCAGAACCATCGCAGAAACAACAGAGTGATGACTGACAGAAGCCCCCCAGCACTGTGCCGCAGGGTGGTCAGCCCGGGCCAGGCCTCCACAGTTTGGGGCTTCACTTGCTCAAGTTGCTCCCTCATAAATGGCAGAGTGAGGTTACTATAGGCTGAGTGTGTGACTTCCCCATTTGCAGATTCACCAACGGGGTCAGTGACCGCTGCTCTCAATAAAGGGCTTTGCTGAGAAGGATACACTGCATTCTGGAAATAAAACTCCTTTTAAAATTTCCACCTCATTCTGAACTCAAGGTAGGGGGGTGGGACTTGGTGATACCAACCAGGAAAATTAAAGGCAAAAAGGAAAAGTTGGGGAAGCACTTCTTTAAAGGTATTTACAGCAAAAATAATTTTCTGTACTTTTCCAATTGAGCTCTTCAGGTCCCAAGTTGTTTTTCTTTCTGATTCTGTGGCACGTGCTTTTAGGCTCCCCTCTACAGTAGGGTGGACACTTGGGAAATCATGGAGTCAGGGGTTTTTCTGGGTCACAACAAACAAAGCAATCCAAATGATTGTTTGTGGAACAGGTCATTATGATTGTCTTTCTTTTCTTGGGGGGAAATTGAGGCAGGAGGGAGTTACAGGACGTCCCACAGTACAAGCACCCCTTAGTAGAAGGTCAGGAACCACGACTGAGGGAGGAGGAGTCCTGGACCCCCAAGCTTCCCTTCCCAACGTCCGCAGCAAGGGCTTCATTCCTACATGCACAGGAGGGCTGTGGGAGCCCACAAAATGCGCTTCTGGCCAGAGAAATGCGTTGCTCTTAATAATAACAGACATTCACTGAGCATTTACTATATGCATTGTTCTAAGCACTTGACATTCGTTAACTTAATTAACAACCCTATAAAGCGGGAGCTGATATTATCATCCTCATTTTACAGATGAGAAAACCGAGGCACAAAAAGGCTAAGTGATTTGTTAGAGGTCAACCTTGTAGGAAGTGTCAGAGCCATGATCTGAACCCAATCAAGTTGGACTCCAGAGTCAGCACTCTCAACTTCCACATTCTGCCGTCTCATGCCTTCGCTGTCTGAGTGTTAGGACGACTATTTTTCTAGTGCATTGAATGAGCCTAAGTGGGTGCACTTGCATTATCACATTTAATTTCTTGGTACAACAGCCCTAAGAGGTAGGTAGATTGAGTAATATTGTCCCCGTCAGATGCTGAGGAGACTGAGACAGAGGTCAAGCACCGTTCTTAAAGTCACCTGACTAGCTAGTAATAAACTACTCAGGGCTCATGATTTTGAAGAAATGTTTGCTCCATTGACCCACTGGCATTAATCCTGTGAGTTGGATGAGGAAGGAGCAGTCATGCCCTGACACTGAACTCAGGGTGGCTGGTGATTTCGGATCCAGGCCTTACCCATCATGACTTGCTTATAGAATAGAATGGAATAATCGTGTCTCAGTGCATTTAGGTTGCAAGGAGAAGACAGGTCTGGCTCTCCCCAGGTGATGGATGTTGACTATAAGGCCACAAGAGAAAGTGAGGAGCCATCTCCATGGTGGCACAGGGGTGCTTTATCCCAGTGCTACTGGAGCTGGCTCACGGGAGTGCTTTCGGACAATGGCCAGTCCTTATTTACATAGAGCGTTCTGTCTTCCTGTGGTTGCTCCGGCATGTTCTCTGTCAGAATCTCATATTCATCCTCCTGACAAGAGAATCGGAGGATCTGGTCACCCTCAATAAGGGGTTCTTTTTTGGATAAAGTGGCCACCTGCCACCTCCCTGGTGACCAGCCTCAGTTGGTCCAGTGTGTGGATGGCTTTTGGCCCAGGCATTTTCTGTGTTCCAGGTGGCCCTGAGCAGGATTGCAAGGCTGATTTTATTCAACATGCAGGACACTCTCCAGAGTGACGTCACTAAACCACCTCTTGGTGCTTTTGGGTTGCAAGGACAACCCAAAGGCCCCTTCCCTCAGAGAGGGGGCTCAGGGCTTGCCGGGCAGGAACTATCAGTGGTCTGTTAAACACAAAGGTACAGCTAGAAGACAACTTAGAAATCACCTTTTGATTTTATCAGAAGGCCAAGTTTAGCACCTCAAGACATTTGCTCAGAGCCATTGGAACAGTCATGACAAAGCTGGAATAGAGCCCGGCTCCCAACCCCAGGTCCAGCGCACTTTCTACTGCTCCCAGGAGATGTCAAGGAGGAGTCCACTAGATTCCATTCTGCTAGATGCAGCTAGGTGCTGCTCAGGAGTTAAAAAAAAAAAAAAAGCGGGACTTTCTTGGGCACTAACATTTCCAGATCTTCTCCCCCAGCCCCAAATCCCGCTGTCTAATTTGATGTAGACTTGGTACAGAAGGGATGAGAAGGCATGAGGAAACCCCATACAACAGAGCCAGAAATCTGTCTGTAAGAGGGAGAGATATGGGAAGGATCAAGCAAGCGGGCAGCTATCAGACACCACGTGTCTTTGAGCCAGCAGCATTGCCACCCAGGGCTGCCCAGGCTTCCTGGCACTGTCTGCAACCCCTCCATCCCCCCAGAGGGATGATCCAGCCAGAGGGCACAGAGAACCTGCTAGGCATGGAACACCAAGTAAACAGCCCCTACAAATTTCTCCGACTTGAATTTCAGCTCAATGTCTTGGGAACATCTGTCCTCTCTGGTTGGGGGAAGGGAGAGTAAGGTCGGGAAGGCTAAGATTACAATGTCCTTCTGCCTAAAGGAGGCTGCGTGGTCTAGAGGTGCAGTGTTTTCCCAAACACAGTTCCTGGGATGTTTGCTTGGGGTATTGCAAAGACAGAAGTGGGGAGAGGGGGAGACTGAGGAGGAAGCTTGTTCCCTCTACCCCATTCCTTCTGCCCCCAGTGACTCAGCTTCTACTGCTTTAAACAGTGGATTTTGCCTAAACTGTGTTTCGGGTGAAGATTCTGTGGCTAAAACTGTTTGAGAAGCACTGATCCAGTGGGAAGATGTAGGATGGGAAAGAGCGAGGTTTTAGGCTCACACCTGCCACTGCTTCAGAGTGAACTTCATCAAGGCTGCCCGTCACCAGAGCCAGACTTTGGTCATTTCCACTTTGGAGAAGGCTGACCTGAGCTCTGCCCACTGTGTCTCTCACGGGTCAAGGTAATAACCTTGGCAGGCTGCCCTTTCTCAGAAACATTCTCAGCCTTCCACCTGTACTCTCAGGCCAGCCCCATAGCTCACTGCCCCCCAGGTTCCCTCCTTCGCCTGCCATCCTGTTCCTAAAGTCTTTCTCAGATGAGCTCACAGGTGTGACACTAACTGGAAAGATAAAAAAGATGACTAAAGATCAAAGTGTTATTATCACAAAAAGTGACAAGGAAGAAGAAAGATTGGGGGCAGGGGAGAGGGCAGGAACGGGGAGGAGGGAGCCTGTGCCTGTAAACACTCTCAGGGCCACTTTTAGCAACTAACGTTTACTATCTAGTCAAACAAGCTTCATAGATTCAGTAGAAAGGGATGCGGCGTTTGAGGCAGCTCTTGCTGGCTCCGGTTAGGTAAACTACACTAATTAGCATGGTGTAGGAAGCCAGAAAAGACATAATAAGTCATCTGATTCCAAATGAGGCTCATTGAACCAATGCGCAGCTTGCCACAGTAACACACCCTGTTGGAAAGGTCAAAACCATCAAATGGAAGTTGCAGACAGGTCAGGAGTGTACGCTGACGTTCAGCCGAGGACTGACCCGTCTCCATGAAGAGGACCGGCTGAATTCCCAAACACGAGCTTGCTCTCCAAATTCCATGACGAGCATACGTAATACTCCACCTCCTCCAGCGCCTCCTTGCTGTTCTGTGCAGTTATCTATTAAAGGAAAGATGACTTTTCAACATAGCATTCTCTATGTCGTAGGTGTTCAGGTGGGGGGACTTAAGTGACTTTGGGGAGTAATGATGATGGAGATGATAAAGAGGAAATTATAAGCAGTTTAGCAAATCTGGATTTTTTAAAAGTTATTTTGGGAAAATGCCTATGCCCCCAAAATAAAGGTTATGAAAGAAAGAAACAGACCTAAACTTCCCATTAAGATTCTTAGGAACAGATGGATTTCAGCCCAAGGGGATGATAGCATAGTAATTCAACTCCCTGGTCCCCATGACTAAAAATAAGGATGATTAAAGAACAGAATCTTAGCTCCCTGTCATCCCAGACAGCCAAGCCTTGGCCCTGGGCTTGCAAATTGAGTAAGCAAGCACACTGGAGAAAAATAATTGCCTTTCTAAATATGTTGACCATTATCCACCCATTATTAAGGCAGTAAGGTGAGGACCACAAGGTCACTGTCAGATATCAGTGGATCCTTCTCTGGCTGACTGCTTTCTGGGTGGTCAGAATCCGTGCTTGAAATGACCCCCATGTAATTTTCCCTCTCAAACTTTCTGTCCACGTGTCGCTGTACGTTCTATAGCTGGTGGTGATTTGCAGGCTGGATCTCCAAATGCTGTCTGCGTTATTTGGAATGTCATCCTCATCTCACAGCCTGTTCTCTCCAACCAGGGATTTCTCCCAGGGCGTTCACTGCATTTACATTAGGTGCTCACATTGCTACAGCTGTGAGAGGAGACAGAGCCAGTGGACAGGGGAAGTTGTCACTTCAACAGCTTCTCAGACATGGCAAAATTATTCCAGCAAACCACAGAGCCCAAAGAATGTCTCCGTTATGAAGGCCAGTCAGTGGGATACATAAATCCTTAGGACTGGGAGAAGGAAAGGTGAGGGGCACTAATACAGGGCCAGGGGAAGAGAGATTTAACACCAACTCATGAGTGTGTGTGTGTGTGTGGTGTTTGGGATTCCCCTATATTAAATTATCTGAGACTTTGAAATAACAGCCATTATAATGTGTAAATTGCTCTGTGTCCCATTTGTCTTTGATTAGAGTTGTACAGTTTATAACAGCTGTTGGCCTATGTAGGTTGACTATAACCAAACTACATAGAATCCTATAAAAGGTAAGGACATATTTATTTAACTCTCCCAGAACCCCTCCTCCCCACAGGTCTACACACACACACACACACACACACACACACACACACACACACACACACCCATCTGCATGGCTTTATTATTATCTGTGTTGAGCCAGTATTTCTGCTGTACTGAGAAAAAGAACATGAGGTCTTAATGATATCTGTGTTTACCTGAGTCAGTATAGATTTTTTTTCAGAATTTGCCTCTGGTACTGAAAACTAAGAAATTGAACTTGTCCAAGGACCCCAAGGCCTGGGCAGTTGGCATTTTCAGACAACTCCTATCAACAGCTGCCAGATTCAGACTGTCTGGCATTGCTGTCAAGTTCATTTCTACCCTTGTACTATGTAAAAAAAGAGTGATGGATGGGGTGGTGCCTCCATTGCCACGCAGACCCACGATGCCAGCCGGCTCAGCAGCTTCCTTCCCGTGCATGGATCTGAGGGATGGCTGCCATCATGTGTTTTGTAGATCCTTGCTTCATCGTTCGCCCTTTTCCCGATATAGCATATATCTTAGCCTATGCCTTGTGACATCAGGGAATTTGTCTTTGACCCTGGTAGCAGGGACCCCTCTTGTACGACACCTTAGTAGCAGAGATAGGGTTAATAGCACTCACCTTAAAGGACTGTGGTAAAAATTCATTTGACAAGCCAGACCCAGAGGCAAGGGCCTGAATTAAAGGCATGAAGTTTGGCCTGGATTTGGCATATTCAGGAAATTTAGAAATTGAGATAGTTGCCAACAATGAAATGAATATTAAGAGATTTCATCTAAAAAACCCTATTGAGTGAAGCTAGCTTTGTTCACCTAGGTTTCCTGCCTTTCGCTTACAGGCATCTGGGTTAATGATGCAAATCGGGTTCCCTAATTAAGTACTTGCATTAAATTGAATTCAGTCTATGAACACTGAGAGAAATGCCTGCCCCAGGACCTGAGGTATGCAGTCATGTGTGGTGGGGGTGGGGGTGTGTATCTGGTATTAAAATGTGAGAAGGGATGTGGACATATAAAACATACTTTGTTTCCCCCAAAATAAGACGGGGTCTTATATTAATTTTTGCTCCAAAAGATGCATTAGGGCTTATGTTCAGGGGATGTCATCCTAAAAAATGATGCTAGGGCTTATTTTCCAGTTAGGTCTTATTTTCAGTGAAACACAGTACAGGTTTTTACATCCCATCCCAACTGCTCCAAAATGCTCTGCAAGCCAGCCCAGCAGGCTCTGAATTCTGACAGAGAATTCCTAGCTTCTTGAGGTCCCTACCCCCAACCCCACCCATACCCAGAAGTCCGTCTTTCCAGGGATTAGCCCTTCTCTCTGCTCCAAAGGCGCAAGGAAGGAAGATTAACACCCATAGTGTCTGTTCAAGGCCTGCCCTACCCTGGGGGGTCTTCAACTGCCAAATGAAATGTTAAAAATCCTGGGACAGTACTGTCTGCAACAAATTCTGAATTTCCTCAGAAACTGCAGCCCTGCAGACTGGCTCTGGGTGCCAGGGAGAAGCAAGTCCAGAGGAAGACCATAGCCGAAAATGTCACATCTCTTGTCCAATTATGGATTTTTTCTTTGAATTTATACAGCTCTTTGAGTTTGCCCCACAACAATTATCATTCAACAATTATAAACATCCTTTATTTTATTTCATTTTTTTAATACTTTTGTTTTTTCATTTGGGAATATTGGGGAACAGTGTGCTTCTCCCGGGCCCATCAGCTCCAAGTCGTTGTCCTTCAATCTAGTTGTGGAGGGCGCAGCTCAGCTCAGTCCAGTCGCCGTTTTCAATTTTAGTTGCAGGGAGCACAGCCCACCATCCCATGTGGGAATTGAACCAGCAACCTTGTTGTTGAGAGCTCGCACTCTAACCAACTGAGCCATCCAGCCGCCCCAACATCCTTTATTTTTAAAAACAGTTTTATTGAGATATAATTCACATATTATACAATTCACCCACTTAAAGTATAATTCAATGTTTTTTGATATATTATGATACTAATTTTTTTAAATTGTGGTAAAAATACGTAACATAAAATGTACAATTTTTACCATACTTAAATGTAAAATCAGTGGCATTGATTACATTCACAATGATATGCAACCATCATCACTATTTCCAAAACTTTTTGTCATTCCAAACAGAAACTCTGTGATCATTAAACAGTAACTCCCCATTCCCCCCTCCCCCACCCCGGGTAACTTCTAATTTACTTTCTTTCTCTATGAATTTGCCAGTTCTATATACTTCATATAAATGGAGTCATATAGCATTTGTCCTTTTGTGTCTGGATTCTTTCACTTAGCTTAATGTTTTCAAGGTTCATCCATGTTGTAGCATATGTCAGAACTTCATTCCTTTTTAAGGCTGAATAATATTTCACTGTATGTATTGGGTTGTGTCTACCTTTTGGCTATTGTGAATAATGCTGCAATGAACCTTGGCGTGCAAATATCTGTTTGAGCCCCTGCTTTTAATTCCTTTGAGTATGTACCTAGGAGTGAAACACCATCCACTTTTCACTTCCTCCCTCAGGCTGGCTGCTCACACCAAGCCAGAAAATTAACTCTGATCCTAAAAATAGACAGAGGTTTAGACGTTTAAGGGCAAGTGGACTGTAGTGTGACCACTTAGAAGTACCTGTGTGAGTCCTCTGTCTCTTCACAGCCACAAATGATATCACCCCGCCTGTTTGCAAATAGCCAAGCCCCATGGAAGGCAGTGTGAGGGGTAGTCAGACACCCTCAAGGCGGTTCCTGCTGATTCCCTTCTCCCTGAAAGAGGAGAAACAGAGCAAACACTCCGTTCTTTCTGAGGCGAGCAGCCCCTTTAGGAGGAAGCAGAGAGGAGGAGATTGGCACATGGAGCATTTTCTGAGGGCAAGGTGCTGGGGGAGGGGTTGTGTGTTTGCTTATTTAATCCTCGGGAGTATCAGTGTTTCCATTTTATGAGGAAACTGTCTCAGAGAAGGTACTCACTGCTTCAAAGACTCAGTGGCAGAAACTGAAAATGCAAAAATTAGGATACCCAAGCAGATGATGCATCTTGAGAGAAGGACACACAACACACCGTGGGAGTTCAGGACAGGGAGAGACCACGGCCGCTCTAGGCCTCCCGGGAGTTTTCATGGAGAAGGTGGGCCATGAAGCTGGATCATGAAGGATCATTGTATTTCCCCCCAAACAGGAGAGGGGTTGGGGAGGGAGCAGCAGATATAGATGCTATTGAGCAATATGAAAATTGGTTTGGAATCCTATTCTGTTATACCTGCTTAAATCCCAAAGTCCAGAAATGGCTGTCCTATACTACATTGCAGGGGGGTTCCTGGGAAGCAGACTCTGGGGTGGAGATAGGAGAGCAGGGCATTTTACAGGGAGTGCCATGTGGGTCAACACCTGTGGAAGGGAGGGGAGGAGAGAGGAAGGGAGCAGGAGTGGCCAGAGGGGGAAGCTGGACTGCAACGCTTGCCAACAAAGGTGGGTCCTTCAGTTGTCCCAGGAGTACGAGGAAGCCAGGCCTTTCTGTCCTGCATTGGATCAGTCATCAGATATGGGCTGCCCTTGGAAGGAGCAGTGACCTTGGGTGAGGCAGTAATCTTCAACCAAAATAATCCTCAAAGAGGGTTGACAGCTGAGACCTATCAGCTGACAACCTTTCCATTCCCACAGGGGGATCTGGTGGCACATCACAGGGTCCCCATGCACGGCCTCCCCAAGGGTCACCCAACTCTATTATGCATTCAAGGCTGAGGACCTTCACACCCCTTGGGCCTCTTGTCTCTCCTCATCTAGACGATTTAAAAAAAAAAAATCAGCTTGAATATGCTGAGCAGTTCACTTATGCAACATCTTTAATATTAGACAGGAAGACAAATGTATAAATTCTTATTATTAATTAATTTGATTGATTAAAAAGAATACGTTTATTCATCCAAAATGCAAAAATTTAAATACTTATATAAAATCTATTAGAAAATATAATAATGCATTCTGATATTATTATTACTTTTAAATGAGGTCCCCAAGGAAAATGTTAAGACCCCTGTAACCTTTCTGAGCAAAATTAACAAATCCCCAGTGCATTGGGCATTCAGAGACAGGAGTGGTTTTTATACCAATGGAGAAAAACATGGATAGCTGCACACCTTGCTCCAGCTACTCACATCTCTCCATTGTCCCTGGACTTTCTCCCTTCAGTGTGAGTGGTTAACTCCTAATGAGCTGGGGGACTAATCTCAATAAGCCTGTGGCTGCCTCCTGCATGTTCAAGAGAATGATCAAAGTGGGTCTTTGACAACATTCCTCTATCCATTTTTTTATTTTTTTTATTTTTGTTTTTGCAAATGACAATTAAAATCGACTTAAACAAAAGAGAAGATAATTAGCTCATGAACCTTAAAAGCCAAGTTAGCTTCAGGAATGGCTGAATCCAGGGGTTGAAAAATGTCATCAGATCCCAGCTCCTCTGTCTCTCTTGGCTTTGCCTCCAGTTGACTCCATTCTTAGATAAGTTTTTATCTTGCTGTGGAAAATGGATGTAGCAGCTTCCAGATTTTTCAGGATCATGTTCAGCAAGCCTCTTCTTTAGGATTGTCATGTGCTGCATCCAGCAAATAGGGCTAAACTTTCTCCCCTCTCCCCTTGAACATATGGACTAACCCAATTAAAGTTAGAAGCTATAGCCAGAAAAAGAGTGTGGCAGACAGTTGGTTGCATGGATTTGGTGGGGTTGGAACTCAGTATCTTCCATCCTTCATCTAGTGTGCTTTCCTATATTTCAGGAGATTCAGAGCGAATAATTACATCTCCCAGACTCTCTTGCAGCTATAATTTCATCTGTGATTTGATTCTGCCCACTGGATGCTCTCGTATAAAGCTTAGATCACTAAGTTGAAGTGGGGCCAAGATTCTTACAACAAATTCAGTTGGGAAGGTGTTTGGTTTTTCTGCAGTGGCTGCAGTGGGGTTCTCAGTGTCCAGTCTCTGGCCTTATGAGTGTCAAGTGACAGGGGGGCCATTGGTTGAGCTGGTATGAACCACAGTAGACACCATATAGTCTAGGAGCTGGCAGCAGTGCTGGTGGCTTCCCTATCATGGCCATGGCAGTGGGCTTCCAGAGTTTCTGGCTTTCTGAGCACAGGCTAGACAGCAGCTTACTTGGTAACCCAGTTCTGCATGGTGATTTTAAGACTGTTTCCTGAAGGCTCAACCCAGAATCTGCTTCTTCAGCTCCCACAACAATTTTGTTGACCAGTTTATACCCTGAAACAAATTCCTTCTGCTTCATTTAGCAACAATAAACTCCATTTTCTGTATCCGAACCCTTTCACCAGCCCCTCAGCAATCTCCTCTGTGCTGCCGCCTTGCACCACTGCCCCCCACTTCTTCCTTGCTGGAAGCACCCACTCCCACTAGAGAGGATGGAAATCTCTTCCAGCACCTTTTGCAGCTGGGTCTATATTGGGCATGTGTGTGTGAGGAGGGGAGCATTTCTGGACAAGCTTTCTATCCTAATAAAAAGAGGCGTTTAAGAAAAACCTTCCCTTCTGCTTTTGGATGTGGTTGGGAGAGAATGTGCTGTGGATACTGAAGCAGCCCTTGTGCAACCCTGAGGACATAAGCCAACTGATGTGCCACTACATTCACAAACCTTGCAATTGGAAATTGTACGGGCATTTTCTATTGTTTAAGCCACTTTCACTAAGTTGTGTGATTTACCTGAAGCTGGAAGTGTCTTGAGATAGATAGATAGATAGATAGATAGATAGATAGATAGATAGATAGATAGATAGATGATAGATAGATAGATAGATAGATAGATAGATGATAGATAGATAGATAGATAGATAGATGATAGATAGATAGATAGATAGATGATAGATAGATAGATAGATAGATGATAGATAGATAGATGATAGATAGATAGATAGATAGATAGATAGATAGATAGATAGATAGATAGATAGATAGATAGATAGATAATCTTTTTTTGGGGAGATTCAGACATTCATCATTTGGCTTCTCTAGTGCTGAATACATCAAGATTGGCAGAGGGGAGGGTGGTCGTGACTCTTTTTGCTGGTTGACATGAGTGGTGCCCCTCATACCTGCCATCCTCAATTACATTTCATGAAATACTATAGCTCTTATAGATGCCTTTTCGAAGTTTCTTATGTCTATTTTTATGTGAACATACAAAATCTTCCAGGCGGTAAGGCAAATATTATTTGTCTTGTATTTGTGATGAGAAATCTAGGGCAGAGACGAATTGCTGGGCCAATCTCACACAGCTAATTAAAAAGGTACAGAGTTGTGACAACTGCTCTAGTTTTATTTCCACTACACTGCACTGCTGCTGCGACACTTTGGCAAAATTATCTGTTAAAAAACAGAAAAATTAAGTGCCTAGCAGGGAAACAGCCTGTGGGTTGTTTCTCTCCCTGACCACTCGATCTTGCCTTTGGCCACTCACCACCTGTTTGGCCTCCTCTAAATCGCTGGGAGAAAGGGACAGTCACCAGACCAGGGGTTCAAACAGCACTAGGTGAAAAATGCAACTATCTCAGCGTCACACCCAACTGAGCGAGGCTCCTTCACAAACTACTATTGTTGCCAGGAGAGAGGCCGAGGGCCTAGTTCATCCTTTCACACAGGGCCTTGGGTCCTGGGTCACTGACCACACAGGGCCCCCTCACTCCAGTCAGTTGTGGGCTGACAGGATGGCATGAGCCAAGGGTCAGATGGTCTAACACCCAGGCTCCTGGGCCCAGCCCTTTGTCAGGAGGCAGTTTCTATAGAAAGGGCTGGCCGGGGGTGATAGGAGCCATGAAGCTTGTCTATCAATCCCCTTCCTGGGTTTTGATCTGGTGATCTCCCTCAACTGTGGAATTTTCTGGGCAGTTGTGTCTTTGCCAGACTCATGACTTAGTTTTGAGCATGGATTTTACTTCTAGGACATTGTCCTGGGTTATGGCTGGATGTGACCTTTTCCACTCTTGGGCCTTGCCTCATTCTCCATTACGTCTCCTGGGCCTAACACACAGGAGATGCCAAATTGTTGAGAATTTTGTAGATGACACCACTGTGGTTCTAACTTTGTTTGCTTGAAGGGAGACAAATCAAAAGGAGGATTTAAAACACTTACTAACTTCCTTTCTAAATCACTCCAAACCCTTTCTAGCACCTGATGGCTTCATATTCAATATGTTCTTCCTGGTCCCTAAAACTGCAAGTTCTTCAGCTCAGCTTTGGATGATGGGCCCGTGTGGGGTTGAGTGTAAAGAGCATGGAGGAGACCCTCTTCCCTGTGGCCCTACAAAGTCAAAGGAGGCTACAGACAAATTGTGAACCCAAATGAACATGAAACCTAATAGGATTTGGCCACTGGGTGGAATTAGACTATTTTTAGATGAACTATTTTAATATTATCCCCACCTGCTTTGCATTCATATTTTTAATACTTCCCTGAAACTTACATTTGTTGATAGTTTGCCTTATTTCATTCCAAACTGCTGTGAAAGGTATGATCTGAGCACCTGCCTTCTGAGTTATTGTGGGACCAAATGCTGATTCGTAGACCAGCTCTCCTGCTGTTGATGTACATTAGAGTGCAGTTTTAGCGTGCTAATCAACTAGGCTGTACTTCCTGTGTTATATAGCTATGCTTGATACTAAGTCCAGAAGTAGAATTAGGGTGGGGATATTTGTGCTCAGTAAGGTATTTTGAATGAATAAATAAATGGCTAAGAAAATGGGGAAGTACTCTAGTTCAGGTTCTCTGTGGCATCTTGTTTTTCCTCTCTGGACTCCGCTTCCCCCATTGGTGGCCTCATGGTGTCCCCTGGCTACCTCGAGTCTCTCCCCTTTGGCATACTATCCAGGCCTGCCACTCAGCATTCTATTTTCAAGTGGGATTCTTGGAGAATGGGATGGTTAGCCTGAGGGATGGAATCCTCTAAGGGTAAATTTCCAGACACTGGCAAACTGGTCAGAGGACAATATTTGGTGGGGGTGGGGCAGGGTGAGGTGGGCGACAGCAGGAAAACTTTCTGGGAACCCAGCTCTATTAGGCTGGCCCTTACTGAAACCCAAGCCCCAGCCAGTGGAAGCAATGGTACTTATCCAATCCTTTATCTGGATGAGCTAAGCAAAGGGAAAAATATATTTGCAGATGGGGAAATCTGAGACCTGAAGAACTGCCCCTCATGGAGTGGGAGTAGAAGAACCAGAAGATATCAAGTCATTAGATCCCAATTTAGATTATAGGGCAGGTCTGCAAAGTTTAAAAACATATATGCTAGGATGGATGTGCCCACGTGAGGCCTTCCTATAATGGAGGCAGATCACTTGTTTCAGTGATTCTACCACAAATTTTTCTTTCTTTCTTTCTTTCTTTCTTTCTTTCTTTCTTTCTTTCTTTCTTTCTTTCTTTCTTTCTTTCTTTCTTTCTTTCTTTCTTTCTTTCTTTCTTTCTTTCTTTCTTCCTTCCTTCCTTCCCTCCCTCCCTCCCTCCCTCCCTCCCTCCCGCCCTCCCTCCCTCCCGCCCTCTCTCTCTCTCTTTCTTTCTTTACCTTCAAGTCAGTCTAGAAGACACACAAGAAAAGTCATTATTAAGATGTCATTTGAAAAATCAGGGCGGAGGGAATTCCTCAGCATGAGGATTAGCCTCAGTCATTACTTCTTTGCAACAAAAAAACTTTTTAAAAACAGCACTATTGAGATAATTGACATACAATAAGTGCTCATATTTAAGTGTGCATTTTGATGAGTTCTGACTTTCATAAAACCATTGCTACAATCCAGGTAATAAACGCATCCATCACCCCCAAAAGTTTCCATGTGCCCTTTGTCTTCCAGTCCCCCATCCCATGCCCCCACCTACCCTGTCCTAGGCAACCACTGATCTGATTATAGCAAATGACATTTTATCTTTTTTAAAAAATCACATTTTTCCTAAAAAAGATGAGAATGTTCTAGCTTTGGGGTTATGGTCACGAAAGGAGTTCCCCAAAAGAAGTCCGGTAGTTCTTGGTAGTGGCACCTCTGTAGGAAACAATGTTTAGCTTCCAAGGAAGGGACAATATTCATTTGGATATGTAATTCCCGTCATGGCTTTTGAAGAATTAACCACATTAGTTTATATTTTATCTTGTCTTTTTTGATATTCTTTAGTAGGAATCTACTAACCGAAATTAATTGGCCGGTTCTATAAGAGCTGTGTTAAAGCCGTCATCTGTGAAAGTAACAATTGTGGTCTATATTCCAATGGTGTCATCTGAGGAGTTCCAAACAGCCTGCAGAACATACTGTTTATCTCCTCACTCTGTCTTCCATGAGGGAATAACTCCCTTTTCCCCTAAGCTTACTTCCTGTGCCCCCAAATTCAACCCATCACCAATTTGTGTCAATCCTGTCCTCACAGTAGCTAACAATTTCATCCCATTCTTTCCGTGGCTTCTGTCAGTCACTTAGGGCCGGCCATCTACATTTCTCACTTGGATTACTCTGTACCTGTCAGCCTCTTCATCGATTCTTTCTTCCAGTCTTTCCTTCTTTTCATCCTCTATGTAGCAATGGAAACTTTATGAAAGAGAAATCCAGCCACATCATTCCTCTGCTTCAAATATTAAAATCGGTGGCTCTGTGATGTGGCTCCTATCTACTTCTCCAGAGCCTCCCCTCTCATATAGCCCATGTCCCCAAACCCATCCTGCTTTGTGGGTTGCAACCAGGAAAGATTTTAATAGTGTTACAAAGAGTAGAGTGGCATCCACAGTTCTGCCAATTCTGTCCCCATTTCCTAAGTCACCTTCCAAATGTACCAAAAAGCTTGAGGACCCTTGAATGCACCATCCACCATCCTGCTTGTGCCGTTATGGCTGTTACTTCCTCTGCTGAGATTCCCCTTCATCCTTCCCCTTATTCCAGGAAAATCGTTAAGTTGTTACCTCTCTCCTTGGCGACACTCTTACTACCATCATAACATGGACCATTGTGGGTAGTAATTTTTTGATTGGTCACTGATGTTGAGGGCTTGGATGACCTCTATTTTTCGTTACAGAATCCCTGCACTTGGCACTTCTGCTTGTGGATGGAATACACCAATACAATTTCTCTTATCCCTAAATCAACATCCAAAAACCTCTAGGACTATGTCACTGGTGAGGAGGTTTTAACAAGTCAGAAATCACTGGTACTTGATGCAAAGTATTTGTAGCCTGACACTTACAAATGCTGTCCACTTACTGCTTTATTATCTGCCAGGAACACTCTTCTTCCAGAGAGTGACATGCCTCATTCCCTTACCTCCTTCAGGTCTCTGTATCTTGATTACCAAAGCCTTCCCTGCCCACTCCATCTAAAATAGTAGCGGCCCACCCCCAGCAATCCCTGTTCTCCTACATCCTGCTTTCCGCCCCCCTCCTTTACACTTATTACCATTTGACATACTACATATATTTACTTATGAATTTGTTTATTGTCTGTTTATTTGTTATCATGAGAATGTAAGCTCCACAAGGACAGGAATTCTTTTGTTTTGTTTCCCGCTTCGTCCCTAGTGCCTGGACAGTACCTGATGCGTAGTAGGTGCTTCTATACATGTGTTGAAAGACTGAATGTGCACAGAGAACAGTGTATATCACTGAGGCACGGTGCTATGCATTTCAGTTTCAGTATGATAGAGTGAATGCAGTAATAGCTTGTATGCAGGAACAGTCTGTGGTCATGGGGATGGTTTAGAGAGTTCCAAGAATGAAAGCAGCCTCTCTCAGCCTCAAGCAATATAAAAAATATATTTTAAAAAGGCTCTTACCCTGTGTCTGGAATACTAATAATGTATGTGAAGAAACAAGATCAGAGCAAACAGAGAAAAATGAATTCTAATAAATCAGAGCGAGACAGAGAGAGGAAGAGAAAGGGGCGCTCGACCACACCAACCTTTTGATGCTACCAGCAGATCTTGGATGTTTGCTCTGAATTCTGTAAAACCGACTGTACCAACCTGTGAGAAAAAGCAAATGGCAAAGACAAGGTGAAAGCTGGGGTTTTATTTTAAGAAGCAATCCGAGGGTGATGGGTGATTTCGCTGAGATGCAGCTCAAGTTCGCGGGAGCTCTGAGCATGCGATCTGTGGACCTGGATCTTGGCTTCACCCCCAGCTGGCCCCAGGGCTCAGGCCAAGCTGCTGCTTCCTCTGGGCCTCAGCTTCTTCAGGCCGGAGAGGGAGGGAGTTGGTGAAAACTGATTTGCGGGTTCTCTTCCACCTACAAAGTGCTGTGATGCTGCATTTTGACAGGATTTTCAATTTGTCCTCAGTAATGAAGAGATTCAATTAACCAGGACATTAAATTCCCTGAGCATTCTGGTTAATTGTTTCTTTATTAAAATAGCCCCACATTTTGTTTATTGCATTTTTTAAAAAAATTATTTTTGCATTATTTTACAACTGTGAGGAATATAAAAGCATTTAACTCTAACAGCTAGAGGTTTGGCTAACAATTATTCCTTAGAGCAGAGGAATTTTGACAGTGACCCATGGTTAAAAAATATAAACCTTTTAATCACACACACACACACACACACACACACACACACACACACTGGTTTTACTTCTAATTCACACCATTTGAATTATCTTTGGCATCTTCTGAGACGTGACCCGAGGCAGCACTGGACCAGGGGTTAGAGTTTCTGATTCTAGTCTGGGTTCTGTTACTACCTGGCTGTGTGATCTTAGATAAATCACTTAACATTTCTGAGCATTAGGGAAGGATTTGAGGAGATGGTATATGAAGTTACACTGCATATCAAGATAAGTAGTCCTATTATCTTTCTTGGTGTTTATTTTCCTCATCATGCTTCTTCCTCTATATCCCTGTTACATCTTAGTTTCCTTTCTTCTCTCTCTTCCCCTCCCTCCTTTCCTTTCTGTCTTTAAATTATGAAGGGGGTCTTAGTATCTTGGAAACCCAGCTCCTCCTTTCTTGAACAAAGCAAATCAAGAAAAGCATCTGCACTGTGATTCTTTTACAAAGACCAACATTTTGAGACATTTAAACCTAGCGCGTGACTAGAAGTAAGGAAGTGAGCAGATGGTTCATTGGTTGGCATAGGGACCCTCCAGGCATCCCTCTTGTGGGCAAGGCCCTTTGCTCCTTGACTCTGCTCAAGTAGAAGGGGACAGATTTCTGATAGACACTGCCTGTGATTGCCACCCTGTTAGGACCAGACCATTGATGATCAGAGAGGATCGTCCTCTTGGAGGTCTGTCAAAGCTTCTGCTAACTGAGCCAAATTCAAATGATCCATAGTGATTTCTTCCTTTCTGATAAGTAACAAAGGAGCAGGCAGATAAATTTGAATTTCAGATTTTTTTAAATTGGGGAATATTGGGGAACAGTGTGTTTTTCCAGGACCCATCAGCTCCAAATCAAGTCGTTGTTTTCTATCTAGTTGTGGAGGGCACAGCTCATTGGCCCATGTGGGAATTGAACCGGCGACCTTGGTGTTATGAGCACTGCGCTCTAACCAAGTGAGCCAACCGGCCGCCCCTGATTTTTTTTATATCCCCATAAATTGCACTTATTCCAGGATGAAAAAATCTGGTGTGACAGACTATTAAAGATGCTCCTGGTCTTAGCTAGGTCCCCAGGTGAACTAGAAGTGTTATGTACCCCTATATCCTAAAGAGACATGCTAGGACTTGCTAAAAGATACCCTCAAAAACCCTAGCCCATCATCCACCCTTGTCCCACATACAGGAGAAGGAAAAAGTGGCAGAAAGTTGGATGAGAGGTGTTGACCCAGTGGGTAGGGTGCTGTGTGCCTCTCCCTTGCCATGTACCTCCAGTGAGTGATGGGGGTTTGAGAAAACCATTAATACAGAAGGGGGTACAATCATAAGGGGAAGCTGACATCTCCAGTTGCCCCTCTCGTGCAGCTTGACTGACATGTGGAAACATGTTGCTACTAGAGAGACCTGGACAATATTCTTGGTGGTAGCTTGCAATTCCAGAGTGTGGTAGATACCAGTGGAAGAGGGTCTTGCTTGAGTTGCCTCAAAAAGTCTAGCCCCAGGAACTGGCCTGTAAGGACAAGGTAATATTTGCTCACCATCGTTTAATTAATGAGAGACACAACTGTGCTTTGAATCCCGGGCTTCTGAGTGCAAATCTAGAGCTCTTTCTACTCACTCTCTGCTTTCATTATTCGTGGCTTATTTCATAGTGTTCAGTCTGGGCTTGAAGCTGAGGGTGAGGAAATGGGTCTCGTTCCTCCTTAACTCCCGCAAAGTGTGTGCTCTCTGGTGCGGGCTTGTTTGTTCTTTTGATTGATGGAGGGAAAGAAGGGAGAAAAGAAGAGGAGGAAGGAAAACGTGGTATGTTCTCAAGTGGGAATTGGCAACTAAAACTCTCAAAAGACGTACAACTTTCTCTTCCGGTGCGTGTCTTCCAGCTTTGACGTTATTCATCCCCAGCTGAGATAACCAGTCCTGAGCAAGGTGCTCAATAAATATTATTCATCAATATTAATCACTGGTCATCCTTGAGTTAAATGCCATTGACCAGGCACTGTAGCCAGGGAACTGCTTGGGGCCTCGGGCACAATAGAAAGGAAAAAAGAAAAACCAGGTACCTGGGAGGTTTCCCCCATTGTCTCTGATCGTTAGGAGTTCCTTTTCTGCGTTGAGCCTGAAGTAGAGTGCTCCCGCTGTTGCCCTCACAGTCTGTGCCCCACTGTCTGGGCTTGGCGCTGATTTGAGTGCAGACAGGGGAATATTGGAGGAAAACATAATAGCAATCTCACCACCAGTCTGGTAGTGCTTTACATTCGGGGCTTTTTTCGGGTTTACTTGCTACTGTTAACTTTTCAGAGTTCTCAAATACCTGCTCCGTGCATTCAGTGGGAGAGACAGAGTTGTCCCAACCTGAGTCGGGAGAGCAGGGTTTCATACTCCCTCACCCGCCTTCGTTGGCTGAGGGCCACCAGTGGGGGCTTAAATTCCCAGCCACTTTCAGCTATTCTAGATGTGGGCAAAGTAGGTTTCAGTAGCCCAAGAACAGTCCTGTAAAACAGAGAAAACATCCTGAAGAGAGGGCACAGAGCCCATCAAAAGGGATCTAAGAGAATCTGGGGCGGGGGTGGGGGGTGGGCACCAAGACCATCTACGCCAGGGGCAGGCCCAAGTTGGGGAGATCCTAAAACAGACTGTGGCCAGGTGACCCCAAAACCCTCAGTTGTTCACCTAGGCGTGGGGTGGGTGGGGGAGACCTGTGGATCTGTTCTACCCACTCCAGCCACCATGATGGTGACCGTCATTTTGCTTTGTGTCCACCTTCAGGTTGAACTGCGACAGATGAAATGCCCACAGAGGCTTTTGATTTTGGTGGTAAAATGATTTAAAAGCCCCTCCTGGCTTTTGAAAGAATTATTTCTGGTTTGAATGTGCCTCAGGAGACTCTTGCTCTTTCTTAGAGCCCTTCGCTTAATGCTTCTCCCCGTCTCCTTTTATCAGGCATCTCTCCAGCTGTCCCAGCTGCTGTCAGAAATTCTTCTTGGAATTTGGCTGTTTAGCTGACTTGCCCTCCACATATGTGGGTTATGTTTGGATGTGGGAAAACAGCCTTCTCGGTGGTGTCACATGGCACTCCAAATGATGTACCACGGTGGAAACCCCTGATAAAAAGGGCCTCGGCAGGCCTTGTGAGAGATCAGCGTTCAGGTGTGTGTGGTCCTGGGTGTACCCCAAGCAAAACCATCAAGCTGATACCTGAGCTGTGGTAGGAAAGATGGGAATGACCCTTACACTACAATAGAGTGACCTCAGATCTCCCACTTGCTTGAGTTTTTTGTTTGGTTTGGTTTTGGTGTTGGTGTTTGTTGGCTTGGTGCTTGTGCAAACACAAATCTGAAGGACTGACAACCATTCTTTAAAACTATCCATAAACACCAGCTTTGCAGTCCAAAGGTCAACTTTGATTCCAGCTTTCTGCACCTTTCCTAGGGCTCAGTATGGCGTGTTATTCATTTTATTTCCAGATATGGAAACACAATTCCAAGCAGCTTGGGCAAAAGGAGAAGCCAGGCATGGGGCTGAATTACACTGTGGAAAGGGCAGGATGCAACCAGACCAAGAACCTGGAATCAGGGACTGAAATCCTGCCAGGTTCTCGCTCCTACTGTTGTTCTGCTCTTTCCCACTGTGCCTGCACTTTGTCCTCTGTCACTGCAGACCAGCGTCTTCCAAGGTGACAGACAGGTTGCTGACAGCGCAGGTGAATGACATCTTAGTTCTTGTCACTGGAGATATACCGACCCCCTTTCTTGGTTCCAGCATGAAAAATGCTGGGAAGAACTTTGCCTCTCCCAGCTGTGTCAGTGCTTCCTCTACCCTGGACAAATCAGCTGGGGAGGTGGGGTTCATGGAAGAACATGGAAGCTCCTGAGGTACATGTGGGGGTAGGGAAGGACAAACCATTCATTCATTCATTCATTCATTCACTCATTCATTCATCCAACAAATTTTTGTTGAGCAAAACAGAGGCTGAGTGGGGGGCCTCGGTCTTCACTGATTAGGGAGAGGTGACCCGGAGGTTGGTAGATGAAGGTGAGGGTGCCAAGTACTCTGCAAAGCACCAGAGGCAGGAAGAAATGAGGAGCTTGTATCAGACTATAAATCAGCAGTGCCTTCGCAATAGAGTCCTGCTATGAAAAAATGCCAGTTGGATTACACAGTATATTTAATAATGTAGTTGCTTTACATTCTGGTGCAAGTTCCTTATCTCATTGTAAAGCGGTGGCTGTTTGAGCACCAGCAGTGGGTCTGCAGACCACTCTTTGAGTAGCTTTGGCTCAGAGAAATTCTTGTTCATATTCCATAGGAGACATGTACAAGAATGTTCTTAATAGCTTTGTTTATAATAACTAAAAAAGGAAACAACGGACTAGAGAAGTAATCTTGGTATATTCATACGGTGGAATCCTGCATAACAGAGAAAGTGAATGAACTTCAGCTACACATATTGGCACGTAACACACGTATCAATATGGATGAATTTCAGAAATACTGTTTGAGTATAAAAAGCAAATTGAGAAGACTATAACTAGAATGATTTCATTATGAGCAGTT
The DNA here is from genome assembly GCF_057876585.1 of Rhinolophus sinicus. Lineage (NCBI taxonomy): Eukaryota > Metazoa > Chordata > Mammalia > Chiroptera > Rhinolophidae > Rhinolophus > Rhinolophus sinicus. The sequence continues at coordinate 164,806,993 of NC_142502.1, forward strand.
CAAAACCAGGCATTTAATTAAACAATATTCTGGCGGTTAGGGATCCATTACAAATACATGAAACTGTAAAGAAAAGCAAGGGAGTGAATAGTACCCATTAGGTCAGTGGCTTGCCATGGGGTGGGAGACGATTGGGAAGGGGAGGGCACAGAGGGAGCTTCCGGGTACCAGCAATATGTTATTCCTTAAGCTGGGTGGTGGGTACCTTGTTGTTCTCATTCTTCTTTAAACTGTACCCTTATGTCATGTGCATACTTTTATAAGTGTGATCTATTTCACAATGAAAAAAATTAAAAAGTCTATTTAGCCAAAGCCAAAGCTCTCCCGCCACCACACCAATAACAGGTAGAGAGAGGTTAGTGCAGGTGAATGGTTTGAGCCAAAAGAATGAGATCTTTTTCAAATGTGGTGCCATAAAGGTCCGGAATGGCCTCAGGCAGAAAGGAGGAAGGCAAGCCAGCCCCCGCCCCTTCGCCACCTGCCCTGGGCACCAGCAGGGGGGCTGAGGTGAGTTCTGCTATCTGCTCTCCCCAGGACCTCCTGCTCACGTGGCCCTGGGACTCCAGCTTGCCTACTTTGTACCTCTTTGTTCCTGCTCCGCCATTCTCAGGATTTAGCCCGTTTCCTTTCCGTTTAAGATCTGCTGCCACATGCTCAGTTTCTTGCTGTTTTCCCACGGCTGCCTGCTGAGTAGGATGCCATCGTCCTAACCTTTCAATTTTTTGATATCCCCCCTCCCATACAAGTGTGCTGGCCCATTTGGAGTTAAAAGTATAAAAGAAAGCATTTTGTAAGGTGTAGAAATCTTTCCTAATGTCACTTCCAAAGTTGGGTCGCTCACCATCTGATTACCTTTTTAGGGAAGGTTTATCATTTGCCCGCTGAAGTTTATTTTAAATTCTGTCTGGTTTGCAAACACATTCTTGGACAGCTGTGGTTTGCAATGTCTGAGCTCACTTTGCTCTGGGTAAAACACATTGTCAAGTCTTTTTTAAATCTCTCTTGTCATATGGTTTTTCTTGCTCTGTGATTTGGTGTCATAAAAACTTAGAGGGGAGCTTGGAAGTCACCCCTTCAACTTCCCACCCAACAAAAGTACTTGTTCTGAATGAAACATGCGTGATCATTAGCTTCTGGAGGCTTGCTTTTTAAGGGCACTCCTGAAGGGGCAAAGAGTACCACAGTTTACAAATTCCCCGTACATTTTTGCAGTGATTTTCATTTTTGTGTTCCAGAATCAGAAATTAGTGTCAGCAAGTTCAAGCTTGCTAATGGAATTAAAATGAACATAGACGCTTGCAAAACTGGTTCTGGAGGTACAGCAGGCATTACATGGCTTTAATCTATTTAATATCATTATATATTGGATTAGTAGGGACAGAGAGAAAGCCAAAAAATTGGATCCATCCTTTCACTTGGAAGTAGAGGCAGAAAAACCAGGGAGCTTATCTCTTGGGAGTCCCATGTGCACATTTTCCTCCGGTCCTCGTCTCTGCTTCCTTGTCTTCTTAAAAGTACAGAAACAGAATGTAGGCATTGCCTCACCCCAAAGATGCAACTCTCCACTTTCTCCTGCTGAAAAGGGAGCAGGACTGGTCTGTATCCTTCCTCCACCCTCTGTCTTCCCCACCGCCTGCGGTTCCATTAAGCTGGGCCCACCCCAGTTTCTGAGCTCATCCAGAGACAGTGTGATGTGTGTTAATAGTTGCCTTTTCCATCTGTCTCCCCACCTTCTGTTCTGCTCTGCTGGAGCTTAGAACCAAGCCCTGACCCCAGTTAAGTGGCTTTGGGCCTTGAGCTATGCTGGGATATCGGTGGCACAGGTGTGTCAGAGAAGGAAGCCAATCTGGGAAAGGCCAAAGTTAACCCATTGGAGCAGCAGCGTTGTTCATGTTAAATCCTCAATCTCACACAAGTTGGGGTGTTTCTGGGCTAAACAGAAGAGCTGATGATGCTTCTCAAAAACTGGAGGCAGGAAGCAAGGTTAGAGAGGGAATGATGAAAAGTGCTGCCCAGCCAGGACAGGCATGTGGGACCCAGTGGGCACAGCAGGCTCAGGCAAGGTTTAGTCATGGTTGTGATGAGTCCTGGTTGGTGGGACACGGCCTTGTGGCAGGCGGTGCACAGAAATGGGGAACTGGACCCTCAGAGCAGAAGGTCCCCATCAGAGCCTGCGCAGGTAGGAGTTGCTGGGACGAAGGGTCAGGGGACAGGGTTTAGCCCATGGAGCAGGGGCTAGAGCCAGGCGGGACATCAGGGCCACAACCTGATGGCCGAGGCAGGCCAGCATGCACCGCAGGCAACAAGAGACAGGAGACTCCTTTGCAGGCTGTGATGCGGCTCTGCATGGTGCCTCCTTCCACCCACTGGGCCTGATGCACTAACAGACCTGCCTGGGTCCCCTGTAGGGACTGGGAGGGGTCTAGGGAGTCTGGGGTTGACTACCTGAGCTGCTGGACTCTGGGTTCCATCAAGTCAAATCAACAAATACTTGACTCTGTATTTGTGTGCGAGACAGTTGTGGTGGGATAAAGATAAGGGGATGGGGTGGCCAACTGGTAGGTGGATGAGGAAATGCCATCTAGACACCATACAGATTATACAGCAGATTACAAAAATACAGCACACACTGTCATTCGTCAGTGCAGGTACCCATTGTGTGAATCGTTTGCATGGGGGAAGGGAAGGAAAAGACAAGTGGGGAATGATGGTGGAGGGAAAAGTTTTGCACAGATACAAGGCAGTGCTGGGCTCTGACCTTGTTTTCCAGGCCAGTGGGAGGGAGAGGCAGGAAGGAAATAAAGGAGCCATTTTCTTCGGGCCTCAGGGAGGCAAAGGCCACAGCTGTCTGCTTTGGTTCCAAAGGAACTCCCAGGGACACTGAGTGGAGGGGGGCAATGTCCTTATGCTCTGTGCAGCAAAGCCCCTCTCTGAGCATGAGGAGAGCAGGGAGTGTAACTCCATGTTGGCCTCTACAACTCTGGCGTCATGGAAATAGCACCCTTGGCAAGTTTATGGGTTTATTCCCAGGGGTCAGCCCATAGGTCTCCTTCCTAGACTCCGGGACACTGGTGGGACTTGAGTGCGGCTGGAAGGCTTGCATCATGTAGGTGGAGGCAGGAACCAGTTAAGGTCTGGATACACCTGTTTGTGTCATTGGATTGGTACTCACAGCCCGGTGAGACCTGGAGACACTCCAGATAGGAGAGTTAACAAAGTGCAAGATAGAGCAATTGAGCACTTTCATTTTCATCTTCATAACCATCTTGAATAATTCCACTCCTGCCACCCTTTTATGAGGTTGGTGCAAAAGTAATTGTGGTTTAAAAGGTTAAAAATAATTGTGAAAACCGCAGTTACTTTTGCACCAACCTAACAATTTCATAGAGCTTTTCTGAGACTGTAATTACCTTGTTTTTCCTCCTTTTGTCCAAGGGGCAGCAAATTGCTTTTCTGTAAAGACCTAGATAGTAAATGTTTTTAGATTTGTAGGCTATCCACTCTGTTACAACTGCTCAGCTCTGCCATTGGAGCGTGGAAACAGCTGAGACATGACATCCACTAATGAACGGGACAGTGTTCCAACAATATTTTATTTGTGGACACTTCATTTGAAATTTTATGTAATTTTCACAAGTTACAAAATACCCTTTAATTTTTTTTAATTTTTTTTTTACTAATCCAACAATGCGAAGACCACTTTGGCAGTGTACAAAGACAGACTGGCGACAGTCTGCCAGTCCCTGTGAGGGTGGGAACTGGCTCATCAGCGTGTCCCTGCTGCCTAGCACAGTGTCGGACACATAGTAGGTGCTCAGTAGAGCTTTGTTGGAGGAGTGAACTCCACTTTACATACAAAAAAACCACGGCTTAAGAGGTTAATCGCCTCTCTCAGAGTTCTGGGGCTGTAACTCAAACTGGCATGGTAGTGGGAGAATTGCAGAGTTGCGTAGCTGGTGGTTCTTCCAAATCCTGTGCTCCTTCTGCCAATCCACAGCAGAAAAAATATTGTCACGTGGAAGTTCAGAGTTTGGGACTTGGAACTTTACTTGAGCAGTAAACCAACCAACGTGATAGATTCTATACAGTCATCTTTCAACATGGGGTTGAGTTGTGGAAACTTCTTTAATTTCTATGTTTTGTTTTGTTTTGTTTTTACAATCTGAGGACAATACACCAATGCTAGTCTACCTTAGAAAACGGCTGTGAGTACATTAGGGATTTTGAAGATATTAAAAAGTTACCATGAGAAGCGGACTGGCTGACTTGTGTATATCCTTGGATTAGGCATTTTCTTACAATCAAAATTAGTTTCTCTGTTTTTCTGTTTTAAACAGTGGCTCTGTGTGAGCTAGGGGGCTACAGAAGACATACAAAAGACCAGTTCCCTGGTGGAAAAACTGGTTCTTTTTCAAAGTTAGCTGAATTCAGTCTCTATTTCCTCGCCCATCTCTGTCAACACTTACACTATGTTTCGAGTCTGTGTTGATTACTGTACTTGTTTTGTTTGTTTGTTTTCACTCCTATGATTCACTCACACGCTCTGCTTTCACTTGGCCTCCAGCCTGCCCTGCTCCTGCGGAGGTGTGCTTAACCACAACCCCCCCCCCCATTCCAAGACAAAGTCAGGATGCACGCTCCTTCTCTTGGACTCTGCGCCCGTGTTGCTCCCTCAGTCACTGGTTTAGTTGGATTCTTACACGGAAGGCTTTGCAAGTGCCAGGCTGGGGCCCTGGCCACGGGTGGGGCACCGCCATGGTGCCTCCCCCAGGCCCTTGGTGCAGTCCTGATAAGCAGCAGCAGAAATGGAAACTGCCCACCCCCGTACTTCCCACTGTTGCCAGAATCTTGCCCAACTCAAGGGTGTGGCATCTCAGGGGTGGGCAGTTGACAGAGTCCCGGAAGGCTCTCCTTCAGAAGACCTCTTGTCTGATGGGTCTTGTTTGTTCTCGTACTAGGAAGCACAGTTAATATCAATGCAAACCCCCTCCCCCATTTTTTTTTATTATAAAGGTAGCATACACTCAGTGTGGAAAGTTTGAAAATACTGATACGCCCAATGAAAATAAAAATCCACCTGTAATCACTCTACTCAGAGATAACCTCTATCAAACATTTTAGAACAGCTCCTTCGAGGCATTCTATGTTCACAATCTTCTAAACATATCGCATCATATTGCAATGCTATTTTGTCACCTGATTTGTGTTTTTACTTAATACATCATTAGCACATTTCCATGTCATTAAATATCTTTATAGAACATGATTTTTTTTATTGCTGTACTGGGTTCCATGGTAGATGTGAGCACAGACTATTTAATAAATGCTGATTGTTGGACATTGAGTTTCGTTCTGGTTTTTCATACCAAGATGAACATCCTTAATTATAATTGTTTATATGCATCTTTTGCTGCTATCTTAGGGTATATTTCTAGAAGTGGAATTAAGTTTTTTTATTGATATGGTGTCACCAGGGTTACTTATTTAATTGAAGCCAAGTATTACTTGTTCACTTAAAAATAAGACATGCCCCATGTTTTAAAATAGTTGCAGTCTATATTATATTTCATTACCCATACATTGCCCACAAGGTTGCTTATCCATCATCTGAAGTGGAATTAATTAAGTCAAAGCCTCTGCACATTGTTAAAGGCCAGACTGCCTTCTAGGGATGATCCAATTTTTACTTCTGTCAGTCGTACAAAAAGTGCCTGTTCCCCAACCCTTGCCAATGTATGATTGGATGTGCAATAACTTTTAATTTGATTGGTGGTAAACAGTATTTAATTATTGCTTTATTTTCTTAGACAGACAACTGATAAGGCTGAATTTTTTTAGTCATTTTCTTTCTTTTGTGATTTTATCTTCTGTTGAGCATAAATAATTCTTTACACATTCCTTCTTCCTCAAATGTATTTATTAGGAATATCTTAGGTTCACATTTTGGCTCTACCAGTTACTAGCTTTGTGACTTTGGGCAAATGACTCCATTGAGCCCCAGTTTATCACTGATGGATTAGAATAGTAATTCCTACTGAATAGAGTCACTATTAGGCTTTAATGAAATAACATTTATAAAAGGATTTTCAGTCTCTGGCACACAGGAAGTACTCAATATATGCTAACTTCTTTCCTTTCCCCTACAATGGGGAAAGTGCTGAGGAACACAGAAATGTATGACAATGTATTTGTCTTCAAGAAACATGCAATTCAATAGGGGCAATAAATTGTACCCAATATTGACATAGGTTTTAGAAAATGGGTAGAGTTTTGACAGGGTGGGAAGAATTGCAAAGATAGGTGGTGGCAGAGGTGGGGAGGTACCCAATGTTTGTGGCAAGTGGCAAGTAGATTAAATTGGCTAAAGAATACTTCTGAACAAACTAGCCTGGAAATACAGATTAGGGCCTAGACTGTGAAGGGACTTCAAAATCCAAGTTAATGAATTTATATTTTGCTCCCAAGGTGATGGGCAAGTATTGAAAATTTTTGAGTAGTGGAATAAGACAATAAAAAATACATTGAAAATGAACAAACAAAATAGAAACAAGCTCATAGATACAGAGGAGACACTGATGGTTGCTAGGGAACGGGGGGTAGGAGCTGGGTGAAAAAGGTTGAAGGGATTAAGAAACACAAATCAGTAGTTACAAAATAGTCATGGGATGTAAACTACAGCACAGGGAATACAGTCAGTGATGTTGCAACACTGTGTATAATGCCAGGTGGGTACTAGACTAATTGCATAAATTATATAAATGTCTAACCACCATGCTGTACACCTGAAACTAATATAAAATAATATCGAATGTCAACTGTAACTGAAAGAAAAATAATTAAAAAAAGAGCACATGCAATTTGGTTCAAATATCAAAGCTATACCAAGAAAAAGAAGTGTTCACCAAAAAGAAAGAGAGAGAGAGTGTTGGAGGTGCGGGAGAGAAAGGAAGGAAGGGAGGGAGGAAAGAAAGCAGAGAGGGAAGAAAGGAGAAAAAAAAGAAAAGAAAGGTTTTTTTTCGGAAGTGAGTTTGTTATGGCAACTGTCTTCTTCTGTGTTATTTATTTTGAATATTTTCAGTGTTTAAGATCAACTTCATTTTAGTTTTGTAATAAACTTTGCATAGTTGGTACTCAAATTCCTATTAATGCTCTCAGTAATGGAACTGTGACTACTTTATAGGTTTCTGATTCTCATGGGCTGTATTTAAAAAACCTGGGTATTCTGAAAATTCGGCTGAAGGAGGACTAACTTCGGATTTGCCATTCACAGCCATTACGGCAGAGTTCTGAAGCTTGACTACCTTTCAGGTATATTCAAATGACTTCAGTCTTATATTATTCAGTAAGAGTATCCACTACAGATAACTAGACAGGTTTTATTACTAATGGCTTTCTTTCAGAGAGTGTCAAAAGTTTGGGTTGAATGTCCCTAAAATTTAGAGATTTAGAATGATTTAGAATCTAAATGATTCTCCAAACTTGAGAATCCCTAGATGGCAAAAGGGGAAGGATTCTGCGTATGGACAGAGCACAGAATGAACTTTCACTTCTTGGAACGTTATCACATCTGGAGGGACTTCTGGACTCCCCAGGGAAACTGTCTCCCTCCTTCCTCCACTTCTCAGTACTGCTTGTACATCTCCCTCCAGATGCGTGACTCCTGAAAACAAGTGACTATAATCTGAGTATTCTTACTTCATTATGAGATTTGTCTATCAGTCTTTGTCTTGTCGCCAGCTTGATCTAAGATCAGTGAATAAAATAATGACACCATCTGAAGTTCTGCTTAGACACACCTTTTATCTGATAACCAAGATTTCATCCTGTTGAACCAGAGTCAAATATATAATAAAGATCATCACTCATTTAAAAACAAAAAAGTGAACTGAGTGTTAATATGACAGAGATAGGAATTGGGGAGAGCAGCTAAAAAATATAATCATGATCAAAGTTATATCACATAGAAAATGCCATGATCAATACTGAATTTATGAGACGCTGACAATGAGATGAGTCCTTGGTGGTCTGGGGCTGCTGTGGACAGGAGAGGGGGTTTGTGAAGTTCCCCAAGTTTGAGGACATAGAAAGTCCAGAGATTGATGGGTTTGATAACTACTAAAAGCCTCTGAGAACAATGAATCCTGTGGGTATGAGAGCAAAAATGTAAACAGGAGTAGGCTTTCTCTTGGAAGGTGAAAATGGGTGCTGGTACTCAGCAGCAGGGGTTATTTGAATAAAGTAACAAAGAGTGAACACACACCATACCAGTGAGAAGCAGAGTGTGTGTGTGTGTGTGTGTGTGTGTGTGTGTGAGAGACAGAGAGAGAGAGAGAGAGAGAGAGAGAGCGCGAGCGAGAGGGGTGACCTTCTGAAAGTCACTAGGAATGTAATGAAAGCTGGTCTCTCTCCCTTCTCACCTGGATGAGTGACAGGGCAGGTTTAAGGTAGTGATATTTTTCTTTTCTTTTTTTCATTTTCAAATTTGTTTCTGAGTAGGTAATATATTCACATACATGGAAATTCAAAAGATACAAAAGGGTGCATAGTGAAAATTCCTTCTACACTTGCTCCCAACCAGCAAGGTTCCGTTCCCCTGGAGGCAATTATATGAAGTTTTTATGTACCTCACAAGAGCCATGTGGTCCCTGGACTAGCAGCAAAATAATCACCTGGGAACTTGTTAAAACGCAAATTCTCAGGCCATACCCCATACTTAGAGAAGAAGAATTTGGGGGTGGGGCCCAGAAATCTTAACGAGCCCTCTTGATGATTCTGCTGCATGCTGAGGTTTGAGAACTACTGCTCTAGATATATTTTGTGCACATATATGCAAATATACATCAATTTCTTCCTCTTGTTTTTATAGAAGCATTTTACGTTAATGTTTTTGGAGATCACACCCTCCTTTAAAACATTTTAATGCTATGTACAATGTTTAAAGTTTTGCAAATAATTTCAGGGAGTTCATAGACTTCTTTGGGATGTTCGTGGACTTCATATTAAGAACTTTTATAGAATAGGAAAGGGTTGCAAAAGAAGCTGGAGATAAGGTGCATTAGGACATATGGAACATTCTTTCAAGGGAGTGCCAGGCTTTGATGATGGCTTTAGGTAAGAGAATGGAGTGAACAAAACTGGTCTAGGGTGAAAGTACTTTTTATTTTTGAGGTAAGATTCATCTAAATACAATGAACTATTTTAAAGTATAAAATTTGCTGGCATTTATTGCATTCAGCATATCAGGAGTGCAATCACCCCTTCTCTCTAGGTGTGAAGGAAACTTTGCCTACTTTGGAGTCAAGATTTCTTAAGAAGAGTTCTTGGGAGAGCCAAGGGGGAAGGATGAGGCCGGGGTCCAGACAGGAGTGGAATGAAGCAGGTGGGCACAGGGCGGGTATCAGGTGGCAGGGGTGCTAAGGCAGTGAGGGAATCAGGGCTGACGGAAGCTCAGAGATGCTCGCTGGAGGCTGGAGAGGTGGGGGCCAAGACGAACAGGTGCCGAATTGTCAGTGTGGATTTCTGTTGTTCAACTAAGAACCGTGACTTTTTGAGCCACCTCTCCCAGTGAGAATAAGAATGTGGGATGCCAGCCATTTTCCAGGAGATCGAGCCTTAGGCCAAGACTGACTTCTTTCTGCAGATTTCTTGCCAGAAGCAAGCCTACCAGAGAGAAAGAAAGCGGAGGCGAGCAGGGTCTGGCTCTTCTACCAATTTAGACTTAAGAAAGAAACAGAAGAAAGGAAAACATACACACAGTCTGAGACTTCTAACCAGGCAGTGACTCTACCCACTAATGCAGTAGTCATTAAAACACCTCTGAGGGGGTAGCAGTCCTCTGAGGAGGACACTTAGGTTCTCTCAGAGGCCAATATTCACTTGCAGGGTTGGCTTGGAGGCTGTAATCAATGCAAAGCCCTTCCTTGTCAGTAGGTTTTGATTCCAAAAATATGTTTATTGAGTGCCTACTATGTGCCACACATTGTGCTAGGTACTGAGTATACAGTGAATAAAATAGACAAAAATCCCTGCCTGCTTAGAGCTTACAGTCTAGTGGAAAGAGATGGTAAACATACAAATAAAAAGTAAATTATGTCACAGGTAGTACATCCTGTGGAGAAAAATAGAGCAGGAACAGGAGCTAGGGAGTTCCGGGGGTGGAGGGGGCTGAGCAAATTGTACTTTCAGTGAGCATCTCAGAGAAGGCCTCGGAAGAGGGTGGACATGATGGAGGTGAGGGACTTGGTAAAAGGGATCGATGTCTATCACAGGGATGTTTACGATGGTCGTGGATTCCAATCCTCCCCCACTGAAATCTCCTGTCAGACACAAGTCTAATCGTGGGGATGATGGGTGAGATATTTGAAGGGAAACTCTGGGCTATGTGGGTCCCTCATGTTCTGGCAAGTGGAGCTTAAGGGCTTTGTGGGGTGACCTGGATCACCACATTGGATGGGGCCTCCCAGCTGGGCAGGGCTTCCCAGGGGACATGGCCTTTGAAAATCGGAATGGCAATGACCCAGTCATGCTCACTGGGCAGGCAAAGCCTTGGTTACAGGCTTTGAGGTTTTACTGAAGACAGATGCCCCTGATGAGAGGGGACATCTCATCATTGCATTGGTGGGGTCTTTCTCCCCCATGCAATAAATCTACAGGTGGCATTGAGACCTTTTTGAGAATTATTAAAACAAATACAAACAAACAAAGCCCTATTGTGGATTCTTTTCCTAGAATTCTGATGCCCTCAGAGTCGTTATAATCCAGCCTGGGCCTTTCACTTCCTTCTCAACCAGACTCCTCTTTTTAATACAACAATGCTGGGCTACAATAATGCACTCATATTATCAGCCACCTGCCTTTCCCAAGGCCTCATCATCACTATGATTTAACAGACTGGAGGGGAGAAGCACAGTAGACCTTCCCTGGAAGGCTGATAAAGGGGATTAAAAGAACTCCTTGGTTATTTGGGCCTTGCAGGTTTTTATCACGGAGGGACTCTGTGCCATAGAAACTCTGTATTATAGGTTAGTGTTGTGATCAGGAGCGAAGCTTGGTACCCACCGCTGTGCACACAGACGTGATCTGACCTATATATAATGAATCCAAAGTGCCAAGCAGAGATTTGAAACAAGGTTTTTAATGTGTCTTCTCTCATTATCCAGGAGGAACCGCCCCTATGAGTACTTGTTCTCTTCAGAGTCTGTGGCAGGGGCCAGAAAGAAATCCAGAGGAAGGGTATACCCTCAGACAGGTCTTTTACTATGTTCCAGAGACTCATTTAGTGTCTTCTCAGCCAGAGTTCTTTATTTCTTTGCCTTGCACGTGGTTATTGCTGGGGGTCTCTGAGGCTTTTGAGAGGAACAGAAATTGAGATGCAAACTGGGGTGATGTATCCTTTTTGCTTTGCAAAATTCTCATCTGCAACCTAACCCAGTCATGCAAAGCAGCCAGATCTAAAGACTGGATTTAATGCTTCAAAAGAAATAGGTGGCAGGCAAGGGAAAATGTTAGTAAATATTAAACCCATGTCAACCCAGCCTTCAAATATGTTATATTTTCTGGGTACTGATACCCATAAGCATCAGAAGTCATATTCAACTAGTCAGTTAGAAAAAAAATCCATGCATCCAAGCACACATATTTATGGACTATCTGCTAACATAGAAAGAGTCTGCTGACCACTGGGTCATAACCTGTGTCCTCAATGAGCTTTACATTTTGTGGGAGCGGAAGGCCGACAATGAAGAAAGAATGAAGTAACGGCTAAATAGAGGGAAAAGAGGTGTGGGGATTTTAATAGGCAAAATTGTTGCTTTCTTAATTGTCCTGGTTAATAGATAATGGCTGTCAAAGGGATATTATGCCCCTCCCATCGCAGACCAACAGTACAGTAGTGGGCCATTGGTTGAGCACCAATTATGTGCCACATGTGTGCTACACTCTTCACATGTGTGTAATTCAATCGTCACATGAACTCCATGAGATAGGTACTATTGTTAACTTCATTTTACAGATGAGGAAACTGAGACTCAGAGAAATTAAGTTGCCCAGGATCACATTGCTAGTAGTGGCAGAAGTGAGATTTACAACTAGGTCTAAGGCCACGCTCTGAGGACGTGGACTTGGTGGCCTAACTCTTCATTACTGCAAACACAGTCACAGTGAAGAGCCATAGAGTACAATCTGTAGTTCAAGCTCTACTGCTGAATGGCGATTGTTGGTCTCTGGAACTGCCCAGAACAGGTGCCCCAAGCCAGGGGCTGAGGACCTGAGGACTGAAACCAACTGAAAAGGAAGGGAGTGAAAATGTCTTTTTATTACTCTCACTCTGAACATAATGACTCTTTAGACTTTGATGTTTGCTCTAACATTGCTGTGTTCTGTGAGGGAATGGGAAAGTGAGCTGTTCTGCAGGAATTCCTCCAAGGCTTTGGACTCTGGCAGCACAAAACATATTAAGAAGCAGAGACCACACTTTCCCCACACTGAGCTCAGTGGAAGGTGAGCTACCTGTATCGTTCTTTTGAAGGCCCAGGATACCTTCACCTGCATTGGTGTGGCCACCCTTCAAAGTGGACCGGGCCCCTCAGGCTGGTTTTAGCACAGTTGTTCTTCCTAACCCCTTCTACAGGGAGAGGGTAGGTCATGAAGACTGCAGTGGTAGGCTTTGAACAGGTGAACAAACCAAGGTTGTGGCACTGCCAACTACAGGTGGAATGCCTGGGTGCGTTGGCCTTCCCCATCTCCGGTCCCTCCTCTCGGACAACTTCTCTCCCAGGCTCAAAGATGTGTATTGTGCTAGATGGAAAACTGCAACAGAGTTCGGCTTAGTTGTCACTGGGGGAACACCACCTACAAGACTAACTGCAGAGAAGGTGGGAAGTAAGACCTGGGAAACTCTGATGACATAAACTATTTGAGAGTTTCCAGTTAAACCTATCTCACAAGCCAATGTCACACTTTATGGTCAGTCCTCCACTCTCAACAGAGAAAAGGACCTTCTGGTTTGCTGCTTCCTCTCTCTAGTGTTACTCTTTTTGTATTCCCAGGGCCTAGCAAAGTGCCTAGTACATAATGGGTGTTTCCAAATCAATCTAGAAGGAGACACTTAGTGGGGAGCTTTAAGGCCATCTGGAAAATGGCTTTTCTATTGGATGGACCACGCCCCAGAAAAGGGGTGACCTGCTGGATGGGACCTTGGATCCACCCAAAACCCGGCCCTGGGGGCAGTCTGAATGTTCTGGGGCTGGAGTGTGGTAGTGAAATTCTATAGCCAGATCTGGGAGACAGAGGTAGTCTCTGTCTAATATCAGAGTACAAGAAGTAAAATCCCGAGAGAGGATTGATGTTTTTCACTGAAAATTCAAATGGTCTACATTGAGAACCCAATCCAGTAATGCTGGAGGTCAAACTTAAGATCTAGAAAGAATCTGGCCTTAAAGAATAGTATCAGATTGGGCAGTGCGATGGAGACCAAATTCTGGAGCCTTCCAAGCATTATCCTGGAGAGAGCACATCCACCCCTCTGGGCAACAGGTGCTGTAGCAACACTTGGGATGCGGATGTTGTATTTTCCATTTGACTAAATTTTTTTTAAACTTGCCCTCAGCATGATTTCACTATATCCTTTACTTGTAGCTGCTTTAAGGGTATCAGGTCGGGCCTCCGCCCCACACTTCCTCTAGGTGATTTAAAGCTGACAAGTCTCCCAGAAAGAGAGGCTTTTCTGTCTGGGACTTTCCCCCAGACCTCATTTCCGAGCAGAGCTGCCCTCTTGAAGGAGGCCCCTCCAGTCTGGACTTGTCTGAGAGAGATGAAGGGCTGGGCCAACCCCACCTGCCCTACCCTGGCCCAACCTGTGTATCTGCAGCAGTTGCTAGAGAACAGCCAGGAACTTGCTGCAGAGCCAAAGCCTCTGGGGGAATGTTGTTGCTCACACCCTCAGGTTCCCAGGGAGAAATACGCCTGTTTGGAAGGGGTTCACTTTCCCGGCGTCAGCAGAGTGCCTGGTCAACCTCCCTGTACGTGTGTGTAGGAGGGGCTTCCCTTCCTTCTCTTCCTCATCATTCTCTCCGTCTCCTCCACTACCCCCTCAGCCCCAGCATACAAGCCTGAGCATCACAATTGCCACAGGGGGACAAGTGTGCAGAGAGGCTGCTCCGGATAAAATTAATTCCTTTTAGTTTCGGCAATGCTGCCCTCAAGCAGAGAAATCTGATTGCTATGCTGATTCAAGGTCCCATCCTTCAGCTGTCAGTTCAGACTAAAGATCTGGACCTCTTTGTCCGGATGTGTGGTTCAAGGGAAGCTGGAATGGCTCTCATATATATATATATATATATATATATATGAGAGCTCTCATATATATATATATATCTCCCTCATGGTAGGGGATCCGGGGGACACTACTGAGGCCTAAATTTTTCCCTTCAATTTGCTATAGCATCTGAAATTCCCATGAATCTTGCAGCACTTTAAGGAGGTAACCGTGTGGGAGGATTAAGATAGCAACAATTGGGAGCACACCTTAAGTGTTCAATGAATCAGAAGTTTCTTCAAAACACCCAGAAGTTTCTTCAAAACACCCAGCGAAGACCCAGAAGTCCTGGAGAAGGAGGTGCTTCCTGAAGACACTACCTTGTTTCCCTGAAAATAAGACCTAGCCAGACAATCAGTTCTAATGCATCTTTTGGAGCAAAAATTAGTATAAGACCTGGTCTTATAGTAAAATAAGACTGGGTTAATATAATGTAATATAATATAATATAATATAATATAATATAATATAATATAATATAATATAATATAATACTGGGTATAATATAATATAATACCAGGTCTTAAATAATATAAGACTGAGTCTTATATTAATTTTTGCTCCAAATGACACATTAGAGTTGATTGTCCGGCTAGGTCTTATTTTTAGGGAAACATGATAGTTATCTGAGGAAGGTGGAAGAAGGCCTAGCCCAAGGGAAAATAGCCCAATGACAAGAAAAGCCTCATTCTGAAAAGGGCAGGCTTCCTTTCCCTGACATGGCTGAAGGGTCCTCTGAGAGAACATCCTAGAAGCGGTTCTCAAAGTTCAGTTCCCAGCCTTGTGGTCTTAGAAAGTCTTCCAGATGGTCTGCAGACTGGTTCAAATTACACGGGTGTAGTTCCTTGGTATAGTACTCCACCCTTGGGCTCCAAATAATGCTGGTACGGTAACTCTGAGGTGCCCTATTCCAGGCGAGCATGCTGTAACCATCATCACCATCATCATCATCGAGCATTTCCCTGGATTTCAGGAACTCAGCCTACAACATTCATTCATTCAACAAACTTTTATCAAATATCTTTCTTCTGTGCATGTGTTAGGACAAGAGACAGAATAAAAAGACAGTGCCCCTGACTTTCAAAAGAGCTTATTTTAGTCTAGGGGGAAATGCATGGGCAAAGGAATAATTATTGACAACATGGAACAATTCTCTAAATACTGACAGAAGAATCCAAAAATGCTATGGGGACACCACCTGTGTCTATGGGTGTCAAGGGCAACTTCCCGGGACAGAGTTTTGAAGGAATAGTAGTTTACCTTACAGCTGAGAAGGAAGACTTCTCAGGAGGCAAAATGCAATGACTTACTCTTGAGAACATGGAGCATGGACGTTCTGAACTTTACTCCTTCCTTCCTTTAGGTAAAAACCAGATTTCTAAAGGAAGCAGCCTTGACTTGAGACCTAAAAGATGCATCCTATTGGGACATTTGGAGATGAGGGAGGGATCGGCATCCTAGGCTGAGAGACCAGCAAAGTCAAAGAAAGTGGGGAGTTACGCAGTTCAGAGTACAGGAAGGGGAGCAGGGAAAGCTGGTTGGAATTAGTCCTTCTCACCCCTTGGCCGATCAACCACCTCATCCTATCAATTCCACCTTTGAAATGCAATGAATCAGGGGCAGAATTCAGAGTTCAGGTCCTACCTGTCTGTCAATCCTTTTGCCACTGCCTACTTCACTCAAGCCCTTATCATCTCTCTGCCTCCCTCTGAGCTGGTCTCTCTGCCTCCCTTCCAGTTCATTATCCACACCGCCATTAGGGTTATTTGCCTAAAACGCAAGTTTGTCATTTTTCTGCACGACACATCTCAGTGTTTCACTATTTCAGGATAATCCCCAGTGCTTACAAAGGCTTATAGTCTAAGGTCCTTTGAGATCCAGCCCCTGTCTGCCTCCCTAGCTCTGTAGCCACTGCTCCCACCCACCTTGCACCCTGCTTTTGATATGCCAAATGTGCTGTGTTGTTTCATGCCTCCAGGCCTTTGCACATGCTGTTCCCTCCTCCCTGGCAAACCATTCTGAGTTTTATCCTCTCAGCAAACTGGTATTCATCCTTTAAATGTGGACTCAAATGCCGCTTCCCCCAACCATCCCATGCTGCGTCAATCACTGCTGTTACTTATTTATATTTATATTGTTACTCAGGCCTGGGTGCACATGACCATCACCTGGTGGGGGCAGAACTATAAAAAAACCCGCTGTCCAGGCCCCTCCCCAGGTCAATTAAACCAGGATCTCTGAAGGTGGGGCTTGGCAGGGTTTTCAAAAGCTCCCTAGGCGATTCTATTGTGAAGTCAAGCTTGAGAGCTTATAGGCAAAGTGGAGGAATCCTGAGAATCTGGAGACCTGTATCCTAAATTCTGTCACTGAGTCATTGCACGATCCTGGGCAAATCAGTTATTCCTCTGGTCTCATTTTCTCATCTGTAAATTGGGAGTTCTGAACCAGAAGATTTCTGAGGCCCATTCCACATCACTGACCCTTCTTGAAATGTCATTCCCAGGTCAGAGCGGGGTAGTGGGCTACTGGGACTCAGTTCTGCTCTTTGCCTGACAGGTGGGGGAAATGAGCTGTGCCTTCTGCCCTCCCTTTCCCCCTGGGGCTGGGATTTCCTGTAAACCAGCCTTGGGAAGAAGCTGGGAGCAGTTCAGACAGCAGGTAGACTTCCGGCTGATGTCACACTGCTGAGCTGAAGTGGAATCCTGGAAAGCCCAAGGCTGGGGCTGTTTTTACGTCATAAGAGATGATTTCTTTCAGGAATGAATGGACTGCGCTTACTGCGTTTTCTTTTCAAAATGTTATGCTGCGCTTTGAGGGCATGTGTAGGAGTATGTAATTAAAGCATTAATGGCAAAAAGTAAATATAAATGGTGCTTCCCTTATATTTTGCTGACTGATCTGGAGCAGTGGGACTCTGGGTGGGAACCCTTGCTGCTATGAAATTCAGACAGTTGGGCATATGGAGATTCTCCAACATTTAGTCACAGAACAAGAGTGGCCTCTTGCAGCCCCTGCAAATAGTTTCTATGACTGGCAATCCAGTGTGTCCTGATCACAGATAAGACTCTGTCTTATGGTAATGTGCAAAGACAGAGCCCAGGGTGCCTCCATTTTTATTTGAAATAAATCACGTTAGTCTGTCCCCGCAGTCAATATGAATGTGATGCCTTGCAAATAAAAGCATCTCTAATGTGAGCGGACACAATCCATTTTCCTGCCATCTGTGGAGTCCTGGTTTCCATATAAGGATAACAAAAAGATAGGGTTTTCTTGAAAGCCTGGCACTTTGAGTGCAGAGGGAAACATACCGCCTTTAAAAGATATTAAACTAGCTCTCAGAGAAATATTATGAAATCAGCCTTGGGTCCATATAGTCCCCAAATTGCTGAGTTTCCCCATTTTTATGACTTTTATATTCTCTATGATGATTAAGGAGAAGGAACAAAACCGTTTTTCCTTTTTCAGTTACCTGCCGTTTTTCCGTTCCTAACCTAGATTGCACATTAGAATCCTCTGGGAAGCTTTGGAAATAAACTGATGCTGGGACTGCCTGCCTCCTTCCAAGATTCTTTTAATCGTCTTTAGTGGGGTCCAGGAGCCCATAACTTTGAAAAGTTCCCTAGGTGATTCTAATGTGCAGTCAGTGTGAAAACCACTGGAATAAACATTACAGAGTGTCATCTGCCCTAATTTATGAAAATAATTCACAGAGGTTGAATATACTCTTGTGAATCTTTTTTTCAAATTCAACATTTATTGGACTGCGTTGGATAGACACTGCTGCCAAGATAGACACACCCAGGTTCTTGCTTTCCAGAAGCGATAACTTAGCTGTTTTTTTTCTGTATCTTACTAGCATTGGTGTTTGTTATTTGAAAAAAGCAAAATCTTAAAAAGCAACTCAAAACAAAACAAAACAAAACAGAAACCTTTCTGTAGCTATTGGCATAATTGCCATTAAGTATTAAAATGTGCGCACTTTCTGCTCAAGAATTTCCCCTTTAGGCGTTTATACATTATTAAGGGTGTGCACAGCAAGCATGTTTATCAAAACATTGTTAATTCCAGGGAAATATTGGAAGTTCAAGGGGCTCGATAAATAAAATGGTAAGACATCTTCATCTTCTAGAGCACTATGCATCACTAAAAATTACAATGCAGAAGATTTTTCATAAGTTATGGAAAAGATTCACAACATACTAAGGGAAAAACATCAGACTCTAGAGCAATTTCCTATTTAAGTAAAAGAACCATTATATACTTACAGGAAAAATAAAAAACTGGGTCAGACAATTAAGTTCACGAACTTTCCACTGTGCACTTACGCGACAGAAAGTTCGCAAACTTAATTGTCTGACTTTGTATGCCGAAGTGTTAACAGGAGGTTATCTCTGGCCATGGGACCGCAGATGATTTTACTGTTTTTCTTTGTCTTAGGAAGAAGCTATAAAAGTGGACATTGGATGACTAAGTAAGGCTGGCCAAGTTTAGGAGTCAGAGAATTCTCCAAGGATTGCCAAATTCTCAACTGTTGATGTACTATTGTCTGGAAGAGCTGAGCTCTTTCAGTATAAGAAATGTCCAAACCTATAAAGAATTTTTAAAAGATTTTATGTAAGCCCAACTGATGACAATTGCTGGGAAGTAAGATTTCAGATACTCCAGAGAATGACAGTTCTGCAGTTTCTTTTATGCATTTGAAAGTCAGGAGAGAAATAAGGAAGATTACAATGGAGGTAGGAGAAATCAAGGTGGGGAATGGATTACAGGATAGTTAACAAGATTTTTTGTGTTCTTCAGCGTGGTTATGCTTATTTCAAAGATGTGTTTAAACTAGATGTACAAAAACAATGGACAGGACTTACTTAGGCAAAGGTAAACATTTACTAAAAGGTTGTTTGCCTGGGCATGATTACCTACCACAACTTGCCCAGTAAAGAATTTATGACAAGATCACCCTGTGAAGTTACTTTCCATAGAAACTCTTTTTCATTCACAGCTTCCACTCTGGTGGCCTCACCCTCCTCTTCCCTGCAGCGCCAAAGTGTGTGATCATGGGCTGCCTCTCAACATGAAGAACAGTTGCTATGAACAGAGTGGCTTCAGAATTTCAGCACAGGATTGCTTAGGGGTGCAGGGAAGTGTGAGCATACTGGGTGCCTTATCTTGAGCCTGTTAATATCCTATTCCTTACCTTGTATTTGTTAGATAGATAGAAACAGAGAAAAAACTTTTTTACAGATGCCTTTATTCACATTTTACATAAGATTGTGAAAATATCAGTTGTCTCTGTTAAAGACTTCCCCTATTATTATCATGATTTGGAGGCCTGGGGAGAACTAAGAGATTGTGTCAGTCAGAGTACAACTAGGAAATCAGAAACCACCCAGAGTATTTAAATAGAGGGAATTGAATAGGGGGAATTAGTTACAAAGGTGATGGATGAAACTGAGAAACCAACCAGGGGATAAGGAGACAACTGGAAGACTAGCAATAGTTGGATGTCACTATCATCTGTAAGCTGGAGGGACAATCGAAGGGAGAAGGTGAGTTCCCAGAGCCGAGAGGCAGGGGTCACCTCAAGTACAAAGGTGCCCCCCCCACCCCCCTGCTATCAATGCAGCCTAAGACAGTAACGAGGGTGAGAAATATTCCAGCTTCTCCTGTGTTCCAGTCTCTGCCAGTGTCTCCCATTGGCTAACCCAGCTACTGTATCAGTCAGTGTAACAAGGAAGAATTCCTGCCCCCTCGTGCAGGGCAGGGGAAGTGGGAGGAATGGAGCGCGGGTCATTCAGGCCAGAACTGGGTTATATAAATGAGCCAAGGATGACTTCTGTGTATTGGCCCCTAGATGGATTATTTCTTTGCTGCAGGCTGGACACATTAGCCAGCCAACACCAAACTCAAATTTTTACACATCCTATTATTTCAAAAATAGCCCAACCAAGCAGATATTTTTAGCCATTTAGAGCCTGCCTGTTTTTCACACCAGTGAAACCTCACCTAGCATCTGCTGGCCATTGAGAAGCTAGAGCCATGTGGTTATATGGCCCAAGGTGCTATGGTCCTTTGGATTTCTCTAACCCAGAGACTCCCCTGGGTGACATCACCTGGACATGTAACTCCCTCTCAGACCCCTCTCTCCACATCTTCCTCCCCTTCTGGACAGTGGTCCCCTCACTGTAAGCCTCTGTATAGTCTTCCCCTCTCAGGCAACTCTGTCCAAGCACTGCTCAACAAAGCTTGTAAATTACCGCCTTCAGTGGTCATGTTTTTTTCCATGAGCAGTCCCAAATTCCTCAAAGCCTCTCCAGACTGGCATAGAGATTACAGAAGGGAGCTGAAGTCCCTATGGTGACCCCTTAGAGTTCCCCCCAGTTGTGAAAAATGAGTAACATACCACCACACTGATAGAAAAAACTTATATCATAAGGGCATAGCTTTTATTGATTTCATTATTAAATTGAAGTGTATGAATTGACAGTATTCATCCTGTTTTGACCCACAAAAATGGCAATGTCATATGGTTCTACCTTACGCTTTGGAGGTGACGTCGCTCCATCCCATTAGTCTCTAAAACTGGTCTATATTCCATTCACTCATTTATCTGTCCCACTTACTGTGCATCTACTTTGTGTGACAGGTTCTTTGCTTCCATGTTTCTTTACTAGTCTCCTCTTCAGTACAGGCCCTGTCTGCTCTTAAACAGATGCCTGCTGGCAGACTCTAGGGTGCCTCCAAATTACCAGGGAGAAACAGGTTTAAAAATGCAGATTTCTGGGTCTCCCATTTAATATGAATTCAGGTCTAGGGTACAGCTAAAATGATGTTTATTTATTGCAAATAAGCATCCAGGGTGTTCTGAGATGGGGGTGGGGTGAAATGGGGTGGGTGTTTACTACCCTTCAAGTAATTCTGTGTCACTCCCCAGCTTAAAATACCATATGTTCCCATTGACTACAAGGTGAAACCCAAATTCATCAGCTAACAGGAAAGACCCACCATGATTAAACCCTGCCCTACTTTCGGGGTTTTCCTCCTGCCTCTTCACTTCCTCAAGAATACATGCTCCTGTTCTGCTGACTCCTTACTGGTCCCCAAATACCCATCTCTGTGCCTGGAAATTAATCTGTTCTGGTCCCTTGCTTTTAAACCAGACCAACCCACCAAATGGCTGCTACCAGTAAACAGGAACGGCTGTCTCTTCTGGGTCTCCTCTCGCTTCCTGTTCTGCCAGCTTCTGACACTTTGACTCTGTTGCCAACTGACCTGGCCTGTGTGGGCGATGGCCTCCCAGCTCTCTAAAGGGCTTGGCCAGCTCTCCTTTCTGGCTCTCCCCACTCCTTGTTTGGCTTGACTTTGGGGTTCTTGGCCAATTTGCCTGGCCCACGCCCTGAGGGGCCCACTTTGGCTCCTGGTGAGGAGGAATTCAACAGCACTTGCTTTTCTCTTTCACCTGGAATGACCTTTCCTCACTTCGCAGCCAGAGGAGCTTCTCAAGACTTAGCTTAAAAGCCATGTCCTCAAGGTTACCCTTTCCAATGTTCCCAGGGAGAATTAGCCACTCCTTTCCCTGGGCCCTTTAGGGCCTCGGTGAATACGTGGAATGGCCCTTATCACATTGGTTTATACATTTACCTCCCCCATGGGGCCAGGAACTTATCTTAATGGACTTGCTGCTGTGCCAGGTAGTCAGTGAGTGCTTCCTAAATGTTTGTGCAATGAATGAAGGCTTTCTGAGTTCCACTCTGCCTCAGGTTTACATTCTGGGTCCTATGTGTTGGTTACCTTAGGGGGCACTGACTACAAATTGCACCATTAGTGGCAGAACAAAGTTTAGAAATGTGCAAATCCGAATGAGGCTGTGCTGCCTCCTTCTTAGGCTGGGTCATTCAAATGATGAATTTATGGCCTTGTTGCTCATGGTTACCTTATTAATTATTTTATATACCTCACACTTTGATATTCCTGCTCAATGTCACCCGACCTTAGGAATTAGTTCACCCTGAGAGTTGTGCACTGAGTGGTATTCCCAGGTGATAATTACCATGAGTCGCTCATCAGCTTGTTAATAATTAGAAGCAGGAAGAAGCGTAGCAATATTTAATATATGTATTGTTAAAACCCAATACCTAATCCTTACAGATAGATAATGAAACCCTTACCCTCAGTTAATTTCAGCTTTTCCTTTTTCTTACTCATCTCACTAGAGGCTGACCTGTGAAAGTATAAAAATTTGTGTAAGGACAGGTTAGATCTGATCTGAGGGTTGTTTTTTGCTGGTTGTGCAAAAGAGCTCATCGTAGGAGTTTTGCTGTGTGACCTTGGTTCCACACTCAGGGCCCAGTGAATACTATAAAGTCTGAAAGTCATGAGGGGTGTAAAATGTATCCCCAGGTCTCTACTTGAGACGCAGTAGCCAAACAAGAGAAAAAAAATGCACATGACGACCAGCGTATCTTGTGACAGACAATGATACGATATTTAGAAACGGGATTAACCTTGGCTTAGAGATTGGGCTTTTCGCCATCTTCTAACAGTAACCATGACAATGCCACACAGAAGGAATTTCAATTATGCTTTTATATTTTATAGGCATTGTCTCATTCATTTTCTATAACCAAGTACAGTAAACACCGTTTATAGGCAAAGAGAACACAGTTAAGTATTTTGACCAAAATCATAAGAGATAGAGACTGTGCAGGTGCGTTTCCAACTTTAAAATTCAACATTTTATGCACAATGCTGGATTCTGTTTCCTGTGGAGCAGCTAGAAGTGCCAATTGGATTATTGTGTGCAAGGTCAGGGTTCATACGCCCAGATGGCTCACTTAGACACATGGAGAAAAGGACTGTGTGTTTCATCTTCATCCTTTCCAGTGCACATAGTTTCACAATTATGTCATTGGTGTTTCAGGCATCCAACTTTATTGAACATCTATTTCTTTTATGCCAGGTCTTGTGTTTGGTGTCAGAAATGCAGTCTGACCCTCAAGAAACTCAGAATCGAATAGCAGAGACAAGTAAATACAGTGTGATACGGACTTTGAGAGAGGCACGCATGGCCATATATGGAGGCAGGTGAAACATCTAAATCAGAATGGGGGTTGGGGCCAGTGAAGTTTCTGGGAATCTACCAATCACAGAAATCTTGAAAACCAGTTAGCGAGGCTAGGTGGAGTTAGCCAGGGGACAGGCACTGCAGGAAGAAGGGACAGCTTGTGCACATGCCTTGTAGTGAAAGAACATGGCATATCTGGGCAATAGCAAGTGTGATGAGAGCTCAGAGCAGACAGGGTGAGGTGGGAGAGGTAGACAGGGTCCAAACTGAGAGTCGCCTTGGGGTCCATGACAAAGAGTTCAACTTTATTTAGATTGCTTTAATGAGCTTGGAAGGATTTTAAATTAGAGTGGGGGGTATATATTTTATAAAGATTCTTTGGGAAATCATATGGAGGAGGAAGAATTGGGGAGCAAGGCTGGAGGCAGAGCCCTGGATGCCCCAAGGAGTGGCAGCAGGGAAAGACATCAGAAAGGGACGTTACTGAAGACCAAATCTGTGCAGTGTCATGAAAAGCCTTCTGTGTGCCAGGCACCAGGCTTGGTGCTCTTCATGCATTATCTCAAATCATCATCACGCCAGCACCAGGAAGTGGATAGCAACTGTCCTCATTCATAGATGGTAAAACTGGGCTGTGTCACACAGCTATAAATGTTGGAGCAGGCATTTGAACTCAGGCCTTTATCAACTCCACAACCTCTGAGCTTAACCTCTCTGTCACAATGCCTTTGTCAAAGATTGGCCTCATCCAGCATAGAGAACAATGTCTTTGTCTAAGACACAGAGACTTTTCAGACTGAGTAGCTCAATTTTTTTCTCCGTTAGATAGTGATAAAAAGGGATCCTCTGTATTACAAGCCAATAATTGGTAAGGATTCCACAAGTGAATTATCTAAAACAGACTGCAGCCTCTGTCTTTTGACATAGCTGGGACACAACAGGGAAATTCTTGTTTTGCTAGATGGGGCTGGGATTGGTAGAGCTCAGGAACAAGATGAAATAAAATCCCTGGCTTATGCTTATCAATTGTGGCAATTCCCTTCTCTGTGGGGCAGGGATTCGTAGAGCTCAGGAACAAGATGAAATGATAAAGCCACTTGTTCGGAGCTATTGTGGCAGTTCCCTTCTTTGTGGGGCTGTCATGCCATGCCGTGCCATACCCACAGCCCCATTATAGTGGAAACTGTTATATTACATAGTGGACTGATGAGCTCCTTCTGAAGATTTAGGATGGCAGACTAGAAGGGAGTGGGTAGAGGTCCTCTCTCCAGTGGATGAAGCTGCAAGACGAAATAGTCAGGAGCTGTTGGTGGCTGGGTTTTCTACCATGAGGAGAAAGCTGGACTTCAGAGAGGAATAGGAACTTGATCTCCTGTAGGGAGAAGCAGAGACTGGCAGAGATGGGGCGTCTGGCTTTAGTTGTATGTGAGGTCCAACTGCACCCAGCCTTTCTGAAGACCGGATTCTTTGATTCTTCCTCAGATGCTATAAATGCCGTCAGTAGCCATCTAATACAATCTTTTCTTTGCATAAGATAGTTTGAGTTTGGTCCTGACTAATTAATCAACTCCCTCCCAAATCCTCTAAAGAGTAATTGGCCCCTAAGTTTCAAAATGAGAACGATTTGGGGGGAGATAAAAAGGTGACCACTAGGTGCTAAGTCTACCTTAGCATGGGCAATTACGTATAGAGGTTCAAACAGATGAATAGAGAATCTCATAAAGAGGAGGTGTTTATGCCCCATTTGTCTGCAGCTGCTTTTAAAAAAAAATGGTTCTATCTTAGCATGGCTCATTAGTCTATGAAGCCTGACTAATAAAATGGGCTGGCTACTTTTGGTTCTGTGTGTTGTCGTTGGATAGCTAAACCCTCCCTGGGAGGGCCCAAGGAGGGCCCAATAACTGTCCTCTGGTCGTAACAACTGACTCATCTTCCATTTTCGTCCAACCCTCCATGTGGGAAAATAGAACTTGCTCCGCAGGGGGCTCACCAGTGTCCATAGGTATGCTGGGGTGTGGTCATAGGGGAAGTTCAAGGTTAGTGCAAGCCCAGTGCTGACAGTCAAAAGCAAAGAAACAGAATTAGATCATATTCTCCAGGGACCCAGGAACAAGACACAAAGCCCAAGGGGTCTCAATCAGGCTGGATACCAAAATGGAGCAAGGGGTCAGAGCCAGGTAGAAAACAAAGGTAGACAGTCTAAGAAAGTGGATGCCAGTGGGACTGGGGTGTCCAAGACTTTCACTGATGTACACTGACCTGTGTATATATAGGTCTATTGAGATTAAACCACTGATTACAGGTGGACAATTCTAGCAACCACTCGAGGATTCGGTTACCTAATGTACAATGAACCATCAGCTTGGGAAGGACCTGGTGTGTGCACCACAGAGGGGGCAAAGAGAAGGGCAGCATGTTAAGCAGGAATTCCTGTGTAGATCCTTAGTTCCAGGAAGCCCTCTCCTCATCCTTTCTTTGACCATATAAACCACACAGCCATAAAGTGGAGCACAATTTAATGTGTTCCATGCTATGCCAATTGGTGTTAAAGTGACAGATAGGGAATTTTATACAACATCTTTATTTATCCAAACATTTGGCTAGTGTGGGTAAAGATAACAAGCATTATCTGGGCTCTTATGGAGGCTCACCATGACATAAATAGACACAGTCGCCCAAAAACATGATTTTTGTTCTAATAGCTGTCTGGCACTCACTAATCAAGCCAGTTGAATAAATAATGCTTCTCTCTGACATTCACTTTAGCAGGCATGGTGTCTGCATGTCTGTGTCTTCTCACAGTCAAAGAGTTTTGTGTTTTTTCCTGATCTGAGCAAATAAAGTATAGAAATGTTTATTGAATCAACAAGCCCAGGGGCTCCATGCTGCTTTCTTGTGGGGAAGGAAGCAGAAGGTTGACCTGAACAGTGATGGGAACCACTCTGGGGGTCCAGAGAAATGGGTTTGACCATCAAAGGACAGTCAAAGTGAACTAGTGGGTGGTGC
The DNA here is from genome assembly GCF_057876585.1 of Rhinolophus sinicus. Taxonomy (NCBI): domain Eukaryota; kingdom Metazoa; phylum Chordata; class Mammalia; order Chiroptera; family Rhinolophidae; genus Rhinolophus; species Rhinolophus sinicus. The sequence goes on from NC_142502.1 coordinate 164,833,374, forward strand.
ATGAGAAACTCACTCAGCGAGCCCTCACTTCCCATGTGGGAAGCAGACCCTTGAAGTTCAAAGCTTAGTTGAATCAGAGGGAAGGAAGGTAAGGTGTTTGCAGTGCCTGGAAACTGAAAGGCATCCTTTATTTTATGGTAGTGAGCAGTGGAGAATGCAATAGAGACTGTGGCCCACTCCTCTGTCAGCTACAGCGAAACAGTGGGGAGTCAGTCGTTCCACAGAAATCCACCTTTCTGTTCCTTTCCTCCAAAAGCAGGTTGTGGCACAGGGAGCAAGGAATGTTTCTCAATCTCCTCAAGGTCTTCCCACTACCTGGCAACAGTGCCGTGCAGCCGCTGGACAGATCTTTCTCCCCATCAGATTACATCTCAATCCTGATTGGAATTCTCTGGGGGTCCTCATCTGCTACAAGACAAGGTCGACACTTCTAGGCAGGTGTACACTTAGCTCACATCCCAATGTGGCCCCACATGCCTCTCTCAGCCTCAGATCCCAGGTCCCAGCCACAAACAGTTACTAGATCATGGAAGACTCTTCTACCCATGTGCATGCTGTCTGCTGTCTGGATTGCTTTCCTCAGTCCACTGGGCTGAGCTCCATTCATCTTTTAAGACCCAACTCAGAGGGTATCACTGAAGGGCATTTCCTGACTATCCTGAGCCTTTGCCCCGGGAGACCCCTCTTCGCTGGGCTCCCACTTGCGCATGCACAGTGCTTTATCTTCTCACCCAGCACTTAAATGTCACTTGAATATACCCAACCCACCTCCACAGTTCCCCAGTCCTCAATAGATTGTGGGTACAAGTGAGGTCACATTAACAGTTATAGCCAAAGCCCACTGGCTATAAATCCCCACCAAATAGTGGCAGAACCTCAAGTTCCCTTTCTGGGTTCCCTGCCATCTAGTATCTTCCAGTGGGTCTTCAGGTGAGGTCTCATGGGACCTCATCACTCTGGTCACTGCCCATGCTGCAGTTCTGGGGATGCCACAGCACCCTGGCCCCAGACAATGCTGGTGTCTGGGTACCACACCAGCCCAAAGAGTGGCCAACAACCTGTCAGTTCTACTCCACTGAAGGCTCGAGGGAAATAGGATGGGAAATAGAGAAACCTCTGCCTCTTGACATGGAAGCTCTCAGAGCCCCAGGCCCAGATCCCATGTTTTTGTATAGGGGCTTTCCTGTCACATGGCAGAGGCACACCCCAGCCTTCCCCTCATGGGCCTCCCTGGTCAGAGCCAGCTTCCATCACCACCACTGACAAGGTCAACTTTGTGCACAACTCTAGAAGGCAGTGGTTTCATAAAATACAACATAAGTAGCACCCCCTGGAGTTGTTCAATAGAGTATCCCTGTATGTACCTACTTCCCAGGCTTCTTGGGGTACAGGCTCTGGAGACTAAGCCCAGAAAGGCCAGGAAGCCCCTTCCTCTCCCTGTCCAAGGCCCTCCTTCCAAGCTCTCAATGCATATTTTAGCTTCTGCCTCTTTGCAGCATGCTTGACAGTGGGTTGAGCCTGCTCCCCACCCACAGATTGGGGTGCCCCTTGGGCCCTTGTAATCAAGTCCATATACAGTCTATGACCAACTTCTGTTACATAATTATATTATGGGTCTGTCTCCCCTACCAGACGGTGTGCTCCCTGAGAGCAGGGACTGGGTCTCCTTCATCTTTACAGCCCTGGAACCCAGCCATGGTCAGTAACTGGTGCGTGAACAAATGAATGAATGAGACTCAGTATGGCATTAGCTTTAACAGTCATCAGCATGAGACTTCTAGAGACTTGTCAAATCTCCATGTCTTGGTCCTCTCCTTCCGTCTCCTTTGTGGCCCCCCTGAGATCCTTGCCATGGCTCCCTCCCAATCCTCCCACCATCTTCTCACCCGAGCCAGGCACAGCTTAGCCTAATGCTTCTCTCCCTTGGTTGCACATTAAAATGTACTGATGCCCAGGCCCCACTCCAGACCAGCTAAATCCAATGTGCAGCTGAGGTTGAGAATTCCACCCTGCTCCCCTCCATGCCAGAAGACTCCTCACAGCGTGCCTTGAGATGGCGGTCTCTTCAAAAGCATCAGTTGGTGGTCATTGCACTCAGTGTCCACAGTACACATGGGAAGTCCAGAGGAGAGTAATGAAGGGTAGGAAAGGAATAAAAACTATGCTCTAGATAAGAGACTGCTCTATGGGACTATCTGCTGCGAGGAGCTAGACATAGCTCTGCCCTGGGACTTTGGTCCTGAAATCAACTGTTTCCCAGTCTTCTGTGGACCTTTCGGTTACATTCCAGTCTATGACCAGTTTACTTAAGGCCCTAATAGCTATTGTACAGCCGTCTCCTGTTCACTTACTGCTCCTTACAGCTCAGGTTGGCCATCAACCTTCACAGACCTAGGGACCTCTAGTTTATTTGGCACTGTGTCCTCCCAGGAGGTCAAGCTGCCGGCTGATTACCCAAGGTCTTGCACATCTTTAGGGGGCAGCTGGGTAATTGCATAACCGTTAAAGCAACGCAGCCATGTCCTGGGGCTGGCTTCTGAGCATGTGAAGCAACTTAACTTGGTCTTTTCAGCTGCCACTGTGGCCGTGAGCCTCTGGAGCAACTTGAAAATTTACTCATTAACTCTGTGATCATTGGATATCTTTTCCTGAACTTCCTTCTGCCAGAGGGCCAGAGACTTAATTAGAAGCACTTAACCTTTTTTAAAAACTTGTGGTCATTTTAATGGGAATACTCATCCAGAGAAGCCAAGTCAAAAACCAGTTCCTGTTATTGCTCAGGCTTGTGGAATGTCAGAGGTGGAATCTTAGCTGTCACCTATCACAGAGGTTCCCAAGTGTGGCAACATATTAGATCTGCCTGAGGAATTTTAAAAAGTGCTGATGGCTGGGCCTGACTAATTAAAAAGCACCTCAGGCACGGCTGTGTTTAAAGCCCCCTCATGAGGCTGTGTCCTCAGGGCTGAGAATATTTAGTAATTCAAATTCCTTTATTTTTCATATAAGAAAATTAGGACTGAGGTGTTTGGGGGGCAGTTCTGAGATGTTATCCCTGCTTTGATGGCCAGTGTGTCCAACAGGCCAGAGAAATAAACAGTAAAACAATAAACAGTAAAATTCTGCTCTTTTCTGTAAGTAAGCTCTCTCTGGGCCTCTTGCCTGCTCTCCCACTTCCTTCCCTTCTCTGGTTTTTCATTTCTAAGTCAGAAATCTAAGAAACTCTAGAATGTCTCATCTTTCCAAGCCCCTAATTTATAGATTTGGTAGATGAGCTAGAGCAGTGGGTGCCTTACCTGGGACCACGCATCAAGGGGCTGTGTCCAGGATTCCATTTGCTACCTCCACGGCCCCCATCTGCTAACTCTGAACTCTCACCAGGGGCTGGCAGGTGGACTGTTCATATTCAGTCCTGTTTCAAAGCCGGAAGTTGGAACATTTAAAACTGTATTAGTTGTAACTTGGGGGAAGCTAGACATTTTGGGATTTTGTTGACCCCTTTTCATTTTGTAGGTGCTAAATCATTGTGATGAGGGGTATAGGGGGGACTGGAAGGGGGAGTGGGGAGTTGGTAACTGGCCTGGGACTGGGATGAGGCAAGCAAAGGGCCTAGGGTGGGTGCAGAACTGAAGGAGGGGCTCATTCTTAAGGTCATGCATGGGCCTCCTTACATTTTGTGCTCTATGCCCTTCACTTGCGTCACCCTAGACCTGGCTCTGAGGCAGGAAGAGGGAAGGGAGGGGGAAGAGGAAAAATTCTATCCTAGCCAAAGAGCTAAACCTAGAATTTATTCCAAGTTAAATAGAGTTGGAATGCTAATATGCCAGTCTTAGCCTACCTTAGGCACTGAATCCAGCTCAAAGACCAGTGATCTCAAAAGCAGAGAAGGTCAGAGCGGGGACACCCCCGAGGGTACCGGGTACCGAGGCAGTGCTGACAAAAGCTCAACTTTTCTCCCTCCCCACTGTCGTTTGCTCCGCGCCACAGCCTGCTTCAGCAGTCATGGAGCCTCTGGGCGAAGGTGGCCCCTGGAGAGGCAAAGAACAGAGAATCCGGAGAAGCGGCAAGTCTAAATATTTAATTTATTCTTTTTGTTCCTTTTTCTTGAGAAGTAGCTGCAGAAATCAGCCTGGGTCCCGAGGCTTTGTATTTCTCGTAGTGTGCAGGGCAGGGAAAGCAACTTCAGGCCATGGGAACAGCTCTTCTCTCATGCATGGAGATGCTAAACCTTGTGGTCCTCTCTGGTCTCAGAGTCCATAATTAGAGCTTTGCAGTCTTTGTCCAGTGTGAACTACAAATTCCTTGGGCACTTAGCTCACACTGAGCTATATCGGATATTACTGAGATGCCTGCCCTAACCCTGTCTGCCCGGAAATTACCACATGCCCCTCCAGGCTCACGAAGGGTCCCACCTCTTCTGAGAAGCATGTCTCAGCCTCTCTCACCAAGAGAGGATGCTTGATAACTGTCCTGTGACATTTTCTGTATTTGATATGGGATCCTGGAACAGACAAAAAGATATTAGTGGAAAGATTGGTAAAATCCGAATAAAGTCTTTAGTTAATAATAATGTACCAATGTTGATGCCTTAGTTTTGATAAATGTACCCTGGTTAAGTAAGATGTTACCATGAGGGGAAGCCGGGTGAAGATTATACAGGAGCCTTTTGAGCTATGTCTACAATTTTCCTATAAATTTAAAATTATTCCAAAACTTTAAAAAATATTTTAAAAAAATGCATTAGATGTTTTATCCTGTAGTGAATTTGAAAGACTGAGGTGTTAGAGTAAAAATCTCAACCCAATTACTTGAGAGTTCTCGGCAAATAACTTGAGTCTATTTGTTTGGCTATGAAAGGGAGATAATATCTATGTGGTCAGGACACTCACTTGTCCCCCCCAACTTGGTCCTCCCCTTCTTCCACAGTGATAGAAACTTACTTTTTAAATGGATATCTTTCATCAAAATGCCTTTAAATTTCCTTTCTGTGTTGTGTGTATGTGTGTATGTGTGTGTGATAATTGAAGGCTTGTTTCTACATACAGCAAAAACCTGCTCATGCATATTGTTTGGGAAAGTCTAGCTTGTTTTCTTAGAGAGGTCTGAAGGCCTCTCATAGGTAACAAATACCTATGGCTTCCTTCTTTTCATTTCATATATTTTGATCCAAAGATTTCATAGTTCTGTCCCCACCCTGGTTATTCCCTAGGGCTAAAAAGAAAAATATTTTGTAAAGGGCAGCCATTGTATTCTTTTCTTGGCATGTTCCCCTGCAGAGCTCTGTGTACACTTAGGGCTCTGTATAAACAAATGGCACAAATATAGATCTTGTGGGGAGAGCTCTTGCCGGCTGTTTTTTCTGGGGTCCAGTGTTAACTGTATTGTTGATGTGCTTATGAATTGAGGTTGGTTTATGCTTTGAGTGAGGACCAAGTAGAGATGTTCTTGAGTATTTGAATTTGGACCAAGTAGACACAAGCAGATGTTGATTTTCACACGTGACCTTTCTTTTTGAATTTGAAGAGGACGATGATACTTCTTTGTCTTCCTGTCCATAACGAGGAAGCTTTTCCAAAAGCTTTGTATGGGAGTTATCTTCATGCCCAAAGTCCCTCCAGTAGCTTCTCCTTCCCCTCCACCATGATTTTTGATGTCTTAACCTCCTTTCCAGTCCTTTCCCACTCATTCATTCTATTCTTCTAAACTGGTTTTATTTCTCTAAAGAATTTAATGTCCAGTCCTTGTACCAAGAACAGCCTTCCTCCTTTTCTCTCTGGTTCCACCTCAGAACAAAATTACAAATGAAATCTAATGGTGGATGAGTTTAGACTAGACTCAATTTATACCTTTGATGGACAGCTGTTGTTCTGCTCCTAGACCAGTTCTCTCTGAAGTAATGTTCACCAAAATATGTGGCTTCCAGAAAGCCTGGAGGAAGACTGATGTTTTTCCTAGAATGCAGTTTCTATGTCATTGTGGTAAACAGGAATTTTCAGACATGCAGTCAATGAAAGCCTTTAACATTCTCTTTGGATTAATCTAATCCTAAAGGCTCTGTAACCTCCCTATAAATAAGAATTTTACAAGGCTAATTGCCCAAATGTTTGATTCTCCTGCCTGAAAACAATGATTTGGGTGTGAATCACTGACCACACATCCCTCCAAACCCACTCAGGACCAGCAAATGGCAATTAAACCTACAAAGCTGCAACAAACCTTTCCAGCTATAACTATGTATTTAACTCATGAAATCTTAAAGCAGTTTTGACAATAATCTCATTAGATTGTTCCATGGTGTGTCAATTAAAAAACAATACAATTTTATTCAAAAGTTGGCTTATGTACCCTTCTCTCATCTAGAACTTTCTATTAACTGATATTTATGAAATTACATACATTTCTGGTGCAAAGATAAATAATAGTTATTATGATGAGCCTGAAACACTTGTGGAAGTGCCTTCTGAATCATCAAACCAAGATGTGATTTTTGCTTAATATATTTTGGGGTTAAGTATATTTGAGGTTCATTCTTGGGAAATTGGGCCTATATGCCTAATAAGACCTTACATTGGCAGGTCAATTTCCAATTTATCTAGTAGTTTAAATGAGAAACAGTTATAATCCACATTCTAAAGCCAAAGGAATTAAGGTGAAGTGACTTGCCCAAAGTTTATAGAAGGTAATAAGTAGAAAAGCTAGGACCCAGGATCCAGGTCTGCTATTTTCTTTTACGGCAGTTCTTTTTTTTTTCTTTTAAAGTCAACTTTATTGGAGTATAACTCTGAGTGAAATCCACCCACTTAAGTGTACAGTTAAATGAATTTTGCTACTCTCCTATTGAAAATCTTTTTTGCACAATATTTGGCAATTCTAGCTTTTGACCCCCATGAGGGTCCCTCCTCCTCTTCTCTCATTGGTCATCTTTGGCCTCTGAGGAGATGTCTTTTCTGCTCTCCCGGTTAATAACCAGCCAGCTCCAGCAAAACCCCTGGGAGCCATCCAAGTCAGGGTCCCTGCACACTCATATCAGACAGCCTGCACGATTTTGAGTCCCAAACTGTATTTACCTGCATTATTCACCAAACTTGACCAAAATGGTCAACCATGTTACTTTATAGTCCAGATAAAAGAAATAGAGACAGACTTCCCACTAAACAAAACAAAGTGTGAATCCCTGTTCCAGCTGCTTGGATATTCTAAGTGGTAGGCTGTGCCCATCTTTGCAAGAATGGTGAATTTTAGAGGTGAGGTATGACTAGGAGAAAGTCATCTGTTTTCTGATTGGCTGCTGAGCAACAGGTGAGCTAGCATCAAAAACAGAAATGTCCTCAGCCTTTCTCCACCCTCTGGGGACCTGGCCCTCTCACACAGGCTCCTGGAGGAAGGGAAATATCCAGGCCCACTTGATGCCTAAATGGCTCCCTCCCTGGCCACGCCAAGGCCACAGAGGTTTTATTGAAAGCTGCTCCAGCCCCTCTCCCAAGTAGACAATTTCCTGTCTCTGGTCCCACCTGTGTCTTCCCATGTTGCCTCTCACATGTTCAATCCAAGCCCATGAAGCCACCTCTCACCATTGCTGCTTGGTTTACAATGAGCCCGGTTTGGCACTGGGGGTCTTGAGATGAAGCTTCTAGGATGACTCGTGTCTGCTTCAGGAATAATACTTCAAAGGACTCTCCCCTCTCACTCAGCCACCCATAGTCCACTCGTGCCTGGTCCCACAGAGATACTAGTCATTACATGTCATATTTAAACTGTTAGATGGATAACAAAAGCAATCTCACTTTGGCCTAATAGCTTAATATCTTTTTTGTGCTTATTTGAGGATTACCTAGCACATCAGCAAAGTTTATACAGTATAAAATCGCCAATCATAACTTTATCACTTTAATCAGCTGAGTTGTTTAAGTAGAAAGTTTTGTTTTTCAGAGCAGCACACTAATTTATAATCTAAAGAATGTGCAAATATATTTCTTATCTACTTCTCTATATTTTAATTATCTTTGATTCTTCCTTTGAAGGATTAAAACTTTAAAAGTACATGCTTCATATTTCTTTTGAGTCTTTTGTACCTTTCTTGGCTTTGCTGATATTTTTAGAGAAAAATATTAAAAATCATCGTTATCAGTACTGTGGACCCCCAATGGGGAGGAGAGAGAGAGTTGCCACAACTGATGTTAAATTGGGGGTGGAGGAGAAATAGTTGGATGGAAATGGCTATAGGCTCTCTCCTCCCCCAGGAGTAGAACTGATGGTCCAAACCACTAAGCTTGGGGAGTGGAGCTGAGTCTGATCCAGGCTGGGCTGGCCTGTGAGGGGTTTTATCTGGTTGAGCAGGTAAGGCACAGGGTGGGTTTTCTAAGGAAAGTTTAGGTGCATTATGTGTATCTAACACGTTTATCCAATGGTCCATCTGTCCTAGGGAAGAGACTAGATTGAACAGGGCCCAATCGAACCAATGTTCAGAGATTGGCTGTGGTCCCAACAGGGAGCTGGAGAGGGCATTGGAACCAGAAGTCATGGCAGAAGACAGCCAGACAAATGGACCATATGTGGTGAAAGGGAGACTATAACTCCACACTTCTGTGGACAACCAAAGGCAGATTCATTTTTTCCTGGAACACTGGGCACTGGGCATGGGACTATTTCCAGCTCCCTCTCAACAGCAAGGAAGGCTCCACATGCACTGCAAGCCTAGTTTCACGTTGGCTCAGAGTTCAGGCAGAATGAGCCTAGATCTTACACCTCCTATCTTCCTATTATGAAGAGCTTTCTTTTCTCTTTACCTCCTTATCTATCTGGAGAGACTATTGTCTTACATTTACAGTTGTCACTTTGTAGTTTACAAAGCAGTTTCATACTGCACCGCCTCAAAAGGAATCTGACACCAGCCTAGAAAGATGAGTAAGGGAGGAATTACTACAGATAAGGAAATGGAGGTCAACTAAGTTGACCAAGGTCACATAGTTAATCTTGTTCTTTTGCTCCCCACTCAAGTTCAGGCTGCCCACATGCTGAGATCAGGTCCAAGGATATCTACAGAAAGCTGCTGGTTCAAAAAGTCCATGGTTCTGCTGAGTTCCATGGTGGGCACCAAGAACCTTGCCTGGGTGAGTTCCTTGGGCCCTTGCTTATTGGCTCTCCAGTCCTCTAACTGGGCTTTTCCAACCTCTGAGAGCCACATTCTGGAATGATGCCCTTGGATTTGGACCTAGATCCTCACAATTTTCTTGCAAAGCCCTTACCAGTCTCTTTTATGGATGGAACTAATAGACGGGTTATCTCTAGATCCCTCAGGGCCTAGAGTCTGGGGCAGCAAGCACTTAGGAAATGAATATTTCCTTCCTGCCCCACATTTATTTCCTTTCATGAAGAATTTCTTGTGTGTCTTTTTGAGGATTTAAAATTATGTCTGTCTTATGGATAGTGGCCTTGCTGCTACGATGATCCTTCTCAGGGTCTTTGCTCCTTGTGGGGTTTGGAAGTAAATTTCCGTGCCACACATGGGAGTGCTAAAAGGTGACAATTCATTCATTTAAAGTCACAAACCAAGTAAGAGGTGAGTTAGAAACAGGCTCTATATCTCTCTTACTCCTAAACTCTGTCTTTCTTGAAAATGACAGACAACCCTGGAGAGTCTGGATTCTTCTGCTATTCAGCTAGGACAAAGAACTAGTTATAAATCTCCTGCAGGTAGAAAGGGCCCCCATCCTCCCAACAATGATCAAAAGAGACATGATGATACTGAACATTTTTTTTCATCTTTTGGTCTCCTTCCTAACATTTAAAACAAACGTTTTAGATAAGACACAAAGGATGGGATGGGATAGCCACAGTGTAGGGTTTTACTGAATACTCAGCGTCATCACCTTCCCACTGCCAAATTCTAAAGGTACTTATGACTCTTAATCTGTGGACTTTGCTTGGGTCCCAGGATGGGCCTCAGGACAGGACGCTGGTCATGAGGTAAGATGCACATCTCTGCAGTAACCTGAGCATCAGCTGCAGTTCTTGGAGGCTTATGGTTTTTTGACTGTGTTTGAAAATGAACCAGACAGGCTTTAACATAGGAAATGACACTTCTCTTATCACTCTATGTCGTAGGTTGGGTACCCTAGAAGCCGAGCTGCAGTGGGAATTCAGGTGTACCTATCTTGGTGGGGCAGTGCTCTAGGAGAAAGGAAATGAGAGAAGCAGAATGAGACAGAACGAGCAGCTAAGCAAGGATTTCATCCCAGCTGGAGTTGAGCTATGATCTGATCTCAAACAGTATGGATTGATTGTACCCCAGAGCTTGAGACAGGGGTGCAACCTTTGGCACAGGGAGAGGGCCACTCCCCTTCAATTAGACATTGGTTGGCTGCCCCAGATAAGTGGTGGCGCAACCTCCAGGACGAGGGGCTCCCATGCAGCAAAGGGCAATTCTCTGAAGAAGGGGCCAGCTGTGATGCTTTCACAGCCATCTAGGGTGGGCACTGATAAGTTTACCTACTACACAGGGATGAATGGTGATCAACAAGGGCCATTTGGCACAGCCATAGAGAGCCATGAGACCACAGAGATGCCTGTCATATTCTGGCTTCCTGGAAATAGAATGAGCAACTATTATTAGGAGACTGATCTAGGTTTTGTGGTCCTTGAAGCTTGTTATAATTTAAGGAATTTTAAGAAAAAGAACACAAAACTAAATTCAAAATTAGGTTCACAGCCTGTGGAAGTGGCAGGTCCTGAAGCTAAAGTTTTGTTAGTCTCATCCATCTCTGGGTGTTTTAGATCCTTTGTGCAGAAGAGAAAACTGAGGTTCAGAGTTTAAGTGAAATTGCCCAAGGACATCAGTCAATGAAGGATTGGAGCTAGAGCCGTATTCTGGCTCATAGTCCAGAGCCGGCTCTGTGATACAGGCACGCCCATTGCAGAGGACTGCTGGGAGTTCAGGAGATAACAAATGAGAACGTGCTTTGTAAGCCCTCCCTTAAGTGTCATGTGGCTATAAGGCATTATTGTGGTGAAATGAGCAATTGATCTGTGAGATGGGAAATTGCCAACTTGAGTAATTTAGTCAAAGGGGATATATATATAGAGGGTGCCAAAAAAATGTATACACATTTTAAGAAAAGAAAACTATTAAAATTGTAATACTCAATATATACCGATAACAAAAGATGAGTACAAGTCACGTTTGACTTCTGCAATTACAAGAGGTGCTCAAAGTGGTTACCATCAGTGTCCAGACACTTCTGATTATGGCAAACTACTGCTTGAGCAACATTGACCAAAGGGTTCACTTGTATAAATTTTTTGGGGACTCCTGGTATGTTTTCTCTCCTGAGTTTCCTATGCTGGCTTCCTAGGTTTGTACAATAGCAAATATCGCTGGTTTGATTGAAATTTGCAAGCTTCCAAAATTGGCATGAGTAATAAATTGATAAATTGCCCTGGTCGTGGCTACTTGCTCAGCATGAAAACAGAAAACACAGGCTTTATCATAGAAAACAAGAGCGGTCCTCCTTATTACTGTACAAGAATGAATAGTTGATGACCTCTCAATGGTTCATGAGAGACAAGGCTGAGGAGATAAGAGAAGGGCGGGAGTCTCTTGAATTAATGGTGCAGAGCAATGATAGAGTAGGTTTCTAAAAACATTTTTTTTTTCTGTCCAAAAACTGTTGCCAATAAGTGCAGCTAACTCTAAGTCCTAGAGGCTACAGCTTATGCCCAATGGTTTTCTTTCATTCAAGTTTTCATCAGCATTGGGTTAGAGGGGCCCACCAATCCCCTGAAGGTAACTGAATGTCATTTAATTGGCATTATGTTGACCTCTTTGCCTTCTTTTCTGTGGACTGAGCAGCACTGCTGAATTTTGGGACAGTAGCACACTGAAAGAGTTGAACAGCTTCATTGAAAAAAGCCCTTTTTTTCAGAGTTTGTTTTGCAATCCCTCAGGATCTCTACTCCTAGGTACCCAAACTCAGCCAGGTGAGAGAACTAAGCTCTTGGTTGGCCTGTTTGCTTAAAGAGGATATGCCATAATCAGCTCATTTGTGCTAAAAGGTCTTTGGAGAACAAAGACATCAGGGCTTGAGAGTTGTCCCTCTCCTACGTATGTCACTTATCTCTGTTCATTTTGCATGAGTAGAAATTATAAGTGGCATGCTATTTCTCCATCATCTCCTAGCCTTTCTTGATTATCGTACAGTAAGGCCATTTTTTCAAGGGTCTCTCAACTCCTGGAAGATGGGGATGGGAGTGGGTCATGTGGGTATTCCCTTTCACTTACTACTTTGTTTATAGAGCAACACTCTACTTGGTCTTGGAGAAGGTTCTTCAGGGTCAGGAAAGTGTGGGAAGGGATGGATCAAAGGATGTGAGTGGGAGTTAATGGGTATGATGAAGCACGGAAGCAAGGAGACTGGGTTTTCAAGATCTTGGGATTTTAGGATCTTGATCTGAAATTCAGTTTTCATTGCCCAGATTGTACATTTGAAGATCAATCCTTGGAAATGGAAGTGGGTCATTCACTGAGGCTGACATAGGAACCACATCTGTGGAACTTTCCTAATTTTCGTTTTTGTGCATCCCAGAATTCTATGTTCAGAGCTGCAACCAACAGTGACTTAGATGTTACATTTAATGAGACATTTGACTAGGAATTTTAGAGAAGTAACAACTGAAAGCCAGTAGCAAGGAACTCTAAAATTAGAGTGTGTGTTGTTTAGACCTTTGTCTGTGGCATGTGACACTGTTTGATACTGCCAAAAAGAAACAAACAAGAAACCAAATTGAATTCCTCCTCCCTTCAAAACAAATAATACACAAACATGAGATGTAAGTTAGAAGGCCTGGACTTTCTATCTGTGCTAACTTTCTAACATTGGCCAAGATGAGTAAAATAGGAACTACTCTCATAAGTAAAAGAAAGGTATCTTTTCACCTAAAAAGAGGGTGCATATAGGAATTGTGTTTGGAAATTATTGAAGTGTAAGAGGAAAAACAGTTTCTGTAGGAAATAATAAGAATTTGGGCGATAGCATGGGCATGACCTCTACAGAACAGTGAACCTCCATTCTCCCCACATTTCTTTTTCTAACACTGGTGAGATTGAAACTGTTGACATGGTCAAAAATGCCCGTGCTAAGAGCCTTTCTCTCCTCAGCACTCCCTGTCAGCTAGCATAGGTATAGGGTATAATAGGAGAGACTCCATTTTAAAACCAGACTCCATCTTGTCTATAAAGTCAGGAATGCAAAGGGAAAACAGCCTGAGACACTGGTTAACTACCTGCTGCATACATCCTGAATGTACATAACTAAGAAGGGAAGAGAACACAGTGCAATCACCAGAACTTGTAAAAGTCACCAGCACGTTCCATTCTCATGAAGTCAATCATTGTTTGTAAAACAAAACGAAAACACACACAAAAAAACCCCATAAATTGTAAAATTCCATGTAAATTTGTTTTTATACAACTTGAAAGAAAACCCTTTAATGGGATGATATTGAACAGACACCTGCTGACCATGAGATAGAGACATTGCTTGTTTTGACCAAAGGGAAACGATCTGGGACTGCCCGCCAGTTTCTCCCTGGCTCCCTCCCTCTCCTGCTCCCCAAATAGCCAGTAAACACCAGGAACCAGCCAGCTCCTTCCTTCTTGCTGGTTCCCTGGTACACTAGCTATCTCTCCCTAAAGCTTTGCTTGCTGAGTTTCATATGGGCTACAATGTTCATTTCTGACATTGGGACCCAAGAACCTGGCATTTGTTGACTCCATCAACACCTGGGTGATAATAAAAGTAATAAGAGCCAGAGTCCTTGAGCACATTGAGGAGCTTTATCAATACATGTTAAGAGCTTAATCAATGTTATCTCACTTATTTCTTGCTCTAAGCCTTTGTGGTTTCATCGTGTTTTAGATGGCAGAAACTGAGACTCAGAGGTTAAGTCACTTGCCCAAGGTTACACAGCTAACAGAAATATAACGCTTTCCCTTTCTCTACTGTCCTTCCTATTCCCTCTAACTCAGATCAGCTTTCTATGTTGTTATTTTGGTCCCCTGGTCTTTTTCTGAGGTTTCCTCCTTAGCTGCCTATTAATTTCATTCGCATATCTGCAAATTCTAGTGAATCCAGCAGGACAAATTGACTAGATTGCAAACTGTGTGAAAAATAAGGAATTTTGCCTGTCATGTTCATGGCCATATCCTCTAACCCATAGTAGGTACTGTATACATATTTGTCATATGAAATATTTATTACTGAACAAATGATATGTCTACAGAAACTCAGATCCAGGAATCTGCTTTGGGGTTCAGGTCAGGTTTCTTGAAGGTTTGGGTCTGGGTTGGCTTTCCCTGGGAGGTGTCTTCTGGAATTTGAGGGTCTGGGCAGGCAGTTCCCACAGGACAGCCCTGATAGAACCACTGATGCAGGATCCACTCAGAACATATGGTTTGCAAGAATGCACAAAATCCCAGAAGGTAGCATAATTGTTCAAGAGATGTATATCTCTCCTTGGTATTAGGACCAGAATGAAATTTCTGTTGAGAAGCCTCATAAAGGGGGTCTTGCATGATGAATGTTTTTAATGACATCTATGCAGGAGATACCAGGGATTTATTCTGTGGCCTTTTCTATGGCTACACTCAGTGGAGGTGAATGGTAGTTTCCAGAAGTTCAATCAGAAGTCATCAGGCCCAGCCGTTGGATGCCACCGAGGAAGTAGCCCTCTCCCTGTTTTAACCACCCCTGCTTTCTGGCTGACTCACTGTAAAGGTTTGCCCTTTGGGAGCAATACGCCAACCTGGGAAGACTTTATTCTTGGATTGTTCTAAAAACAACACTAGAAATTTAAACACATGCTCTCATATACCCTGTGCCTCCTCTCTGACCCATTATCCCAAAATATGCTGGATCTGAAAGACCATTTCACTTGGAGGGAGCTAAAAGTTTTGAATGAAAAAGGTCTTACTGCTTTCTAAATAGGATGATGGAAAAATGCAAAACAATCCAGGGACAGCCAACCAGTTGTGTGCTGGTACCATTTGTTTTGATGCAAATTTAAGACTACAGATGCCCAGTAAAGCAAAAGGGACAGTGTAGACCTGGTCCCCAGAAATACAAGTTTTCATTCTCTCTGGCATGCTTTGCTGATGTGGCAGGATTTTGGAAAAGCCAGTTATTCAAAACTAACACTTCTAAAAATGTTAGAGCCTGTGGGTAGTCTTACACTTTTCTTTGGAGTGGCAAAATAAATTTCAGACCTATTATTTTGTTGTTTAAAGTCCCCTGATCTAAAGCCAGAATATTGAGGGCTGCTGGCAGTGTTGCAAGGATAAAGCTCTCCCCAGGCCTCGTTCTGTTCCAGGGAGCCTGCCAGTTCTGCCTGTCTGTCCAGTAAGAGATTGGGTAATCCCAATACCCCTGGGGGCCTACCAACCCTGCAAGAGCCTGCCTCCGAGTTTAATCTGGCCTAGCCGGTCCCCCAAACAAAGAACCACTTCACTGTCCATAGAGGCAGCTTGGATCACATTCTGCTGGGTTTAAAGCTATAAGCCACTTACCTATTGGCACAGGTTCAGTGCTAGCCCTTTTCACATTTGTGTAAGTCAGGATTTCTAAGCTGCGTTTGGGATTTACCTTTTTCTTCCCCCTCGTCTATAACAAAGTACAGGACACATAGGATATGACTAGTATTGTATGTCCCCAACAAGGATAGCACCAAAGCACAACAAATGTAGGTTCCACTGAAGGAAGAGCCCCTGGCCATGGCGATGGACACTGGCTACAGCCTACTGCTCCCTGCAGGAGGAGCTACGGGCAGTTGGGCAGCTCTGATTCCCTTTTGACATAACTGGGCTGCCTCTAAATGACGGTCTGAGGGAGGTCCAGAAGGCCCTGTCTTCCAGGACATCCACTGTGGGGACTTTGTTTCTTATGGAAAGCTGTTAGGTATTAAAGAATGCCCTACTAAAATGCAATTACCTTGTGGCGGGTTCTGCCTTAAACATGACCAGTTTTCTGGTAGTAGGCTTGGTGAAGGCGGGGGGAGCTAAGGGCCCCCAGATGGGACAAGGCTTTGGTTGGAAGAGAGGGAGAAGAGGTGGTTGAAAGAGAAAGAAACATTTGGTTTCCAGACGGCACTACCTCCCAGTGCCACTAGCAAGACAACACAATGCCTATAGGTCCTTCTGTGCCACCAGTGGGTTGAAGATGTAGCCAGGTGGAAGAATTAAAAGGGGAAGAAAAAAGGGAGGGGAAGAGAAAGGAAAGGGAGGGGGAGAAGGCTTCAGGTGAGGAGGATGGGGCTAGCCTCAGTGAGTGTGTTGCGGTGGGGTGTGCTCCAGTTACCCCCACTTACCACCCCCCATCAGCTGCCGACTGTAGGTCTGTGATGTGTCTGAAGGTGCAGGCAGTGTGGTGAAGTGGAAGTGGCACTAGCCTGACACCAGGAGTTCTAGTCGCTGTCCTGTAGTAACTGGCTGGATGACCTCTGGGATTTCTTATCCATAACAGGAGGGGGTTGGCCCTATGGTCTCAAAGGTTGCTTCCAACTGGAACAGTTCTTGTGAAATAGTAACGCTTTTGAAAGCCCCACGATTCCACCACCAGAAGGGATCCACAGCTTGCCAGAAGACATCCCAATTAACCCAAGGGAATGGCTAGCTGTACAGACGTCTGTCACCCCTAGCTCCCAAGGCGGAGTCTCGTGTTGGCAGGAAGTCTATAGGAAAAGTGCTTGGAAACTGCTGCTAGTCTTAATTCCTTTCTTTAACCTTGAGATAAGAATGCCTTTGTTTGAGTCTCAAGCAAGTCTCAAATTATGTAACTCACTTTTGTTAAAACTCTCTCTGACTGTTTCATATTCAGCCTTTTACTTGCCCTGGTTTGTGGCTTTAATTGAAGAGGTGGCCTTGTATTTATGCTCCGTTTTTTTGTTTTTCTCTTTTAGATCTTGACAGGCTAATCACTTGGTTTGTTTAGTGAACACTGAGGCCAGCTCTACAATCCAGTGGCCTGACAAAGGGCCTGTGACTGCTCTGGAAAAGCTTTGCTCCTCGTGCAGCACGTCAGGAAGTCTTTTCAGGGCAACAAGCCCAACCAAACCAGATCTGCCTCCTCCCCAAGCCCATGCCCCCTTAGAGAACCAGACAATTTTGCTCTTGTCTGTCGAGCAACCCCTGGTCACAAGATTCATTCGTCACTTATTCCTCAGCGTGGTCCTCCCTGACACCCCATCCAAAGTAGCTCCCTTCCCCCACGCACAGCTCTTCCAAAATGGTAACACTTACTACTCTTTGGAATTATCTTATTTACTTATTTTTGTTTATAGTAACTGTTGTGCTCCACCTTGCCTGGAATTTGAGTCCCTCTGCGGTCAACAATCACTTATTGAACATCTAGCATGTACCGGGCATGGGGCTTTCTGGGACAGATGCGTCTATAAAAAATAAAATAAAAATAAATGTGTTACACACTCGGAGGTAAGTTGGCAAAACTAGAAGTTTTCTCAAATACTCGTGTTCTGTCCTGCTGAGTATTTGGGAGATTGCCATCCACTGATTCACTACTTGATGTTGTGCTAGGTACTGGGATGGGGCAGGAGAATGCAGGAGATGAACAGAACGTGTTCGCAAGGAATTCACTGGTCCAGTGTGGGGAGCATGACGGGGATGACAGACATGTAAATGAGAACTCTAATATAGTGACATTGGTGCCTTAGTCCTGTGATGCACACATTGTCACGGGAGCAGTAATCAGAGGAGGAGGAGAAGGAGACCAGCTTTACAGCAGAGGGTTCAGCAAGAGTTTGACAGAAGAGGGGAAGGGCACTCAAGACATGAGGAACAGCATGTGCAAAAATAGGGAGCCAAGAGAGGATTTTTGGCAGAAGAGGAACAAGTCGGAAGAGCTTTGCACAGGAGGGAGAAAGCTTGGAGAAACCACGGGGAATGAGGCTGGAAAGATCAGCAGGGGCCAGATTGCAGAAAGTATGATTCCAGGGTCTAGTACGGAAAAGGGAAGAAGGGAGTAGGGCTGCCCGTAGAAATGTAATCTCAGACTTCCTGAGTTGGACGGGACACCAAGGTAATCAAAGGGAGGCATATTTATAAACCTTCAGGTCCTGATTGTTGCTGATACTCTGATTCTAGAAATTTGCAATGGCATTTGGATATATGTAAGGGCGTATGGTGCAAAATTGAGGAGATCTTTGAAAGAAAAAGAATACAAAATCTGATTACAAGAATGCACAGTGGTGTGGGCCATGGCCTTGGCAGAGCCTCGTACAAGTGAGGGGCTCTGAAGCTTACATTTCAAGAGCTTCACAGTGAAGCCACCTCTGGAACCTTCATGGTGTTTATACAAAATATTGCAAGATGGAAGTAAGGCCTGATGTTATGATTTCACAGTGATTTCCCTGGGAGAAAATTCTTTTGCTGCCAGTTCTTCCTCTGCTATAAATAAGTCTTAGTCCTGTGCCCTCCTTTCTATGTGTACCCTTTCTCTAGGTGACACTGCCCTTAGCATGACCCACAATGTCTTTTGTGCTCTAGACCCTGCCTGTCTTTCTGACCACATTTTGCCTCTCCCCCTGCTCCAGCCATACTGGTTCTCTGCCTGGTCCTCATAGGTGTCAAGTTCCCTTCTATTTCAGTGCCTTTGCATCTGCTGTTCCCTCTACCTGGAATACTCTTTTCCCAGAACTTTATTGTCACATTCAGAACACAGCTCAAATGCCACCACCTCAGAGAGGCCTTCCTTGATCACCCAGCCTAAAGAAACCTCCTAGTCACTCTCCATCTCACTGCGTTGCTTTGTTTTCTTCCCAGCATTTTTTTATTAGTCAAAGTCATCTTATTTTTTGTTTGCCTTTTTAACTATCTGTCTTCTCCTATCACATAAGCTGTTTGAGCACAGGTACCTTGTTTATCTTTCTCACTATGCTGCATCCTTAGCACCTGGAGTGGTCCACAAAGACACACACACACACACACACACACACACACACACACACAAAATACAATAAAATAAAATAAAAGAAGTCTACAGAATTTGCCGATAGCATTTTTACATAATTATAATAATTTGCATTTGTATGGCACTTTCTAGTTTCAAAAAAACTCTTACATATACAATCTCACTTCCACCTCAAAACAAACCAATGAGGAAAGTAGGAGAGAGATTGTTATGGCCCCATTTTAAAAATGAGTAAATAGAAATTTAGGGAGATAGGGTGATTGTTTAAAATTTTTAGCTAATAAGTAACACATTAGGTCTCCTCCCATCAAGACCAACTCTCTTTTCATTCTGGCTCATATTCTTAACACATGTTACTTCTCCTAGCTCCTCAGAGCAAGAGAATTTATCCATAGAAGGAATGAGAAAGCACCTCTCCCCATCCTCTGATAGGGAGGGATAAGAGAACCTGGCCTCCACGTAAAGATTTACGGCAGAGAATCAGGCTAATTATTACACAGTGATAACGATTAAGTTTAAACAACAACAATGCATTCATTGTCTGTGTGCAGTCGGATTTCATTACCTATCATGAAACTGATGAGGGACTTAAATTTTCATTTTGATTTAATGACAAAAGCATTGACTGCTGGGCAATTTCACATATTTCACCCTTAAAGGCAAATCTACTAGATGCTGAATAAAGAATGAAAGCCATCCTTGCTATTTTTTTTTTTTTTTTTTTTAAATAGAGGTATTTGAAGTAATGTTTTTCTAAAATTGTCTAGAGAAGCAGTGACAGAGCAGGGAGTTCAGAAGTTAGAAATTCCTGGTCCCACTCAAAAACTGTTGGAAGTCAATTTCTACAATTCTTCTGGGCTTCCATTAATAGAAATATTTAGGAAATGTTGATGCATTTGTAATACTTGAATGTGACTCATATGGATTTTTTTTTTGACAAATTGCATAGAAAGTGTGCAAATCATATAGAGTGGAATGAATTTTCACAAAGTAAACTATACATATGTAATCAGCTCCCAGATCAAGAAATAGATCATTACCAGCACCCCTCTTGCCCCTCATTCTAATAACTCTCTGCCCTGAACAAAGGGAACCACTATTCTGAGTTCTCCCACAATAGACCGAGTTGACCTGCTTTTGAACTTCATACAAATGCATCATCTATAAATCCCATTGTGTGTTCACCACTCAGAGTCAGTTCTCCTTCGATCACCATATATTTGATCCCCCCTTACCCTCATCTCCCACCCCCACCCCCTTACCCTCTGGTAACCACTAAACTATTGTCTGTGTCTATGAGTTTCTGTTTCTCATTTGCAGTTATCTTTTCTTGTCTGGCTCCTTTTGCTCCACATTATATTGGTGAGACTCATGTATATCATCATGTATAGTTATAGTTTGTCTTTTCTTACTGCCCTGTAGTAGCTTTTTGCCTGAATATGCTACTATCTATTCTACTATTGATGGTCATTTGGGTTGTTTCTAGTTTGGAGCTATGGTGAATAGGGCTATGACCATTCTCATACATGTGTCATTGTGAAAGTATATATGTATTTTAGTTGGGTATAAATCTGGGAGTACCACTCCTAGATCACAAGATATACTCATAGAGTTTTCCAAAGTGATTTTACCACTTTATTCTCTTGTCATTAGTATATGAGAGTTCCAAATGCTTCGCTTTTGTTAATGCTCAATTATATTCTTATGTTGTTCTCTAATTCCTTCATATGTATAAGTTCAACCCACCCAATAAGATGGCAAGTTTCTTGAAGTCCAAGCTTTTGTTCTAGGCCTCTTCCATAGTTGTTGTGGCCCTTAGCACAGTGCTTGGCACGGAGTAGGTATCCAGTAAATTCTGATTGAATTGGGCTGAATTAAATGATGGCGGCAAACCCACCAAGGACTGTGGAATATTTCTTTGTTAATAGTTCCACACCTATTCACTCTATTTTCAGGCACTTCCTAGGGTGGTGAAAGGACCAGGAGAGAGGAATTCTAGAAAATGTTCAATTCCTTCGGGTTCCTCTAAAGCCTCCATTCCAAGTGCTGAAACTCTTTAGGTAAAATGAGCCCTTCTATTGTCAACAGGATTTTCCAAAGGCGGTAACTTCGTCCACCAGAAAGTAGAACAGACAGAAGACTGTCTTACCCTGGTTGTCAGGAGAGAGCATTGTTTGTGTCCTTCCATGCTCGAAGGGGTGCTTTGGACTCAAAATGTCTGATCTTATTACACTAACCTGATTTCCCTATGGCTGTATCCAGTTTGATAGAAATTTCTCCAAAGGCCACAGTAATCTCTAGGATACTTAGTTCCCTTTTTGGCTGATTTTTTTTTCATCTGTCCTAATTTTTAAGAACTATTTCTGTCATCTCATCAGCTAAAGAATCTGTACTCAATTGTCCCTTTCAACATGCAGCATTGTGTTGTGATACACACATGTTTGTTCATATTAAATATTGGCCATTTCTGGACTGAGATCCCGAGATGTTAAGTGAGGACACTTGAACAGTTCTGATTTAATTTGGAATTAGGCACTTACTGAAAATAATTGATGAAATATCTATCCCCACTCCCAACACTTTCTCTCAGTTTTAGACCTGACATTCAGCAAGGAAGATGGGTTTTAATGGACAGGGTCATAATGTGGGGAGTAAAGAAGGAAGGAAAATATGGACTTTGAGAAACATGTATAAAGTGCTGATAAAACTGAGCCAGTTTCCAGAGTCCATTTGGGCCACCTGCTATCAGGCATATCAAAATAGAACGTGTGTGTGTGTGTGTGTGTGAGTGTGTGTGTGTGTGTGTGTGTGTGTGTGTGTGTGTGTGTGTGTGTAGGGGATGGTGAAAGAAATGAGAAGTCCCTGAGAAGAGTATTGTGGTAGGATCCCCAAAGCGTATCAGATAGTAATTGTATACAGCCACTAATGAGAACAGGCTTGTTCTGCAAGTTGAAATCATGAGCAGCAGGTAATCAGATCTAGTGCTCTGGGGCCTCCCACGACAGTGATTGTTGTAGACTAGACCAAAAACACAATGGGATGTTTGAGTTTCTCCTCTTTCTCTCCCATCAGCGCTTCCCAAGATTTGTGGGGAGAGGGAGGAGGGCTGAATTTCAAAATGCTCTTCCACTGGGGATGAACCTCATGTCTCAGATCTTCTAATATGAGATCATGTATCACATACATATATGTCTCTCTCTTCATAAATATATTTGCTTCTCAGTCTCAGATTGAACTGGCTATGACTCTTGGGCTTATTAAATCAGGTCCATTAGGCAACTCCATGGGTATTATCAATTAGGTAGCCAGGAGCCATAGCTCAAATGCTTGGGATGGATCAAGCAGGCAGCATGAATGTGAAATGGGGTCTGTGGCAAGCTGGAGAATCTATTTTCCTTCCATAGAAGACCCACTAGTCAGCTTCAGACAATGGTGACTATGGTTTATAATAAGGAGTATGACCCAGGTGGTCATATCTGATTATTTTCAAGAAAAGCCAGAAACCCAGATTAAAAAAAAAAAAAAAGTGTGTAATTTCCTGTTTTTTAAATGTTTTTGATTAATTTAAAATGAGAAATAAAATCACTTTGCAAGCCAGCTATGTGAGAATCAAACAAAACAAATCTTCAGGTCTCATTCAGCAACCAAAGATCTAGGTTAAACAATTTTCTGATGGGAAAAACCCAATTTATTCAAGTCACTTCAAGTTATTGAGGATTATATTATAAGGATATGTGTGGCAATAAGATAAACAGAATTTTTGACCATGTAACAAGCTCTCATAAAAAGCCAAGAGCTCTGTAAACATCCCAGGTCAAGGGACGGACAGGAACAGCACAAGATTGGTACTTACTGAGAATTGGCAGGTCCTTTATCACCACTTATGATGTAACGTATGCCTTTCAATCGGTGGCATGTTTTAACATAAGCTGCCTATGATTCACGTTAGTGTCTCTGGTAATTGTAGAATTCTTGACTGGGTCACGGCTTCCAGGCTGCTCCTGGCCTGTTGTTGAAGCGCCTTCAGTACTTCAGCTATGCCCAAATTTGAGGGCGTGGGTGTGGGTTCATTTTCTTTTTGGCAAGTGGATTGTTGGAACAGAAGAAGAGAAGCTGGGAGGTCAGGGTGTATTTGGAAGTCATGCTCCATGTTCTGATCTGTGACAGACACTATGGGTTGCCTCTCCATCTGCCACTCTTCCCTCTTTCCTTGCTAATAATATGCCAACTTTGTTCAGATATCAGGCAACTTATATGTCTCAGGCTAAGCTGGTCCCATCCCAAAGCAAGATGGATTTTAATTACATTAAATCAATCATAGCAAGTCCATTTTCCTTGTCAGAGATTAGTTTAGAAATTGGCATGTGTAGCAGTTCTGAGCAATGAGATTGAGAGAAAGGCTAAGGGAAATATTCTTTCTAATGAGCAGAGATTCAAGGCAGGAAACAGACCCTCTTCTGCTCACACTGTCGCATCTTTATGGGGCATTTAAAACTTGGGCATCCAGTTTGCAAATGTGAATGATAAAGGTGTGGACAAAAGTCAACTTACAGAGGAAGGAAAAGTAGAAAACTGGAAAAAGCAAAGCAAAACAGATGTCTTAGTGATGTCATTGAACAGTGACCAACCCTGAAAACATCCTACCTTTGAACTTACTATGCATGAAGTACTACTACATTCTCCTTTGTGTTGATGCTGTTCCTGGTTGGGTTTTCTGTTATTTTCAGCCTAAAGCATCCTAACAAATGATCACTTATTATTCCACTTAGAATATATGTCCTCCAAAGGTAGACCCAGCCTATGAGTTTTAATGTTGCCCTTCATGCTCAAAGAAGCCTCTGCAGGTTACAACTGCTTGTGTGGAGGAAGCTGCTGAAGGCTTACAAGTGTGATCGGAAGTCTCACTGGCAGGAGAGGAGAGCTATCTTGGGCATTATGGGGAACTGGCAGCTTGTACCCAACACCAACATCATCTCCTGAGGTACATTGCCTGGAGAATTAGTCTTAGATTTAAATCACCCATGCTCACTGAACTGCCAATGATCTAAATTATCAAAGGATCTATGACTAAGAATCTATGGTCACTACTTCCAAGCCCACTGCAGACCCCTTGAGGCTCAGGCTGCCACATAGATCCCCAGCTCACGGTACACCCTGCACTTATCTCTCAAGTCTCCCCAGCAGCACCTCCCAACTCTCTCCTCTATTACAATATGAGTATGTGCTGCTATTGTCCTTTATATTTCCCTCCTACCTTCGTTGCCTGCATCCTTCTCCCCTTCCCTGCCGCCCAGGAGGGAATAGCTGGCCAGATTGCTTCATTGGATGTTGGAGGGAGTAGAGTAGAAACCAGAATCTTCTTATCCTTCATTTCTTTGCGTGTGGGGCTTGGGAACACCATCATTTAATGAGTATATACAGATTCCTCAGACTCATATGGGTTCTGTACATTCCGTTTATTTTCCTTTTTCTGGTTCCTGAATTTTTGTTGCCTAATTTCTCTTTCCTCCCTCTTGATTCACAATGGGCATTTTCTCACCTTCATAACTCAAATTTCCCATTAGTCTCTCCCATTCTTGACTGCATACAACTAGCTCCTTTATCCCATATTGTCCCTTTTTTCTGCCTTTCCACTGTTATTATTTTCTCCCATCCTCCCCAGAGCATATGGGTGTGCATCTGGAATTTCGGTGGTTTCCTAGAACTCTCCTGACTTAATTTTGGAAAATAGCCATGTATCATGTATCAACCTCCCCATAGAACAGCAACCAGCTCCTCAGTTCTCACATAAGCATGAAGAAAAACCACTCTGTCATTGTTTCCCTTGTTAAAATATGAGACTGAAAGATTCTGTGTTCTTTTATACAATCGCAATTTTTATCGTGAGGAATCACCTGCTTATCTTGTAAAGAACAAATCCCCTACCTACGGTCATGGTGAACTGCCCATAGTTTTTCTTCATTGACCTGAATTTGATAAATCCTATCAATCACCATCAGATAAGGATGAAATAAAAGAGAATATAAATATATATGAGGAAAGAGTACGAATATGGGTTATAGGTTGCTGTTGGTCATGACCTTCAGATTTAAATATACCCATGAACTAAAACTTAAAAATGCTGTTTTCTGCATGACATTTGTTTTACACATGTAAAATAAGAACAGGAGAAAAATATTTAATACGTGCTAAAATTCTTAAGTATTTTTGTTTTTAACATCTGTTATTGGGCAATTTTGCCGTGTTGAGCTGGGGCCAAAATACAGCTAGTGAGGACATTTCTCCTTCAAGTCCCTTTCAGCTTTGCCTAAGTTGTTATCACTAATGAGCATTGTTTTGTGTTGGGTTGGTCAAAAAAACATCCAGTGCCCTTGAGGGGTAGGACCCGTAGCTTTAGTTGAGAGTAGGGCCTGAGCGGTAAGTAGCAGAGGAGGGGCATATCATATGTTCCCTGACTATCCTTTTGGAAGCTGCAGGAGACCCTAGGTGAGAGGAATGAGACTAGAAACAAAGGAATTGGCTTCATGAGACTCAGGCATTCTCAGCAAGAGGTGAGAGGAAGAAATGGCAAAGTATCTATTCAGGAGAGACATTGGGAATCTTTAGGCACAAGCAGAGCTGCTTAGAATGAAGCATGGTCGGAGGCTCATCTCATGGTCCCTACATGACATCTTCACAGCTGTGGGACCCAGTGCACCAGAGGTTCTAGAAGCATCAGCAGTCTGCATGCTTGGCACAGATCCTAGCTCTCCATGGGCACTGTCAGCACCAGCAAGGAGATGGCTCAGTCTTCAAGAGCTCTGAGGAAAACAGATGCTGAAGGGAGGGAGGTGTTGGAGGAGATGGCAACGCTGGGCAGAGAAGTACATTGAACATGAATACTTGCCCAAGAAAAAACAAACAAACCAGCCTATAAATGATAGTGGTATACTGCACCTCCTCCAGTTTTGCGGAAATGAAAGTACAGAAAGGTTAAAGACATTTTCAAGGATTCTTGTCACAGTGTCAGAATTACAGTCTGGACCCCTGCTGCTGCATAGCAAGTGTGGTTATTTCTAAGGATGAATTTCCATGGATTAAAATAGGTACCACATGGTTGTGTGGGGAGTGAGCATGCCTTTAAGGGGCCCCAGAGACTTTTGGCACGCAGCATAGAATGGGTACAAGACGGAGGGCATGGTTGGCTGCTGCCAGCTTAGCCCAGTGAGTTATGGCCGATGTGTAATGCTTCTTCAGCAACACCTGCCCTCTGCCAAAGCAGTTTGGGCTTTGGATTTGAGAAGCAGCTTACACTTAATACACTGGAGCAGGGATGACTTTATCTGCCATTGATGTCACCTGGTGACATGAAAGAGACGTGTGGCAGGGGATAATCAGGTCAACCCCAAGAAGCTATTAGTATCATTTAGCTGGAGTTCCTCAAGCTGCTCCAGGAAAACATAATTTAGTCATTCAAACGCCCGAGTTGTATCCCTGCGTTCAAAGCCTAGCTCCCTTATTTCATAAGCTGGGTAGCCTTGGGCAAATTATTTAATTTCTCTTGGCTTCAGGTTTCTTGTTGTAAAATGGACATAGTAATAGTATTTCTGTTTTACAGTTATTGTGAAGCTTAACTGAAAAAAAGTACTATAATATACATGTGAAAAGGTTCCGACCTTTGTGTATACATTATCTTATTATTATTACGGTAATATGAATTACCAGACATGTCTAAGTACCTGATCAATGTTTGATGTTGTTGTAAGTATTAATAGTGGATTCCAGGGATCTTCCCCTGTGACTTGAAAATCAAATTCTGATACCATTGTTTCTATTCCCTCCCAGAACAAAAGTACCGTGTTTCCCTGAAAATAAGACCTAGTCAGACCATCAGCTCTAATGTATCTTTTGGAGCAAAAATTAATATAAGACCTGTTCTTATTTTAATATAAGACCGAGTATAATATAATATAATACCGGGTCTTATATTAATTTTTGCTCCAAAAGACGCATTAGAGCTGATGGTCCGACTAGGTCTTATTTTCGGGGAAACACAGTAAAAGGAACAGGGTTGCAGACAGAGTGGAAAGTTTACTTAGGTGACCACCTGGCAAAGAAAGGGGGCCTGGGATACATGCCTGGAATTCGGGACTCTTGTCTGGGACCTCGCTGGGCTCTGCTGTGAGGTGCCATGGCTAATCTGGTCCCTGGGCACATTCCACTTTACGTGGAGTTGGAGCTGACCTGCCTGTGCTTTGTTCTTTGTTGTGTCCAGGACCCAACACTCTTTTTTGCTGGTTCAGGTCACCCTAATGTGGCCTACCTGCCTGAATCTCACCTACAACATCCATTCAATGCCTGGCTTAGGTTAAATGCTCTGTACTCATAACAATGACCTCTAGTTCCCAACTCAACTGTCTTCCTACCCCTCCATGGCGTGTGTGGTGCCCTCCAGGACCAGCCAAGGGAAGCTCAGAAGGGATAACTAAGGCCCATTTCCACCTAGCCCCTATGTAGCATTGGTTTTAATCTGCTGTGACCATTTCTTGAAGGAGCAAGACCACTCTGTGGGGCAGTTCCCTCCCTGAGTTCTAAATGGGGAGAGGGGCACAAAATCCCCTCTGCTTTCTGTTTTCCCTTCAATCTGCACAGTGTGCCCAAAAAATGTTTACACATTTTAAGAAAGGAAAAAAATGTATTAAAATTGTAAGACTCAGTATATATCAATAACAAAAGATGAATACAAGTCATGTGTATACATTTTTTTTTGGCACCCCCGGTATTTAGCATTGGCTTCCTGGATATACACCCTAAAAGGGCAGACAAGAACCCACGTACCCTTTGTCTCTATTCCTGTGTTTTCAGACTCAAACTTGATAGGAACATGTACAACGTCAGAAGTAAGACTGTCCTATAGTACCCAGCACCAACAGTATGTATGTGGTGATTGGAGGGAAAATAATGTTTGAAAAACATGGAGCCAGAAACTAGTCTATAGAAAATTCTTCCAATCGCTATATGGGTAAAACTGTAAAAGGAGAATTTTGTCTTCATCAACGATGATTAAAAATGGAATTTCTCTCCTGTTAAGAAATCTATTGCAAAATGCAACATATATAATTAAAAATGCCCCATGCATTTTCAATTTAAAGTGTATCTGAGATTAGCCACTGAAAAGAAAACTTGATATGCCCTGAAATCTGAAGCTCCTGCATGAAAGAGACCTGATAGAGATTTCCCCATATTTGACAATAACCCTAAAAGTTTACATGACGCCAACAGTAAAATTGTTATGAAGCTGAGATTTTTCTAAGCTGTCCATAAATAAAAACTTTATTAACTATGCCAAAGGAAAAACTAAATCATCATTTTTTTCTTCAGAATTGGTGTAACATGAAGAGCCAATCAAAGACTATGCAGCCAAAAAATTCAGAAAAAATGTATTAGAGAGGGGTACCATGAATGTAATCAATAAAAAAATATTTTTCTGTATGTTGGTGGTGTTAGCTCTGTAAAATTTGTGATTTTTCACTCTAAATAAATATTTACTTTCACATCTAATTTTGATTCATAATTTACTTTCTTGAAGAAGTTCCCCAAATTTATAGACGCCTTTGGCCTCACAAATCCTGGATCTGCTCCTGATGGGAGCTGCATGGCCAATAGTCTAATTTACAACGGTCACCAATGGATATTTGGGCATGCCTGTGGCAACGTGTCCTGCAAGCAAATGCCATTTATCATTTGTATCACTTTCAAATAAAATAACACAATGACAAAAACCACTGTTCTAGACAGCAGAAGCAAACAAGTAACATTAGCAATGAGTGATATTCTGAATTCAGGGTTTGTTATTGCTTTGTGTTTGTTTACACTTTTACTGCACATATGTTTATACATTGTTATTACACCATGTGCATGCATTCTGGTTACCTATTGCTGTACATAACAAATTACCCCCAAACATAATGTGTTAAAACACCATCATTTCATTATGTCTTATGATAATATCTCACTTTCTTGGATGGTGATCAGGACAAGCTTGAAAGATAAATATTTGCCAGGCAGATCAGGGGGTAGTAGCATTACCCACCGATATCTCAACTTGAGCAAAGAACTGTTGTGAGAAATAGATAGAGGGAAATCACATTCTAAGTGTTTATATTTGAAGAGAGAAGCCAAGAATATTGAGGGAGGGGAGAAATGGCCTGGAGCTGTTGGAAGTGTTTGCGATGAGGTGCAGGTTTAACCATCAAAATATAATGATGGAACTCCTCTAGTGGCAGTGAATTCAAGAATTAAGAAGTTACAACAAGGACGATTAAATCTAAGGGCATTGTCAAAGTGGAGTGTTTTGTCTGTCAGCTAGCCAGTCAGCTTTTGAGAGTTTGGAATTAGGCTTGGGTATGAGAAAGAAAGAAAGATTTGGCTGCTCTCCTGTTACAAATAAAATATGTTGATGTAATAAAGCCAATGTAAATATTGTCTTAATCTTAAAAGAGGCTAAAATATGCAGTTCCTTCTGTGAAGTGTGGATTTTCCACTGACCTCAAAGGCATTCCTGAGGGAGGGGGTTCATGGGGAGGACAGTTGGTGTGTCTGTAAGGTTGTCTGGGGTGGACATCATTCACTACCCTGTTCTCAGAAGAGTCGAAAGCACTTGACAGTGTTTGCTTCCAGCTACAAGCACATTCTCTGTGCCCTGGTGGCTACACTCACTCCTTCATGATTATTTTTGCAAAAGTGTTCAAGACTAGGACAGAGTTCCCAAAGAGTTCCTGTCAGCGATCTTAATTTAAAAACCAGTTTTTACCTGCTGTTTAAAACGTACTCAAGCGAGTCCAGTTCACGGGTTTGGATGCTTGTTGCTCCCTCCACTAAACTATTATAGCGACTTCGAGATACCTGTGAATTCCACCGAAGTCGATCATTCAAGCAGCTGCTCTCATTGCATCTAGATGAGTGTGAGTCATGGAGCTCATGGGGACCGTTGTCCTGGACTTGAGTGTTGGCCTCCACTCCAGCTATCTGAAACGACCTCCTGGACACCCAGAAGCTACTTCATCGTCTTCATAAATGGTTCTTACGATTGTAGAGTGTGCAGTTCCCAGCCTCAAGACCAGTGTGCTTTCTGGAGATAAACGGTTAAGATTATACACTCTGGAGGCAGACAGAACTGCAAATCTCGATTTACTTGTCATGTGGCCTTGGACAAATGATATAAACTTTTAAAGCTGCAGTTTCTTCTTCTGTAAAAGGCCGATGATGCCAATAATCCTTGCTTCATAGAAGTAGTTTATAAACTAAATGAAATTAGGAACAGGTATTATTATTTTTAATTTGCTCCTGCTCTTCAATGTCTTTAGACTTGTTTGGAGCAGTAATCATGACGGCTAGTATTTATTGCCGTGTACCAGTCACTGGGCTAAATATTTTGTCTACATTATCTTTAAACATCTTGACAAAAACGTTAGGAGGAGACCATTACAGCGGAAGAATCAGGGTTAGAGAGGTTAATCAACTTTCTCAAGGTCATAAAACCAAGGGGGAGAGCTGGGGTCTGAACTCCGAAGCTGGTGTTCTTTTGATGATCACGTGTCCCAATTCAAGTCATTACCTCTGAGGATGCTTATGGGTTGGAAGGGGCATTTCCTTCTTGCATTCATGAGGGACAGCTATCCTTTGCTCTAGAGAAAAATGGACACTGAATATTGAACAGCAAGCTCAGGTGGAAGCCCATCGGCCTGAAATGTCCCATATGGAGCAATTGCCTTTCAAGACGCTCACAATCCTCAGTCTGAGACACACAGGGCTGTGTAAGAGACGCATGCACCCACGTCTAGGATCCTACAAGGATTACCCCTGGTGTCAATGAGAGGAGTCTGCAGAGTCCCCCGAGAGAAGCCAGTGATTGGGTCAAGCTCATTAGTGCTCCATCAGTTAAATTGAGATTCTGGCTTTAAGTCGAGTACACTTATTTTGGGATTTGTTTTCAGTTTGCCATTGTATTTTAATGTTAGGATAAAGTTTTCTAAACCATTTGAGAGAAGGTGGCATATATCCTGGCTCTTTTCCCTAAAATACTCCAGTATGTATTTTATATAAGTGAGAATATACTCATACATAACAATAGTACAGCTATCAACTTCAGATAACATTATACTGATGTGACACTTTCATCTACCATCCATATTCCAGTTTTGTCATTGGATTCTATAGTGTCCTTTATAGCATTTCCCTCCCCAGCACAGGATACAGTTTACAATTAGATATTGCAGTGAGTTGTCATAGCTCTTAGCCTCCTTTGATCTAGAACACTTCCACAGCCTTTTTCTTTTATGACATTGATGTTTTTGAAGAATGTTTCCCTCTTGTGTGTGTGTGTGCGTGCGTGCGTGCGTGCGTGCGTTTTAAATAGAATGTTTCTAGTTTTAGGTTTGTCTTAGGTTCCATCATGGTTAGGTTCATTTCAGACTGAACTATTACCTGAGTAATGTTGTGTCCCTTTCCGGGCATTACACCTGGAGGCACATGATGTCACCTAGTCAAGGTGTGTGATTTCTACATGGTATGGTTTCCATTTTCCCCTTGTAATCAGTAAGCACATGTGGGGAGAAACTTTAAGACATGCAAATATTCTGCTCTTTATCAACTCTTCCCCGCTGGATTTAGCATCCATTGATGATTTTAGTCAGAACCAATCTTTGTTATCACAGTTGCAAATTGATGATTTTCCAGTTCTAGCATTTTCTTCACTTTTACCAGTCTACCCTCAGCATTCTACTGTAAACAAGAGTCCTCCCTTCACATCTGTATCTCTGTCTGTCTGTCTGTCTGTCTGTCTGTCTGTCTGTCTATCTATCTATCTATCATTGGTATAGACTCATAGATGCTATTTTCCCAAAGACCTATAATTCATAATTGTTCTTAGTTGTTTTGGTGCTCAAATTGCATTGTTCCAAATTTGACCAGTGGGCGCCCCTTCAAGCTGACTTATGTGTCTTTGTGACATGCCCCACTATATTTTTGAGTCCCTCCTTAATTTCTGCCACAAAGATGATGCTCTTGGCTCATCTTATACCAACCCTGCTCCAGCACTAGAATCAGCCTCTAAGGACTCCTGTTCCTATTTAGTAGGGAATGGTATTAGAGACCAGGACTGGGCACTAGGTATGATCATGGCTACCTGGGTGTCTTTGCTTGTAGTTCTTTTCTATAGACAGAGCTAGGCAATATATCTGTGTATGCATACATCTGTACACATACACACACACATATACCTATACATATTTGATAAATATTTGGTCCATATCAATACCTCCAATTTAATCCATCCCATAGGGTTCATTTTGCCTTCCCCCTTTCATTATTTGTATGCCCCTTCTTCTGAATCGCGAACTCTAGTTCTCAAAAGTATCAGGATATTCACTCACTTGTTCAATTCTATAGTACATCTAAAATAGGTTCAGAATTGCTTTGTCTATGCTGCTACAAAAACAAGCTTACTAAAAAGACTTCAGGATTTGTTTGATGTTCTCCCTCCACCCTGACCAAGACTGAGAAATACTTATAGTCCAATCCTCTGTTTGTAAATTACTTGGATTAGATGGCTATCTTTTTTCCTCTTCAGTGTTGTTAGGTTAGTCATTTAAAATACTGTTAAGATCTTTATTTAGTTTGCTTTCAGTTTTAATACACACTTCCCAACTCTGTTGATTTAATTTTATTTTTTGATCATGTAGAACACGATTCAAATATGTCCAGCAGGAGCCCCCTTTTTCCCAAAAGTCAACACTGTACAAAAAGGTACATTCAGAGAAGTGTCACTCCATTCTGTCTTCCTTCTACCTTATCGTCCATCACCCTATTCCTTGGAGGGAACTAACTTTATCATTTTCTGTTTAACCTGAATTTCTTTTTTGACAGGTAAGTAGATATATGTATGTTTTCTTATTTCTCTTTCTCACACAAAAAGTAGCATGCTATATATGCTTTTTTGTAGTTTGGTTTTTTAAACTCTTAGAAATTATTCCATATCAGTTAATAGAGAGCTTCCTTTTTTTTTTTTTTTTTACAGCTACCAAGTGCTCCATCATGAGTATTTAACCAATCACCTATGTTTGGATATATAGTTACCAATATTTTGCAATTGCAAATAATGCTGCAGTGAATAACCTTGTACAAATGTATGTTTTTGTATTATTGGAGTTGTATCTTCAGAGTTAATGCCCAGAAGTGAGACTGGCAGGTCAAAGTGTAAATGCAAATACAGTTTGTTGGATATTGGCAAATTCCTCTCCTTATGGATGATTGCATTTTGCATTCCCAATGAGAATGCAATGTATGAGAATGCCTGTTTCCCCCCACATCCTTGCCAACGGAGTTTAATTGTAAGCTTTTGAATTTTTGCCAACATGATAGATGGGAAATAGTATCTCAGTGTTGTTTTAATTTGCATTTTCTTATTATGAGTGAAACTAAACATTTTTTATGTTTAAGGTCCATTTTTATAACTTTTTTTGAATTCTCTGTGAATGTCTTTAGCCCATGTATTAATAGGATTAAAAAAATTTAAGTTGTTTATTTGCCAGAAATAGCTTTTAATACAATTTACACTAACTAAAGGCAGGATCCCAAAGTACCTACTATGGATTCTGCCCTCTAGGAATTCACAGTCTATAAGATGAACACCAATCACAACAGATGTAAGCATAAGCTCTGGACCCAGATTGCCTGCTTTTAAATACCAGTCCTGCCATGTAGTAAGTTTTTTTAACTTCTTGGCACCTCAGTTTCTACATCTATAAGATGAGAATAATAATAGCATTTACCTTTTAGGATTATTGTAAGGATTAAACGACAACATATGTAAAGTATTTTGAACCGTGCCTGGAACAGTAAGTAGTCCATAAATGTTAGCTGTTTTACAGTCAAGAAAACACTATCAATACATTATTCAATTTGATTGCATAAGAATCCTGTTATATAGTTAGTTACAAAAAATGAGGACCTTGAGGTTTGGAAACATTAGGTGACTCAGTGGTAGAATCGAAAGTGTAACTTATTTATTTATTCATTCATTCTTCATTCATTCATTCATATCCACAGATATTTTTTGAGGCTCTGTAATATACCAGGCACTGGTTTAGATGCTTATGTTCAAGTAACCCTTATTTTATTAAATAATGGCCCCAAAGCCATTCACATAACTTTTATTACAGTATATTGTTATAATTATACTATTTTATTATTGTTGTAATCTCTTACTCTGCCTGATTTATAAATTAAACTTTATCATAGGTATGTACAGGAAAAAGCATAGTATATATAGCGTTTGGTACTGTCTGCAATTTCAGACATCCACTGGGGGTCTTGGACTCTATCCCTATGGATAAGGGGGGGCTACTGTAGTAGAAAGGACACCAGTTAGGAGGCCAATTGGTGCAGCCTTAACTTTCGGGGGGGGGGTCTCTGATGGGGTGTACTCAGTGCTAAGTTAACTGATAATTTTAACTGGAAGTTTATTTTTTTATGGCAAAAGTACTCATCTTTGTATCTTCCCTCATGCCCAAGATGATACCTTGCATAAAACAGACTGGACGATATTAAATAGGTGCCACATAGGGAGATTGTGAAAGGAAATCCAACATCAAGCAAGGCTTATGGCTTGGGGCTTAGGCTGCCCCAAGGGCATCGAATCAGGATGCAGGGGGTTAGGAAGTCCCGGAGGAGCTCCAAATCCCTTTCCATAGACAGAAAACAGGTGAATAGACAGCCCAACAAAACCCGCTCTAGAATGATACCCTGCAAGCTTCCACAACACCAACGCTTTTCTAGAGATCATGCAGGATGAAGGCTGGGAGATTTAGGCTTGTGAGGAAACCTGGACAAAACAGTGATTTTTGACATCTGGACACCCTGTCTTTACCAGAGAAAAGGAATTTCTAATGCAGCTGCTGATGTGCAGCTGCTGTGTGATTTTTTTGGTAAAAATCCAAAAGAATAGGGACCATGTTTCACAGAAGTCTCCAGAGGCTATTTATTTTAAAAAGTGACCTGAACTTCCTACAGGAAGCGACTGGATCCCTACAAGAAAGTTCGTCACAGCTAGAAAAGGACCAGCAATGAGGTTGGTGCAAAAATAATCGCGATTTTTGCAATTATTTTTAACCTTTTAAACCGCAATTACTTTTGCACCAACCTAATACAATTCATTTTCTGATTAAAGTGCTTTCTGGCTTGCCACTGCAAGATGCTAGGAGCGGGAGGGCAAGAGTATGCACAGTTAAAAAGATAGGGGGAGGGTCTCATAAGTAGATGGGAGCTATTGCAAACAAACCATAAGATGGTCTCTGGAGGGGAAGCAACATTAGGGACTTGCGCGAGGAAAGGTCAAGAGGAAAAGCAGCGCACCAGCCATAGCTTGTGCGGGAGGTGGTAGGGAGGGAAGAAGGGAATTGCTGTGGAGGAGGTGGGGATAAAAAAGAGAGAAGGAAAGGAGTGTGGAAGCGACCTCACCTGCAGGGCAGGAGTCAAAGATTATGGAGAAGAGCTGTAAAGAGAACTGGGTTATTGAATTGGGAAGGAGGGATTTGGTCCTCTGGAGATCGCTTCTGCGTCTACACAGACCAGCCCAGAGCTAAGGGGATGTGGTACTGAGCTCAAGGCGGCGCGGTGTGAGACGGTGGGGTGGGAGTGGGAGCACACTCCGATTCCTCCCAAAGCGAAAGGCCAGGAAAGCCGAGGGGCAGGCCGGCCGGGTGGAGGCGGAGCACCGGCGCAGATGGGCGGCACAGGGGCGGGCGTGGGGAGGCCTGGGCGGAGCAGGCTGAGGGCGGTGCTAGGACCCGCCGGCGCCCCGCCGGCTCCCGGGAGGTTGATAAAGCGGCGGCGGCGTTTGACGTCAGTGGGGAGTTAATTTTAAATCGGTACAAGATGGCGGAGGGGGACGAGGTAGCGCGGAGGCAGCCGCCGCACCAGGGGCTGCGGCGCCGGCGGCAGACCAGCGACTCCAGCATCGGGGTTAACCACGTCTCGTCCACGACCTTGTTAGGTACGGGCCGGCGGGGCGGAGGCCGCAGAGCCCGGGTGGGGAGAGGACGCGGGCCGCTCGGGCTCGCTCGCGGGCACCGGCCGCAGGCGGCGGGGTCGTAGTCCGCGGCGGGCTCAGCGCTCCTCCCGCCGCCGCCGCGTCTGGCCGCCGGGCCTAGTCCCCGCCGTGCCCCGTGCTCCCGCCGCGCGCGGCCTGAAAGGGCGGGCCGCGGCCCCCGCAGCTGTCGGGTGAACGGGCGGCGCGCGCTTCTGCGCCTGGCCCGGCCCCCTGTCCGTCCGCCGCGTGGCTGCCGCCGCGTCCGCCCCGACCTGAGGGGGCGGCCGTGTGCCCGGGCCGCAGACCTGGGCGCGGGGTGGTCGGCGGCGCGGCTCGGTCCGGCAGAGCTCCGGACGCCGCAGGACGACCTGTCACCCGGCGGGCACTTGCTGCCCTCTGTGCCCCGCGCGGAAAGGGAGGAAGGGGTAACCAGGACGTGATGGGCTCCGCAGAGGAGGAGGACGCGGAGCGCGCGGTGGGGAGCGGACACCGCGCTGCCAAGTCGGAGAGCTCTCCAGACAGCCTTCCAGGGGAGAAGCGCAGTCCGCAGGCCAGAGCCGTGCCCGGGCGCCCGCCGTCTGGGGCTCGGAACCCATCGGCTCGGGGTGCGCGTGGCTAGGATGCGAGTCTAGATTTAGTTGTCAAACTGGTGTTATGAGCCATTTACTAGCCACTCAGACCACTAAGACCCGATCAGACTGAAAGTGTCCGTGGTGTGAAGTCACCTGATCCTTTGCTCCCGGGTTTTGCTGAATTGAGTTCTTACTGTACGTGTGCAGGGAAAACCACTGCCCCCTCGAAGACTCCTTTGCGTTGGCAGCCGAGTGTGGTGTGTCCCTCTCACTGATAACACCCCTATTTTTAGGAGTTTAGCATTTGATCTTTCGCTGTGGTGTGAATTGAACGCATGAAATCCTGATTGAGAAGTTTGATGGTACTTAAAGGCATAAAGTTTTTCAGAGGCTTAGGAATAGTAAAAACTTACGGTTAGGTGAGTGCGGCCATGGCATAGGTAAGAGTTTGTTAACTGCACTAAATAGGAACTTGAGGTTTCAGAATTCTCCTTCCACTATCTGATTTTGTGAGATGAAATGTAAAACATTTTGATAAAGTATTAACCATGAAGACTCACTTTACTAGAGAAGTTCACGTGAAATACACTTCATCAGTCATGTAACCCTTGGACCTTGAGCATATGTCAGAGGTGGTGACAAACTAGGTAAGGGAAAAGAACAGGAAATAAAGCTTGTTTTATTGCTGCCTACCAAACAAAGCACTTGACAGAACTGTTTACATAGGAAAAACTACTACTAGAGAAATAAGGTTTTGCCTTAGTTCTCTTCTGGCTGGAACTCTCAAGTAATTGTTTTGGAATGCTGATGGATTCATTTAGCTTTTTTTGGACCCTAAGGCTTGTGTGTGCTTTTTTAACTATCTACCTAATTTGTGTAATCTGTTTAATCTATATCTAATTTATCTAATCGAGGACCCTAAGGGGTGTGTATGCTCATCTATCCATCTCTATCTATCTATCTATCTATCTATCTATCTATCTATCTATCTATCTATCTATCTATCTATCTTTTCAAGGTAACTATTAGATGTAGTTTCAAAGTGTTTTATGTACTTGCCTAAGCAGGAGAAGCATAAATTTATGACAGGCATGGTTATTAAAATTTTTATGCTGTACATTGAGAAGAGATGTGATTTTTAAGACTTGACAAATAGGGCCTCAGCATTTATTAAATGCTGTATGCTGCTCACAGATTTTAGTCTTTTTTTCCTTTTCCTCTAGTTAGACTTCATTTGATAGCCATTCCTGTCAAATGACTGCTTAAAACTGTCCCTCTCCCTGCTGATTACCCATTATTACATTAAAAACCAAATAAACTTGTTAAGATTTGTGTTATACATCAGCAAACAGGCTGTGAATGAATAGGGACTCCTTATTTTAGAAACT
Source organism: Rhinolophus sinicus (assembly GCF_057876585.1). Classification (NCBI taxonomy): domain Eukaryota; kingdom Metazoa; phylum Chordata; class Mammalia; order Chiroptera; family Rhinolophidae; genus Rhinolophus; species Rhinolophus sinicus. Next base: position 164,871,373 of record NC_142502.1, read on the forward strand.
CTTTGTCTCCCTCTGCTTTCTGAATAAGTAAAGTTGAAGAGCTAAGCTGGGGTGAGTCAGGTGCCGCTACAGTAGTTTAGTCTTAGGAAGATGCTTTGTGTCTCTGAAGAAAAATGCTTACTTGTTTTTCTTTCTTTTTCTTTTTTTCTTTGTTTTTTAGGAATAGGATCTTTATAAAGCCTAACACTCATTTTAATGACTTTGTAAGATGATAGGAGTTTGTGGATGTGATTAAACCTATTTAGTCAAGTGTTTTGAAATCCTTTTAAATTCTTTATTTGGGGAAGAAGGAGCTACCTTACAGTAAAGAGACTTATTATAAGGAAAATAAACCACAAGTCAATATGAGATTCTGGCCTTTAAGTCAAATGCGCCTATTTTGGGATTCCGTTTTAGTTTACTGCAGGCGTTTTAACTGGAGGGTAAAGTTTTGAATATTCACAAGTGAAAGCTTTCTTGAAATTGTTAGAACTTTTCTAAAATTGTGCTTTGTCCAAGTGTCTGATATTAAGCAGCTGCTGAGAGTACCCGGAAGACTGTCACCTTTTGGTGCTATAAGTCAAGACATTTTTAAAATTTCGAGACTTAGTACCAATGTACATTAAAAATAACTTGTTTATGCTCCACTGAAGACCTGTTGACACACAGTTGTAAGTAAAGCCTTTTGGCAGGCTCTCTCCCAAGTTAAGAGCCAGAAATGTAAGGCATGGGAATAGAAGTTAAACTTTTTTGTAATGGTAATTTACAGCTTTCCAGAAGGAGGTTTTCTCAGGCACCCACACCGGGAAACAGCTTTCTTCTTTTCCTTTTTTAAAGTGTAGTGGTACTGTAGTCTAATTGTGTAGCCATACTGGGGTTTGAAAGCACAGGTATGTTGTTTGCTTTATTGACCATTATTTAACTTAAGGAAGATAGTTGTGAATATAGAATAACTGAACTTGATCCCCCGATGAATTGCTTACTCATGTAAGTTTCTTCCTGTTCTTTACTCTTCCTCACCACATACAGAAGAATGAGGGCTTTTTTTAAAAAATAGTTTTAAAAATGTATAGCAGGAAAACATCAAACTGGAAAATATGATGACAGTAAGTTAATACTTGCTACTTTATAAAGCACATTAAACATCTTGCTTTGATTCCATTTCCTAAAACTTTCCTGTGAGGGAATGAAGTCATTCCCATTGGAGGGAGTGATTGTGACTTTTCTACAGTCACAGAAACTACTACTTAGAAGCACTCTTACTGCTCCTCACCAGACTTGGAGGATGGTAGGGGCCCTTTCTTCACTGAAAATTATCCCATGTAATTAGAGATGACTGGGTAAAACTTTGTTGAATGAGTGAAGTCTGAAATCATACTAATGAGAAGGGCAGTTAAAAAGTAAAAATGGGACAAGTCACTAAGTACAGTGGGAGATTTTAAAGTAGGAAGCGAAAAGGTAGATATAGAAGTAATGAAGTAGAACAATTTTGCTTGTGTAGACATTGAGAAGAGTGACGTGTTCAGAAGTGCCAGCCCAAGGTAACTATTTTACAAATGATTTTTCAAGTTACTGGTAACCATATCTCTGTGTTTAGGTGTACACATATTTGAAACTTGGGGTAGATTTTTGTAGAAATGTGTACACAAAAGTAGCCACCCTCACTACCTACTCTGGAGCAAATGGCTATAAGATAATTGTATTATGGGCAGATGATATGTGGTACAAACCACTGTTAAGTCATGAAAGACTAATTTATACATCCTCTGTATTCCCAAGGAGATAGTGTGCGCTTCTGACTGACGGTGCTTTTAGTCTCCTGGCTAGTACCAGTGCAATGCAGGGGATTGATTGCCTTGCTAAGGTACAAGATTAATAAAAATTATTCATGCAACTTGTATTTCTTTGATTGGCATCAAAATAACCAGTAACTCTAATAATTTGTTGGTGAAATAGGTAACTGGTGAGAGATGCTTCCTTAGGATCTCTAGTCATACATTTTATCTTTTTATTGCACAATATTTAGCTTGTGGGAACAATGTTTCTTTACTCAGAGAAAAACAAGCTAGTGTGTGTAGTGGACAAAGGATGAGGAATCAAAAGCTGAGTGACTTAAACCCTGAGCCTTGAAACCCCTCACATATAGTTATGATAATAATTCTATCACAGGGCTATTGTGGGATACAGATGAGATGACGGCACAAGTGTTGTCAATTATAAATCTGTGTGTAAGACAAGAGTTGCACATATGTAAGAAGTGCTAATTTGACTAGTTGTGTTATTTATATGTCTATATTAGCAATCAGAAATTCTCTTCTAATTTTTTTTTCTGTAATGTGGACAAAGGTTTAGTTTGGGCAAATTAAAATTTTGTAACTTTATCTGTAAAATACTGATAGTGGGTTCATGATTACGGTTATTGTGAGTATTAAATGTGATAAAAATGCTTAACCCATTGGCAAACATTCTATTGATGATAGTTATTACTATAATGTGTGGTTATCTTAAGATGAGACTTTGAAATAAAAATTAACTTGTAAAGTAGGTGATTTAAAAGGCCATTGTTCAGTTTTTATAAGATAAAAATAAGCATGCTTCTCAGCTGTCTTCATTTTAATAAACTTGCGTTTTAGAGAATCACTTAATCGTGGCAAAATAGTTTTCTGAAATTATGTCAATTACATGATTCATTATGAATTAATTTTTTAGTTAAGGTCATGGCAATTTCCAAGTAGAGTGTATTGGTTTTTCAAACAGTAAATACAAAATCTAACTTAGGTCTGTTATGCACAAGAATGCCTAAAAAAATGATTGACTTGAAACCACAGTAATCGTGACTTCCATAAAAAGCTTTTCCCTTCATGTAATCATTTATAGTAGAGTCATAGTACTGATTAATCGTGATCCCATAAAAAGCTTTTTTTCCCTTTCATGTAATCATTTATAGTAAAGTCCTGGGTAGTGATTAGATTAGAATATACTTATTTTAACTAAGGACTTTTGAGTTCTATAAACTTCCTATGACCTTCAGAATGGATTTAGATTGGAGGTTTGGATTTTGATACTAGCTCAGTAATATTTTTTCTTTCCTGGTGGTTAATACCTACCCTAGCAAACTTACAGATCTTAAAATTTTTTTTTTATTAAATAGATAATCTGTGAAGGCACTTTAGAAGCTTTAAAGCCTTCCATAAAGTCTCTCTTTAAAGGGGGTGAAATTGGCACACTCACTAAAGAAGCTATTTTCATATTTGAGTGAGTGGGTTTATGAGATATGAAAAGTTGGATTAAGTTCACTGTTATCAGAATGGAGGGTGATTTTTGAATATTTCAGAGAGAAATTTTGATAGGAAAATCACCCTTGCTCTTATATATTTTTTGAAGACAGTTATTAATCACATCTCAGAAATTGCTGTTTTCTTTTCATGAGCACTTTATTTTAAAATAGATAGGAGAGTTTGAATTATTTTAAAATAGATAGGACAGTATGAATTGGCTATGTCAATTTTTTTGTGTAGAGTTGAGGCTTTTTATTGCAGGAAAATGGCAGTGCACTTGGATATTGTTTCTCAATTTCTAAAATAGGCTAGAAGATGGAGGGAAGGTTCAACAATGTAGCTGATGCTGAATGTCTTACAACTGGATATTAAGATAGAAATTTACTGCCTTTAAGTTACAGACATACTCATGACTGAATAGGGCTTATGACTGCAGCTCTTTACTTAATAGAGTAGTATGGTAATTCATACTTGGTTGTAAAAGTTTTAATCTTTTTTGTTTGAAAAGCAGTAAATCTTTGTAGACACTTGGAAAACACAAATAAAATAAAAAGGAATATACATGAAAAAATGTTCAACATCACTAATCATCAGAGAAATGCAAATCAAAACCACAATGAGATATCACCTCACCCCAGTCAGAATGGCTATCATCAACAAGACAAATAGTAACAAGTGTTGGAGAGGCTGTGGAGAAAAAGGAACCCTCATACACTGTTGGTGGGAATGCAGACTGGTGCAGCCGGTATGGAAGGCAGTGTGGAGGTTCCTCAAAAAGTTACGAATAGAATTGCCATATGACCCAGCAATCCCTCTCCTGGGTATCGACCCAAAAAATCTGAAAACATTTATACATAAAAACACGTGTGCTCTAATGTTCATTGCAGCTTTGTTTACGGTGGCCAAGACATGGAAACAACCAAAATGGCCTTTGATAGATGAATGGATAAAGAAGTTGTGGTATATATACACTGTGGAATACTATTCGGCAGTAAGAAAAGATGAAATAGGACCATTTGTGACAACATGGATGGATCTTGAGAGTATAATGCTAAGTGAAATAATTCAGACAGAAAGAGCAGAGAACCATATGATTTCACTGATATGTGGTATATAAACCAAAAACAACAAAAGAACAAGACAAATAAATGAGAAACAAAAACTCATAGATACAGACAATAGTTTAGTGGTTGCCAGAGGGTAAGGGGGGTGGGGGGTGGGAGATGAGGGTAAGGGGGATCAAATATATGGTGATGGAAGGAGAACTGACTCTGGGTGGTGAACACAATGGGATTTATAGATCATATAATACAGAATTGTACACCTGAAATCTATGTAATTTTATTAACAATTGTCACCCCAATAAAAAAAAGGAAAGTAAAACTCATAACAACTAGTGATAACCACTGCTAACATTTTAGTATACATCTTTTAGTTTATATCCTTTTCTAAATGCATAATTTCATTTTTCCTAAATTGGGATCTTACTGTAATTTACTTTCTCATTTCATATTGTATTTCCCTATGTGATTAAATAATTTCTGCAACATGATTTTTTAAGTACTAACCGTATTTTGCCGTGTATAATGCACACCCACGTTTTTGGCCCAAACTTTCAGGGAAAAAATCTTTTGTTTTAATTCAAATTTTTATTTGTTTACCTTTAGGTACTTGTTTTTTTGTATTATAAAGGAATTTTAGCATTTATTTTTTAACATATTATGGGACAAGAAATTTTATGTAACAAATAATTACACAACATAAAAACAGAGACAAGGCACAAGAAATTTTATATACCAGTAACATTTACGATATTTACCCATCCTAGAAGGCCAAGAACTCTTTGTTGTTACAAGTTCGTCATAAGTTCAACAAAACCGATTATCGTATTCCAGGGTATTTTGCATATGGATATCGTTATTGATTTCTAGAGTTACATTTTTAACTCATAAGCATAAATAAAAATTAAAAACATTTATATAGATACCGAATTTGTACTACCCATGTATAATGCACATCCTTATTTTTCCCTTAAATTTCCCTTAAATTTGGGCAAAGAAGTGCGCATTACACACAGCAAAATATGGTAAGCTGATCCTCCTTTTGGATATGGGGTTATTTCTTGTGAATAATGCTGGCTGAGTATCTTTGTAGATAAATCTTGACCTTTAAGATAAAGTCTTAAAATTTAGATTTCTGGGTCGAATGGCGTGTACATTTTCAAAACTGAAGCCACACATCAACACATCCATTTCAAAAAGTTGTATCCATTTATTCTGTTTCCCATTAGGATTAGGTTTGTGCTTGTTTACAAATATTTTTGTTTACAAGTGTGTGTTATTTTAAAATAAATAGCAACACTTAGGTAAAAATAGGGATCTTACTGTTTTGTTTGCATTTCTTTGATTACACTTGATGTTGAAAATTTAATATAACTGAATGTGAATTCTTTCTATTAACTACATTTTTGTATTCTTTGACCATCTCAGTGTTTCTCTTATATTTTGTAAAAGCTCTTTTGCATACAAGAAATTCTTTTCATGTTTGCTTTTTAATTTTGTGGGTTTTTTGGGAGGGGAATAGTATGTTTAAAAACATTTAAAATGGTTCCATGTGAGAGTTTTTCTTAAATAAATTGGCAAAATTTCAATTTATTAACTTAGTGTTAGTCTCTTCTGAATCTTTAGGTATGCTACTGGAGTTTTTGTTTTTTTTTAATAAAAAAATTTTAAAAACTATTTTAAATTCTTTGTGAGATTATCGATTGTTTATTCCTGTCTCTTTTTAATACCTCAGGACGGGCATCTGCTTCATTGTCCAGTAGTGTGGTAGGAGCTCCAAGCTTAGCAGCCGGGTTCAAATTGCCACACCACCAAACATCAGTTTCCTTAACTAAAAAAAAAACCTACTTTAGAAGTTTAAGATTAAAGGATAATGTCGTAAAAGCACTTGGCATGTGTTGAGTATACAAAGAAAGTTATCATCTCTTCTCTTCAGGGTAAAGGAGAATTTGAAGGGGCTGGGATTGGTTTTCTTTTGGGGAGTGAAGCGGTGGAGGAGGGCAAGCAGCTAGAGGACCATACTTAGACAAAGAACGAGCTTTTTTTCCTTTGATGTTATCAGTTAAGATATTGAGCACCTACCTTATAAAAGGGCTTTTCAGTTGCTTGTAATGAATACCTACTGTAGAAAAGTGTGAAACAGACCTCTGTTCTAAGCTTTCATGTAGATGGAGATCAGATAGACCTTAGGCATATTTGTGTGTAAAGTTGATCATTAAGTTTATAATTTCAGAAGTAGAAATTACTGCGTGCTAGTGGTGTCGAGGAAGACTTCATGGAAGAGGAACTTGAAGAACGGGAGGGGATCTTAGAGAGCAGAGTGTAGGATATCCCACATGTTTGAAGATAAAAAAGATAGGCAGTGTGTTGGTAAGCTTTTTACGAAGTAGTTTAAGCATTTGTCCCTCCTTTCTAAGAATTTTTCTAAAAGAGATGCTTTAAAAAGTATTTAAAAGCTATTAGGTAGAAGCAATTTAAAGATCAAATGGCATTAGAGTATTTTTTTAAAAATTAAAGTTTATTGGGGTGACGATTGTTAGTAAAGTTACATAGGTTACAGGTGTACAATTCTGTAATACATCGTCTATATATCACATTGTGTATTCACCACCCAAAGTCAATTCTCCTTCCGTCACTATATATCTGATCCCTTTTACAAAACCTCATCTAGAGCATATTTAATAAAAAAAAGAAATATGGGCTGTTTTTCTGTAACCAAGTACAGCAAAGAAATGATTTAAATAACTGGATAATTCCTGAAAAAACTGAATAGCGCCAAATGTGACTTGTTAAAAACTGTGGAGATGTGTTACCCCCTCCCCCCTGTTTTTGAGCTTGTGTATTTATCTACAAGAAACCCTGACATGTGCTCTAAAACTGCCAAACTAGAGAAGGGGTTACAGGAGAGTATAGGGAGAACCTTTGAATTTCTTATGCCTTTTGTTTTTTTTTCAACTTAGTCACATTTTATCTAGCTGGAAGGATGTTTATTTGTCTGTTTTTGGAATTATTTCCCTTCTTTTTACAGCTGCTCTCTTAGTAGGAATTTTGCCAGTATTGAGCCAAGTTTAGGATTTGAGTGTGTACTTTTCTTTTTTTAATCTGCTGCTTTAATGAGTCATCTGAGGTAGAGTTGTGGCAAAATGTAACTTAGTGTCTTATTTCCAGGGTCTTGGCAGATAATCTGTTTGAGATTTGTCATGAAAAGCCTTTTCTAAACTTAAGTTTTGGGTCCTTGTGTGTATTTTTTTTTAAATGACTTCTTTCCTGTTTTCACACATTTCAATAGCTCTTCAATGGGTTTAATATGTTTTAATTTACTATACAGTTAATTTTTGGGCCAAAAAGGGAGTCAAGAAAACCTACTCTGGTTTTGATGGATTCCTGATCCCTGTGTTACAAAACTTTGTAGTGGAAATTTAGTGCGTTGTCACTTTAAGCGCTTGTAAGAAAAGAGAATACCTCTTATAACAAATAAGGAATAATTTAGTGTTATTTGTTGCATCTCCAAAGAAGGATGTTGAAGAACTAGCCAGCTCTTGCATGCATTGCTTTCCATTTTTACTGTAACCTCCTGACTTTGGGCTTATACTTAGTTTCTTACAGTTGCCTTATATCTGATTTCCCTGTTTTTAGACTCTCATTACACTTCTTACTCACTCATCACTTTCAGGTTATCTGCAACACAGCTTTGATCCTATCACTCCTCTGTTTCAAAATTTTCCATGGCTTCTCTCTTCATGACAATGCCCAGCACTCTTAGCCTAAATTTTTCAGGTTAGCCTTAATCTTCTAGCCTTAATCTCAGATGGATGTAGCCTTCTCCAGGATGTCTTCATCAATAACCCTCATTTAAATAATCTAACACAGCACTTTCTTTATACTGACCTTTTATGCTTGTTTGTGTTAGAACCTTGAGAGTTAGAACTATTATTAGCAAATTGTACTTCTCTAGTATCTAGAATAGTGTCTTGTTCTCTAATTACTGGCTTGAAGTAGGTAGGGTGGGGAACCTTTCTCACTTATTCATGATACGAGTTGGCGTACCAAGCATTGTGTTAAGGCGTACCAAGCTTTGTGTCAACGAATATGAAACAGTGTGTTGCACATTTATTTACATATATGCATATGTGCAATGCATATCTTACCAAAGATGGGCAAATACAATTTTATTCCATCTTATATTTTACAAGTCTGCAGCTTAAAACTTGACCTTCAAGAAAGATTATGAAGAAAAAAAATTGTTTCCCAAATGTTGGGGGATTGATTGTATAAATGATACGCCGACTGTATAAATAAGTTTTGACAAGGAAATTTTTGGGAGAAGTAAAGGGAAAAATAGCCAGATGCCAAGATTTGTTACAAAGATGAGAAATATACTCTTTTTTGTTAACAACTTGTCTTTTTGGTAACTTTTAGTTTTCTGCAAATCTTGAACACATAGGAATTCAGCTTTGAATTTATTCAACAAACGTGCTCATTTGGCATAGCTGGGAGATGGTGGATTTGACAATTACAAAGACCTGGCTGTGCATCCTTATTTGATTACTTACGAAATGTATGTCCCTGTGAGTTGCTTAATCTGAGCCTCACTGTCCTCCTTTATACAAACAAGAAAATGCATTGCTACTCCTCGAAGTGATTTTGAGGATTAAAGAGATAGTATGTGGTTATTAGCACAGAGTAGGCACTCTAAGTAACACAACTAAATAAGTGTTTTTTCTTCTATAGTGAAAGGTACAACAGCTGAAATGATTTCATATAGTAAATTATTTCCAGGAATCAGAAAGTTGCTAATAGTGTCTTCACCTCTTTTCCCAGATATCCACTTCTTTCAGTTCTCTGCTCAAATGTCTTGTAGAAAACCTTGCTCGACTGACCAGTCTTTTATAAAATGGCAGCCCCTGCTTCCAACCCCGCTGTTAACCTACTTTATTTTTTCTCTGTAGCACTTAACACCAGCTGATGTCATATATTTGTTTCCTATTTCCTCGCCGTTGGGATGTAATAAACTCCTAAGGGCAGGATTGTTTTGTTTGTTTCCTACTGAATTTGCAGTTCTTAGAACCATGTTGTAGGTGTTCAGTGAATATTTATTGAAGAATAAAGGCTTATTCACCTCTACTTGTAGTCCTTTCATCCCTTGGATCAAAATTACCTTGGTGGTTATTAATGGGATGTTTGTTACAGATGTCGCTTACTGGACCCCACACACCTGATCAGCTCTGTCAGCTCTGGAGGTGAGGGCCAAGAATATGTACTGTAAACAAGCCGCTCAGGTGGTTCACACTGTGTGATGGTGGGGCTGTGGCTAAATAGTGACTGTGTAACTCAGGTGTAGACCCATGTATAATTAAATTACAGATGAATTGACCATTCTGTAGCAAATAGATTTCCCCCCGGTTGATCTATCAAGGAAGAGTTATGTAGATCTGTACTTTTTGATTATTTTGGTTTTTCTAGTTTTTGTTTAAAAATCCAGTTTAATCCAGAGCTTTAAGGATCTAGAAATCTCAAATACTAAATGTTTGTCAGTCCACTTCTCCCAAACAAAATCAAACCCTTTTAAACCCACACATAATCTGTACTTGTCAGTTTTTACTCATAAGAATAGATGAGCTGATATCAGGGATTTATTTTAAGTGATAAGCATCATTCAAAAATATGGACTGATTTGAGTCTCCCTTTATGGCTTCAAACTTTAAAAATGACAGAAAAATATAAGAGATGCCCAAGTATCCATTTTATACATCTAATACATACTATTTACCATATTTATTAGAATCTTTTCTAAAGAGAAATAATGTTACTGTACAGTTGAAGGGTTCTCCCAACAGCTTTCTCTTCTTATCTTCCCTCCCTCCATAGATATACACCTGTCTTGAAGTGGTATAAATATTTCCTGATTTATAAGTAGTCATATCTATATTTTTTTCATAAAAATATTTAGTATCATGCTGTATGAAAATTGGTAGAAGAGGGTAAAGGGGGTCAACTATATGGTGATGGAAGGAAAACTGACTCTGGGTGGTGAGCACACAATGTGATGTATAGATGATGTATTATCGAACTGTACACTTGAAACTTGTATAATTTTACTAACCATTGTCACCCCAATAAACTTAATTAAAAATACATTTTTTAAGTAAGTGGCTTAAACTATGTATTTTTGGCTTGTTTTTTTTTTCCATCGGACATCGGTTTTGAAGTTTATCCATGTGTGTGCATACTTAGATATTATTCATTAATTTTGGTTCTCTATTTCTGGGTTTATCCATGGATATTTACATTCCAAATTTTTTTTTGCAGTTACAAACAATACTTCAGTGAATAAGGAGCCTTGGCTCTTTTCTTCCTGTGCGCATGTGTAAGAATTCCTCGAGCATGGAAACAAATTACCTAAAAATTGAAAAAGTTTCAGTACTGTGTACTCTTAATTCTTTAAACGTTTGGACTACAGAACAAAAGTATATCCCCACCACCACCACCAAAAAAAAAAAGTACTTTACGAGCAGATGCAAGACCCTTGGTGTGACTTGGGTGAGATTTTCTGCAAGACTTCCCTTTAGAAGAGAAGAGAGGGGTGGCTGGTTGGTTCAGTGGTTAGAGTGCAGTGCTCATAAGACCAAGGTCACCAGTTCGATTCCCACATGGGCCAGTGAGCTGTGCTCTCCACAACTAGATTGAAAACAAAAACAACCAAAAAACAAAACTCTATGACTTGACTTGAGCTGAGCTGCACCCCCCACAACTAGAAAGACAATGAGTTGACATGGAGCTGTTGGGTCCTGGAAAAAACACTGTTCCCCAATATTCTCCAATAAATTAAAAAAATAACCTTTTTGTGGACTCTTAAGTTGCAGAGCCTAATAGAATTTTTCTGAATTTCTATCTTGTTGCTTAGAGTCTTCTGAGCCATTATTCATTTCAGCATCTCTTAACTAGCCAACAAAATGGACTTCATAAACTCCAACCTCATTTAAATATCTAAATTACTTCAGTTGAAAATGTTTTATCTCCAAGTACACTTATATTCAAGTGTATGCTTTAAGATAACTGGTTAATATTTGATGATAAGCTTTGGGAAAATACTTTGAGTGTATACATTTGTAATCTATTTTACATTTTTCTTCATCCATTTAGATTACTGCATAAAGGCATTTTTATGACTCAGTTCCTTAAATGGGAATAGCAAAAAGTCTATTAAAACATCAGTGCTGGTTACTATGGAAACAGTAGATTCAAGTGGAAAATAATATGTAAATCTTATAGGAAAACAACTCTGTTTAGCTTCTGATTTGATAGCAACGAAGGAAGGAGATGAACTACATTATATACTCTTAAAAAGCATTTATAAAGCTTGGTGATGTAGGATGGTCCTGTTGGCCAAAGTGGCAAAGCTACTGGGGGAAGGTGTCTGAAGGGATTCAGAACAGGCCTCCCCAAGATGTGCCACTTTGCTCTGTGGATTATTTTGAGCCGAAGCTGAAGGCATTCGAGACCCTTTAGGTTCAGGAGAAACTCTGCCCCTTCTTAACTATGTAGAAGAATCTACGTTGGAGTCCTTGCCCATGCGTAATGAGTTATTACCAGAGATAGCATTTTATAACCTGTCTGTAGGGCAGGACAAACTTCTAATTCCTGAACTTGTGTTCTTTTTATCCTGCCAATGACCGTCCTCCGCTCTGAAGCCCCAGGGCATCATTCCTTGCCTCAGGATGCCATGTATACCTCACTTACCTTTCTGTCTCTGAACCTCAGGCACATTATAAATGAACATATAATTAAATTAGTTATTTTCTCTTGTTAATCTCTCATGGTGATTTAATTATTAGACCACAAGAAAGAACCTAGAAGGGTAGAGTAAAATGTCTTCCTTCCCCACATATGTGATATCTGATGTTGTTAGTATCCTCTTCAGGAGTCTTTTAAGTTTTTAGTTTTGCATTGCACTGTGGTTTATACGAGATAAGTTTAGCTTTATGAGTTCTTTTTTTTCTTCCTTTTGTTTTTTCTCTTTTTAACCTTTATAAGTTCTTAATAACATTTTATAGTAGCAAATAGTTAAGACTTTTTTTTGTGCTACATGATTAGCTAATAACTCTTCTTCTTCAAAAAAATATTTTATTGAAGTCCAAGTTGGTATGTTTGCTAATATTCTCATTCCAGGCTGCATCTGTCGGCATGGGGAGGGAAGCCCAGCACTGCTATAAAACTCGCCCAGGTGACTGATGACGCCAGACCAGTAATTTTCAACCCTCACTATATATCATGTCAACATATTAAAACATTTTTTTACATTTACAGTTTTAAAGTAGTGATGTGTATGTACACTGCCTGTTTTCAGAATCCTCAGCAGCTAGAAGGCATTGGTTTGTTGTATCCGAGTATTAGCAGTCTCCTAGGAAGAGTGGAGGGTTACAATTTAGCTTGAAAACTTTTTCTGTGAAAACTAACATCCTAGAAACTACATGAAATAAAAAAATATTTACATGTGAAACACCTGTAAAATATTGTGATCCTTGGTACTCGATTATTTTCTGAGGACCAGCAGTGTTGATATTTTGGAGTTAGAAATGTGCAGTTTCAGGCACTGTCTTGAATTTACTGAATCAGAATACGCATTGTAACAAGATCCTCAGATCATTCATACGCATGTTAAAAAAAGTTTGAGAAGCACTGCTGTGGAGAAAATGACACTAAATAAGAAGGCCTGGCCAGTTCAACAGTGGTCTGTCTAGTCATGTGTTTTCCTTATCTTTAAAATGAGTGAGTTTTGCTGCATAATGTCCAAAACCCCTGTAAATGGTATATTAGATTTAATTTTAAGTACAATAAGTCCTCATTTAATGTTGATAGGTTCTTGGAACTGCAGTGAAATGACGCAGTGAAACCACGTTCACCATAGGCTAATTGATATAAACAAGAGTTAAGTTCCTACAGCATATTTCTGGTCACAAAAACATCACATTTCTAAAGAAAGACCCCAAACACTTCTAATATTAAACATTGAAATAGATGTGAGCTATATATACATTTAAAAAAGTAACAAAAACAAGATTATTATTTTCCAACCTGCTCATTCCGGTTCCGGGTCGATGGTACCTGGAACCTATCCTGGCAACTCAGGGCACAAGGCGTGAACCAACCCTGGACAGAATGCCTTTCCATCGCAGGGCACACTCACAAACAACCAAACTCAAGTCAGACTGGGACAGTGTAGGCGCGCCAGTTCACCTAACATTCACATCTTTGGGACGTATGAGGAGACCCGAATACCCAGAGAAAGCCCATGCAGACATGGGAGAACAGGCAAACTCCACATAGTGGCCCCGATCTGGAATGGATATATATTTTTCCTCATCAACATTATAATGAAACGCTGTTAAATGAAACAATATTGATCAAGGCCCTACTGTACCAGAACTTGAATGCCCTCATGTCTTGACACATGTATGTCGTCTAGGGAGCGTATGCATCTTTAATTGATGCTTAATCTTAAAACACTTGGGGAATAAAAAAAAAAAATCCCTCCCCAATATAATAGGCTGTCTCGAGTACTTTAAGAAAAAAGTATTAGTAACTTTATAATACCTTTTTATTTTTTAAGCAAAATACTTTGACATGGTGAAGTACATACTGGATTCATAGGAAATCATTCACAAAGGAGTAAATTCGTTACTAATGGAGACACTCAAAATTATGTTCTGCAGGTCCTGAATTCAGGTTAAGTGAAAATATTTTAAATTGAATTTGAATAGTGTCAGAATTGATGGACAGCCCCAGTTTTTCATCACATTGGAATGTAACCTTCATGGACAATTATCCCTCAAGGGGACAATAGTGATTAGAATATATTTTTCTTTCTGGAAAATGATTAATAATTTGGTTGTATTGCTTTATCCTCTCATTTAACAAACGAAAGTGTCAAGAGGAGTAGGTTGGATTTGATTTTTTCAAAATCCGCCTTACTGAAATAATTTACATAAAATCCACTGATTTTTGAGTACAGTTTGATGAATTTTGACAAAGGCATAATTTTGTAACCACCACCACCACCACCACAAAAACATTTCCATCATCTCACAAAGATCCCTTGTACGCGTTTATAGTTGTCTTAGTTTGGGCTGCTACAACACATTACCACAGACTGGATTGCTTAAACAGACATTGATTTCTCAGTTATGGAGACTGGGAAGTCCAAGACCAAGGTGCCAGCAGATTTGGTGTCTGGTGAGAGCCCTCTTCCTGTTTTGCAGATGACTCTTCTTGCTGTGTCCCCATGTGGTGGAGAGAGAATCTCTCTCACGTCTCTTACTATGGTCATATAGTAACTATATTTACGTGAGGTTCCACCTTCATGGCCTAATCATCCCCCAGAGGCACCTCCAATACCATCACCTTGGAGATTAGGGCTTCAACATGCAAATTTGGGGGACACGTACATAACACTAGTCAGTTCTCTTTATCTTCAGCTCCTGGCAATCACTGATCTGCTTTCTGTTACTGTAGATTTGCTTTTTTTTAGGATCGAATCACAGTACAATATTTTCCGTGAGGCTTCTTTCACTTAGTATAATGCTTTTTAGACTGTGTATTTCAGTAATTTATTACTTTTCATTGCCATGTAATAATCCATTATGTGGATTTAACACAGTGTATTCATTTTCCAATAAATGAACATTTAGGTTTCCACTTTATGGCCATTATGAATAAAGCTGCTGTGAACATTTGTGTTCAGGTCTTTTGTTGTCATATATTTAATTTCTCTTTTGTACCTAGGAGTGTGATTGCTGATTGTATGATAAGTGTATGTTTAACTTGTATATAGGATATTGCCCAAAAGTTTTTCAAAGTGGTTATGTAATTTTATACTTTTACCAAAAATACTGTATGTTCCAGTTGTTCCCCACAAACTCTTTCGTCAGTCTTACAAATTTTAGCTATTCTGGTGAGTATGTAGTGGTATCTCCTTGTGGTACTATGGTAATTTACATTTCCCTAACATCTGATGGTGTTAAGTATATTATCATGTGCTTATTGATCATTCCTGTATCTTCTTTGAAGTATCTGTTAAAATCCTTTGCCCATTTTAAAATGGAATTGTTCTTATTGAGTTGCAGGAGTTCTTTATATATTCTGAATACTGTGTTTTGATTAATGATTTTTATGTCTGTCATGAGGGATGTTGGTCAGTAGTTTTGTTTTCTTGTAATCTTTGTCTGGTTTTGATATTAGGATAATAATACTGGCTTCACAAAATGAATTGGGAAATGTTCCCTTTTTTTTTTTCTGTAAGAGTCTGTAGAATTGGTATAATTTCTCCCCCCCCTTTTTTCTGCCTCCCCTCCCCCCACACTGGTTCAAGCCATTGTTTCTCAGTCTAGTTGTGTATTATAAGCCTTGCGCTCCCCCGACTGAGGCAGTTGGTCACCAGTCCTTGGTCAGCTGCCCACAGCAGCTCACAGCAGCTCTCACACTGGCCTGCCGGCCACTCACCCTGGCCACCGGCCGCTCCTGGCAGCATACAGCAGCCAGCGGCAACACTCGGCAGCCCACGCTGACCTCTGGTTGCTCATGGCAGCCCAGCTCCAGAGAGAGCCGTTGTTCACAATCTTAGCTGTAGAGGGCGCAGCTCACTGGCCCATGTGGGAATCGAACCGGTGACCTTGGTGCCAGGAGCACAGCGATCCAACCACCTGAGCCACCAGGCCGTCCCAGAATTGGTATAATTTCTTCCTTAAATATTTGGTGGAATTCACCAGTGACTCCATCTGGGCCCAAAGTTTTCTTTGTAAGGTGTTTAATGGATTTGATTTTTAAACCTGAAAAAGGTATAAAACGGAAACCTTTTCAGTTTTCTTTTAGTTGGCCAACTGATTACATAATGAGTTTCTTAGGGTAGCCTCTTTATTAGCCTCATTACTAAAAAACTTCCTGTTATGGAAAATTTCAAATATGTGCTGAAGTAAAGAGAACAACATAAGGAACCAGGTAGACACATCTCCCAGAGTCAATGATTGTCAATATAATGGCCATTTTCTTTTATCTATTCTCCCATAGCCAGCCTCCTACTTGATTATTTTGAAGCAGATAGCGGATTTTATAAATGTTTTATGTCTTTAAAATATTAAAGATTTTAAAAAACATAGCATGGTACCATTATCACACTAGAAAAATAAGTTCTTGATATCAAATATTCAGAGTTCATATTTCCCTGATTGTTTCAAAATTTGTATAGTTGATTTGCTTAAACAGGGAGTACACAGTGCATTTGGTTGATGTGCCTCTTAGCATGTTTCCCCAAAAGTAAGACCGGGTCTTACATTAAGTTGTGCGCCAAAAGACGCATTAGGGCTTATGTTCCAGGGCTGTCATCCTGAAAAATCATGCTAGGGCTTGTTTTCCAGTTAGGTTTTATTTTAGGGGAAACACGGTACATCTCTTTTCTATAGGTTGTCTTTTTTTCCTCTTTGCTTTTGCAATGTATTTGTTCAGGTTTGTTTGTCCAGTGGAATTTCCCGTGTTCTGGAGTTTTCTGACTCCATCTCTGTGGTGGTGGAGAACGTGTCTCCTATGTTTGCTTCCCTGATGTTGGATCTAGAGGCTTGATCAGGTTAACGTTTTAAAAATGTCTTCCCCAGAAATACATCATTAGTGGTGTCCTGTGCTTCCTGATACATCACCTCAGGAGCCACAAAACGTCTGATTGTTTCTTTGTAATGTTAAGATTGATTGGGGCTTAGGGGTTTGATCTATCCTGTATATCCATCCCATCAGCTTTTCACTCAGTAGTCTTACTAATCATTGTACAGTGCTGCCTTTTTGAAGTCCTGATTTTTAGGAAGTGAAGACCACCTGGATTCTATTTATGCAGGACCTTAGATGCTACTTAACTGATTCCTGGGTAAACAGTTGTAAGTCAGATCGTTAGTTCTTATAAGTGTGTTATTTCTAATTGGGATTTTGTTTTAGGAAATCATTCTATATCATACTTGATCTTGAAAATAAATAAAAATTGGACAAATATTTTACAGACACTTTTAAGAACATAAACTAGATGTCCCATATAAACATATTGTTATTTATTAATGGTTATATACTTAATACCAATACAACCTTTTAAGGATTTTTCTTTCTTTTATTATCAGTTTCAGATGTACAAAACAACATAATGATTAGACATTTATACCCCTCACAAAGTGATAACCCCAACAAGTCTACTACGCATCTGACACTGTACATAGAGGAATATTTTTTCATGGACTAGGTTGGCTGAATTAATTGAGCCTTCTTAGAGCTTCTAAGGCTCTTCTAAGAGCAAAATAAAGCGGCAAGTCAGGATATTCCCTTTCCCTGGTAGAATTTGCTTTAGCAAGCACCAGAGGTCTACCGTATTTCCCTGAAAACAAGACCTAACCGGAAAATAAGCCATAACATTATTTTTATGGATGCTCATAATATAAGCCCTACCACTAAAATAAGCCCCAGTTAAGATTATCAGCCAGATGGACGCATTTAGTACGTCTGTTGCAACACACGATGGACGTATTGAATTATAAAGTAATATATAATTAAATATAAGTGCATATTATTGATATTAATACTTCAAATAAATGATAATATAAGTTATAATTAAGTACTTGTAAATACCCAAGCGGACGCCTTTGGATGAGAAGTTAACGCCTATGTAAACAGATGAATTTGAGACTTACTGCTGAATGACCAATCGGAATACAGATACAGCACACGAATAATGTGCGCACTTGATAATGAATGGATGTGGTTGTGTCTAATATGAATCTTCATAATTCAATACTTCGTGTGTTGTAACGGATGTACTTAATGCACTCGTGTGAAATAAAGAAATGTTTTCTGTATTTTGGTGCCTGCAATTTTTCGTTGCTTTTGTGTGGACCATCATTCTTATGTGTCATCATTTTTGTTGCCACTCCTGTCTTGTAAGTCTTCAGTTAACACTTGATTTAATGGTAGATTTAAAGGGAATACTATTTTGACCCCCAGACAAGATGAGTGCAAAAAGAGCTATTCCGTTGACTACAAGAAAGGAATGGTGGAGGACTCCCGGGGCAAGAATCTTACGGCTTTCTGCAAAAAGAAGAAGTTGGATCTCTGAATGGTCCGAAAATGGCCAGCAGAGTAAGATAACCTCAGTCAACAGGTGGAGGGAAATGCTAAGAAGCGCAAATGTGGATCAGGTCGGCAACAATTATTTCCTGAGCCAGAAGACATCATCTGTGAATGGATTGCTGACAGGAGAGCAAAGTCTTTGGTCGTGTGCAGGGCTGATATTCAAGCATTTGCCCTTGCAATGGTACCACAGTTAGAAATATCCCCAGAAGAAGTCAAAGCATCACGACTCTGGTGAGATGGCTTCCTTCAGTGATATGAACTGTCTCTAAGATCGACAGCACTGTTCAAGCTGGAAGATACTGAAGTTATTAAACGTGCACTTGCATTCAAGTCCTTTGTTGATGGCATCGACTTTTCTAAATACCAACTCTCCAACGTGATTGCTACGGATGAAACTGCAGTGTTTATGGACCAACGATCTCAAACGACAGTTGATCGGAGGGGTACCTCGTCAATCTGCATTCTCTCCACTGGTTACGAAAGTGCACGTATTACCTGCATTTTGGCAATTCTGGATGGAAAGAAAGCCCCATCTCTAATCATCACTAAGGGCAAGAAAGATAAGGTTGAACGTGTTTCAGGCATTTACATTCTTGAAACTGAAAAAGCCTGGTGCACACAGCAGTTATAAGGAAGTGGGTTGATTTAATGCTGCCACTTGTTTTGCGAGGTGGCCAAAGAAGTCTGCTAGTCTGGGATTCAGCCAGCACTCACCGCGCTAAAGACATGAAGAACTTCCTTGCAGAGAGTAGAAGATCAAATAATGATTCCTGCATGAATGACTGCCTAGTTCCAGATTCTTGATAGTGCAATAAACAAGCAATTCAAGGACCATTTGTGCATGGAAATCAATGACTGCATTGAAAATACAATGGAGAGAAATCAGCGTGGAAACTTTGTGAAGCCTAGCCTGCAAGAGGTCGTGACTTGGGTGAAGAATTCATGGGATAAAATCACTGACAGCTGTGTTGCCAATGCACTACGAGCAGGCTCCATGGACAAGAAGTGCTCATTTAAGGAGAGCTCTATTGCTGGACATGAGAGATTGGGGCCAATGGTTCTACAGGAAATGGAGTCGCAAGACATTCAAGCCGGAATTCGGGGTTTGGAGACTTATGACGATGTTCCAGAAGAAGATGACATGACTGTATTTGAATAAATGTAGATTTTTGTACATGAATAAATGAGTAAATGTAGATTGTTGTACATGAAAAAATAAGATATCCCGTGAAAATAAGCCCTAATACGTCTTATGGAGCAAAAAAATATGAGACCCAGTCTTATTTTGGGGGAAATATGGTATATTATTTTAAAGACCTTATAATTATATCCTAAGTTATTGTCTGGTTCATATTTTCCTTGTTGATGGTCTAAAACTGAATAACAAATGCTAGAGAAGAGTTTTTCTTCAGTGACTCCTTTTCCACTTTTAAAGTGCTTTGTTGCTGAACTAGTTTGAAATTGTAACAATTAGGTCAAGTTTGCTCTGAAATTATGCATTGCTCTTTCTTTATTGGTTTTACTAATGCATTCACTTTCTGAAAAATTTTGTGTTATTGACAGTGATCTCAAATAGTAATTTCTTCTCAACTTTCAGGTAACATTACTGGAAACTTCAGTGCATTTGTAGTGGCATTTAATACTTCTCACTGAATTTCAGTGCCAGTAAATTCTCTTCCTAATCCTCAAGTGATCTTTAGAGCTAAAGAGTGTGACTAAAGAACTGAATTTTAAAATTTAGTTTACTTATATTTAGAAAAGCTAAAGTAGTTTTTTCAGTGTGGATGCAAATATGAATGGAAAATGAATTTTGAGATTTGATTCAGTTTTTGGAAAACTTTATGTTTGAAACAATTTGTATATGTGAGTCTACGTTTTCAATTGTAAATTTTATGAAATCTAAGTGATCAGTGTTTTTTGATAAATATTTAGTGTCTGAATTGAAATGTTCTATAAGTATAAAATACAGTGGCTTTTAAAGACACTACGAAGAATGTAAATATAAATGTCTTAATTTAAAAATATTATGAGTTGAAGTGACAATATGTTGGATATATTGGGTTAATAAAATAATAAAATTATTTTGTTATTTATCTGGATTCACCTAGTGATACATTAAATTGGAATTTAATTGTTGCTCCTTTCCTGGAAACTTTACTTTTTTGTCCATTCAAATAGCATACCTAGCTATATCTGTATACCTTTGAAGGAGGCAGTAATACTATCCAATTTAATTAAATACTGATTGCTTTTATGTTCAAAGATTCTCTTGTGAAATTGCTTGCTCTTTAGATTGTATTTTTCACTGTTTGCAGCACATTGTGAATTAGTGTTGATTTTGCTGTGTACAGTCAAATGTGCCTTGTGATGTGGAGGTAAAGGCTTTGCAAATCAAATAAGCTAGACTTTTTTATCTGTGAAGAGATTAAAAATTTGTTAATGTAGGTATGTAATCTTTGCTCTGAGAATAGTGGTAATCTGGATAAGGTATTGTCGTATTTTTGACTAATGTACCACCTACTGTTCAGTGGACCTGTGTCTCCCGGGAGAGGAGGGACTCCCATTGCATTGAACACAGTGGGTACTGTATGTTTCTTAGATTGGAAACTGACACTTAGTAGACAGGCTCAAGGGGAGAGTCTCTTTAAAATGTTGATAAATACTAAAAATGTGGGAGACGAGAAGTCCCCCAGGAATAACGTTGCTACATGGGATCAAGAAAGGAAAAAAGCCAGACAAGCTACATAGCCTCTGAAACTATTAGATTTTTTTCTTTTTTTAAAGAATAGAAACTTCAGCTTTAAAAATTTGTCTTGGCTGTTACATGTTCTATAGTTATTTCTTCATCAAACAGTAAAGTTCTGCAAATGTTATCTGGTGTACTGGGTGAACAAAGGAAGCATTTATGTAGCCGTTTTGGGAGCTATGTAATTTTGAAATGGTGGCTGTTGTGTTTGGTTAAAAAGAGCCCCAGATGCACATGAAACTAAGTTGTAACTCTGCGCCTCACAGACCATTCTTGTGTCTTCCACTGAAACATTAGTCATTTATCCTGTGCTTTGCTTTAAAATGGGAAGCTGTACTATTGGGTTACTCTTAATAATTAGGGACTCGTTAGCTTTATCAGAAGTGTCATTTTTGGAGACTTCTTAGGACCTTAACTTAGCCCTTTAAGTTTCAGAATGAAGAATAATGTTGACATTTTATATGTGTTCTAATCTTTGTAACTTGGAGTAATTTCTAAGTGATGCCTACAAGGGAAATTGGAATATGAATTGTTAGGTGAAATTGATCCTCCTCCCCCACCTCCAACTAGTTTTTGTGTGCATATAGCAGCAAAAGTTGTTGTAGAATAATGTAGTTCTCAGGAACAGCTACTGTTCACATTTAGCTCTTAAAGACTTAACTGAAATAGAGGCCATACTTAGTGTTGCTGCTTATCTGTATATAGAGTGGGAAATCCTACCAGTGTTCTTGATCCTGTTATAGAGGGAATGAGAAATCTAACCTGTACTTGAACATCACTTGTAACAATTTTCAAGTGATCATAAGGCGGGTGGAGAGGTGGTGTGGGAAGCTATTTGAAATTTTGCTTTAGTTGTGAGCCTTTAGGATAAGTTTGTAATGCAGGAATTAAAATACGTTTCTTTTTTTAATTCTAGATGAGAATTACGAAGATGATGACCTTGTAAACTCTGATGAGGTTATGAAGAAACCATGTCCAGTACAGATTGTTCTTGCTCATGAAGATGACCATAACTTTGAGCTTGATGAAGAAGCTTTGGAACAGATATTGCTACAGGAGCACATTCGTGACCTTAACATTGTAGTGGTATCCGTGGCAGGAGCTTTTCGTAAAGGGAAATCGTTTCTGCTGGACTTCATGCTTAGATATATGTATAACAAGGTGAATAGTGTCTTTTAAATTGAACCCAGTTAGAAACACCAAACTACCAACCAACTAATCTTGTTTAAAAGAATAGACAAAAACCAGTAAGAGCTCTATCTTTAATTTTATAAAAATATAGTTCTTGATAGTTCTCAGTTAAGACAGTAATGTATTTGTTTGAGCTCTTGATTCTTCTTCATTTCCATAATTCCTTTTTGCATATAGTACTTGTCGGTGCCTGTGATTGAGCATCTGTGTTCCAGGCATTGTAGCTCTCATCCAAGATGTCTGAGTGTTCTCTAAAGTCTCTGAAGTACGGTTCGTCTCTCCTTTTCTGTTATTTCCTCACACCTTCCCCTTTACAATAGGTGAAGTAAACTGATAGAGACTTTCGTAAAATTACACCTGTGCTCCTCGATTAAGTCACCTTCCGTGACTCTTACTTTCGGAGATAAAGTCCAGTCCTTATAGTGGCTTCCTCGGCCTTCCATGTTCTCTTTGCCTCATTTCTTGTCTTTGTTTGTCAGTTATACTATAGTTTTTGTAATTCCTCAAGTGTGTCATGTTATTTCTCAAATGTTGCTGTACCTTGGCTTATCTTTACACAGGAGGTCTTCCCTGATGTCTAAGACTATGTTATAGCTTCCCTGCTCTCATGGTACCGCTCGTGTTTCATTGATACTACTTTTTTTTTTTTTGATGCCCCTTTAGTTGCTTATTTTTTCTGACTAGTTTAACCTCTGTGAGGAGTAGGCCTTATCTTGATTACCATCTCTCCTGCACCTATCACAATAGTTGGCCTGTAGTAAACACTTATTTTCTATTTTGGCCAATGAATGTTCCTCTCGCTACACATTTTCACTTTTTAATGGTAGCAGACAATTGTTAGGCCCCTCCCCTTCTCTGACTGACTATTTTTCCCTGAAAAAAGAAGCACTTTTTTTTTTTTTCACTTGAATCTGAATGTTTTTCTCACAGTTCGAAAGTTGTGCTGAAGGAATGGGAGTTTGATAGGGACCAAGAAGGAGCTGGAAATTTGGAATGGAGCACTTAGTGGGAAGGGCTTTCCAGGGGGCGTTTGACTTTCAGAAGCCACGTGAAGATGCTAGAAATAACACTTTGACAGAATTATGTGATTGTCTAAACATCTGTCAGAGTGTTCACCTCTGTGAGTTCTATGTAAACCTGTAACTGCGTATGCATCTGTCTTGAGTTAAGTAGTAAGGCAAACATTCCCAGTTGGTTTTCTAGGAATCTTTTCAAAAAAATTATTTTCACAGGGATCTTTTCAGGCATGTTTAATTATGCTTGTATATCAAGAATGCAGTTCATATTAAGGAACACTATTGTACATATATAGGAACTTGAGAAAGATAATAGTATTTTAAAGTTTTTCCATTTAGGCTTGATTTTTTTCACCCAGAGTTTTACATCTGAAGTAGAGAAATGTATAAATAGTGGCAAATTCTTTTAAAAGAATATTGTACCTTTAAAGATGATAAAGAATTCCTGCATTTTGAGGTTCTAACTCCTTAAGTTAGTTTGTGTATATTGTATCTATCTGTTCTGAGCTGTTCACTGCAAATGTATTTGATTCCAAGTAGGTTACAGACAGTAGAATGTTAGAAGAGGAAGAAAGCTTAGATCACGTCTAGTAGTGACAGATAAGTTCCACCTCAGGTGCCATTTCTGATTCCATCTGCGATCAATTAGTAGTGGCTGTTCAGAGGGGGAGTGGCAGCCCACACATGTGTCACATATTTGCAGTTTCTGAGCTAACAGAGTTCCCTCGCTCCTGGGGGAGACACTGAAGCCACAGAATGGTTATGAGGGCCTGCGTGAGGTTACACACCTAGTTAGAGGCCTATACGTGTAAGTTGAAATACCTTCATTACTTTTCATTCATAAGGTTTCCATATAGAATTCTGGATATAAGTAGTATTGTTTTCTTAATTGAAAATTGTATAAAACAGTGTCTGATTTTTGGGATAACATGCCTCTACTAATTTAGTGGTGAGTCATGCTTTTCCTAGGAAATAAAAGGAGAAATAACAATGGGATAGTCTGGGATTTATTTCATTAACCTATATATCTGCAAAGGTGGAATGCTAGCTGAAGAAGATAGGAGATGATATAATATGTGGTCTTTTGTGACAGGCTTCTTTCACTTAGCGTATTTTAAAGGGTCATATATATTGTAGCATTATCAGTACCTCATTCCTTTTTAGGACAATAACATTCCAGATTTTATTTGTTCATTAGTTAATGGACATTTGGGTTGTTTCACTTTTCAGCTTATGAATAATGCTATAATTATATTAATATAATTTATAATATATTCACTAATTGTATATAATAATACATGAGTATAAATATATATAATAATACATGATATATATATAATAATTATAATAATTGTATGAAGTAAGGGTCTAGCTTCATTCTTTTGTACGTGCCTATCCAGATGTCCCAGACCATTTGTTGGGAAGACTATTCTTTCCCCATTGAATGGTCTTGGCACCCTTGTTGAAAATTAGCTGGTCATAGATGTATGCATTTACTTCTCGACTCGTAGTTCTGTTTCAGTGATCTATATGTCTGTTCTTAAGCTAGTACCAGACTGTCTTGATTACTGTTGCTTTGTTGCTAGTTTTCAAATCAGGAAGAAAGAGTCCTCTTATTTCAAGATTGTCTATTCTAGATTCTTGCAATTTCATATGAATTTTAGATTTGGCTTGTCAGTTTCTACGGGAGGTTAACTGGGATTTTGTTGGTGATTGGGTTGAATCTGAAAGGTCATTTGAGGAGTATTGCCATCTTAATGTGAAATACTCCCATCCAGGAACATGGGGTTTTCCCCCATTTACTTATATCTTTTAATTTCTCTCAAATGTTTTGTAGTTTGCATAATGTTTTACACTTTTGTTAAATTTATTTTTTTGATGATATTATAAACAAAGTTTTCTTAATTTCATTTTCAGATTGTTCATTGGAAATTTGCAGAAATACAATTGATTTCTGTATATTGATCTTGTGTCCTGCAGCCTTGTTCAACTCATTTATTAGTTCCAATAGCTTTTTAATGGATTATTTAGAGTTTTCTATATACAGAATCATGTCATCTGCAAATGGTGATAGTTTTACTTCTTTTCCAGTCTGAGTACCTTTTCTCTCTTTTTCTTGGCTAGTTGCCTTGGTGTCTCCAGTACACAGTGTTGAGTGATAAGAGCAGACATTCTTTTTCCTGATTTTTAGGGGAGAAAGCATCAAGTTTTTCACCGCTATGTATGATGTTAGTTGTAGGAGTTTTGGTAGATATTTTAAAATCAAATTCAGGAAGCCAGGAAGTTCTTCTCTATTTCTAGTCTGCTGGGAGGTTTTTGTTTGTTTGTTTGTTTGTTTTTAAATTGTGAATTGATGTTGGATTTTGTCAAATTGTTTTTTGCCTCTTTTGATATGATCATGTGACTTTTCTTTAGCCTATTGATGTGATGTTTATGTTATTTATGTTTATGATGTGATGATTATGTTATTCATATTTTTAAAAACTATTGATTGTCAGCCTTGCATCCTGGAATAAATCCCACTTAGTTGTGGTGTATAAGTCTTTTTATACATTGCTGATTTTAATTTGCTAATATTTTGTTGAATATTTTTGCACCTGTGTTCATGAGAAGTTGGTCTGTAGTTTTTCTTACTTGTGACATCTTTAGCTGATTTTGTTATTCAGATAATACCATAGAGTGAGTTAGGAAGTCCTGCTTCTACTTCCTGGAAGAGCTTATAGAGAAATGGTGTTATTTCTTCCTTAAGTGTTCGGTAGATTTCACTGGTGAAACTCTGGGCTTGATTCAGTCTTTTTTAGAAGGTTATTAATTATTGATTAAATTTCTTAAGTAGATATAGACCTGTTTAGATGATCTATTTTTTTTGTGTTTGTGTTTGCTAGTTTGTGTCTTTCAAAGAATTGGTCCAGTCCAACTAAGTTATCAAAATTGTGGGCATAGAGTTGTTCTTAATATTTCTTTACTATCTTTTTGGTGTCCATGGAATTGGTAGTTTTGTCTCCTCTTTGATTTCCAATATTATTAATTTATCTTTTCTCTCTCAAATTAGTTTCATTGATCTTTTCAGAGTACCAGCTTTTGGTTTCATTGATTTTTTTTTCCCCTTTCTGATGTCCTGTTTTCTTCTTTTCAGTTTTATTTGTTTCTGCTCTAGTTCTTCTTGCTTTAAGTTAGTTATATTGCTGTTCATTTCTAGTTTGCTAAGGTGGAAATTTAGATGACTGGTTTTAGATCTTTCTTCTTTCCTATTGTGTGCACCCAATGCTATTCTCCTCTAAGCACTGTTTTTATTGCATTTCACCGATTTTCATAAGTTGTATTTTTGTTTTATTCAAAATACTTAAAAATTTCTATTGAGACTATTCTTTGACCCATGTGCCTTTATTTAAACCTTTTTTTGTGGACAACAAATTGTTGGGTCTTTTTTTTTTTAAATCTATGTGACAGTTTCTGTCTTTTAATTGGTTTATTTAGATCATGCACATCTAAAGCGATTATTGATATAGTTGGATTAATATCTCCCACATTTGCAACTATTTTATTTGTCGTACCTGTTCTTTGTTTCTTTTTTTTTTTTATCTTGTTCTCTTTTTTTGCCATCTGTAACTTTAATTGAGCATTTTACATGATTTCATTTTCTATCATCTCTGACTATATCCATTATACTTCTTTAAAAATTGTTTTTAGTGGTCCTGGGGTTTGCAACATACAGTTACAACTAATCTAAGTTTACTTTAGAATAATACTATTCTAAAATACTAGTGCAGGTACCTTTTGATGGAGTATTCCCAGTGCATCCTTCCTGTCCCTTGTAATGCTGTTGTTCATTTCCCCTATCTATATACCATAATCACCCAGTACATTATTGCTATTACTACTTTGAACACACAGTTGAATAAAAGGTTTTATTTTACCTTCTAGTCCTTTTCTGACACTCTGTATATGTATGTCTTGAGTTTCTGAATTTGTATTATTTTCTTTCTCTTTGAAGAACTTTTAACATTTCTTGCAAGGCAGGTGTACTGGTGACTATCTCCCTTAGTTTTTGTGTGAGGAAGTCTTTTTTTCTCCTTCACATTTGTAGGATAACTTCACAGGATACAGAATTTTAGGTTGGTTGCTGTTTTCCTTTCAGCACTTTAAATATTTCACTCCACTTTCTTCCTGTTTGCGTGGTTTCTGATGAGAAGTCCAAAGTAATTCTTATCTTTGTTCTTCTACAGGTGAAGTGTTTTTTGTCTCTGGCTTCTTTCAGGATTTCCGTTTTGTCTTTGTTAATTTTGCAGCTATGCTGATAATGCCTGGTGTAGATTTTCTGGTATTTGTCCTTTTGGTATTCTCTGACCTTGGATCTGTTGTTTGGTATCTGTCATTAATTTTAGAAAATTCTCAGCCATTATTACTTCTGATTTTTCTCTTATTCCCTTCCTTCTCTTTTCTCCTGATATTTCCATTACACCTATAGATGCCTTTTATAATTGTTCCATGGTTCTTGGATGGTCTATTCTGTTATTCTTATCCTTTTTTCTTAATGCATTTTATTTGGGGAAGTTTTCATTGACATATCCTCCAGTTCACTGTTTCTTTCTTGGGTGTATCCAGTCTGTGGGTAAGTGCATCAAAGGCATTTTTAATTTGTATTACTGTGTTTTTGAAATCTTGCATTTTCTTTTGATTATTTTTTAGAGTTTCCATCTGTCTGTTTGTATTACCTGTTTTTACATATTGTCTACTTTTTTCAGTAGAGCCCTTAACATATTATTCCTAGTTATTTTAAAATTACTCTCTTACATTCCAACATTTGCATCTCATCTGAGTCTGCTTCTGATGCTTGCTTTGTCTCATCAGTCTGTTTTTTTCTGCTTCTTGGCATGGCTTGTTATTTTGTTGTTTTTGAAAGCCGGACACAAACTATCAGTTAATAGGAACTGAAGAATTAGACTTTTAGTGTGACGTTTTATGTTACTCTAGCAAGGAGATGAGTTGTATTTAATGTTTTCTGTAACTGTAGGCCCCAGAGACTTCAGTTTCCTCTCATTCCCCATTATCTTTGGGTTTCCTTAAGAACTTCTTAAATAGCACCTATGTCTTGCAGCTTTCCCAGTTGTAATCCATCATCGTCATATTGGACCCCTATTGGATCCGTATTTGTGTGGTGGTAAGATGTGGGGGAAAGGAAGCATTATATCATTTTATGGTTAAATTGCAGTTTTTTAAGTGGTTCTAAGTCCCCACGCAATGATCTTCAGAAGTGGTTCTTAACTTTTTTTCTGCCTTACAGAGACAGGAAGGCTAGAAGAGGGGTTTCCAGTTGGTGAATTGCCCTTCCCGAGGGTCAGATAAAGCTCTGGAAAGGTAGTTTGCCTTGGAGGGAAGGCCTTTGTTATGGGGACTGCTCTGGGTGTATGCAATTCAAAGTGGTTCTTTTCCCCTCCTGGGTGTATTTAGAAATGGTTTTTGTTGCCCATTCCCTACTAGAGTTCTGAGAGAAGTTTTCTCATATCTTTACCTTGAGAACCTTAGGGAGCTTCTAGAGGTAAAACCCAGGAAAGTAGGGGCCTTCTAAGATTGAGCCTCCAGGAGTTCTTAACTGTCATACTAGTCTCCTCTCAGCTTCCAGCAGTTTGTCCAGTTTACCATTTAAGTGTTCTTACCAGTTGGTCCAGCAGCTTGTTACTGGTAAACGACCTCAGCTTGTGATTCTTGTTTTTTATTAAACTTTTTTTTTTTTTTTTTTTTAAGATTTTACTGGGGTAGGGGAACAGGACTTTTATTAGGGAACAGTTTGTACTTCTGGGACTTTTTCCAAGTCAAGTTGTCCTTTCAATCTTATTTGCGGAGGGCGCAGCTCACTGGCCCATGTGGGAATTGAACTGGCAACCCCGTTGCCCAGAGCTTGTGCTCTAACCAACCGAGCCACCCGTCTGCCCCAGCTTGTGATTCTTTGTATTTGCCCATGTCTCCAGATTTGGGGGTGACAATTTGTGCTGTGACCTCAGTCTCTGAACTAAGAAAGAAAAATCATTCATTTTCAGTTCGTTCAGCTTTTTTCTTGTTGTGAGGAAGGGAGTGATTGTTGGATTTTGACATGGGATAATTGAAACTGTAGTGTCCAGTAGAAGACTATCAAGTCAAATCTCCATGTCAAACCTTTGTTTAAATCACTAGAGGTATGTCCGCTTTTTGTTCTGGTAGCACTCAACTACACTTTTTAAAGAAAATTGTGGTTAAAAAGTGCCTAATGAAACTTATCATTTTATCCTTTTTTAAGTATATAGTTTAGTGGCATTAAGTATATTCATATTATTGTGCAGCCATCTTCCCCAATCTATTCCAGAACGTTTCCATCTTTCCAAACTGAAACTCTGTACCCATTAAACTCCCCATCCCCCCCCATTCCCTCAGTCTCTATGAGTTTGACTGCTTTAGGTACCTCATGTAAGTAGAATCATGCAATAGGTGTTATTTTGTGTCTGGCTTATTTGACTTAGTAATGTCTTCAAGTCAAGGACACCTTTTAAACAGAACCTTTAAAAAAATTATTCTTTTTTAGTGTGTATCTAAGTTAATAGAGTTGTCCTTTGAGCTTGTGGCTTGGTAAGTTAGTCATGTTAGGCATCTATTTGTCTAGTCTCAAAAGGGAGGAGTTGAACGGGATTTGTAAGATGTTAGGCAGTTTTAAACTGTTTCTAAGAGTCTAGTGTTTCTTAATTTGTTCTAGGACTTGCAGAGTATATACATATTCAGATGAAAACACTGCATTTTGCTCAGTGGTCAGAATGTGTATACCACTCATTCTATCCATGAATTTGGGTATTGAGTGTTAATAATCTACCTCCTGAATTAGGTACTAGTTTTATACAGGCTGCATTTCTTCATCTGTGGTGTTTTTGTGGAGAATGCCTCACAACTATGAAGGCTCTCTTTTATTATAGTGTTGCTTGGATCTTTAATTTCATACTTTTTGTTTCTTTCCTCCTAGCTGTGATGAGTTATTATGGCTTCTGGATGGGCCTTTATTTTTCTAGCCCGCCCGTTGTTGGAGTCAGGAGGCCTACAGGCAGGGAGCTCCCTGTGCTTTGATACATGGAGATGATACCTGGCTGGACCACCAGCTCTGTGTTTAAAGTGTACCTAGCTCTTGTTTCACTTTGTTTCTAGGGAATGCTATCTTTCCTTTGGTGAAATAAGAATTTCTTATTATTTAGAGTAGATAGGGGTTATTTATTGTTGGCAATTGTATTACATTAGTAAGCTTATGTTTATTTACTATAGTATTTGGCTACATTTAAATTTCAGGTATTATCGGGTTGCCTTTGTAATTGAGATTTAGTCTATAACAGTCTTCTCTTTCCCTTTTTATTTTACTGGAGAAATAAGGTTATTTTTGGAATTTTGACTTTTAAGGCCTTTTTTGGTCCCCACAGATTACTGTTTTTCAAGTTCTAGGTTTGCTTTTAGTAACTTATGACAGTAAACAGTATCTGTTACAGTGAAGCTGCTTCTAGAATTCCCTAGAATGCTCTTTGAGGGCAAGAATGTTTATGGCAAGAATGTTCATTCTTTTTTTTTTTTTAATTTTTTTATTGGGGAATATTGGGGAACAGTGTGTTTCTCCAGGGCCCATCAGCTGCAAGTCAAGTAGTTGTCCTTCAGTCTAGCTGTGGAGGGCACAGATCGGCTCCAAGTCCAGTCGCCGTTTTCAATTGTTAGTTGCAGGGGGCGCAGCCCATCATCCCATGTGGGAATTGAACCAGCAACCCTATTTTTAAGAGCTCACACTCTAACCACCTGAGCCATCCCACCGCCCAAGAATGTTTGTTCTTGTTCTCTGCTGTGTCCTTGGAACCTAGAACAGTAGCTGGCACATGGTAGGGCTTCAATAAATATTTGTGGAATGAATGTGAATGTATTTTATAGAAGTTAATCAGTATTCATTATGTTAGAGAAATAGCAGACTTTTTCTAATTTTGAAATATCAAAACTTACTAGTTTACTAGTTTTTTTTGTTGCTGTTGGTTTTTTTATTGGGGAAGGGGAACAGGACTTTATTGGGGAACAGTGTGTATTTTTTCCAGGATTTTTTCCATCTTTCAATCTTAGTTGTGGAGGGCGCAGCTCAGCTCCAGGTCCAGTTGCCGTTGCTAGTTGTAGCGGGCACAGCCCACCATCCCTTGTGGGAGTCGAACCAGCAACCTTGTGGTTGAGAGGATGCACTCCAACCAACTGAGCCATCTGGGAGCTCAGTGGCAGCTCAGCTCGAGGTGCCATGTTCAATCATTAGTTGCACGGGGCGCTGCCCACCATCCCTTGCAGGAAATCGAACCTGGCAACCTGGTGGTTGAGAGCCCACTGGCCCATGTGGGAATTGAACCGACAGCCTTCGGAGTTAGGAGCAAAGAGCTCCAACCACCTGAGCCACAGGGCCGGCCCCAAAACTTACTAGTTTTGATTAGCTAGTTTCTCTGATTTACCTTTTCATCCTTTTATTGCCCAATCAATTTAGTGTTTTTTAAACATTTCCCTTACAGGGTAAATAAGAAGAGATGATATATAGATTTTTTTTTTTTTTAAATGAGATACCATTTCTTTTTAAAGTTTCTTTTGGAGAGGGTAAGGTTAACAAATATGCTAGGCTGATTTCAGTCATCTATACTTTAAAAAATTTATTTTTTCTGTCTGTGTAATTGTGTTATTTCTAGGAATAATAAAAAGGATCGTATTGTTTCCATGTCTCTTACCCATGCTCAAAAGGGAACTCAGAGAAGCTTAATAATGAAATTTAGGGCTGGCCCGGTGGCTCAGATGGTTGGAGCTCCGTGCTCCTAACTCCAAAGGCTGCCGGGTTCGATTCCCACATGGGCCAGTGGGCTCTCAACCACAAGGTTGCCAGTTCAATTCCTCGAGTCCCGCACAAGGGATGGTGGGCTCTGCCCCCTGCAACTAAGATTGAACACGGCACCTTGAGCTGAGCTGCCGCTGAGCTCCCGAATGGCTCAATTGGTTGGAGCGTGTCCTCGCAACCACAAGGTTGCCGGTTCGACTCCTGCAAGGGATGGTGGGCTGCGCCCCCTGCAACTAGAAACGGCAACTGGACCTGGAGCTGAGCTGTGCCCTCCACAACTAAGACTGAAAGGACAACAACTTGACTTGGAAAAAAGTCCTGGAAAGTACACACTGTTCCCCAATAAAGTCCTGTTAAAAAAAAAGTGGCAATTACAAAAAAAAAAAAAAAAAAAAATGCTAATAATGAAATTTAAAGGTATTAATTTAATGAACAAATATTGTGACTGCCTACTACAAGCCAGGCACTAGTCTGTTTTCTGAGTAAAAAACAAAACAAAACAAAACTTCTTTCTTCATGGAACTGAAGAGATAGAGAAACAATGTAAATAAGTAAAATGTAGACTAAAAACAGATTAACAGGGTAGGTTTTAAAAAATTATTTGTGTAGGTTGGACCCTTTAAAAATAATTAGTTCGTTAAGTACAACTCTGACATTGTTGGGGAATGAAATGCCACATGCGAGAGCAAGGGACTTTCGTGGAGCAAGTTGGTAAACAAAGATGGAGTTTACAGCTGGTGCGCTCCAGACTCACACAACCGCAGTACAAAGCTATATAAAGATAGCCACCTGTGGTGTCAGTGATATGCTTTAAGAGTTCAGAAAAGTTGGAGTTTCTTGACTGCTGGCTCAGTCTGTGCAGAGAACAGGTGGAACTAAGGTATAGATACTGATATGCTAAACAACATATGTATAGAGCAGTAGTGACTTTTGGGTATGGTAGAAACAGGAAGGTGTGTGGTGGTGACGGGGAGACTGACGGAGAATATCAGGAGCAGAGACAGGAAAAGTAAATTAAAGGTCGATTATTTGCAACAGCTCTCCAGATGGTCCTACAGGTAATAGGGAGCCACGGATGACTTTTTGGCATGACAGAGGCATGATTCCATTTCTTGCTGAGAAATTTAAGTGACCATGGGAAGGGAGGGTTGGAGGGATCTGTGTGGCGCATCCGAAATACAGTTCAGAGGCAGGACCACCATTGGGCTTATCTAGGGGGTACCACTGATTTTCTAATCCCTGGGAAGGGTGTCTACTGACGCACAAGTCCATAGTATGTAGTGTGACTGGAGTTGTGCCATGTGTCAGCCTGTGACCAAAAGAGATGAGGGCCTCAGTAGAAGCGCTTCCAAGAGAATTTTGTAATTGATAGGATTGGTAACCTCCTGGGGATGGGAGTTCTGTGGAATAATAATTATAATAGATGGTTTGAAGTATAAAGCTGATCTTCACATTAGGTGATGGTCTGGACGACACTTTTCCCTCCCTTATACCTTCTTTTCATAAATTGCTTCATCTCTCACTGCGCCTACCCTAACATCTTTCCTCCACCCCTGATTTGAGCTTTGTTATCTGTTTTGGACTATACATCCAAGCTTATTAGAAGTCTTGCTGAAGCAGGAATTTTCCCTATGAAATACTTTGAGTAAAGGGTATGTGGGCTTTAAGCATACTGAAGTGTAGGGATCTTGATATTTGTCAGGTGCTCATTTATTTTATCCCAGATTTAATTTTCTAGATATATTACCTTATGATATATGTACTTTTACATTATTTAATAATATTTAATTGTAGCAATTTAGCCTTGTGGTTTTAGTTAAAACATTTTATTGTGGAAAATTTTAAACATACCCCAAAATAGCATAGTATAATGAACCCCAGTGTACCTGTCAACATCTTGTTTTATCTGTTTTCCTCATTCCTCTTTTATTCTCCCTCATCCCCCACACTGGAAATTTTTTTTAAATTAAAGTTTATTAGGGTGACAATGGTTAGTAAAATTACATAGATTCCAGGTGTACAATTCTGTATTACATCGTCTATATATCACATTGTGTGCTCACCACCCAGAGTCAGTTCTCCTTCCATCACCATATATTTGGAGTATTTTTAAGCAAATGCCAGGTATATCCTTTCACCATAAATACTTGTGTATTTAACAGATAAGGACTCATTATTATTTTTAACACAACCTCAATACCGTTATCACACCAACGATCAACTTGATCCTGATTTAACAGCATCTCATATACCCACTCTGGGTTCAGATTTCCCTTTTGGTTTTGCAAAATACTTTTTTACAATTGGATGGTTTGAATCAGATTCCCGACAAGTCTTGTGGTTATTTTAAAGTCGATATTTTTTAAAAATAAAATTTTAAGACAGTGTGAACACATTTTAGTATAAGCTATTCTAAAAGATCAGTACTGTTTTTGACAGCCATTCTGTTTGGAACTTAGTTTTGCTTATCTGTATAAGAGATGTCAAAATAGATGGTATCTATTTTTTATGATTTTAAAACATAGGAAATTTTTCCAAAATGGGGAAAAGTGGAAGCATATCTAGAAGTATAGTGAGTGAAAATATGAGCAGATTAGAGAAGGTTCAGGTCCGTAGCAGAGAGTACATCTAAGACAAACCACCTCTGATGGGATTTAGAACTGTTTTTGTAATTGTGTAATGTTGGTGTATTTTATCTCTCTCCACTTAACCTTCCTCATCTGTAAAATAAAGAGTGGGTGATTTCTTACATTGTTTTTTGTTCTTAATTATTTGTGTTTTATTTTACTTTCATGCTTGACTTTAACAGGATTCTCAAAGTTGGATTGGCGGAAACAATGAACCATTGACTGGCTTTACATGGCGAGGCGGTTGCGAAAGAGAAACCACAGGCATACAAGTCTGGAATGAAGTGTTTGTGATCGACAGACCTAATGGAACAAAAGTAAAATTCTCTTTGTACTTTTTTTACTGTGTTTTTCTCCCATATTCTTTCTTGAGCTATTTTCTGATGTTAAAGATCAAAATAACATAGAACTATTAATGTCTGATAACTAACATACCACGTGTCCCTGAAAATAAGACCTAGCCATACCATCAGCTCTAATGTGTCTTTTGGAGCAAAAATTAATATAAGACCTGGTATTATATTATATTATACCTGGTCTTATATAAGACCGGGTCTTATATTAAAATAATACTGGATCTTATATTAATTTTTGCTCCAAAAGATGCATTAGAGCTGATGGTCCGGTTAGGTCTTATTTTTGGAGAAACACAGTATATAGATTATTATGTCAAAATGTTTGACATATTGCACTTAGAGTACTTTTCATGACTTAATTACTAATTTTGACATTTATCATTTTACATTTGATGTTTTTAGTCACTATTGAAGAATATTTTACTAAGTATTTTAAACTTTTATTCCTAGGTGGCTGTGCTGCTAATGGATACCCAGGGTGCCTTTGATAGCCAGTCAACTATCAAAGACTGTGCAACAGTGTTTGCTCTCAGCACTATGACCAGCTCTGTCCAGGTGAGATAACGAGATGACTGGCATGATCAGGTCAGATAAACCTAATACCTCCGTTTTTTTCTCAAAATGGCTTTTGATTGAAGGAAAAAAAGGATAAAATTAGAGCTATTTACATTTCTTATTGGTCATTTATATTTCATGCTTGTTGTTCTGGCTCACAATGTGAAATTTCATACTTTGAATGCTTACCAAGGAAGCAATAAACCAATAACCAGTCGCTTTGGTTTTTTCATCATAGCATCTGATGCTTTTTTTTAAAAAAGGAAAAGGTATTATTGCATGTTATCCTTAATTGAATTTAGTCATGTGGTTGCCAGATACAGTAAGGGGTAGAATATATCTTTGTTTTTGGCCAAACCAACAACCAACCAACAAAACAAACAAAAAAATCCAAGTAATTAGTTTTCTACTTGATGTGTATGGCAACTAGTACTTGATTATTTGAATTAATGGAGATAGAGTTAAATATGAATTTATAAGAATTAATTACAGTAAGAATTAAGAATCAATTCATATTTAACTTTGGAAACCTAAGTGATGTTTTTATAATAAACTAAGGACTTACAGCACCTGTTTCATTTAGAAAAGGGTAAAATCCTTTCTGTTTTCCACTTATTTTATACCTTATCTAATTGTGTCTGGTGTGCGATGAAGTTCTACTTTCTTCAGGGTAGGCCATTTCTTTTCTGTATAATGTAGATAATTTGACTGAATTAAAACACACTTCATTTTTAAAATTTCTTTACTTTCTTTTTTCTGAGATGATCTGTGGTTAATACTTCTGGATGAAAAATGAATTATTGAAGTATGATGGTTAGGCCCAGCTGGTGATGATGTATCCAGAAGTATATTTGCAAATGTAAAAAAAAGTATGTGCTCTTCCTGACATAAGAAATGTTTCTTCTTGGTGGTGGATTATAAGTGATACTGTCACAGTGTTTTGGAAGTTTTGTAATGCTTTCCAGTAATTTCTGGAACATAATGACCAATCTCTATTAAGTTCCCATTCCCATCCTTTCTCAATTTGAGATATCTAGCTATCAGAGTGGAAAGAAGTTTGGGATATTATGAGATAAAAGGAGAGTACTTTCAGCCTGACTTCTGTTTATTGTAGAGCTGGGATATCTGTCACTGTCAATTAAATGATGTGATTGGGTACTCTCAAAATCTCTTTTTTCCATTTTGTTCTACCTCTTTTTCTCTGATCTTACAAGGTGGCAGAACTGCCGCTCTCTTAAGGCAAGCAGAAGCCACATCTTTGTGTTTATATCATTGCATTATAGCCCTTCAGATTAGCTAGCTCTGTGGCTTGCCTTAAATTATAATGTGGGGAGTTCTCTGTCCTAAAACTTGTACTTTGGTGTTCTCTTGTTTATTCAAGTTTGTGATAGTAGGAGGCCTAGTTTTAGACAACCACTTAAGGCCACTCAGCTACTTTCTTATCTATAAAATGAGGGGTTTACCTATTTTGCCTTTCTCACTTGTGGTTGTGGTGTGCAGTCAGATATGAGCTCTAAATGAGATAATTGCATAAAAAAGTACTTGGTAAACTATAAATAATAAAAAATTTAAAAGTATGTGTGTATATCGGTATTATGTATTTAATTTATTGCTTTCTTCCTGATCTTTGAGGCTAGATTTCTTACACCTTCCTTACATAAGCTATCTGGCTGATAGATCAATGGCAAATTGATCCTTTGTCATTTATTTTTTTCAACAAATAATTATTGACCATCTATTAGTACAACACAGTATGCTAAATTCTACTAATGGTCTAAATAAACAAATCGTCTTCTCTCATTGCTGTTTGCAACCTGGCCTTGACAATGAAAGGATCTGGACCTCTTCTAAAAACTAGGGCCCATGTGGGTAAAAATAGATTAGTCGTGCTTTTAGGTTTTAAATTTAAAACTAGAGTTTAATCACTTCAGTCATTAATTACTTTTTAAGTACCTTTTTAGAGTTAGTCAGCTGAGAATATCATTTTAATTTTGTTGACCTATATTGGCTGTTTATATTCTTGACCTAGTGATTCAGCTAGATTAACACTTATTTGCTATTAGAACAAATTGTTCTATTTTTGGAATAACCCTGTTTTCTTAGACGTAGAGGTGACATCTGTGGACACCCACTTTTGAAGGCCTAGGTCACCTTTTGAAGACCTGAATCAAGAGCTGGACCCAGTGAATCTTTCCTCCAATTTTCCTTTCTTGAGAGTACTTAGTCTTTACATTATCAGCTCTGGTGTTTGTGCCTTGGAAAGCTTCATTAAAAATTCTGGAAAGGGCAAGAGTGCCACCTACTGTTATTTTTTTTCAATTACCACAGGCCAGTAAAATTTCCATGTTAAATTATTTAGACTGATGAGTTTACTTAACTAAAAAGAGAACCATATTAGAATTGATGGTAGTCGAGACACCCACTGAATAACTATAAACTATAGAGGGTGCCAAAAAAATGTACACACATTTTAAGAAAGGAAAAAACTGTGTTAAAATTGTAATACTCAATATATACAGGTAACAAAAGATGAATACAAGTCATGTGTATACATATTTTTGGCACCCCCGGTATATACTGTAATTGTATCGGGAAGGAATTTATCTTTTAAAGCTATGCTCCTCACATTCATTGACTTAGAAAAATAATTGTGGAAACTTCACTTTTTAAAAAAAGTGACCATTTCACAACATTAAAGTAACTTTGAGAAGGAGAAAAAGAAACTACATAATACACTTTTTTTTCTTAATGTCTGCCACTCCATATGCTTGTATTCATGATTTTTACAGTTTACCACCACTGCTTCCCTCTTAATATTTTATCCTGGCTGTTAAGGGAAAAAACGTATCCTTTTCATGTACCATTGTTTAAGATAGTGGCTAAGTGATTCATTTGTGCTGCGGTATAAAATGGTCATTATTTCCACAAGTAAAGTTATACATAGCTGGGTATTGAAAATAAAATGCTAATAAAAATTTTGTTTTTTGACATTTGTTTTAACAGGTATATAATTTGTCTCAGAATATTCAAGAAGATGATCTTCAACACTTGCAGGTACGAATGTCTCAAAAAATGTATATCAAAGTATTGAAAATTTAATTCCTACTTTATTTTGACTTTATATCTAGAAGCCTATAATATTATAAGATTGCATATTGTATGATTTCAAACTGATATGACTTAACTTTTTATTAACTTATTAATTAAATTTTAATATATACCCAGTCAGTTAGAAAAATTAATGCTTGCCTTTCAAATGATTTTGAAGGCTCTGGCATTTGGTAGTCTGATATGGAACAGCTTTACAGATGTCTTTCAATCTCTCTGGGGCCATTATTTTAAATAACTTGATTTAATAGTTATTTACAGAATACGGCAGACTTGCAATGGAAGAAATCTACCAGAAACCATTTCAGGTAAATAAATATTTTATCATTTTTTAAAAGTTACCCATGCAAAATTATCACACCACCTCATCTTGTAGCTGAAGACACGAGGATATTACAGTAAACTCATTTTTAGCAACAGATTCAGCGAAATTAGCTGAATGCTAATTTAGTTGATACTAATTTATGGTAATGTCATCACCAACTTATTATCAGTAGTAGGCTAACAGGATAGGAGATAGAACAAATGAATATGTATTGATTCTTAATACTTAGATTAAGAGGTTAATAATGTTTCTCTTAATTAGATGTTATTTAATTCCAAAACAAGACAGGCACTTAAATTTCTTTTAACATGATAAACTACTTCAAAATATAGCTTTTTTATGGTATAGTACACGTTGAGGTTAGTCCTGTTATTTATTTTGGTTTCATATAGAAAGTTCCAGAATTTATTATATCTCTCCTCCTTCTCCAACCCCTCTATCCCCATGTTTTTTATTCCTTTTAAATGCCAGGTATAGAATATAAAGGCAGAAATTAACCTGGGTGGAGTTACTTTAGAAGCTTTGCTTGCTTCTTGGAATCCTTTCATGACAGATTAAAAGAACAAAGCTAATTTATCAGTTGACATTAGTGCTATTTGGTCAGTTGTGTTACAGTAGGTGAGAATGACTCCACCCTATTTGCTAGGTCAGTGTGAAGTCCTTCCTGTGTGATAGCATTGCTGGTGATTTTTAGCATGAGTGGGTTTGCATTGATTCTGCCTCAGTCTTGTCTGGCTCAGAGAATCACTTATGAAATATTTGGGCAGTTTATGGCTTCATTTTTATGTATAAGGGTGAAATATATTCTACTTGGCCTATTTTAGTTTTTCTGAACTGGGGTAATTCTGCCCCTAAAAGGACTTTTGCCAATGTCTGGAGACAATTTTGCCTGTCACAGTTTTGGGAGTGGGGAGAGGTTAATGCTACTGGCATCTAATGTGCCAGTAGGGCTGTTCAGCATCCAACAGTGCACAGGGCAGCCGGGCACAAGTACCAGAATGTCAGCAGCGCTGCGGTTGAGACACCTGAGGATATAGGAACAAAAAATTCTGTGGAAAATTAGGTTAGTTGGTCTTCTAGTTATACAATTTTGACTTAAAATTGTGATGTGTATGCCCTGGTATGCCTTTTGTTTATTAAAAAACAATCCTGTATTCTTGTGATGACGCTTTATACATAGTGAGGTTTGCAAATGGAGGCAATTGCTTGGTATAGGGGTTGGGGGTGTTGTTGGTTTAGGTAGGCCCTTGATATAGCTATGAACAGTATTAACCATTTTGTTACTATATCTTTTGATAAAGATTGTTTAGGGGAGTTAGGGAGGCTTTAATTGTTCAAGTGATTTTTTGTAAAATTTTATAAGAAATGATTTTTTTTCTGTGTATAGACATTAATGTTTTTGATTCGAGATTGGAGTTATCCTTATGAACATGCATATGGTTTGGAAGGTGGAAAACAATTCCTTGAAAAGAGATTGCAGGTAAGCCCCCGTTTCTTAGAGAAGAGAGCATAAGCATCAAGCCAGGTAAAGGAGTGGGCTGCCTGCACTGCTGCGTAGACTATCAATCTCTGTCATTGGGATAAATTGAGTATCCCAAGTAGCCCAGATGACTCCATACATAATTGATGAAAAGTAAATTGGTAGCACTCCTGCCAAAGAGGACAAAGCCCTCAAATAGAAATGAAGGGACAAATATTTCTCTCCAGAGTGAACTGCCCCCCTCAGTAAATCAATATTCAAAGGATAAAAGTTTGAAGGAGACTAACCTTTTGGACCTACGTAGATGGTGTGCATGTCTTCTCTTTCTGGCCCAGCTGAGCTTCTGAGCGTTTGGGAGAGCCTGGATAATAAATACAGTGTGCATGCGTTGGATGATGTGAGACCCTCTCTCCAAGGAATACTATCTCAGAATGACAGCATTAGAGCTAGAAAAGGGATCGTAAACCTCATCTAGTTCAGTCTTATGTACATACCATGACACTGGAACCAAGAAAAATGACTTGCGTTTTGGTCACTTAACTAATTATTGATAACTGGGACTAGAACCCAAATATCTAGACTCCAGTCCCATGAAATATGCCACACCAGACATTCCTGGGAAATAATCTCACCGACATGATCCTACATTCCTAAAGGCACCCTCCCATGGAAGTATTTGGGGAACACTCAGGTCAGATACTACGCATCCACTCACATACACAAAAGAAACATAAAGGTCCCTTTATGCATAAGTAAGAGGGCTCTCTCTTTTCGTTAATAAATTTTGTTTGCCTGTGCAATGATGCATTTAGTTTCTCAACCATGTTCAAAGAGTTGGGGTACAATGTAATTTTATTATTCCCAAAATAAGATTAAAACCAATTCCTCATTTTTGGATTATTTGAAAGGAATTTCTAGACCCCGCTGTCAGAGATAATTTCAGTCATCAAGAGTTTTCTCTGGTTTCTTTAGAAGAAATTAGCATAAAGCACATCAGTCATAGACTAAACTCGGAATTATGTACTGCAAAGACAAGAAGGTTTTTTAATGTCTTATTGAAGTGATACAGAAAAGTGCTCAAATCATAAGTGTGCAGCTTGATGAATTTGTACAAATTAAACATAGTCATGTAACCAGTACCCAGAAGCACCACCCTCCATCCACTGACCCCTTCCCACCCCATAAACCCTCTGCTGTTATCCTGACCTCTTGACAGGCTTTGTTTGTTTTTGTATTTTTTATGAAAGAAATCACAGTATGTGCTTGTTTGTGTCTAGCTTCTTTTGCCCAATATTATGTTTCTGAGATTAATCCATATTGTTGCATGTAGTTTTTGTTTATTCTTATTGCTATGCAGTATTCCATTGTGTGAGTGGACAGTTTTTCCTTTCTACTCTTGATGGAGATTTAGGTAGTTTCCAGGTTTTGTTGATTATGAATGGTGTATGTTTTGCATGTGTGTTTTTAGAATAGTTTTTGAGAAGAGTCTTTGAGAGAGTATATTGGGATAAGTAGTTATTAAAAATCTAAATTTAGGGTTTTCTTCCAAAAATACATAGCAATCTCTCTTCTCAAAACACTGATAACTACGTGGTTTAATCACAAATAATCATTTGGAGTGAGTGCTAAAATCCTAATAAATTCTAAGGTTCTTTGAACTGCACTGGAGTGTTTCACTTTGTTATTTCTCTCAGGGGCTGACCTTTTATTTGTAGGCAAATTAATACTTTGTTTTTCTCTTCGCCATTATAAGTACTTTAAAGGCAAATTCTTAATTTATTATCTGGTTTATAAATAACAACCACAACTTGTTATTTTGGTGTTAGATATTGTGATCATTAATTATTATTTTTTCATATCCTTGTCAGCTAACATGGCAATGAACATCTTTTCTGGGTTAAGACAAAGTGGGGTCTTAGTAAAAATTTATATTGTCAAAAAACACCTATCTGGAATAGCATTTGAGTTAAGTGTGTATGCATGTGAGTATGTGTATATGTTTTCTTTAAAAAAATTTTTTTCTCCTGTTTGCACCTTCACTCTGTCTCCTTCTGCCCTCAGGTAAAACAAAATCAACACGAAGAACTACAGAATGTAAGGAAGCACATTCACAATTGTTTCTCAAATCTTGGTTGCTTCCTTTTACCACATCCTGGTCTTAAAGTTGCAACTAATCCTAGTTTTGATGGGAGATTGAAAGGTGGGAATTCCCATTCTTGCTAAAATCAGAACTTATTTTTTAGGGGCTGAAAAGTTTTTTTTTTTAAATACATGATTCCTTACATTTTCTGTCTTGTACTGGAGGACATTTAGATGCATTGTTAATGCTGTGATTGTAAAGCTCTCTGGTCTAGTTTTTCATTGTTTTTTCTTTCCAAACAGCTAGCATATTGATTAACGTGTTCTAATGCGGTCTGCTGCTCAGCACCAATGTCTTAAAAATTCTGAAGGCTGAGAACATTTCAATGTTTCATCTGATTACTTTCTGCTGAAAAGCTTTACCAAATATTTTGTTGATGTAATCAGATTTAAGCCTCTGTTTCAGGGGTGATAGTATAATTTTTTGTGTATGTTTTCGGATTATTTAGAGCATGGTGATAAAAAGCTTGAGGTTTGATGAAATTTGTAGTATGGCTGGAAAAACAAAAATCTAGTATTAAAATTTAATACAATTTCATGAATTATTTGCCATCTGAAAAGGGTAGGTTAGTTAATACTTAATGTGGGATTTGTTTGGGTAGTCCACAATTTGTTTTATTTATTATTTGAGTGAAGAGAATTCTTGGGGGATAAGGAGAAATGGGGTAGTAGAGTGGAGGGGGGATGTATGTTTTTCTAGGAGATAATGACGTGTTTGGATACGTTTTTAAAATGAATCTACTTTAGTAATACATGCTGTGAACTCTTATTTCATGAAACAGAATTTTACGAACTCTTACCAATGGGGACTTCTTTACTTTTTTTTTTTGACTAATATGTTGACTAATTTCGTGTCCACTAGATATTGATGAAGACTTTAAACGAGAGCTTCGAAATCTGGTTCCATTGTTGCTTGCCCCTGAAAATTTGGTAGAAAAGGAGATAAGTGGATCTAAAGTCACTTGTAGAGATCTTGTAGAATACTTTAAGGTAGGAAAACTCTTATATTAAATGACTTTGTCTAACTTAGAAATATAGGTGACTTAAAACTCATTTATATGTACAAGAAATTTCTTATCTAAAGCAAAAGAGTAAAATTTATGATTTATTTTTCTGCCTCAAATTGGGTGTATCAATATTTAAGGATATTTAAGATTAGCAGACAACTTGTATCTTCTAGACAGTGATTTTATTTGTTTACGGAATTATCCTACTTGTTCTCCAGCTCTGATATGGAAAGAAAAACCATTTACCATATTGTTGTAATACAGCTCTATCATTTGTGAATGATGATAGGTATTGGGATCACAATTCTGCATGTCCGATTCTTACAAAAGCCTTCTCCCAGGGTTCTGAGGACTTGATAAGAGCAGCTAAAAGTATCAAAACTGGTTTCTGAGCTCAACTAAATTATTCATACATGGTTTTTCCTCTGCTCTTCTCTAGTCTTTATAGTTTGATTGCCAGAGCAAGACCCTTATGGAAGATTATATTTATTCATTGTAGTTATAGATAGGTAGAAGGGAAAATACAGTTAACCAGGAATGTGTTTTTGGTCATTTTCATACTATCTTTGTTTAGTTATGAATTAATTTAGAGTCAGGAGAAAGTTCAGCTGAAAAGTTCCTATATGGCCTTACTAAAAACTTCCATCTTGCCTTCTTACTCTTAAACCACAATTATGTAATTTTTTTTCTTGAACTGAAATACAATTTAAGCTGGTCAAAGTAAAATACTGAATTAAAATATTTTCTAACATTTAGTTGAAACCTTGGCAGTAGGGGAGAAGTATGGATTTCTTTTCATAAAGTAGATGACATTTTATATATGACTTCTAAATATGAGGTACAACTTTTATGCAAGTTGGGATTATATTTAGAATTGTTTCTGTAGGGCACTATTTGGCAACACAGGCATTTAATAATTTTGAGTTTAGGGTTAAT
This sequence comes from Rhinolophus sinicus, assembly GCF_057876585.1. Taxonomy (NCBI): domain Eukaryota; kingdom Metazoa; phylum Chordata; class Mammalia; order Chiroptera; family Rhinolophidae; genus Rhinolophus; species Rhinolophus sinicus. The sequence goes on from NC_142502.1 coordinate 164,916,179, forward strand.
TTTGTTGGCATGAGAGTAGATGATTTTTAAAGCCTAGACTTTCCTTCTAATAGTGTGAATCATTTTTATATTTAATGATTGTTTTTTTCTTTGAGGATGTAGAGCCAAACTGCATAACCTACTAGTCTAATGAGTCTTCTGTATTTTTAGGCTTACATTAAAATTTATCAAGGAGAGGAACTTCCACATCCAAAGTCCATGCTTCAGGTAGTGTCTGCATTGTACATATATTTATTTATGAAGGAGGAAAATCTTTGCTTTAGAGATAAATGCTGGAAACGGGGTGGTGCTTCTTTGCATGAGAATACATTTTAGATATTTAAGGCAAAGCATATCATGGGTCCTGAACTTTTTATATGATTTGTTTTGTAACTATAGATTACAGACCCTGCACACATATAGGCCACCAGAAGAAATAAGAATCCTCAGTACCTTCTCTTCAGTTGTTCGAAAAGTGTAGGAAAACTTCTTTGCAGAAGATAGCTTAATACGGGCCTCTCTGAACCAAGCTTCTTCTGTTCTCTGAGTCTTTAACAGTGAATGTTGTTTGAAATAAGGCTGATTTTCCCTTGGTATTAATGATTTAGAGCTGCTCCTAATGGGTTCTTTCTTTTTAAAAAATATGCTTTTTTGGGACAGTGTTATTTTAGCCTAGTTCATGTTTTTAAAGATTTCTCACATTGGGCAATTTCTCAGGTTTATAGTGGATTAAGCAGTATTTTCACATAAATCTCACCCAGTAACCTGTTTTGTGGTTTTAAAAATGTCTCTTGTGTAATACTGATTATGAGAGAGAGAACCATATGGATAATTCTTAATTCTTTATATCTGGAGATGTTTTAGGATGGTATCTATTTAATTCTCTGTAATTTCCTGAGCATATCTGGTATTTTCTGCAAACCCATTTTAACAAACCTACGCAAAACAAAATTAGGCAGGCAGTCCTATTAGAAGCAATTTTTATATCCTTTATACTGGTGTTCCCTCCCATTGGAAAGGAGAGCTGGAAATTGGTAATATATCCTCTGGTTCATTTTCGGACTTGTTCATTGTATATTAACTTATTGTTTTAATCAGAATTTATAGAGTCATCAGGTATTGTTTTGCATAAAATTGGTACATATTTTATTTTTTAGGCAACAGCTGAAGCTAATAATCTTGCTGCAGTAGCAGGAGCAAGAGAGATTTATTGCAAAAGTATGGAACAGGTTTGTAAATAAAACTTAAATTTGACACTAGAGTAAGATAGAAGATTTTTATATTTAAAATAAGTGAATTAATTTGTGCTCCTTATGTACTGTTATGTTACATCATTCCCTGATTTCCGTTTATCATCTCTGCTGGCAATAAAGTAAGAAAATAATTCACATAGTTAGAGTGCAGGATATGGGTGGTAAGTTATTACACAAGCCATACTGAAATATTTTCTGACACATGATTGAGCTGTTATTAGTAGCTTCTGATGTAAATAACATTAGGTCAAGGCCAGTCGCAATTTCTATGCTGAGTTTGCTAACTTGAACATCAAAGTACCTTTTTTATGTTATCTTTTACTCACTCTCTTGCCAGCAGTCTTTTGTACTCTTACGATGTATTGATGGGTCAAGTGAAGTCAGGTACAGATCGCAGTGTAATTTTTTTGTCTTTACTTGTATTAGTCATATTTGGAAATTTATTTTGCCTGAGTCAGTTAAACATATAAGAAATAAATAGGTTATAATTATGTGTGAGGTATTATGAACAAGTTTAAAACTGAACCATTAGTGGTTTGACTTTTTTAGACTGAAAACTATGAGAAGAGAGCTTTTGAGTGAGTTATTTCTAGCATGTAATCTGTCCTACTGTAACCGTGTCTGTACAGATATGTGGTGGGGACAAGCCTTACATTGCGCCTTCGGATCTGGAGCGAAAACACCTGGATCTCAAGGAAGTGGCGATTAAACAGTTTCGTTCAGTAAAAAAAATGGGTGGAGATGAATTCTGCCGTCGTTATCAGGACCAGCTGGAGGCTGAAATCGAAGAAACCTATGCAAATTTTATAAAGCACAATGATGGCAAAAATATCTTCTATGCTGCTCGTACCCCTGCTACGCTGTTTGCAGTCATGTTTGCTATGTATATAATCTCAGGACTGACTGGCTTCATCGGCCTGACCTCTATAGCCGTCTTGTGTAACCTTGTCATGGGGTTGGCACTGACTTCTCTTTGTACTTGGGCATATGTTAAATACTCTGGGGAGTTCAGAGAAATTGGAACAATGATTGATCAGATTGCTGAAACACTATGGGAACAGGTTGGTATCTATCTTTTGGTTTTTCAGTGACTAATTTCATCCCTGTGGTTCCCTCTCCCCTGCACACAGTACTTGCACACCTACTTTTCCTTTATATGAGGAATGTCAAAAGGATGTTTTCTGTTTTGTTTGGATGTATGATCTGGATATAAAGTATGAACAGGAGAGTGTTTTTTCTTTAAAATCGTAATTATAGAGTGCTTTGGTTGGCTTAAATCTGTAATATCCTTTGGATAGATTCTTAATCATAGGTCTGACCATACCAGACAATGGGCAGGGCAAGTCTCGTAAGGATTGTTTTTCTTTGAGAGAAGAAAATATCGGTGAAATAGTTACTAAGGTAAGGAAAAGAAAATCGGAAGTGCGGTGCTTTAGAAAAGCAAAAGAAGTTTCTTACTAATATTGGCAAGAAGCGATGCATGCTTATATGTTAGATGGTATTCGGGTGATCGTTGCCTTCTGTGAAGATAGTGATTTACTGTTGTACGAACTACAAGGAACAATCCTAGAAGGATTGCTTACAGCAAAAAAACTTGGTTTGACCTCTGTACTGTGGAAATGCTAATGAACAAAGCAAAGTGCTACAAACAGAACTAACTTCTCTTAATCATGCTCTTTAACTTCAACCAGAATTCACATCATAATCTTTTACCTCAAACCAGAAATCAAAAGTCGGGCCTGACAAGTATCTACTAAGGAAAGCGATGTTGTATATTGGCCAACTGTGTGTGTTGGAATTAATTGCCTGTGTTCAGAACATTCCATTTAAGGAGTTGTCATTAAATGATCATCGTGAAATACTTGAACATCATGTCAAGGACCAGAATGAAAGCTACAGTTATTACTGATGGACAATAGTATAGGCATTTTCAGATACCATTCTGGGCCCATGAAGTTTTGGGCTTATTTGACGATGTAGAATATGCAAGTTCATGTTGGTTTGGGTTTTAAATTCAAAGACTGATGAAGTAAGCCATTTTTTAAAGAAAGTTAATTGGATGTTGACTTTTCTTATAATAATGTCATTGTTATTTTACAAAGTGACGCACACTATATTAGTTTGGATTTTGTAAATATTCTTTAGAGAAATGCTTATTTGTCCAGATCTGATTTGGAAGCTTGTGTTTGGATATTCGTTAAATTTTTATCTCAAAATTCATACTCTTCATATTCCTTTGATATCTTCTAATAGAAGGTGGATAAAAAGCTATCACAACCTCACTTTAAAAAAATAGAAAATCAGTCATCTCCTGTGCAGCATTGATTTTAGGATTTTAGAGGTTCCATTATTACAAAACAATTAAGTGGAAGACACTAAGTGTGTGAAATTATTTTCAGTATAGTTGAGGTAAGATGGTCACTAGTCAGAGAAGATCTGTGCTATGTCAACAAACCTTGTCTAAATTTTTTTGCATTTCTCTTTTCTTTTGCTTCAGAGGAGTCCCAGGAAGGTGAGAAACCTACAAAGTCTCAAATTCTTGTAGTCTTAAACTCTTTTAACTTCAAGGCACTCTGAGTCATTCTCCTAACAAATCACTCCATGTTTTAGGTGTTTTCCAAACTGTTTGAAGTTACTAGACGTCGAATGGTTCATCGTGCTCTTTCATCAGCACAGCGACAGAGACTGTCATCCAACAATAACAAGAAGAAAAATTAGACAGTATTTTAAACTTTTTCTCTATCTGAAGTGTTCACACTTATACATGTAGGACAATAAGCAGGACCGTCTGGGCCGGTCTGCATAAATGCTGTATACATACCAGATTTGATGCTGCATATAGGGTATGGAATTGCACATCCATCTCATAGGAATTGTAAATGGTTTGAATAAGAAGAAAGTGATTTTTGTTGCATTTAAAATGTCTTAACTGCATTATTTGTAGCATCATAACATTTTTTGGGAGAAGCGTCTTTTTATTTCCCACATTCCTGGTTATTTTCTTCATTGCTTTGAATTGAATTTTTATATCTATTTTTATATGTAACTCTTTTTTTACCTCATGTTTTTATTTGTTTTGCACATTTCTCATACCACAGGTATTGAAGCCCCTGGGTGATAATTTGATGGAGGAAAACATAAGGCAGTCTGTAACAAACTCTATCAAAGCAGGCCTGACTGACCAGGTGTCTCATCATGCCCGGTTAAAGACAGACTGACAGTTCATCTCCTCATGGACTCCACTCTCCCTTTTTTTCATGCTTGCTGTACAATGAGAACTCAAATAAAAATAAACCAAAGTTTACAATCAACTGTAGAAGTAGTTTAGTATAACTGGCTTCACAGATGGCTGCCACAGAGTGTGAAAATTGTTTGTTGGTTTTAAGATTTCTGTTCACGGCTCCTAAGGCGTGAAGATTGGCTAAGGAGCATTAGTTTATCATGCACATTTGTGCCATGTTTAATTCTTTTTTTTTTCCTTTTTAATCTAATGTTAGTGAAATTTGTCTTATGTAAAAGGATATTTCAGGGATATATTTTAAGAAATCTATTTAGAGTCTCTAACACAGTGTCCCATTGAAATTTTAATTTTTGGAGAAGGTATGAATCACTGTATCAAGAATCAGATTGGAATGACAATGAAGCCTTTATTGAGCCACTACATTTAAAGTATATATTGCTTTACTGCCTTCAATACCAGTATTACATAAATGCATGTGTCAGAAACTTCACAGAAATCACAGGACAACTCTTGTAGCTAAGAAAGTGATTCTGAGGTGTACATTTGTCTTGCCTTTTCAAATTTATAAACCTGCCCTAAAAGGAGATGCATATCTGGGAAACTGAACTGTCATTATGCAGTTTAGCCTTCATGTACATAAAATATGCCATTAATTTTATTGGGGGAGAAATTCCATCCAAAATTGTTGCCTACAGCTATGAGTTAAGAGTGTCTGTACATTGTGTAGTTTTTATTTTCTAAAATCACAGATAGGGCATGTATATGAATTATAAATATATAAATAACAATTTTGTATTAAAAGTTTTGTAGTTTATGGCAAAATCTGGTTCTGTGGTAGGCTAATAAGTACAGTCCCTGTGAAGGAATGTTTGTGGCTCATGTCAGTGTGTGAATGCATAGACAATTTGAAGTTTTTGATATATTTGTGATATTTATCTTGAACACTGCAATCTCACCCCCCAAGGGAATCCAATGGGAATGTTTATCGTGACTTTGTCCTCTGTTGCATTTTAAAGTTTTTATTTCCTGTAATTTATTTTCAGTACATAATTAAAAATTTGTTGTATATATACAATGAAACTTGTGATTCTTTTTTAAGGAATTCTTCAAGTATGTATTTCATTACATAAATCATATTTGTTTATACTGAAAAGAGCATGAGCAGGAAACACCCAAGTGAGAGCTCTAAGGTATTGTACCTCATAGCTAAGCTTGTAAAAAGTTATTTTTCTTTGTCTGTCTTTGTTAGGGAAAACTTGTGATTAGCCTAGGTATAGCTGGGGATTTATTAATTTCTTTCTTTTTGTATGTGTGGTATATGTAAGGCTAACATTTTTGCAATACTTTTGTAGCTTTCTTTTTGAACACAAAGCACCTGGTTTGGTTTTTAAGTGAAGAAAATTCAGATGTTGAGTTGCATGCCTGAAAGCTCTAAATTTACTTTGGTTGATATATCTCTTTTCCCCCTTTCAACTCCTGTTTTTATATGGATTGTATTTGTTTCCATCTGTATTAAATTGCTACCAACTCATCTGTTCTTAAACTTAAAAAATCCACCTGAAAAGTGTGTCTTTTTATTTCTTCTACCACCCTGTTTATGAATGCTGTGGACTGTTTTTATGAATGAAAAAATAAAAAGTTTGTTGTATAATAGCAATTTTTCTGAAATTAAAGACATAGCTTACTTTTTTTTTTTTTAACTAAAGAGTTGTGAAATCTAGACCATTGGATTTCTTAGTATTTCTTGTTGGAAAGAGTGAGTTTTCTCCAGAGAAGATATACTTCTATAAAGGATTCCAAGAAAGCACTTAGGTTTCAGCTGGAAGATTCTGTACATTGTTAAGCAAGAAGCAATAAAAAGGGGATTAAAGACAAACTCAAAACTGTTGACTGAATAACTTTGGTGTTAGTATATTTTCTGTGATACAGTATTTTAGTCATCTATATTACAAGGTGGGTTTTTAAAAAGAAATACTCAATGGCAAACGATTTATTTTCCTAATTAAATAATTTACTTTTGTGGAAGGGACAATCATTTGTGACCCGCTATTGAGCATTCCGTATGTATTTCTCATGAAGATAGCTAGTCAGCCTTCCTTCAGTGGACATACTCTTATTTATTTGTAGAACTGAATAGCAGTATTTCACTTTGTTTTGAAAGATTTTTTTAAAAATATAGCTAACATACAATATTATATTAGTTTCAGGTGTACATCAGTTATTCAACAGTACACACCTAGCACTAAATAGAGTTATTACCACATTATTGATTATATTCCCTGTGCTAAAGAAGTGGTCACCATGGTAAGTCCAGCAATCATCTGACACTGTACCTTGCTATCATAATATTGATCTTCCCCCCTTTTTTACATTTCTCAATTAGAGTTGACATTCAATATTATATTAGTTTCAAGTGTATAACATAATGGTTAGACATTTATATAATTTAGGAAGTGATCCCCCTGACTAGTACTCACCTGGCACTATACATAGTTATCATGTTATTGATTATATTCCCTAGACATACCCATGACTATTTTGTAGCTACCAATTTGTATTTCTTAATCCCTTTACCTTTTTCGCCCTGTCCCCCAAACCTCCTTCCTATCACCTCATAGATCTAGTACCCGTCTGACACCATACATAGTTATTACAACATTATTGACTATATTCCTTATGCTATACCCTACATCCCCATGACTGTAGCAATCAATTTGTACTTCTTAATCCCTATCAATGAATCGATTTCTGTTTCGTGTTTATTTTGTTCTTTAGATTCCACTTATAAGTGAAATAGGACATTCGTCTTTCGCTGTCTGACTTACTACACTCAGCATAGTACCTTCTAGGTCTATCCATGTTGTCACAGATGGAAAAAAATTCCTTTTTTATGGCTGAGTAATATTCTATTGTATACCGTGTTTCACTGAAAATAAGACATAGCTGGGCAATCAGTTTTAGTGTGTTTTTTGGAGGAAAAATTAATATAAGACCGAATCTTATAAGACGCACTTTCAATCTTAAGTGTGTCCCTTGTAGGCAACATATGTATGGGCCTTGTTTTCTTATCCATTGAGCCCTCCTATCTTAATTGGAGCATTTAATCCTTTTACCTTGAAAGTAATTTTTCACAGGTATGTAGTTATTGCCATTTTCTTTTTTTTTTTTTTTTTTTTTTTTTTTTTTTTTTTTTTTTTTTTTTTTTTTTATCTTAAGTCCCTCTAAGATTCCTTGTAATATTGGTTTGGTAGTGGTGAACTCCTTCAGCTTTTTCTGGGAAGCTCATTCTGTGTTTCGATTCTAAATGATTTTCGATGGGTAGAGTATATTGGCTGGCTGTAGGTCCTTACTTTTCATCACTTTGAATATTTCTTGCCAATTCCTTCTGGCCTGCAAAGTTTCTGTTGAGAAATCAGCTGACAGCCTTGTAGGTAACTAACTGCTTTTCTCTTGCTGCTTTTAAGATTCTCTCTTTGTCTTTAACCTTTGGCATTTTAATTACAATGTATCGGTGTTTGCCTCTTTGGATTCATCTTGTTTGGGATTCTGTACTTCCTGGGCTTGTATATCTATTTCCTTTGTCAGGTTAGGGAAGTTTTCTGTCATTATTTCTTCAAATAGGTTTCCAATTCCTTGCTCTCTCTCTCCTTCTGGTACCCCTATGATCTGAATGTTGGTACACTTAATATTGCCCCAGAGGCCCCTTAAACTCGCCTCAATTGGATTCTGAGATTCTTTTTGGATTCTTGTTTCTTTTTGCTCTTCTGATTGGGTGTTTTCTGCTACCTTATCTTCTACATTGCTAATTTTAATCCTCTGCTTCATCTAATCTGTTGATTCCCTATAATGTATTCTTCATTTCCATTATGGTATTCTTTATTTCTGACTGGTTCTTAACTATGTTTTTTATCTCCATTTTTGTTTTTGTTTCCTATATCTTGGTGAAGTTCTCCCTGAGATCATTGAGCATCCTAATAACCAGTGTTTGGAACTCTGCATCTGGTACTTTGATTGTCTCCATTTTGCTTAGTTCTTTTCTGGAGCTTTGTTCTTTTATTTGGGACATGTTTCTTCGTCTCCCCATTTTGGCTGCTTCCCTGAGTTTCTATATATTAGGTAGGGTTGCTAGGTCTCCTGGTCGTAATAGAGTGGCCTTATGTAGTAGGTGTGCTGTGGGGCCCAGTGACACAGTCTGATCATCTGAGCCTCGCACTCCAGATGCGTCCCTTGTGTAGGTTGCGTGTGCCCTCTTATAGTTGAGCCTTGATTGCTATTTGCACATCAGTGAGAGGGATTGATCCTTGGGCTCATTGGTTGTGAGGACTGGCTGTGACTGAGGTGGAGGAGTTGTGCAGGGGCTGACCCTACAGAGCAGGATCTGCCTCAGCAGGGCTCTGGTGCCTGCCCAATCTGCCCCTTGGGTGTGGTGTTCTTGGAGGCGGCTGGGTGATGCTCCAGCTCATTTCCAAGCTGGCCACTGGGGGCACCAGCCCGAGGACCACCTTGGAGGGGGTCAGCTGCAGATCAAGTTCAGCTGCAGCCTGTGCCCCACCCAGGGCCACCTGGAAGGAGCCACAAAGAAATCTGCAGATTGCTGCTGCTTGTGCCATGCTTGTAAGTGCTTCAAGAGGCCAAGCTGTGAACCAAGGCCGGCTGCTGCTAGTGCCGAGCTTAGGGCTGCTCAGCCAGAGGTACAGAACACGCTCAAGCCAGGTGCTGCTTGTCTGGGTTCCGAGAACCTTTGAGAGGCCCTAGGAAAGTCTGCAGCTTGAGCTAAGGCAGGTGGTTTATATGAAAAAGCCGCGGGAAGCAGCTTGGGTGTGCCTGAAAAGTGGGCAGGTCAGGGTCTCACCAGGGCATGGGGAATGAACTGCTGAGACTCAGATATGGCGGCTGCCTGCATATGCATGCTGGGAAGGGGGAGGGCTCAACAAACAATGGCCTCTGCCAGCTCCTCCATCCAGGAGAACGCTGCCTGTCCAGCCGCTGTCCCAAGCCAGACAACTCAGATCCCCACCATTTGTTCCTGCCACCTTTCCAGCTGCTGTCCCAGTGCTGGAGCTCAGAGCCAGTGATTCTGTCAGTGAGTAAGTCCTTGTGCGGTCCTTTTAGGAGGAGCAGCTGGGACTTCAGCTGCTCTCCGTGTCACTCAGTCACAATTTGCTGCTTTTCACAACTGGAAGTTATGGAGACCTCTCCCTGGCATTGGAACACTGGGCTGGGGTGGGGCTGGGACCTTCCGCTCGTCTGTGGGGGAACCTCCACAGCTGAGATATCCCTCCTGATTTTTAATGGTCAAACGTGGGTGTGGGACCAGCCCATTCCGGTCTCTGCCCATCCTTCCCATTTTGAGGTGGCTTCTTCTGCAAGTCCTTAGTTGTAGGGCTTCGGTTCAGCAAGATTTTAGGTGATTCTCAATGATGGCGTTTTTATACTTGTAATTTTGATGTGGCCGTGACAGAAGGTAAGCACACCATTTACCTACTGCGCCATTTTGACTGGAACCCTCCTGTTATAAATAAGTTTTATAAATCTTTATACTGTCTGGAAGCTCCTAAGGCAATGGCTGAACTTGGTCTGGTGCCCGCAGATCCTTGCCCCAGAGCACGTGGGGTGATACCCTAACCACCCCCACAATGGAGCAGAAGAACCCGCGTCCCATAGCACTTAACGATCCTAGACACCTCCACAAAACCCGGGATACGGACGCTCAGCAGTATTTCACTTTCAAGGTTTATATTTTTAGAGAACTTTGAGCTGGACTAGCTTTAGTTATTTTACGTCTGGGGACTTCACCCTTGCTGTAGGTATGAGTGCTTTAGTATTAGTTACATTGTTTCATTATGGGATTTTAAAATTTTGTCTTGGTTAAGGACCTATTAAAAATATACCATAAAATTTCAGAAAATGCTGTGATGTTGCGGTTAGTGGTCTGCTATATAAATATGGAAAATGGCCTTTCAGAAAGTCTTTTTAAGCAGTTGCATAGTCTTTTAACTAGGGAATTGGGCCTTTTAGACTAGCTGCTTTGCTTATACTGTGTTTCCCCAAAAATAAGACCCAGTCGGACCATCAGCTCTAATGTGTCTTTTGGAGCAAAAATTAATATAAGACTCAGTCTTATTTCAATATAATATAAGACCTGGTCTTATAGTATAATAATATAATAAATATAATGTAATATAATATAATACAATACAATACAATACAATATAATATAAAATACCAAGTCTTATAGTAATTTTTTGCTCCAAAAGACGCATTAGAGCTGATGGTCTGGCTAGATCTTATTTTCGGGGAAACATGGTATACTAGCACGGGTTGCTTGCATCTGTTGCACATACTTTTAGGTTTCAGCAGTTTTCATTCATGGCCTGAATTCCCATACTTTGACCAGAATTGATCTGTGCACTTAAGTTTTTCTCCCTGTTTTGTCATAGTTCTGAGTGATAATTAAAATCAGCTTGGAGAGCTGGCAGCTGTGCTTCTGGCAGCCATCTTCTCACTTGGCCAGGGTTTACTAATTAAATGATTGTTACTTAGATTCAGTCTGGAACCTCTGTCATAGAGAGAGCTTAACTTTGAAGAATCTTCCAGTTGGCTCCTGGACAAACAAAGCTAAATTAGGGCTTCTCCAAACAGGGGAGAGAGAATTGTCACTTTTTTCTTCCTAAGTCTTAGAGGAGATCCTAGGAATTTTTCCTTGCCCTCAGATTCGCAGTTTGCTGGAGTTTAGACTGAGGATTTGATCTACCCTTGACATACTTGAGTGCAATACAAACTCCCAATGTGTTCTTGTAGGTTTGTGATGGGGGCTCTTCAGAGTCAAAGCTAGCAGACCTGGTCAGAAGTACCTAAAGGTGTGTATAAAAAGAATTGGAATTACAGCCTTTGTGTAGCTCAGTAAAGCATTTCCACATATATTAGCACTTTTCATACAACATCCCTGTGAGATAGGTAGGAAACCATTTTATCCAAAAAAGGTGTCTCAAGTATCTCAGGCTTGCAAACCCAGGACTCTATCTACCACACACCTCCCAGGGGTTTGAATCAGATGAAGTTTCGGACAAAGATGAGTAATGTCCCTAACTCAAGATGAAACCTCTGTCTTGGCTGCATTCTCAAAAACACTAAAAGCTGGAGAAAACCGTGCTTCGTTAATGCTGAAAGACGGCGAGAATCACCCATAATATTACATTAAAAACAAATTCTGTTGAAGCAAGCAGTGACTATTTGCCAGTCCTTTTGATTGTACACCTCAGAGGTAACTATTATTTGGTGTGTGTGCTATTGAAATCTTTCCTGTGCTTATTGACATGTCTATATATGTATAAAAGTGTAAGATACTCTTCTATCTTACACAATATAAGATTACCCTGTACGTGGTATTTTCTTCATATGGACATTTTTCTAGGCCATTAAGTAATTCCTTAATGCTCACATGTTTGCTTTGATACTTCTGAGGGTAGGTGAGGTTTTGAGGAGCGGGCACTAGACCTTGGGTCATTGCTAAGTTTTTCTTTTTTTAATGACAATTTCCCCCCTACTATGGGATTGGTGAGAGAATCAGATTATACAATGTGAAAGTGGGAAGCAGGTACTGGAATAGAAAATTTGTGTTTTCAATTTTGCTAGTCTTAAGACTCCATTTACTAGCTCTATTTGGCTGATAGTCTGATAACTACTTTCTGAAGCTTGTCCATAACTAACTGGGGTGGGATGGGGTGGGGTGGGGTGGGGTTGAGGTGGACAGGAGGGTGGGTCACAGAAAATGTTTTAGCTTTCTGAGGAATAAATTTATATGGTAAACAACATAGTTATTTTGGAGGAAAATGGATCTATAGCCACTCACAGCAAGAAAGAGGTCAACAAAATGTCAGATTAGACTTCCCAGTCACAAAATGTGAAGACTATGTAAAAACTTGTGTAACCTAGAACTGGAAGAATACATAAATTTCAATTCTGGGAAAAGGAGATGGACCTTGGAGTTAAGAGCTTTGATCCCAGTACCACCACTTCCAAGTTTTGTTAACTTGGCTAAGCATTTATGCAACAGCTAAGCCTTAGTTTCTTTATATATAAAAGGGAGATAACATTTATCTCGGGTTATTAGGAGGATGGGATGAGAATGTTTATCTAAACCCTGGTAGACATTCCTCTGAATCCCTTTTATGGGGGTGATATTTGTGAAAAATGCATCTATCTTCCAACTCATTCCTACTTTTAATTTTACACCCTTTGCTTCCTGAAGAGAATAAGTGAATTTTGGAGGGTGGTGGTCATTGATGTTTTGTCTGGAAAAAAATCGGTATGTCACTAAGTTCTTTTTTTTAACTGAAGTAAGCTCCTTGGGAAGATAAAACATATACTGTATGCATTTTTTAATCTTTCACTTTACCTAATATTTGTGTGCATGATAAATGCGCGAAAAAAGTACTTTAACATAGGCTGAAACGGTCAACTTCACCCCCTCCACTCATCTTCCATACTTAGACATAGACCATCTACTGTAGGTGAGTTAGATGGGGATTTGGCGGGCTTCTAAATATCAGTGTTTCATTTTTCTCCCCTTGGCCTCAAAATGCTAATGAACATGATCATTAACTAAAAATATATCTGGAAGAATAATGGCTATGGTGAGAGCAGGCTACCCTTGTGGGTCTGGATTATCTTTAGAACTACTGATTTGATCTGATGCAGCTTCTTAAGTATCTGCTCTTAAGTTCTTCCAGAATTGGGTTCACAGGCTTGTACAGTAAGATGAGTTCTTACTACATTCATTTGTTTATCTCTGAGAATGCTACCATTGCTTAGAACAGAGGAGAGAGCAGTGAATTCTGGGAAGAATTGAAGTTTTGCAGGAGAAACTCTCCCCCCTCAAATGAATGCATTTAACATCTAAACTAGATGCTGCCAATGCTGGTGCAATACCATTGGGGTGGGTATTTTTACCTTAGTTTTGATAGAGGAGTCAGCTGATGCTTAGGCAGTTTGTCCCTGTCTACCAAAGGGAATGACCTCTGGGATTGGAACCCAGGTCTACTGGCTTTAGAGTCCACATAGCCATATCTCGCCTGCCCTATTACACTGCTGTGAAGAATAAATAGTCCTATCCAGTCAGAGGAAGGAAGAGGGAAGGAGGTCAATAAAGAGGACCGCAGAGGTGGCCCAGTTTTGGCTCCAGTGTATGTAGGGTGGTTGTAGGTCAGAGATGGATGTGGTGGGAGAGAAAGTTGTGAAGACAGACCAGTGAGATTGTGAAGTGCCTTACTTGGCGTTCAGATGTTAAGGATGCATGTGTGGATGATCCTTAGAAAAATGGAAGAGAACAAATAGTTAAGCAGTCATCTTAGTAATCTGGGAGAGTTTCTCAAAATGTGGTTTTATTTTTTTAACCAGAACCACCTGGAGTGCATGTTTTAAAAGGCGCATTCCTAGTAGGTAATAGGATTATGGATTTCTCTCGCTGTTTTTATACCTTTCTGACTAGGAAAGCTTTCTGCAGAGATCTGAAATTTTTGTGTTGCATTTTTTTACCTGAGAGGAAGGTGGAGCCTGTGTTGGGAAGGGCAGATGTTGACAATAGATGAAAAATATACTCTTCTATATTAAAGTGAATATTGTCTCCCAAATTTACAGCCCCATTTTTAACCTTAGACATTCTTTGAAAACTGCCACTCAGCTTCACAAGCTTTGGACTGGTTCTGTCCTTTAAAATACTTTCCTTGAAAAAGGAAGAACAGAGATGGTTTCAAGTTTACTGCTATAGAAAAAAGGAAAAATTTCAACACTTTTGTCCGAGAACAGAATGAATTTGATTTCTCTATTTTGCATTGGAAATATTGAGGGGGGCCTACATTCGTATATCCTATAGGACATAAAAAGATAAATGAATAAAAGTGGTGAATATTGGTTCCTAACTCCATTAACTGTATCTGTTAAAGACTTTAGAGTAGGTGGTATACTATGAAATAATTAGTATAAAAATAGAAGCATGTGGGGACTAATATTTTAAACATGATCTTCAGTTGAACATTTTAAAAATAAAATATAGCTGTGTAAGCTTGAGTATATGTGACATGATGCAACCTGTATAATAGTCTTGCATTCAATGCCTAACTAAATTATCAAAGATTTTGTATGTTTGGGATTTGTTTATTCCTTTGTTTACCAATATAATGTTAAGTTTTCTTAAGTAAATTAGATCAAATTACTTTAAAAAGGAAAAAGAAAATACTTTCCTTGAGGAACAAACTAGTTAGGCACAGCTGATCATTGCAATCTTACTTCATTTCATTAGGGAAATGTTTAAAAATGATGAGACTTTTCGTAGTGTTCCTTGTTTTTTCACCCGCCTTTGAATGCAGAGAAAAGAACCTTAGGGCTAAGTCGTATGTATCTATAGATCAGCAGGGATTATACTTCCTGTCAAAGTAGAATCTTCAAAAAAACAACCATCATACAAATGTACATTAATCAAATTTATTCGCCTCCTTAATGAGGAAACCAATAAGGTGGCAAAGCTGGTTCAAAGCAGAATTGGAGGAGACAGGAGTTATGTAATCCACCAGGAAGGTCGTTTTGAAACGAGTAAGCGGAGTGATCTGAGCCCTTTACAGTAAATAGCAGTCAAACATACCTAGATCAGCGAGTCTCACACTTCTGGTCTCAGGACCCCTTCACACTTAAAAACTGAGGACCTCAAATGGTCTATCGATAGTTACGTTATTAGAAATTAAAACAAAATGTTTAAATATTAGTTTAAAAATAAGCCCCGTTATATATGTCAACATTTTGAATGAGAAATAACTTCAGATATAAATATTTTGAGACTAGGCATTGTTTTACAGTTTTGCCAATAGAACACTTATTTGGCTTATCAGAGGACAGCTGGATTCTCATATCAGTTTCTACATTCAAATGTTACAACATATTGTTTTTGTTGAAGTATGTGAAGACAATCTGGCCTCCACAGTTATGTACCTACTTGGAAAGGGAGGACACTTACAGGATCGCCCAAGTGTCTTGGGAACTCCCAGGAGTCTTTGGATTACATTTTGAATAATCCACTGCCCTGAATTAAGACATATCCTTGGGAGGCATGTTAATGCCTCAGTATGACTTTGAAAGGACATACTCTACTGTCTTTTGCTTATTTCCAAGTTTTGGATAATTTTTCTTAATACTTCAAAGCCCATGTCATGCTCCTATCACTAGAAACAGATTAGGTCAGACATCCTAAATTCCACTTGTAAACAGTGGGAATTGGGACTGTATTATAAATCCCTTTCTTTAAAATAAGCACCCTACACACCCCCCAAAAAACCCGCAAAAATCTGTCCCACAATATAAAATGTGTGCAAAAAATTTTTCAAGTATAAAAACAATCACCCTTAGTTCTTTGAACTTGTCAAAGATGAACGCTGATATCTATTTTTAAAATTTCCTTCCAGTCTGTTACCTGTGTTAGTGTGTAAAATTAAGTATGTATTTGAGTTTGGTACCATGCTATACATAATGTTTTTTTAACCTGTATTTTTAATTTAATATATTGTGAGCCTTTTTTAATGGCTGCATTAATTTTGTTATAATTTATCTAGTTTCATAATGCTGAATATTTGACATTTCCACTTTTGATGTGTTAATCACATAGCAATGGATAACCTTGTAACTACATCTTTATGCACATCTCTGTTAATAACCAGGAGATAGGTTAAACTCCTAGAAGTAGAATCACTGCCCTCTGGATGTCTTGTACCACCACCTTCTTTAACAGTACTTGAGAATACTGTTCCACCAACAGTGCTTCTAGGACCAATCCCATCATGCCTCACAACTCCTTTCACCCATTCACCATCAGGACACTAAGGCACTTGTCTCCATTCTGCTTCGTATATCACTTAATCTGGGGGTTCTCAACTCTGTATCAGGATCACAGCACCTCAGCCAACCCTGGAGATTGTGTTTCAGGTATTCTGGGCCCCTGCCTCAGTATTTTAAAAATCCCCCTGGTGGTTCTGTTGTGCACCTGGGTCTGAAAACCACTACCTACTCGAACTCCATCTTCAACCCTTCTCTGCCCTTTCACCCCTCCCTCTGTGGTCTCTACCATCTACTCTCTGGTATTAGCTAATTGGCCTAAAACCTTATCTCCCTCTGTGTTTTCTCTTCATTTCTCACCTTCGCTGAAACCTGGTGTCCTCTTCCACTCCCCAGGTAGAGTGTCTCTACTGCAGTCCTCTCAAGGCTGGTTTTCTTCCACATCTTACGTTCTTCTGGTCTTAGCAGAGTGTTGGATGTCCTGGGATTCCATTGCTGATTTCAAATTTTTTTTTTTTGTATTAAACAGACAAAACAGCTTCTGTAGAGTCATCATCTCGACTTAACGCTGAGCAATCCGCGGATCTCCTTGTGGCTCTCCCCTCCTTCACTGATCACCGTAACACTTGGCTTACCGTCTTTTTCCTTTTGCTCCTCCTGTGGTGTTCTTGGCAACCTTGACTCCACATAAATGACCCATCCCGTCCCTTGATTGTTTTTTCACCTCCAGTGACATTTTTTCCATTCTATGTCCACCCACTTATGTCATACCCTTCCAAATCTAGATTTTCGACAGCTATCACTTTTATCTTTTTCACTCATTTACTCTAGTATTCTCTTTCAAGCAAGGCTCTAATCTGATCAATACCTCATCCTTTAGCCCCACTACTTTTTCATGCATGTCACCCCCACCCCCACCCCACCCCATCTCACTTCCCTTTTTGCTCAGTTTAGATGCAGTGGGCAGCACTACAGCCATTCCTTTATACATATCCTTGGCCCTTCTGTGGTTCTCACCTGGACAAACTTCAACTCTTGTTATAAGCCTACCTCTGATTACTTGCACCTATAATCCAACAGCGGAATAGAAAAAAAATAACAGAATCCTGTCGACTAAAGTACCTTAAATTGCCAGTATCAATAGAGTAGTGGAGAAGAATGGGTGAAGCAGGAGCCGGAGGGAGGAGAAAGAAATGAAGGAGGCAGAACTCAGGTGAGCGTCCATCAGTTTGCCACAGTGGCATTTCCTATGGAAGTTGAGTCTCAGGTGTCTGCAAACAGCCATAATGTTGAGTAAATGTCAGGATCTCATCTCTGGACTGTTTGCGGTGTCAGTGTATGTATGTACCTATGGACTGTGTTTTTCTTGATTGAGCAGGTGTAGTGCCAGGTTTAGATCAAATGAGGACTTAGTGAAAAAGTCCTTACTAGAATGTTTAAAGACATGATTATGAAGATTTTTAAATATGAAAGTAGAGAAAATAGTATAATGAACTGCCGTGTACCCATCACCCAACTTAAACAATTATCATCACATAGGCAATCTGGTTTCATCTACACACCCCCATTCCTCTTTCTCCACCCCAACTCAATTATTTTGAGGAAAATCTCAGATTTTATATCGTTTCAACTACAAATACCCCACTGTATATCTCTAAAACATTAGGACTCTTATTTTTAGCAATCACAATACTCTTATCACTTCTAAAAGAATAAAATATTACTCAATATAAAATATCCAGTAAGCATCAAATTTCCCCAGTTGTCTTATAAATGTCTTCATGCTACAGCCAAGGTCCCTGACCACTCACTATGAGAATCTGCCCTGACTATTCATGGGCATTGCCCTGTTGTGTGGCACATACTCTAGATATCACTTTTTTCCTCAAAAGTTAAGAGTGATCCATTTACCCTACGTTTTAATCATTTCAGAATTGCACATCTAGAATGAGTCACTCTAGGTTTTATAAATCAGGGCATTTTTAGTATCAACAAATAAAAGAACCCTCTTGACACCCTCCCTTCCTTCCCACCACAAAAACAAAGTTATTCTACGTGAGGTGAGGTAGGATTTATACTTGGGGAATTATCAGTGAGGGAGGGTGTTTCGAAGGTTCGGGGTGGGGACAAATGTTTACCCTCTCGCTGCCCAACATCAGCACACAGCCTTCTTCCATCCTTGTATCTCCAGTCTGCCTAACACAATGCAAGTATCCTTTATATAAAATATGCTACTCTCTATTCAAAAGAGGAAGTCTGAAATTTCAGTGTATTGCAGTCAGTTCTAAATTCAGGATTTGGGTGTGATGTTTATTTTAATTTAAGCACAGTGTCATCTTAATACCCTGTAAACTATGGATAAATTGTAAATTGAATCAACGGACGCTTTGTCGAATAGTTGAAGAAGGGATAGGGGAAGAAAAAGAGAATTCGTATACATACTTACACACAAAACTCACCAAGGAATGAGAAAAATACGGCCTTAATTGATATTTACCCATTCCATGTTCCCTGTGCCCTCAGCCACAACTCCGTCTGGCTTTACCCGGTGGAGTGAACCAAATCTTTATTCCCCAGGGATTAGAGCCCATGGTGGCCCTCTGCTTCTCTAGGGTTGCTCCAGTCCTCTGTTACCTTTCACCATTAAACAGGACAGTACATTCCTTCCTGCCTGTCTCATGTAGCGCCAATCCTAATTAATTCCTTGATACCCAGGATCAATTACCTCAGCTAAAATGGTAAACACTCTCCCCCGATTCCCCTGCTTTGTTTGCTTGTTGAGTTGTAGTGTAAGAGACTGCCAGTTTCAAGTGGTAAAAAGGTTCCCCTGGTGGGAACATGTCTTGGGCATTTTCCATATCGCATCCATTGGCAATTAATTCTATTCCCTTTAGAATTGCTCGGCATGTACTTTTTTGTTGTCTCACAGTGAAGCTTCTCCAGGGTAGGTGCATAGATAAATCAAATGTCGAAATCTTAGCCCTGACGTGACTTCTTTCATATTCAATAAATCCACCCCCAACTAAAGACGATGCCTATCTTTCCCATCATTGCCTTCACTAATCCTTGAGAGACATAAAGATAGTCATGGAAGGGCAGGGAGCAGCAAGGGTCTTTGGAGAAAGGGATGAAAGTTGATGTGGAAAACTTTATGATATCTCAACTAGTTCTGCCACTTTGGAGACAATCATATATATGTGAATATATATATATATATATATATATATATATATATATATATACACATATATAGAGAGAATATTCATATATACACATATATATTCACATATATATTCATATATATATTCACATATATACATATATATTCTCTATATATATGAGGTTAAAAAAAATATATATATATATATTATTATATATATATATATTTTTAACCTCATGGCTTTATAGATCCTAAACTCTCAAAGACTTATTTCTTGGCAGTAATATTTAGAAAATCTACTTTTATCCTTAGGTCTGAATATTCTGATTTTATTAGTCATTTTTCAGCCCCGTGGAATTATTAGAGGATGTCAGACATACCCAATGGCACTGATTTACTTCAAACACTTGTGAACTAAGAATTGCAAAACATTTGTATTGTTTTCTTTCTTGGGCTTATGTGCTTTTGGTATTACACCTGTGCAAAGAGAGTATGAGAGCACACCTGCCTTACCTGTGTGTTCAGTCATTCAGCACATGTACCCCGAGTACCTGCTGTATTCCAACTATGCTACATGCCATCCCTTTTGACCTAGCCTTTATATTCTAGAAAGGAATGCTTCTCTGGGCCAAATTTGGCTCTATCTCCCGAGGCTAAATTAGGAAGTCTTGTCATTTACCTAGAATACAGCAGGGGGCAGATGAAGTCCATATTTCAAAATCATTTGTGGCAGCCTAGCATTTCAGATGTAGCAGATTAAAACTCACTTAGTTCAGCTTTGGAAGGGAACTAGAAGCTGGTTTTGCATTTTGCTCATTTCTTATCTGACTTTAGGGTATCAAATCTGTGAAAAAGCCAGATTCTTCTGGAACAGTTGTGAGGGAAGCTTGTGAAGTAAAGGAATTCTACTCCGAATGCTTTCAAAAAGACTATTCAACAGATTTAATTTTAATTTAATTTAATATTTTCTGTAAATCTGAATTTTCATTTAGGTGTTCGCCTAACTTGAACTGTGGCTGCGTTTTTATTGTTGCTGAGAGGATGGGTAAAAGAGACTGATGCTCATTAGCTAATCTTGTTTCTACTTCAGCAGTTGTTGCCCCTCCTACAGCCTCAGCCTTTTAGGAAAAATAAGAGGAAATTTTAGAAATGGTGAGAAAGCAAATGCGGTGTGTGTGTGACATATTACTTTCGCCATGAGAATGGTATTGTAGGGGCAAGAGAGAGGAAAGGACCAGGGATGTGGGGTGTTGCATTTTGGGCGAAGACCTCAAGAGAATAGTCTAATTTTGGACTTTTTAATGCTATGTAAGACTTTCTGGGTGCTTTAAAGCAATCAGTACCCATTTGAGGGGTGTGAAGCTAGATACTGGAATTTCTTGTGAAAAGGAGAATCTGAACTAGAGAGAATAGAGTTATCTGAGCAGACATTTTTCGTCAAGCAGTATTTTGTTGGATCTTTCATTAAACTATGGTTTCCCTGGCCCTCCTGTTTTATTACTCTCTGTGGGACAAACACAGGAAAATTTCACCAACTCTCTGGTGATGGCTTCCTAGAAAGCTAGTGGTTGAGTAGATGTGGAAGGGGAGGCAACTAATTCAATTTCTAGTGAATCTGAATGCCAAACGCATCTTATTATTTTGTTGAATTATTTATTTTCCCCACTAGATAGTAATTTCTGTGGAACAGGGTCATATTTATCTAGCTCACCACTGAGTTTCCTGTGCCCGTGACATATTTCATATACCAATGCTTTCAGAGCATAAATAACAGTCCTCCCATTGAACTTATTTAAAAAAAGACCAAAGATTAAGAAACATGGATAATCGTAGCCATGAGTTGTTTGGGAAGTGTGTGTGTGTGTGATTTCCAATCATCTGTTTCTGATCCATCTGTGAATATGACAAAATGCAGAGCAAATATTCGTATACCCACTAAGAATTAACAACAAATAATGTTTTGACCTTTTTGCCTCAGCTCTTCATTGTTGGGAAATAATTCTCAATGGGTTTCTTAACTTTTTGTACATTTGTGAGTGAATTACTGGCTATTCCTTCTTCTGGACTATCTTTTCAAAGATGTTTATATAGTAAACAATGGTGAATAATAGAAAGAGTAGTTCCCTGCAGAGTTAAGGGAAGGTTTCTTACAACCTTGGAAGGTAGAGAATGTGTCTCGCTATGGAGCAAAGAGCAGGTGTGCGTAGTGACCATTATAAAATAATCGGGTTCTGTAAACTCAGGGTTTCTCTCCTGTAATCCAACCAGTGTCTGTGCAGGTGTCATCTGGTCCTTTTCACATTGCCTAGTCGGAATGAAGTTTAGGAAATCAGCACAAAAATCCTGATCGCTCAGCTATTGCTGCGAGTAATAACTGTCTTTTTTCTCTGATTCAGGAGTTTTGTGCCAGCACCCATGAAACTATGGCGGATTATTATTTACACTAGGCTAGGCCATAGAAAAAGGTGGAAATAGTGCCCAAATAATATTAATATTAAAACTTGATAGTAAGCAAAATCCAGTATAAAATTATAAAAAAGAATGAAAGGAAATTAATACATGTTATTTCAGGTACATATATGTAGTTCAAGATTTGTAAATTTATCAAAAAATTTTACTATGTTAGATGAAAGGAGAAAAAACTATATTATAACAGCTGATGGTAAAAGGCATTTGATGAAAATCTAGCAACAGCTACTAATAAAAACTCCATGTAAAATAGGGTTAGAATAAAACTTTTTTAACATGATAATATCAAACTATGAAATAATGAAACCATTTAAAAATTGAGAATAGTACTGACTGCTATTTTCAGTATTTAGTATAGTTTTGGATGTTTTAAATAACGCAATAAGGTAATAAAATATGTAAACTGTTGGAGAAAAAGCAAGTCATTTATCTCTTTTTTTTGCAGACTATATAAATATACTACATTCAAAATTTCGTGACTAATAATAACCTAGAATGAAGAGGAGAATTTGGTAAGGTGGCTGAATATGATACACATAAAAAAGTCAATAGCTTTTTTAAAGGAGCATATATAGTTAGAAATAAAAATAAAAATAAATCTCATTCTTGATAAAAACAAAAATTACGAAACCCTTAGGAATAAATCTGATGAGAGGAGTAGGAAACATACATAATATAACATACATGTGTATATAATAGTTGTGGTAAGGGACAGAAGGCAAAACTGAATAAATGGAGATACAAACAATGTTTCTGCAACATAATATTGATTTACAATGTCAATCCTCATTAATATTCTATAACGTACACATTTAATATAAACATGCTTATTTGAGTAGATGGAGGGTAATACACTAAAAGATATTAATATTCCTATGGGAGAATCCATATCTGAGAGAAGTTAAGAAGAGTAACTTGCTTTACCAGGTAGTAAAACTTTAAACAAACCTACAAGAGTCAGACAGTAGGGAACGGATGCTGGAATAGATAGATGGAAAGAAGACAGTCAGGAGAGCACACGGTGAAAAGGAAAACAAAATGAGTGATAAAGATGATATTTTCAATTCAGTGGGAAAAGGATGCTTATAAAAAATTAATTGTACTGGTATACAGGGGTACCTATAAAGACAAAAACAGCTAGACTGCTAATTCACATCTTACTCAAAACTAAATTCCAGGTGGATTCATGTTATGAGTTTAAAAAGAAAATATTAATAAAAATTTGAGTTTCAATATTTCCTCTCATTCCTGCCCCATGGCTATCACATAAAGCTAAGGGGTCAGGAGTGGGAACTCAACAACAAGCCAAAGCATTTTTCTTCCTAAGGTCGCAGGGGAAACCTGTCACAGATAGACAGTATGTGCCACAGAAAGACTAGGAATTTGAGACAGACAGACATAGATCAGAATCTATTTGGCTCCACATTAGCTGTGGGACTTTGGGAAAGCTATTTAATTTCTTTAAATTTCAGTTTCTCTTCAGTGAATGAGTATAATAATTTTTGGAGGTATTGCAAGGATTAAATTCACTGCTGTCTTGTAAAAGGGCCTAGCTCAGTGCCTGACACATGTTCAGTATTCAATAAACGCTCATTTTCAACTTCTGAGGATTTGAAAAAGAATAAGACTTTGGCTATTTGTGAAAGCTACTACAGCACTCTTTGTGATTACGAATAAAACCAATACAGAGATGACTATTTCAATTCTTTTGGTTCAAGTTTCTTCCAGAAACCTGAGAACTTTCAATATTGGCAAACCAAATTGAAAATTCTGCCTTTTACAGAAGAATATTAATAAACATTAGCTCCTCTGAGGCAGGCAAATTACAGGAACCACAAGTTCCGCAGTGTTTTGTAATATTATGACAAACACCATTCGAGTTACTTACAGTTCGTGGATGAGAAATGTTTCTTACTAGGATCCCACTGGCAGGCCCAAAATTAGCTATGTCTTCCTTCTCCTAGTTTTGTCACTTGGCACATGAGATTTGTTTGCACTTTTGCTTACTGTGAGCTTGGCCTTCTGGCATGAGTCAACCAATCTCCACAGAGGGTCCTGGGACGCCTCTTGGTCTGGCCACTAACTCTTGGCCCTCAGTTCCAGCAATAACATGCCAGGCTGAAGCTTTGGTTCTTTGGAACTCTTTTGGGCCTATGGCTCAGCCTCCTCCGCCCATCTGAGAGAAGTCTCTTTGAGTCTCCTCAGGGAGTTTCCATTCCCATCATCAACTGTGGGATTCAATGTCTGTCCTGGACTGCAGGAGAGCCCTCTGACTTATCTCTGCCTCAGATAAATGTCCATGCCTCAGCCCCTACGGGGGTTCTTTTCCGTCTCCCGGTAGATAAGTTTGTACTTGTTAATAAGGCACTGTCCTTTTTGTTCAAGGCCGAAATTAGATTATTTGGACATATGAAACGGATATTCCAACCTCCACCCTACCCCCAGCTTAAGCAAAGAGGGATTTATTATACAATTTCAAGGGAAAATCTCTCAGACATCCAAGCACAAGACACAAAGTACAGCCAGATTGGAAATGCAACCGGAACGTTGGGAACTAAGATTGCCCTCTCCAATTCTTAGGCCCAAATGATCTCTCTCATCTCTATTTCTCCATCTCCTCAGTGTTTTGTAATATTATGACAAATAATATTCTCTATTTCTCTACTCTCTCTTTTTGGTGGCTTCTGGTGCTTTTAATGAACCAACGTGGCTGTCCCAGTCATGGCTCTACATGACATTTCATCTCATGAAACATTTATCTCATGATTTTTTTTTTTAATATCTGTGACAGTTCAAAGACTGGAAGAGTCTGATTGGTGGCTTGTCAGCCAATAGATTGACAGATTTAAGTCAGGTGTCAGCCTGTGGTCCAATCAGCTTTGACGGGAGGCAGGGTCAGGTAATATGCATTCTGAGAGGTTGGTTAGGTTAGGTCAGCTACCCAGGAAGTAGCCAGGTACCAATCCTACCCTTCATGTTTAGATAAAGCCTGAATGGTTTACAAAGCGCTTTTACATGCACTATGTTATCTTCTTGCTTGCTTGATTAATGTATTCATTCAACAAACATTTATTGGCATGCCCTATACCAAGTACTGCAATAGATATCACTGTACTAGGCCCTATGTTCCAATATAAGTATATTGTTCTCAAGGCAATTCTATTAGGAATACAGATGCAGCGTTAACAAATAAACAGGGAATGTGATGTAAGTGCACTGATGGAGAAAGTTGGGCTGCTGTAGTCATATAGGGAAGGATGTAACTCAGGCTTGAGAGTGAAGGGAACAAGTCAGGAAGCTTATTCAGTGGCTTGATCATCTTTACACATCATAGAAATCAGGAGATTGGCAAGGCGGGTAAAAATGTCATCTGATTTGATAGCTGAGATAACTCAGGCTCAGAGGGGCCAGGTGATTTGCCTGACACTACACAGCACTGGAATCAACGCTGGATTCATATGCTATGACTCCTGGCCCAGTGCTTACTCTTTTCCTTGGGTTTGCTCTTGGGATGCACTGGGTAGGACTCGCCACATTAGTAGGGAGCTTAGAGACTTGGAGACTTGATTTGGTCACCGCCTCAAAAGCTGGTGTGGTCACATTCTGCAGATCCTAAAGCCTTCGAGGCTCAGGTGATGAGGTGGGATAGGCAAGGGGAGGAGGATGAAGATGAGAAGCTAAGAAATCTGTTGTCACTTGGCCTGGGGTGGGGGAGGCTGGGACTCAGAATTCTGGCTCATGTAACAGGGGATGCCTGACTCACGGACAGCAGGGGTGGGGCATAGAGGAGAAATCAGACCCTCACTGCCTCTGGCAGGCCTGAAAGTTAGGGAGGATACGAAAGACGTGGAAGACCCTCTCTCTGCTCTTCTCGCACGTCCTCTTCTGAGGTGGAGTTGCCAGTATTAGAAATTCCTGTCCATTTGTGCAGACCCTACTAGATGCCTGTGTCCAGATAAGTGACAGGGCCATCCTCCGGGTAGTGACGTAAATTTGGCCTGGGGAAGGGTCTTGGAAGGAAGTCAGGGCAGGTGAAGGTTTCACCATCCTATTCCTTCACTCATCCTCTCCCTTTTAATTGGCTTCCCTCTTGACCCACAACCTTCCTTTCTGCTGCCAAATAAGCAGTGAGGGCTGTGTCATGTGAACAATAATCACCGAGAATCACATGCAGTTTTCAGAGGGTGCATTCACACTCTTTCCTGTTATGAGGGTAAATGCAGTTTCCTTGAGATTCAGCTCATCCCATTTCTGGCTCTTGCTTTCTTTCTCTTGAAACGTGGGGCCATCTGGGTTCATTTCTGTTGTGATAGAAACACAGAAGACACCTCTTTCTTGTAAGAAAATCAACTTCTCAGAGCCTGCCTCGGACTGCTGTGGAAGCCTGCAGCCACCAGCTCTTTATTTTTTTAGAGAAGTTGGAAATTTGAATTGAAAAAAAATCACTAAATTGGCACAAAGTTTGTCCAAAATACAGATAGAACAAACAAAACACGAGTTGGTTTGAAGGCAGGTCTGTTTGTAACTTCTGAGCTATTTGTTCTTTTTTTTTTGAAAAATAAATCCCTCCCAGACACTTTACTTCTGGGTATTCTTCCTCAAAATCCATAACCTTGGTCTATTCTGAGACAACATCAGACAACCCAAATCGAGGGATAATCTATGAAATGACTGACCAGAACTCTTCAAACTCGTCAAGGTCATGATAAACAAGGGAAGACAGAAAAATTGTGACACATCAGAGGAGACTGGGAGACACAATGACTAAAATGCCAAGTGGGATCCTGGAACATGAGTGGAAAAATTGGTGAAATCTGCATTATGTCTGGAGTTTAGTTCATGGTACAGTACCAGTGTTCATTTCCTAATTTTGACCAACGCAGCATGGTAATGAGAGATTTTAACATCAGTGGAAACTGGGTGAAGGGGGTATGGGAACTCTGTACTAGATTTGCAACTTTTCTGTAAATCTGAAATTACTCCCAACTCAAAAGTTTATTAAAAAGGAAAAGTCCCTTCCGAGCCTGAGATAACCTTTGGTTGTTAGGGTTCTGAGAATGAAGCCAGGTTTCCAATGTCAAAACAATGCTGGCCCATTGGTGGTCTTTCTCCCAACCTGTGAAGCTCGCTAAGCACAGTGTTGAGGGCTGCTGTCATTCTCTTTTAGATCCAATGGTACCAAAGACTCCTAAAACAGCCCACAGGTTAGCTCAGGGGCGTGTGGCCATGCCACTTCACCATACCAAATGGTGTCTCTCCTCCTATTAATTAAAAGGTCTATTTATTATCCCCACACACGGTGTTGCCCTCCCACTCTAATTGCGCTATAGCGGCTGGGGTCAGTTTGAAGTTCATAGGCAGAGTTTCAGGTGCACTGGAGGACTGACACTTTGCCCAAGAATATGGTGGTTTGATCTGTTAGCCAGGCTGTACCTCTGGGTCATTTTCTAAATGGCTTCTGGCTTTGTGTAGTAAGATCCGAGAAGACCACCCCTCCCCCCCTTTCTAAGAAAATATTCCCAGCGTCAGGAAAATTGGAGAGACAGAGAGCGTTGAAGTGAGCTGTCAGAGTGAAGAAGGGGCGAGCATGGGAGGGAGAAGCCTTTACGAATATTTTCAACTCCCCAGAGGAGTTAAGTTTCTCCAAATTCATGGTCCCTCCAGCTCCACAGGAACTGTATCACTCTGCAACGTTCCCAGGCAATTATGCCTCCTGGCAAAGCTAAGCCTCCCCTTTCAGGACCCAATCAAGTGACCACAAATCAAAGATAGCTTGGACTCATTCCACTAATAGCAGGGAAAGCCATTAGCTGAAGTTGTTTGAAAAGGGAAGTGGCTCAGATATCTCTGGTCTCACAAGAAAAGCTTCTGTAATGTCAGATTATGGTTACTAAATGGCTTAGTGGACTGAGGCATCGCATTTCTCATAATGAGAGGTTATTTATTGCACCACTGAACCAACACACTCTCCCTTGCCCACTCGCACAAGAGAAGATGAAGAGGCCTTTCAAGTTGAATTAAGTTTGAAAGGAAAAGCAACACACATGCTCCCAGCTAATGCTTGGGTTTAGCTCTGGTTGTGCAGAGAGAGAGTGTAGACGGCTCCCTCTGTGGGTAGTCTGAGGGGCTCTGCAAGGTTCTCCTTGTCCGGTCTCTAATGCTTCAAGTTGAACTCAGGAGGAGCATTCCCTTTGGTTAGGGCACTGTTTCCAAGAAAGTCTTTGTCAAAATATTAAGAACCTGTGCTGTTCATCATTCTTAACCTAACAGGAGCCCCTCTTTCTTAAGGGCACTACTTTTCCCAGTGTCCCGTCCTTGTGTTTCTGAGGGGTTGTAAATCCCAGAACTCCATGTTCTTGGCCATGGGGTAGGCATGTGTCCCTTCGGCTACAGAGATTGGTTCAGGGATGACATAGTGTGGGCCAATCATAGAGGACTTTCTAAGGATTGTTCTAAGAGCTAGTGGTGAAGGCGTCTTAACTCAGGGAGATTGGAAGGAAGGGTGGGAATCTAGGGCTCCAGAGGCTATGTTATCAGCCAAACAGAGAAAACCCATCTCTGTCAGAGAGAATAAAGCCAACTGGAGGTAAAGAGAGAAGAGAGACAGAGAGAAAGGGGTCTTCACAGCATGGAGGCCCAATTCTAGGCACTGAGAGCCCAGATATGTGTGTGGATGCTCCAGTATCCTTCAAATAAAGCCCCATTTTAATTAAGCTTGTTTGTATTGGGCTTTTACTAATTTCAAGAAAGGATTTTCTGGCTACTGCACTCATCAGTGTGCCTGTCTTCTGCAACTTTCTGGAAACACCATTCCTAGATGGGCAAGAGAAGTCTGCCTGATGGCACACCATAGCTGGGCTCTGGGCTAGAAGGGAGCTAAGGAAGGAGAGTGAAATGAAACACCTTGGCCCAGTAGAAGCAAAACCAGAGAGGACAGGTGTGGGTTGTTCCTTCTGGTTTTTATCAGTTTTGCTCATTGGATTTTCTGGTAAGGCTCTTTCGAAGAAAGGGCTGTACAACTAAACTAGTTTTACATTCACTAGCTTAGAAGATCTTTTCCAAACTCTCCAACTTATTATTCCTTTTTCTTTTCACCTGGCCTTGGCTTGTGCCCGTTAGACACCTGAGAGTGTGCTATGTTCCCAGAGGGATAGGCTCAGGCCAGGAATGTGGGGGGACAGGAGGGAGAAGTGGTCCTGTGGGTTGAAAACAGGACTAAGCTCCCACCAAGACACTCACAGCGGCCTCAATTCCTTCTCCTGACTTCTGTAGGCTCCTGCTGAGCTAAGACTGGAATAAGTCAGTCAGTCATGTCCAATTTCCACCTCAGCTGACCATTCTCACTCTTTGATGCTCTATCCCAGTCAGAAGGGTAAGTGTGGCGTGCTGGGTGGTCTGGGATTTTTGACTCCTGGAATGAACCCTGCAGGAGCGGGGCCTCTTGCCGAGCACAGGTGCTCTGAGGCCTGAGAGAGCTGGAGAGCCTGCTGTGAGTGTGGCAGGATTTCAGGCCAGAGGGCAAGGCGAGAAGACAGAGGGAAAGCACGTGGTGGTGGAGAATAACAAACTCCTTCATGGCTCTAAGGACTCTTGGAGTCTGATTTTCAATTATAAATAACCCTAGGAGATTTGTTCAAAGCTCAGCAACAGCCCCTAGTGCCCCACAGCTGGGCAAGCAGCCCACAAGATGTTTCAGATCTCAGCAGTGTGACGACCTCCCCAAGGCCTTTGCAATGATGGAGGAGGGGCTCAGGGGACACAACTGGAAGACATGTATTGAACAGAAATCCAAGTCACCGCCACATATGTTTACTGAGCCTTTTGCAGGTGTGTTAACAAAGAGTGCTGTGCTTGTAGCAGAGAACTTTTCATTTAGACAGCCAATCGTTACTGTACACCTACTGTGTGCCTATATACCAGTCCTGCATGAGGCCTTTCAGTGGAAGAGGGAAGCATAGGAAAGTAAGTCTTTGTCTCTGAGGTCTAATTCAGTGGGAGAAGCAAACACAAAAGCAAGATCATGTGCTAGAATCCAGGCCTTACTTCAATGCTCTAGGACGGATCTCAGAGTGGTGAGGAGGGCCTGGGTGGGTGCATTGGATCTGGTTCTTGCAAGAGCAGGAGGAAAACTGGGCAGGAGGACCAAAATTCTGAGTCCTGGCGAGACATCTCAGGAAGCAAATGAGAACCTCAAAATCTAGCATCCAGGAGCCGGTGGAAAGAGAGAATCCAACCCATGTGAATCATCTGTTGGTGGCGCAGTGTGTGAGGGGTGGGATCCAGGCAGGGCCAGAGGGTCAGGAGATGGAGGCTGAAGCTGCCCCCACAGCTCAGAAGCCAGAGGCTGTGTAACACCTGGGGTCCTGGTGGCTGGAAAGGACGTTCCCCAAGAAAGCTTGAGCCGCCTGAAAGCTGAAAGAGGGTGTGGTGGGCCCTGGTGGGAGGTGCTTCTCCCCTACTCCAAACCACAGTCCTAATCCCATTACCATTCCACAGCTGGCTGTGGGCTGTGCCAATGATTTCATTCGGAAAGAAGGACTTTTCAGGCAGCACAAAGTAGCCCCAGAAAACGTTAAAACGTTATTCTAAGAAAATGTCCTTCTAGAGTTTTAATGTAGGTGGAGGGACAGCAGGGTAGAGTTCAAAATCGTGAAATGGTCCATGATGTCCTTTCAAACTGTGTTTTGGGAATGCTCTGGGCTCTACAGCTGTAGGGAGACTAAAATTGTCTCACTGTAATTTGAGAAAAAGTGTCCGTTTTCTTCTCATTCCCCGAAGAAGCGAAAATAGTGTGTGTGTGTGTGTGTGTGTGTGTGTGTGTGTGTGTGTGGTGCTGTCTAGAATATCAGATGACATGACATTTGATAAAAAACTCTTGTTATATGTGTTATTCAGTCAGTTGCCTTGGAAAACATTGTTAAATCTTTTAAAATCAACATTTCTAAGCTTCATAGCAAGGATTTTAGCAGAGCAGTAGAAAAAGACATTACCTCTTTCCCAATTCAGTTCTAGCATTCTCTTCTTTTTTTTTTCAGCTCTTTTTTAAAAAATTAGTTTCAGGTGTACAAAACAATGTAATAGTTAGACATTTATCGTTTATATCCCTCACACAGTGATAACCCCCCTCCCCCCATCTACTACCCCTCTGACATCGCACACAGCCATTACATTTCCACTGTCTCTATTCCTAATGCTGTACTCTGCTTCTTGTAAATATATATATATATATATATATATATATATATATATATATATATATATATAATTGTAGTTGACATTCATTATCGATGAGCTTCAGCTTCAGGTGTACAGTGCAGTGATCAGGCATCTACGTCATCCCTGTAGCATTCTCTTCTTTTACCCTTCCATATTATCTTCATAGGAAGGAAGAAATTTGTCCAAGGGAGGCAAATTCAGGACTCTGTTCTCCCCTAAGTTCCACCTCTAACAATGCATTTCCTAAAATTTTAAAGGCTTTGTGGATTTATTAGAAGCCAAATGTTCTCAAGAATAGAACGCATGTCCATTGAAAGTCCCCAGGCACCCAGGACTGGCAGGCACAGTGGTGGTATAAGTTCTTGCCTGGCTGTTGATTTGTGAGTGATGCCTAGCAGGAGATTCTAGGATGGTGGGGATGGGGCCAAAATATGCAGCAGCTGCAAAAAATGCTGGGAGCTTGGCTCCACTCCCCGCAAACCCTGGAGATAAGGCTGGCTCTGGGAACCCTGGGATCATCATGGGAGGGCGTGAGTGCTAGCTAACCTAGACAGGGACAAATCAAAGAAGTGTGGGTCCCTGCAGATTTAGTGTGTTTCAGTGAAATCCTAGTTCATTCCTCAAGGTCTGAAGAGGGAGGAAGTTCCTTCTATCTTGCTCTTCACTTTTAATTTCCTAAAAAGATGTCATTTCTCCTTTCAGGGACTCATCTTTCTTGTCTGATGAAGGGATTGAGCTAGATAATCTTTAAGTTCTTTTCAGTGCTAATCTCCCGTGTAAGGCTGGCTACCTAATTTGTTGGGCCCAGTGCAAAATGAAAATTCAAGGCCCTTGTTCAAAAATCAGGCAAAAAGTGCTATTAAAAGTCCTAAAATAAAGACTTTTTCCATTCTCTGGTGGTCTCTCTCTCTCTCGATTTGTCATGATGTTTCTTTGCTATTTAATGTTCTAGGTAAAGTTAATATTTAACATTAATTCACATGCATTTTACCATTCACCTTTATATTATGCCATGCCAGCTTTAAATTATTAAATATAAGAGCATTTAAGTCATATACATAATCATTGAGATTACACAATTCATATTTTATAGTGTGCACGTGCACATATAATTTATTTTTTACGTGAACAGTGGAAACACGGCACACAACTAACTCAGCTGCTTTCAATTTACTTCTTGATCTACACATATTCTGCCTATACTCTCTACCTTTGGCTTCCTGCTGAGTAAGGAAGGACTGAAATGAAAAGGAATTATGAGTTGTCATTTCTCTTTCCTTTAATGTCACCGTTTTCAGCATAAGTGGTTGACTAACACAGGGAAGTAACCGGAATAAGAAAGCAAAAAACGGATACAGGAAAATATAACTTGTTTCTAGGAAAAATCACAAAAGGAACCATTGCATGATTTTGTAATATATAAAGATGTTACATGAAAAAAGAAGGAAAAGAACAAGAAAAATGAATATCAAAGGCAGCACAACCTCGAAATAATGTTGCAGTCTAGCTGACAAAAATTATGACATTAAAACAACAGTAAGATATCATTACATGCCTATTTGAATGATCAAAATTCAAAATACTGATAACACCAAATGCTGGTGAGGATGTGGAACAACAGGAACTCTCTTATTCCTTGCCGATGGAAATGCAAACGGGGTACAGTCTGCAGTTTCTTACAAAACTAATTATTTTTACAGTGCAATCCAGCAATTGCACTCATTGTTATTTACACAAATGAATTGAAAACTTATGTCCACACAAAAAATCTGCAACTGGATGCTTTTAATATTTTTTAATTTTTAAATTAAAAATTTATTTTATTTTATTTTTTATTAGTTTCAGGTGTACAAAACAATGGAATAGACATTTATCATTTATATCCCTCACAAAGTGATAACTCCCCTTCCCCAATCTATTACCCCTCTGACTTCGCACACAGCCATTACATTTCCGCTGTCTCTATTCCTAATGCTGTACTCTGCTTCTTGCAATATATATATATATATATATATATATATATATATATATATATATATATATATATATGTATATAATTACAGTTGACATTCATTATTATTCAGCTTCAGCTTCAGGTGTACTGTGCAGTGATCAGGCATCTACATCATCTCTGAGGTGTTCTTCCTAATAAGACAAGTGTCCATCGGATACCCTACAAAATCTTTATAACATTATTGATTATATTCCCCAAACTGACTTTTGTATCCCTATGGCAATTTGTGGTTACCGATTGTTCTTTCTTTCTTTTTTTTTTTTTTCAATTTGTTGGGGTGACAATTGTTAGTAAAATTACATAGATTTCAGGTGTACAATTCTGTATTACATTATCTATAAATCCCATTGTGTGTGGTGAACACACAATTGTTCTTTCTAATCCCCTCACCTTCCCCCTTATCCCCACCCTCCTCCAATCTAGCAGCCCTCAGTTTTTCCTCTATGTCTCTGAGACTGTTTCTGATTAGTTCATTCATTTATTCTTTTCTTTAGATTCCACATATAAGTGAGATCATATGGTATCTGTCTTTCTCTGTCTGACTTATTTCACTTAGCATAATGTTCTCTAGGTCCATCCATATTGCAACTGGATGTCTATAGCAGCTTATTTGTAATTGCCCAAACTTGGGAACAACCAAGGTGTCCTTCAGTAGGTAAATGGTTAAATAAGTTGTGGTACATCTCAACAATGGAATATTGTTCAGCGCTAAAAAGAAATGGATTATTAAGCCAGGAAAAGACATGGAAGAACCTTATATGTGTATTATTATTAAGTAATAGAAGCCAGTCTGCAAAGGTTACATACTGTATGATTCCAAGTATATGACATTCTGGAAAAGGCAAAACTATGGAGACAGTAAGTGATCAGTGATTGCCAGGGGCTGCATGGGGGTGGAGAAGAGGGCAAGGGAGGGATGAATCAGTGGAGCACAGAAAACTTTTAGTGCAGTGGCACCATTCTGTCTGACACTATAATGGTAGATACATGTCATCATTTGTCAAAACCTATAGACTGTGAACGCTAATTATAAACTGCAAACTTTGAGTGATGATGATGTGTCATTGTAGGTTCATTAATTGCAATAAATGTAACATTTTGGTTTGGGATGTGATATTTGGGGATGAGGCAGGGAGTATATGGGAACTCTCTGTACTTTGTACTGGTTTATTATGGACCTAAAACTTCCTAAGCGAAAAAACTCTACTTTTAAAAATTATGACAAAACATTTTGGAATTAATTTAAAAATAATCAAATCAAGCCCAAAACAGAGATAGAGAAGATCAGGAGAGATATGCTGCAATAACAAAAGTTGCTGAAATGTAAACAGGTATAATACAAATTACCAAATAAGATTTAATGGAAGATAGAATATCTGTACAGACTAATTATATTATTAGGTTGGTGCAAAAGTATTTGTGGTTTTTGCAATTATTTTTAACCTTTTACACCACGATTACTTTTGCACCCACTTAATAGAAGAAACAGAGAAAACTGCCAAACATCTATCATCTCCAAGAAGCACACAGCCCAGAATTTTTAAAACAGCCAAAAACCTCTATGATTAAAATTGAGGCTACATTGGAAAAAACATGAAGGAAAATAGGCTGAATATAGAGTAGAGGATATACATGAAAAAATCTGAGCAAAATGAAAAGGAAATAAAAAACTTCAAAGGTTAAAAGGCACTACCAATCGGTGTAACTCAGAAAAAGACTTCTGTTTTACCTTCTATAAAGTAAGTTTTTTCCTATGAAGTGATGTGTCGATTTTAAAAAATAGTCTCCTTGTCTATGGCATCATCTTAAGCATATGAAGTACATAAAAAAGGCAGACTTATTTTTAAAAGACCAAGCTTTTAGAAAGTAAAAATAAAATAATTTTAAAACAAAATATAAGGCAATTTTTTTTTAATTTGAGAATTAAAAATATAGTTGAGAGAAAATGATGGAATTGGAAGACAGGGAGAGGAGATCCAACTTATGCATAATTGAAGGACCAAGGGACAAATAATCAAGTTAATGGGACAGTCAAGAAATTTATTGACAGACTTTAATAAAACTATCCTTAAATAAATGACTTGAATGTACTTAATAAAAAGGTAAGCTGGGTCCCAGAGAAAATTAACTAAAATAAACGGTCCACATGTAGACAGACTCTTATAAATTCTGTACTTCAAATACTCAAAGACACCTTTGAGTATTGTCTGAAGTTAATAATCAGAATCTACCGTGTTTCCCCCAAAATAAGAACTAGGCAGACCATCAGCTCTTTTGGAACAAAAATTAATATAAGACCAGGTCTTATTTTAACATAATATAAGACCAGGTATAATATAATATAACATTATAATATAATATAATATAATATAATATAATATAATATAATATAATATAATATAATATTTTAACATAATATAACATAATATACCGGTCTTATATTAATTTTTGCTACAAAAGACACATTAGAGCTGATGGTCCAGCTAGGTCTTATTTTGGAGGAAACATGGTATGATTTCTTTCTGTTTGGCATTTTGACATTCTTTTATATTTAACCTTCTTGGATACTTTAAAATTTTATTTATGTTCTTCTATGAGGTTGTGCAATTAAGTTTGGCAACTCATCCTAGAAATGGTGCTACATACCTCATTGCTGAATATCACTATGGTCATCTTTGAAGTACTCCCCTTGGGAAGCTATGCACTGATGCCAGCGCCTTGTCCACCCTTCAAAGCAATTTTGGAACTCTTTTCCTGGAATGGCCATCAGAGGTGTCATCATATTACCCTTAATGTCCTGAATGTCATTAAAATGTCTTCCTTTCAATATTTCCTTTATCTTTGGGTAAAGAAAGAAGTCATTGGGGGCCAGATCAGGTGAGTAGGGAGAGTGTTCCAATACAGTTATTTGTTTACTGGCTAAAACCTCCCTCACAGACAGTGCTGTGTGGACTGGTGCATTGTCGTGATGCAAGAGCCATGAATTGTTAACAAAAAGTTCAGGTTGTGTAACTTTTTCATGCAGACTTTTCAGCACTTCCAAATAGTAAACTTAGTTATCTGTTTGTCCAGTTGGTACAAATTTGTAATGAATAATCCCCCTGATATAAAAAAAGGTTAGCAACATCATTGCAACAAGTTCCCGAACTTAATTGTCAAATGTCGTATATGTTACAGAATTGGGTGTTGTTTTATTTTGTACTCTAATCTAAAAAGCTTTAAAAATTGGTACAAGAAACATCTGTCATATTATTTTATTATGTTTAAGAATTGCTTTTGTAAATACTTTTCTATTCAGTCTTTGTTGTGTTTAATCATCCAGACAATAAGATCAACTCACTTATGAGAAATACATAAGATGATCTTAGGTTTCTCCACAGCAACACTTAGTGCTATAAAACAGTGGAACAATATAACTCTAAAAATCCTCCTGGAAAGAAAATGTGATCTACAGATTTTTTTTAATCCAATAAATTTTTCATTCAATTATAAAGGCAACTTACTGTTTTCAACATAAAAGAATTTAGGCAATATAGTTCCAGTTAGCCCTTCTTAAGGAATCTACTAGATTAAAAAAAAAAAGTACATTCAATGGCAAGATGATAGGAAAAACTGTGATAGCAATATTGGTGGGGAGCATTGAATGAATCTATTGAACTGTAGGAACTAAGCAAATATGGACAGTAACCCTCTGAAGGGGGTCATCTGGGTAATCCAGAACAGGCTTGTTTTATTTCTTTTAGATTGTCATCATAACAGCAAAATCAAAGCATTTTCTAGAGAATCTGGGATCAATCTTTAGCTCTCTTGTTTGAGAAATTCAGGTGTAAGCAGCTAACATTTTCAAGGCATGTGATCTATTAACTAAAGATTGGTCTTTCATAAATCTTGCTTTATAAATATGTGTTCAGGATACTATTCAATGTGTGTTGTATATTAAATATTTCTACTATGCAAACATTCCTCATGGATATGTGCTGAGGGAAGAAAAATTTAAATGAAAAGCAAAAATTTGTAGATCTCAAATTGTACCTAAATCAAAGAAGCAAAAAGTCAGGATGGTATTAGTTGAACATACAACAATCCATTGATTTGCATTCCTGGAAAATTCAGTGTATTTTATCACCATGTAAAAATTATTATCCACAGTATACCTTCTATTACTTAGTTTATTTGTAAATTTGTGAATTTGATTTATTTTTTGCTGTGACTATGCCTTATTTGTGAGTATGTTTTATTTCTCATGCTTGTTTGGCAACTTCTTGGGAGTAAGGCTCATCTTTTGATATTTTGAGTTTGAATCCCATTTCTGCCACTTAGAAGCAATAAGACCTTGGCAAAGTAACTAAAACTTGCTAAACTTGGTTTTTTCCTTTGGTAAAAATGAAAGAGTAATATTAGCTGCCTGAAGATTAAATACGGCACTTTATATGAAGGCCTTAACACAGTGCGTGGCAGGTATGTGTGTTCAATAAATATGAGCTTGTATCACTATTTTTTGTTGCCATCCTTTTCTAGTGCTGTCAGAATCTCTCATATTTTACCTGCAGGTAAGCACTCAATAATTGTCATCTTGAAATAAGGTATTTATGGTGCATTTGTTATTAGACTTAGGGTAGAATTGTAATACCTCACATTTGCACAGCTCTTGGGAAAGTAATTTGTGCCTCAGCACAATCTAATGAGTCAGGTATCACTGGATCATCAGAGTCAGTAATATGGAAAACCAGGTGCAGAAGTTGAAGCCCAAATGTGCTCTGTCACATCCCGCACGACGAGGGTTGTGGGAAGTGAGGAGGGTTAAGAAAAGACAGTAGCCATGAATAGAGTGCAAGCGGGGCCAAGGGGTCTGCAGCCATTAGCTTTTATTAGTTAGGTGAGGAAGTAAAGAAGATAAAGCTTGTCAATCTCAAGATCTGTGAATCCTATGCGTCATAATAGCAAACCATTCGAGCCAATCACCCTTGCCTGCAGGCAGCTGAACCATAAGTGTCAGGATGTACGCACTTCCCCAAGGGACTAAATCTTTATGCATATGAATAGATGGAGAGCATACCATTGAATCTCTTCCCCTGCAGGCTGTGGGAAGGAATGCAGCCACAGAGGCAGAGGCTCTCCTTAGCCGAGGAAGGTGGGGGGCTGTGCCCACCTCTATGAACCCCATGGGTTCTCCTGTTGGTCCCCACATGACTGCGCCTGGCTTGGGTGCCCCCTCCGTGGGGAATCTTACTCGTCATTGGCTGACCAGCCATCTTTCTGGGGCCAAACAGGGAGAAATAAAGTGTAAGCACAAAGGTGAAGCTAAGTCCCTGAAAAGATCTGTCTCACAGACTCTCCTTTCTTTAGGGGCAGGTACATGGAGACAGACGGGTAGGCTGCTGCGTGGCAACAGTGCTAGAAATTGAAAACTCAATTTAGCAAAAAATGCAAACATACGCATAACCTATAAGTCAGACCTTATACATCTGTGCCTGGAGCTGACATTCCTCAGAACAGGTACCCAGTGGGCTCAGCTGAGAATAAAGCATTTCCGGTTATCTGCCCACAGCCCCTTGTATGTGCAGTAAGTAAGGCAGCCTGAGCCAAGGACAATGACCAGCCGAGGCAGCCACACCTGCTCTTGGCATTTAATTAGAGTGTGGGGAGCCATCCATGCCCAGGCTTCCACTATGGTGACTATTGCCTTCTCTACAGACCCTTGGGGAAGGCCTGTACAAACCAGAGATTACAAATGAGCATCGGGTCTTCACACAATCTGCAGGAAGATAGTGCTTCTTCATGGGAGAGAAATGGTTTGTTTTCAGAAAGTGAATGGTGCCATCCTGGCTAAAGTCGTCATTAGAACTCCCAGCAGCCAGCAGGTGTCTCAGTGCAGAAGCAGCCTGTTATCTTGGTTTTTCTTTTGTTAGTTTTTTTGCAGATTTTTGGCACAAGTTACCCAAAACAGAATATACCTGTGAATATAGTTATTGAGAAATGTATAAGATTTGGTGAAGACAACAAGAAATTTTATTGAGGGATATAAAAGACTTGAGTAAAGGGAGAGATATGTTTGTTTCTGGATGGAAGGACTTGAAATTCTTGGTCTGTCGACACAGTGCACTCCAGAGAGTTGGGGTAAAATCAGAGTCCTTGGCCACTGTTAACTGCACCTGGGAAAACCTGGACACATTGAGAGACCTTGGTCCGGGGAGGTCAAGGCCACAGCTCTGCTTTAAGAGCCTTTGCTGAGCATACTTCCAGCAGAAGATGCAGAAGGGAGGCTGGCTGCACATTCCCCACAAATGAACATCCTGGCTCAGCCTTGTGGTGATAAGGAAGGTCTGGGAAAACCGAGGGAGGAAGAATGATACCTGAGGGGACTGTCACTACACAGAACCAGGGACTGGAGAAACCTGAAGTTCAAGGAAGCCATCAATGAAGTAAGATGGAAACCACTTGCCTTTTTGGGAACTTACTAACACAACGTGGGACAGTCAACCTGTTATGCAGATATAATGAAGAGAAAGTGCTTTCACTGCTATTTCCACAGCCAAACCACAGATCCAGGCAACTTCTCGCCTCAGAGGCAACAAAGACATATTCATAGAGTTTGGCTCATTTCTTTTGAGTTCTACACCTTAAGCTAAAGAAGTCAGTCACGCGAGGCTAGCCTGCCGGGACCAGCTGGCAAATATACTCATGGCCACTGCAGAGATTACTACCCCCTTCCCTCAGATCTGTCCTCCCATGTGCCCATATGTATGAGTTCTGGGAATGCCCGTTAATGACATGATGGATAGTTTCTTCTGTTTTGCTTCCAGGAAATGAATCTTCTTCTTCTTCTTTTTTTTTTTTTTTGGTTCAAAGCCATTGAACCAGGAGAGAAAACTATTTTTTGCCATTTTGGAGACACCTTGTGGATAATCAAGAATTCCATAATATACAGTTAACAAACATTTTGAAGGCCAACAAATTGTCAGGCCTTCTGCCAGGTCTCAGAGACACACAGATAAAGAAGGTTAGAGTTTTCTTTTTATTATCCACCAGACTGGAGGGCGTGGCCTGGGAACTTGGCCCAAGGGAAGAAGTGTCAGAATAACTGGATTTGGCTCCAGGCTCTGCTAGATAGATGACCACAGAACTGTTGCCTATGGGCACTGAGCCTCAGTCTCCTAATTTGTAAATTTAGTGATGGACCTATGTGACCTCGCTGTCCCACCTACCTCTAACCCTAGATGTTGGCGTGTCTGTGACACAGGCAGAATCATGAATAACTGGAAGAATCTTGTTCCTGTGTTCTCAGAAAAGGCTGGCCACCTGATTTTTCCTTTCATTATTATTGTGTAATACTTGATATACGCAAAAGAATGTGAATATCATACAGGTAATGATGACGCATAATAACAACAGGAATATCTGTGAGTGTTGCTGAGAAAGCGCGGACAATACGATTGCTTCAGCTGAGAGGCGCCTTTCTCACATCGTGCCTGGCATACCCGTAGAAGTCACTAGCATGCTGAATTTTACTTCTATAAACCCCTTGTTTTAAAGAATAAGTTGGCACATATATATACAACATCAACTAATATATTATTTAATTTTGTTTGCTTTATAAAAATGGTGTTATACTATACCCAATCTTCTTTTCACTCGCTTTTTTTCACTCAATATTATGTTTCTAAGATTCATCCATGTGGCATATAGTTCATTGTTTTCGCTACTGTATGTAACGTTTTACTGTGTGAATAGGAATAATTTTTTATTTATTCCCAGGCTACTTGGGACATGGGTTGTTTCCACTTGTTTTTATGCTGTGTCTGTGAATGTTCCTAAACATAAACACTGGCGAGGAGCTGTGGTGGGGCTTCTACTTAAAAGTCGAGTCACATGACCCTTGGGCATGTGTACAAGAGCTTCTGTCGGGTAGAACTGCTAAGCTATAAAGTATGTGAATATTCAGCTTATTCTTTTCCAAAGTAATTATACCAATTCAGACTCTTGCCAACAGTGTAGAAAATTCCAGTTCACACCCTCACCAAGACTTTGACAGTGTCAGGCTTCTTAAATTTTGCAGTGGGTGAAAGTAGTATCTCATTGTTGTCTTAATTAGTGTCTCTCTGATTACTGATTACTAAAGAGATTGTGTGTTCTTTCATGTATTTCTGGGCCACTCACATTTCCTGTTCTGTGAACTGCCTGTTTTTTGCCCGCCCGTTTTTTTTTTTTTTTCTACTGGGCTGTTTGGTTTTGCATTTATTCATTTACTTATTGGACTTAGAAGATTTAAAAATAAATCCTTTCAATGTGTGTTTTACTGGTTATACATATTGCAAATATCTTCTCCTGGTGTGTGGCTTTCTGATCACTTTCATCATGGTGTCTATTGTTAGAAGGTCTTAATTTGAATGTAGCCAAATTTATCTTTTTTTTCTTTCAGAGGTAGCACTTTTGTGTTTTGTTTAAGAAGCCTTTGCTACCCTGAGGTCCTAAAGATATTCTTGTATACTGCCTTCAAACATTTAGAATTTTGCCTTTTGCATCTAAGTCTTAAATTCACCAGGATTTTGGTTTTATCTGTGGTGCAAAGCATTATCTAGTTATAGGTTTTTTTTGGTTTTGTTTTGTTTTCACCCATATAGATAACCAGTTGGCCCCACATCATTTATTGAAGGTTTTTTTTTTCCTTAGTGATTCGCACTGCCTTCAATGATCTGTCCCTCCCCCCTAATCTGTTTCTACGTTCTTTAGTCTATTCTGTTGGGCTATTTGTTTATATCTGTGCTAGTAAAACCCTGTCTTCATTACTACAGACATTTAATAAGTCTCGATATTCTTCAGCAGTGCCTTATTTATTCTTAGGTCTTTGCTCCTCCATATAACTTTGAGAATGATTGGTCAGTTCCTCAATTCTATTTGGCATTTTATTGGAATTGGTTTCAACCTTTAGATCAGTTTGAGGAGAAGTAACATATGTGTGATATTTCTAAAAGATTATATTATGGTCCTTGAGTAGTTGATGGTCCAGTGGGGAAGACAGACATAGACACATTATTGCAACACTGGGTTACAGGTCTTGCACATATAATATTTTAATCAAGGAATCAACAAAAAGTTAGTTACAAAAAACTAGAAGTGAAGACAATAACTTCTGAGATCACTTTTTTTCTTGGTGGAGTATATGAAGTAGTGAAAGCTAAGACACTCAGAGAGGACATGTGTTGAGAGAAAAGCACATGATTATACAATCCAAAGAATCACATCAATACTCCACTTTGATCCAGAAAAGATTTA
The DNA here is from genome assembly GCF_057876585.1 of Rhinolophus sinicus. Classification (NCBI taxonomy): domain Eukaryota; kingdom Metazoa; phylum Chordata; class Mammalia; order Chiroptera; family Rhinolophidae; genus Rhinolophus; species Rhinolophus sinicus. The sequence continues at coordinate 164,958,604 of NC_142502.1, forward strand.
AGATATCATGTAAAAATAGATAGATTAGACCAAGGTAACAAAGTGGTGAAAAAACAAAGCAAAAACAAGGATGGGGCGTAGAATAAAAAGTGAGAGGGAGGAAGTACAGAAAACACACACCAGGGAGTCAGTTCCACACACTTGATTGAAAGGGCCATAAATTGATGCTAAGCTCTCCAGTGGCCACCACCAATAGCCATAATGCCAACGGTAGATAACTACAGGGAATGCCAAATCCAGGAGAAGTCTCACCACAGAGAAAGGCTAGGTGGAGAAGGCTCCTTGAAAATAATGAGGCTTGAGCTAGGTTGAGGAGGATGTTAGAACTCTGTATTTCAGACAGAGGGAGACACCTGAGAAAAATATATGGAAGAGAGCAAAGAGGTTGTTTTGGGATGCAGGGATCCTTCTGGATAGTCTCAAGGTAGGACAGACAGATGACTGAGGTCTTTAATACCAGTCTTTAGATTTCACACAAAAGGGAGCCCTGACTCTCCCTGAGGAGAAATGACCTGATGAGAGTGGTATTTGGAGGAAATTATCCTGGCACCACACAGCTACAGTTTTCCCCTTTGCAAATTATAATTTATCATGGGCATTTAGGAAAATGCTGTCACGCGTCTCTCCTGATGTGGTTCACATCTGGCTCTGCCATTGGCAATACGGAATATTTAGAAAATCTGTGTAGCATTAGTGTCTAATAACCTTCTCTTTAAACCCAGTGAAGTCAACCACAAACTGAGATGTGGCACATATCCCTCTGCAGTAATTTAGTCCAGGTTCTTTATGTGACTTAGGAAATCCCACATTGTAGCATCTAGTAGTCTGAACAATGGCACAAGTGTTGAAAACTAAGGAGGTTGAAATAAATCTTAGGAATACGCGTAAAATCAGTGACTCTTAACTTTCAGTTTGCTTTCCTTGCATACATAAAATTTTGAGAGTTTAAAATGGCTCTAGATTTAAAAAGCATTCTGCATAAAATATTTATAGTATGATTAGTAGTGTTTTTAAAAAAATGTTATAATTTTGTAGCACATAGACATCATGGTCAGTTAAAATATTTAGATTGAGAATTTAGGCTTGAATTTTGGCTGAACCTATTTTTCCTTTGTTGTATTTTGAGGGACCGTGGAGCTCCTCAGCCCCTAAAAGAAATGAAGTTAATAGCTCTTTAATTGTTCAATGACAGAAGCCTGCAGAATTAGAAACACCAAGTACCGCAGGGACTAAGCATTTAGGGGCAGAAAAATATCTAAGGCAACATGCATTTTCTCAGCCCCAGATGCACTATTTTATAAGACTATAGACATTTTGACCCCATGTGCAATTATCTGTTATTAACCTATGTGGGGAAAGCACGTCCTTGCTAAACTTTTGATGGAGAAGAGGAAAGGGCAAGGTTTTACAGCTTGGATAGTCATGCATTCACGTCATATAATCCAAGTGGTGTTTTCTTTGGAGGCCTTTCCCAATTGACTCTCAGGGAGCAAGTTGAATTTGTTGAAAGGGAAGGGATAAGATGAACCACAGACCCATATTCCTTGGTTCACCCCTAACTCTCAGCTGGGAAGAGAATTTCATTTGCAAGTGAAAGAACTCCTGGGAGAAAGTCCTGGTGAGACTAGATTTGGGAATTCTTCCACGTCTAGGTGGATTGTCCAAATGGGGCTGATTACTGTGACTCTAGGGAATTTCTCTTCTCTGTAGGGAAGTGAAAGTAAAATCTAGAAGAGATACATACAGAAGGTGCAGAGTTTTGTGGCAAGTCAATTTTTCTAATGAAATTTCATTCCTTTACTTAACAAATATTTATTGGGTGCCTTCTGCTTGGTGTTGGAGACACTAGGGGATATACTGACAAACAAGATAAATCATAGCCCATGAATCATTGGTATGACTAAGGGGCCAATAAATTCCTCACTTTGCTTTTTGTATCCTCGAACTAAGAGCGGCAGCAAGATCCTTTTCAGTTCATTAACAATCATGTTGCACGAAGCAGATGCTGGTTCATAGCAGATGTGCTGCTGACACATGTGCGGCTTCTGGTGTCTCTCATTCTGACAGAAAAATGAGTCCTCATTGACATGCATAGTCTTTCCCTGGAAGGAGCCACCTCTATAGGAGTCTCCAAATAAGGAAGGGGGGTTGCTCCCGAACCCCAGCATTTACAATTTTATGCAATTCTGCACGCATAGTCCTGCCTGCTGAGCAGGGCTGGGACAGCACAGAGAAAGTCCTTGGACTCTGTGGCACGCAGACCCACAGATGTGTAATCAACTCAAACCACGAAGCCTCTTAGGAAATGTGTGTGTGGTTTTCAGGGTCAGCCAGAGGCACAACCAGAGCTTTTGTCTTCAGTCTCCTGCCAAACCTTCACCTTTCTCTGGCCAGTCCACCCCCATCTTTTCTTCCCAGGCATTTGTCCCTGACCAGCAGATCTCAGCCCCTGAAGCCCATTCTAACCCTACCTGAACTCTCCTCCCTGAGAAAGGTCCCCGGAGAGGATTGGTCTCATCTCTTTCTAAACATTCAAAGCCAATTAAACAAATGGAACAGATTTTAATACAGTATTGAGTGTTCTTGTAATAAAGGATAAGGGGGGAAAATGTATTCTTCTTTCAGTCAACCAAAAACATGCTTCCTGATTCCTCGTTGCCAAACAAGCAGTAACTGAGGTAAACCCTGTGGATTATTGGGAACTAGATCTTAAATAATATGGGCCAAGCTCTGTGTAGATGGTACAAAGAGGACCCACTCTCGGTGCCAGCCCTCGCCAGGCGTCTGTGAGACCTTCGGCAAGTTAATTAATCTCCTGAGCTACCAGTTACTCATTCTTAGAACAAGAAAACACCCACTTTCCCTACCTTCTGTTAAAATTGTATGAACTAACGTGTGAACAGTACTGGCACCTGGTGAACATTCAGTAAATATTAGTTTCTTTTCCTTTTTCATGAAGGAGGTATTGAGGATGAAAAAGAGACTGTAACAGATTCAGGCACAGACAGAAATGAGGACAAATATTTATGGAGTTGCCACCAAGTGCAGGAGCCCAGCATCGGTGGAAGATGCAGACAAGTACACAGGCAGAGACAAGGTAGTGGGGACCCTAATTCAGAGTAAGGTCAGGGGCTTGTGAGCTTACGGGAGGGATACCGACTGTTGGGGATACAGGAAAGAGAAGATTCCTGGAGGCAGTTCCCTTTAAGCCCAGGTCAAAGGATTAATCGGAATGACCTGAGCAAAGGGTATGGGACAGTATTCTGGACAGAGGAAACAAGTAAATGGGGAGACCTGGAAGCAGCGAATCCTTGTCCGTTAATGGACTGTTGGCAATACAAATAATAACAGCAACGTTGGTTGTGGACCTACTATGTCCTATGCATTCTTTGATCCTCACAACTCTGAGCAACATGTTGTTAGTTTTACAAATGAGAAAGCTAAGACTCAGAGTGATGAAGGAATCTTTGTAAGATCACAGGTGGCAGGTGGTGGGAGAGGTTTTGATCAAGACTCGTCAGGGACCAGAGCCAGAGCTCACTCCTAACCATGAGACAGAGACGCCCTTAGTAATTGGCTATGACTGAGGAAGCTCTGTCTTAAATTTGGGGGAGGCCATTGCTGTAGGCAAGCCTGTCAAATCAACATTTAGATGAGTAGAACAGATCCTCGTGGCTACCCTCACTCCGCCCTTTCCTCTACTTGGCCACCTTGCTGATGCTCCTGACGTCAGTGCAAATCACTCCCATGATTGACTAAACAACAATTCTCAAGAACGCTACCTGTTAAAGGTGTGTTGGGGAGGGGGCGTGCCTGACAGGGTGAGCAACACACAGCTCCATGGCTCCAGGCACACAGATGACCATGCGAATGGTACCCTCTAGGGATCTGCAAAGGTAGCCTTGTGAAATTCAGATGATATGATATTCTAGGATTCACTGAGAAAGTGAATTCTTGGCTGGGTTTTGGAACTAATCTTTTTCAAATAGTTTTGTAGAAATATCTTTCTTGCAACAGAGGTTAGCCCAAGTTGAAGACCTAGTAATAGAACTGGGTGAATGTCTTAATAATTGTCTTAGTTTAACTAAAAATATTTCAAATCTTCAAACAAGAAGTACGCTGGACAGACATAGAGAACAATTGATCTTGCCAAGTTCCATCTATCCTGCATCTTTTATTGTTAAATTTCCTGCCATTATCTGAAAAAAAATAAACCCCCATTATGAGTATGTGAAAAGATACTCATCACTAACCATCAGGGAAATGCAAATCAAAATTACAGTGAGATAATACTTTGCATCCACTAGAATGGCTGTAATAAAAAAGAAAATAATAAATATTGGCAAGGATATGGAGGGATTAGAATTCTCATACACTGCTGGTGGGAATGTGAAATTGTGCAGCCATTTTGGAAAACAGTCCTCAAAGGTTAAACATAGAGTTACCACGTGACCCAGCAATTCTACTCTGAGGCATATATACAAGAGAAATGAAAATAGATGTTTGCAAAAAGAAAACAAAACAAAAAAACTTGTACATTTTTTAAATGTTCAATAATGTTCATAGCAGCATTATTCGTAATAGCCAAAACCAATTCAAGTGTCCTTCAACTGATGAATGGATAAACAAAATGTGTCTATCCATACAATGGAACATTATTCTGCAATAAAAGGAAATGAAGTAGTGATGGACCTTGAAAACATGCTAAGTAATAAAAGCTAGTTGCAAGGAAACATATATGATTCCATTTATATGAAATGTCCGGGATAAGCAAATCTATGCAGACAGAAAATATATTGGTGCTTGCCTAAGGCTGCGTGTGTGTGGCAGGGGGAGGGGGAGGAGAGGGATAAATGGGGAGTGGCTGATAATGAGAACAGGGCTTTTTTGGGGGGTGAGGAAAATATTCTAATATTGATTGTGGTGATGGTTGTAAAATGCTATGAATACATTAAAACCATTTAGCAAACACACTAGAATCACTTTCAATGGACAAATTATATGATATGTGAATTATAGCTTAATAAAGTTATTTTTAAAAACAACCATTATAAGCAGTAACCACACCACAGTCGTGGGCTTATCAGCACATTTTTCTGTGTATTCCATTGGGCAGGCGGAATACGGGAGTCATATTTACTAGATGAGAAAGCCAGACTGAGACCATGAGGCTTCCCCAAGTTCACGTGGCTTTGCAGCAGGTCCATTAGGCGCTCAGACCTTCTGGCAGTCAGTTCCAGACACAGTTGACAGACCTGTGGTTTTCAAGCTGTGTTTTACGGAACCTTTTCAGGGGATACCTGTGGGTGGGAACAGTGGGGCTGGGGTGAGCCTGAGAAGTAGAGTTACCGATCAGGCAAGCTCTGGTTTCCTACTTTGTTTGATTCAAAGCATTTCTGGATTTAAATCGACATATTGGACCGATGTATATGCTTTCCTTAAAAAAAAAGGGAGTGTTTGTTTGCCAAAATTCATTGCCCTTAGACTCATGGTTCTCAGATTGCAGAAAGTGAACAGAACACTTCCCTCGACTTCGGCACCCAAAGCGCTGATGTAGTCTTAGAAAAATGTCCACATTTCAAACAAAAAGTGATGACTTGGACTGCCAAGGTCTTGTTGCTTTGGTGTGGATGCTTTGCTGAAGAATGCCTTTACAAGGTATCTGTTTACAACCCCGATTGCCAGAGAAAAGTGAGAAATATTGCCCTTGGCCAAAATATTTTCTGTTGCCAGAAAACAATACAGCTCAAATATTTATGAAATTATCAGAAAACTGTCACTTAATACTAATATTGTACAAGACGTCCTGTCCCCAGCAATGCTTCCTTCCTCATCCAAGACTCTCTTTAGAGAGAACAAAAGTTGTTTCCCAACATGATCTAGGTTTGTTCTTCATTTGTCTTCGCAAGGAATGACATAAGTTTACCAGACAAAGGAGTTCCAGTTTTTGTTTCCTGTGTTTAATCTGCATGGACAGAAAGCTGTAAATATCTTAAGTGGTTGTTGCAGGCTGGCCTTGGAGGCGCCCTGTTCGTTAAGGACCATGGTTGGCTGGTTTCTTGTGTTTTCCAAGGGCCAAGCGGCTGCTTGCCTATCATCGCTATCAGGGCTGCTGAACAAAAGCAGGGGGCCCAGGAGCCTGTGTTGAAGGATGATGCGACCTTCGACCTTTACTAGCGAGGCCCAGAGGGAAAGAGGCAAAGTCAGGCTTTGTAATGTTTAATGACAGATCTTGTTAGGGTTAAAAAAACGCTTTGGCATCCAACTGTGCTCAGGGGGCCTTCAGTGACAGTCACCAGGTCCCATGCACAGCTGCACCAGGTGGCAGCTGAGTGGTCTTTCTGAGCCTACTTCTGCCCTCACCTTTGATCAGTGCGACTCATTAGGAAGATTCATTTATTTTTATTTTTTTCCCTGTTGCCACCAGCACGTCTCCCCTCTCCTGATGTTATGGCGAGGTTCTGCCAGTGGCAAGGCACTGATTCTGGTTTCTCTTTGATAAAAATAATCATCAAGAAGAAAAAAACATGGGATTAGTGACCTTATAAAAGGCACCCCCAAAGAGCTCTCTAGCCCCTCCCACCAAGTGAAGTCACAGGAAGAAGACAGCTTTCTATCACCCAGGAAGTGGGCTCTCACCAGAACCTAACCACGCTGGCACCGTGATCTAGGACTTACAGTTCCTAGGTCTGTGAGAAATAAATTTCTGTTGTTTATGAGTCACCCAGTCTATGGTATTTTTGTTACGGCTGCCCAAGCTGACTAAGACAACATCTTACATAAATGTAAGGGGCTTTTAGCCAAGTGTGACTAGTGTTTAACTTATAGGTTGAATGAAGTGAGATAAAGATCTAGGATGCAGCTCTATGCTAAAATATTCAAACATCAGATTGAGAGAATCATGCCATAAACAGAAGCCCTTCATTATCTTCCCTTCTGAATCATTCCTACCTGGTATCATATGTGTTTTTGGCACATCTGAATAGATACCAATGACCCATTTTATTCATGCCAAAAAAGAAAAAGACACACATGCCCTTGGCATCTCTAGATGTAGCACCATGTTTCTCATTAATCTTTGTAATTTGGCATTTTACTGAGGTGCAGATTGGAGCAGCCCAGGACCCCTGCATCTGTTCCCTGAAGCAGCACCATGGCTCTTGATTTGTCCTTGAGTGCAGTGACTCTGGGGAAATAAAGATGCTAGTATAGAAATGAACATAAAGGGAGAGATAAAACTCCAGTAAAAGTTGAAAATATGATGAGGAGAACTGAGAATGTGTACAAAGGTCTGACAATTATGCTCACGAACTCATCCTAGAAAAAGTGCTACCTACTTCATTGCTGAATATCACTACCGTCACCTTCAAAGTTCTCCCCTTGGGAAGCTATACAACAATGCCAGCACCTAGTCCATTCTTCAAAGCAATTTTGGAACTCTTTTTCTGGACTTGCCATCAGAGCTGTCATTGTATTACCCTCGATGTCTCGAATGTCATCAAAATGTCATCCTTTCAATATTTCCTTTATCTTCAGGTAAAGAAAGAAGTCATTGGGGGCCAGATCAGGTGAGTAGGGAGGGGGTTCTAATACAGTGATTTATTTACTGGCTAAAAACTACCTCACAGACAGTGCTGTGTGAGCTAGTGCACTGTTGTGATACAAGAGCCATGAATTGTTGGTGAAAAGTTCAGGTCGTGTAACTTTTTCATGCAGCCTTTTCAGCACTTTCAAATAGTAAACTTGGTTAACTGTTTATTCAGTTGGTATGAATTCATAATGAATAATCCCTCTGAAATAAAAAAAGGTTAGCCACATCGTTGCACCAAGTTCGTGAACTTAATTGTCAGATTTCGTATAGGGCATGTGTGCTTCTAGAGGAGGTGTGATGTGGGAGAAAGCCTGTACCAGCATGTCTATTTTCTGGTATTTGGGGATATATGAAGGTTTGAACATATTATTCTCAAATATCAGGGGTCTGGTATAAAAGAGTGTGACACATTTAAAAACTTTATTTAGAGACAATTATAGCTTCACATGCACTTGTAAGAAATAGTACTGCAAGATCTCCTGTGTCCTGTACCCAGTTTCTCCCAAAGGTACATCTTGAAGACACTAATGCCATCCTATAACCATGGAATTGACACTGATACAGTCAAGATTCAGAACAATTTCCATCACCACGAGGATCCCAAAAGTTGCCCTTTTATAGCCACACCCACTTCCCTCTCACCTTCATCTCCTTAATTCCCTGGAAACCACGAATTTGTTCTCTATTTCTGTGATTTTGTTATTTTAAGAATGGCATATAAATACAATCACGCAATATATAACCTTTTCATAGGTATGTAGTGATATCTCACATGTGATTTACTTTCAACCTTCCTATATAATATTTGACGTGAGTTTCTTGTAGACAGAATATAGTTGGGTCATGTTTTTTTTAAATCTATTACCAATTTTTGTCTTTTAATTGGTGCATTTAAGACCTTTTTTACGTTTTATGTAAGTATTGACATATTAGAGCTTAAGTCTGCCATTTTGTGTTTTTGTTTTCTTTTTTTTCTCTCGGTTTTTCATTTCTCTGTTGTCATTTTCCTGCCTTCTTGTGAATTACTTAAACATTTAAAAGTTCCACATTGATTTATCTATAGTGTTTTTAGGTGTATTTCTTTGTATAACTTTTTTAGTGGTTTCTGTAGGCACTGCATTATATATATATAACATCACAGTCATTTTACCAGTTTGAGTGAAGTATAAAAACTTACCTCCATTTATATCTCTTTACCTTTACCTGTTTATAATATAATTGTCTTAAATATGTTCTCTATGTGCATTTAAAACCTCATAATGTATAATTTTTCTTCAAATATCAAACATAATTTAGAAAGCTCCGAAGAAGCAAAGCTTAATTGTATTTACCCACATGTTTGCTTACTGAGTTCTTTCTGCCTTCCTGATGTTCTAACTTCCCTTCTGGTCCATTCCCTTCTATTTAGAAAACGTCCTTTAGCCATTCACTTAGGGTAGATTTCCTAGAAGGGCCCCATCGCCAGTCCTAACTACTAAACCCAGCAGCCTTTACTCACATCTCTCAAACTCTTGTAGCTCTCAGTATCTCTGGGTGCTAGGCACTGTTCAAATGAATTAAGCTAGTGAGGTACTGTTCATGCAGTACCTCCATTTCACAAATGAGGAAATGGAAGATTTGGACCCAGAAACTCTGGCGCCAAAGCCCACAGTGCTGCATGTGCAGCTGCTGATGGCTGCTCCCCTCCTCTCTAGGAAGCAACTGTCTGCTTGGTGTATGGGATGCATTTCTTGGTCCCTTTCTACCTCTTTGCTTTCTCCATTTTCCTTTTTCCCCCCGCACCTATGGGTAAACATTCCAGGAAGACTCTTTCTTTAGCTTTCTCCCTTTATCATTATCTATGACTATTGTAATGAGCGACATATACACATTTATCAATAGTAATGTCCTGTCAACTACTTACACATACACACACTTCCTACTTTTGAACATCTGTATTACCACAAAATTCATCATTTCAATTTGATTGCATTATGTAACCCCCAAACTTGTTTTTTAGGGATACATTTTTTTATTGGTATATAACAGAAGTCCAGAAAAATGTACTAAATAAGAAGTATCCAGTTCAAGGAATTTTTACAAAGGGAACATACCCTTGTAACCAGCACAAATATCAAGACACAAAACATTACCAGAACCCCAGGTTCATCTCTCTTGTCATTATCACCTCACCCCAAGAATAACCACTATCCTATTTTTAACATAATAGATTATTTTTTCCTGTTTTTGAACTTCTTATAAATGGAATCACGTTTATGTATTTTGTGACTATCTTTTTTCCATTCAACATCATATTTGTAATATTATTCCAAGTTGTTGCATGTAGAGATAGTTTACTCATTCTCATTACTGTATAATATTCCATTATGTGACTATACCGCAATTGTTAAAATCTATCTATTCCTGATGGACATTTGAGTAGTTTCCATTTTCAGGCTGTTATGAATAATGCTGCTTTGAACAATCTTGGAAGGTTTTTTTTTTTTGTGTGTGTGTGTGTGTACATATGCATTTCTTTTGGGTTCATGTTTAGGAATGGAATTGCTTGGTATGATGATGTGCATATGTTCAGTTTTGATAGATACTGTCAAACAGTTTTCCAAAGTAGCTGTATCAATTTACATTTCTACCAGCAATGTATGAAAATTCCAATTGGTCCACATATTTGCCAATATTTGGTATTGTATGTTCTTTTTATTTGAGTTATTCTGATAGTTGTGCAATGTTATCTTATTACGGTTTTAATTTATGTTTCTCAATGACTAATGAAATTGTGCAACTTAACATATGTTTATTGCCAACTGCATGTCATTCTGTGAAATGCCCATTTGAATCTTTTTGTCCATTTTTCTATTGATTTGTCTGTTTGGTTTTTATAAAATATTGATTTATATTAGTTCTTTCTATATTCTGGAAATGAATCCTTTGTTAAATATTTCTACAACTCTGTGGTTTGCTGTTCATTCTCTTAATGGTGTGTTGGTGATACATGGAAATGTTCATTTTAACGTAATCCAAATATTCATTTCTTCCCTTACTGTTAGCACTTCTTTTATCCTTCTCAAATATTCTTTTATTCTTGACTTTTGTACTTCTGAGAATGATCTTCCCATCTTTCCTGCCAAGCACATTTGCCACTTTGGAGTTCCTTTGACTTTTTTCTCTCCTGTTCACTTTAATCAGTCACTATACCAATTTGATGCTACCTTAGAATTAATTCTTACACACCTTTCATTCTTACAGTCACCATCCCTGTTCAGGCTCCACTTAGCTCATCACAAAGCTTCCAAGTAGCATTTCCTACCTCTCATCTCTCCTTTGGCCATATCCCTGTCATACCGTGTTTCCCCAAAAATAAGACCTAGCCAGACAATCAGCTCTAATACGTCTTTTGGAGCAAAAATTAATATAAGACCTGGTCTTATTTTACTATAATACAAGACCGGGTCTAATATAATATGATATAATAAAATATAATATAATACCATAATATAATACCGGGTATAATATAATATAATATAATATAATATAATATAATACTGGGTCTTATACTAATTTTTGCTCCAAAAGACGCATTAGAGCTGATTGTCCAGCTAGGTCTTATTTTGGGGGAAACATGGTAGTAATCCTGTTAAAACACAACACAGTCCCACTCTTTGGCTCAAAAAACATCCAAGGGTACCCCAATGTACTTAGAATGAAGCCCAAGCTCCTTGCCTATTACTCAAGACCTTCCAGGATCTGAACGCCTCATTGCTCACACAGGCTTTCATACAACCTGTGCTCCACTAATATTGTACCATTTGCTGTTCCCAAAGCTCCTGCTTTCTTTGCCTATTATGTCTAGAGTTTTTTTAATGCCCCAGCAGCTTTTCCTGGTGAGATGTCGCTATCCTTCCAGGCCCAGCCAGAGCGCTATTTTCTCTACAAGGTTTACCATGATCCTCTCTCACAGCACCGTATTCACTGCTTCTTAATGCTACCTTGTGTTAAAATGATCCGTGTATATGTTTTGTTTCCAATTTTAGATGATAAAGTTCTGGAGGATAGGGACTCTTGTCTCACTCATCTTTGTATTTCTCCTCAGGGCCTTACCCTGGACCTTTCACATAAGTGGGTCTCAACATTAATTAGTTTATTTATTATTAATAAGAAATTAGTAAGAAAATAATAACAATAACTACAGTTTATTAAATACTGGTCTAAACATGCATGATCTCAAATGTCATGGAGTTGTGAGGATTAAATGAGATATTGCAAATAAAGAGCTTGGTACACAGTAAGCACTCAGGAAGTAGTAGCTATTATTATTATTATTATCATTATTACTATTTAACAGGTGAGGAAACTATAACAGATAGACCTGCTCAGTGTTTCACAGCTAGATGAAGTTGGGACTTGATCGCAGGTACCTGCCTGTTTTGCCTGGTTTCTTTCATTCAGCATAATGATGTTGAGATTCAGCCATGTTGTTGTGTACATTGACAGTTCATCCCTTTAACGGATGAGTAGTATTACGTTTTATGGATAGACTACAACTTGTTAATCCATTCACACACTGATGGACATTTGGAATGTTTCCAATTGGTGGCTAGTACAAATAAAGCTGCTGAGGACGTTCATGTACAAGTTTGTGCGGACATACGTTCTTGTTTCTTTTGGTTAAATACCTAGGAAGAAAATGGCTGGGTTGCCTGGTAGGTGTATATTTAAATTTTAGAAAACTGACAAATTGTTTTGGCAGTAGTTGTACCACTTAACATTCCTACCATCAGTGCGTAAGAGTTCCAGGTTCTCCACATATTCACAGACACTTGGTATGTCCAGTCTTTTTAATCTTAGCCAATCTAATAGGTGTTTAGTGGTATCTCATTGTGGTTTTAATTTGCATTGTTATTCTTATGTCACAATGATGACTAATGATGTTGAACATCTTTTCATCTATTTGTTGGCCATTCATATCTCTTCTTTGTTGAAGAGTCTGTTCATATCATTTTGAATTCTGATAGTTTTCTATATGTTTTGGATGCAAGTTCTTTATAAGATAATTGTGTTGTGAATATTTTCTACCAGCATTTTTTTTCTTATTGGTGCCTTTCAAAGAGCAACAGTTTTAAATTTTAATGAAGTTTCATTATCAGTGTTGTTTTCTTTTATGGATAGTGCCTTTGGTGTCATATCTAAAAACTCTTTGCCTGCCTCATATATTTTTCCTTTTTTTTTTTTTCTTTTTTTCTAGAACTGTCATAATATCAGGTTTCACATTAAGCTATAAGATACATTTTGAGTTTATTTTTGCATATGATAATAAGGATTGATGTTTTTTGTTTTTTTTAATATGGATGTTTGGTTGATTGAACATTTATTGAAAAGACTTTCTTTTCTCCATTGAATTGCCTTGGCATCTTTGTCAAAAATCAATTGGTCTATTTCTTAACTCTATTCTGTTCCATTGAACTATATGTCTATCCCTAAGCAATACAAAACTGTCTGAATTATTATAACTTTATAGTAAGTATTGAAATCAAATAGAATAAGTTCTCTAACTGAGTTCTTTGTTAAAATTGCTTTGGCTATTCTAGATTCTTTGCATTTCCACATAAACCTTGGAATCAGCTTGTTGATTCCTACAAAAATGCCTGTGGGAATTTTGGTTGAGATTGTGTTGGATTTTGGAAGAGTGTGCACAGCATTGCCATCTTAATAATATAGAGTTTTCCAATCTTTGAACATGCTATATCTCTCTATTTATTTAGGTCAGAGAAATTGAGGTAGGAGACAAAATATTTTGACATTAACGTTAAACCAACGCGAATCTCACAATCATTGTTCAGCTGTTGGTGTCAAATGTTAGAAAAATTTTCCTTCTCTTCTTCCTCCTCCTCCTTCTTCTTCCTTTTCTTTTTTCTTTTGTACATATTTTTCACTGAAAACAAATTTATTACAGGCTCAGATTTTAATTCACTTTCTATCTTTGTCTTCCATTGTTAAATTTGCTTCTAAATACCTATTACATTTTGAAATGTGTTGAGAAATGATGCATGATAACACATTGTCCAATATAGGAACATGAAACTGTAACTAGCATAGTGGACAACGCTCATTTTGGGGTCTGATATAAATACCATTTTCATTGGATTGCCATGAGAACCAAATGAGCTAAAGCATGTGAGAAGTCACCCTAAAATCGCAAAGCGATGTTATTGATGTTTTTATTTAAAAGAGGTGTCTAAATAACCTTTTTGTTTTACTTACAGAGAAACAAGAAAAGTTAATTCATTAAACTGATTCATCAAGTGCTTAAATAAGAATTTTTATGAGATAAAATATTGATACATTTTATCAATCAGTTTAGTTCTAATATACAGAGAACATATATAAACCTTGGCCACATCCAAACTCACAGGGACTCACTTTTCCTAAACAGGTTTATCAAGTCCACTTGCCTGAAGAGGTGGGTCTCTCCCTAAAATAGATACTAGAATTAGCCGACTTAGATTTTCTCCTTGTTACTCTTGAATTCGCTGTGCCTGGCACATTGGTGAATGATTATAGACCACTCCATCAACAAGCACTGCAGAAGGGAGACTCTGCAATTTTCTAGATGCTTTAGGTAAAAAAAAACCTGCTTTTGAAGTCAGAGTAAGTTGTTTCAAAAACTTTGTTTTTTTTTAATCTACCAAGATCAACTTCTCTTGAATATTCTCTTAATTCATCTCTTCACTTGGCCTTACAAAGGCATAATATATACATATATTTTAGTTGGTACAAGAAAAAAATTTACTTGAATGGAATATATTCTCTTCAGAAATTTTACTGTGGAATTCTTTGTTTTTATCTCCTTTCTAGAATTCTGGTTGACTAGATCAAGAATCGAATTCCTCACATTTTTTAACCAGTCTGATATATTTTAAATATTTTAAAAAGTGGTATGGTATCCAGTTTCCAATATGGCTCCTAAAGATTCTTGCCTCCTGATATTCCCACATCAAATAGGCTGACCTGTGTAACCACTAGAATACTGTAGATATGATGGTGCGTGACTTCTGAGGCTAGGTCATAAAAGAAGTTGTGACTTCCATCTTTCTCTGTCTTGAATTATCACTCTGGGGGAAGTCAAGCAGCTCTACAGAGAAACTGATGTAGCAAGAAACTGAGACCTCTGGAATACAACTAGCACTAATTTGCTAGACATGTGAGGGAGCCACCTTGGAAGCGAATCCTCCAGCCCCAGACAAAACATCACATGATATCACAGCTCTGCTCAACATCTTGACTGCAATCTTATGAGGTTGCACACAGAAGCTGTGTGAGATAATAAAAGTTCATTGCTGTTAAGCCACTAGGCTTTGTGATAATTTGTTATAAAGCAGTGGATAATAGTACAACTAGTTAGAAAAACTTGAAAAATTTTTTCTTAAAACCCTTGTATAACCTTATTTAATACACTGATAAGGTCCTTTTTATGAGAAGATCTGAATGTTTTTGTAAGACATAAGTGATTCTTGTAATTTTAAGTGATGTAGCAAATGGGCAGGTGTTACTTCTGGTTTTTCTTTTTAATTTAAATTTTTTGTTTTTTTTTTTTTGTTTATTGGGGTGACAATTGTTAGTAAAATTACATAGATTTCAGGTGTACAATTCTATATTACATCATCTATAAATCCCATTGTGTGTTCACCACCCAGAATCAGTTCTCCTTCCATCACCATATATTTGGTCCCCCTTACCCTCATCTCCCACCCCCCTTACTTCTGGTTTTTCTGGAGAAGGAGCTGAGATAAACTGTAGGAGTTGCCCTCGCATCCTCATCTATAGTATGAGATGGTTCAGGACACCTATGATGGCGATCTCTTTTCAGAGTCCCAGGTGCTAAATGAAAGGCAAGAAAACTCCAGGGTCTCTTCTGTGAGTGTCTCTGTCTTAGAAAACATCAGTCAAAGCAAACAAAAAATCTAGTTTCATTTCTCCATTGTTTCATGGATGTATGTTGATGGGGCAAAAATCCTTCCTTTGTGCCACATGTAAACATTGAATGATTGAGGTGTAAACTCTTGTGAAACTTTCATTTAATTACACATGAATCTCCATAGAATTTCACCCACAGAACAGTAGGGTGTTTTGTCGAGTGTTCAAGACCTAAATTTGCTGTTGGCTCACCCCCAGCGCAGTCATGCGATTAGTCACGCAAGTTGTCACAAACCCCTTTGCCATAAAGGAATCACAGTGCTCTTTTCCCAAAACATGTCTCTGAAAACTGAACTCAAACATGCAGGTCAGTTTGGAGTTCTTTTTCGTGTTTGTTTTGCCCAAAGCATGGACCATGTCATAGAAGATGGAAACACCTTCACGGCCTGTTAGTCACATCTCACCAAAGCTTCTCAATGGGCTGTCAGACAAGAAAGGAGCCTCATGTAGCCACCTTAATCAGCATCCCCATCTGTGAGGTCATCAGGATGTTTCAATTTTCAGCTCTCATTAGTTGAGCGTGTTCCACAGGCAAGTCCTTATCTTTTGTAACTTTTGCTGCCACATCCTGAGAAAGCCTTTCTGCAGAATGACACTTTCCCCATGGGTCAACCTGCAGTAATGAGCCACCAGTTGGTGTGCCCTTTGCACTCACTAGCAATATATGTTGATATTAACCTTTCGCGTTGTGAGATGTCGTTTTACCCTTGGCTTCTGCCATGTAAATCTCATTATTTCTAATAGGCTGTGGCAATTAGGGTCTTGGGGCTGTTGATCGCAGCCATTTGGAACGGGGAAGGAGCACTCGGGGAGAACAGTTGCTTTTTCTTTACATGAACAATGTGATGCATGGCTCAGTCCAAATCTGCAGACAGTGAGGCAGTGGTGGACCTCCGGTCACCGATGGGAAACTTTTTATGGAGCCCTTTCACATGTCCTGCCCTCACAGTAGTTACTGGCTATTTTCAAACCCCTTTTGTGCAGAATGACATGCTTGGCAGATATTTCAGTGTGTTGGATTTGGCCTAAAAAGGAATTCATTAAACAGAATTATTTGGGAAAGACATGAGCGTGTTCAAAGAGACTTACTTTTTGTCTTTCAAAGATAGTTGGCTGGAAAAGGAAAAGGGTGACACTGGCTACCAGTGATCTTGGTTTCACAGGCCCTCTGAGGAGGCAGTATTGAGCCCAATAGACCCAGGAAGGCCCCTCAGACTTGTGATTAGGAAATCTTAACTCCTGATGGAACTGTGTGGTTGAAATTTGGTGGGCCTCCCATGGCTGTAGGGAAGTTAAGAAACTGCTCCTTCAAGATTAGAACAATACGTTGGTATGATCCTAACAGCCTGGGCATTAAGGGGGTGAAGGGGACAAAGTCCACACTAAATTAAGTACATAGGTAATCACAAATAACTAAAAGCATAATGTAGAGTCAGCATTCACATTCTCTCCAGTTCTTTGATCTGAAGCACTTTCTATCTTAGAAGGAAAACAAAACAAAATTAAGCTTTTTGCTTCAGACGAGCTGAGATTGAAGGCTAAGGGACAACTGAGTAGAAAGACTAGCTTATTCATAAGCAATGGAGCTTGAATGTGCTACATGGGGACAAGATTTTTCTAAACAAATGCAAGAAAAAGCCCCTATATTAATCTGTTTATGAAAGTAACACTTGGGAAAGCCCCTCCAATGAATGTCTCATAAATTAGGGATGTACCATGTCAGGGACCCTAGTGTGCAGCTGTTGAAATAATTACTCTTGGTAATGTAGCTGTACAATCTTTTTCTGAGAGTCCTTCATTGATGTATTCTTTGCTCTGCAAAATGACACATTTAAAAATGTAAATGTATTTCAGTTAGGTCAATTCACATATAAATATATAGCAGTTGTGAGGTGGAGAGTTCAAAATGTATAACTAATAATCATTGAAATTTAATTCTTCCTTGAATAGGTAAGAAGTCTCTAGAAGAAAGCGTAAGAACCTTCCCTTCCTTCCTTCCTTCCTTCCTTCCTTCCTTCCTTCCTTCCTTCCTTCCTTCCTTCCTTCCCTCCTTCTACAAACATTTAACCAGCTTGTGCTATGAGTAGGCGTTGGGTGGGCAGCTATTGACAGTCCACCTGTGACTGAAGCATAGCCTTACTGCCAGAGGACTTCAAAGGGGGAAGGCATACAGAGGGCACCAGCCTAAGGAAACACAAAAAGAATGATACAAAAGGACAAGAGGAGTGCAGAGAAACATAAGAGAATTATTCTCAGGCTCTGAGGTGTCATACTTTGTTGTCACACTCCTTACTGGGACCAGAATGTAAGCTCCAATTGGGTGAGCACCCAGAAAAGTGCCAGCACAGAGAGGCACTCAATATTTGTTTGTGGAAAATCAGTGACATCTTGGCAATGAAAGCTTTGACCTCTTATTTGCATTCATAAATGCTTTTTCCAGGCTACTCCCTCTGTTCCCCAAGCCCCCGCTGTACTCCATAGTGGGAAAATAGAGTGTGACCCATGTCAAGGGGGAGGATACCATTGGAGAGATTTTAGGGGCATTCGAAAGCATTTACATATTGATGGCATCGACTCTTTGGTTTTCCTTCCTTGGATCCTTTTCTTCCCATTTGGAATCCTGCTCCCCAGGCCTCTAGAGTGTACAAAGGGCCAGGGGCTGCCTCATACTTGGGTGCATCCTGTTCTGGGAAGGGCAAGCAGAACCTGGGTAGGATGCAGGGAGGGGTGACTGAGGTCTGCTGCTCTCAGCCCTGGGGAGAATTCCTCTTGTTCCTTGGGTGCATCCTTACTTCTTCAACTTGTTAAGACCTTGGGTCCCCAGGTGAGAATGTGGGCTGCTGAACCCTTCTGGGCAACAGAAGTCTTCCCTGTTTACATGGCCAGCCCAGATCAGCCGGGTGAGAGGGCTCAGGCCCAAGGGCTAGTTGGCAATGAGGAGTTTACATCATTCTGGGGTCTCCTGTTTTCATAATTTCTTCAGGTCCCATTGGAAACAGTTGGTTTCCAATGGTGACTTGAGCTACCGGGAATTTGGAATTCTCAGCTGACTCACTATCTTTTTACATTTTGAAAAATGCAACCAAAATCTTTATAATATATAGCACATCCACACAGGAACTACTGACTCTGCCAGGACACATGACAAAAAGGGAAGCTCATTACTTGGTGTGCTCACTTTGAACACCAGAATCTTAGTTACAATAGGTCTATCTGGTCCGGCTTTATCTATCTATCTATCTATCTATCTATCTATCTATCTATCTATCTATCTATCTATCTATCATCTATCCATCCATCCACCTACCTATCTATCACAATACCTAAGGGGGACTTTAGAAGATAATAAAAATTATTGCAAATATAGAACCCATGGAACAGTTGACAGATAAGAACACTGAAGCTTGAAGAAGGCAAGTGACTTTCTTAGGGTTGCATATGTGGTATCTAGTGGAAACTGCCCTCGATCCTAAATTTTGAGTCTTTAAATACAGCATTTGTTCTCTTCTATGATGTGAGTCCTGAAATAGCTACTGAACTTTTTCCCTCTTACATCCCCAATTAGGATACCATAAGTGACCTTTATTAAGAAAAGTCTTCTAAGTTCAAGAAGGGTGGACATGTGGGAGAGGGTGAATTATGGAGCTGGAGCTGGAAAGAATTCTGTGGCGTGACTAGCGTGCTGTTCAGACTGTTGTCAGCTATAATTCAACAAGAGCTCTTCAGAGAATTTCCTTAATTTATGAGATAGGGGATTTAAAGGTTTTTTTTTTTTTTTTTTTTCCAAGTGCTGTTTCCATAAATGGCTGGATTATATGAGACCTTTTATTTTTTATTTTTGATATGTTTATAGTTAGCTTGTACAAATATACATGGTTGAAGTATTCCTTTCAGAAAGTAAAATTAAGTATATTATGGTAAACTACTGTTTGGAAGTAAACTCGGTGGCGAATGAGCACTTCCCGGCCACGAGGGGATCATGTAGGGCAGCAAAGGGGTGACCGACCATCTGACCTTAGAAGGAAGAACTCTAAGGAAGAAAGCACCTTGCAGGAGGTCATCACTTTCCCCATAGCTCTTTCCACATTGGGTTACAAGCCACAATTAGCATCTGTCCCTAAGTGACCATAAAACATTTTGCAGTTTAATTTCAAACTACTACTGACAACTGAGAGAATTTCACAGTTTTACAACTGATCAGCGGTTTGGGCTTTCATTTATTTGATGCATGGAGAATTTTCTGAAGAAGTATTTAGAAAGAAGGTTCACATTCATTTGTATTTTGACTGGATGGTTATGCAGCAAAATTGAACAATGAGCAGATTTAATTTGACACTGGGTAATAGGTTGTTCCCTGGGTTTCAAGTTTTAAAGTTTCAAACTGAACATAAGGCTTGTATTGAAATTGCTGGTAATGGAACCCAAAGTCCTGTGATCATGCAACGGTGAAAGTAAGGAGAGTGTTTAGGGCAAGGAGGGAGGGTGTTTAGGGGTAAAGAAGATGACTTTTAAGAGGCCTGTCGTGTGGGGTGGCCTGCGGGGTCTCAGCTCCCGCTCCCCACATAAGAACGCAGGATATGGTGAGGCCAAAAAGGAACACCCACGGAGCCATAGGTAGGGGAGTCATACTACTATGGTCTCACTGGAGGCTGGATTCACACGATGTGTGACCTGCTGTCCGCTTTGCTGCCAACCCACTGACGCTCCTCGACTCTCCTCGACTCTCCGCGACTCTCCGCGACTCTCCTCGACTCTCCTCGACTCTCCTCGACTCTCCTCGACTTTCCGCGACTCTCCTCAACTCTCCTCGACTCTCCTTGACTCCCTAGCACAGCCGTGGCAATTATATTAGTGGCCAATGGCTTAATGGTTACAGCTGATGGCCAACTAGCCACAGCTGATGGCTATCTACTACCTGAGCCAGCACCTTTTCACATGAGGCCGAGAGCCTGGAAACTGCTCTCTGGGGCTCTGTCCCCACAAGGCCAGTGTAGGAATGCAGGGCACGAAGGGATTTGGGTCAGATTTCGTCCTGATTTAGGGCTTAATGGCCTTGTCTGAGTCATAGGGACAGAGGTGCAGCTCATAGAACTGAAATATGGTTCTGCAAACAAAATTTCTGAGACTTTGGGAGGACAGGTTAGCCCTCCTTGGGATTATTGGCCCAGCGAGTGACCTAGGTGCTGTGTGTGTATAGAAGGTGTGTACTCACTGTCCGCAGAGAGAGTTCAGTGCCATAGGTTGGGGCTCCCTGTGACTCCAGGCAGCCAATAGCAGGAAGCTATTCCTGGGGCAGCAGCAGTTACCCAAAGTAAACATCACATTTTTCTGTCTTCACTTGATTCTGTGGGACCCCAAATGTCCCCCTAGTTATTTCTGGTAATCCCAAAGAGGTGCCTCCAAAGTCCTCTCGAACAACTGATTGCATCAGCCATCCAGACCCACCGTTTTCCCTCGCTTGCCTCTCTGAATCCATCTGAATCCAAGAAGCCACCTGCAGACTGCATTCCAGCGGGCTGTGGCCGAGAGCACTTGCTTAAGAACATATATAAGATGTCCCCTGGAGACTTCCAGATAGACTTGGGGAGCCTTTAGGGTTGGAGCCGGCAACCACACGCTCTCTGTGTATCTGCTGATGTAACACAGGCAATCCGTCACTTATTGCGTTCAAGGACCTAGAAGGACAAATCAGAAAACAACACTAACAACCACACCCAAAACAAGCCAACAAACACAGCGACAACTTTGAAGCATGGCTCCTGTTCTCCAGGACCATGCAATCCCAATAGGGAGAGATTCTCTTCTCTCTCTCTCTCTCTCTCTCTCTCTCTCTCTCTCTCTCTCTCACACACACACACACGCACACACACACACACACACACACACACACACACACACACACACACACCAGGGCAACATGAGAGTGCATGGCGCTAGGGTTTTTCTGATGTTGTGCCCTGCAGGGACACATCAAGAAAGACTCCATGGGAAAGGGGAAATTTTGTGATTTGAAGGCTACTTTGAGCGATGAGTAACATCTGGACAAGGTTAGATGTTGAGTAGGAGGAGCTTCGCAGTAGAGAAATGGATGAGGCAGAGACATGCATTAGCAAAAGCAGAAGCCAAGTTTGGGGACAGTAAGATCAGTTTACCAGAAGTGGCTGGTCAGTGTAGACAACCCACAAAGCTGAGACTGGCCAGGTAGATTGGAGTCATGTTATGAAGGGTTTTAAGGAAGATGGAAGGGTTTAGGATTTTATTCTGCAGGCACAGGGGAGCCATCAAATGTTTTTGAAAAGGCAAGAGATATAGCCAAGGGAAATTTTAATAAGTTTACTCTAATAGAGGCACTTCATACGCCCTTATGTGGGAAGACACTAGGAGGGTGATGAGTTAGAAGCCTGTAACGTAGTCCAGGAATAAGGACAAACTAAGGTGATGGTGATAGGAATATAAAGGATCACAGTTTGGAAGAATCATCAAAGTAAGACCACTCAGCAAGTATTTGTTGAGCATGTGCTATGTGCTACGCGTAATTCTAGGAGCTAGGGCATGTAAATGTGGAGCTCTCTCCCCTTCTTTATCCCATGGTGGCAGTGCAGAGGGAGCCAGAAGCACAAAGTGAACAGCAAGACGGTGCCTTGACTCTGATTAGCTCCTGCTGGGTGTTGAGTAACTTTGTGTGACTGGTAGGCTGGGAAGATGAGCCCAGGGGGGAAGGGTCAGGACATGCAGATTTCAGAGACTGCAGATTTTGAGGCCCGGCTGGTGAGGACAGGGGTAATGCCATGGAACAGCTCAGCTGCTGCTCTGGGGAGCAAACGGGCCATTTCAGGACGGGAGAAATTAGGTGCATGTGGCTTAGGCTTGCTGTTGTCAGCAGTTACTAGAAAATGGTTTAAAGCAGACATGCAGATGCCCACACAGCCATACACACACATTTATTCCTAAATACGAACTAAACTTCTTTCCGCAAAGGGAAAATGCCTACAGAGGGGTCTCCGCACTTTATTCAGGTGGAGAGTAACATACTGGGATTCCCTTCTTGCAAGAGCTGCATGTCCATGTTGGATACATAATAGTTGATCATAGTAGACTCATGCTAGCTTTTCCTTTTCTGAACAGTTTGGCACCATTCAGGCTTTACTTACGGGAGAATCACACGGCTGTGAATCTCTTTGTGTGGCTTCAAGACAATGTTCCTTGAAGTCATTTTCTCACTCTGGCAATTCACAAGGCAGCGTGTGCCAAACCCAGGAAATGACGTGAGAAAGACTTCAAAAACCACTGGTGCCAGAAGAATGGCTGAAGTCTGGAGCCAAGACAAACTTGGAAGGAGGCCATGGTGCCAGGTACCAAATAAAAATAAAATCAACCTCACACATCCTTGCATGGTGCCTCAGAGGCCACAAGAGAGTGGCTCAGGCATCCTAAAACAGAAACCCTTTGCCAAGTAAGAACTGCCTGTGTCAGAGGCTGCAAGATGTTCTTACCAACCACGAAACAAGAAGATGTAAGCTCACTGAGCCTGGAGCCAGAGCAAGCCCCTGCCTCAGTGATACTGGGCTTGGGTCCTAAGTGTACTCCAAGCTCTGGAGAGCGCTGCTTGGCTAGATTTTGCAGTCTCCTATCACTGAAGCTGTTTCCAAGAACCATAATTTCTTATCATTTTGAGAAATGAATAGTGGTTGGGGAGGAACCTACCTCTGCAGTTAAGTTAGGGGCATTCTAGGAGCCAAAGGTGAGGAAATAGGGGAGGGTGTGAATAAAAGAGACAGAAAATTTGCTTGGTTTCTGGTGTTTGGGGCAGTATCTAGCCCCAGATCTACAGCTTGTGGAGCTATCACCTGTACTGGATGGAGAACTCCCCCCCAATCTGGACACTTGAACCGTCAGTACTGAATGTAGCTCTGATCAGCCATTGGTGGTTCTCTCCTATATATGTACATTGTTATAGTACCCATTTGGGAGAGAGAGCCCGAGGGAGTTCTCTCTTTCCAGAAAACAGGCAATGATATATATATATATATATATATATATATATATATATATATATATATTTAAAGATTTTATTGGGGAAGGGGAACAAGACTTTATTGGGGAACAGTGTGTACTTCCAGGACTTTTTTCCAAGTCAAGTTGTTGTCCTTTCAATCTTAGTTGTGGAGGGTGCTGTTCAGCTTCAAGTTGTTGTCCTTTCAGTCTTAGTTGTGGAGGGCGCAGCTCAGCTCTAGGTCCAGTTGCCGCTGCTAGTTGTAGGGGGCGCAGCCCACCATCCCTTGCGGGAGTCAAACCGGCAACCTTGTGGTTGAGAGCCCATGCTCCAACCAACTGAGATATCCAGGAGCTCAGTGGCAGCTCAGCTCAAGGTGCCGTGTTCCATCTTAGTTGCAGGGGGCGCTGCCCACCATCCCTTGTGGGACTCGAGGAATTGAACTGGCAACCTTGTGGTTGAGAGCCCAGGCAAGCAATGATATTTTGATTCCAGATGAACATTAATGAAAAGCCCTTCCTAAGTGTCTGCCTTTGCCCCTGCTGGCGCTCTGTCCATTAACTTCATCTATCCCAGGGTGGAATATTCCCTCCTTCCCTCAGCCCATGACCTCACCATTGGGGAGATGGCCAGTCAAGCAGCAGGTAGGTTGAACCACAGGAAATTGTCATTTTGTAAGTTAAAAGTTATGAAAAGCCATTGAAAATTGCTGTTAGTTTGACCATTTTTTTTGGCCTGGTGAATGGCTCTTCCAGGTGGTTCTAATATCTTCTAGCATTCTGTGCCTAGTTCTATGCTAGACACTATGGGGTGCCAGAAATGTCAGAAACACCCTGTCTATGGGGGTTTCCACTACACCAGAAGTCAACAAACATGGTCCGCCACCTGTTTTTGTAAAGCTTTACTGGAACGCAGCCATGCCCCTTTGTTTACTTATTGTCTATGACTGCTTTCATGCTACCAGAGTTGAGTAGTTGAACAAAGACTGTATCATCCACAGAGCTTAACTCTTTACTCTCTGGCCCTTCACAGAAAGGCTTGCTGACCCCGGCACCACACTGTGGTCAGAGATAATTATCACTCACAAGTACTGTCATTTTTCTAATTACTGTTTAGCACCTCTCGTTTTCCTGCCTTGTTTTTCTTACCTTTCATCACTCTTCTTTCCCCCTCCTCTACTTGTCTGGATTTCCAAAGTCTCTCCTTTCCTCAGTTTCCTCTACTCTTCTTGCTTGTTCCTGGTTTGTTATTCCATGACCTCATTTCTTTCTACCCGCCTCTATTCATTTTGCTTCCTTTCTTCACCTGCTTTTGCTCCTTGGGTACCCTTGCCCATCTCCTCCTATCTCTCACTTCTCCGTCTTCCACTTCTTTCCTTTCTTCTTCTCATCAGTGCCTCCTCTGTAGAACGGGTCAACTGCTTTGACTTAAGATGGGGATAAAAGGGGGGACTGACTCCTCTTCTCTCCATTCAGAGCAGCCTGTGTTGATTTCCCTTTTTAGATCTTCTTGGCCCCTAGGACAGTGCGGGTATTTAACTGGTAAGGAAAGGGTCTACACTTAGGTTGGTTGGCCGTCTGCCTGATTGGTCAGCGTCGAGTGTTTTGAAAATCATTCCTGCCATGAGGTCATCTGTCTCAACCCGCCAGACAGCTCAAAGTTTAGAAATGCTGCCCAGGTACCTTTCTCCTAGGAACTCCATTAGTCCCTATTTGTGGGCTCAGTCTCGGGAGTTTTTACGAGGTTCTTACTGTTTTTTATAGCGTTGTGAGGCAGTGTCTAGAATTCAGAAATTAAGACCATTCAAAATTAGGATGGGTGTGTATGCTGGGTGGTGCCTTTTTTCCCCCACAAAGTAATGTGTTTTGAATCTAAGAGACTTGTGGTCAAATGTTTCTCAGAAACACAGTAAGTGGTTGCTAAAGGCTTCCTTATGAAATGGTGTAGGGAAAAAAAAGTCAATACTGAGTAGTTTGGAGTCATTTTTAAGTAATTATCAAATGACCTAACACTGTCACACCACTCATCATTGATGCCAGAGTAACTAGAGGTCTCATATTGCAGAGTCACCAGCCGTCGAGACAGCTCACAATTGAAGCGAGGGGAAGAGGTCCTATGTTAGAGCAGCCTCAGACTTTACCTGCCTTTAGACAATGCTGCCTACAATATATTCCAGGGGCCAAAACGTGGTTGCATTTGCCTAGAATTTGAACCTATTCAGTGTAATTACTTTTCTTTCCCTTTTAAACATTTTTTTGGGGGGAACCCCTCTTCCTTTTTCAACACTATTGTGAGTATGGCAATTCTTATGTCTGCATAATATATTTTTGAAACTTTTGGTCAAACCACTTAGTCGTTGTATCTAATGTAAAATCCATAAACTTGGTATGGAAAAAAAGCGGAAGGATGTTAGCCAAACAATGTGTAACAGAAAATGACGGCTTCTGTCATTTTCTTCCTATTAGCCCTCATTTCAGTTTGTGGATCCATTTGGCTCCACAGAATCTGATTCCACGAGTAAAGCATATGACCCAGATCAGCATAGTTGACGCCCTCTTCATTGTGATTGGTTCTGAGTAGACACCTGAGTAAACAGATCCAATTAGAGAGAATCTAAAGACTTTTGCTTAGAATTTCAGAATAAATACCTTTTCTCCTTCCTGCTCCAAGTGAGTAAGTAAACACACAGCCCAGGGACATGTTTGCACCCATCTTGGAATCACCAAGGGTGTTGGGCAGGGGCTCAACAAAAAGAAACTAGGTCCTTGGTGACCTTGTTGAGCTTCTGGACCCAGTCTCACCTGAAGCTTCTGGACGTTACAGGTATACGAGTCAATGAATTCCTTTACTTGTTCGAGTCAAATCAGGTTGGGTTTTCTATCACTTGCAACCCAAAGATTTCTAGATATTGCACAGGACAGTTGAATAATGATCACAGTACAGAAAGAGTCAAGAGTCCAAAGACTGGGGACTAGTGCCTGCTTCATGCCAACGAGCTGTGGGACCTTCCACGAGTCCTTTGTACACTCCTCTCTGGACCTCAGTGTTGTCTCTGAAATACATAGGAGAAGTAATAAATTGGGCTTTGTGCCCTTTTAAAGATCTAGTAAAGCTTTTAGATTCTCTGAGTTCAACTCTCTTCTTGATTCATGGCAATCTCGCCCCTCCTCCCGGTATGCTGTTTCTGTCAATCACAGACAGAATCACACTCCCAGCTTCTCTGGATAGAAACCTTGATGTCTCCCTGTATCCCACCTCCCTGTCTTTATCCCCTATAGTGTTCAGGTATCCGGGCTTGTCAGTTCTTCTTTCTAAGTGTCTCTTCTTTCCTTCCTTCCAATTCTTACTAACATTACTCAGGTCCAGGCCTTGATCTGCTTCCTGTATCTCCCTAAAGTGCCTATTCCTTTGAATCCACTGTCTCACTCTTGCTGGATTAATATCCTCAAATAGACTTTTAAAACTTTACTGGGTGCCCCGTTACTGTAAAATAAAGCCTCCATGCTTCTCATGGCGTTCTGTGTGCTCCATTCATTGCAGCCAATCCTGTTCTTTAACTTGGATTACCTACAGGTTCAAATGAGACATAGGATTTGAAGGACTGTTTTTTTTGAAGGTGAAAACTTTATGCATGCACTGTGTTGACAATCTCTCCCAAGGATTATTTTGGGGGACGCATTGAAATCTGAGTGTAAATCTGTGCTGGACCCAAGTTGTAGGCTCTATATGCTGGTGAACACCAGGACTGTGCGCCTTAGAGCTAACAAGCCAGGGTCCAGGAGTGCCACAGCCTTTAGAAACTCCCCCAGAAAAGTGTGTCCCAGGAAATGCCTATCCCTATCAGATGTTAAATATACTTATCAGAGCAACATGTATCTTGCAGGTGTTCAGCTCTGAAATGGTGGTCGTTTTAAACATCTGTGACTCTAACATAGCCCAGAGACTGGTTAATGTCTAACTGTTCTATTCTTTAAAGCATATATCAATACATGAAGTGTATACTTTATTGGGACACTGTAGTGGGAAGCCATGGGAAAAGTGTTGTTTGATTGTAACCTAGGAATAAGTGCTGGATTGAGAGGAGAAAGTCTCTATTTGCTTTTTTTTGGTAACAGAAACCCTGGCCCATGAAGGCCTGTGTGTTCTGAGAGAATGTGCTGAGCGGGCCTTGTTTTTTTCTGCTGGTTCCCATGACAGGGTGCTCCTCCCCACAAGCCCGTGCCAAGCCCTTATGCATGTTGAGTCAAAACATTTTGAATATGAGCTCATCACTTGTGAAGAGGGTTTAAACAACAGTTAACATGTAAATGTACTATGGGCTCTTTCAGTCAATGTTTCAGTTCAAAATTCCTAAAGCTTGGAAAACTGCATGGAGTTTGTACAATATCTCAGCTTTCCCCCTCTGGACTAAAGTGAGGCAGCTGGTTTCCTGCTGCAGACTCAACGAGTGAATAAAAATTCACTTGGTGGAGCCATGTAGATAGTGTATCTCTAGCTTACTCTATAGTTAAGTGTAAAATCAGTCTATTATTTAACTGACTGACCTTTGGGTATATTTATATATGCAATGGCCCGTCGTGCTGATTCCATAGTCAAAATAAAAATTAACATTCATGAAAACCACCTCAGCCAGCCCCTTTTGATTTCAGCTACAAATCGAGTCAATTTGAATATTTAAAATAAGAATTAGATACAGGAGCTTTCTTTTCTTTATTTTCACGGGGGAAAGGGAATACTAGAAGAGAATTAGTCTTCTTCCAGGACTTACGGTCAGGGAATACCAGGTGAGAATATATGAAAAAGACAAAAATGGCTTGGGAAGAGAGAAGGGGGAGGTGAATGGTGAATGAGTGAAAACTGAACTCAGTCTTAACTGCTTTATCATGTTTTCTCAGGCGTCAGCGCCTACTTCTCACTCCCTCCTTCTCTTTCTCCCTCTCCTCCTCTTCCTTCTCCTCTGCCTTCCCCTTCCCCACCTCCTTCTTTCTCCTTTCTAGATTAAACTAGGAGAAAGAAACAGCCAACATAGATTAACCTCTTCTTGCCTTGTTATACAGTTTTATAAATCATAGCAAAATCTCATTATTCAGACTTAAATGATTGAAGGGCAGACCAAGTTAGTGAATGACCACAGATACTGAAAATTATGAAAAGGACGCATTGTTATAACTCACATGTATACAGAAAGACACGAACTAGTAGCTAAAAAAGTGTCCTCAGCTCTCCCAGGTGAAGATCTTTGCCAGTTTGCTTTAATCAATTGAAAAATGCCATTTGTATTTTGTGTGTTTCTTGTTGGTAAGCAAATACTTACTGCTAAAATATTTAAAAACAGCTTATCCTCCTAAGCAGTTTAGAATTTCTCTTATTTACATTATTGCTGACACTAAAGAATATGTTATAAAATCTTTTGCTGGTACAAACTTTAGAACGCTTTGTATCCAACTAATGATTAACACATTACTGAGGATGGGATCGGCAGACTTTGGTGTGAATTTTGTATTGGGAAGTTGCTAAGACTGCTGAGTATTTAAGAGAAGGAGCAAAGCAGAGCCAAGGCATTTAACAAACGTTTGTTGAGTTTTTCTCTTTTTTGCCCAAACAGGACTTGACGTGGTAAACTGGGGTAATATGAGTACATAGCTAAAAACAAAAATAAACAACACCCACAGTCTATAAACCACACTTTAGCCACTAGCACCTCTTCACCCCTCACATCTCTTAGCCAAAAGGCCCACAAAGGGTAAAATACAGTGATTTGAATTTCACTTCCTCTCCCTTCTTCTTCCCAAGCTCTGGGAATCAGGAATACACAGACAGTAGGAGGTAGTAAGAAGAGAAACAAAATCCGAATAACCACAAAAGCAAATAGCTTTAGCGTGAATTCTAAAGCAGACCATAGGAAACCATTATAATGTTTTTGTTTTATCTGTATGTGTGAACCTTTATTTGAGTCCCACTTGTTTTTCAAATACCATCTAGTCTCTTTTTGCATAAGTTTCCCTGCTCATAATTTCCTCCATGTCCTGAATGAGCCCCGTGTTTATCTCTGAACATTATTTTCATTTGAAGTTCAATGCTTTTTCCTCAACTTAGCTAAAATAGTGACCACTTACGAATGTCTTTGTATTGTCTACTCCAGCTTCATTTTATAGTCTTTACTCCATTTTTTTTTTTTTTTGCCAGCTTTTGAGAATTCCGTCCTAACTTGAAAGTTCAGAACTCCGTTTTCCCCTATCTCCTCAATTACTCTTTCTCATAGTTCAAATTTTGGTCTACTGCTCTGACCCATTCTCTTTCTCTGTGTACACAGAGGCTTTATTTTTTATTATGCCCCTGAAAATTCCTCTGACCCAAAGGCTCGCTACATCCATCTGAAGCCAATGAAGTAGGGCTATGTTCTTGAACAGAAAGCAGAGCCAAACACTAAACACCGAGAATTGCAGTGGACAGAGATTGACTATTTTATTGATGAATGGCACCACTCAGGAAAACGGGAAGCTAATGCTTAGAAGCCTGAACTCCCCAATGACATATACCATGTTTCCCCGAAAATAAGGCCTAGCAGGACCGTGAGCTCTAATGCATCTTTTGGAGGAAAAATTGATATAAGACCCTGTATATATTATATTATATTATATTATATTATATTATATTATATTATATTATATTATATTATATTATATTATATTATATTATATTTATTATATATTAAAGGCCCGGTCTTATGTTATAGTAAAATAAGACAGGGACTTATGATAATGTTTGCTCCAAAAGACGCATTAGAGCTGATTGTCCTGCTAGGTCTTATTTTCGGGGAAACACAGTAGGTTACAGGTTATATAGGGCAAAATTATAAAACATCATGGGTTAGGGGTTGGGGGATCATGTTGGGAGCTGATTGGTTGGAGGTGAGGTGAGGGTAATGAATCATTTCTTCAGGTCTTAAGGACAGCTCTGAGGTCTGCTCTGGCATTCCTCTGGTTTCATGGAAAAGTAACCAGGGGGCTGTTCCACCTTAAGGCTCAGGAGCTGAAACATACCTTAGGCCATGATGTTATCCTTAGCTTAACAGAACCCATGCCTTGTGACCCTTAGTCAAGACATGGCCATTGTTTCTGGCTGCCTCAAGGGAATGAGTAAGGGAAAGGGTGCAGGCTTACAGACCATGCTGTGAAGAAACTGAATAGAGTGCTAGGGCTACCTGTTAAGTCAAAATCATACATTAAATCAGGACCTTAGGTTTCAAGTAGAGGGCAAACACGGCTACATTTTTGGTTGAGGACAAGAAATCCTGACTTATCCACAGAATGTCAACATCATATCAAACCCAAATTCAGAGAATCTGGCTGGCATACACGGTTTTCAGAGTAAAGAGGTAGTGGATAGGGCAAGTCAGGGAGGTCAGATCTTCCCATCACACCTCCGTCCACCTCCTCAGTGCTCCCCTTCCCCCACCTTCCGGAATCTCTTAGGGTTCTGAGAGGCACAACTGTCATTTCTGTCATTGAGAATGCAACACAGACAGCAGATCCCCTTGTTCACTTTGGTATCAGGATCAAGGATATTGCCCCGAAGGGTTCCTGTTTTCCTGGGAACTAGCAGTACCTGTCTGAGCTGGGAGGCTGTGGTGGTACTGCTGGGTGACTTGGTGGGGTGCTAGGGCCTCAGTCTCTAACAGCTTCTCTTAAAACCCCTCACAAGAAGCGTATAGTAAAACACGCGGTTAAAATGATCCTATGAACCAATATATAAAATAATTGGCAAAGCATGTGATTAAAATGATCACATAAAACTACACTTAAAAAATAACTGGCAAAGCATGTGTTTAAAATGCATCCCACCATAATTTGTAGAGGGAAGACACTAAAGAAGTGCTGTACTTTGCCACTGGAAAATGGACGGCTGAACAGGGGAAAATATCCTAGATTTTGATTCTCTCAAGTCCATTGAAGAAACTGTCTAGGTGGATTTGTTGGTGGTCGTATCGGCTGGTG
Organism: Rhinolophus sinicus; assembly: GCF_057876585.1. NCBI lineage: Eukaryota > Metazoa > Chordata > Mammalia > Chiroptera > Rhinolophidae > Rhinolophus > Rhinolophus sinicus. Next base: position 164,990,153 of record NC_142502.1, read on the forward strand.
AGTGGGCCAGCTAGTGATGACATCCACCATGTAAGCTCAGTTTCAAATCGATTCTCTTAGCTTCTGGGTACCTCCTGTACCCCGGTCTCTATTACCTTCCCAAGCTCCTCTTATTTAACAATTCTAGAGCTTCCACTGGTTGTGGGTGAGGAGCACAGTGGAAGAGTAAGGACAGTGGGACAATTAGGGTAGTCAAGGCACTGAGAGGTGGAGTTTGAAAACTCAGGAGTCAGCTTTCTTTTCTACTCCTGCTGCTACTACTGACTGACATTTATTTGATATTTACCACCTGCCAGGAGCTTCATATACTTATCTGTAGTCTTTCCAACACCCTTGAACAGGAGATTTTTTTTCTCCCCATTTTTTAATGCTAAACCCGTGGGTCAGAGAACTTAAAACACATTTAACATTGCACAGCTAGTAAGAGGTAAAGATCCCACGAAGATATCTGACTATAAACCTGATCCCTTTTCCCTGCACCCATGTCTCTCCAAGGATCGTGGACTGACCTACAGAGTATAGAGCCCCTGCGACTGGGAGATGGCTTATGACAAATTTTAGCCTGATTTTATGCACAACTCCTTCTGATTATTCAGACACAGACTCTCATTTCCCTTTGCAGATACAAAAGGCCATCTATGCAGCCCAAAACAACATTGTAAGCTCCTATCCGATTTCCTGTCCATATATCTTTTACAGTAATTATGGCTCATCTCTCTGGGTTATTCATTGATATCTATGTTTTGTTGACTTTTCTCCAGATGCATTGAGGGCACATGTCCAAATTAAATATCATTTATTTCCTGCCTCTTAGTTTTAGGTTCCGTTTGTCCTTTACTCTCTCTGGGGTTTATGTTATATTCCAATTAGTGTTCTTACAAATCTAGGCTGTAGGTTATTAATTACACATTTATGTCACTAGACAATAAGCTCATGACCTTCACTTGTACCTGTTATTTAATCTTGAACTCCTCAAGATTGGACCTTGACCACAGGCAATGCTTAGGATCAACCCCTGAACACCACATCTGACCTTCACCTTAAACACCCAGTTCACCCTTCCCATCTTCGCCAGCCCCCAGGCAACTAGGCTGGGCATAATTGTCTATAGCTCATAAATAAAAGTCAAGGACAGCAATATTGCAAAGCTTGTCCAGGCTCATGCAGTGACATAACCATGAGCACGACTAAAAGCTTTTGTGTCATGACTATAAAAGATCAAAACCATTCATGCATTTTATATAAAAATGATTGACTATTATTTATTAAATTGCACTTTATTGGTTGGCATAAAAAGAGCTTTCAGGTGTTTCTTCTTTTTAATTTATTGGGGTGACAATTGTTAGTAAAATTACATAGATTTCAGGTGTGCAATTCTGTACTACATCATCTATAAATCCCATTGTGTGTTCACCACCCAGAGTCAGTTCTCCTTCCATCACCATATATTTGATCCCCCTTACCCTCATCTCCCACTCTCCACTCCCCTAGCTTTCAGGTTTTTATTTTAAGTGAGTTATGCTTACCTTGGAGAGGCTCTGGACAAAATGCTGACATCAGTGAAGCATATTTTCAACCTCTGGGTTTGCACTTTCTGTTTCTTATCTCGTGTTCAGTTCCCACCACCTCATTCCTCTGGTGGGTTTTTCTCCCCATTGCCAACTCCACTTTCTACGTCCAAGCTTTGAAGCTCTGGGCCTTCGGTGCTTCTCAAATCACAGCCTGACTATGAGGGTCCTTTGTCCCTCAAGTCAGAGATCCAGCTTTTTGTGGATTCTCATGCTAGGGCATTTAAGCTCAAAGTTCCTTTAGCAAAGAAAAAAGCTTTTCATTCCTAAATCCTAGCTAAGGTGCAGGCATGTGCTTGAGAGAGGAGATAGTTTGATTTAGAGCCACATGGAGATGTGAGTGACTGATGTTATATTTGCTCCTATGCGAGTTTTAATGAGCATGGAGAAGGCAGGGTGGGAGCATGAGTGTCTGAGGGGGTCAGTGCAGGGGGGAAGCCCCTGAGAGACGACGAACCTAGGGAGGAGTCTGGGAATGCTCGTTTCAGAACTAGTGGCAATGAGTGGGTTTTAAAATGTTGCTGACTTCACCATTTCACAGAGGGCGGGCCCCTCTGTGGGCTGCCACTTTTCTCACTGATCACTCATCCCCCAAATTCTTGGTTTTGACAAAAAAATAAAAATAAATAAATAAATAATAAAATAAAATAAAAAATCAAGTTAATTATTCATGGCCAGAGAGGGTGTGGAGAAGTAGACTGTAGAAATTTGTGCGTACCTTTGGAAAAAAACCTGCTTTTGGCCAAGAGTCATGAAAATGTTCATGCCCTTTGAATCGGTAATCCTTTTTCTGAGTTTATAGCCTAAGGAAAAGATCCATATGTAACCTGCAAGCCTGCTCCAGTGTGAGGCTGCGAACACACATTTCCTAGTGTTGTTTGAACTTCTGCTGCTGCATTAGCAGGAAGTTGAGTGTTGACTTTTTGAGGCTCCTCCCCACCCCCTACATTTATTGGTCAAGAACACCAGGAGGTTATATTCACTTCTCGGAGGGGGAGAGAAGAGAATCTGATGAGTCCGCAGCAGACCCTCCAGTTTCAGTTACCGTTACTTCTGTCACCACGACCTGCTTCACTCTTGCAAATGGTCCAGGACATCCACGTTCATTGCTTGCTGGAGTCCCTGTTAGCCCCGGCACAGACAGCAGGAGTTCTCGGAAGCACGACAATCCCAGGCTTCAGGGCTGGGCTCCCAAGTTCCAGCTCAGAGGACTGCATTGCCAGGTGCAGTCATCCTTTCCAGAACAAGAACACTGCACCGGGGTGGCTGGTCCAAAGGAGCTCCCAGCCTCAGCTGCATGATGAGTCCAAGCATCCACCATGTTACATGTGGACCACTGGCCGGATTCTCCCTTTCATCCGGGGTCTTTGCCTCTAGGATCTCGTCACTTTTCTCAGTTGCAGGATCTTGGGAAGTCACATCAGTGCACCCCTCTAGGTTTCTCTAATTTTGAATTGTGGGGAGTAGGGTTTAGATATTTTTTCTCTACTCTAGGCCCTTGCTCCTTAGACAAATGAATATCTTCAGTGATCAGTTTTGCACTCTGATGGTTCTCAGAGAGTGACAGTTTTAGAAGAGATCTATTACGCCTGAACCCCCAGAATAATGGATACCTATTTCCCCATTATTGCACAACTCAATGATCCTTTATTGAACAAAAAATATCAGCTTCTCTATTTTAACAACAAAAATAAAACACATATATGTGCATGCAAATATTCATTGCACAATTGTTTTTAAAAGTCAAATATGAGAAGAATCCAAAGATACAATATCAGAGGGTGGGTAAAGTAGATTAGGATGTGTCTACTCAATGAGTCAACATGCAACTATTTAAATGATAATTATAAAGATTGTCAGAAAACATGGGTGTTTTCCTTCCTATTTTCCAAGCTTTCTTTTAATTTGTCAAGTTAAAAGGAATAAAATACTCTTACAATTAACTATTGACAGGAAGCTTTTGTCAATAGGACTTGCCAATGATTCCTTTAGGAAAGTGAGAGACAAAGGACTTGGAGATGACTTCTAAATGTTTACCTTAAACAACAGGGTGAATATTGGTGCCGTTTGTTGAGATGGAGGAGGCAAAGTTGGGGACTGAAAAACCAAGAGCTTTGTTTATCTATACTAAACTTGAGATGCCTCTTAGATCTCTGGGTGGTGATATAGAGCAGGCAATGGGATATAGGGATTGGAGCTCAGGGGAGAGGTCAGCAAAATCAAGACAAGAAATTTTAAATACGAGAGTCATCAGTATAGATGGAATTTAAAAACATGAGATTAGACGAGCTCAGTTAAGGATAGGTTACAAATGGACAGTGTAAGAAGATCTAAGACAGAGTCTCCAGTCATTCCAACATTTAGGGACCAGATAGAGAAAGGGAAACCAGTAAAAATACTTGACGTAATGCAGCCAGTTAGGTAGAGAAAGGGAGACCAGTAAAAATGCTTGAGGTAATGCAGCCAGCAGATAAAGAAAAAAAAAAAGTGGCATTATGGAGACTGGGAGAGAAGAGGATTTTAAGAAAGAGGGAATGGTTAACTGTGTCAAATGCTATTGCAAAGTTGATTAAGATGAAGACACAGAAGTGACATTTGGATTGGCAAAGAAAGTTGTGCATGACCTTGAAATGGGCAGATTCAGTGGCATAGAAAGGAGGAAATCCTGACTAGAGTTGGTTGAGAAAAGACTAAGAGATGAGGAAGTGGAGCTGTGACTATAGATAATTCTTTCAGGAAGTCGTGAAATAGCTAAGAAATCGGATTGTGTCTGGAGGGGCATATGAGGTCAAAGGATTTATTTTTTTAAAGGAAGTACTAGGACATGTCTGACTGCTCATGGAAGTGATCCAGGAGGGAGGGAGAAATTGATAATGTAGGGGTAACAGAGGTTAATTGCAAGAGGAAAGTCCTTGGGAAGGATGAGGGGATGGTATCCAGAACATAAGTGGAGAGACTGGCCTTTAATGAAGGGGGCACACATACCTGGTACACAGAGTAAGTGCTCAGTGAGTCATTTTCACTGTTATTCCAAGTGTCTGTCTCCTTGAATAACCAAGGGGAACAACTGTTGGCCGGTCTAACTCATTGCTCAAAAATCAGGCTGTAAATGATTACATCAGCATTTGATATAGGCTAGCCAAAGAGGAAAATGATGAAATGACAGAGTGGTCCATTTTTCTCTCCTACAGCTCCATTCCGACAGGGTAGATTCCTACATGGGGGACATTGATAAGTGCTTGAAAAAGCCTAGTAATTGACAAATTACTGATATGACTGTCTTTTGATTGAGTTTGTCATTTTCTTTTTTACTGTAACTGAGGCTCATCAGGTTTCCTGAGAGTGGCAGCCAGAGCAGTGGGGACTGTGGAGAAAACCACAAACTTAAAACCTCTGCTCTTGTGCAATCAAGATGTAAACCACTCTCACTGCAGAGATGCATACCAAGCAGAGGTTGTTTCAGTGGCCCCTGCAGAGGAAACCTTCTAACCAACTTGTGTAGCAACCTAAGAGACCCCAAGTTATCGCTGACATTCCAGAAAATATTAATACCATATTTAAGCCAGGAACTCAGAGCTTTATCTACATGGAATGGTTTTTTTTGTTTTGTTTTGTTTTTGATCATTTGGCCTCACTGTTGAAACGAAGTACGTGGATGTTTTTTGCCAAATAGCTGGTGAAGAAAATATCCATGTCCTCAAAAGCATTGTTAAAAGGGAAGAATTTCTACAAAAGAACACAACTCTTGGGTCACTTTCTCACTCAATAAAAATTTAAACAAAATAAAAAAGAAAACAAAAGTGTGTCTGGCAGGATTCTTAGTTGTAAACATTTGAAATTAGTTCTAACAGATTTAGCAGAAAAATAATTTATCAAAAGAATAGTGGAAATTACCCTGATGTCCATTGAAACAGAATGGATAAATAAATTGTGATACAGTTGTACAATGAAATATGTGATAACAAAGAAAGAATAGATCATCAATACATATAACAATATGAATATACCTCACAGACATAATAATGAGTAAAAGAAGCCAGACATTATGAACAGAGTATATACTGTATATTTCCATTTATATAAAATTCAGAAACAGGCAAAACAAATCTATGGTGTTAGCGTCAGGGTAGTGTTCATTTTTGGTAGTCAAAAAGCTGACGGAGCTATGGAAGGGATTCAGAGTGCTAGTTACACAATGTACTCGGTCTGGAAAATTCATTGAGCTGTACACTTTTGATATGCAGTCTTTTCTCCATGCATATCTTCATGAAAATCACACAGAAAGAAATGAACAGAAGGGCTATTAATTGGTCAAAATATCACCAGTAATAGTCCTGGGGATGTAAAGGACAGTATAAAGAATATAGTCAATAATGTTGCAACAATTATGTATAGGGCCAGGTGGGTACTAGACTAGTCAGGGGGATCGCTTCTTAAATTATATAAATGTCTAACCACTGTGCTGTACACCTGAAACTAATATAAAATACTATTGAATGTCAACTATAACTGAAAAAAATAATTTAAAAAAATCACTGGTAAATTCTGGAGACACAGGTTCAGGGCTGTAAATCTGGCACAGAAGTTGAATGAGCAAGTTGCCACTGAGAACTAGATGCTTTTTGTTCTGCAGATCTTTCCCCTGGAACAAGCACTACCTAATGTTTGGTTCTATGTGCATTTGCTTGTTTTCTGTCTCCCCAACTAGAATGTGAGTTCACTGCTGGCATATAGTAGGTACTCAGGAGATATTTATTAAATGTTGTTGTCTTCTTCATAACTGAGCTGAACTTCCCTTCTCACTAATGCATTACTTCTTCAGATATATTAATCTCATCCATCAGGGTCCAGTCAAGTCTTACTGTCCAAGGAACATATTTGTTCTTTAAAGTGATTTCCCAGATGTCTTCTCTGATTCATCAGCATTGCAAATTTTAGTCTTGTCAGGCAATCTATTTCCCGTAGTTCCAAGTTCATAGTGGAGGAGTCGTCCCACTGTGACCCCTACATACTCATAACAGAAACATGCAATATCCTCCTGACCATGCAATTTGAAACAAAAATTGCTGAGCCAAGTTGTGAGGAAGATGGTAAACTAAGAGATGAGAATCTGTCCATCATCTGGAGAGTGATGAGGTGATTTCCTTGACCTGGATGAGATTGCACAAACTCCTGCTCTGTTTATTGTTTCACTTTCACCCCATTGATCCCAAGTCATTCATTTGCAGGGTCTGCGGGGAACTCAGCAATGGAATCTTGCCCTTTCACTGCACTCTCTGTTGTTTAGGATGTTTTCGCAAAGACCTGACTGGCTGCTCAGATGGAGAATCTCAGGGGGGTTGGTGCATATTCTATCAGCTTTGAGCCTTGCCTTGCCCCCTCAAAACAAAGCACCCTGACCTGTGTCAGCCCCTCAAAGCTTGCCCTGAGCAGCAATATGTGATGGCTCTCTGGGAGACTCACCAGGACTTTAGGTCCAAAGATGGACACCCTTGTTTTATCTTGGTGGAAGACAGAGTAAAGAGAAAGCAGATTGCCCCTCATAATTTTACTTACAATCCTCATGCGTCTACTAAAGCTGCCTCTATTCCTCCCAACAACAGAAGGTCAGAGAATTATTCCACAGGACTATTTTATAAAATTGTGTCCTACATTTCTCCATTTTGTTCTTGAATGGAGGTAGATAGTTTGGGAGGGAATAGCTGACAAAACTCAAAAGGCATCTAGCTCTATTCTCAGTTGAGAGAGCAGAAGAAAAAAAACCAACAACCTTGGATCACTTCCTTCCAGATGATTTCCTTCCACTCCCCTCCTTTGCCTGTTCACCTCTCTCTTGCTTTCACATAATATCTCAATTTCTCCTTCTAGCTCCCTCTTCTCTCTTTAGTCGCCAAACTACATTTCCCACTTCCTGATAGACATTTTCAGTGGAATTTAGTAATGGCATCTCAAACTCAACATAGCTAAAAGCAAATTAATCATCTTTTAGCCCACAGTAAGTTTTTCCTTCTGATTTCTTAGGTTAGTGACAATATCATTCTCTTTCCCTAGTGTCCAAAATAAAAAACTTCCATAGGCAGTTGTTCATTAAGTCTTGCCACTTTCATGCCTCTTTTCCATTTCTATCACCACCTTCTTAATTAAAAACCCCATCACTTCCCACCTATTCTGGCCTCCTTAAGAAGTAGTCCGACAGTGATTAACAACACGTAAGCATACTGCCTCTATTGCTTGTTAACTGTATGCTTCAGGCAAGTTGCTCGATTTCCTCATTTATAAAGTAATACACTAATATATGTTGCTATGAGAATTCAATCAGATAAAATGGCACTGGCAAAATAATAGCATTAGTGATTATTACTATCTATCCTCACATTGCTACAATTCATTTTACTCAACACTGCTAGATTTTACCTTCAACAGGGCAGCTCTGATCATGTTTTAAAAACTCTCAGTGTCCCTGCCCAGCATCTGCCTAACACCTAATATTTCCATTCTGGCATTTCCAATTTTCCATAAAGTAGTTGAGTATCTTCTGATCTCTTGCTCCCTTCCATCGACCCTATGTTCCAGGCAAATGGACCTCTTCCCCCTACCCTATGTGCATTTGCTTATGCCGTATCTTCTCTTTGACTTACCTTCCCTGTCATTCAAGGTCTGACTCAAATAGTTTCTCCCTGATGACTCAGTGTCCTTTTGAAATCTCAGCACATGATCACACCTTTCTACAGGATGGTTTACTTTCTTCCTGGTCATATAACGGCCTGTGTGTTCATCTCACCTCTCCAGCTTGAAGAACCTCCGTTCTCCCAACCTCATGTCTCTACACATCGGGGTGAAAACTGAAACATTCAAGCATTCCTCTTCTCCCTTCTGCCAAGAAGATGCGAAGTAATTTATTTAAGCAAACTCTCTGCTAAATCAGTGTCTAGATCGATGTTTCATAGATAAGGTCGTGCTCAAATAAGAGCCAAAGTTGGAAAAATAATCTGATTGTTCTAGTTCAAGATCTGATTGTTGTAGCTCAAGCAATGTTCTACTCACCCAGGCCTGTTTACCTAGTAGCTCTCCTGCTTCTGGACTCTCTGCTTTAGTGATTAGCAACACAAGATCGCACATTGGCCTTAGCTTGTACACGATGAGGTAGGTCAATTCCAATTTCTTGAATGTTCTTCATATGAAACTTGTGATTTTTGCATCTATTGGATAGACAAGGTTGGACAATTAAGTTTGCAAACTCATTCTAGAAAAAGTGCTATATACCTCATTGTTGAATATCACCATAGCCACCTTTGAAGCACTCCCCTTGGGAAGCTGTGTACCGATGCCAGTGCCTAGTCCACTCTTCAGAGCAATTTCGGAACTCTTTTTCTGGAATGGCCATCAGAGCTGTCATCGTATTACCCTTGATGTCCTGAATGTCATCAAAATGTCTTCCTTTCAATATTTCCTTTATTTTCGGGTAAAGAAAGAAGTCATTGGGGGCCAGATCAGGAGAGCACAGAAGGTATTCCAATCAGTTATTTGTTTACTGGCTAAAAACTTTCTCACAGGCAGTGCCATAAAAGATGATGCATTGTTGTGATACAAGAACCCTGAATTGTTGACGAAAAGTTCAGGTTGTCTAACTTTTTCACGCAGCCTTTTCAGCACTTCCAAATAGTAAACTTGGCTAACTGTTTGTCCAGTTGGTACAAATTCAGAATGAATAATCCCTCTGATATCAAAAAAGATTAGCAATATCATTGCAACAAGTTCACGAACTTAATTGTCAGTCCTCATAAAAGTCAATTCTCTTTAAACTCTTGGAGGATCCTAGGAAAGTCACCCCCGCCCCCATGGCTTCTTCTTTCAGAATTCATACTAGTTTCTTAAAATCTCACTTATGAACAGCAATACTTTCTCCAGACACTGGCCACAGACCAGAGGATGTGGGAGGAAAACTATGAATCTTGCCAGAAAACGATGTTTTAAAAATATGAGGATAAATTCCATTTTGAAGAGTTTTAACACACTTCCTTTCTTCCTGAGCCCTAGCTCACCTCATACAATTTCTTACTCAAGTCAAAAGTGTTTGTAAAAATCTCTCATTAAAACATTTACTAAAGAAATCAATAGAATATTGCTAATTTTAAGAGGAATAAGAAAATATTTTATGAATGAGGTTAGTCCATTCGGACTTAAAAAGAATCATAAAGGCTTAAAATATTTGTGTGCATAATCTTGCTTTTACAATTTTAATATTTTGCAGTGAAATACACTACGCACTACACTGTTGACCCATGACACGATTCCGTGAATGGCACTAAAAAATATCAGGCTTATTTGTTGCACTTATCTGTCTACAAAATAACTTACTTTATTATTGTTTTAAAATATATTTCTCTGATTTATATTTGCCATTTTTATGATATTCTAAGTGTATTGTATTTGTCTTCTTTTTTAAAAATAATTTTCTTAGGAGGGATTTCAAGCATACACAAAAGTAGAGAAAATAGTGTAATGAACTTCAAACATCAATCACTCAAATTCTAGAATTATCAGTGTCTTCCCACTTTTGTTTCATCTGTAACTTTTTCCTTCATTCTCTCTTTCTTTTGACTGAAGTATGTTCCAGCAAGTCCCAGAATCACACTATTTTACTCTTGTGTGTTTAAGTGTGCATTGCTAAGTATATGGGTGTTTTCTTAAATGATTATCATACTGTGATCACACCAGTCAAAACTAACAATAGTTTGTTGGTTCATTTAGTACACAGTTCAAATTCAAATTCTCCTCATTTTCTTTAAAATGTTGCCTTCCAGTTTGTTTGTTCAAACCAGAGTCAAGCAAGGTGCACATATTTTATTGAGTTATTTGGGGCTGGAGAACAGTTTAGGGTTTGGTAAAGGAAAGCCGGTGAAGGGCAGGACTATACTGTGAGCTGGAGGAAAGGTTTTTGAGAAGTGATACCTGAATAATAATCGTCAAGAGGCACAAGTAAAGACTGGAACTATGTGGTTGCTAGATAATACTTCCTTACGTATCATTGAAATTAGTACTGTTTATGAGCATGACTTCCAGAACTATCCTACCTCCTCCATCCCTCCCTACTCCAGTAAATATCATAGAATACTCTTCCTAGGCAGAATAAATTTTAGAGACTTTGTAGACATTGTCACAGCTTTTGCTGATAATCCATTACAAAATTAGCTGTCCCTATTTTCAGAAATGTATTACATGTGATTTCATCCTTTCACCTGCTACTCCATTCTTGGTAAAATAGATGCTGTGTTTAATAGTTCTGAATTTGCTTTGTGTTGATATTAATGGCTTCTGGATCTGCTAACCATATCAGAATATATGCCAGCAGCTCTGGTGTTAATAATTTAGCCTGTAAAGATCAATTTTAATGCAATTGTAAAGTATTCTGCAACCCACCTGTTTATTAATATTTCACCATCTCTGGGTCCCAGTGAAAAATGGGTCTAATTGAAAGAGTTCACTTCAAATATATTTTCTTTGGCTCCGGAGACAAAAGTAATTGGCAATAAACAGTGGCAGGGACAGCTTCTCTCAATACACAGTAGGAGTCAGGGAGACATCATCACCTCCCTCCTACAGCTCTTCCCAGCGGACTTCATACATGTTTCTTTCACCCAACAGCGAGCCCTCCAGGCTCCTAATAACCAGTCCACTGGGATCCCAAGTTGCTGGGAATTTCATAAAGCAAAATTCCCCAGGGAGTTTCAACAGAGATGTTCAGGGAGCCAAAAGCCCATTAGCTCTTTGGCCCAACACAAGAGCCCAGCTGCAGAGTAGCCTCCCACGTGCTGTGTTCCCAGTCACTCCAGTTCAGCAGACATCTTGTTCTCCTCAGTGCCAATGCCTGTCCATTGCAGGATAACTCTTGCAAGCCTTGAAAGAGTGGTCTAGATGGAGGCAGGGTTGGAGAGAACACGTCATCACACCCGTCATCATCATCATGCCGTACATTTCTACAGCACCCTCAGGTTGCTAACTGTATGCACGAACATGGTATTCTGGATCCTCACAGTGACTCTATAAGGCAGGGAATGTAAAATATCTTCAACCTTGTTTTAAACATAAGAAGATTGAGACTCACTGGCGTTAAGGGTTTTGTCCTATGTCCTGCACTTGGCAGAACTACAACCAAAGTGTTGGTCTTTGCCTTCTACTCCAGTGCCTTCTCCTCTTCCCCATGTGGCCTCAGTATAGGTTTGGCCATGCAGACACTCTTTGCTTGAGCTTCCTAAATGGTTGACCCAGGTTTCTTGTAGGGAAGAGAGGTATTCTGTCTTTGAGGACATGGATGAACCTGGGATGGCCCAGGTCAGCAACCTCTGCCTCAAATGACCTCTTCTTTTTAACTTAGTGCCATAAAATTGTCATTTTCTGTGTATACAGTGACATGAAAAATGTTGCAAACCACTATCTTAAAGGAAAGTTTAAATGTTTCCTTTTTCCACTGAACTTAATATCTGAAAGCTAGTTGATATGCCCTGGCTCTGAAAGGACAGGTCCGTCAATCATAAGTAGAAAATAAAATTTAGTTTACTATTTTTCAATGAATTTTAAAAATCCACATTTTCTTCAATGAGCCTCTTGTAACAGGCATCATACGTTGAAGTGCTATTTGAATACTTCTTTTTCAAGACTTTATGCTCAGTTGCCATGGAAGAACTTCTTGTTCCTTTTTCCTCTCTCCTCCAATAATCAATCTCTGTCACCTCCACCCTCTGTTATATTTAGGCCACGTTCCCTGATTTACCCTCTACTTCATGATATTGCATTCTGAAACAAAATGAATCAGTCCCATCGCATGGAGCAATTTCTTTATTTATTCTTCAAATTGCATTAGCTCATGTCATTACTCTCACTCGGGCTACTACGAAAAATTTTCTTCTCTCCAGGTGTTTTGTTCTTATTAGGTTTTCAGTTCACTAGTCTTGTTTCAGGTCCAATAGCCAATTAATGAAACATGGCCTCAGGCAAAATTATGATGTTTATCTTCAATATTTACCAATTCCTTCTATCTTCTCCTATTCCAGTCTCTTCCCTTAACACCCCATTCTAGCATACCTCAGGAACCTGTATCCAGAGACTTACACATTTTCTATCCTCTCCCAGTTAACTCTCATATTGACATAGTCAATTCACACTAAGGTATATTAATATTACTTCATACTGGTACTGGGTTTACTATTTACAAAGCTGTTTTTCATGTGTAGACAGGATTCTGGGTATAGGGATACATATTAGCCAAGAGGTATTTTGTGTCAATTTGTCCTGAACAGAACCTGGAATATCCTTTGGCATGAGGAACCATATAATGATCCATGGGAAAAAATGTTTATTGGTTGTGAATATTTTTATTTAAGTGACAGGAAATCAACCTAATTGGCTTAAACAAAAAGATAATGTATTTTCTCATGTAACTGAACAGTCCACGGATATACTTGAATCATGGCTGGATACATAATCTGAGACAATGTCATAGGAACCCAGGGCCTGTCCAATTCTTGGCTCTGTTTTCTTCTCTGTGGGCGCTTTCTCACATAGATTCTCCCTTCCTCGTGGAGGGGGGCTGCCAGCAAGTTCATGCTTACACACTCATGGCTAGAAGAAAAGAGTTTGAATCTTATCCAGTTGCTTAAAGACAAGTTTAGAATTAATTCTGATTCACTTTATTTGATTCCTATTAACATCTTTAAACCAATTCTTTGTCCTGGGAGAGGTAATGTTCTGAGTGTCTTGGTCTGGGTCACATGTCCACTCCTGGAGTCACAGATCCATTGCATGGTAAAAATCGTCCTGAAAGTACAATCAAGGTGCTAGGAAGGCAAAAAACTATTGTCTACTTCAATTGGTAATGAAAATATCAGATAGTCAGTCAAAGAAAAGTGTAGACAGACACATAACTCACCTTGATGTGAGAAAGCATAGAAATGTTTGACAGACCTATCACTTTTTAATGTTCTTGATACCAAAACAATGCTTTTTACCCAACCTCTACAGAACTTGTGCTAAGTTTTTGGTTGGAGAAACAATTTCAGAGAAGCAAGGAGAGGAGCAAAGGAGGTGTCTGTAAGAGATCTGGAGGCTTAGTTTCTAAATGTTTATGATACCAGGGCACTGTAAAAAGATTAGAGGACAAAGATGCCGTACTGGGGACCTAATTAAAGAACCATGAGAATGGTTGGCAAAGGCCTCTCTGATCTCAGCAATGGCTGAAACAGGGCTAGTGTAGTGTCAAGAAATGTGATGATAGAATCTGTGATAAAAATGTAGAAGAATGGCAAGGCCCTGCTCTAGTCTCACAGTGAGTTCAGCCGGTAACCCAAGTCAGAGCAGTGGCAGCAGCAGCAGTCAATGCATTGAGCACAGTACTTAACTGTATATACTTCCAGATTCAGACATACTTTGACTGATATCCTCACACTTCCTGGCTATGTAAATTTGGGCCACATTTCTTCCTCTGTAAATGGGGATAATGATATCATGTCTCCCTCCTTAGGTTGTGTGAGTACTGCATAATGTCTTAGATGTGAAGGATTTAGCACAATTCTCAATAAATAGTAGCTGGTGGGAACTAGATGTTAATATTTTTGAAGCTGCCATTTTAAGTTCTAAGAGGCCATTTTGGATGGATAGTGTCTGGAATTCTGGGAAGAACTACTTGAGTGGTCCCTTTAGGGTTTGCAGTTTTAAAGGCAACTATCTATCTGTTGGAGGATATTTTTGATTTGGAGTTTAGATGGTGTTATTCTATGTCTCAAGCTGTGCCCTTCCCAGCAGATACCCCCATAGCTGTCTGCTGACATATGTTTATGTAAGGAGAAGAGATCCTTTGGAGGAAGAAGTACTGGCAGTTCAGATTTATCAAATTGTTTGATGATCAGAGCTGGCCCCAAGTGAAGTCACACAGCAGGGAAGGACTTATGATCAAGAGGGAAGCAGAGTCTCGCGTGGTGATTCCCAACATGACATCAGGGTCTGCCAGCCCAATGCAAATGATGTACTTTAGAGAAAATGCATGTGTGTGTGTGTGTGTGTGTGTGTGTGTGTAAGCAAAATGAAAGAACCTAACAGTAGGAGCCAGAACACTCCAAATGTAGAAGGTTTTACTTTGAGCACTTGGGACCTAGCCTAACACATAAAGAATGATTTCCCCCCATCTCAAGGATGTAGCAACAACATGGGACTGGAGCTAACAGAATTATGGGTTACAGGCAGCCACTGTTCTGACATGACCGTAAGACATGTCAAAGAGGAGGCAGCTCTGTCTGGAATTTCATGTTACTCTTCTGCCTTTCGCATCTGAAGTCAGATTGAACATTTCTTTAACAGGAAGTCACATTTGATCTTCTAATCTACCCAGTGACATTGAATAGACATAGGCCAGAAGTCTTTTATGAGTTTCTAACTGCAGTGATGACATATTAACAATCCTTATCAGTTAGGTGTGCAGGCTTGAAGACCAATAACAGCAATTAACATTCCAGTGCTGTGCTGGCACTGCTAATGGCAAATAATTTCAGCCACTGAGACGTCTGCTAATTAAAAGAGAATGGCTTCCAGCTTTCCATTGCTTCTTTGACCTGCACATGCCACATAAATGAAATGTTGGAAAAGAATAAAAGCTGAAATCCCCATCTCAAAACAATATTTAGAAACCTCTGGGAAGAATGGAGATAAAAAAAGGGAGCTTGATACCGGTCCAAGAATCTTCCTCTTGGAAATATATAATAGGTCTAGAGGTTTCTCCATTGCCCTTTAACTACTCCCAGAGTGCTGGATAAAAGATATCCAGGAATGAAGTGGTGAAGAGAACCAGCTTGAATCTTGCCGTTTATCCTCTCACTTCTCTCCTCCTAACCTCTACCCACGAGCTCTCTCAGGTTTTTGAACTAGAAGGTTGAAAGAGAGATAAGCCAAGAGCAGAGGATTATGGGAGAAGACAGGCAAATATTCTGAATCAGTGGTTCTCAAACTTGGCTGCACATTGGAGTCACCTGGGGACCCTTAAAAATACTGATGCCTGAGTCCTATCCCAAAAGATTCTGATTTCAAGAGTACAAGATGTGTCCTGGGCATTGGGATTTTATAAAGCTCCTTGGGGGACACAGTAGGTTGAGAACCATTATTTTAAGTTGTTTGCATCTCACCCAGAAGAGAGAAGGGGGAAATGAATTTGTGATCACCTCTTACTTGGCAAGACTCCTTAATGGTAGTGTTTCTTAACCGTGGCCGAATATCAGAATCCACCAGGGAGCATTTAAAACATCCAATGCCAGGTCCCCACTGCGGGTGAAATTAACTCAAGATCCCTGAGAGTGATTATGAGAATTGGCATTTTTAAGCATTGAGTACGAGCTAGGCTCAATAGCTACACTAAGCTATGATTTTTACACTTTTGGTGTGCATAGGAATCATCTAGTGAGACTATTTAAATAAAGAAAAAAAATACACATATGGCTTTGCATCCTATCCCTTGAGGATAGGCCTGAGAATCTTATTTTCAAAAAACTGCACGGGTCATTTTGATGAAGATGGTCATTAACACCACTCTCATCCGTTGTTCTGATTGCTTTCTTGTCCTGACCAAGATGTGCTTTGCTCAACATAAATGTAACTCTGCCATCTGGTCTTTGGTGGTTCCTGGGGGGCATTTGGAAATAGCTAAGCTTGTCTTCTAATGATCATAATTGGAGACGCAATAGCTATTTAGTGAACAAAGACCAGGGATACCAAACAGCTAGTAACGCAACAAAAGAATTGTCCTTTCAAAAACATCAATGGGCCTCCCAGTGGGAGATACTGGAACATGCAATGGTTTGGATTGTGTGTGACCTGAAGTATCAAGGAATAGATGTTAGCACCAGGCAGGCATCAAGGTTAGTAGCCAGGACGTTTGAGGAAAGGTCTTGAAAATCAGGAAACCAAGATATGTAATAAAGCGTGTTTCCCAGCTATCTGTATTTCTCTTTTCTCCTTGTCTGTCCAAGAGGGCCAATGTAACTCCCCACTCTCTCCACACCCTCAGCCTGGCCTCAGTCTCGATGAGGGACTCAGAGATGATCCAACAGTCTTATCTTCATTTTTGGTAAAGTCACAACATGGGCATCCTGCCGCTGGCCCCCAGGCTGCCATTCCTAACCAGGTGATCATGGGTGAGTCACTTTATTAAAAAGCACCTAGAGTTTCCGTCTGTGACACTGGCAGGTTTAGCTGGGTCGTTTCTACAGCCACTTTTATTTCTGACATCCTGTGATTCTATTTCAGGTTAGGAATTCTTCGTTTCCGTATAGAACTGTCCCAAAATATTGTTCCTATTTATTCAGTTCATACCTGAAATACCTTTACTGGAATCAACCTTTCAGTCTCTAATGAAAGATTAGACTTAAACTAAATTGTGCTGAAAGAAGCCAATACATTAACTTGAATTCTTCTCAGACCTAATCACTATCACATGGGTCTCACCTGAGAGCAGCGTTGGATTCAGTGACATATATTCACTTGTTTTTTTTTCCACTAAGAAGCATAAATTATGTACTCTTTGTCCTAGATCAAGGTTTCTTTTGGCATTTTGGGGCCCAATTACTTTTTGTTGTGGGAGGTTAACCTGTGCATTTTAGCTCGTTTACCAGCATCCCTGGCCTCTACTCATTGGGTGTTAGTAGCACTTCTCACCCAGTTATGACAACCAAAAATACCTCTAGACATTGCCACATATCCCCTGGGGAGAAAAATAATTCCCGGTTGAGAAGCACTGTCTTAGATGTTGGGGAATGCAATGAATACGACCTACTCCTGCTCTGAAGTATCTTACAGTCCATAGATGAGGAGAGACCCACTGGAGAGAAAACAGTTAGTTAAAGCACCTCATGGGGGTGCCGTGATGGAGAGATGCAGGGTCTTTAGGGAGCAGGCAGGGCACTCTGCTAGGGAACAGTCTCCTGGGCTGAGCCTTCATGGATGAGTAGGAGATGGCCAGGTGAAGCAGATGGGGGCGAAGAGGGGGACATTGGAGCACAGGCAGCAGCAGAAGCAAAGCTACAAACAGCTTGGTGTGGATGAGCGCTCATCTGCAAGGCAGTGAGCAGGCAGAGGTGACACTAAAGAGGCAGGCAAGGCTTTGAAAACCTCTTCAGCTGTTCTTTTCTAGAAAACGGGGCGATGGGAGGACTGAGGCAGGGTGAAACATGGTGACATTGGCCCTGTAAATCGGTCTGCTGCAGTGCTGTGGGAAGACTGAATCCTAGCAGACAGGTTCGGGGCTGTTGGACTAGGTAATCCAAGCAAGAAGAGGTGAGGGCCTCGGACCAGGCAGGGGGTGAGGGGCTGCAGAGGAGGGGGAAGCAGGCGCTGAGGAGGCACCACCCTGGGAGCAGCGAAGGGGGCAGAAAGCAGCTAACAATAAGTAGAGGAAAATATTTCCTGAGATTCCTTAGTGCTGTGTTTAGAATTCCAGAAAGTTAGAACCATGAGGGAACTCGGTGATCCCCTAATGCGTCTTTTTTTATAGCTGAAGCTCTGAGAGGTAAGAGCGAACTGTAGAACCCAGGCATGCTAGTTCTCAGATGAGGCCTGTCCGGTGTCTAATGCGATGGTGCTTAGAATGGAAGAAAAACAGTCTTTCTTATGAAACAAGAAGACTTTGGCAGAAAGGACGCTACATTGTGGCTGGGTGGCTTTAGTTAAACCTTTTGCAATTACTCAGCCTATAGTTGGCTTTTTTGCTTCTTGATAATGCTTGCCATCAAGATTTTTAAAGACTGTGTATCATGTCTAGCTGAGAATGGCTTCAAAGTTGAGAGAGGGTGGGGTTTGAGGGAGCCAGAAGAGGAGCCCAAGCTCATGCCTAAAGAAAACAGCCTGAGAACACTGCAGCTTTGCCAAATACTCATGAGGCTATCACCAGATGGAGTTCCGTTTCCTAATGTATCTGCATTTGTTTAATATGGAAAGATGCACTGGGTTTCTCCGGTAGCCTCGAGTTCCCCCTGGCCGCAAACCTCCCAGGGTGGGTGTATCTCAGTTTAAGATGTATAGCCTTAGACAAAGTAGGAGTATAATTCTCTTTTCTTAAAATATCTTAAACAAAGATTCTCATAGAAGCAAAGTAGATGGAATTATTTTATGAGCTACTCCACGTTTCCTTCAGAACCGAAGATAGGCTGCAACATTCTTGCCTAGAACTTTTTAAAGAACCGACTTTAGTGGATTGTGAGATATGATTTCGCAAACCACAGCAGTCTTAACAAAATATCTGTGGCATGAAAGACTTGTGACCTATAGATGTAAAGATGTGAAGTGTGAAAAATGCACCCTTAGTTTTCGGTACCCTGAATGCCATGAGTGAAAACTCTGATGACTTAAATCCTATTTCATAGCAAAGTTTAATGCAGATAGCCAAAAGTTGTGTCTCCTAAAGTCATTGAGAAGAGATGGAATATCAAACTTCGGTGAGGCAAAGAGAGGAGGAGAAACATGCACAGGGGAGAGCATTACACGAAGCCATGTTTCATTAACATGTCCTCTATTCCTACTCCCAACTGCAAGGGGTCTTTTTCAACAGCATTTTCCTAAAATGAGGAGTCCCTTGGCATTTTCAGTATATGCAGCTGGATGTATAAATTGGTGGCTCATGGGGAAAGCTGGATATTAGGTCATTCATATTAAATCATTACATGAAATTTTCAGTAGAAATTCACCCAATTGTTATTTCTCTTGTTAGGTAGGCACAGATGAGAAATTGCCCTAAAATGTAACAGGTCATTCTTCATTTTGGTTTTTCAATTTATCAACTTTATCAGAGGTGGAGCATTTCAACCCACATTCCTATTTCCCATGTCCGTTACTCTAAGCACCCCCGGGACCACCTTAGCAGTCCCAGGATGAGCCCGAGAAGCCCTGTTGGCTATCTCATCAAATGTGTCTTCAGATAGTTTATTCTGGCACATGTAGTCTACTTTGACCCTCTGTGTGCCTTGATTTAAAACAATAGGAGAAGTATTCAATGCATGCTTTTGATTCTACCTCATCCTCTTCGTGTCCACAAGAGAATGTACTGGATTCCAAACCATAAACCAACAGGGAATCCTATTTACCTTACACCTCATGCCTAAGGTCAACTAAGTTTTAGTATAAATAGTTCAGAAGTGACAGCCTGTTCCGGGTTAGGTTTAGGGAATGGGGACCCTCTGCCCAGACAACATCCAAAACTAAGTAGAGCATTAAGAGCTATATCTTCTCCCTTAGTTAATTTCATTTTCTGTATCAATCTGAATGCTTGGGATTCAGCTGCCTGAATTGAGTTGCAAGACCACCTAACTCCGTGGAAGTCACAGCTAGAGTTTCTCTTTCACAGTGTCCTTTAGAGACAGACCATTTAGCAAAGCCTGGGGTGTTTTTTTCAATGAGTCACTTCTAAGAAAGGGCTAGTCTTCACAGCAAGTATTCCACTTGCTTCACTACCAATAAAGTGGGGTTGGAGTGAGCAGCATTTGGCAGGCTCATTTTCAGCCTCACTAAAATCCTTATTTGTTTGGCTTTCCTTCCAGAATAATTTTTCTAGTCTGCCCATCATCCTCTGAGAAAACTGACCAAAAGCAACCAAATATGGAATGACCCACAACCCCAATTCCCGTTCTCAGCCTCTGCTTTAGACATGAGACGCTTTGCAGAGTTTGGTCTGCTCTTCAAACAATGAGCCTCCATCTCACAATAGGCATGTTTGTCTTGGGGGCCTACTAACCCCTGCTGGAGTTAATAGAATATAAAGCATCACTGGATTTATTGCTTGCATTTGGCTTGGTCAATGCAATCATTCTCTGCCAAGGGAAATCTCAGCAGGGGACAGAAACTAGTAAAAGGCCCAAACAAACTTAAGTTTACTCCTTACTAAACCAGAAAGCAAACCTGCCATCTGAGTCCACATATCCCTTTCCAAGGAGTCTCGGAAGCAAGTTCTCTGGACTTTAAGTTGGCAGTTCCATATGCTTGGCAGAGGTTCCTGTAGCTTCCTTTGTGACTAAAAAGTTCTCTGAAACCTTGCAGAATTCGAAGTTACCCTCTGGATAACCTATACAATTGTCTCCAACTCTCAGTGTTTTAGGAGGAATTTATTATAATTAATTCCCTATTCCCTCTTTTTTACTTCCTGCAAAATTTCATGATGTGGCTGGCTCGGCTCCACTCACTAATATCTCCTTCATCTCAGACTCTTCAGCCTGAAGTTTTCTTTATCAGTTGTGAGTTCCTGGGGCCAGCTGCTGTTGCTGAAGTTTTTGTGTCAACTTTTCTCCCGCTCTTGAACTTTGCTTCACTTGGCTTTATGTTCTTAATACATTTTTATCTGAGATGGATTGAGAGAGCTGGGAGGGTAAAAACTGTTCTCCCAAAGCCGTGCCCACTCCTGTAAAAAGAGCTGAAAATGTCACCAATTCCCTGCGTTCCTTCGGCCTAAAAGCGACTTTGATCCCTGAATAATAAAAAACTGAGCAAAATATGTATGACTCCAAGGACACTGAATTAAGCAAATATTTACCTCCATTTGTCACTTTATTCTTGCCTACAATGACAAAAAATAATAATAATTCTCCAATGGGTTCTCTATTTAAACTCCTTCACACAGAAAATTTATTCAGAATTAAGGCAGGAGAGGGGAGGCCAAAGGGAAGGCCAGAGGCATTCATTCCCATGGTGAAACCCAAGAGAATTCATGAAGAAAATACTGTGTGCTTTTCTTCCTGATAAGGATCCTATAACAATGTGTCACATAAACCAAAAGATTCCACCGATCCTCTGTGCATCAAGCTTCTGCTCTTTCTTCGAGGTCCAGAAGTTTCCTTCCCCAGGAAATGGCAAAAGCATATGCATGTGGGCTATGGTCTACATAGAGGTGCCAGGCTTTTCCCCTTGGTCAGATACCTGACTTAAGCTCGAATCTCTGAGGAGCCAGCTTCCTGTGAACTCTTTAGTGTGTCTTTGGTGTTCATGGCTTCCTTCTGGTAGCAGTTCATGGAGCTTTTCTCATTAAAAACTCCACTGCTCTCTTGAGGGCATCACCACCCAGAAGCTGTGGGATATGGCATCGTTTTGTCCCTCTACTGTCACTCACAACATGTGTTCCCTTCTCCCACTGAGAGTCAGACTTGTAGTGGACCCATTCATCCTTGTAGCTCTAGTATCCACATAAAAGGGTGCATTGCCCTTAGTAGGTCCTCAGTAAGGGGCTTTAAATGCAACTCAATAAATGGCCACTTTTGGTCTCTGAACAGCCAATACAAACAGAAATAGACATAAGCATGATTTATTCTCATTCCATCATATTAATTTTAGTTTCCCCCTCAATTCCTTGCTAACATTCCCAAATGCCCAGGACACCCATATCTGTTCCTTTCGGATCTTGCCTAGGTTCTAGAGTTTTCTTCCCTTCCTCACTCCACAATACATCACCAGCCAGCCGCTTCCCACAGAGCTAATACGTTAATGGCTCATGATGGTTTAATTGTATTAAAGCAGGTGAATTTTATCTGATGCCTGCATATAAAGACAAAACTCATGGGAAAAGTTTAGTCACCACCAGGAGCCACTGAGAAAGTTACTTTTGACCAATGGTGCTCATCACCAATGATATTGGTATTATCTCTCAGAAGCTTGTTTCCTCAGTGTGTGCACAACTGGTTGACTCAATGCACTGATATTTGAAGACAAGTATTCCAAGAGCTCTATTTACACAGATCAAGCTTGCCCAAACAGTAGCTCCCATCAATAAAACCAGTCAAACCAGTAAGCCTAGGAAACTGACCAGATGTTCACAGCTGTAAGGCAAACTGCATAGTTGATGATGAGCCAGTCTGGATCAAAACAAGAACAGGAGTGCAGAACGTGTTACAGGCAGCAGAGAGGTTATCACTCCCTCTTCCTGGGAATGTTATCTTTACTCCACTTCAGGCATCACTCTTCTCAATCTTCTTTTTTCCCCTCTCCTTCCCTCAATGCTCTCACCCTGACAATCTGTATTAATTTGCTAGGACTTCTGTAACAAGTGACTACAATTCAGTGACTTAAATCAACCCAAAATTATTTTCTCATAGTTCTGGAAGCCAGAAGTCCTGCATCAAGGTAAAGGTGCTGGAAGGGCTGGGTCCTTTGGGAGGCTCTGAGAAAGAACCCGTTACATACCTTTCCCCTAGTGTCTGGTGGCTGCTGGCAATCCTTCGTGTTCCTTGGTTTGGGGCTACATAACTCTAATCTACACTTTTTGTGGGCTTAGGGGACGTGACTTGCATCTTTTCATTGTTGGAATGCACTCTCTTTAAAGGTTAACGTGAGTCTGGGCTGCGGGGACCATGACACCCTCCTCTGGGTCCCAGGTGCCTCCAGTAAGATGCTTGGGCTGCCCCCAATAGCTGAATGTTGGTTGATAAAATAAATGTTGATTGGCTCTGTCTAAGTGATGTCTAGGTGATGTGGGTTCAGCCGTATCACGTTCACACTTGACCAGGCAGATCCCTCTTGGTAACCAAAGCCAAAGCTTTGTGAGGCAATGGATACCATTAGCATTCAGGGGTGCTGGGCCAGCTTTCACTGCCTCTTGAGAGCCAATTGTGCACATCTCTTCTAAACTCTACACTCAGTGACATAATATTAATGGCTTGAAAGCAGCTATGGTGGCAGTATTTTCAACATGGAAAT
Organism: Rhinolophus sinicus; assembly: GCF_057876585.1. Taxonomy (NCBI): domain Eukaryota; kingdom Metazoa; phylum Chordata; class Mammalia; order Chiroptera; family Rhinolophidae; genus Rhinolophus; species Rhinolophus sinicus. The sequence continues at coordinate 165,013,426 of NC_142502.1, forward strand.
TGGCAAATTCTACATATCAGGGCTCCCCCCACCGGCATATCACTGTTATGTTGCTAAATACAATAGTCAGTTCTCAGTCCTCATCTTACCTGATCCTAGATATGATGACACAGTTGATCAGTCTCTCTTTTGGGGGGTGGGGCACTGTCTTCACTCAAATTCCAGAGAGCTGCTTCTCAATCTGCTTTGCTCATCTCTTAACATGTAGTGCCCGAGGATTTTTATCTTGGATCTCTTCTCTTCCCTTCCCAACCTACACTCATTTCTTGGTGGTCTCATTCAGTTTTGTGTCTCTAAATTCCATCTAGTTGCTGAGGACTTCAATATGTATTACCAGTTTGGACTTCTCTGAATTCCAGGCCTGCATACCCAGTTGCCTACGCTATATCTCTAGTTGAAAATCTAATAGACAGCTCAACTTACGATGTGTAGAATTGAAACCCTGATATTCCCTCCAAAACACGCTCTATCTATAGTTTGTTTCCATCTCAGTTAATGGCAGCTTCATCCTTGCAGCTGCTCAGGCTCAAAACACTAAAGTCATGGTTGACCTCACTATTTCTTTCAAAACCTCACATCAAATCCTCCAGGAAATCCTGCCGGCTCTGTCTTCAGAATATATCCAGAATCTGACCAGTTCTCATAACTGACAATAAGCACTCTCCAAGTCAAGATCTTTGCAACGTTCTTCTAATTATTCTCCTGTCTCCACCTTGTCTGCTTTTTCACTCCCTCCTAGTGAAAGCTCCAATCATTCCAATGGGCTACCAGGCCCCATTGAGCTCATCTTTCTTACCTTCTAACGACTCCAGGCACATGAGCCCCTCCTGGTTTCTACGACATGTCAGGTATGCTTTTCACCCTAGACGTGTGTCTGCTTTCTCTTTTCTTTCCCAGAATTTCAGTCTGCGTGATTATAATAACCATGTGATTAGCCTTCAAGTAAAGCAGCCTAAGTGCAGCTGTGACATTGCCCTTCATCGATCAACTCTTCTTCATAAACAATCCCACTGTACTGGTACAGGGACAAGAGTTTCTCAGGCAAAGACTTTCTGGGAAATTCCCAGAGCAGTGAGTCTAGCTGAGAAAAACTCCAGGCCAAAGCCACCTGGCACTGGTTCTAGGTCACTGTTAGGAGTTTGTGTCTGGGACAGAGTTCTGCACAGATCAGGGAGGTCTTGCTGGTCGTGCAGGACCTCTGAAAGGCTGAGGCAGGTCATGGCTTACCCAAAAGTAAGAGTCCAGTGGAGCCCAAGTCCTTTCCTGGCACCTCAGAGGGAACTACCTCTGCTGGCTCAGCTTAGACCTACACACCAGTCCATCAGGTCAACTCAGGAATTGACAGCTTAAGGGGTGGTCTTTGGGAGCAGGCAGTGATCAAAACCCTGGTCAGGCTTCTATCTCTGCAGCCTAATCCTCTTTAGGGAGGTAAGTGGGGAAATTTTACCTTTTTTGGGACATTTACCTCATGTGACACGTTACTATTAATGCTGGGCCAAAGACCTTCTAAAGTATGTATGTGCTGGGTCATTTTTTAGTGTTTTTCTTTTTCTCTTTTGTATAACTTTTAATCATGAGTTGGATGTAAAGCAAGATAGTTCATTCTGCAGTACCAAAGGTGGGCGAGAGAAGAGGTTGGAATCCAGCACACGACTGAAAATCACCATGGCTTCTGACTGCAGAGGGTCAGCTGGGGTTGGTTCTGAAGGGGACATCTGTCTGTTCTGCTTGTGCAGCAGACTGGAGTCCATGGGGTTCCCCTCACCTGACACTGGGAAAGGGTTTCTGAGGCAGCGGGAGCTGATCGTGGGCTGGGATACGGGACAAGGGAGGAAGCCAGACTCCTGAAAGGCAAGGCAGAAGAGTCTCTCGCCATCAGACTGAGGGTCAGGACAAGGTTCCCATCCTTAGGGGGATGGGGAGTAGTTAGGGTTAATGGGTCAGAACAAAAGAATAGGCACCAAGGCAGAGGCTAACATGGGTTAGGGGAACGTAAGAAAATAACTATTGGTGGATAGTTCATTTAACATGGATTTAACAGGAAATAACGGTATTTCTTTACCATCCAGAGTAAATTACCCCTAGTACAGGGAACGGATGAAGTAAGAATGTTTCTTTCGGTGTCTCCCATGTCTACTTTCAGAGACCCCTTTTCACTCCCCATTCAACTCTTATGGTACTTCCGTCTTCTTCCTCCCTCTCTCCCAATCTCCTCTCTTCTTCCTTCCCTTTCTTCTTCAAGTATTTATCGAGCACCCACCATGTGCCTAGGGTTTAAGAGGAAGTTTCTTCTCTCATGGATCTTATATTCTAGTCAGGTAAACCAGACTACAAACAAACATAACTATTAAACATATCAAGTGGTAAAAAAGTGCTCTGAAGGTAAACAAAATAGGATAAAGGCATATGCAGGGTGGCCAGGAAAGATCTGTCTGCCAAGATGACATTTGAGCAGAGCCCAGGATGACGTGAGGGAACAAACCATACAGACTTGTGGACCGAGACCAGGATGGGCGAAGACCATGAGCTAGGAGCATGTTTAGCTGTTTGAGAATCAGCAATGAGGACTGTGTGGGTGCAGCCTAGTCAGGAAGAGAAGGGAGTGGGAAGAGATGAAGTCAGAGGTAATTAAAGGCCATATCCTGTGGTAAGAGCTAGCAGTATCTCATTCAGCTTCAGAAATTTGTCTTCCCAGGGTAAAGCTTTTTAGTGGCTTCTCAAATACTGAAGAAGCAGCCAAAGTTAAACGAATGATTCTGGAGTGTCCTCTCAATGTCTGGGGGAGAAATGCTTCATACCCCAAAACTAATATCTGCCTTTCACAGCCTTACTTCCCTTCTCCTCTCTAAAAGTTATTTCCAGGCTGAAGATGTGGGGGTGGTAGGGGAAGGGGGCACTTCCTGCAGCAGGACAGAAAACATCAGTGTTCTCTGTGTTCTCTGGCAATGGGCCTCCTCCCACCTAACGGATGTTTCTGGGGGAGGGCCACAAGGCGTGTGGAAAGTAGAAGAAAGGGCACGTATGGCTTGGGCGCAGCTTCCCCTGCCCTCCTCATGATAGGTCTCATCTTCCAGTGGCTCAAAACCTCTCGAGTGTCAACAGGTTCTTTTTCTTAAAATAAGGTTAAGTCTCAGGATTCTGTGAACCTTGAAAAGAATGTGCTCACAGACTTTTGGTAAACTCATGGTTCCCTCTTGCCCTCTGGAACTTTCACCTTACATCTACGGAGTTGAATAGCCAAAAGCTTTTCAGCTAAATTTGAGTGTTGAAATGAATTATTGACCATTTTGTTTTTCTACTGAGAACTGGGGAACCAAGGGGCCAAATGGCATTTTAATAAATATGCATTTAACACATGGAAAGAGGGAAAGTTTCTAGTTCCAAACAGGCAAGTCATTGGCAGTATTTAGTAAAAAGAGGGATAGCATCCATGCTTTCTTTTTCTTCTTCTTCTTTTTTTTAAAGGACCAAATAAATACTTCACTGAAAGTTCTACTTTATTGAAGATTGAGGTCTTTGTGAAAGATAGGATCAATTGATCCCAGTGCTTTGCTTGAAAAGAAACTTCTCATGCTCGAAGTAAAGCATTGAAAAGCACGTGAAACCTGGGGTTTGTTATCTCCTTGCTGGCTTGCTGGCAGAACCATTTTCATGGCTTCTCATGGCTTACAGGTAGAAAGGACAAAGTGAGCCACCAGTCCCACCAGTAGACATTTTTTGTTGATGGTTTGTAGTTTATCTTCTTGGGACCAAAGTATCCGTTGTAATATTCCAGTTTAATTTTAAGGAAGAAACAAAGAATTTTTCTTAAAGCCTAATTTAAGGGATGGATTTACTTTTTTTCTGTGTTACTGTGATATTCTTACTATCTTACCATCCCTTCAGCATCCTCCTCTGCTTAGATCATTTGCTAGAAAGGTAGAGATAGCTGTAAGCATGATTATAAAAAGAGAACCATGAAAGAGCATTTTTAAATGCATTTGTTTACTTGTTCCATAAATATTTATTAAACACATACACTGTGCTGGAGATATAAGAGTGAGCAAAAGCAGACAATTTTTAATTTCACGGAGCTTAAAATTCAGCAGAGGTGTCATACATGAATGAAATAATCATGAAAACTAATGTAAAATTATAACGGTTATAGCACTGCAAATGAGAGATACATTGTGCCAATGTGAACATAGAAGAGTGATATTTGACTTGGTTTATTGGCCCAGGGAAAGCTTTCTTCAGAAAAGGACAATTGATTTCAGATCTGGAGGAGGAGAAAGAGTTAACCAGATGGTGAGTAGAGGAAAGAGATGGTCTTCATACAAATGGAAGACCATAGGCAAGGACCGGGGAGACAGGAGGAAAGTTAAAGCATTGATACAGGACCAGCAGAGTGGACACTGCAAAAGAAGAGATCAGTGAACTTGAAGACGCAGCAATAGAAAGCATCCAAACTGAAGCTCAGAGGGAAAAAGACTGAAAAAGTTAAAAGAACAGAGCCTCTATCATGTGTGAAACACTGTTAAGTGCCCAACTGTACATGTAATTAAAGCCCCAGAAAAAGAGGAGAGAGAGATTGAGATAAAACATCTTGAAGAAATAATAGTTAGATTTTTCACAAATCTGATTAAAATATCAACACAGAGATTCAAGAAGTTCATTGACCACTAAGCCAGGGGGGAACAAACAGCCAAAGTAAACCACATCTAGGAACATCATAACCAAATTGTTGACAAGTAAGACAAAAAGAAAATTTTAAAAGCAACCAGAGAATAAAAGGCACATTAAGCACGGAGCAGAGAAAAGAATAACTCCAGACTTCTCAACAGAAACAGTGCAAGCTGAAGACTGGTATAACATGTTTAAAGTGCTAACAGAAAAACTCTTAATGCAGAATTCTATGCCCAGGAATAATATCTTCTAAAAATGAAGGCAAAACAACAAGTTTTTCATACAAACAAAAACTAAGAGACTTTCTTGCCCATAGGTATGCAGAAATGCATATCTATGGGCAATAAACAAAAATGCTCTTAAAGCTGAAAAAACAAAACGGATGCTAAAAATAGAAACACATACTTACACAAAGGAATAAAGAGCACTGGAAATAAACATATCCGTGTTAATATAAGCCTTTTAGTTCTTGTTTCTTAACTTATAATTTACTGACTTCCATCCAGGTATGGAAAGCAATGGTGGCTGCTTGATTTGGAATCTCTCTATACAACTTAAAACAAAACGAAACAAAAACTTCAAATCCCCCTTAAAACCAAAAACCCCAAAAATAAGAAATAAAATCATAGTTGTTGAATTCAGGAAAAATAATAAAAAACAAAACCATATAAGAAATGAAAACTAAATTATAAGGCCCAAGGGAGAATACATTTAAATAGAAATGTAATCAAATACATTTTTAAAAGGCAGAAAAACAACCAAGACAGTAAAAATAAGATAAAGAAGTAAAAAGGGTCAGAGGAAAGTAATAAAAATGGAAGACAGATAAAGCATGCCCAATTGGAGTTCCTGAATGAGGCTATCAAAATGATGGATCAAACTAGTACCTAAAAATACAACCCAAGAAATTTTTCCAGAAATAAATCACAAACTATACAGTGAAGGGGCCACTTGGTAAAACTGACATGGAATGGTCATCTCAGAGATATATCCTAGTAAAACTGCTTGGCTTTATAAAGAAAAAGAAAAGAAAAATCTATAGGACCTTCTGATGAAAACATGAAATAGCTTGAAAGGAGGAAAGGATTAGACTGGCATTACATTTCTCAAAAACAACATATAACGCAAGACAATAATGGAGCAGCATTTTCAAGAAACTAAGAAAATACAAACCAAGAACTTTATTTCCAGCCAAGCTATTGTTCAAGTATCAAGGATGTAGAAAAACGATTTTGAATGGGCGAGAACTCAGGAATGCAGTGTACAGGTACCTTTCCTGATGAATCCATTCCACGCTCAAATGTTTCTGAGTGTCAGATCTATGGCAGCATTAAGAGCATATTCTGAAATCATTTCCCTTCCCAATAATCTCTGATTTCTTCTAGCTTCTTGCTGATATTATACTAAGAGCATATGAACATCCCCTATAGCAAATGCAGTACTTCTAAAAAAGTACAGCTAGCAACCCAGGCTCCCTTGAAAACCAAGAGAATGGAAGAGAAGAAGGCATTAAAAGGCAGGTCTTCAAATGAGGCTGGACAATTGCACAATTTGAAGGACCTCAGGGACGTCTCATGTTATGTTGGTGCTGGAACAAGACACCTGAACTCAGTGCTACAGTAAACTGAATTACTTTTAGCTCTGCTGCCTGAAATCTTGAAAGTCCCGGCCTTTGAGAACCTGTTGAAGTTTGTAGGTGAATTGGCATTCTTCACCCCTCTCTGATGACATCACCCTCCTTCTTCTGGGACTCCAGGTCCTCAGCTGGAGAGGACTCAGCGCAGACACTCATCTCTCAAATGCACTTTTGTGCATCCAGTGCTCTGCAGACTGAACTCCAAGGCCCCTGTGGAGATTTGTCTTGCTCTTCCAAACCCAGGCCACTTGTCCTGTCTTTGCCTCCGCCCAGCTCTGATAGAGGCCCCACCAAGTGTGCCACAAACCAGACAGGCCCCAGAGTTTGGCAAAGTGTCCCACACACACTGACTTTTGCGTCAGTGGCACCCGCCCACGCCCCCCTACTCCCAGCATTTGCAATGTCTTGGAGCTTACTAATGAATTAATATATCTTACATATTCCTGACCCTGGTGAATTCATGGGTTCAAGGAAGCTTATTTTGTCTATTTTTCCATTTGCGCTTCCACTGGGCGTTTTACCAGTACCCTGCTGTAGGCGATTACACTTACCGTCATCAGGAAGGCAGGCAGCCAGAGGAAGGATGGGTCAGTACATTCTTGTCCTTGGGTTCTGCACAAACAGTACTTTGAAAGTAAATAATGAACTTAAAAAATGAACTTAGACGGTAATTTCCAACCTCTTTCATGTCTCCTCGAATGCTGCAGAGGTTAGCTGTGTTTATTGCCTCTCCGGGCATCGTTCCTATACTACCTGCCTGTTTTCTGTTCGTTCAACCTGTTTGAAAAAGGAAATACATGGAGGGAGATGTCTGTGTGAGCTCCTAAGAACCCCAGCCTTAGTCTCAGGGTCTTCCCTGTAGCATAGTTTAAAAGATTCAATGAAAATTTGCTGAAAATGTTTTGAAATATGGAAGCATTAAGGACATTCTTTAAAAGGATCTATGCCAAACTGGCCTGCATACTGGCTATTTTGTTGCTTTTCTGAACTGAGTGGAAATGGGAGCCCCTGGGAGAGTGGTCCCAAACAGGGGGTGCTCCCCTAACCCACATCGCAGCGAGGGAGGTGGCCTGGGTGCTGACCCTGGGAGGAGCCTCTGGGATCCTGGAGATAAGTGGTCAGGAGAGTAGAGGTCACTGCTGGGCAGAGCCAGGTTCAGGCGGGTTGAAGACAAGATGCAGAAAAGCACAGCTGACTGTCGGCCATAATGTCATGCTCATACTCTGAAAACTGTCTGACGTAATTCCAGCTGGCAGGAAGAGGCTCCTATTGTTTCTCTTTAAGAAAGGATGTTAATACACATCTAGTTACACAAGAGACATGCTATTTGAAAGTTGCTGACTGGGTGTCACCTAGCACTCTTTCCCCCGTACTAGACCCAGCTGAGCATCCACAGTGAACACCCACCACTCACTGCTACTGCCAGCCCCACCCCAGAGCCAGGGGTCCATCCTGGCAGGGTATCCGTGGTTCCCACGCTGCCAGCCGGAAAACTTAGATTATGACTTGTTGTTGTGCCAGTCTGAAGGGTGAGGACCCAGGAGGGCCCTGGAGGTTCCCATCATCTGGCTTTGACTCCAATAGCCCTTCTTTCCTGCAACCAGCATGTATGCGGTGGGTACCCAAGACCTTGCTGTGTACCAAGTGACATGTCTTTTTGGGAGGCACATGATAGCAGCTGTGTGAGGCTTGCCTTCCTTTATTTTCTGGACCAATTTTCAAGCATAGAACTCTAGTTCATAAAGGGCTTGAGTCTGGCAGGGGCTGGCAACCTACAGCCTATGGATTGCAGGTCCAATCTGACCAGGCCATTCATATACGTATATACTCGTATATTGTTTCATGACTTCCTGCAAGTGTCAGCGTTGAGTAACAGAGACTGAAAGGCCGACAAAGGAAAAAATATTTAGTATCTCTGCTTCAGAGTCAGACCAGGTCTTCTGGGGACAAGAGGTTGTCCTTGCTCTTGGCCAGTGACCCTGGGAGAGGGGGGATAGAGAGTCCGTTTCTCTAGTTCATTCTGATGAGCAAAACCAGGGTGGTCCTACAAGGCCGTGGTGATCCTTTAATTTGGGGGGCATAAGTGTCTCTATCTTAACCCAGTCATTCCATGGAACTGGAATAGAAGTTCCTCACAGCAGGGGATCTTGACTACTTGGGGGCCACTATAAAATACAAATAAAAAGAACAAGCAATTCATGTTTGTGTTTCATGTAAAATGAATTCAGTTACCAGTACTGTTAAGCTGGTTACCAGTCACTTGGACGTGGATATGGTTGTGATCCCATTTGTGATCACATTCCGTGAAACAGGCCTGTTCCTTCCATCAGAGGTAACCCAAATGACAAAACTGCAATCTTTCCACCTACAGTGGCTCAGGAGATAGCAAATAACCTTAAACCCAGTTAAGCTTCTTTGTGTTTACCATGCCTGAACCTTGAGGCAAAAATCTAAATCCAAGTCATCACAGGCAATTACCATTATCATATCACATTTTTCCAAAAGTCATGTGTTAGAAGAGGGTGATTAATATCTCAAAACTCATCAGCCAGTTCCGGTGTTAACAACAGTGGTCTGGGTCAATGCTTAAAACTGGCGTGGGAAGATGTTTTCAAACCCAACTCTGCCTTTGTGGTGATTTATGTAACAACCTCCATATGGCGAATCACTACAAATGTATGCTTTTCTTCTTATGCTGATGAAGCATTTTATACTCTGGAGGAATATTCTGGAGTAAGGTGGTTGGTTAAAGATGGGAGAAGTGGAGAAGAGAGACATTTTAACAAAATTTTTATATTTAGTTGGTCTTACCATATAGCCTTCAGATTTTTTTTCCCAAAGAGCATTTTAGCAATGAACATATTTTAGCATGTTAAAAAGTGGTATGTTGATTAGATTATCTGTAAGTTATAAATCATGCTAATATAACAACATTATTTTGGAGTTTAGTGGGATCTCAAAAGATCCTCTATCACCAGGCAGATAGTTCCCTCTTTTACAGATAAGGAAATAGAGCATCACAGGGGCTGTGTAAAAATTAAAGTCCCACCATGTCCTCTCATTTCATTTGCCACCAAATCCTTAGTCTGGTTGCAGAAAACGGAAAAGACTTTTCTTAGGAGTCCACTTCTTTAGACTATTTTGACTCTATGAAGAGAATTCCGGAAGCAACTCTTAGATTCAACTTTTTATGCTTATTTCCATCACCACACTCCACTAGCCATGAGACAAGAGCAATGTATAGTAGGAAGAAAAGCCAGAAATGGATTACAACAACCTTTCTATACCGTCTTGCCCTCACCCCCATTGGTGGCCTGCACGGTGGAGATGGCCACACTAAACAGTACCAGTCTCCAGAGGTGCCTGTGGTGAGGGCTGTGGAATTACTCATTCTTTTCCATCTGTACCCAGGTTTTTCCTTCTCCTTGCCTTCCACGAGAATGCAATTGTGGATCAGAGTCTCCCCTAGTGAACAAGACCACAGTCCATCCAGAAAAGGTATAAATCCTACCATAGGTGAAAACAAAATCCCATTACAGATATTACGGGCAAACTTGAAGGGGAACAGAAGTCACACAGCAATATGGGTACGTGAACTGGACTAGCTACACCAGACATTTCCTCCCTGCCACATTCTCTTAAGAACCTTATCTTGCCCCCTGTTTCTGAGGGGCAATAACATGACCAATAACCCTGGCTATCAGAAGCTAGACCAGGAGTGGACATCTTTGAGCCAATCAGATCTTTTTATGTAGAAGTTGGAGTTTGGATACTGAGAGCCTAAGGCTGTTAATTGTCTGTAGGTGCTGGACTCATAAGATCCTGTGGGAGGATCCTGTGAGGCAGGCAGCCATCTTAAGTCATATGCAAATAAAGGAAGCTAGATTAGAGGGAGAAGATGGAACAGAGGCTCAGAGACAAAGAAAATTGAGAGAAAGAGAGAACTCAGGCCCTTTAGTGCCACCGAAGTCATTCTCAAAATTGGGTTTCATAATATTCTCTTATAAATGTACAAGCAATCCCATGTACTTTAGTTAGTCTGAGTGGATTTCTGGTTGTAGCAAATGAATAACCCCCCCCCACGCTAAGATGAAATGGCTGGGGTAGAGGTGAGAGGGGGAGAGTGAAAGAAGGAGTCAGGAGGAAAGATAACTCTGGGCACTTTTCTGGGGAGAATAAATCTGAGAGTCCAAGTACATGCACAATATCCACACATTCATATTTTATGAGACAGCCCTATTCCCCATATGTCAGCTTGCCCAAATATCTGTTTAGAGAAATATGATGTATCTGTTTAAATATATAATCTTAGGATTGGGAAGGCCTTCCTAAGTAAGACACAAATCTGGAAACCGTAAAGAAAAGATTGACAGATTAGACTACCCATCTTAAAATTTTAAATAACCTTTGAAAAAGGACATAATAAAATAAAATTAAAAGTGAGGATCTACGTGACGGCTGAGAATCTCCTGCACAGTTCCAGACTCCCTCTGGCTGAAGATCAGACACTCCCTCAAGGCTGCTAGATGGGGTCCAACCATGGCTTTGTGGCTGCCATGACTACTGAGAGTGTCGCAACTGTTGGCAGCAAGACTATGACCTCTCACTGTCCCCAAATGAGGAAATGAAAGGGAAGAAAGAGGAAATAGGATGGAATGAAAAATGGTTAAGAACAGCAGAGAGGGAGCAAGAAATATTGAGAAGGATGAAAGAAATGAGCTGTTTATCTCTCTTCTGCTTCTGGGCCCTCTTCTTTGTGAGTCCCCGGGCATGCATTATTTCACTGAGCTGTTGTTATCTCAATCCTGGGCTGACTACCGAAAGGGAGTTGTGAGAACTAACATTCACTGAGTGGTTCTGGTGGTGGCTTAGGACTGCAGCTCATTCCATCTGACCCCAAGCCCACGAATGGATTAAAAAAATCCATTGATTATCCAAAAGACTTCAGAATAAATCTTTAGGTCGAATATTTCCTTCCCATTCTTATGATTTCCTCTTCGCCTAAACTAAATCCCCTTTAGTTTTACCACCCACCAGAATGGAGAATTGAAATTAGGTTCTTTTACTTAATAGCTTGCCAAGCTATAAACAACTCTCTTAAACAAAGCCACATCTCATCTAGGGAGAGGGCAATAAAAATAATGATCTATGTGGTCAAGAGTCCACTGAGACATTTTTATAGCATCACAGATGGTTTTCCAAATTGCAGAACAGCTTTATTTCTTTCTGTATATCAATTTCTCAGTCCATAATTTGAAAATAGTACCAGCTGTCCGCTGCTTATTTCTCAGGTGAATTGGTTAGATCATGAAGGTCTCTATATAAAAGCACCCTGAATCTTAGAGAGAAGGTGGAAAAAATCATATGGGGCCTCGAATAATGAGAAGGGTAGGCCTATTGCAATGTTTGAGGGGAAATGATTTGGCCCAGAGAACACTTGACTCTATGCAGTGTGAGCTGCTTAAGAGGACTCAAGTCTAACCAGTGCAGAGCAGGGGTGTCAAAACTGCGGCCAGCGGGCCAACTGCCGTCCGCAATCCATTGTTAATTGGCCCGCAGCAAATTCCAAAAATATATTTCGTTTACTTAAATAAACCAGGTGAGGCAATGCGTACTTCACTTCGAGTGAGTGGCCCGGCTGTTTGTGTATTTTACCGCATATGGCCCTTGGACAAATGCACTTAATGCCACTGAACTGTACACTTAAACGGTTAAGATGATAAATTCCAGGTTGTATGTATTTTACCACAATAAGAAAAATTTTGAAAAAAATATTGGATTAGTGGTTCTTCCACAGATAGCATTCAATGTTTTCCTTTGTTTTTATTTTTTCTTACAAAACAGTGTGGTCTAAGTTGAGGCCAAACAAATAGAATTAGCTTATGGTTTTACAATTTGCATGGCTAAGTGAATATACTTTTGATACTTTTATCATGTTTCTGATTGTTACCAAAAAATCCTTTTCTTTCTTTTTTTTTTTTTTTTTTTTTTGTCTTCTCGGATTCAAGACATTATAGCAGAAAAAATAGCTGTTAAATTGATATGGGGCAGAGGCCACGGAATGTATTCTCTAAAATCCACCTCCTTCACACTCGTACATTATATTTATATTAACCCATATCCTTGAACTTGGGACCAATCACAAGATCCCCACATCTCAGGGTTCCCAGAAAAAAGTACATACTAATTAAATATATATTAAACATTGGCTGTGGGTGTGTACTGGACTAAGTGCTTTCTATGCAATATCTCATTCAATCCTCAATACTTTGAGGTAAGGACTATCATTAGCCTCATTTTACAGATGTAGACATTGAGCCTTAGAAAAGTAATTGCCATAGGTCACACATCTAAGGTGTTTCCCCAAAAATAAGACCAGGTCTTATATTAATTTTTGCTCCAAAAGACACATTAGGACTTATGTTCAGGGGTGTCATCCTGAAAAATCATGCTAGGGCTTATTTTCCGGTTAGGTCATATTTTCGGGGAAACATGGTAGGAAATGATAGAGTCAGCATTTGAACCGCGGGCATCTGGATCCAGAGTTCATGTTTTAGCAGCTTGTTGAGGCTTTAATGCAACCGAATGTGGCAGCTGTAGGCCTGCGTGGACTAGCCTTGAACTCTGAGTTGCTCTTCCATTCCCCAGCAGCTGACAAGGTCACGCGAAGCTGCTCACAGCTGCTGCCCAACTACCAGGTGCCGCATCTGCTCTGCGTCTGAAGCTGGTAAGAAAATCAATGGCACATGAAAGAGATGAAGACAGATTATATCAGATGGAATGTGCATGTCCAGAATATATCTATGTATTTAAAAACATACAATGCCGAATTTTTAAACAAACTCCACATGCACAGAAAATGCACATGCATGTTTCTAAGTGGGAACCTGTTAGCTAATTCATTCCTTCTTGATAAAAAACAGTTAGAATTTGTTTGAAATGCCTTTTCTCATAAAATAGAAATGAGCAGTAAGCTTTTCATTCACCATTTACTGTTTCTTCTCTTGTTTTTTAAATTCTCATTCATCCCTTCTCTTTCTTGCCTCTTCTCTCACTCTATAAGAATTTACGCCACTCATTTAAGTGTCAAGTCAAATGTTCTTCCTACTGGATAGAGATCAGTTCCTCCCCTCTATGGCTGGCTGGACCTGTTACCTTTGGGCAACAATTTTGCAAGAGACGTTGGAGAAAAGAGGGATGGCATTTCCCCTTAGAAATCTAGCCTGTGTGACATTTATCATCTCGTGATGGTTTTATAAAAGCCTGCAGCTCAACTTATTGAGTGTCCACTAGGTGCCAGGCATGGTGAACTTGTTTTCCCCCCCGGTGACTTGTATGTGGCAAATTCAGGATTCGATGCTCTTAACTACTATACTATCCTGTCCTTTTCTAGCCAAGGTCAGGCTCAATATATTCCTTTGAGGTAACTTTCCTTAGCAGGGTAGATAGTCACAGTAAAGCCATCTGCTAGAGCTAGTTCTTGAAGGTGGCACCAGACTGTGTCTGAGCTTTCTGTTCCTTGGGCAAAGAGGAATGAGGGTGATGTGAAAGGTTTCATTTGTACAGTCTGGGGGAGACAGAAATCCCTAAGATTTAGGGAGAAGAATGTGGTCAAGTGTGTGGTATCTGATCATAGTATTTTAGAACTGAGCTGGACTTTAAAGCTGATTTCCTCGAACTACTTCATTTGCAGTTGAGGACATCGAAGATCTGAGAGGTTAAGTGAATTGTCTAAGGCCACATAGCCAGTTAGTTAGATGCAGTGCCAGGAGCTAATTTTTTTTTTTTTTTTTTGATTCAGAATAAATGCTTTTTCTACCCCACCTTCACTCTGCTTAGGCTTTATTTGTTATTAAGAAGCCTCAAAGTTCAGAAAATTAAATTGCTTTTAACAACATGATTTTATATTATACAGTTTTTGCTGAAAGTAATTATAATAATAATGCAAGCAGATCTCCCAAATCCAAGGGTTTCAAAATGTTTCCGTCTTTTGCTAAATTAATAGATAGAATTCCAAGGTCACATTTATACCACATGAAATTTCCAAAGAGCCGGGCAATTTCCTATAAAAACTCAGTTGTGTACTAATTGCCAAGTTGGAAAACTCAGGTTTTCCTGGCAACTCCCACTTTCCTTGTGCTCTAGAGAATGTAAACTCCTCAGCAAACAGCCTCTCCTGACTTATCTCCTTCCCAAAGGCCTTTTCTGATGTTCCTGCCTCCCTCGTTTACCTTTCTCAAGAGCCTGCAATCTCGCTTCAAACCCTCATCAGTTTAACAAACTTAGGTGGTAAATTCCTGGGATGACGCGTTCATATTTCTCTCACACATTAGTCTAAGATGGAATAATTGACTAGAACTCAGGCAAGCTCATTTTTGGTCCTGGTTCAAAATTAATGAATCCTTTGAATTCCTTGGTCCTTAGTTTCTTCATGGATAAAATATGAACAGTAACCCCTCCTACTTACTTTTCAGGGTTGTACTTAAGTTTTTGAAAGTTAGAGATTCCCAGAATCCAGGGGACAAACTCGGCCTGCTGAGTCTAGCCCGTTATGTCAGATTTGAGAAAGCAAGAAAGCCAGGGGTTCTGTGACCTCCTCCCTGCCATCTGCTCAAGGTCACCGAGGATTTGGTTAATGGCAAAATCAGGACCAAGCTTCAGTCCTTCCAGATGTCCTTTCACTACTCAGTGCTGCCTGTGATGATAAATAGAAAAGCATGCTTATAATTATAAATCGTGAAACTGGCAACATGTAATTATTTAGGTATAAATTAATAGACTGTGTATAGAGTCAGCACTAATCAAAAATATTTTTAATACCTTCACAGGACTGTGGGTTGTCAGGAATTTCTAAAGGCGGCAAAAACATCATGTCTAAAGACAAATCCTTCCCCTTCCCATAAATATAAGGAAAGCAGAAAGTTTAACCAGATATTTAAGCTCAGCCTCCTCCAGTAGCCTTCTGTTGTTACTTTTTTAAAAAGCGGTTATTATTGATATATAATTCACATACCGTAAAACTCCCCATTTTAAGGTTTACACTTCAGTGGTTTTTAGTTTACTCACAAGACTGTGTGACAATCACCACTATCTAATCAGCACATTTTCTGCATTTTGTTGCTTTTCATATGTCAGTCTGGTCAGGTTGCATGTAGCTTCACTGACGTGGTGTTGGTTCGGGCATATAACATCCAGCCCTGTGAGGTGTTCATCTAAGCTGAGGAGATCAAGCCCACTCTCTGTTTGGAGAACTTGATGTCTACTAAAGGTCTGACTCATTGGAGCTGGGACAGGATTAGGAAGGAGATAGGTTCAAAGCCTCCAAATAAGTCTGAGCAATGAGACTGAGAACTTGAAAAGCAAAACTCGGCCATCAAAGATGATTGGCAGGGCTAAAATAGGAGAAAATTTCCCAGGCCCAGAGTGAGTAGACTGGAAGTGGGAGTGTGGAGACTCAGGGTGCTGGAGGTTCTGGTGGTTCATGCCTCAGGCTTCTATGCATGCTGAATCATCCTCTGCCTAATCTAAGCCTTCTGGGATCCCTGAGCACCCACCGCTGAGATGCCTCACTTCCCCTATCATGGCCCTTCTGGCCCCATGTGTAATGTGATTACCGGCCCACTTGTGTGCATTCCTGAATAGGCCATAAGCTTCAAAAGGGAAGAACTCCTGCCTTTGTTTTTGTCACCTACCCACCCTGCTCTCAGCATCTGGTATCATGCACAAAGATTTCTTGAACAAATTATTAATTTGTCCACTACCCAAATTCTCTTTCTGTAGCCCTCTAATACTCAAATTAAAATCGAGCACCAGGAATGTCTCCAAGCATCCCATAGTTTTTCAAGATGGATATATATAGCAATAATGATCCTGGATCAAAGCTGCCTTCCTGCAGATTTTAACTAAGTAGCCCTAGCTCTGGTCCAGAAAACAGGAGAGAATAAATCTCTGCCCTCTTCTCTATGAAAACCTTGTAAGTATTTGAAATGAGCCTTGTTATGTCCTCTATATCTTTTATTTTCCAGGTTAAACCTGTGTTATTACTTCAACAAGGAGGCATAAAATATGGATTCATTTACTCATTCATTCAACAAATATTTCTGAGCATGTTCTATGCATCTGGCACTGTGCCAGGGGTTCAAGAGAGGGCATGACACGGACCCTCTCCTAAAGGAGTCTAAAGTCTGTGATATACTCTCTGGGGTTTCTCTAATCAGTAAATATCCCTTTGCAAATGTGGTTTCCAGAACTTGACACTATATTCCCAAGTGGTCTGACCAGTGCAGAGTTCAGAAGAACTATTACTTCATGATACGGACCCTGTTCTTCTAAGAACTATCAATTGTTCATATGCATTTTATCCTTAGGAAGTGCTCAGGGTATTAATGTGGGGTGCGTGTGTGTGTGTGTGTGTGTGTGTGTGAGAGAGAGAGAGAGAGAGAGAGAGAGAGAGAGAGAGAGAGAGAGAGAGAGAGAGGAGACTTTTTATTACAATTTTTGTAAGGCTGTCTGCTTTTCGTGATTAAAACAAAATATGTGGTAGTATTTCTGGTGATAAAAGTTCAAGTCAAACACATCCCTATCCTGCCAAACAAACAAACCCCTAGGAATAAGCAGATTGCAATCTTCATATCAGACTGAACTCATAAGGGTGAACAGATTTTTTTTAAAAGAGAAGGACATTTCACACTGTCACTAATGGTCCTTTATGATGTTTCTGAAAATAATTGGAAGTGAAGCATGGACATCTGGCATGTGCATAAAGCTGTTTCTAATTATGAGGGGCTGTCTGTCTTTAAAGCAGAGCAAACAGCGGGGTTCTCTTGGATGTGCTCTTCTTGAATGATACTTGCTCAGGACCTGGCAGCCTCCAACATTCACCTATTTGAAGAATGTGGAGTGGGTGGGCCACTTCATTTTCGCATCTGTCCTGAATAATTTTGGTCCTTCCATTCCTTCAGGCTTTGGGCTTTTTTTCTTTTGGATTTTGCTTTGAGGCTGAAAATGTGAATTTTTTGGTTATGCTGCTTCCTGGGTACTTTCCGTATATTCAGGAGGCGGAATGATCAGGGGCCAAAAGGTCAACAGATGAGAAAGTGCTTCTCGTCGGTGACAACTGGGATAAATGAGGGAGAACTTCGCAAGACTTGGGTGATCAGGAGACCCAGGCATGATTCCAGAAAAAGCAGAGCGTGTGAGAGTCATTCTGTCCTTTATCCTAATACAATTTGCAGCAGGCGTTGTACTGAGTATTTATACATTGGTAATTTCACTGATTAATTTTTTTCAAATCATTTTTCTTGGCCTCACATCTCTTCACTTACCCAACATGTATTAGGCGCCGAATACGTGCCAGGAACTTGAAACTTCAGAAATCACTGCTATCATAAGTGTTGTCTTAAGAAGCATCTGTAGTAGTTTGTTGTCTCCATGATCCCAAACTCATACTGGGCCTCGCTCATCATCCATGTATACAGTGACCACTCTTTGAAAGCAGTTGAGAGTAGAAATTTTAGAATCCCTCCAAGCGAGGTCGATGTTTCTTATCCTAAGATTTCATCAGGCTTGAAGAGGCTATTGCAAGGGCCACTGTCAGGGCTGTTGCCATCACCCCTGACTCTATTTCCAGAAATCCCTTGTGGAACCCCCTGGCAGCTGTGTCTGAAAATCGATGTTCTAGTGAAAAGAAAATTACTTAATTAAAACATATTTTTTACAAATAACAAACATTTTTTTCTCTCTGATTATAATGTTCTCACCAGAAATCCTTTGTTATATATTCTCACCAAAGAAATGTGGGAAATAGAGATAAGCACAAAGCAGGAAATTAAAATCATCTATTACTCCACTATTCAAAGATAAGCACCGATAAAATGTTGGTGTATATATCTCTTCATCTATCTAGATCTGTTTTTCCTTCACCCCAGTTGTATAGTCTAGCCTGCTTTTATGTAACAATATATTGTGCACATTTTTCCAGGCCACTGCCTTTTCTTCTACAGTATAATTGTAATAGTTGCATGGTATTTCATTGCGTGGTACTATCATTGATTTAATTAACTGTGTACTTTTGGGCTCTTAACTGTGTACTTTAAAGTTTCCACTTTAAAGCATACACACACACACACACACACACACACACACACACACACTAGGGTAAACATTCTTGTCTATTCTTATATTCCCATTCATTATTTTCTTATAATAATCCCCAGAAATAGACTTTCTGGGACAAAGGATAAGCCAAAAATGTAAAACTTTTGGAATATACATAGACAAGCCCTGGATTCTGAGTAGTAAATTCTTTGTTCTGAGCTCTAACCCAACTGTGTGACCTTGAGCTTAATTACCCCATCTGTAAAATGGAGAACATGGTCACATACCCCATTGGATTTCAAAAGAGGATTTTGAAAAGAATGCGGTAAGACTTTTGAAATACAGTATGTGGTAGGCACACTGATGCTTATCTGTTTAGCAGCCATTCATCATTTCAACAAATCTTGATTTTGTTTTCAAATATTCACCCCTTCCCCATTGTAGTCCTAGTCCCTTTAGGGTAAGCCTAAATTGTCTAAAGTAATCTCATCACCCCTGTCAGCCATAGGATTAGGAATAGGTGTATGAACCAGTTCTGTTTCGTGATTCAAAGGGAAGTTTGCTGAGGTTTCTGGAAAATTTCCCATCCTTAAGAGAGAGCCACAGGAAGAGAGAGTCTTTCTCCCTGGACATTGTCATGTACCAATGCCAAGCTTGGCCATATTGCTGCAATAGCCATAGTACCCCCAGCCTGAGAATGAAGCTGAACGCAGAGCTGTGTATCACGGGGAAATGGGACTGGAGCCGCTGGAAGCCTACCCCATCTCTAAACTTCCGGTTATGAGCCCCAATTCTGGTGGTGCATGCTCTTGGAATCAGTCAACTTGAATTATAACTCCCATTCTGATCGTCGGCCTTTTCATTTTCTTTCTTAATGATAAGAAATGCTTTTTAAGTCTCGTAGAGATTTCTTTCTAGCTTCTGGTAACCTCTCTTTCCCAATTTTGAAAAAAAAATTATGCCTGAAGGGAATATTTGGGTGAAGAGGATGCTGCATATGCCAACAACTCGGAAAGGACTCATTTAAATCTGCTGAGCTGCAATGGCACCACCCTGGACGTCCAGGTTGGTCGGAGTCAGATTTTTGCGATGGAAAGAACCTTGGTACTTAACAAGGAAACAGGTTCAGAAAGATTTATCATGACTTGCTACAAAGTCCATGACAGCTGATGTTCACCACACAGCAGCTGCAGAAGACTTACCTGGAGTGACCGTTTGACTCCTGCCATGTTTCAGTGGGGAACTCACGCCAAAACATATCATAATTGGCTCTTCCTACTCTTTGTTTTTTGTTAAATCATAATGTCCCATTTGTAGTAAGAACCTAAAGAGCAAAACTTTTTCCCACCACCTTGGAAATCCAGTCTTTTTTTAGCCCCTGTAGTGATTTTTCTCTAGAAGTCCGGGCAGAGGTTTCACAAATAATCTCGATTACTTCGTGCAGACCCACGTTGCCTCTGCTCTTGGTCTTCACCAC
Organism: Rhinolophus sinicus; assembly: GCF_057876585.1. NCBI lineage: Eukaryota > Metazoa > Chordata > Mammalia > Chiroptera > Rhinolophidae > Rhinolophus > Rhinolophus sinicus. The sequence continues at coordinate 165,033,300 of NC_142502.1, forward strand.
CTGCTGCCCTTCTGGTACTTTGGCTATTATTTCTCTGTACCACTGGGTCACAATCACTGCTTGTGCCAAACTCGCCCACACGTCATTTTCATTCAGCCGATGGGTCATTGTCTATGCTCTTTCTGACTGTCCCTGGATTGCCAGCTTCTCTGCTCTTCTTCCTTTCCAGCCAATTGGACAACTCTTGTTTTTCATGGGTGCTGATTTTGAGTAGGTTCCCTCAGCAGAGTTGGGCAGTTCTTTGCTCTCTTACTCAGCCTGCTCCTCTCTAGTCAACATGTGCACTCCGGGAATAGGTTTTCAAGGGCTGGTCCTAATTTAGCATCACACTACTTGTGGGAACAAATTTTCCTTCAGCATCCAGCTTTGCTAGGCTGCTTCTTCACATGTGGTGTTTCTCAGAAACCTCACTTACAAATTATGGGGTGGGACTAGAGCAGGAATCCTCACTCTATGAACTTTGGGGTGGGTATTCGTTGGGCATCCACAAGCCCTTAAAAATAGTGTTCAAAGTTTTGTGTAAAAATAGCTTTGCATAAGACAAAAACCTCTAATCCTTATCAGAGTGTCCAAGGGGTCTGTGACCCTAAAGTGGTTGAGACCCACCAATCTCCAGGCGGTTGCAAAACCAGCTAGTCTCTAAAGCTGTTTAAGTTGTAATATTTTGTGGCCTTGTGATTCCATAATACAGTCTTTAGCAAATTTACCAAACACAAAATTATTGAGTCACTCTCCCAAACTTCTGGATTACATTCATAAGTGGGTATGAGAATTTATGCAAGCATTTTTAGCCTTATTTGCACTGGAGATGTTACATTGTTTGAAGATAGTAAGAAAGGATTAGGAGTTGAAGCTTTTATTAGCAAGAAATAAGATATTACTGTATCCTATAAAAAGACTATTCTAATCTCAAGTGATATAAATATTGGGAGATGTTTCTTTTGGTAGCAGCAAGATCTTGGAAACTTTATTGATTAGAAGAATGCTAGGACATGGATGGTGCTTAGCACTGCCTCCCTTTCCAAGTGCTCTTTCCTATCAACTTTCCAAGTGCTCTTTCCTATCAAGGAGTGGGAGACCGGCCAGAGGTTAGCTTCCTCCTTCTCCGCTGCGTAGCCTGTAGTTCCGCAGTTGACCCCTAGGCGGTGTTCTCGTGTTTGTAAGGGACATGGAAACCACTTATATGAGAGCCCACCGTGACTGATGGCTGAAACTGCCCATCAAATGGTGAGAAGTGAAATACAGGTGACGTTTAACAATAATTGGAACACAGAATTGGAAAAATGACACAAAGTCTTCCTATATTGCTTATAGTAAAAGATGGAAACTTTTAGCCTTAGTCTGGTCAGTGAAAATATGATTTAAATGTAATGGTTAGAGGAAACTACCAATTAAAAAAAATAATTGTGGTAAAATAACACATAACATAATTTGCCATCTTAACCATTTTTAAGTGTACAATTCAGTAGTTTTAAGTATATTCCATTGCTGTACAGCCAATCTCCAGGATTCTTCATTTTGCAAAACCAAAACTCTATACCCATTAAACAGCTCCCCATTCTCCCTTTCCTCCAACCCCTGGCAACCACACTTCTATCTCCTGTCTATAAATTTAATTACTCTAGGTACCTCATATAAATAGAATCATACAGCATTTGTCCTTTGCTACTTGCTTCTTTCACTGGCATAATATCTTCCAGTGGAAGCTGTTAATTTTTATATAAAAATTATTTTTCTAATTTGTAAAGAGAAATTGGTAATTTAAAAACTATGACTGGACTATTAACTCATGCAGACAGTTTCACAGGCAGATGTTCTTATTCAAATCACTAAAAGTCAAAACATCACCTGCAACACTCACCAGGAAGTCTTCTAAGGCTCTACTAAACATGGATACTCACAAGACTTCCATGCCGCATCGGGCACCGTTGGACCCCAAAGGAAGCATAGGCCAGGATGCAAAGTATGCCAGCAGGGGCATACTCCGTTCCTCTTCTGCACGACCTTGCAGCAGACCACAAAGTCATCCATACCAAGGTCAGGAATTATTTTCTTTGGCTCCCACGTGGTGAGTCGGGTGTGAAAAAGAAATGACTTACATCAAGATGGTGTGGAGGTCACCCTGGGTTGAAAACCCCATTCTCCACATGGCTCACATCTTTTGAAGAAACTCCAGGGGCATAGCTTCTGTGGTCCCTACAGGGCCATGCCAGATATGAGTTACTGCACTAAGGGAAACCCAAAGGTAGGGCTACCAACCTGTATTTACAGTCGTCCAGTCCAGCTAGAGTTTACCAATCACTACTATTTTTTTACTTTCTTTTATCAGGTTTCTAGGAAAACAGAGCTAGAAAGTTAATCAAAAGTCAAATGTTTCTGCCCAAGGAGAAAGTGTCTTGTTAATACTTTACTTGCAGTCCTTCGAATATAATTTCTGAAAAAGCATCTGGTTAAAGAGAAAGAAATCAGAATGACAAACTGATGTGAAGAACTAAACCACACAATGAAATTTGTTGTCTTTTATTGGTTATAGTTCTGTTCTCCAACTACACAGATTGATAGTGATGGAGCTATAATTAGAATATAAATGCCTGAAAAGATGCCGCTCAAACACCACATTCTTCCTAAGAGAAGGAAGAAGAAGCATGCAGGAAGAGAAGAAAAGGGGTGCTGATCTGTGAAGAAAGCACTAGAGTGAGAAAGGAGAAGGCATGCAAGGCATTTCTTCATAGCAATGACTGCTCCCCTGGTAGCATACCAGCAGCCCTTTGAGATGCTGGATGGGCCTCCGCCTGGGCAGGAAAGGGAATTAGGACAATCATTTGTGAATTCTCTGATTTTGCTAACGAGGAATCTCTTTGTCTTCAAAAGAGGAAAGCAGTGTACTACATCAGTCATTTTGCAGGGGCTTTGAATTGCAAATAGGAAAACTGTGAAGAGGTAGTAGCTCTGGGCTAGAACCTTCCCCTACCTGTCCCTACCTGTCAGTCTTTTGTAAGGTCAACATCTGTAGTAACTGGACTACGTATATTGCCCCATTCCTCTTTTTTTTCCATTGAAGACAGGAGTCCCTCTCTATATTATGTATTTAATATACATAAAAATATTTCTGGATCTTCATTTATGATAGGGAGGGCATGATGAAGAGAAACTTGAAAGATGGTTGCAAAGCCACTGTCACACTGTGGACAATGAGAAGATGAGGAAGACGGTCTCAAGAAGAAGCCAGTCCATGAGTGAGGGAAAAGCAATTTGAGGGATACAAGAGGAAAGTTTGGCAGGAACGAAAGAAGGTCCTATGTGAACAGTAAAACCTGGAGAAGATTCCTGTTCAACTGAAAGGCTGGAAGAAGAAGGGCTGGAAAAACAAGCAAAAGGATCTCCCTTCTCTGGCTGTTGGAACTCAAAGAAAGAACTCCAATCCTCACTGGGATAAAAGCTAGGAAAATAGAAATTCGAGGAGATGTTTTTGTGTGAAAGGGCTTGAATGGGGGAGTTCACTGCCACAGCTGAGCAAGGTTCGGTATCTATAATACTTGTGAGTTGCACAGGCCAGGATGGAGTCCTGTCCAAAGCACACAGGAGTGATGCCCCATGAGGAAAGAAGTTTTCTTCTTTTTCACCTCAGTCCCTGAATGTAATTAGCATTGAGTAAGTTATTCAATATGGTTGAACAAATATGGTCTGTAGGGAACACTGTTTGATTTCTCACTATTGAGGAACCAATTTTCTCCAAATTTTCCAGGGCATTCTTAATTTCTGATTCATGGCCAACCAATAAACACTGATTTGAAGTTTATAAAATGTACTTGTTCTAGGGATGTGAAGAGCTGTGGAGAATCATAATCCATGCAATGGACCCACAGGGCCTCGGCAGGTGACAATATAAGTAACATTTGAAGAGAGCAAGAATCTCTTGCTCTGTGTGTGTGTGTGTGTGTGTGTGTGTGCACGTGCATGCACACAAATCTCCCAGGGGCTTCTCTTAGGACCCAGTTATGTTTGTTTTTTTAGCTTGATGACATCTGGCAGTACTCGGTCTCTCCTTCAAGCTGTTGTTCAAAAAAACTGAAGGGACCCAGTGTCATCAGCTGTTGTCTAGCTTTAAAATCTGTTATTAATAACAGAACTGAATGTTATTAACCAAACACAGCTTATTAATCATTTACAGGTACGTGGTGATGGTTAGAGTTAAGCCCCCAAAGACAATGCCCTGAGCTAAGAATTTAGGAGGTTTTACAAGAGAGTAACAATAGAATGGGAGAAGTGCCACCAGGATGCAAAAGGAAAGGGCTTAGGAGAACACAAACACTGGCCTAAACACTGTTCTGTTGAAATTGCCTTTTCAACTGCTTAGAGAGTAGGGATGAAAGAAAGCAGTTAATGACAGAAGAAATTCAAGCCTCTGAAAGTGAGGATGAAAAGACAAAGATGGAAGCTCAGGCAGGTAAGTTAGCCAGTTTCCTCCTTCAATTGAGTGCCAAACAGCTTGAGGGTGCTCATCTGACAGAGTCTCTTCTTTCTCATATCACTGGAGCTCATCAGTTTTAGGGTTCAGCTCTTGGAGGTGTCCTCTCTAAAGCCTACAGATTGTGGCGCCACCAGTGAGGCCTTCTGCCAAAGGGCATATAAGCAAAGCTGCAGGTCAGCAAATCATGGTATTCCTCCTCTTCTCCCCTCCTCCCATCCCCAGAGAGTAACAGTGGGGACCAAAGGGAGGGTCCCTGGTGGCCCTGGAGCTGAATCTGCTAGAAACCTTGGTGGAAGGCTGGGGGTGCAGTATAAAGAGATTGCTCCTCCAGAAAGGTGGTCAAGAGCTCACCAGAGACAAAAGGGATCCTGGTTGAGATGGAAGGAGCAACCCAGAGCTCTGGTATTCATACCATGTAAGCGTGTGAATGGACATTTGTGCAGAAGTATTCATAAATCAGGGAACCAGCTCATCTAACCAGACTGTTTTTGAGTTATATTTCTCAGATTACAGTAGAAATACATAATCATTGTAGGGAAAAAAAATCAGAAGAGTACAAAGAAGACAATAATCCCATCACCAAGAGAAACATTTAGCATTTTGTATGTGGCACTTTGGTCTTTTCACTTGACAGATTGAGAGTTTTTTATTTTGTTTTTCAAAATTGAGATCCTACTCAATATACCATTTTATTTATGTTAATGATGTAACAAATTATTTTCCGTTAAGGATGTATTGTGAATGTTCCCCCATGTTCCCATGATTTTCAGTGTTGGTCTAGGGATTCCGTGTCTGGATGTACCAAACCATACACTTTAACTACAATCAGGATAAAAATATTTAGTACTATTATCTTGGTTCAAGGCATACGTAAAAGTAATTAGATCTCTACTTGGGACCCAGTACCTCTAGATCTCACACCACCAGTATTTTACTGGGGGCTGGGGGTACACAGCAGGGCTGCCTGTGTTCTTTCTTCTGAGTGTTTCGGGGAAGAGAGATCATTTTCTTCTCTCCTATGACTAGATTTCTTTTTCTCTCTCCACTCACTTGTGGTCTATTGTTTGGCAGACACCGCCATCTGTTGTTTTAGCATTTCTGAGTGGTTCTGAGCCAAAGGGCAGATGGGGTAGCTTCATCGCTTAGCGAAACACAAACCTCTCACTCTCGAGTGCCTGTCAGCCTGCAGGCATTTCCTGGTCTGAAATGTAGCCCACACTCTTCCATAGCTAGTGGCAGAGGAAAAACAATAGTAGGGCTGGGGAGGCCTAGGATGTGGGTGGGGAGCCTTAATTCACTTCTTTTTCTATCCCTACTATTTCAAACCATGTGGGGGTGGGGAGGTAATTTGCTTAGCCCTTCTACTTGTGTGACCACACACATTCTTTTTTTTTTTTTTTCAAATTATTTCTTTATTGGGCAATATTGGGGAACAGTGTGTTTTTCCAGGACCCATCAGCTCCAAGTCAAGTAGTTGTTTTCAATCTAGTTGTAGAGGGTGCAGCTCACCTCCAAGTCAAGTTGTTGTCTTCAATCTAGTAGTGGAGGGCTCAGTTCACTGGCCCATGTGGGAATCGAACCGGCGACCTTGGTGTTACGAGCACTGCACTCTAACCAACTGATCCAACTGGCCACCCCAACCACACATATTCTTTAAAGCAATGTTTACTAGCTTCACAGAAAAAAAAAAAAAAAATTCTCCTTAGAAAAGCTCAAGAAAATATTCTGTTTTCCCCTCGTCTGACTCTCCATAACGAAGGCATTTGTGGCCGCTCTAAATCATGCTTCAGGTTTTCGCTGGGGCTTTGACTATTCCCTCAGAACTTCCTCTTGCTGCAGTGAAATTCTGTTGCCTGAGGTGGATTTCCTTTCTACCCTGTTCTAGTTTCCAAGATAATCCAGGGGCCCATTCTCAGCGGGGGAATAAGGGAGGAAGAGATGGTTCAAGTCCTTCAGAGGTCATTCTCCGGACTCTGACAGTCTAGCCTACTTAGTCTTGGCCTGGAGAAGGGAGTCCAGACCTAAATGAGGCAGAGGGCCCCAGCTCCTGACAGGACCCACTGAAGAGTGTCCATATGTTGGGCAGAAAAACCCAGACCTTTTCTTTCTTAGAATTCTAGTCTGCTTTTTCTTCTGATTTCTTCCCTGTGTTGACGATCCAGGAATAAACCTAGGGGGAAAGAGAAAATATGATTGTTCAGGCCTGAGGAAGGTGAAGAAAGGCAGGATAGCAACAAATAACAGATAATCGCGAATACCAGCACATTGTCGTTGGTCCTTCAGTTTACTAAGCAATTTCATATCCATTATCTCATTAGCTCCTGAAGAAGAATACACAGCATGTTACATGGTTATCTCTACAACTATGCACTAGGAACTCTAGATCTGTAATGGGTGCTGTGGTGTGCCACCCAGGTGCCCCCTCAGGACAGAGGAACTCATTGCCTTAGCTGTGGGGAATGTTGGCTGCTGTTGGCCACCACTGAGTCTCTCACTGGGGATTGCCCTCCGTTGAAGGGATCTGCCTCACTCAAGGTATCACTCCCTCCTTGGGTCTTGCTTTGATTCTGGGTGACTCTAAAGGGCCATTCCAGTTCGAGAATACTGTGCAGGATCAGCTGAGAACTCTGTAGCAACTGCATCACAGTTCAACAAATGGGGTTTTACTCTATGTACTGCTTTGGATGCTGTATTTTTTCCCCCACTCAATAATTCATCATGGCATCTATCCATACCAACAAATGTAGACACATAGTCTTTAATAGCTGCAAAATAGCTCATTGTATGAATATCTCATAATTTATTTATTCAATCCCTTATTGTTGAATATTTAGGTACTTTCCAATTATTTGCAATCAATTATAAATACTCTGTTGAACATCTTTGTATATACATCTCACACTTGTCCAACTAACTTTAGGATGAATTCCTAGAATGGGATCGCTGGATTGAAGGATACAGCCCTTCAGAAAAGTGGTAACAACTTACATTTTCACCACAAGTGTTTGGAAAATCCCCAAATCCATCTCTCCCAACTCAAATTGATGATGTTAAAACTCAAGTGGAATGCTCAGCGTTGCAATCCTACCACACATCCCTACATAGTTTGCTTTCCTACTTTTCAAGATAATTCTTTTAAATCTCTTCATTTCTCCTGAAACTGATCCTATCCCTTCCCCTCTCATATGCCTAGCTGATGTCCTAGTTTCATACCTAAAAAAAAAAAAAGGACGCCATAGAGGGCAGCACTCTTCTCTGTTCACCCCAAATCAATATACACTCATACCCTATTATATTCAGGAAACTGTTTTCTCTGCCTTCCGCCTTCACTGTGGCAAAGAGTCCACATACCTAGCAATGATCAATATCTTACTTGAGCCACATTTGCCCAACTCCTCAAGAACTTCTATCCAGCAATATTCCCTTTCTCTCCTACATCATCCTCATCTCTTTTTGTCTCTCTCTTGGATCATTTCCAACAGCATTAAAAAAACGCTCTATCATCTCACATCTTAAGATATAAACACATCAAAAATAACAAAACAAAACAAAACCCTCTCTTGAGCTCACTTTATTTCCCTCAGTTTCTCTTCCCAGCAAGACTTCTCAAACAAGTTGTCTGCAATCTGCCTCCAATTCTTCATAGCTCATTTACTCTCCAGTCAGACCCAATGTGTCCCCATCACTGACTCCAACTGTTCTTGTCCAGATCACTGATTCCTTTCATATTGCCAAGTCTAATGGACATGTCCCAGAACACGTCTTAATTGGTTCTCACCAGCAGTGGCATTGTCTGCAACTGATTCCTCTTCCAAAACACTCCCCCGTCTTTCTTCTAAGACAATACACTCCGCTGGTTTCCATTCTACCTTATAGGTTTCTCCTATTCAGACTTGTTTGTTAGTTCCTCCCCTTCTATGTGAACCCTGAATATTGGAATGGCCCAGGGCTCAGTCCTTGGCTCTCTAAGCCCATTCTTTCATTCCCTCGCTCCTCTTCTTCTCAGTAAATTGGCACATAACATCAATACCAAACTTGACAAAGACAGTCCAGAAAGAAAATCATGGATACAGGTCAATGTCGTATCATTTATCCATTCACTCAATATATCATATTTATTGAACACCCACTATGTGCCAGGCACTGAGTTAAGAGAATGGTGAACACAATAGAAAAGGTCTCAGTTCTCAAGAGACTTAAAGTCTAGTGGGAGAAACAGATACAATCAAGAAACAAGATTAGCAGATTGCGATGGATGCCAGCTAGAAAAGAGGGGGTGACAGGGTTGATAACAATGGGGTGGGGATTGGGAACAGTTCTAGACAGGAATGTTGAAGAGTGATTCTCTGAGAGAGCACATAGGATGAAGCCAGCCATGCAAAGAGTTGGGAAATGCTTTTCTGGCAAAAAAGAACTGCAAGGCCAGAAACTGTGACATTTGAAACACTACAAGGAGACCAGTATGGCTGAATAATAGTACATAAAGAAACGTAGTAAGGCTCCAGAGGGGGTAGGCCATAGTTAAGGGCATGGGATTCTATTGTAAATTCGTTGGGTACACATTAAAGAGTTTCAAACAACATGAATAGAATTTCATTTTTAAAAGCTCTCTTGAGCTAACCTGTGGAAATTGAATTTTAAGGAAATTCAAACAACTAGCTGGAAAATGGTCTCTTTTTTTATACTGAGTCATATGAAACTCCAATAATACGATAATATATTCATTAAAAAAACAAAAACCCCCCAAAATTCCAAAAGATTCACCCCAAAGGATCAGACCTTAAAGTGCAAAAATCCCATAGTCAAAGCAAAGGTGAGTTAACTGTCAAGAACCCTGAGTGGTGTGTAACTGCATGTGAAGGCCTCTTTTTCTTTTTATTTAAACATTTGGGTTTATTAGCTTTTCTTTCTTCCTTCCTTCCTTCCTTCCTTCCTTCCTTCCTTCCTTCCTTCCTTCCTTCCTTCCTCTCTCTCTCTCTCTCTCTCTCTCTCTCTCTCTCTCTCTCTCTCTCTGTCTCTCTGTCTCTCTGTCTCTCTCTCTTTCTTTTTTAGGCACAAGAAAACCAGGCTTGTGCCTATAAAAATGTTTTTTTGGCATAGATTCTAAACAAACACACTAAAGATTCTCTAGTCTTCTTAGATTCATAAATGAGCAATTTCCTTACTTAAGTACAATTAGGAACGGCTTATTTTCTCAATTTGAAGTGAGTTTCTGAAGCATATCATATGACACAGAGGATGAGTGGAAATTAGAAGCTGTTGCTGCTCTTTCTAGATCATAAATCATACTATCCTGTTTTTCCTCTACGATTTGCTGTGAATAATATCTGAAATCTAAGACGACCGCCTTGAAATCACTTACAATTCAGTTAAAAGGACATTACCCAACTCAGCATTATGGGTGATTGTTTACATCCTATGTGGTGGTAAATTGGAAAATCCTTTGAATATTTAAGAGCCTCTTCTCAGGACATTTGGCTCTACCTGTAATCACTACCCTAGGATAAAAGATGGGGGCAGGGGTTGGTCGGGAGCTATTTTCAGATATCTTAACATACATTTGGACGAAACATGTAGAAAAATATCATTAATTTATACATGTATAAATTATTCCACCCCCAAATAACCGTGGTGAAGAACATTTTTGCATGTACACATACTTAGTCTACTGGTTTTCTGGCTTTATCTTTCCCTCCCCTTCAGACTTCATGGGGCCCCATTGTGCGGACATTTAGACTCATGAATTTTCTAGACTTATTATTCCAGTGGATTTAAGCCCGTTGGGCATTGAGGCTGTGGTCAGTGCTGTTATTACTCTAATATAAATGTTCTCCCCCATTTCTCTATGCTCAAGGTCTCTAAGGAAAGGTTTTAAACTCTAAGAAGTGACTCCAGGGCCCTGGGAAGGCCCTGCTTCTCCTAGCAGCCTCCCAAAACTGCAAGTTGTTTTGCTGACTTCTGCAAAGAAAGCCAATTTCACATGGTGTTGATAAAACAAACATGTACCTAATGGCATTTTTAGAGCAGAGGTGAAGGGACAATTATGCTTGAGGTGTCACAATCATAGAAATTATTGCAGGAGATTGTAAGATCAGGTATTACATACCTTCCTGACATTCCTGCTGGCTTTCCTTTCCCTCCCCTACAACATTCCTCAGCTAGAAATGTCCCTTCTCAGATTCAGAAAGGAAAATGACTTCCCCTCCAAAGTCGTTTTTTGTTGCACTTTCATTTGTCTCTCTGGTCTCTTGTCCTAAACACTTAAGAGTCCCTCCACCTTCGCCCAGAGTTCTCTTCCTTTCCCCAGCTACCAGCTTTGAAGGGCCACTGCCTTTCTCACTCCCCTGCTTATCTTTGCGAGCTAGCTTTGCCATGTTCATTACCACTGCTAAGAGGTCTTATTAAGAAGCACACCGCCTCTCCTTTTTCTGTATGTCAGCATTCCAGCAGGCTGGGAGGAGAAAGGTCAGCTTTTCGTTGCCTCTTCCTTCTGGGACCTGAAATTTTATTCATTCCCCCCCATTTGAGGAATGTTGCGCCCCCATCTGCATTTTTGGTAGCAAACAGGTTTTATCTGTTTTGTTCCTCAAGCATTTATTGAACTTACCTCAGTCTTCTCTAGCTCTCTTCTTCACTCCTTGAAAATGATTTGTGAAGTTGCATTTGTCATGCTTATCCCAATTATTAAAGAAAAAAGGACACTTAACTACCATCCATTGAATTCCCCACATAGCTCTTCTGGTCACCATAAGTGACCTCTAAGCCTCCTCTGGCTCTTAGTGAGCCTGGGAGTAATAAAAATCCTAGCTTTCTTTACTATTAATGACTACATGTGACAACCACACACATTCTCTTACATATATCTTTGGAGAGATAAATCACATATTTTAAGAAAAAGGCACCTCCAAGGACACAGCTATCTGAGCTCGTAGTTCTTTCAATAGCAGCAATATTTTTACCAAGATGATCAGCTTTTCAATCAACTTTGTCCTTTTCTGAAGAAATTGTTCAAAATGTGCAGCGTCCATGACGTCATCTTCCCTGGGAAGGCAACAATCAAGGATGGGTATCAGAACCTGTTGATTTTTTTCTTCTTCTTTTTTGCGACAAAATTTTTCTGTTTGTTTCTTTTCATTGTAAAAGCTTTGTTGAATCTCCTTTCCAATAACATAGCTCTTCCTCATCTCTCTACCACTGTGTTTAAAGCACTTCATCTAAACTTTTCTTCATTAGGCTAACTTTTCAACTCCTCATTCGTTTTAAAATGAGAATCGGATTTTTTGCAACATCTCTACCTAGTAAAAATCAAGGAATTTGCTTTAAACTAGAATTTACATTCAACAAGAAAAAGACAAACCCCCAGGGTTTGAGGGCTCCAAACATGACTTTACACCAAAGCAATAAAGGCACAGATGCATTTAAGGGTTCCTCTTGGAGAAAGAGTAAGGCAAAAGGAAATGTTCATAAGAGAGTTGCCATATACTGAAAGGAAGCGCCTGGGACAACTACACTGAGTAGCAACTATTTTTTTTTAGGTTTCAGGAAACCTCCAAGTAATCTGAGTTGGGTGTTGTTTACACAACATGCTGACAGGAGGGTCACCCAGCTCATTCTAAGATTGACTAAGGAGAAGGGAGCATTTGACCTCTGTTAGCAAGTAAAGCTAGAACAGACAAACTTTGCCTGCCACACAAAAGCCATCTTTCTCCAGGACCCCACAGTGTATTCCCCTGGGACCCCAGAGCAGCACCCTAAGCCTACAGCCTCCCTCACACCTCGGATGGGGATCTGTGTTGCTCAGCCTGGGCGTGAACTTAGTCGAAACCAGGGAACATTCTTATCCCATTGTGACGAAATCCACAGGGTTCAACAACTTAATTCTTCTACGAACACTGAATATGTACCAGGTGCTGGGGGAGGGAGGGAGGGAGGAGAGCGGAGAGGCTGGGCTCTTACGATGACCAAGTCCTCACTGTCCAGGTCCTGAGGGGCTAGTGGAGCATAGATATATTGGATATGAAACCAAGAATATCACCAGATAGGATGAAGTCAATGGAATAATAGTGCAAATTGCTCAAGGGACCTGGAGGAGAAAACAATTTCTTCCATAAATGGGAAGGGGAAAGGAAGAGATTTTTCACAGCAGCGAAAGGGAGGGGGCATTTTTGACTGAGGGAACAGCCTTGAAATGCAGGCTGTATTTAGAGGCCATTTAGCGGTCTGGCATGGCTATGGGGGAAATTCAATAATTTGATAATTCAATGGAGAATGAGACCAACACAGAATCTCCACATCAAATGCTACGATGGGGGGTGGGAGGAGTGGTGGTGGTTAGAATCCTCCTTGATTCACATGAGTGGGGCAAATAAAAACATTTTTAAAGAAGAGTTTTGTAAGAATGTCCCTGGCTAGTGAAATCTTTGGAATTACAGAAGAGAAGCACAGATAGTAATAATAGTAATAGTTAACAATAATAATAGCTATTATTATTATTATTATTCTGTCAAACTGGAAGTGATTTAGGACGTACACAGTCTTTTATTGCTGAAGGGACTTAAAAGACCATCTCATTTAACTCAGTTTTTTACAGGCGAGGAAACCAATGCAGAGAGAAAGTTCTTCAGCTCAAATCCACAACTAGTTAGAGGGGCAAAGCAAAGTTGAAGCACAGATCTCCTTCCTCCTAAACCAGATCACTTTCCATTAAAACGTGTCAATCTGCACCCCTGCCACCTATTTTTCCGAGAAGGAAAAACAGTGGTTGGAGTTTACGAGTTTTGCCTGTATCCCCACAGCCAATGGTGGCTCAGCTGGAACTCAAACCCAGGACATTGAACCAACAGTCTCCTATAAACATTCTTACTAAAATTAAACCCATTCACAAGGGGTGAAGCATGAGACAGAAGAGTGAGTGTGGTGATATAAGCCCAAGAATGCCTGTTTCTCTAATCATGACCTGGGTAAGAAATCCCGGGGTTGCAAGGAGTCTGCTTTGCCTCAGCTGCCATGCAGCCTAACCGCACACAAGCCAAGCTGCAGGGAGCTCATTCTTCACCAGAGGCTTAGCTGCAATATGGTTTAAATTAGACATTTCTTGCCTGAGTAGAACAAATCACTTAGGCTATGTGCTGACAAAAAGGGAACAGTCTGCATGCTTGGAAAACTTAGGGGGAATTAAATTATGTGCTGTCACTTCAGAGTTGTTCCTCTGTCCTCTCACCACCACCTCTCAATTGCCCTCAGGAGTTGTGGAGCATTGCGTGCAAGCTGAGCCATAACCTAAGGCTTAACGTAAACTTCGGGCTCTCAGGTCATTGGGAAATAACAGGTATATCCGGTTGGGCCTTTTATGCTTGTCTGCACGCAAATTAAAAGCTTGTGCAAAGCCGAACTCCTTAGAGCCTCTGGTTAGGGAGAAGGGAGGATTCTTTGGAAGAGAATTCTCACACAATCTCCCTGTTTATTTTTTCAGGGAATGAAGGGGGGGTGGGGAGATAAAGCTTGTTTATGGGAAGTTCGCACCTCTGGGAGGCTGAGCTCAGAAGGGGCAGGATGTGGAGGTGGCCTTGTGCCAGATGGTCTGCTAGGGAGCAAGGCTCCAGATGACCCCAAGTCAGAGCTCTGAAGGGGTGTAATTTGTCTAGACCTTCAGAGGGGGGTTGGAGGTGGGAGTGTCAATCCCCAAACTTCTTGGCTGGTGGCAACAGTGACAAGACAGCTTGCAGGGCAGAGTTGGGTGAGGAGGGGCCTAAAACCAAGGGGTCATGCACTGAGAGCTGTCACCTTCATTAGTCTTGTTGATGACCCCAAAACAATTCAGTTCTGAAGCCTCCAGAATGCTGGTTGGAGAGCGAAAAGAGTGCCCATTCTGTCCCCATGTTTCATCCCATGGGAAGCAGTAAACCTGAATTCCAATTTTGGTTCAGCTGCCACGGGAGCTGTGTGACCTTGGTTAATATCTCCAACTGCCCCTACTTTGCTTTATTTGTCTGTAGAAAAGGGATTATGGTAATAGTTACCTCAAAGGGTTGGTTGGGAGGGATTAATGAAATGATTTATGTCAAGTGCTTGGCACAGTGCCTGGCTCAAAGCACTCAATAGTTCTGCCATTATTAGCAGCATATTATTGTTGTTACTGTTGTTATTATTGACAGAGCAGCCACTCCAACTGCTGCTGTAATTTCAGGTGCTCATTTGGCCCCACACCTGAGCAGCATCCCCCACCCCTTGCACTGAGTCATGGTCTCCCAGCCACCTGACTCAGGGCAGCAGAGATTTGCTACTTTGCCTGTCTCTTCTTTCTGGCCCTGATTGAAGGTTAAGGTGCATCATCCAGCCAGACACCCAACAGGGTTGCAGTGCTGTTTGAATGTGCCCATAGGTGTATCAGGGGCTTTCCTCCTAATATCACTCCCTCTGAAATCTACCCCGTACTCCTGCCACCCTTCTGTATGAAGACCATAGCCCTTTAGGTAGTTCTTGGATGGAGAGACACTTACAAGATAAATCACACTTTTAAGCTGAGACAGTGGTTCTCAAAGTGTGGTCCAGGGACTCCTTGGGAGGCTGGGTGGTCCCTGAGACCCTTTCAGGAGATCCACAAAGTTAAAACGATGGTCGTGACATTCTTTGCCTTTCTCACATAAGTCTCCTTCTCTCATAAGTTTACCAGGGGTCTCTCAGGGGCTACACGACGTTTGTTATCACTATAGATTGCATGCAGAATCAGATTTGAGTATTCAGTTGTCTTCTGTTAAGTCAGAAATTAAAGAGATTTGTAAAAATGTAAATCAATGCCACTCTTCCTAAATATTTTTGGTTTTGGAAAGTATAGTTATTTCTCATAAAAATGTTATTTATGTTAACATGTATTAGGTTTAGTATTTTTAAAAGAATAAATATGTTAAATTTTGTTCCATTTTCATGTCTAAAATTGTAAATATTGATAGATATAACTTGGATTAAACAATAGCTCTTTGGGTTCTACAGTAATTTTCAAGAATATAAAGAGGTCCTGAAAACAAAACATTTGAGAAGTACTGAGCTAAGATTTTGGCATCAGGGCCTATGAAATCATTGCTTTGCTCACTTGCTTCTAAATAAAACTATCATTTCTGAAGATTTGGAATAGTGTGAATTTTATAGTCATTTCAGTATACTGGATTTGAGTGTAGCAGATCTAGTCATGAAACCCATATGGAGGCTTTGTTCCAATTTTCTGCATGTTGCAGCCACTGTTTTAAAGGAAAATTTAAAGCCCTCCCAAGATTTTATTGTAGATTATAGAGGTTAAATTGTGCTGGGCAGATACCAGGGGTACTCTCCACTGGGAGGGGAGAGAGAGAATATGAATTGCATCCCGCTTGGAACCAAGATGGTTTTGCCTGTTGGGATAATGGCCCCTGGAGGGAGTCAGCTCTCCTGGCTGGGGAGAGGTTTGGGGTCACCCAGATCCTTAACAGGAGTCATGGTACCAGAGAAGCCTATACTTAGTATAGAGGGAGAAGGAAGGGGCTTCTGTAAGATTGGGGCAAGAAGTTAATGAGTGTTTACTGGTGTAATATGGATGGGCTTCAGCGCCTGCAGAGATCTGAGTTCATATCTTGGCTCCCTAACTTGCAACCTGTATGATTTTTAGCAAATAGTTCACCATCTCTGAACCTTAAGCCCCTTATATGTAAAGTAGGCTAAAAATACCCATACTTTTAGGCTGATAAGGAGAAGCAAATGAAATACTAGATGTAAAGCATAGGACACAGTGCCTGGATTTGGGGGAGTATTAGCTCCTTTCCTTTCTCTGTCCCAACCATCTCTGTGGTAGGCACCGTAAGAGCACAGAGGCAGATAAGCCACAGGCACTGGCCTTCTGATGGTAACATCAGACAGGAGGATCTCCTCCCAGTTAGCTGGGCAGAGCTCTGCATTTGGCACTGTAAATTGTTTATTCCTTGTTAAGTGATATGACTAATGAGATTTTTCACCTCCAAGGCGGATCAGCTGCCTTGGAGAGACTCAGGTATTGTTCTCAGAGCCCAGCAGTCAAAGAGAACAGATATGAAGGCACCTGCTAGTCCAGACTGGAAGTAGATTTCCATTTTACCCCATAGCCCCAGGTATTCCACTGATATGTGGCACTGATAACCTGGGAGCTCAGGGTTCAGTCACATCGTTCTTAGGAAGTCCCTGAAATAGTGGACAGAGAGCAAGGTGCTTGAGGGCACCACTGGTGGGAAGAGGTGGCAGTCACACCTGGACAGGCCAGGGTGCCGTGCTGTCAAGGCTCAGACACTGACAAGCCCCTCCTTCTGCTGCATTCAAATCCTGAAAATGAGTGGGCCCCCAGAGACTGAGTCAGCAAAGTGGCAAACGGAAAAATGGAGGTTAGCCACCACCAAAGTACAGATTATTAAATTTAACTTGTCATTTTGGATGGGGCAGGGGGGATTCTGGACAATGTCCGCCCCGGCATGTAGGAAGGGAGAGGTGAGAGGCGCCTTGCCTTGCCCTCTGGTACACACTCCCAACATGGCTTCAGCTTCTTCAGTGTAGTTGTTAGATGCGCCGTATGCCCCAGGTCTGAGGCCCCAGTGCACTTTCACCCAAACCTGTCATGTAAGAGAAGAAGGCGGTATCTTCTGGGAAGCTGGGAGCATTGCTTCATTTGTGCAGATCACTGGAAGGTCCCATGACAGCACTCTCTCATGTGCTCTTACATTTGCACAGCGTGGAGGGGTGTTTTCTCAACTTTCCTTGGCATGAAACTGCAGGGCTGCAAAGCATTCATGAAAACCACAGAGGGACTGGCCCAAAGACTAGCTTGGAGGAAATTACCCCAGCATGGCCTCGTGTAGGATCTGTCGGGATCTTTCAGGTATTAGGGGTCCTGAGTTGGCACATCTGGGTCAGGTGACACGAGGTGAGGAAGAAGTACTGCACAGCTGCCATTAGGGAGTTGGAGGAAAGCGCAAACGGGCTATTGGTGCTGAGTCCTTTTGCCAAGAACAGATGGCTCTGAGCTCAGCCTTTTAAATGCAAGAGCAAGTGGCCTCTGCCAGAATAATGGTAAGAGCTGATACTGTCGGAGCCCTGACTAGGTGGCACAGTTCTAAAAGCTTTACATGTATTAGCTCATTTAGTCCTCGCCACAACTCTGTGAAATAGATGCTAGTATCACCTCCACCTAACCTAAGGGTAAACTGGACCCAGAGAAGTGATTGTAGCAACTGAAGTCTCTCAACTATGAATGGGAGAGCCAGGTTCAGGCCCTGACTGGCTGTGGAGTGGTGCTCGTAACCACTCAAAGTGCCACTTGGAAAGACGAGGAGGAGGTGATTTGCGTCGCCTTAGGGTTTCAGGAGCTTGCAGATGAGTAAGGGCATGTCCTCTTAAAGGGAGCCATCACAGTGAATCAAGCAGGCCATTTCTTTATTCCTGTGATATCCAAGTCCTTGCATGACTCTGATTTTACTGGGCGGGAATAAGGGTTAGTAGTAATAGTAGTGATGGCAATAGTAGTAGTAGCAGTAGCAGTAATCGTAACGGTCAAGTTGTATTGACTTCACTCTTTGCAATCAACTACACTAATTGGTTTCTTCACAGTATCTCATTTAATCCCTCTGAGGTGAGGATATTATTATTCCTCTTGTATGAATAAGGAAACTTGGGTTTCGAAGAGTCAAATAACATGGCCAAGGTCACCGCTTTTTAAATAGGAGCTGGGCCTCACAGCCAAAAGTCTCTGGCCCCAGAAGCCAAACTCCTGCCCTGTTTCCCCAAAAATAAAGACCTAGCTGAACAATCAGCTCTAATGTGTCTTTTGGAGCAAACATTAATATAAGACCCAGTCTTATAGTAAAATAAGACAGGGTCTTATATTAATGTTTGCTCCAAAAGACACATTAGAGCTGATTGTTCAGCTATAAGACTGTCTTATTTTACTATAAGACTGGGTCTATAATATGATATGATATAGTATGATATGATATGATGATATGACATGACATAACATAACATAACATAACAACATAACATAACATAACATAACATAACATAACATAACATAACATAATAATATACCGGGTCTTGTATTAATTTTTGCTTCAAAAGATGCATTAGAGTTAGTTGTCCGGCTAGGTCTTATTTTCGGGGAAACACAGTAAATGGTCATGGTATGTTGGCTTCATTGCTTTTAATCTCCTCTGGAAGATTAGACAGACCCAGAAGGCATTTGGGCCTGTGTCCAGGGGCCTGTAAAGAATTGTCATCATCTCAGAGGGGATATCCAGGCTTGCTGAGGTTGCTGCCCCAACCCTGGCTTCTGTGATGTCTTCCACAGGGAAGTGGACATCTGGAATGTACCCCTTCTAAAGTCTTAAGAGGCTTTAATCTGGGGGTTTCCCTCAACTGTAAAGAAGAGAAGCCAATGTGAACTCAAGCATACCTATTCTTTAAGGAATAGATCTGAGAGACAAGTAATATTTTGTTTTGTTTGTTTTCATCCTACATTTGCAAAGTTAAATTAAAGCAACCGTTCTTTATAAAAGGTAAAGTATTTTGGCACATGCTACATGATACAAAACCCCAGGTTCATGAGTATACATACTCATTGGAAGATAATGAGGTGGTATCAACACTCTTTAAAATGCATAGTCCCTTGGTTCAAGTATCTCTACTGGGGAAACATTTGCAAATACATACAGAATTGCACAGGAAAGTAAAGTCATTGCAGTAGAATCTATAATAAGTCGGAAAACAACACAAATGACCAGCTAAGAAAAACAGTAAAATAAATTATGTTACAATCATATTATGCAATAGTTTAAAAGCATGAGGTAGATCTATTTTTTCTGTTGTGGTCACCAAGACAATTGTTAAGTTGAAAAAAAATTCACTGAACAGTAATTCTAGTATAATCTCATTTGTATTAAAAATACATACATATGTACATGTGCACATACATAAATAGAAGGCACATGATTCCTGTGGTTATGTCTGAGAAGAGATGGGAGTATGGGCTTTCCCGTTTTTCTGCATATTCTTATATACCAAGTGACTCTTTTTCAACAAGAGTCTATGTACTATGTTTGTGTGTTTTAAGAATTTATATCTGGCACAATCAGAAAAATTATATATATATATATATATATATATATATATATATATAATATGTAATTTAAATTACATATAAATAAAACTTACATGTATATATAAATATATGTAGACATATATTTATATATCATATATCCATATTTTATATATAAATATATGTATAATATATATATATAATATAAAATATCCACAATATTTTATATTTGTGGATATATGATATAAGCTGCAGTCCAAAAATTGGGGCATACAAGTAGTCCACAGTGGGCCAGTGGTCACCCAGCCACTAGACATGCTCTCCCCATACTATTTTCCTACTCCTGTTTTGGTATCTGTCGCTCAGAGCCAGCAAGAGTTTCAACATGTCCAAATTCCCGACATTTTGGAACCTTCGGGAATTGAGAATGGGAAATTGTATTTCCCAAGAATTCTCCCAAAATAATCTTTTAAATTTAATTTTCGTTGATCATCTGTAATAATGGCTGTAACAGTAAATGTTAATAAACAGAAAAGCCATAGAGCAGGTGGGGCAACCAGAGTTTGTGGCCCCGGCACAGTCTTTCAGAGGTTTCCAGATAGTCCTATATGTAAAAGATCAATGCAAAACTTGAGTAAATAAAATCTCCTAACTGGAGGTCGACTGGAATTTCATGACTAGTGCATCTCTTGCCCTGAGTGCTTAAACAGGGGTCACTAAGGTATCATTTTGGCTAGGTTTCTGTTATATTTCAGGTTTTCTCAAAATGTAAACAATGTAATTAATACAAACTGTATTTAACCAAACCTTATAGAATACAGTGAGTTTTTATATATATCAGACAATGTATTAACATTCCCAATCTCATTTAAATATTTCATTTATTAAATTAAACATTAATAGAAAACAAAAGCAAATATCATTCGTTTGAAAATTTAAAAAACACTCCAAATAGTTTTTATTTGTCATTTTTAAAATGAAACTTTAAGAAACATAGATCATTTAATTACCCGATCAAACAATCATGATCTTTGCTTTGTAATAAATATACTTGATATGGAAAAATTTCTTTTATTTTCTGTTGACATTGACGTTGGTCGAATTGTTATGAGTGCGTCTAAAATCATCTTTAAGTTGGGAGTGAGAGAATGCGTTGCTTCATAAAAGCTCATTTCCTTCCTTAGAGAAGCAAATATTTTGTCTGCATGCATAGGGCTAAGCTTTGATGTCAAAATTGATATTGCTTTAGTCAATTCACACTTCAGATCAGATTCTGATTTAACGTCAGAACTCTCTCTAAGGACATCCTTTGTTTCTTCTCTTGGAACTTCTTCTGCTGTAAATGTTCCTATAAAAAGTCTTTCCATTAATGACTTCGCCAATCGTGCAATTTCATTCTTACTTGACAAGGCAAAAAATTCATCCTCTTCCATCTCACATAGACAACTAACATTGCTCAAGTACTTTGTGAGAGACACAAGATTTTTTCTATGTTTAACAAATTCAAATTTTATTTTCTTTAAAAGCATTAAGAAAAAATTAAGAAAGACCTATATTGTGCAGTGAATATTTATAGCTAAAAAGTGCCACAAAACATTATGATATTAGATGGGAAATTATTGCAATATTGGAATAAAATATTAGCAGTGCGAGTTGTTTTTAAATAGACTGACTTACCCACCATAGCTGAGAGAGCCAAGAACACTCACACACATCACAATCCTCAGCCACAAACAAACTGATTGAATGTGGTTGGTAGTATTGGCCGTCACTTTGTGGAAACAATTCATCGTGAAGAACAGAAAAGAGTTTGTATTTACACAGAGAAATCTTTATTTTCATAACCCAGGATTTGACTACAATGTCATATTAAGGTAAACTACCTTAGATTTCCTTAGTTAGTTCACCTGAAGATGACTTTGTAGTCAAATCCTGGGTTGTGGAAATAAATATGTCTCTCTGTGTAAATACAAACTGTTTTTTGTTCTCCATGATCAAATGTGCTTGATTTACAAGAGCTAAAATGAGCTGGTCATGTGATATATGATTCTGGTGTAGCGCCTGCATGTCTGGTGGCATGTAACGTTTTAACACAATCACTTTAGATAGCGATAAATAGGAGAAATGTCTAAGAGACATATTGTGAGTGGTACGTTTATTTCCCATTGTGGGTATTTACTGGGTTCAAGGAGCCGATTTTCCTGATTTCCCGACCAACTTTTCTCGGGATATGGAATGGGAAAGCGAAAAAAATTCCCAAGAACTTCCCGCCTGGAAACACTACTTTGTATTCAGTTATAGGTACATAGGCATATTGAAAAACTGCATTGTCTAGAAAGCACAGATAAGCTGGACAAAATTCTAGAAACCAAGTTATTCAAGGAATGATTGAAGGAACTGGGGCATTTCTTAGTTAATAGAAGATTGGCTCAGCAACACACAGTAGTCATCTTTAAACATGTGAAGGGCTGTTACATGAGAGAGAAATTGGTCTTGGTTTATGTGACTTCCAAAGGGTAGCTCTAAGTTCATCAAAAGACAATCACTCCAGATTCTTTCTTAATGTTGGGAACCTTCTAACATCTAAAGCTTCCTAACCAGAGCAGTCCAATCATAGGACAGGCCACAGCTGAGAAATGAACGCTTCCACCGTAGACTGGAAAAATCCTATTGCGGGCTGATGGACAAAAAGCCAATGTATAATCATCCAGCCCTCATGTTCTCTTTTGGGAATGTGTAGGGGAGGAAATAACCAATTAAGTTATTATACTACCAATTATTTTCTCAAGCCCTGGATGTCACTATAGTTTTTTACCTTAATTTTTGTTTTTTTCTGCAAAAAGGAGAAAACCTGTGAGGGAATACAGATGTAATCCTAAAAACTAAGACGTTAATAGAGAAAAAGAAGACTGAACTCTAGATCCTCAACCAAGAATCCACCCCAAACCTGGAAGCTGTACCCGTCAACATGCTCATGTCTAGATGCTGTGATTTAGCTGAATCCAAATGTATATGCTGTCTTTTTTTTTTTTTTTTTGTACTTTACTTGTTGTTGCTTTAAGCATTTTTTTTTTTTTTTTTTTTTTTTTGGTAAACTGGTAAGTATTTATTTTTAGGAAATAAAGATGATAAACAATTTCCTTCGTCTGCCTAAAGATTTTCTGTGCTTGATCAAAGAATTAAGAAAGTGAAGTTTTTCTCTGTTGATTAAAGCAGTAGACAGCAGACTCCTACTTCCACTCTTAGAAAGGTAAATTTCAGAATTGGATGGGGTGATAGTTGAAGCTCCAGGAACAAATGTGCGGAAGCAACCACAGACCTTTGCTTGTTATGGAGTCATCACTGTCGTGAGTGGGTGAGAGCTTCCCCCCACAAACACTGAGCAGGAGGCCCTCATGGAACGGCTGGGAGACTAGACTTAATGATCACTAAGCTTATCTTTTAGCCCCGTCTTTGATATTTTGCCCCTTTTTCTTTTCTTAGTTGTTCTATCTCCCTGACCCTTTTTCTTACTTTCTTCACTCCCACTTCTCCTTCCTCCTGAGCTCCTACTCTTTACTCTTCCTTGAGAGAGAAAAGGTAATGAGGAGAAGGTAGAGAGAAAGGCTAGCAGAGATGGCGGCAGCTTGAGGAAAGAATGGAGGTCTCCAAAGGTAAGGAAGAGATAAGAATTGATCCAAAGAAAGGAAGGGTGAGAGAGAATGGGAGAGAAGAAAGAAGGGAAAAGGAAGAGCCAGGGGAAGAAAGAAGGTAGAGAGGGAAGGAAACGAAAGGAAGCAGAAAGAAGCAATTGGAGAACTGTACCACTCGCTATGTTTTATGAAGCACAGGAAAGTTCAAGTGGATTATCTCCTTAAAAGAAGGATACAGCGAAAGTAAGAGCAGGTACTTTTTACATATTATATTTCTTCTATTTTCAAAAGGAACTAAAGGAAGCTTTCAATAAAAGACATACGAGGTTGGACAATTAAGTTTGACAACTTGTTGCAACGATGTTGCTAACCTTTTTTGATATCAGAGGGATTATTCATTACAAATTTGTACCAACTAGACCAGGGGTGTCCAAACTGCGGCCCGCAATCCATTGTTAATTGGCCCGCAGCAAATTCCAAAAATATATTTAGTTTACTTAAATAAACCAGGTGAGGCAATAGGTACTTCACCTCGAGTGAGTAGCCCGGCTGTTTGTGTATTTTACTGCATATGGCCCCCTGGTAAAAAACTTTGAAAAAAGTTTGGACACCCCTGAACTAAACAAACAGTTAACCAAGTTTACTATTTGCAAGTGCTGAAAAGGATCCATTAAAAAGTTGACGACCTGAACTTTTCACAAGCAATTCCTGGCTCTTGCATCACGACAATGTACCAGCTCACAGGCTGTGAGGGAGTTTTTAGCCAGTAAACAAATAACTGTATTGGAACACCCTCCCTATTCACCTGATCTGACCCCCAATGACTTCTTTCTTTACCTGAAGATAAAGGAAATATTGAAAGGAAGACATTTTGATGACATTCAGGATATCCAGGTTGATACAACAACAACTCTGATGGCCATTCCAGAAAAAGAGTTCCAAAATTGCTTTGAAGGGTGGACTAGGCACTGGCGTCGGTGCATAGCTTCCCAAGGGGAGTACTTTGAAGGTGACCATAGTGATATTCAACAATGAGGTATGTAGCTCCTTTTCTAGGATGAGTTCTTGAATATAATTGTTACACCTCATAGATACATTCAAACCAATCAAAAAACCAAGACAGCCAAGAAAGTAAAGGTCATATTAGATCATGCTGGGGAAAACTACTGCAACTGAGCACAAACTTTTTCTTAGCTCTGAACTCATAGAAAGACGTGTCCCATGGAGGACATTGAACAACATATCAATCCTTCAATCCAGGTGCTTTTTACTGTCCTTTCTTATAAGACACCCAATAAAAGTTGAGAGGACAATGTAAATTCAAAATGTTATGAAAATATTGCTTTCTTATGCTATTTTTTTATTTTTAGTAACTTTTGATTTTGATATCATTTCAATCTTACAGACAAGTTGCAAGAACATCACAAAGAATTTTCATTTACTCCAATTCTCCAATTCTGAATTATGTTACCACGTTTGCTTTACCATTTTCCTCTCTCTCACTCCCTCTCTCTGTCTTTTTTCTTTGAACCATTTGAGAGTAAGTTTCAGACACTGATATCCCTTTACTTCTAAACATGTATGAAAATATTTTGGTGGGAAACTAGAACAATGCAGTGTAGCTCTGTGGCTTCCACTATTACCAGACTCCACGGAAAGGGCTTGGTAGGGCAAGCTTGATGGGGCAATCAAGTTGAAAGGGAAGGAGGAGTAAGAAACTTGTCTTAAGCAGCACTGATTTAGTAAGTAACTGTCTTTTTATTAGATTTATTTAGGTGATAAAATTAGCAAAATCTTCCAAAGCAGTTTCTATACACAGTTTACATAGGACTAGAAAAACATCAATTGTCCACATCAAGTAACGGTAATGGAAGGGGGATGGTTTGGGAAGTAATGTTCCTGGCCCCACTTGCCCCATCCAAGAAACCTCAGGACTAGCACTGCCTAATACAAAGGTAGAGGTGCAGAGGATCTTTGGTAGCATGCATAGTATGTCATCGACTCTAAAACACGCTTTTAAAAATAACATCGTAACATCTCTGAAATCAGAATATGTCTTACAATCCATGGTCTAATTAATGTGGGCTGCCCCCTGCTGTTTTATTAATTAGTACATAAAATAATGGTGTATCCTACAGATGACAGCTTCATAGATTTTTACCTCTGTGGTTCTCAGCCTGTTTATCATCAGGAGGAAGGACACAGAAGCAAGTCGGATAGGGACTCTTAAGGGTCCTCTCCATCCCAGCACATGATGTGCAGTACTCTACAGTGAGCATCTCCCTCTGTCATACTGTCACCTTGGACACTTGGTGTGTTGTCTTATTCCTGTTTTTCCCACCTTCCAGCATGTGTCTAATTCCTGATTGCTGCCCACCCCACACATCAAGGATTGGCCAGAGATTGTGCTTCTTCTACTCCAGTCTCTTCTCAGTGCACATGTGTATGTGTGTTTGCAGGAGGTTGGAAGAGTGGTGTTTACTCATAAAAATCAGTACAGAGATTATTCTAGAGAAAAAGCCCAGAAAGAACACTAACTTTTAGCTTGGTGACATAAGGGCTGAGCTTTGTGGGCTATTGACTCTAGGAGCAATGTATCTATCTCACTTGTTGATTTAAACTAATAATAATAATAATAATAATAATAATAATAATAATAGTAGTAGTAGTAGTAGTAGTAACTTTGGGCTATCCTCCAACCCAAAAGAGAGCAATGAACAGAAGTGGAGACAGATGGAGCTGTTATCTTTGGCTTCCTTAATGTCCCCCCTTCCCCATGTCTCTTTTTCTGATAACAATCCTAGCCCCTTGGCCACAGCGGCGGCTTGGTGCCCACCTGGCATGTTGGAGACCTTGCAGGGGGCTCTGTAATAAATGACCTTGGAAGAGAGATGTCCTCTTCTTCTTGGAGTGTTTCTTTTCACGCTGCCTATGGCCAGCTTTCTCACCACATGGAGAGGTTGCGAACAAAGCTCTAGGAAAGACCAGCACAGATAGAGATGGGGTGGGGAGCAGCCCAGGGCCCTCCATCCTGTGAGGTACCACAGTTATCCTCCCCAGCACAGGAGCCAGAGCATTCCTGTCCTGCTTAAACAAGCTTAAGCCGGATTTCTGTTCTTTGGAATCAATACAATACAAAGTATTTTAAGCCTCTACTTTAAAGTCTTTAGCTTAGCTGTTCTTTTGAAAGTTATTTGCAGTGAACAATTCAAGTTTCAGATTTGGAAAGGTGAAATCCCCCATATTCTGTGCTGTTGCCTGAAATGAGATCCCTGGGCCTTAGAGACTGACTGGTTGAGAAGTTGTGATGATAATTAAAGAGCCTAGTGTGAATTCTCACTTGAGGGAGGGCCTCACCTTGAGCTGGCTCGGAGTACCCACAGACTACTTTGGATTTACCTTATATCTTCATTAGGTACCAGATGGGCCCTGCAACAGAGGCCTGCACCACAAAGCCTGGAGGAGCCTGAGGCTGGCAGATTCTGAAGGTGTTACCATAGCCAGTCATTTTGGTTTGTCAAAATTGATAAGAGCTTATCTTTCTGACAGCATTTGCTCATCTGGTTCCTCTGCCTTTTTAAGGCATGTTCAAGAACAAGAGCTAAGCTCAAGGCATCAATAGCCCGGAGGACATGCTTAAACTATTTGCTATGGCAGGAAGGCAAGCACTGAGTTTATCTAAAAACTATGACATTATTCAGGAATCAAACAGGAGGTCTTAAGAACAACCTTGCTTTATACTTTTTAAGATAGGAATTTACTTAGTAAAAGGGAACCTGCATATGCTCTGATTCTGGAGGAGATACTGTGATAAAGGCTTTCAGGAATGTTGATAGCTCAGAATTAGCATTAACCCACAGACAATTTCTGTCCACCAAATTAAAGTTCAATGAGAGATTGATGCATGCATAAGTCTTGAATTATTAGGCAAGGGTCTTGCTAAAGCTGGACCTTGTAAGGTGGTTATGAAATTCATTTCAAAGGATATGTAGGTCAACACAGCTCTGGGAAACCAGTGCTTATTTCACTAGTTGCTCAAAAACTAAGTTCATCATCGATGTGAGTATTCCATCATGATGTGTGAAATAATTTTCAGGGGACCTCTCAAAAGCTACCGAAGGAACTTTTACAAAAAGGCATTTTCCTGTCAGGTCAGATATCTTATTGTTGGTTTCAGTGTCTCAAGAAGTCAGACCCTTTTTCAGACACCCCTTTGTTTTTCTTTTAAATTTAACCATATTCAAGCATCAGCAGTGAGGCACAGTCCACAAGTCTCTCTCATTCAAAACCAATTTAATTGCAAAAGATGAGCACACTACTTCTTCTATGTGATCCTCAGAATCCTGAATTCTGTAAACAACTATTAAAAAAATTATTCCAGGGTGATCACTTCCTACGGCGTATAAATGTCTAATCACTATGTCATGCACCTGAAACTAATATAATATTGTATGTCAACTGTAATTGAAAAAATGAAATTTAAAAAATTCTTCCAGCTGACTTTTTGCTTAAAGGCATAGAGATGGGGAGGGAAGACAGGAAAGAAGGCATTTGTGCCTTTTATCTGAGGCTTTCCTTTCGCATAAACTTGTATGATGGATCTGGAGTGGGACTTTGTGGGTTCAAATCCTCGCTCTACCTCTTGGTTGGTAGTGTGGGTAAGTCACATAACCTCTCTGAACTCCTTTTTCGCCTCCGTAAACCGAGAAACAACAGATATTCGCACTGCTAGGAAAGCTCAAACTACAGAGTTGTTACATGGTAAACGCACAACTTTTACATTCACATTAGATGACTCCGGAGATCGGGAGGTACAATTCTTACCTTGTTAACTAAGATACACCCCACCCTTCCCACGGGCTCGCCCTTTCCCCAGTCTTGCTGAGACGACCTTTTCTCTGGAAAATAATTTGTCCTAGCCAGTAGGAAAGGGTACAGCCAGCCAGGCCACCGCTGGCCCTGACGCCTCCGGCTTCCCCTGTGAAAGAAGCGTCCCCATCTCTAGCGCACGCACGCCCAGATATGGCCCGCGGGCAGGAACGTCTGCCTCGCTAGATCCATGGGCACAGCTGTGCGTGCGCTTCGGAGGGTGGTGGCTGCCCACACCCCGCCCGCGGCCGCCGCCCAGCGTGTCAGGTGCCGTGAGAAGCGCCGAGGGATATGACTGGAGCCGACTTTCCAGAAGCCGCGCACGCAAGGCACAGCTCCGCACGCAAGGGGGAGGCGACAGCAAAGCAAACTTCAACCCGATAAAAGTTAGCAGGCACGCGGCCCTTTGCTTCCCCCTTACCCCCCACCCTTTTCCCTCCCCCCTCCGGGAAGCCTCGGAGAGCCCTTCGTCCCCTCCAGTCCCTGGTGTTTGCGTTAGCTTGGCTCCGGGCCCAGCGCCAAGGACCTTAGACGCGGCCAGCGCCATCCCGGGTTCTCCAGTGGATGGCGCCACCTGGAGGAGTTTCTACGCGGGGAAACCTCAGTCAGGGACAGCTGGGTCCGGCCAGAACTGGTCTTTGTGTGCCAAGCACAGATGGGTCCCCGCAGCGGGGGGAGAGGCGTCTTCCAGAGATTCTTGATCTCGCTGCACGAGGTGGAACGAGAACTTTGTGCGCCGAAGGGCTTCATTTGAGGGTCATTTGTTTTCGAGAACGTTAAGATAAAATAACTACGGAGGCTGTAAGGCAAACCGCCACCACAAACCGAACTACCCTCGTTTCCAAATTGACAGGTTTCTTTTCTAGCTCCGGCGCCCGAGGATGTGTTCTCTTGGGGAATGAAGTTCAAGTAATTGGGAGGGAAAGGAGTTTCGGGGAGCACTCCCACGGAGAGCACAGAGGGATGGGCAGCTTCTGTCCCGAGCGCGCTTCCGGGGAAACCGTGCGGCCACAATTGGGATTGACAGTGATTAAAAGCGATTTGGGGACAAACGAAAAGTCCAGACCGCAGCTTCTAGTAAAGCGAGTGGCTATTTCTCCAATGCAGTCCGGGAACGCGAGGGGCCGCCTTGCGTGACTACCGCTTGGACAGTCCAGACGCGCCCCGCCCCCCGCAATCCCCGCCCCCGCCAGGTCCGTCTGCCTCCTCCCTCTTAAACAGACTTTAAAAACGGGATGGCGCGTTTTGACTCTGGAGTGACTGTGTGCAAACGGGCCACGCCTCTGCAACTCCAGCTGTCAGAGCTGCGAGAGGGGCGTGAGGGCTGGAGATAGACTCCACTCCTCGACCCCCACCCTCAAACCTCCGCTGTGAAAAAACCCAGACTTTACCGAGGCCCCGGGTGCAGCGGGTCTCGGCAGAGGAGGCACCTTTCTCCGTCCCCAACCCAATCCAAGTGCCCCTGGCTTTGACGACGCCTCGAGACTCTAGAGTGGGTGCTAAAGCTCCCAGAGCTGGCAGCAGGTGTCCGGGGCGGGCCTCCAACTTCTTGGAGACACTCAGTTTGACATTTGCTCTTGGAGCAGGCGGTCGCGTGCCGCTGGAAACTACACCTCCTCGCAGGTTAGTCTGTCTGCGGAGCCACCTTCCCGCGCGGCCTCTTTTCTTGGGTTCTCGCAGATCTGGGTGGGGTGGGGCGCCGGGGCTGGGATGATAGGCACTTAGAGGGAGCTGAGCGCCACTGCCTCGATGCCCGCCGTGTCGTCCCAGAATTGCAGGAACCGTTACGCGGCTGGGGACGGGGGCCGGAGGCTGAGTCACAGAGAAGAAGCAACACGCCCCTCTCCTTTGGGGAGTGGGTTTGAGATGGGAAGGGACGTCCTTAGCTGCTTCTCCAGTGAGGCATCCCAGACGTGACCTATGTGTGACCTCCATACCTAACAGCGCATAGTAGCCTGAGGCCGGAGGTAGGGGCATGGGGCGCCCGCTCCTTTTTCTGCACACCTGAGTGTCACGCCTTTGCCCTCCTCTCTCCAGCATGGCCATTAGCCTCAGCCTGGACGATCCTCTGCTGCCGATCTCGCTGTCCGCCCAGCAGACGACGCTCCTGCTGCTCTTCTCGGTGCTGGCTGCTGTGCACGTGGGCCAGTGGCTGCTGAGGCAGCGGCGGCGGCAGCCGGGGTCCGCGCCCCCTGGCCCCTTTGCGTGGCCGCTAATCGGAAACGCTGCATCCCTGGGCTCGGCGCCGCACCTCTGTTTCGCGCGCCTGGCGCGACGCTACGGCGATGTCTTCCAGATCCGACTGGGCAGCTGCCCCGTGGTGGTGCTGAACAGCGAGCGCGCCATCCGCCAGGCCCTGGTGCAGCACGGCGCCGCCTTCGCCGACCGGCCACGCTTCGCCTCTTACCGCCTGGTGTCTGGCGGCCGCAGCCTGGCTTTTGGCCAATACTCGGAGCGCTGGAAGGTGCAGCGGCGCGCAGCGCACAGCACGATGCGCGCCTTCTCCACGGGCCAGCCGCGCAGCCGCCGCATCCTCGAGTGCCACTTGCTAGGTGAAGCGCGTGAGCTGGTGGAGCTGCTGGTACGCGGCAGCGCCGGCGGTGACTTCCTCGACCCGCGGCCGCTGACCGTGGTGGCCGTGGCCAACATCATGTGCGCCGTGTGCTTCGGCTGTCGCTATAGACACGACGACGCCGAGTTCCGCGAGCTGCTCAGCCACAACGAGGAGTTCGGGAGCACGGTGGGCGCCGGCAGCCTGGTAGACCTGCTGCCCTGGCTGCAGCGCTTCCCCAACCCCGTGCGCACCGCCTTCCGCAAATTCGAGCAGCTCAACCGCAACTTCAGCAACTTCGTCCTCGACAAGTTTCTGAGGCACCGCGAAAACCTTCGGCCCGGGGCAGACCCCCGCGACATGATGGACGCCTTCATCCTTTCCGTGGGAAAGGAGGCGGCCGGGGGCTCGGGCGACCGCGGCGCGCGGCTGGACATGGAGTATGTGTCGCCCACAGTCACTGACATCTTCGGCGCCAGCCAGGACACTCTCTCCACCGCGCTGCAGTGGCTGCTCATCCTTTTCACCAGGTAAAGCCTCCAGGAGGCATTGGTCAGGCCTTCCAATAAAAGGCGGTGTGGGACTAGAATAGGCTGAGGCCGCGACCAGCGCCGGGAGGGTTTCGCAGTAGGTCCCCACCTCTCAAATCAGATCACGTCCCAAAAGCGCAGCTCAGGAAGGCACAACGCGGGCCGCGATACGTGTGCGGGCACACCCCACCCAGCGGGGCCCGGACCGCTCCGCCTCTCTGATCTTGTTGCTATCTGTTCGAGTGGAGACGAATTTGTGGGAAACCCCTTGGAAAAACAAGATTTTTAAAGTGTCCGCAGATCAGCCCGGATCTCTTCCTCCCTGGCATAGGAGAAGCAAAATTAAAACGGTTCTGAAAGAGAGGGTAACGTAGAAAATACATGTTAAATAAACAAAGCACCCTAGTCGGCTCGGCCATTCTGCTGCGCGTATTCGAGGTCGCCCAGCCCTGCGCTAGAAGCCAGCGCACGTCTGGGCTTTGTTTTCCCGCACAGTAAGCGCTCGGAGGGTAGCCCGGAGGCCCGCAGACCTGGACACGCAGACGGTTAACCCGCATGGAAGCTTTAGGAGAGCAGCGAGAAATCCGCGGGTTGTGCTGGGTTTATCAAACCGCCGCGCTAGGAGTAAGAGAAGTGTCGGGTAAAAAACCAGAGAAGCAGTCACTTTTACCGAGCGCAGAGCAGCATCCAGAAAGGCAAACAGGGTATCCAGGGGACCGCTGCATACCTACGTCTCTGGCCCCAGGGGCCGGGCTCGGTTGGTTGGCTGGTCCCCAGTGCCCACGTTGATTAAGGTCGCGGCCCTCTACGAAGTGCTGTGCACGCACTCAAACAGATTCCCACTATCAGCTGTTGCCAGGTTTAGCAAATAAGTTTTACACGGGACTACTTATACGAAAAGACTAGCCATTGTTTATCGGAACTTCAGATTTAACTGCACGGCCTGTATTTTATCTGGCAACCTTACCCCAGGGGCACATGTCTCGCTCAAGCAAATCTTGATTGCCTGGAGAGACCAGAAATCCTGGTTGTGCTATTTCTTGGCGCACAAGGTAGCGGTGGGGAAAGCTGAATTTGCTGGCACCTCAGAAACTGAAAGGCAAAGACAGCTTCGTTTCTTACTGGAATCCACTGCAACACTGCAACCCTTAGATACTGTACGGCTACTTTCACAAATTGAATTTTTTGTTTATTTAAAATCGCTTTTCAGTATTATGATCTTAGAAACACCTGGGGGAGGGGGCAGAAATCGAATAAAGAGAAGTCAGTAATAGAGCAGGACGAAGCCATCCCAAAATGGGATCAATGGGTCCTTAGTATCCCCAGATAAGCATGTTATCTTTTGAAACAGACTTTCCTAGTCATTAGACACAGATTGGGCAGCGAAAGGAAATAAAACAATTTTAGGGTCACTTTCAATTTAATATAGTTGGTGAGTACATTTTTCTTATTTTTAGTGAAAAGACACTATGACAGGGATTGGCAGATTACACTAACTCCTTTTGTATATATGTTTTATCAAAATTTATAAAATACTCATGTATTGTTCACAGCTGTTTTCACACTATAGCACAAGGCAGAGCTGAATAGTTGCAACAGAGAGGGTTTGGTCTGCAAAACCTAAAATATTTACTATCTGGCCGTTTTCGAAGAAGTTTGCAGACCTCTGTAGAGTGATGCTAATGAAGGAGGCTTTTGAATCACCCATAATTTCATCACACACGTTTAAATATTTTTCAGAGTTACAATAATTATTTACGTTTCTTTTTTACTTCTGACATTTCCACTTATTGTAATGGACATTTCCCCATCTTTTAAACTTCATTTTAGTAATTAAAAAAATTTATTTCATTTTATTGATAGATTGCATAAGTGTCCACCTTGGTAATTTTTGATGGTTACATATTCTTTTGCCATAATAAGATATCATTATATATAATCATTTTTTGAGTTTTAATATTTTGATTACATTTTAAAAATTAAAAAGAGTGGGGGAGGGATTACCCTTATGGATCTTGCTTTGTACTAAGATTTTGTTTTCCAAACGGATTGTGCTAGTTTATATCACCAACAGTGAATAAGTATTATAATTTGTACCATAATCTCATGAACATTGAGAACTTGCTTTTATATCTAGAAGATATGTAGGTTTATCCATCAGGATACCAACTATCTTTATATAAAATGAGAACAGTAGGGAGATGAGGGAAAAAAGATCTCTTTTCAGGGCTGCATTTTAACTTTGGTGGGCCCTGAGCTCTTCTGTCTTTGTGGACTCCTTACTCCATAAAAAAATAAAATAAAAATAAAAATTGTATTTTTATGACTACATTGGTATAAACATATTTAAATTACATATTAAAACATTTTCTTTGACCTAAAAGTTCATTTTTCCCTCTGATTTTAAAAGTAATAAAACCATTTTCGTGGGTATTGTGGGTTGCAGGCACTGCGCCTCCTGTGTCTAACGGGAAAGTTGGCCTTGTCCGTTATTGTGCTTCTTCAGGCTGAGAAAACTTAGACTTTTTTTTTTTACTTACGTTGGGAAAGAGAGCATTAGCCACATGAGGCTTATTAGAGGAAATATAACTATCCATTTACCCATCTTGTAATTTCGTGAGAAATTAGAAGATTGTTTTAATTTTGTTGGGCCAGAAATTCAGTCACTGATTCAGATAAATAAAAGTGGGATGAAAATAAATTGTAATGTGCTTTCTAGATGAAAGAAGAATGCATTTTCCTCACTCATTTCCTCCTTCTCCATTAAAACCCAAACAGGTACCCAGAAGTGCAGGCTCGGGTACAGGCAGAATTGGATCAAGTCGTGGGTCGAGACCGTCTGCCCTGCCTGGACGACCAGCCCAACTTGCCTTATGTCATGGCCTTTCTTTATGAAGCCATGCGCTTCTCCAGCTTTGTGCCCATCACCATTCCTCATGCCACCACCGTCAACACCTCTGTCTTGGGCTACCATATTCCCAAGGACACAGTGGTTTTTGTTAACCAGTGGTCAGTGAATCATGACCCAGTGAAGTGGCCTAACCCGGAGGATTTTGATCCTGCTCGGTTCTTGGACAAGGACGGCTTCCTCAACAAGGACCTGGCCAGCAGCGTGATGATTTTTTCAGTGGGCAAAAGACGCTGCATCGGGGAAGAGCTTTCCAAGATACAGCTGTTTCTCTTCATTTCCATCCTGGTTCACCAATGCAATTTCAAGGCCAATCCAGATGAGCCCTCAAAAATGGATTTCACTTATGGCCTGACCGTTAAACCCAAGTCATTTAAAATCAATGTCACTCTCAGAGAGTCCATGGAGCTCCTTGATAGCACTGTCCAAAAGTTACAAGCTGAGCAAGACTGCCAGTGAGAAGCCAGAAGTGAGCTGGAATCTTAGAAGTACTCAAGTTTTGGGGGGTGGGGAGTAAAAAGTTCTAGCTCCTCTGTGAGCATAAACCAATGGACCTGTAGATACTGCGTTTTATATGCGACTCCTCAGATCAGTACAGGGCTCTGCTATGCAGGAGCTCTGGAAAGATTTTTTGCGTCAGAGTTAAAGGGCTCAAAGAATTTTTATACATATATAGAATACTAGTAACAATTTCTTGAGAGAGCACTCTTTGGAATTAAAACACCATGCTACACATGCAAAACGCTGATGGAGAGGTACTTTTAATACCATGCCTTTGTGGGTGGCATCCAAGAATGCTGTTCTTTGTGCTGAAATCTCCATAGAAAATTGTATTAAGCAAAGTTTCAGAATATATTGTTGAATATGCAAAGGCAAATAATTACAGTGTAAGTCATGTGATTGTGGGTGAGAAAGAAAAGGTAAGATCAGAAATTCCCTTTTCATCTTTTCCATAAAGTAGCTTAGGCAGGCTCTGGTATCTATGGATGGATTTATCTTTTTGCCTACTGATGTGCTTTCTCTTACTTTATTGGATGACTCATAAAGTCATTTGTTCAAAAATAAATTGATAGTAGTTGGTTTAGTCATTATAGTACGTTTCAGTGACTTATCGTGAATTTTAAAGTGTAAGTTTGCTAAATTGTAAGAAATTTCGAACCGTGTTGGTTGCCGAAGTACAGAATTTCAATTATGAGAAAAAAAAAAGACAAAACCCAAAGACAAAAAAGAACAAGACTTACCAGCCCAGCTAAGCTTTAAATTATGTGATCGCGATACAGCTTTCAGTATGTCTCGTAGGTTAAAAAAGGTCACCAGGGGAGGCCAGCCCGGTGGCTCAGGCAGTTGGAGCTCTGTGCTCCTGACTCCGAAGGCTGCCGGTTTGATTCCCACATGGGCCAGTGGGCTCTCAGCCACAAGGTTGCCGGTTCAACTCCCACCAAGGGATGGTGGGTGGGCGACTAGCAACGGCAACTGGACCTGGAGATGAGCTGCGCCCTCCACAACTAAGACTGAAAGGACAACAACTTGACTTGGAAAAAAGTCCTGGAAGTACACACTGTTCCCCAATAAAGTCCTGTTCCCCTTCCCCAATAAAATCTTAAAAAAAAAAAAGTCACCAGATAATATTAAATATGTATACATATATAATTACTCATATTGTATTAGTTATTTTATTATTAAATAGTATTAATTAGTTTGGTCAAGAAAAGGTTGAATAATGTATGTCTTTTATAATGTCATAGCAAATTGAATAGTACAATCAATTCAACTAATTTTGGCCCAGATACATGAAATGAGCTTGATTGAATCAACTACCTATTTTTTAATTTTTTGACATCATGAAAATCAAGTTGAAGCAAAATCTTTTTCTCATCCAAAACTTGTACACAAATGAAAAAATATAAAAATTGGATCTGTAAGATGTGTTCCTTATTTACAGCATATTTATTATGATTATATTCATAATACAGAATCTGTTTTTGAAAATTGATCTAGTTAATATAATTCCAAGCTTTGGCATGCTTAAATTTTAATTTAATTTTAAAGACATTCTGATTATTGAGTTCCAGTTGAAGTTACTGGAAATCTGACTGTTAGCCTGGGGGAAGCAGAGAAATTTAACCCATGTTTGCCTGATGAATAGTGAAAAATGCAACAAATTATCCAGATGTTCTCTTTTCTTTTAAATGATTTTTGGAAATAGCATTAATGTCAGTGTTTTGGAAAGTCCGAACCAGAAGGTAGTCTTGGGTGGCTGTTTTGAGAGTTGCGTCATATACCAGTAGAGATGATCAGATCAGTTGTACTATTTAAAATTGGCAACGCAGTGAGAGGTAGCTTTTGTAACTGTGAAGACATAAGGCTTGAATAAAACGTATATGTTCAGTTTATGTCAATAACCTGAAAACCTTAAAATGTTGGCAGATTGTGAAAGTTTCAAGTGAAATTTGAAGTTTTAACTTTCATTGCATATTAATGTCCAAAGGAAGCTGTGCAGTGTCCTAAAAGCTTACAACTTGTTACATTTTATTAAGCTTTTGGAATCTTTTTATCATAATTATAAAGGAAGGAGTGTATAATGATTGTGTGTGGGTGGGGTGGGAAGAGAAAAGAATGAAAAAGTGAAAAGGAAGAAAGATGGTTAACCATTTCCCCACTCATTCCAAATTTATTAATTTGAAGTATGAATATTTAGAAAAAAAGATGGTTTGGGTGCCAGTGTTACATCCCAAATAGACTTAGAAAAAGTCCACATGTAGCAGATCTATGTTGTAATTTGAATTTTTTATTAGTTAAAATTTCACATACTTTTAATAGTATATCATAGCTGTACCTCTTTGATATGAAAAACTGTGACAGTGCTTTTAAAGGCACTAAAGTCAATTATAGAAATCGGACTTACGGAATACATTTATATGTTTTTGGCACTGGCAATTCCAAAATATTATTATCCTCCCTCCCCCCAGCAGGGCTGTGGTAGTGATTTTGGGCTGCTAACAGCCTACTTATTCTGAGAGGTGTGTGGCAGCAAAAGTAATCATATACCAATCTGGATGCCTCATTAAGTCAACCAGATCCAGATGTGCTACATAATCTGTTTTTATGTCCTTTTTATGTATGTGAGCTCAGTTCATCTGGCGCTTTCAGCAATGGGAAAGCTGAGCTTATATAGAAAAAAGGAAGGCGGGCAATTGGAGGTTAGCTGATTTCTTTAATATGTTTATAACCCAGTTAAAGGAAGGAAAGCAAATCCAAAAACAAAAATGACCAAATTTGGAGGCTACAGTAATCACGCTATAGCTTAATCAGAGAAACCGCATTTTATTCCTCCCAGAGAAAGAATTTACCGGTCACCATTATAGTCAGAACATCTACTCCAGGTTGTTGCAATAAAGCATATTGTTTATTAAATGCCTCATTCATATATCAAAGCTTGACTTTGTAAGAAATTGCCTTTTTTCCAAAACAAAAAAAAATGTCTCAGTTTGTTTTGTGGATTATCTAAAAGCTTTCATGTCTCAGAACTTAGCCTTTACCTGTGAAATGTTATTACAGCCTTAATATTTTTCACATTAGATCTATATCAGATCAAATAATTGCATAGCATTATATATTAACTTGTGTGATTTCAGCTATGAGACAACTATGTGATAAAAAGGTATTCTTTGTTAGACATTTATAACTCAAGAAAAACTTATTTAACCTTTTCTTATTTTTGTATTTTACAATGTATGCTTTTAATATGTACATAGCAAATATAATGCATAATTTCACCTGAAATAGATTTTGGGGACATGGCATTCATATATAGCTTTTACTGTCTGATATACCAAATTAAATAATTCTGTATCTGTGATTTACCTATAATAGGACACCATTACCAAAATAATAAAAATCACTTTCATAATATTGTCATGGAGTTTTATTTTACATTGTAGCAAATATAGTCTAATGCATCTATTCATTTCAACTACTCTTTATAAGTGTTTGAATTAAAATATTGCACTGTAAACATTTTACTTGGCCATTCTATATTTTAGGCTGCTTTCTTTCTTTCTTTCTTTTTTTAAGTAGGTTTTCAGTATCCAGTTTCCTACCAAATTCCTGATTTCTGTATTTTTGAATTTATAAGAAACAACACAGAAGTTAAATTTTAAAGCAAGCAACCAATGTCAAAAGTAATGGGAATTAATTTTTAATTCTGAAGGATTGAATAGATTGATACTTTAAGACTCTGACCTTGTATTTCTGCTTCATCTAAAAAATGCATGACACTTTTTTTTCTCCCTCAACAGCACACCAAGCCTTTCCCTTGAGTATTTCATTTGTTCATTTTTTTTTTTACATGAAAGTCTTTGTTTTTAATTTGGTTGATACACATTCATTCATTCATTTTTAAGGTACATGTGTCTTAATTAATAAGTGCAATTAATGTTCAATGAAATAGAATGGATGAGAGTATTCTGTAATACACGATGTAGACATATTTTTCTGCTGACTTATTTACCTGGTAAAAAGACGTGGCTTCACAGGAACGCTGCTGTGACTCTCCAGGCCTTCACTGCCACACCCCCCCAGATGGCAGGGCGATTCAGTGCCAGGAGCCCTTATTTCTTTCAGACTTTAGCTCCCATTACTGTGAAAACAGGAAAAGAAATTGTGAAGTAAAATTGCACACCATGTTTTTGATTCTTTGGCCTGAGAACATCACTTTAGCAGCCAAAGGTATGGCTATGAATTGCGTTAAGAGAATGTTCACTTGTTTTCCAGATGTACTTACATACAGGCTCTTGGAAATAGTCGTAAAGGTTGAGGACAAGTGAAGTAAATATTTTCATAGGAAAAAAATCTCTTTTACAAAATCATAATTGGGGTCAGGTGTTCACAAAAATGTCAAGCAGAGTTGGATTCTACATAAACAGCCCACTAGAATATCAGGCTGGAATTCAGGGTGGGAAATGAATGCAACTTTGGACGTAAGACAGGGGTGGTTGTTGCAAACTCATAGTGGTTATTTCTCAAAGCCAGTCAATTTTTCTGCACGAGTGCTACAAAAGTTTTGGCTGTTACCATTCCCTTATTATGACTCAATGACTCTCATACTCTCTGCTCTCCAGTTTTGACTTATGAGTTACAACTCTCAGAGAAGGGAAGAGAAAGAAAGGAAATGAATACATTCAAATACAGTCAGAAGCAATTTTTTTAAAGCAAAAAATTGGAGGAAAATAATCTACTTGCAATAAGTCTGGGCAAGCTATAGACAAACAACAGCCTATTTCTGTAGCTTATTCACTCAAACACAGGCTTCATCAACACTTTTCAATACATGTCGGGTATGAGGGGAAGAAATGGAGCGAAAATATCTTCAGCACTTATTATGAATGAATCACCATGCTAAGCACTCGAATACATGATCTCATAACGATCCTGTGAGGGGCAGTAATGTAACGTGCCACAATTATACATTTAGAAGTGGCAGGAGCTGGGTTTTCCCTAGAGATGAACTGACTCCAAAGCCTGTTGTTTTCCTGCCTGTGTTTGGGTATATAGTCTAGTCCATCTATATTTTAATCCCTATGATCCTTGGAGTTTCACAAGCAGTGTACCTCCTTTGTCCAGAGTGCATTCCACACCACTGTCAGGGAGTAAGTAACCGTGTGAAGTGCCGGGAAGATTCACAACGTTCTTCTGAGAAGCATCCCCAAGCTGGTCCTTATGCAAAAAAAGAAAAAGAAGAAAAGCCATGTTTTGTCTTGCAGCCCTAAAACCTTTGTCCTATCATCTGTTTGGGACCCTTGTCTGAGCCAAAGGCCATCCATAGGTTGGACCAATTGCCTGTGAAGTGGCCTGATTCGATGATTCGAGAACTGTCTCTCCAGTCGGGCTGTACTACACTGGGCATTGGTTCCTGTGACTAATCAGAGCTTTTCCTGCTCTTAGAGACCTTGAGTAGGATAAACGCTTACAGCAACGGCCGGAAAGGAGAGAGAGAGAGAGAGAGAGAGAGAGAGAGAGAGAGAGAGAGAGAGAGAGAGAGAGCGCAAGCACGCAGAACCAAGGCATGAATGAGATAGGCAAGGTGACGGGAAGCCTGCCATTGAAAACAACATAAATGGAGAGCCTGAAACTGGCTTTGGACCACTTGAGATCCTTTCAGGTGATTGAAAGGCCAAATAAACTAACTAAATAAATATTGTACTAAATAAACAACGCAATATTACACAAATTTCACAGTATTACAGCACAAACCTAAACCACTGAGATCCCTTCAGGTCAGGGCTGAGTCTCTCCACAACCCAGAAAAATCTTCCAGTCTCTTTTTACATTTTTTAATTCTGGTTTTTATCTAGTCCTAAAAATGGAAATTTTAAATTCTATTTTGTTTCTTTCTCCCTCTCAGTTGTTTCTGTCCCTCCCAATAGTGCTTAATGTGTCTTTTTTTGTTTGTATGTGTTCCAGCAAAATTTGTATTATTGTTTTGTACACATGTGTTTTTAATTTGTGCAAATGCGGTACATATCTCATCCTGTTGCTTAATCTTCTCTTAGCACAGTATTTGGAAGGCCCATTGCTTTCTAACCCCACGGCCCCTAACTGCTGCCTTGTATTGCATGCTATTCATCCACCATGTTCTCTCTGTCCACTCTGCTGGGAACGGGCATGCAGATGGCCTCCAACTTCACGCGTCCCTGGTGCTGCAAGGAGCATCCTTGTGCGTGTTATTTATCATCACCCCAAACTGGAAACGACCTAATGTCCTTCAACAGGTGATTAGCTAAACTAACTGTGATACAGCCATACAAGGAAATGACACTCAGAGATTAAACAAACAATTGATCCATGCAACAGCTTGGATGAATCTCAAGGGAGTAACGTTGAGTAAAAGAAGCCAGCCTCAGATGGCATATACTATATGAATGCAGCGATATGGCAGTTTCAAAAAGACAAAATGAAAGTGATGGAGAGCAGCTCACTGGTTGCCAAGGGTTAGGGGTGGAGGGACAGTGTGCCTACAAAGCATGATGGAGTTTTGGGGGGTTTTCTGACTGTGGTGGCGGTTGCATGGATCTAGACACGCATGAAAATTCATAAAACTGTGTATTAAAGTAGATTGAAATATATTTTTAAAGGAGAGTTGGTGCCAATGAGCTTAAATGAAGCTGAACTGAGGTTGCCAGAGGGCACAGCAGCTGCTGGCACATACAGAAACACTGAACAAAGAAGGTCAAGCCCAGATATGGGAACCTGGGTCACAGCCTGTGTTGAGACCTTGCAGGCTGAGGGAAAAGGGTGGTACTGGGTCCTTAGGGCAGAAGAGGAAAGTAGGACACCAGCCTTTGGAATGAACTATAGCAGCCGGAGCCGTGGGCTGGAACCTACCCCTCAGGGCAATTTTAATTCAATGCTGTAAGTATTAATTGAGCACCTACTAGGTGGAAGGCACTGTGCTGGGCTCTGGGGATGTAACAATGAACAAGACAGCCAGGCCCTCGGCTCTTAGAGCTGGTAGTCTAGTGGGGTGGGTGGAAGGATAGAGAATAAAGAAATAAGATTTAATTTAAGTGTGCTATAAAGACAGTAAAACAGAGTGACAGGTGTGTGTGTGGTGTGTGTGTGTGTGTGTGTGTGTGTGTGTGTGTGTGTGTGTGTGTCTGGAGGGGACTCTTTAGAAGGAATAGTCAGGGAAGACATTCTGAAAGAGGTGACATGAAGGGGTGGGATGAAGGACAAGCACCATCTTCCTCCCTCCCTGTGTGAAGGAAATACCGGCACTGAGTTATCAGACAATAAATTAATTACCTAAAGAGAAAAAAGATGGTTTCAATTGATTTTATAGTCACTAACGAGTCATAGCCCAAAATAAAACAATCTCAGCACACCCATTGGCAAAGGTTGTAGGCAGGCCCTTAATCAGCCTTGGCTTTTGGTTTTGCTAAATCGCATCAGTATGGTCCAGATCATTTCCTGCCTTAGACTCCCAAGTTCGTTCCCCAGCACGTTCCCCTGGGAGCACGAAACAATTCCTGAAGAATTAGGAGAGGGCAAGCTCTGTATGTACGTATGTTACTGGACGATGTTTTGAAAAACCCAAGTTCAAGAGGTCTTCTGATTGCTTAATTTTATGTGCACCAAAGGACTTCAGATTGATTCTTTGAAACACATAACGGATCTTCTCCTGGAGTATTTCATAGACTCTACCTCTGGCCCCGAATGAAACTTTTCTTATGTCTGATTGAAAAGGATTTGCGCTCTTATCTCAGTGGGGTTACGGAGCAGCCTGGGCTTGCTTGCCGTTTCCAGGATCTCACACTCCCCATGCCTGTATTGCCCTTCTGGCCACGCTTTCCTTGCTGTGCATTGCTTTACTGTTTCACCACGCAGCTCTTGCTATTGTCTAGGCCTTGGGACACACCCAGGGCTCAGGTCACACCCAGCTTTGAGAGCCACATGGCTATATTCTCACACTTCCAGAAAGCTGCTCGTGTGCCCTTGGGTCTGGCAGGGTCTGTGCTGCCACTTCTGACACCTCCTCTGGTATTTACTCGCCCTGCTCAGATTTCACTGCTGCCTCGCTTCAGGCAAGAAGGGCACCTGGTTCTCTCACTGCCCTCCCCAGTAACCACCATTTAAGAGTCTGCTTCTGCAATTTCTACAGCCACCAAGCAAATCCCGCTGGCACTCTGCTTCCCTAGAGCTTGGCATTGCCACTGAGGGAAAAATTCG
The DNA here is from genome assembly GCF_057876585.1 of Rhinolophus sinicus. NCBI lineage: Eukaryota > Metazoa > Chordata > Mammalia > Chiroptera > Rhinolophidae > Rhinolophus > Rhinolophus sinicus. Next base: position 165,076,070 of record NC_142502.1, read on the forward strand.
GGAAACATAGGCTAGACAAAGAAGTGGAAGAACACATTCAATTTTTTACTGTTGTGTTTTCCAGTGTGGTTTCCAGAAACTTATTGCAGTAAGAAGCAGAGCGAACCTGCCTGCCACGTAGTTTTACTTTATAACTCTAAGAGATGGTTCTGGAAACATTTATGGAGGCTTTGTTAACAAAAAACAATAAAAACTGTCCTCCTTCCTTAGTGTCCCACCAGGCTCATTTCTTTGTGACATGTCAGGGACTTCGATTCATGCTATAAACCTGCCACTTGGCTCTGCAGAGTTCAGCACCTTTCTCTTCTTTGCCTGCCCCCATCCCCCACTCACCTCCCTCTAGCCTGAGCCAGATCCCACTTTACACATAAAGCCTATCTTGACCACTTTGTTTAATATTCAGCCTGCCCAGCCCCCAGGCACTCTAACTCACCTTACCTTGCGCTACTTTTTCTGGTTTTCTTTTTCATTGCACGTGTCTCCTGTTAGTCTCACATAAATTTAACCTTTTAATCTTGGTCATGGTTTATTGTCTGTCTCTACTGGACCCTGTTCCCCAGAATGAAAATGCCACAGGTATGGGCATCTTTCTGTTGCATGAAAAGTAGACTATACAATTATCCTGCTGGATTTTCTATACAATGTCCAACAGTTGGTTTGCAGGATATTTTAAATTCACATGATCTGAGATCACTGCCCCAAAATACAATCCACTCACCAAAGAATTAATTATTGCCCTATAGACTTGTGCTGTCCAATAAGGTAGTCATTAGTCTCACATGGCTATTTAAATGTAAACTAATTAAGAGTATACAAAATTAAAAGTTCAGTTCTGTAGTCACACTAACCACATTTTTAGGTGCTCAGTGGCCAGTGGCTACTGTGTGGACAGCACAGAAATAAAACAGTTCCATCATAGCAGAAAATTCTACTGGATCAATCTGTCAGCTAATTGAATTTTTTTGGTCAGCTTATTGGATTTTTTTCTTTTATTCAATTGGTATCTTTATATTTAGTGTCTACTTTAAGCAAGGCACCGTAATAAGAAATATGAGTGTGCAGAAAGGATTCAGAGACCTTGCCTTTTTCAGCAAGTGGGTCTGAAGATAAATATAACATGAAGATATATATCAAGAGCCTTGAGATAGATACAGATTAAGTGCTATAGGAATTCAAAGGAAGGAGAGATTTGTATTTTCCAGTTCAAGGTAGAAAATCAAGGAAGGCTTCTTGGAGGAGGTGGGTCTGCAACAGAAAACTGCCCATTACCTCAGTTCTGAAGCAGCGAACACTCAATACCTTGATAACTAAAGGAGAGACCTTATATAAAGTATAAAGTAATAATCTAGTAGGAAATGTAACTCCAAACATGGAGATTCACAGTTATGGTTCGCATGGCTTTAGAGTTCTACTTTTATTTCTCCCTCCCGTGGGCTTATTCATCCCTTCTCCTGAGACCATAGAGGCTGACTCACATTGACCTGGCCTTCACCCATATGTGACGAACCCCGTATTCCCAGTGGAAAATAAACTCAGGTCAAACAAACAAGGCATGTGAGGAGCACGATTATTCCCAAAGAAAATAATTAAACATCCAAGTAGTTAACACACTAGAGTGGCACTCTAATGCCACTAATACAAGTTGACTATTTCCTAAGGGTTTATTCTGCTACTGTTCAGATAAACTCAGTGAGCTCCACTGGCCACCAGCCACCTCGGTAGATGAATCTTCTATGGTTTACACCAGAGGTCAGCAAGCTATGGTCCATGGGCCAAACCTGGCCCACTACCTATTTTTGTACAACTTATGATTTATGAATGATTTCTACATTTTTTTAATGATTGGTAAAATTAAAAAAAGAATAATATTTCATGACACATGAATATTTTATGAAATACAAATTTCAGCATCCATAAATAAAGTTATCTTGACACACAACCACACTCGCTTAGTTACTTATTTGTCTATGACTGCTTTCCTGCTACAATGGTGAAGTTGAGTAGTTGTGACAGAGACCACAGTGCCTGGAAAGCTTAAAATATTTACTCTCTGGCCCTTGACAGAAAAAGTTTACCAACCCTGGTCTATACCAACTTCTCAAGGCACCAGCTAATAATGATAATAACTTCCTCATGCTTCTCAAGCCCTTCATGGCTAACAAAGCACTTCCACATGCATCATTTCCACCTCTGCCTTGAATCATCCTAGACTGTGCAAGAGCCCTGGCAGGCGGATGCTGCTTCACAGAGAGACATGAACCCACAAAGCCAACACCCCAAATGAGACCGCAGAAACAGGTCATCTTTCACAAAGGCAATATTCCAGATTGTTTGAAAATGTAGGCATTTTTTCACAGGCTAGAGAACACAGCAGCTGAATTCAGGCAAAATTCAGACCCATGCAGTATAATAACATCACTAAAACAAAACTGAAAACCAGATTATGGCTTCAGGACTAGAAGTCCTTGTTCAATTGTTTTCTTCTTCCAGAATGATTTGGTCTTTATCATTTTATATCATTTGATGGTGTGCTACAGTTTCACAACTATTAAACATAGCCTAAGGTAATGGAACAATGAAATAAATGAAATTCTTCCTCATATAGTCACAGGGAACACTCTGAAATCTGTTTTTGAAGAATTCTCCTATGTTCTTACAAGCAGAGCATGGTAAAATCGAGTGTAATTTTACATACATTCCAATTAGCCAGGCCATCATTTATTCAGCTTCTAATTTGTGTTTCTAAATATTGTTAAGCACCGTTAGATATTGTTACTAAATACACTTGTTATAAAAGAAATAAACACATTTTTTGCTTCAGAGGTGTTCATTTTCTATTCCAGGAGATAGACTCAAACACTCCTAACACAGTGTGATGGATGCTGTAACAGAGATATGTATGAAGTGCTGTGGGAATAAAGATGAAGAAATACCTAATTCTCCTAGGGAATGTGGGGAGATGAAGGTTAGGAAAGGCTCCACAGAGCAGGTGCCATGTAAGCTGGGCCAAGAAAGATGCTTAGGAGTTGACCAGAGACAGAGAGACAGTACTGGGGAAGGGGGATAAGAAGATCTGGGACAAGTCCCCGAGGCCTGGAAGGGCATGGTCATCTGTTGTGTCTCCTGCTGGGTCCCCAGTGAATGGTACAGTGCTGGCATCTCATATGTGCTCAATAAATATCTGTTGAATGAATGAATATGAGGCCCTTGGGGGCAGTGATAATCCAGGTGGATTGGCGGAGTGTGTGTATGTATGCTTAGTAACATGCTACTTGCAATCATTTTAGGGACCAAACAAGACTGACTTTTAATTTAGTATTTCAAGTGTCTGAGGACAAATAAATGGTACTTCTTGGAGCCCTTGGAAAGAACTTATACTCTTTCTTCAGAAGCATTTCTGAAGCAATCTCCTGTCCTGGCACATACGGTAGACAACGTGTACATTTGACATTCCCATGAAACCCCCAAAACTTCCCAGGACATTGAAGCTAACAGTACTGAGATACTCAACTGTCGACACGTCAGTAATGACCACTTGTCGTTCAATGTTTGGTCTTAGGTAAGACAGGAACTATTTTTTCTCTCACTCTAAAAAGTTGATCACGATTCAAGTGAGAAAGTTGTTATTATAGAGATAATCTTAAATCAACCACTCTCACTCATTTATTTTTAAGGAACATTATTTGCACTTGTTGGTACTTTATTTTTAGCAACAAATTACTTTCAGTTTCACAATAAATTACAATATAATACCTGGGGATTAAGAACCACTGCTTTGAATGGCAATCGAGCTGTGGCATTTGTAGATTGGGCAGTCACGGAGTTGGACAGGATCCGTTCCACATAGTGATTTTGCTGAGGCACAAATGTGAGTCCTGTGGACAGCCAGGTCAGTGTACGGGAGTGAATCTGTTAGCTAGCGAGCCCAGCTTACTGCCCACCTTCATGTCAAAGTAGCATTAACATTTTCCACTTGACTGTAGAGTCCCTGTCATTCTTGGGAACTGATTTACAAAACAAAAAAAAGGGCCGGCCTGGTGGCTCAGGCGGTTAGAGCTCCATGCTCCTAACTCCAAAGGCTTGATTCCCACATGGGCCAGTGGGCTCTCAACCACAAGGTTGCCGGTTCAATTCCTCGAGTTCCGCAAGGAATGGTAGGCTCTGCCCCCTGCAACTAAGATTGAACACGGCACCTTGAGGTGAGCTGCCGCTGAGCTCCCAGATGGCTCAGTTGGTTGGAGCCCAGGCTCTCAACCACAAGGTTGCCAGTTTGATTCCTCGACTTCCACAAGTGATGGTGGGCAGAGGCCCCTGCAACTAAAATTGAACACGACACCTTGAGCTGAGCTGAGCTCCCAGATGGCTCAGTTGTTTGGAATGCGTCCTCTCGACCACAAGGTTGCTGGTTTTGACTCCTGCAAGGGATAGTGGGCTGTGCCCCCTCCAACTAGAAACGGCAACTGGACCTGGAGCTGAGCTGCGCCCTCCGCAACTAAGATTGAAAGGACAACAACTTGACTTGGAAAAAGTCCTGGAAGTACACACTGTTCCCCAATAAAGTACTGCTCCCTTCCCCAATAAAATCTTAAAAAAAAAAAAAAAAAATTGTAGAAAATGGCACCAGAAAACACAGCAACTGCCAGTGATAGCAGTAAAAAAAAAAGAGAAATAATCTCAAGGAAGGGAGATCCTTAGGATCCTTAGACTCGTTCATAAATGCTTATGGAGAATCATTAAGAATATGAAGGTCACTCAAAATTTTCATTTCCACTTGACTGCACTGCACAGAAGGAATTTTGAGTTCCATCTCCATTCACAAATGCCTCTAGACGTGTCCCAAGTGAAAGTGAAGGGTCAACTGTGTCTTCAACACTCCCATTGTGATGTTGTTTTCACTGTGAGTTTGCACGACCCTGAAGAAGGGATTGGCAAATCAAAGATAAACATCAAACCAGACTCAGGCTAATTGCAGAAATTCCAGATTCATGAGCCTTAGCTAATGAGGTTTCATGCCTTAGAGTAAGTCTTCATTCTTGTCACTGTGTTGGTGATATCTTTTCTGAGGAGGCTCGTTTCCTGGGGGCACAGACAGCCTCAGGAGGCCACACTACAGCTTGTTCTCCTCTCTCTACAACTCCGATTCTGGCGCTTAGAAATAATGTGCTTTTCATGATACTTTCTGGGTAAATTTTTCCACGTGAAAGGTTCACAAAAAGCAGAGATTACCCATGAGCCTTCTGCATATGCTGCTGCCTCTCTCTCATTTCCTTCTGATTCTTAAGCATCAACCATTTCGGAGGTTGCCCAACTTGAGTTCTAAAGTTCAGTGAATTGCTTTTATAGCCAGGAAGCTAGCTAGATTCAGAGTCAGAACTACTATTCAATTTTGAATCATGATGATTCTGTTAGAGCGCATCGGGAGGAAACCATAAATAAAAATCATGGAACTAATTACCAAAAATTAAATAACAGCCCATTCCAATTTCTCAAACTCATACCTTTTAAGTAGTATCTTGTTTTCACAGAGTGCTCCTAATTTTTTAAGGTCTTTATATATATATATATATATATATATATATATATATATATATATATATATATTGCCTAATTTTCTGTTTATATAGATCCTATAGATAATAGCGTAAGTCATAACAATTCAATAGAATATCACAGATTATTACACCAATTCAATAGACAAAATGAAAAGTAATCACTCAGAGCCATGTAGTGAAATTTCCTCTGTTCTTACATTTAAAAATATACATGTAGTTCATGCAGAATCATGTTTTGTCTCGATTCCAAGTTCTTAATGAGGTGACCAGGAATTCTGAGAAATTGAGCCATGGTAGGATATCCAGGCCAGCTTTTCTGCCCAAATGAAAACTAGATTGCATCCTAGTCAGACAGAGCATAGGCCCTATGGACTTTTGAAGGCTCCACAAAAACATCTGAGGTCTGAAAACAATAAAATGGGCTGGTCACATTGCTTGTTTTCTTTTTTCAGGAACAAGAGAAGAGAATCAGAGAAATTGGGGCTGTGTGAGGAGATGTGTGGAAAAAGATATATGGTCAAGGAAGGTATTTTTTCAAAGTAGGTGATACTTAAGCACATGTGTATGCTGGCCATAGTGGTCCAGCGGGGAGAGAGGAAAGGATGAGGCAGGATAGGAAGGAGCCAGTTGTAGGAGTAAAGTCCCTGAGAAGGCACCAGGGGATGGGATACCAGACAGACACATGGGGATGCTGTGTTAGGTACGTGGAGCTCATGTGATGTGGGGTTAAGAGCTTTCTGCGATTCTTGGATTCCAGTCTTGCCTCTGCCAGTTTGTAGAAGTGTGTGCATTTGTGCAAGTTAACCTCAATACATGGCCCCTCGTGTGTAAAATGGAGAAAATAAGGTCTCAAATGCAACGATGGTTGGGAATATTCTAGTAAATAATGCATGCTACGTGCTTAGCACAGGACTTGGAATAAAGTAAGCATGTCCCAAATGTTAGCTACAATCGTAATAAGTATTATTGTTGTTAATATTAGGCACAGAGGTTGTGGAAGCAAGATGACAAGTAGATGTATAAATCATGGTCTGTGTCAATAACGAGTTGAAAATTCAGTGTGAGAGAGAAACATGTAAACAATGGTAAATCAAAGCAGAATTGAGTCACTGCTTTCATAGCCTTTACATTTCACCCTCAGCAGGCATTTGGAGGACAGTGAGAACCCTGGAGTGTCATTTCTGAGGGGATATGACTGGGCTCCTAGGTGTCCATTTGATCTTTCTCTTTCTCCCTTCACAGCAGGATGGTCCAGTCCACTTTTAGGACTTTGTGGCTCAGCCAGTCTCTAGCCCATGACCCTAACTTTCCCTCCCCACTCTCCTTCCTTTCCTCCACTCTCTGTCCTTCCTCCCTGCAAAGAGAGAAGGCAGCTGCACCTAAACAGGTGGACTTTCCAGGTCTGATTTGCTGGAGTCCCGAGGACAGAGTAATAAGTAACAATCCCTCACACTGTGAAGAAACTAGCCCCGTCTGATAAGCAGATTTCAATCTAATAATATATAAAAAGAACTATACACCACAAACAAGTGGGATTTATTGTAGGTTTGCAAGGCTGGTCTCACATCTAAAAATCAATTAATGTAATCCAGCACAACAACAGGCTAAAGAATAAAAATTATATGATCATATAAATTAATGCAGAAAAAGCATTAGACAAAAATCCTACACCCATTCATGATTTTAAAACATGTAGAAAAGTAGGAAAAGAGGAAAATTTTCTCAACTGTATAAAAAAGATTTGCCAAAAAACCCTACAATTAACATTATAGTTAATGGTAAAAAACTGTATACTTTCTTCCAAAGATCAGGAACAAGGCATGCATATCTCCTTTTACCACTCCTATTCAACATTGTACTGGAAGGCCAGTTAATATAATGTGATTAAAAAAATAATAAAAGAAAATAACAGGTATATGGATTATGAAATTATAAATAAAACTGTCTTTATTTGCAGATGACATGATCGTCTATGTAGAAAATCCCAAAGAACTGATAAAAAACTCCTGACATTGGAACAAGGTTGCAGGATACAAGGTTAATATAAAAAAAGTCAATTGCTTTCCTATATATATGCAATCAACAATTGGAATTTGAAATGAAAAACAATACCATTTACAATAACACACAAAAAAGAAAAACCTAGGCATAAATCTAACAAAATATGTACATAATCTATATGTGGAAAACTACAAAACTCTGATGCAAAAAATAAAAAAAGATCTGAATAAATAGAGAGATAGCCATATTCATGGATCAAAAGTCTCAAATATGTAAAAAGTTAATTCTTCCCTACTTAATATGTATATTTGGTGTGGTGCCAGTAAAAATCAAGCTATTTTTAGATATGACAAGCTGATTCTAAAGTTTCTATGGGAAGTCAAATACCCAGAATGGCAGAAACAATACTGAGAAGAACAAAGTTGAAGACTAACGTTACCTGACTTCAGGATTAATTATAATTTACTAGCGTGTTACTGATAAAAGAACAGATACATAGATCAATAGAACAGAAGAGGGAGCCCAGAAATAGAGCCATGCAAATACAGTCAATTGATATTTGACAACGGAGCAAAGGCAATTCAATGGAGAAAGAACAGTCTTTTCAATACATGGTGCTGGAATAATTGGATGACATAGGCGAAAAAAGAAAGAAAAAAAGAAAAGAAAGAAAAAGAAATCTAGACAAAGATCTTACGTGTTACACAAAAATAAACTCAAAATGCATTATGGACATAAATGTAAAATGCAAAACTATAAAACTTCTAGAAGAAAACCAAAAGTGACTATGGGTTTGGTGATAAGTGTTTTAGAAACAACAACAAAAGCATAATCCATGAAAAAAATTGATAAATTGAACTTTACTGAAATTAAAAAGTTCTGCTCTGTGGAAATCACTATAAAGAAATTGAAGAGACAAGACACAGATTTAGAAAATATTTGCAAAACACATATCTGATAAAGGACTTGTATCCAAATTATACAAAGGACTCTTAAAACTCAACAATAAGAAGGCAAATAACCCAGTAAAAAAAATGGGCAAAATATCTGGAGACACCTCACCAAAGAACATACACAGACGACAAATAAGCATAAGAAAAGTTGTTCAACAACATATGTCATTAGGAAATTGCAAATTAAAACAATGAGATGCCATTACACACCTATGAGAATGGCCAAAATCCAAAACACTGACAACACCAAATGCTGGTGAGGATGTGGAGCAACAGGATCTCCCGTTTATTGCTGCAGGGAATGCAAAATGGCACAGCCACTTCGGAAGACATTTTGGCAGTTCTTTACCAAACTAAACTTACTTTTACAATGTGATCCAGCAATCACACTCCTAGGTATTTATCCGAATGAGTTGAAAACATTTCTATGTAGAAACCTGCACATGAATGTTGATAGCAGCTTTATTCATAATTGCTAAAATGAAAAAATGCATGTAAAGGACTTAGTGCAGGGCCAAGAACACACGGCATATAACAGATGCTATTATTGTTTTTTTATTATTGTCCTCAAGGACTATATTTCGTTCAGTTTTCACTTTCAACCTTCTGCTCATTTGATAGGAGATCTTGGACAAATTACTTAATATCGCTAAGTCTTTGTACTGTTTTACCCAGTGAAAGAAAACTATAACATTTCTTGTGAAAATTAAATAAGATTGCATGTAAAAGATGCTCACTGTGGAGCTTGGGATATAGCATGTAATCATAAGAGTTATGCTAGCCATGTGACTTGAACCAGTCTGTTTATTTGTAAAGTAAATGAGAATAATAATACCTTTCTTACAATAATAATGGGAATAATAATATGTTTCTCACAATAGTAAAGCATAAGATCACAGTGACCTGGCGAATTTAAATTACTTGTTCAAGATCACATGGGTGGTTATTAATGGGTTAGGACTCAAGGCCAGATCAAGATTATAGGTGCTCAAAAAATGGTGGCTATTAATTATAGCTATTCTCTCTCTCTGTCTCTCATTTTCTCCTCCCACTCCCATCTCACACACACACACACACACAGAGTAATTCTTATGTGGTGAAAAAAAATTAGATCCCTAATTTTTCTAACAGCCTGCCTTCTCATCACTGGGTTTCAGAACTGGCACTCTGTCCTCTCATCCCACATCGCCCTTACCCCAACTTGAAACTGCTCTTTCCTGCTTGTGTACTGGGCGCCAAAGGGCAGGGGCGTTCCACCTGCCTGGGACATGATTCTGCACTGAAGAGAGGGTAGCCCTGCTGAGGGTGGCCGGATAGCCCAACAGAGATGAGGACATGCAAAGAAGCAGGAGGCGGCGGCAAGTAGGGGTTGCCATGTGTTTTGTCAGACATTGTGCTGGGCACCTTTCGTCCCTTGTCTCATTTAATTCTCACAAGAGGTTCTGATCCTCGGTGTCCTTGGGCAGATGGTGAAACTGAAGACATTAGGGAATCCCTCAGGGAACCCATGGTTCCTCTTCAGACACTGGATGACTTTCTAGAAAGGGAGGGGAGGAGTCTATGCTCCAACTTAGTTCCCCTCTGAGCAGAGGCGGGGCCTGTTAGTTAACAATAGGTGTGAACGGAGAGTGAATGTTTTCATCAAAACAGAAGGGATGTGTCAGAGGAGCAGAGGGTGTAGGTGCCCCTCCAGTAAAGGAAATGGGGGTTTCTGCGATAGAGGTGGGAAAATGGAGCTCCTGGGGCTGCTCAAACAACACTCTAGAGACTACATGGCAGCTTCCATCTGTGGCCAGTCTATGGATTTTGGAAGCAGACAGGTCTGAGTTAGAATCCCGTTTCTGTGACTCACCACTTGCAGGACCTTAGACAAGTTCCTTAGCCTCTCTGGGCAATAGTTTTCTCATTTGTAAAATGACTATGGAGGAGAAACTGTTCCACGATGTGACCCCTGCCGGATCAGTAAGCTGGACCCGAGTCAGAAGGGGGAGATTGCTTCCCATAAGCCCCCATAGAGATCGTCTGATTACAATGGATGTTTTCTTCTGACGTAAATCAGTACCTCTCTGCTGCCTCCCATTACGCACTGGTTCCTGGAACAGGCCGTTGTTCTGACCTGGTCAAGTATGTAATTTCCTGTACCTGGTGGCATTCATATACCCATGACTCTTCCCACCTTTTACTCTACATAATTCTTTGGCACCTGTCAAGTGGCGTGGAGTATATCCACTTCGTTTTGCAGCTGCCCAAGATGCACCTCTTACGTAAATTTTCCTTAATACACTGTTAATTGCCAGTCTGGAGTTGCCAGCCTCTTTCTTCAGTCTTTCCTTGCCCTCCTCTTATGGAAGTAGAGTTTCGGTCTCGGGGCTTTTTTCCGGGTCTGAGTGTACTAACAATGAGGACAATCCCAAATGACTAAAGTCCAAAAGGACAAGCCTGGATTTGTCGCGTCCAGCGCAACACGGGCAGTGAGGGTGCGAGAAGGGGCGGCTTGGGTTAAGTTTTTAAGAAAGAAACAAACAGAGACTTAATGCAGTTAAATCTCTCCGAAGGACAGGAGTCTCTCAGTCTCAGAAGACTGGAGCCCAGAATAAGGTCGACTGGAGGTTTTTATTGGTAGGTATACAAATACAAGAAAGTAACATTGTTTCTTACACGGTCTGTGAGACTCATACATCATAGCAGAAAAATGTTTATTCCAATCACCCTTTATCTATAAACAGCCAAAGCAAAAGGTCCCATGATGTCTTACTTAAGGTATGTACCCTCTCAGGGTCAAGTCTCTCATATTGTAACAGCTCCGTTGAGATAAGTGAGAGAACTGATCTTTGTTGTCCTCATGACTTCTCCCACAAACAGGTGCCAGGGAAAAGCCAGAGCCGGCAACAGCTTTTCCCAGGCAGGGGGAAGGGGAGGCCAGGCTCCTTCCCGTATTTTTCTAAGGCAGCTCCTTGGGGGTCCCCACTCGGTTCCGCCTGGCTTAGGTTGTATCTCCCATGAGATATCTTACCCGTCTTTGGCTGCAAACCGTCTTTTGGGGACCAGACAGAGAGACATAAGGTGTAAACACAAGGATGGAACAGAGTCCCAGAAAGGCACAGTCTCACCGACTCTCCTTTCCTTAAGGAAAGACACGGGGTGACAGTTGGCTAGGCTGTTGTGTGACTACATGGATTAAAACGAGGTCCAATAGCATCTGATTTTTGAACAATTGCTCAAAATATCATTTTTATCATCACTTACAAAATTCAAATCAAAGCTAGACATAAAGGAGCTCCATGCCCTGTTTGGTTTCCAGGGGGCATACCTCAATGGGAACCATGTGGATTCCAGAATCAGGTCTGGTGAGGCCAGGGTAGCTCTGCCTCTACCTGTTCATAGTATACCTGTTAGTACCAACACTGTGGGATTATGAGAAGCACCCAGTGTAATCCACCCACCTTTTGTTCTGATTCCAAAAGACTTTTACTGGGCGCCTGCTATGTGGCAGGTTTTATTCCAGATGCTGTGGATACAAAGATTGAAGATGTGTGGTTTCTGTTTGGCTGTACCCTAGCTCAGTAAGATGAAAGGAAGACACAGACTATGCCCCTAAATGCTGAGGCTCATTCATGGAAGGCGCAGAAGGCTCCGGGGAGAGGGATACAGACAGCGGTTACCACACAGGAGACAGATTTCCCAGAAAACAGCTTACATAACACTGGTATCAGTTTTCTCCTTCACGCTTTCCCCCATGTACCGAGGTAAATGAACCAGTAACAGAACACAGCTCATTTGATTGTTGGGAAAACCCGAAAACATCCCAAGGGAAGGAAGAACAGCATGTCTTGTGTAAAGAAAGACTTGAAATTAGCGGTCCGCCCTGCCTGGCGCCTGGGGATGCAGCACTGGTCTCCATGGAGGGCTCCCGTGACCAAGGCAAAGGCCCATCCCCTGGGCTTGGGAGACGTCTGCTGGCTACAACAGAGCCAGTGCCTTTCTATGGTCTAAGTGGGGGAGGAAATGGGAAAAAGAAGAGGATCAGGGAGAACAGAGGTGAGGAGAGGGAAGGAAGGTAGCAAGAGTCCTGGATGTCGGGCTTGCCAGTAAAGTCAATCCCTACCAGGCTCTAAATGCTTCTACAGGCTTACAAAACACTTGAAAGTGCTGCATTTTAATCTTTTCTTAAAATTCTCATCCTCTCACTATCACATTCTGAAAACGCTGGATGTGACTCTCAGCTGAGGCACGCACTAGCTCTGTCACACTGTGTGAGTTCTTGAACCTCAGGGAACCTGTGTGTCATCTCCCGTCAAGTGGGCATAATGGCCCTGTAGGGAGGATTAAAGGAGCCCGAGTGTGTGAAGCAAGGCTCACATTCATTTCTACGAGCAATTTGTGGGTTTCCTTCCTTGCGTTACTTTCAAGCTCTCAGTAGCCAATGGGAAATTGAAAACATTATCCGACAAAAGACATGAATTCAGGAAAGTCTCACCAGGGTTCTGAACTAGGTTTTGACACCCAGTTAAGCCAAGAAAACCAGCACTAACTCACCATCTAGTGTGTGTGTGCAGCTCAGTGTTTGGGACAATCCAACATGTGATGGGATGAAACACACAGCTCCTCTCCCACGATTTGCACAAAGTTCCTTTGAGGCCACCATGGACTTCTTCGTGGAGACCGTTCAGTGAGCTCATTGTCAAGCCTGTTTCTGCAGATATTTATTAAGCAACTAGAATCTAGGGGAATAGTCAACCAGATTCTTATATGTGAGCAACTGTCATGGCAATGCAGGGGCTTGGCGATAAAAAGCAATGTGGAAGGGAAGACATAAAAAGCCAGGAGAATCTCTGACCCTCTAGGACGCAAGCTGAAAAATATTTTCCACTTCTATGTACCAATTATTTTATGTGCATTTATTTAATCCTCCTACAAAATCCTACACAGTAGGAATTTTTATTACCATTTTACAGATGAGGAAATGAAGGCTCAGAGAGTGTAAGTCACTTGCTCAAGTTCACACATGTAGCAAATCCAGGTCTTGATTTGAATCCAGTTCTCAATCCAGTCCTCTTTTTCTCTTATATTATGCCTCTATTCCCTAGGAGCCTAAATTTCTGGGAAATAAATGAACTCCAGTGATAAAGCAGCATATTTCCCCAGGTTCTTTGCTCTCAATCCCTTCCTCCACTTTCTCTGGAAATAGATAGTAAAACCATCAGAATCCCTGAGGCAGCCTTGGGCATTCTTGCACTGTAGTCAACACAGTGGATTTTTGCTTTCCCAACAGACTTTTGCAGAAAGAACACTACTGGTCAGCTCAGTTCAGCACTTCTCTGGCTCCCTTTTTCTCCCACAGGAACTTGCGAGCGTCTGTCTGTGTGTGTGTGATCAGTCTGGCTAAAGAGTTACATGTGTTAGCACAGAAGAAGGGAGCTTTGATGCGAGCTCCACGTCTAGCAAAGCCCTCTCTACTGCCAGGCTCTGTCTTGAGCTCTATGTCTCTCCTCAAGTTCCACAAGCCGTCTCACTGCCTGCAGTGCAAAAGCAAATGAAGCAGCAGGCTCAAAGGGTAATCACTCCCTCCCGGGACCCGCAGGTGGAAGCAGCAAGAGGATGCTGGTTATTCCATGGTTCCTACCTTTAACTTCCTTTGGTGGAAGGTGTCTGGATTCTTGCTGGTTTACATGGTCCATGTGAACCATTGCTCCTTTGGAAATAAAAGGTGACAACAATGAGGTGAGTGCACGTTACAAGCCAGGCTCAACTTAGAGTGAGCAATTACATCCGATCATAGTTTGCAAAGTGTACGCACATTTGTCATGTCACGTCCTTCTTATATGAATCTTATGATCTGTACAGCAGGAAGAAGTGTCCCTAACAACAGGTACTTGGCTTGCTCAAGGTCACACAGAGCCATCCATGTCTCTGGACTCCTGGTGTGGATGGCCTGCAAATGATGGATGTTCCCAGATGACACATCAGATCTCTCTGTGATGGGATCTCCATGGTTCTTATATAGGCACCTCTTTATCTCCAAGTTGGGCCCATCAACAAGGGTCCTCTGAGTGTGTGTCCAGCTGGGCTATTCTCTCCCTCCTTTTACCTCTTTTTCTGACTTGTCCTCTTTAATTCTGAGCCTTGACTTCCTTCCTGGTTGGCATACCTTTCCCTGCTGTGGTATTCAAGGCTAAACAGCATGTGGACTCTACTAAATAGTTACTGTATACAGATCCACACACAGTTGGGCATGCTCAGAATACAACGGTCCACGCAGCACTGCCGGTGCCCGTAAGTGGATCTGTGACCATCGTGATGCGATGGGTGGACGGATCTCAAGATGCTGCTGCCTTCTGCTGGTTAAACTAAATCTAAACCTGTCATTTCATTTTACAATCTATCCCCGTCGTTCCCATCTTCTTTTTCTTCCATGTATTGAAGGCTCATTTATTGAATGATCCATTTTACATACCACCTTTGTCCATTATATTCAATTTGCATGTGTATTTGGGTGTATTTATGGCCTTTCCATTTAGTTTCACTGATCTGTTCATCTATTTATTCACGATACTGCTTAATTTTTATAGCCTTTTAATACAGTTTTTCATATCTGGTAGGTATGGTTTCCTTCCCTTACTCAACTTTTTCAGAATATCCACAAGCACTCTTGTTTGTCTTTCTATTTGAATTTTAGAACCCCAGAAGAATTTTGTTGGTATTTTAATTGGAATTGCATAAATTTATAGATTAATGAGGGATCTTTGATAACTTGAGGATGCTGTTTTCTTAGCCAAAATATGTCTTTCTCTTTGTTCAAACCTTTGGGGTCTTTAGATTTCAGCTGACCTATCAGGCATGATTCTTAGGTTTATTCCTAGATATTTGATTTTGTTATGTACTTGTAGTAAATGGGGTATTTTATTACCTTCTATTACATTATCTAGCTGTTATTTGTATTTGTGATAGTTTTTTATTTCTACACATTAATATTTTACTGCCTTACCTCAGTAAATTCTCTTACTGTTGACAATAGTTTTGAATTTAATTCTCTCAGCCCCGAGACCGAAACTCTATAAGCATGTAAGTTTATTTAGCTTCATAAATAATATTTATTACTCTGCATTACTTTCAAATATATTTTACTTTCAAATGCTATAATGCAATTTACTTGTTTTTTCCTAATTAGCTAGTACTTCCAGAACAATATTAACTAATAGTAGTGATCGTGGAGACAACCAAGATGGCGCAGTAGGTAAACGCTGTGCTTACCTTCTCTCACAACCACATCAACATTACAACTAATCTACAAAACAACCATTATTGAGAATTGCCTAAAATCAAGCTGAACTGAAGCCTTTCAACTAAGGACTTGCAGAAGAAGACACCCCCAGACTGGTAGGAAGGGCAGGGATGTGGAATGGGCTGGTCCCACACCCGCATGTGACCATTAAAGATTGGGAGGGCTATTTCTGCTGAGGGGGTCCCCCCCATCCCCTGAAGGAGCAAGAGATACCAACCCCACGCCAGCCCAGCGTTCCAGTGCCCGGGAGAGAAGTCCCCATAATTTTTGGTTGTGAAGAACAGTGGAGACTGTGACTGAGACTGAGAGTAGCTGCACTCATAGGCACTCCTCTTCAAGAGACCACACAAGGATTTACCCACCAGTGGAACCACTCTCTCTGAGCTCCAGCACTGGGGCAGCAGCTGGAAAGGCAGCAGGCAGGGAAAAATAGTGCGGAATTGAGTTATCTGACTTGGGACGGGGTCTGGAGTGGCAGCTTTCTCTCAGACGGAGGAACTGGTGGAGGCCATTGTTTCTTTGCTGAGCCCGACCCCTGCCTGGCATGTGAACACAGGCGGCCGCCATTTCTGAGTCTCTGCTGATTGTTTGCCACATCCTAGCAATTTGAGACCTGGCCCTGCCCAACTTTCGGGCCCACCCAGGCTTCTTTCAGTGTTTTTTTTCATGCAGACCGCTTACCTTGACTCAAGCTGCACTTTCCTATGGTCTCTCAAAGGTTCTCGGAACTCAGACAAGCAGCATCTGGCTTGAGCGTGTCCTGTACCTCTGGCTGAGCAGCCCTAAGCACAGCACTAGCAGCAGCTGGCCTTGGTTCACAGCTTGGCCTCTCAAGGTGCTTCCAAGCACAGCACAGGTGGCAGACATCTGCAGATTTCTTTCTGGCTCCTGCTAGGTGGCCTCAGGTGGGGTTAGGGCTGTGGCTGAGTAGATCTACAGTAGACCCCCTCCAAGGTAGCCCTGGGGCTGGTGCCCCCAATGACCAGCTTCAAAATGAGCTGGAGCATCACCTAGCCATCTCCAAGTACGACACACCCAAGGGGTGGATTGGGCAGGCACCAGAGTCCTGCTGAGGGAGATCCTGCTCTGTAGGGTCAGCCCTTGCACAACAACTCTTCCACTGTAGTCAAGGTCAGTCCTCATAACCAGTGAGCCCAAGGGTCAGTCCCTCCCACTGATGTGCAATTATCAACCAAGTCTCAACTACAAGAGGAAGACACACATAACCCACACAAGGGACGCACTTGGAGCGTGTGGCTCAGGTGACCAGAAAGACTGCACCACTGAACCCTACAGCACACCTACTACATAAGGCCACTCTACTAAGACCAGAAGAGATAGCAGCCTTACCTAATACATGGAAACAAACACAGGGAGGCAGCCAAAATAGGAAGACAAAGAAACATGTCCCAAATGAAAGAACAGAACAAAGCTCCAGAAAAAGAACTAAACGAAACAGAGATAAGCAATCTATCAGATGCAGAGTTATAATAATGCTCAATGATCTCATAAAAATGGAGATAGAAACCATAAAAAAGAACCAGTCAGAAATAAAGGATACAATAATGGAAACAAATAATATACTATAGGAAATTAGCAGTAGATTAGATGAAGCAGATGATCCAACCAGTGATGTAGAAGATAAAGTAGCAGAAAACACCCAAACAGAACAGCAAAAAGAAAAAAGAATCCAAAAAATTGAGGAGAGTTTAAGGGGCCTCTGGGACAATATCAAGCGTACCAACATTCACATTATCGGGGTACCAAAAAGAGAAGAGAGAGAGCAAGGAATTGAAAACTGATTTGAAGAAATAATCACAGAAAACCTCCCTAACCTGGTGAAGGAAATAGCCATGCAAGCCCAGGAAGCATAGATAATCCCAAACAAAATAAACCCAAAGAGGCCAACACCAAGACACATCATAATTAAAATGCCAAAGATTAAAGACAGAGAGAATCTTAAAAGCAGCAAGAGAAAAGCAGTTAGTTACCTACAAGGGAGCCCCCATAAGACTGGCAGCTGATTTTTCAACAGAAACTTTGCAGACAAGAAGGGACTGGCAGAAAATATTTCAAGTGATGAAAAGCAACGATATACAACCAAGATTGCTCCTCCCAGTAAGGCTGTCGTTTAGAATTGACGGATAGATAAGGAGCATCCCAGACAAGAAAAAGCTGAAGGAGTTTGTCACCACCAAACCAGTATTACAAGGAATCTTAGAGGGACTTCTTTAAGATGGGAGGGGTGTTAAGGATGGGTGAAAGGGAAGGGATTAAGAAGAATAAATTGGATGTTACACAGTAGTCATGGGGATTTGGGTTATAGCATAAGGAATACAGTCAACAATATTGTAATAACTAGGTATGGTGCCAGATAGGTACTAGATCTATCGGGGTGATAGATGGGAATGGGGTTGGGGGCAGGGTGAAAAAGGTGAAGGCGTTAAGAAATACAAATTGGTAGTTAATACAGTATGGAGAATATAATCAACAATGTAAAAATCATGTAAGGTACCAGATGGGCACTGGACTTAGCAGGGGGATCACATCACAGTCTGTGTAGATGCCTGACCAATGTCCTACACACCTGAAGCTGAAGTAGAATAATATTGAATGTTAACTATAACTAAATATGTAGGTATATAGTCACGGGACATGGAGTACAACATAGGGAAGACAGTCGAAGGTATTGTAACAGCTATAGAAGATGTTAAAGGGGTAGTAGCTTGGGGGGTTTGGGGGGTGGGTTATCACTTTATGAGGGGTTTAAATATCTATTACGTTGCTTTGTACACCTGAAACTAATAAAAAAATAATAGTAGTAGTGATAATGTCATCCTTGTCCTGTCCCTGAGTTCTGTACACATACTTATAAATTCAGTATTAATAAGTAGGATGGGCTACGACACATATCTTTTAACATGTTAAAAAGTGTTCCTTTATTTCTACTTTGCTAAGGATTTCTCTTTAACCAAGAAAGGAGGAAACTTACCGTTTAAAATGTTCTATATGTATGTACATTGTATCACGAACATTGCAGTAGCGTATTAATATGTATAATTTATAAGTAAATTAATGTAAATATATTGGGAGATGCCAATTTTTTACAGCTGACCCAAGCATGCAATCAAAAAAGTTAGGAGACCCATGGGCTTAAAAGATTATACTAAAATTAGTTATATTAAAATATGAAAGTTTACCACACACACTTTAATCTTTCTTTTTGAATGTAGAAGGCACTGCAGGATCTTGAAAGCTTTAGGAACATCATTATGGATATCGGCTATCTTATCAGATTACGGAAGATTGGTTAACTGAGGATTAGTCATTGGAAGGCTGTGGATCTCCTCTGAAAAACTCTGATTTTTGTGGCCCTCTGGATGTCTTCCTCTACATCAGACAACTCCAGTGAAGCAGCAGTATACTGGGCTCCCCCAGCCCCCAAACCCCGCATCGTGTCGTCACCACAATATGACGTAGGCAGGTTTAGAGGGCGGGGGGCCAGTGTGGCCTGGATCTGGCCTCTCTGGATCATGCTTCACACAAGTAGAGTTGTCCTGGCTGAAAGACGCACTTTTTGGCAAAGGCAGGGTGGGAGCAGACATACTTATGGGCAGACCAGTCAAAGGGTGGGAAGGAACCAAACCTCATAAAGATCCACTGCTTCAGTACAGTGGGACTTCCTGTGGGGCCACTGCCAGAAGTCTCCCTGATTTTGAAAAGTAAAGAAACACCGGTATCCTTTGTAGTCATAAAAAGAGGTAACATAGCTGGAGGGATAAACATCTCAACCAACAAAATTTTTTTTTTTATGGGATGTCTGGCTTTTTGCAAATTTTACTAAACCAAGACATGTGTTCTTTTCAAATTAGTACATGCAGTGCAAAAACTCAAAACAATATGCTGATTTATGCCATAAAGATAATTTCCATGCTAACTGCAGTTTATTTTACGTTTTCAACAAGAGTAGAGAGTTGGGGGTGGGGGGAGCTGGATCTCATACAGGTTTAGAGACGAAAAGTTTGGATTCACATCTAGACTAGAAATTCAATCTCAGTCTCTCTCTCTCTGTGTATAAAATTGCAAATTTAATTCAACTTTAAAAATATTGATTGAGCATCATGGGAACACAGAAGCAAGATAGGATGTGGTGAATTTTAATCTATTTGGGGAATGGATACATGTACATATGGAGCAGATAACAATTCTTATAGAATTTAACAATGAAATTAGGAGCATGTTGTGAGAGGTCAGAGAACTCATGATTGCTTATTGGGATTGTGTCGCTAGGGTTCCTATAAGTATAGCAGAGCAAGGGAGGAAGTGGGACAGATGACTGATAGCTCCCTTCTCGCAGCAATGTTACCGGTGCCACAGGTTCAAGAGACCTGCTCAACTTTTAATGCAGGGGATTTCAGAAGGTCTGTTTTGATGTTCTCACCAGGGGATGTGAGGGAAATCAGAGCTCCTATCAGCTTTTTTGTGTCCTGCCAGTGTTAAGGCAAGAAAGAATAGGTAACAACCGACCACCAACTGACAAGGATGATTTGGGCTGTAGGATTATGGAATTTCGTGTCATCTGGCTAGTCAGAGCAATAGAGTCAAGGAAGGAGGTCCCCAGTGAGCACGTGAACAGATATTCAAATGACTAGTCAAGAAAGTGCAAATTAAAACGACAGTGATACCACCCCATAATCATTAGAGGGGATAAAACTTAAAGACTGTGATCGACCATGCCGAATGTTGGTGAGGCGATGGAGCTACTGGAACTCGCATACATTTCTGATGGGAATGCAAAACAGTACAACCATCTGAAGCGCAGTAGGGCAGTTCTTGTAAAGCTACCACCCACTTACATGTGACATGACAATTGCACACCTAGGTGTTTTCTTCCCCTTTCCATGTCCTCAGAAAGACATGTACATGAATGTTCATATCAGCTTAATTTATAATAACCCCAAACTATAAACAACCCAAAACAGGTGAATTGATAAACAATGCATGGTATAGGTAAGCTGCACAGTATTACCCAGCAAAAAAATGGAACGAACTATTGATATAGCCAATAACATAGAGGAATCTCAAAAATGTGCTCAGTAAGAGAATGATTCCATTTATGCGGTATTAAAAAAACACAACCCATTAAACTATAGTGAAAGAAAACAGATCTGTGATTGCCTGACACTGTGGTATTAAAAAACAACAACAAACAGAACAAAACATTAAACTATAGCGACAGAAAGCAGATGTGTGGTTGCCTGACGTTGCTGGTGCAGGTGGGAAGCTGACTGAGAAGGGACACAAAGGTCCTGCCTGGAGTGAGGCACATATTTTATATCCTGCTTGTAGTAGGGGTTACACTGCTGTATACA
Organism: Rhinolophus sinicus; assembly: GCF_057876585.1. Taxonomy (NCBI): domain Eukaryota; kingdom Metazoa; phylum Chordata; class Mammalia; order Chiroptera; family Rhinolophidae; genus Rhinolophus; species Rhinolophus sinicus. Next base: position 165,097,230 of record NC_142502.1, read on the forward strand.
TTTATCTAAACTCATCAACATGCACACTAACAATGGATGCATTTTGCTGTATGCAATTTATATCTCAGTAAAGCTGATAAAAAAAAAAAAAAAAAAAAAAAAAGGAGGCACCCTAATGAATGGGCTTTAGGGACAAGTAACCGAGAGAGAGAGAGAGAGAGAGAGAGAGAGAGAGAGAGAGAGAGAGAGAGAGAGAGAGAGAGAGAGAGAGAGAGAGCATTCACTTTGGAGAGAGCGCCTTGCGAGTGATGGGACAGTGAGCAGCTCATCCCCAGATCCCCTAATACACCGCCGTAGGAGAACTGAGGCCGTCATAGGCTGGCACCTGTGGTGTACCATCTGCTTGGTCTGACGATTCTTTTGACACCTGACTCAATTTACCAGCTCCCTCCCTTGAACAAGAGACTTAAGCTGGGGTCTAATCGTGTTCAGAAGAGCCTTCCTCACGGGCCCTGTGCGTCCTGAGGAGCCTCTGCTCTGAGAGCACGTCCAGCCTGAGACCAACGTGGGGGGCCAGGAGAAGATGTGCAGCCCAGCAAGCGGTCCTCTTAGTAAAGAAACCGCTGTTCGGAATGCATAGCTGAGTTTGGGAAAATCCGGACAAACTCTCCCCTTACCTCCAAATTTCTGTGGCCAACTCAGTGAGCCACATGGTACAGTCCTGATTGGGGAGTGGGGGAGATTCGCAACTGTGAGATAGATCATAATTCCCACTAAGTATGTTATGAAATGTAAATTATAGTTATGGAACAGTGAAAATTCACATAATTACACCAAAATGAAAAGGGAAACAAAGTATGACTATGAGCAACATCTTGTGGGGCAATTACCACAACCAGATGGAAGTAAATTGTTCCCTAAGTAGAATAAGGCACCTTTCCAGACGATTCCCATGAATTAATCTCATATACACATTAAGCTCCCTATCCAAAGCCCATCTAAAATTATTATTTTCCCTTCCAATGAACTATTTCCCCCCACTGTGGGAGATACCAGTATGTTCCTGGCTAAGTTAACAATTATACAAATTTCAAGAAATCTTTGTTTTTAGAAGTTTTTTTTTTTTTTTTTTTTTTTTTTTTTTTTTTTTTTAAGCTGCCTTAAGTACATTTTAGATAAATGGCAATAAAAAGGAAACGAAGAGTTAGTTCCTAAGGACATAAAATCTTAAATGTAATGGTTTAAGACTGGTTGTAGGGTTCCAAAATGATTTCTTTGCTCATTGCACGGGCCTGCATTTGCGAGTTAGGACAGCTGGGTCCAGTCCCTCCTCTCTCATTAGCGAGGTGTGTGACCCCCAGCAAACCTAACCCTGGTCCAGTGTCCTCCTTGGTCAAACAAGAGTGCTATCCCTTTCCTAACCTAGGTCAGCAGGTAAAGAGCTTCCATTGAAATACTGGAGGTGTAACACTGAAAAATTAAAAATTTACTATGAATGTAAAGTGGGGTTTATTTTGCATTTAAAAGAAAACTTAAAATGTCATAAGCATAGTATATGTGTTCTCAGTGTATGCATATGTTGGAGGACCCGGTTTCTAAAGCAATCATCTGTCATCTCTTTCTTTTCCAGTCTGTTCGCAATGAGCACAGGGGTTCAGCATCCTGTAAGAGCAACACTCACAGTTGCCAGGTTGTCAGGAATGTGACTGCTCTAAATAGTTTTAAGTGTCACACTGGGGTATTAGAGGAGTTACTTTATTGCTAAAACAAGAAACTGGAAACCAGAGCCTAGAAATGGCATCAAAATGAAAACTTCCAAGAGAAAGAGAGAAAAGAAAGCCATTGGGTCATAGAAATGCCACAATGACTAACCCTAGTATGAGGTCTATATGCCATGTAATGAAGGCTACAGCAGTAAAACAATAAAATAGAATGTACCCAGGTCTGTATTGTCTTTAGGAGAGGAAGACAGTGCCATGACCTTGAAGTCTAAGGGCTGGTTTTGGCATTGCCTCAGACTATCTCCTGTCTGGTCCCTGACCTGCTGGGCTTCTCTATTTCCTGCCCTGCCCTCCACCTGTCCCTCGGCTCTCTCCCTGTCACATCACACCTGAGGGGAGACGTGACTCTTGGTTTTCTCTTTTAGGAACCGTAGGGACACATGTGAAGTGTGTTTCTCTTTGTTGAGTGGTTTCACTTAATTGAATACATGTTATTTGAGTCCATACTGTTAGACGGGAGATACAAAGGTGACCGACCAATAGACGGCCTTTGTCCTCATCTTGCTGAGGATCTGAAGGTTGGTCAGGCTAAAATAAAACACACTAAGAAGGGCCTGCTATGTTGAGGAGGGAGAGAGCACATCTAGTCATGCGGATCAGGAAGGTTTTATGCAGAACTTCCAGTCACCTGAGTCAGGCCTCCCGTGGAGAGGGAGATTTCCATAAACAGGTATGGGGGAGGGAAGGAGGCCCTACAGCACCAGGAAACCCACACTAAAGGGCAGAGGAGCACGAGGCAGGCTTTAAGCAACAATCTATCCTGTTAGGAACGCAGCCTGCATGCGTGCATGTGTGTGTGGTTGGGGCGACAGTGGGAGCGCCTCTGGAAAGACAGCCTGTGGGTGCACCGGAGCATGGGGTATCTTGAAACCCGGACGAAGACTTTGGCCTTTATGCTTTAGGCAGTTGGCGATATACTGGTATTAATCTACTGATCAGGGAACCTCACTTGCATGGGTTTGTGCTCCCTGTCCCATCGCCCCACGAGCACCCCTAGCCCCAGTAAGAAGGCTTGGGGAGCCGCCCAGCTTCAGGGTCCCTTACACACCCTGTGGCGGATTTGGTGGTGGGGATGCTCAGCGGGGGAATTCTAACCTCTGTACCCACCAGCCCCAGGGACAGCTCATTTTGGGGCCTGCATCGAGCTTCAGACCCTGACTGGCTCCAGGGACAAGGATATGAACAAGGTGCTGCATGGTTCCCTGCTCAGGGCCCACGATGACCCCGGCTTCCAGGCTGGGCAGGTGCCAGAACTGGGCAGAGCTGGACCAGCTACCGCAGGGCCATCGAGGCTCAGCTCAAAAGGTGCTCAAAGTGCTGGAGTTCTCCAGGGCTCAGTCACCGCCTGCATTACTAACAAGAAGTGAGGTCGAGAGGAGCTTTTCTAAACCACCAGTTATAAAAAATAAATAAATGTCAATCAGTCATGCTAGAGGCAAGACCAATTTTTCTCTCCTCTATGCTCTCTACAGAAAATGTTAAAAAAAATTAAAGCCATATGACAGAGTGAACAAAGCGTGTGTGGCAAAATGTAGAAAGACAGTATCCTAGAAACGTGCCTCAGGTACAAGCAATGATACATTATTTTCCTAAATTTTGCAGTATTTGTGGCATTTGTCAGCTTTTTACATTTCATAGTCTATTGTGATGTCTCTTTCATTCAAAGTAAAGTTACTTTCATATCTAATTTTGTATTTCAAATTTTGTATTCTTTTTCTTAACAATTCCCCAAATTGTATAAGTTTGAGCCCCCACAAACTTGAATCAGCCCTTGGATGATTCCAACATATTAGCTCAATAAATATTTGATTAATTATAATTGCTAAGTACCCCTATGACTGAAGAACACCAAGGAAATAAAATGCATTTCAAACAAAGAGACAAAATAAATAACTGAATTAGTAGCTTGGTTGGAAGATCACTATCCTTGTGACTGGGATCTTTTAAAAATTAGGACAATGTTGAGCTCCAGAGGAATTCCACACCAGCCCATGGAAGGGCCAGTCTGCCGAACAGGAAGTGGCTTTCCAGTCAGGGCTCTGCTAGAGGCAGTCATTTGGCATTAATAATTTCTACTGCCGTTTCCACTCATAATTTTCAGCAGATTATTTTCCCAATCAAGTTTCCCAACTTTAACTTAGTTGGGATGTATAAAGTATTCAAGAAGGAGGGAAGGCATAATTTAACTCATCATAGGCAAACTTTATACGCCAAAGCTTAAGAATGCTAGAAACAAACCACAAATTGTCTCAGAGTTCTAATTAAACTCCAATTAAATAATTAATTGCATGGTACAATTGCTCAACTTGCTTTATTTTATAAAATGGATCCCTTTGCGCATTATAGAAACCTGTTTGAAAAAGAAATTTAATATGTGTGAGTTTGCTCTACTTATATGAAATAATGATTTATTAGCCTGGATAGTGCTGCAGAGTTGTAACTTCCCAATGTTACAACTTCCCAAAGTCTTTCAAAATCCAAAACATATAAATCAATAGTTTTCAAGATACTAGACAGCAACAAACGAAGGACAGTCATCCCTGAGAGATGGGATCGCTACAGTCCTTGAGAGAATTTCCAGGACATCGTGCACAGAGCGGGGACCCTAAAGGAGCCCCATAATCTCGAGCTGAGAAGACAAATTGATCAACACAATCACAATCAAAATCCCAGCTGGATGTTTTGGGTAGAAATTTTTAAAAAACCCCAAACAAACCTGATTTCTAAAATTCACACGGAAACACAAAGAACTAGAATAGCTAAAACACATCTGACAAGGAACAAAGCTGGAGGAGTGACAGAGGAAAATACAAGGAGCATCTTAAGTGCAAGTACAAGACAAAATAGTATATACACAAGATCTATATCATTTTTGTAATTATGTTTAATGTTAAAATAATATTCTATTCAGGTGGCTGATGGCTCAGTTGGTGAGCGCGCAAGCTCTGAACAAAAGGGTTGCCGGTTCGAGTCCCACATGGGCCAGTGAGCTGCACCCTCCACAGCTAGATTGAAGACAAGGAGCTGCCGCTGAGCCTCTGGAGGGACCACCGGATGGCTCAGTTGGTTAGAGCGCCAGCTCTCAACAACAAGGTTGCGGAATGGGATGGTGGGCTGCACCCCTTGCAACTAAAGATCGAAAATGGTGACTGGACTTGGAGCTGAGCTGCGCCCTCCAGAACTAGACTGAAGTCCAATGACTTGGAGCTGATGGGCCCTGGAGAAACACACTGTTCCCCAATATTCCCCAATAAAAATTAAAAAAAGAATTCTATTGCAGTTATATTCTAATATGGTTAACCACTTTCTTATTGTGGGACATAGTGTTTTGCTGTAACATTTGTGTATAAACAATTGTACTTTTTCTCTTTAGATTTATTTCTGTGAAATGAAATCACAAGATTAAAGAGTTAGTACATTCTTAAGGCTCTGATTATATTTTACCAAATGTTTATGTCAAAACGCCCTCCTACCAGTGGAACATAAGAATGTTCCACCTCATGGCATCACCAGCACTGAATGTTTCTTGAAAGAAAAAGAACAACCAAAACAATCCTTGCTAATTTAATGGTAAAACAGTATCTTATTGTAATTTTATTCACATTTCTGATTACTAATTACAATATATTTCTTCATTTGTTTATCTCTGTTACCAACAACTTGTTCATGTCCTTTGATCATTTTTTTCCATTTTCATCCACATTAATGAAATTATTTTGTTTTGTAAGGTTTCCATTGAAGCCAACAATAAAACACTCATTCGAGTTCATTTTATTGGATTGACTTAAATATTTTATTTAAAGAAATATTTAAAGATATAATCTGAAAACTATAGATTATTGATAGGAAAAATACAAAGCATACATATTTAAAGATCATTTGTACTGACATTAGAGGACATGGACTTGCCCACATAACATGATTAGTTTTGTAATGCTATTAGTGAATGCATTCTGCAGAAATATGGTTTTACTTTCAAATCTGAGCACACTGCCTTCACTTCAAAAAAGAAAAAAAAAGGATAATAAAATAACACAACTTTGATTAGTTTAAATTTTAGTGGACCACATCTGATTTGTTGAAGTTCTTTTATTTACCTCTTCAAAGAAGTGCTCATTGCTTTCACCTCTTTCTGTGCATCTTTATCCTGTAAGGAAAACACAAATGTACAATGACAAGTCACACATTCATCCTGATACTCTAGGTACTTTGAAATAGACTTTTGTTGAGTGGGGATAATTTGAGAAAGATGATTACAGAGAAACTGTGGGTTACTTAGAAGCAGGCATGACGTAGATCTCTGAGAATGTGAGTAATGGAAAGCTACTTCCAGGTTCATCCTCCACCGGGTCTGGGGTGGTAAAACAATGGAAGGCAGTGCCTTCCACGTAAGCAGACACACTGGATCCCACCAGCGTGTTAATAACACTGTTTTCTTCTTCAACTATAAGATGTGGAAGAAGTCCTGGCCCTGGCAGAAGGATATGAAGAAATCTGAGACTCCACTGTTAGATGTAGAGAGGCAGATACATTTCATTATTGACTATCAGGGAGCGTATAGTTAAGATTAAAAATCACATAATGTGTTTTATAGGACTCCACATGTATTGTTATTTCTTTAAAACAAGTGTGGATGATAGAAACAGTGACAATAACTTCAGATGGTAGGTTCTCCTATGCATTTCTGTGTTTAACAAACCTTTACTGAGCACCTATCAGACAGAATTTAAGTTATGTAACAAATTTAAACAGATGAGGAAAACTGGACAAAGTAGATATTTGGAAGCAGCTGCTAGCTAGATTTTTTTTTAAAAAAACTGGAAGTTCTTCATAAACATGAACACACGAATTCAATAGCAGTGTCTGGTCAACTAGTAGTGTAACTTCTATCAAATCAGTATTTTTTGAAGGTTGTGAGAAAATACGATGAATGAATCTAGAGTATTAATGTATTATTTTTAAAAAAGCTTATAAAAAACCATAATTCATGTTTGTCTTTGTAACCCTAAGGCTAGCTCCGCGCCTAGCACCTAGAAGCCCTAAATAAATGCCTGCTAACTCAGCGGTTCGATGCTGGAACACTAGACAACAAACAAAGGCTACCCCTCCCCCTACTCCCTGTCACCATCACCTGGGATATTTGAATCAAAAAAGCGTGTCTTATTTGTCTATGTTTCCATTGACCCTTGCCATGCAGAAACATATTTCAAAACTAATATAATTAGAACACATTATTTGTGTTCTACATTTTTTCAGTTACATTAAATGTTGTTTTCTGATTGAACAAAGTTGTAAGTATGTTTAGAGCTGCATGAAAAATAGAAACTAATCAACTGATCAATCATGATGTAATAAAGGAAAAATGCACCAATTACTCACCACAATATTTCATGATTTTTCATGGTATTAAAGACAAATACCAATGTATTGGATATTGGATTTTTAATCAGCTTTCATTAAGGTACTGAAGAGAGGTTATCTCATTGCTTATTGTGTCTTGCCAAATTCTGCATTCAACATTTCCAAAGGTGCATCACAGTTTTTTTTTTAGTGTATTTACACTACACTATTTACAGCAATACGTCATTTGGCAAAAGTCTAAATTATATGTTGAGTTGTGTACTGAAGTGTTCTTGATAGTGTTTTTTTCAGTCTGAGGTGTCTCATATAAACTCATGATGAAGGCATTTCCACACTGGCTTGAGGACTGAGGAACTCCCAATTGCGAGAGCTTAAAGGCTGACTAAGGTATGTGTGACCATTGAAGACTTTCCTTCATTCATGTCACTGAGAGTATTTTATACGGTGAAAATCTTTACATGTCCTGGAAGGTTGTTCCATGAGTAAATGGATTCCCATGCTTATTTCACTGAATTGCTTCTCTAACATGAATTATCTGGTATTTCTCATATGGCTTCCTCCACTTGGTAAAGATTGCTGCTTTCCTTCTTGGTTTACTCTGAGTTTTCTGTGCACACCAAGGCTTGAGTTTTGGCTGAAGGCTGCAGGGTTTCTCCCTCATGTGAATGCTCTCCAGTATAAAGGTGAGGCTGAGGCTCTTCCATATTCATTACATTTATAGGGTTTCTCTCCAGTACGCAATGTCTCATGACAGCCAAGGTTAGAGCACCAACTAAAGGCTTTACCACAGAGATGACATTCACATGGTTTCTCTGCAGTGAATTAATGCATGCCATTTGAAGGATATTGTTACTGAGGCATCTCCACACTGATCACAAATGGTTTCTCGCCTGTGTGAGTACCCGGCTATGAACAATGGGTACTCCCTCTGGCTGAAGTGGTTCCCACGTTTGTTATATTTGTCTGGTTTCTCTCTAGTGTGAATTAACACATGTTGAGTCAGTGTCGGGCTGTGAGTGAGTATTTCCATTCTCATTATATTCAAAGAACTTCTCTCCAGTATGAAATCTCTGCTACTGAGGAGATGAGAGGCTGTTAAAGGTTTGCCCACATCCATTCATCTATTCATTTTTCTACACATGGATTCTGTGTTGATCGTTCAGTGGTAATCTCTAGCTAAAGTCTTTGCCACACTGGTTACATTTACATGGTGTGTTACTCTCCTGCACGTACAGAAGTTTTCTGCTTTGTAGCATGGCAACCGCAAATTTATCTGATTAACTTTGAGGTCTTCATTATGTCTCAAGCCCTTCATACGGTGACCATATTTATGCACATGTCCTCTTGTAAGAACTCAGGTTATGGTTTTCAGCTCAGGTTATTCCTTTCTTCCCCAGATTCAAACTATGCAAACATTTCTCCTGAGACAGCACACAGTCTCTCCCCTGAAATGCAGCCCAGAACTTGACAGAACAGGTAACTTCAAAGACAACTATGCCACTTGCTAAATATGAAGACGTACTCTTTACTTTCAGCATCCCCAGAGTCCACCTCTTCCTGTGGTTGTCTCTGGAACATTCTATTTACTATGCTATAAGAGTTTGTCTTAGAAGAGTGATTAATGTCACTTCAAAATATTACAACAATTTTAATAATTGTTGTATTATTTATTAATATTGTTGTATTATTTATTAATTTAAGTTGTAATTTTAATGAATTACAACTTGTATTCATCTTTTGTTATTGGTATATATTATTACAATTTTAATACAGTTTTCCTTTCTTAAAATGTGTATACATGTTTTTGGCACCGTGTGTGCGTGCGTGTGTGTGTGTATTATAATGCTTTTCATATTTGAGCTTTCTCAGTATACTCCAAGCCAGTAACTGGAATACTTCCTCTGCTGCTGGTATAGTCATTACTTCACTCAGTAATCATTCTCACATGGCCATAAACACAGGAATTCCTTTTATTTTAAAAGAAATGTTAAAAGGACCTGAGATAACCTTCGTAGGGTCAAGAAAAGTCCACATGGGTAATAAAATACTGTAGCTTCAAGTCTGGGAATGTAGAGCTGCGTATACGCACGACAGGGCTCTAGAGCCCAAGCGCCGACACTCGCATTATCCAGTGCAGTGTGATGAGCTCCCACATAGGGACAGAAGACATGTTCACAGATGAGGACAAGGCCAGGAAGGGTTACAAGTGCCACAAGAAAGAAGCAAATATGTTATGTGAGTTCACATGAGGGAGAGAAAACTGAAGGCTGGGTTGACTTCTTTGTAATTAGTGGCACTGCTAGACATTTTGGAAATGAATCAATTGATCAGTAAAATCACTAATTGGGTATATTTCAATCTGGAAAAACTTTAGAGATAGGGATTACTACAGATAACTCATCTCATCCTGTTTTCAGTTTTCTAACTGAAAAAGAAATTGAGATATTTCCAATAGTATATTTACTACTTGGGGAAAAAAAACCCTGCTAGAAATATAAATGGACACATCACTGGAAAATATTTGCTAATGTTATTTTGCTTATTATATAAGTATTTCCACAGTGTCCAGTTTTCTTAGTTACATTTATTACCAGTCCTATTTTCTTTTTTTTTTTTTGGCATGGTATTAATCTTTTGATTCTTCCTACCAATACTTACCGAGTCCTTATTACATGCCAGGCACTATAGTTGGCACTAGGAATAGAGTGGTGAATGACACACACCTGGTTGCTACTTTCATGGAACAGTCACACAAATAACTATATAATCACAACTGTGCTAAATGATGGCAAAGCACAAAGTACTTTCTTGCCTGGGGGTCAAGGAAATCTTTCCTGAAGAAATGACATGTATGGTGAGGTTTCAAGGATGAGTACGAATAAAGCTGGTGAAGGGAATGGAACATCCGGGTGCGAGTATTTCAGGAAGAGACACCAGCATGTCCGAAGGGCAGACACATGAAGCTTGAGAGATTTGTAGGAGCTAGATCAGAGCCTTGAAGGGCATGCTAAAATTCTGAACTTCAATCTGTTGCTTTGGCTGCTATGGAAAGCCAAGCATGACTGGGCAGGAAGCGAGAAGCTGTGAGGAGACCAACTTGGTGGCTTGATGTGGTGCCCCTGCTCAGGGAGGCAGGGGAGAGAGAGAGGGAGGGAGGGAGGGAGGGAGGGAGGGAGGGAGGGAGGGGGGGGGGAGAGAGACAGAGAGAGAGAGAGAGAGAGAGAGAGAGAGAGAGAGAGAGAGAGAGAGAGAGATTGAGTAGATGGGGGTGCCATTTACTAAAAGGGAAAGATGGAGGAAGAACAGATCCAAAGGCCTGATGACAAGATAAGCTTGAGATGTCTGTGAGACATTCAAATGGAGGTGTCCAGTAGGACATTAGATAATCAGGTCTAGAACTCAGAAGAGAGTTCTGGAGATATAAGTTTGAGGACCCCTGGCAAGCAGATAGCATTTGAAGCCACGGACATAGGTTTGGGGGGTAGGGAGGAGGAAAGGGGAGAGGAGACAAGAGACTTAGGTACCAAGGATTAAACCCTAAGGACCATCAATATCTCACATTCCTCCTGTGAGAGATCTGTATTTCATGCATAAATATTTGCATGTCAAACCATGCAATTATATTTCATTATCATAGCATATTCTAATCTCATATTTTAATATGAATGCACGGGCACTCAGTTTTAAACTGCATGTAACTCAAACTGACATCATTCAGGAGAGACGTAAGAAAGTAGGGTCCCAATCACCAATACGGAGCGAGCAACCAGCAGGACAAAAATCTGTTTTTTGCTGAAAAAATTGTCTTCTGGAGAAGGAGTGCTGCTACTGAGACTGTGCCATTTTGCACTAACTATTAACCAATGGAGACAACTGAGGGATTCACATTAGAAGGACAATCTGCCCTGCAGGAAATCCCACATATAAGCAGTCCAAGACCTTGCACAGGAGGGTGGGGAAGAGGCCTGCTGGAGCCCGAGCAGCTGCTCCTGGGCAGGCCTTGTCTCATTGCCCCTTTTCAGCCTTATTGTCCGTGACCGCCCTGAACACTCCTTAGACAAATCTTTGCTTTTCCACCTCTGTTCATGACCTGCAATGTGCTTCGCCAACATCTCACTTACATATGTCTTTCAGAGACAACCTCTAATGCTGCCTGATCTCTTCCAAGTGAAAACAATTTCTCCCTTTAGCATTTCCATAACCAATGATTTGTACCCCTCTTAGCACTTCATGCTTCCTACCCTGAGCTTAGTTGTTTGCCTCATGTTCTCTTCTAGGCTATAGGATCCTACAGGGCAACGGGCATGTCTCACATGTTTATACCGCAGATTCCAACAAATGCCTTGAATTGCTCCAACAGAGAAGAGGAGTGCTTATCTCTGAAGCATTTCTTTTCTATTGTGATTCAGAAGATGATGATGGTTGGTGGTATGCGAAGGGAGCAGGAAAACATTTATCTATTTCCTTTTGTTCCCATCAGGAACATGGAGTGAGCTATATTAACTCTATGAAATTCCTAAATCTTAGAGCGTACCCAGAATCCTGAATTAGTGAATGAAAGGGTAAGAATCAATGTGATCATTTTTTTTTTCATGAATGGTACGTGCTCAAAGACCAAGAAAAAAATATTAATATACATTCGGAATCTTCTTTATGGCCTTGGCTAGTCACACTGTGCTATGAGCTGGGGACTGAAGATGGCACCCCCACGGACACCTCTTCTTCTAAATGGGCAGCCTGTCCAGCTTGTTTGTTGCCTGCCAGTTTAATCACCAACTCCCCAGAATTATGCTGTCCTCCATCCTTCCTAGTGGGGCTTGTCCACTACCTGCTGTCCAACATCTAATGAGCATCAGCATGTTTTAACTGCTAGCCCATGATTTGCATGTCTCTTAAAGATACAGAGGTCGCCTGCTGAAGGTTACCTATAGCGATTTTAAAAAGTTCATAGTACAAATTAAATCAAAGTCAAAATGTTTTAGCATAGAAGAAAACTCCAGATGTTCCTAAGCCATTGTTCATACTTGAAACTGGAATACCGCAGTACCGATAAAATAATAGCACTCATTGGCACTGTTTGGGCTTACCTCTTTGGTAACACAAGGAAGCAACATTGCCAAATTACAGAACTTCCTGGCATTATCTATTTGTTGAAGATCCATATAACACTAGAAATGAAAAATAATCACTATTAAAGGTAATCACATTTTTATGTAATGGGTCTAAAGTCATCTTAAAACAGCAGTCTTCATTACCTTGGCCAGAAACATGTAATTGGACTTAGAAAAACCAGGGTGTAGCTCTTCAACCTGATTTTAAGAGGAAACAGAAAAGAGAATAATAGGGTGATATTAAAACAGCAACAATAACAACCAATGAAGAGGATATAGGTCCATAAATCAAACATTAACCAAATTACCCTAAGAGTTTAGATTGGTTGTGTCACATCTGAGTCATTTTATCAGTTGAAGTGTCTTTTAGGTGGAAATATAGTTTTTGAGTTTGTCCCTTAAAATGAAATTATTATTATGGTCATAAAGTTTACAAAGCAATGGGATACTTTAAGGGTTTTGGACTCCTTTGTATAATCCTCTCCTCACTTCCCCTTCCCTATCCTTCCTCTCTTTTCCTTTCAAGAACAAAAACAACTGGTGATACACTCTCCCCAGAACAAGTCTTACGTACACATCTCACAATCTATTTAGGAAATAAGGGTACAGCATGACTGGAATCCCATGGCAAACATCTTCTAGGACATTAATATTTGATTTTGATGTCTTGTGATTTTAACACATTCTATATGAGTTGAATAATATCTTAAGTCCATCACCTCAAGTACATTTAAAGAAAAGACAGGTTCTTGAAACAACTAGTCCAAGTAGTAGACCTACTTGCAGAGTTTCATAAATGGGAATTATGAAGGTAATGTACTCTTCATCTACCTATCTATTATGTACCTGTTCCTTTTCTTTATCTCTGGTAAATAAGAACTCTTTCAGGTATATGGTATTGCTACTAGAGTGCTTTTCTTTGAACCTAAGTCAGTCTTGGCATAGAGTCAGCTTCTGCTGTTATAAAGGCCTATCTAAGTAAGCCCCCAACCGGACCCCGCTCCCAGCCCACAGGGATGCAGAGCCCAAGAGAAAAACAGGTACTTAAAAAAAAAGTTTATAAAAAAATGCAAGATACAAGCAATCCAGACATTTTCAAAATTAAAAAGTAAGAGTTTCTCTGTTCTAATTTTATTCTTAATTTCAATCTTATTCCCCAGGGGTAACCATTACCAACAGGCTGACATGCATTCTACCAGACCATTTTACCAAGCATAGGGAAACCAAACAAACAAAATGATCATTTGTTTTTGAGAAATTAAAAAGGGACCATTTTCTACATGTTGGTCCAAAACTTTTTTCCCCACAACATATTGCAGACATTTTTTCATGTCACCATACACAGGTCTACCTTGTCCCTAAGACCTGTATTTCCTACTATACAGATACTACAATTAAATTAAACATTCCCCATTAGACATTTATTTAGACTTATTCTTATTTTTCATTGTTACTAATAATGATCAATGAACATACTTGCTCCTATATCCTTGGGTACATGTGTGATAATGTCTGTAGGAAAGATTTCTAGAAGTTGAATTGCTGAGTCAAAGGATAGACACATTTCACAGATGGGTACTCATGGAGAAGAATCCAAGACCGTGGGGTGTGAGGAGTATACCTTAAGTAAGCACATCTCTTGTGCAGGACATTTCTTTTCCATAGAATCCCAGAAGGAAGGGTCTTCAAAGGAGGAGGCCAAAATCTCTTGGGCCGGGGAGCCAGACTGAGTGTAACTCTTTCAGACTGAATAGATAAACAGTGTGTGGATCTGGCCTAGAACCTGCTCGTGAGACAGCAAGGCTGCCGACAGACTGAAGGAAGTTGTCAAGTTCAGTCCTAGCCAGAGCTTTGAACAGCCTACAGAGCCATCCACGGTGCTGATGGATTCTGGTTCTCCTACGTTCTTCTGGTGTCTTGTCCAAAGATTTCCATTTCCACTCCATGAGTTTACTAAGTACATTTCTTTAGCTATTCTAATAGAGGGACCTAGATTGAACTTTGTTCAATTGTAACTTCTTTTATGTCCAGTTTCTGCAAGCTCTGTTCAAATTCTCTCTGGATAACTTGCCCCAAAATATGTAAATAAGCAGTTTCTTGTTTCTTTAATGTTGGCATTTTAATTCTGTATATATACCTTAACACTATGTTTAATTATGCAGAAGGATTATAAATCAGAACATCTTTTTTTCTTAAAGTTAAAAAAAAGAAAAAGAAGCCTAAAGGAACACAGGCCTTAGCTGAATAACAAAGAAGGCAGTATTACTCAGTGAAGTGTTCTAATTAAGGGGCAGTTTCTGGCTAGGCTCTTAGACCACTCTTTATCATAACACCTGGCAAAGACAGTGTACTTGTTTACTTGGTCTTGGCTGTACAAGTTTCCTGGAGGCAGGGGCTGTGTTGGTCATCCCTGTGTTTCCTACATTTGAGACTGTTTGATGCTAGATATGTGCTTAACAAACATTGCTGAATAAATTAGCTTTGTTTTCAAACATCTCATAACCTCAAGCAGCAGCCTTCCATCATTATCTGGGAGATCCAGGGATCGCATGATTGCAAACAGTGGGTGAGATCAGGGGAGCCTGTCCCCCAGCACTGCCATCCCTGTCATTTATTGCACATACCCATCCATGAAGCTTTATTCACAATAGCCCCAAATTGGAAATGACTTAAACATCCATCAATAGGTAAATGTGTAAGCAAATCGTGGCATGTCCACATAATGGACTATTACCTGGCAATAGAAAGGTACTACTGATACACTCAATAAAATGCAAGAATCTCAAAACATTATGCTGAGCAAAAGAAGCCAGAAACACACAAAAAGTACAAGCAATATGACTCCATTTATACACAGTTTTAGAATAGGCGAAACTAACCTACAGTGACAGAAAGCAGGTCAGTGGATGCCGTCAAAGGTCCCTTTGACAGCTAGTGGGCAAAGATAACTCTCCAGGGTGATGGCTGTGTTCTAGATTTTGAAACGGTGGTAGTTACATGAGTATATAAAATTTTCAAAGTTCACTGGACTGCACACTGAAAATGGGTGCATTTTACTATATATAAACTAATCATTAATATATTCAGAGATTCTGAAACAATTAGACTGAGTTGTAACCTGGGCTGGCATTTTTTTAAAGCTCCCTAGATGATTCTAACACATAGCCAAGGGTGAGAACCACTGCCTGAGGGAATCCTGCCAGAATTTTGGTTGAGGTGGGAGGCATACTATAGTTAGAAAGAAACAACAGGGGATTCACAGATAACTCCACATCTAAAACCACCTCCCTAGATGTTTAGTTGTGGTGGACAAGATTTCACTTGTTATAAGAGCAAAATAATAGCAACTAACATTTATTTTCAGTTAGAACACTTAATGTGCTAGACCTTGGGCCAAGAAAATTACATGTACTATTTTATGCAATCTTCACAAAAACCATATAAAGTATGTATTTTTATGCTTACTTTATAGAGGAAGAACTTAAGATGAGGAGAAATAAACATGCCCAGGTCAGACAGACAGGAAAAGGCTCAAGTCTCAAACTGTCTGATTATAAAGCCTGTGCTCTTGATCTCTGCAGGACTGAACTTGAAGGCTCTGGGGATACATTCCTGGCCCCGGTAAATGCTCTTTGAAGGGATGGAGTGGGGGGTGGGGGCAGGTGTCCTAGTCTCTAACAACATGACCTCCTGCCAGGGCCAGGGGGTGCATACTCTCCTAGGGTGTGAGATCCAACATCCGTGCTGTTTCCTTTCCTTTCCCTCCACCTCCCAGGTTTCTTACTTCCTCCACAGCCTTAGGCCTCAGCAGTCTAGGCTCCTCAGTACCCTTGGTTGTTAGCGTAGATATGGGGAGAAGCAGCTCTGATGATTTCTCTCTTGACAAACACCATGGAATGCATTTTCAGTAAGAATCCGAGTCACGATTGAATGGTGAGGTCCCCAAGATGGTTACATTTTAATGAAGTTAAAATTCTGTGAGCTTTTATTAGCACTTACTATACGCTGGGCCCTCTCTAAGCAATTTACTTGTATTAACTTATGTAATCTTCACAACACTGTGAGGCAGGTATTATTATCTCCATGTTATTGACTAAATTGTGAGAGAGGAGTTAAGTAATTTGCCCAGTGTTAACCAGCTGGTAAGTGGTAGAACTGGGATTTAACCAGGAGTTTGTAATCTTTACCCCTGCATTCTTATGCCTCTTACCACTTCTGATTTTCTCTGTGTAATATTTCAGGTACATGAGCACCTTAAGAACTTTTGTGCAGTGTCCTGAACCTGACCCCACCCCCCAGTTATAACTTTGATACTATGAAGAATGAGTTTCAAGTTCAAATGACATTTTTTTGCTAATTAACTCAGCACCTTTTATACATCATTTACCTTAAATATACCATGATCTACATTCTTACGAAATTTAAAATAGAGGAACTAATTCTCAGTGGTAGAAAAAAGATGAACAAATAGGGATGATGCAGCCTTAGACTTCACTCATGTCTTTGATTAACCATTGTGTGACTCTGGAAAAAATTATGTTCCTGAGGTAATTCCCTCTTTATGAAACAAAAAAGATCACTTTAGATAAAAAATAAGAAATATATGGCCCTTGTACTTTCTTCCTGGTACTATTTTTTTTTTTTAATTTTATTGGGGAACGATGTGTTTTTCCAGGACCTATAAGCTCCAAGTCAGGTCGGGACTGAATTGGCGACCTTGGTGTTATGAGCACTGCGCTTTAACCACTGAACCAACCAGCCGCCCCATTCCCGCCACTGGGCTCGTGCTGGATCTCACTTATTTACTTATTTTTTCACAAAGCATTCTAGGCAGCCTTAGCCATTGTTCAGAGATGAAAAGTGCGATGAAAATATTTGCCATCTTAGACTATATGATCTCTAAATTCCCTCTCAGTTCTAGAAAATTGATCCTTAAAATACAACAACAAAAAAATCAGCATAGACAGTATGTTGGACAATACAGTTCAGAGCCTGATTTTGTCTGTATTGTTACAGATCTGAAATTGTAGTTTGGGAAAAAATATGTTAGTATCTATAAGATTCTATCACTGGTCCCAGAAAAAGATAGAGAAATTAGCCCAAAAGGAAGTTGGTTATGTGGAGGGGGCTATTACACATTTACATGTGTGCACATACATATATTACTGTTTGGAGTTTTATTAGCATAGCCATTATACATTTTAAGACAAGAATGAAAATAGTGGTTTGGTGTGATGTCCCAAGAATATTTCATAGAACTGTCTGTAACCTATGGAGTGGCATTTAAAATAACTCTTCCTTTTGGTATCTTTTAGTTCTTTAAGATTAAACTGTTTCTATATTAGGCTAATCTGGTATATTTGGGATCAGCTTTAATAATCAGGGCATGACCTGGAGAGTTGCTCTTGGACTTGGAAGTAAGGGCTGCTGTACCTGGAAGGGCGTAACTTGCTGCTCCAAGAAGTCGTTTGAATTTTAAAACATTATGACAGGCTTAAAACAGAACATGCCAAAACTGGGATTCAAACTGTTAGAGATCTACACATGGAGATGAGAAAGATTTCTTTGACAAGGGTAGAAAGGACGGGTGCAGGTAGTAACCAGTTTGACACTAAAGTAATGGATAGATAAAATATACCTTAAGGAAATTCTGCAAAGCTTCTTGTACCGTTGAGGATGGTATTTTTCCAAACAGAGTAGCAGCCATTTTTTTCTCAATCCAGCTCAGTTTCGAGACCTGCAAGTATAGAGCAACATCACTCTTAGAAAGTTGTTTACCTTTTGAATGAATAATTTCTCCCGAATTAGATGTGTGTGTACATATATATGTGTATACATATAATATATAAAGATATAAATATATATCCATTACTAACATATGAGAGATATCACCTTTATGATATTAATATTTTATTTCCCTTTTCCATAATTCTAACAAACTATGATCTCTGAAAGCACTGGTTACAAAACCAATTTGAAATAGTAAGATTTGTGTTCAATAAGAGAAAAAGAGGTGAGGGAGAGAAATAATGCTGATCTTGCTTGTTCATCAGATTCATGATTCTGAGGTGACTGAAACTATTTCTTTGCACAAGAATATAGTAGCTGAGACCCTGTCTTTGCTCTCTTACTGCCTACTCCATGCTACCAAGCTGACACGGAGAGCCCAGCATCTCATAAATGTAAATAGAATGAGTATCCTCAACCCAGAGAGAGTATATGGAGGGCCCAACACATGAAGGTCTGACAACTAAGTTCGCGAACTCATCCTAGAAAAAGTGCTACATACCTCATTGCTGAATATCCCTATGGTCACCTTCGAAGTACTCCCCTTGGGAAGCTATGCACCGACGCCAGTGCTTAGTCCACCCTTCAAACCAATTTTGGAACTTTTTTTGGAATGTCCATCAGAGCTGTCCTCATATTACCCTTGATGTCCTGAATGTCATCAAAATGTCTTCCTTTCAATATTTCCTTTATCTTCGGGGAAAGAAAGAAGTCATTGGGGGCCAGATCAGGTGAGTGGGGAGGGTGTTCCAATACAGTTATTTGTTGACTGGCTAAAAACTCCCTCACAGACAGTGCCGTGTGAGCTGGTGAATTGTGATGCAAGAGACATGAACTGTTGGTGAAAAGTTCAGGTCGTCTAATTTGTTCACACAGCCTTTTCAGCACTTCCAAAGTACGCTTGGTTAATTAACTGTTTGTCCAGTTGGTACAAAATCATAATGAATAATCCCTTTGATATCAAAAAAGGTTAGAAACATGGTTGCAACAAGTTCATGAACTTAATTGTCAGATCTTGTACATATTTACAATCCAGGAGAAATTTTTTTAATCCAATAACCACCAAAATTAGATTTCATATTATCATTTATTTTTTTCTTTCTTTTAAAAATTTTTCGTTTTTTCCAAATATGAATATTAGATGTTTATTATACAAGATTAAAAGGATTCAGAAATGAATACTTTTAAAAGGGTGTTAATGCTGTCCCTAACCCTATCAAGTGCCTTCCTTCTTCATTGTATCTTCTAGGTGTCTAGGAAGCTTATTTGAAAAATGTTATGTTGTTTATCTCCTTTTATGACTTATTTTTTCACTTAACATTACAGTTTTAAGATTTCATCCAGGTTGGTGAGTATAACTGAAGTTCAGTCATTTAAATAACTATGAAACATTGTATCACTTAAATATATAGTTTTCAATCCACTCTTTTGTCAATGGACGTTTAGGTCTTTTCCATTTGTTTGCTCTTTGGAACAAGGCTGCTATAGGCATCCTTGTACATGCCTTCTAGAGCACATCTACAAGTTTCTCTAAGGTAGGCACTTGTGCGAGTTACATGGTAGACAAGTAATCAAATTTAAAAGATAATACCCAATTGTTTCTAAGGTGGTTGTGCCAATTTATGCTCCCACAACAATGTAAGAATTCCTGTTGCTTCATATTCTTGCAACATCTCATATTGGTGTTTTTAAATTTTATCAAATAAGTAGGAATAAAATGGCATCTTCTTAGGGTTTTAATTATCATTTCATATTATTTCTAACTTTGATATTTATGGTTTTAAAGTTGTTTTGTTTTTTAAGCACTAATTTAATTGCATTATGATCAGAAAAACTGTATGATACCAATTCTTTGAAATTTATTAAGGCCTCATATGTGGTCAATTTTGTAAACTTTCTATATATGCTTGCAAAATGTGTATCTTCTGATGGTTAGGTATGTATTTTCATATATATCTATTAGAGCAAGTTTGTTAAAAGTGAGGCTCCAATGTTTATAAAAGTAATGATACTTCTTTTTCCTTGTCTTCTTATTCTATTAATTACCAAAAGAGGTGGGTGAAAATTTACCGCTATTTGGTGTCCTTAACTTACTGTCCATGTCTTTTTATCTCTCCTTCTTCATATTTTCTATTCTTTGTTCTCTGTGCTGAATTCCAGGTAATTTTTTCATATTTATCTTAAAACTTCACTGGTTTTCTCATTACGGGGGCCTATCGACTGCTAAATCTTATCATTGACTTTTCTTTCCATGTCAAATAATATATTTTTTATAAAAATCAAAATTATTTCTTTTTCAATTTTTCATCTTTATCTGGTCATTTTTGTAGTCCTATGTTCCTCAACCATTTTTTCCCTAATTCCTTTTATCTTTAAAAAACACATTATATAGAAAGCTGTTGAATATTCTGTATTCCATGTTTCCAAAATCTGAGGTCCTTTTAGATGTATTTCTGTTCTTTTTTTCTTCTGTTTTATCATTCCAGATGGCTTGTTTTTTGTATATCCTATTATTTTCGTGATCATCATTGTTGTGCCACACTGCAAGAGTTTTATAAAGCCACAAGAGTTTTATAAAGCCTGTGTGAGGATACATTTCTCCAGGGAGTATTAACCTTAGCCTCTGCCATTTTTCTTTGGCATGAATGAGGTTCCATTTTTTATTTATTTTTATTTTTTTATTGGGGAATATTGGGGAACAGTGCATTTCTCCAGGACCCATCAACTCCAAGTCGTTGTCCTTCAATCTAGCTGTGGAGAGTGCAGCTTAGTTCCAAGTCCAGTCACGGTTTTCAATCTTTAGTTGCAGGGGGCGCAGCCCACCATTCCATGGGGGAATTGAACCGGCAACCTTGTTGTTGAGAGGTCGTGCTCTAACCAACTGAGCCATCCGGCGGCTCAGCAGCTGCTCATTGTCTTCAATCTAGTTGTGGAGGGTGCACCTAACTGGCCCACGTGGAAATTGAACCGGCAACCCTGTTGTTCAGAGCTGGCGCTCTAACCAACTGAGCCATCTGGCAGCCCAGATCAGTTTCCATTTTGAATTAAAATTTCCTTCTTGGGTTTTTGAAGTCTAAGAAAATAATGTGCATTCAAGTTCCAGACCCATGTGAGGTTGGGTCAATGGATTTTAAATCTTAGGTCAATCTCCTATCTTCATGAAGACTCAGATTCTTAAATATTTTCTCTTTTTTTTAAAAATTCATTTTTATTGATAAAAGTATTTTAAAATCAGATTCTTACTGTTTAAAACTGGCATAATAAAAACTGCTTATAGAGCTGTTATAAGTATTAAATAAGATGAGAAAGGTAAGGCATAAAATGCACATTGATGGATAGCAGGTATTCAATAAAAGCATGCTTCCATCTTTATCCCTAATCCTCTTCAAGCATCAATTAAAAAGCTTCCTCTTTTGCTCACCCTAATTTTCTCATTCAGAAATATCATTTCTCTTTATGGTAATTTTTTCATTCATCTCTTAAGATATATGTTTACATTCTGTTAATTTTCTGTAAACTAATGTCCTGTAAGACACTCGGTCTTAGACTTGCCAGCTGCCTTTATTTATTATTGACCCTGAGGGGTTATTTATTGAGCTATTGTAACTAGAGGCACATTATAAATGATATGTATTTGCATTACTTATTTCACTCATCTATCATGGTAAATTTAAGGCCTAGATTGGATTCCACTCCTTCCACCAAATCAATATGCAGAAAATGTTAACTAATTAGTCCCAGTCACGAAAATGTTGGTGAGCCCATGTCCCCTTTCTATATTAAGTTTCTTGAAGACAAGGGCAGTGTTTTATTTATCTTCTGGCTAATGAGCACATAATTTATGCTTAATATACTCTAATGGATGAAAAAAAGTCCTCCCACAAAACAGGGAGCAGTGCACCAAATACAGGGCGCATATGTGTAGGTGGCTGATGACCCCCTGAGAGCACCAAGGGAGACAGTGTGACTGCTTCAAGGGGAAATGGAAAGGTAGCAAGGAAAGAAATACACATACATATATGAAATAACATCCTATATATAACACATGTAAATGAGAAATTCATAAAATATGTATTGATTTTATCATTTTTCCCTACAGTAGACATTAGGTAAAACAATAAAGGAATGAATAAGTCACTCAACATATATCACACAATAATAGTATATTCAAATAAGATTTACAGATAAAAGTATTCAACTTACAGAATAACAGTATCTTCCCGTGAGGTAATACAAAAAGGGTTCTTCAGGTAAAAATTGGATTGCTTTATCTAGATGTTCCTGAAAGAAAATCCAAAGAAATATCATCTCCTAAGGTTTTGGGTAGTGTTGAATGGAACTGTACCTAGTAAATTCAAAGAAACTTTACAATGTTGTTTCGTCCCCCTCCTCAATCTCTATCATTAATACAGTTAAGTTTTATCAATGATTTGATGATCAAAAATGATTGCTCAGAACTAGCAGAACTGTGACTATGATTTAATAATCATATAATTTAAAGCCACAATGTCACTATAAAAATAGACAACACCCAGTCACATTATTGTTTGCCCATGACACGCTCAACTCATACTTGATTCAGAGACAAGCTTACAAATATCAACAGATTAGGATATAATGGAGGAAACAGCAGCACGAGGTGGTAGAGGACTCCCCTCCTCTTGACATTGATAAATGGTTATAGGGAGCTAGGAAACAAGAACTCTGTGCCCATCCCTACAATTATTGATCTCGAGGGGTTATTTATTGAGCTATTATAACTAGAAGCACATTATAAATGATAAGTATTTGCATTACTTATTTTATTCATCTATCATGATAAATTTAAGCCCTAGATTGGATTCTACTCCTCCCATCAAATCAATATGAAGAAAATGTTAACTAATTAGTCCCAGTCATGAAAATGTTGGTGAGCTCATGATAGAGGCTAATCCTGTATGTTTGATGAAATAACATTCACCTATGTGACTTCTTCAGGATCTAGAGTAATGATAATCTTTAATCATCCAAAATAGTTTGATTCCTTTGGGCATAGTATTATTTAAAGACTGATATTTCATTTAAATAAAAAGATAAATTCCTAGAGACTAATTGTTGACTAATTTGATGTGTACCTATTAATGGAACATATAGCTACATTAAAACATTTTTAATATCAAGAAATACCCTTATAGCATAGGGAATAGAGTCAATGGAATTGTAATAGATATATACGATGTCAGAGGGGCAACAGATTGGGGGAGGGAGGTTATCACTTTGTGAGGGGTGAAATGTCTAACTAGTGCATTGTTTTGTACACCTGAAGCTAATAAAAAAAAGAAAAAAAGAAAAAAGAAATACCTTGAAGCGATGTCCATAGTTAATTTTGTTTTGTAAGCCCTCAAACTCAGATACATAGCCACACAAAACTGCGTACCTGAAAAGGATAAAAGCAGAAGATATCGTGTAAACTTTTAATCAAATACCATCAAATATAATATTTTCAAAAATTTCTGAAGCATTCATTAATATTTAACAAAAGATTCGTTAAATGCAAGGGCTCTAAAAATACTAAATACTTTACACTGATATGAAGCCAGTTTCCTCATCTATAACTGGGGATACTAATGCCATCTGTCTCATACGTATGCTGTGAGATAAAGTATCTGAAACGTGTAGTTGCTTAGTTAGAATAGTGTCTGGCATATAGCTAGTTTCAAGAAATGTTGGGTGCCATCATCACCATCAAAGTCACAAAGAGGCTCTCAGAAAAAGTAGAGTCACATAAATATTAAATTGAAAATTATATCAGCAAATCCCTATTCCTCTTTAATAAAAATAAAAATTTCGTGGCTTCCTTTAATGTCATTTGAAAATAAAAATAGTATCATGACTAAAACCAAACAAAGTCAAAGGTAATGTTAGAACATGCTTTTTCTTTTTTTTCTTTCTTTTTTTTTTAAAAATTAAATTTATTGGGGTGACAATTGTTAATAAAATTACATAGATTTCAGGTGTACAATTCTGTATTACATCATCTATAAATCCCATTGTGTAGAACATGCTTTTTCAAAAATATTCCCCATGTCCTTCAATCCTTCCTTAGAAACACTGAATTACTAGAATAGCGCATCCCATGGGTTATTTCCTTTTTTTTCCATTGGGAATGCAAAACTTACAGAAGTAGCCATTTGGCTATAAATTGGTACAATATTTGTTCAGCTATTTGCCTTCTTTAAAATTTGGGGATATATTACTTTTCACAATCAGAATGTTTCTGCCTGTACAAAAGTCTTCAAAGTATTTCAGAGTATTTCTATCTTAGGGAAAATATTCATTTCCCTACGTGTTTCAAGAGTAGATGTTAAGTTTTACTAGCATGGTCATAACTGAAATGAAAATTGTAATTTTGAGTGCTAAATTGATTGTTTCTGTGGATAAGCATAACTTTCAACTACAAATATGAAGTGAACAATTCCTTAATTTGGAACAGTAAGACTATTCCTGAACACAAAAGGTCACATAATTCACATAACTTATGCACAAATGGCCATTTTTCCGTTATGACTTTTTGATTTCTTAAATTTTGTTTCTATGATACATAATCAATAGAATCTGCTACAGCACAAGCAAGAGAGATGACTGAATCAACCAATAAAAGTGATCTGAGAATTTAACTAGATGAGGAGCTACTACTACTCCCAAATTGCAAAATCAGACTGCATTTCACATACATTTCCGCACCCACCAGAATTTAAAATTGCTGGGAAAAGACTCTCCAGCTGCCTTGTGAAAACCGCTACTGTCCCCTCCAGCCTCATCATGTTCTTTGGAAATGTTCTCTGTCATTCTGTCATTCCTTCCCAAAAGTTCCAGATTGGGGAGCAAAATCCTGCCCAACTACATATCCAAACTCCCTATTTTTGTTATGGGCATTATAACTTATTCAGACTGAAAAGCTTAGGCCATTGAAAAAAAAAAAAAATTTTAAAATAGCTTGAGATTTATAGGAAAGTTGCAAAAATAGTATAGAGTTCCCATATATCAATATCCAGTTTATTGTTTACATCCTACATTACTATAGTACATTTATCATAACTGTATCAATACTGAATACAATATTAATACATAATTTTCACAATGAATCAATATCAATACATTATTAACCAAACTCCACACTTTATTCAAATTTCCATTGTTTTTCCCTAATGTCCTTAAATGTTGACACTTTCTCTCCATCTCCCCTTCCATATTTATCCCTATTAATTCACACCTTGCTCGGTATTTCTTTTCAACATGTGAAAGATCTTTTTTTTTTTTTGATAGATCCTGCCCTGCCTCAGGTTTACTTGCACAAATAGCACAGGAGGTCACCCGCCCCATGCAGACAGCAGCCCAGGGGTCACACCAGTCCTTTTATCCTCACATTCGCAGACAGAGGCCTGTGCTCTGGAGCTTTTGTGGATGCCTGGGAACCTTGGGGAGCCAGAGCCTGAGCTGGAAGTGGAACTGTCGCTGTAGCCACGCTGGGGCTGGGCCTTGGTTTGAGCCTTGACCTTGGACTTTGGCCCACAGAGCCTGAGACCCCTGGCAATGCGGGCACAAGCACGGTTCCCAAGCTTGGAGTGGGCAATGTGGGCAAGTCGACTGAGCTTGCGGCTGCCACCCTTTGGGATCTTGGGCTTGACCTCCTTGGGCTTTCCGAGGGCCTTGATGACCTCAGCCCATGCACTCATGGCCTTGGCATTGTTGGTTTGCATCTTCCTCAGGCCCTTCTTGTTGTGCTTCTTAGCAAAGCTCATGTTCCAAGGGTACTTGGGGTCCACTCCCTTAAGAGATTTCTATCTTTGTGATCCGGGTTCCTTAATGCTGTTTGTGTGCCATTTTCCTGACGTGGCCATGTCAGCACCAAAGCCGTGGCTCCAGGTGAAAATCCTTTGAATTACTATTGTTATCCATCACACACCCTGTTCCTCATAATTTTGTGTTATTTGTAATTTTTATAAGCATACTTTTTATATCTTCACCTACTGCAAAAATTTCTGAACACACTAGTATCAAAGATACAGACCAGGAACTCTAGAATCACGTCTAGATTGACAACGATATTGTCAATAGTTTACTCTGTTGAATAACAGAGGCTCAAACCCTTCTGTCCGCATGGGGAAACCGGTAGTTTGCAAGTTTCTACATCTTGTCCTCAAGAATGTTAGGAGTGAATGTGCCTTAAGGCCTTCACGTCTTAAATCCAGATATACTGGCTCAATTTCCCTACTTTATCTGCTAGCAAAGAAATAAAAAACAAAACAAAACAAAAAACAGTTCATGTCAGATTTTTAGGAAAAAATCTATGTTGGGTCTATTTGAATTTTCTTATCCAGAGGTTCACAGAACAAAGGCAATTATCAGTGCTGGACTTAATCTTCTATTTTCTGAAAATTGGCACTACTTATGCGTATCTTTAGGCTTTTATTGAGCTCTCAGCACATGCTCTCCAAGTTACTCTGAGTAAAGAAAAAACAGGAAAAAACCCCCATGATTTATGAATACCATTATATAAAATATGTACATTTTCCTTTACAAATAATGTCACTAGTCTTATATTTTTCATAATCTTTTTTGAAATCTTCTTAAAAGTTTAAAATATTATTTATCTTCCTAAATCATAAATATCATAAATTCAAAGTTCACCTGGCCACTTTGTTCCAAAGGATCGTCACATCTTTTCTGGCAATCAATTCCACCTCTCTCTCTGTGTTGTTGTTTTTTATATTGTTCATCTTTAAAAATGTAATTTAAAATTTTATTTCCTAAACTCTCTGATTAACAGGAACTCTGAGGAAAGTTAATTCACAATGTGGTCTATTACCTCCACCTACAGGTCATTCTAACTACAAACGCTTTGACACAAATTCTGTATTTTCTTTGCATTGATATTGAACATATCTTGAACAACTGACAAACATTCGCGTTTCAACAACTTCATGAGTTTCCCTGCAGCACTTTTGATTCAGCATTTATGCTGTGAGAAAGCAGAGGAAGACTAATGTAATAGAGCACTGAGTATATAAGAATACATGATCTGCTTTTGTTTTTCCACTTGTGTAAATGTTGATTACTAATCAACACCACACACAAACACACACACACACACACACACACACACACACACACACACACACAGCCTTGCTTACACTATCTATAAAATGAAAACAAGTTGTTCTACAAATCACATGCTATAAGGCATGTGGATACAATTTGTGAACAGTAGAGCACAACAAATATGTAAGACATTATTTATAATTAAGGTCAGGCCCATTTGGCTGACAAACTGCAAATCCACTGGCGATTTTAATCTCTTGATTCCAGAAGTATTTTAGGCTGGTACAACAAAAACAACAGAATTTTACAGGAAGCTCATGTAGTCTTAAAGTTACAAAGCAATTTCATTTTGGAAAAGATGAAGATGAAAAACAAGTCTTTAAAATAATATTTGTTTTCCAATTATTCCCTCAGAGGTAATCCTTGATGATAATTATTCCTAGAGATTGCATCTTTTATTTCAAATTGAAGGCTTATAAACCATCACACAACTCTGTAAACCACATGTCTGCAAACTTCTGCTGCACAGCCAGCTAACAAACATTTCATTCAGGCTTTGGGGTCAGAGAGTCTTTGTTGCAACTGCGCCTCTGCACCACTATGCACAAGTGCAGGGGTGAGGCCGTGCTCCAATACAACTTAACTTACAAGAGCAAGCAGCTGGTTTTGTTCTGTAGGCCAGTTAGTCATTTATGCTGAACGAATGAGAAAATGTCTTAACATACTGATAAAGATTCCAGCAGAGTAAGACCTTTCCACTACATTTTATTACAATTAATTATGGAATCAATTAACCTAAATTCTACCCGTTGCTTCTCAAGTCAAAGTTTTAGTTTCTGTTTTTTTTCATCGCCTCTATTATCTATATGAACAAGAACTTTTGTATGCAGATATTACATAACATAGTATACATTATATAATATATTTTAAGAATTAAGATAAAATTGACATTTGAATTTGTTAATTTTTATCGACTGATTAGATTTTAATATTTTTTAAAAATTAAAAGCCGAATAAGAAATCATATGAAACACAATTGGATGATTACGTGTGTATGTGTTGGTAAGATCTGAGCTTGGGGTTAAATCCCATGGTTATATAGACTGCAATTATTCACAACAAAAAGTGAACAAAGATAAACAGAGAAGTAGCCAGATTACTGGAAAAGAGACTGGGCAACCCACTAAAGAAGAAAGAAGCATAATCTTTCCTCACAAGATTTCACGGTACGTATGAAGAAGCCCTCAGAGAAGACTGAACATTTTCCTCCATGAAAATTTTGAAGCTCACACTGACAAATGTCCTCAAATTGATAATTAACATCAGATGTACATTTTTAATGTGATTCTTCATGGATGCAAATGCAGTATGGATGAGGGAAGAGAGCAAAGGAAGAGCAATCAAGGAGGACGAGGAGGAGAAGAGCTTCGAGTTAAGAGTAGGAGCTCTTAGGAGTTCTTTCTGCATCCAAATCTGGAGAACCAGCTCCCAAATACCTCCAATATCAAAGGAGAAGAAGAGAGCATGGCTTGATCCTCATAGATTCATTACTTACTACTAAAAGTGGAAGAACAGATGCGCCTTAATGCGTACATATGTTAATTTGTTAAGTTAGTATTATGCAAATTCGATTGGGAAGATAAAGTTGGCTATAGAAATAATAGCCAAGACTCCTACAGGGGACTCTTGGGGACATTTTCTTAAAGATATATACCAGGATGTTAACTGAAAAATTATCTTTCCCCTAGAGTTTTGGCAGAGGCACCAAGGGCACAGAAAAATACTCAATATTTTAGACACTCCAATTCTTAAACAAGACACTTTACTGCCCATGGGTGACATTCTAAAGAAATGATTCACAGGTTCTGCTGGGCTTAGCTCTTCACCTGTCTCCAGGATACATAAGAAAAGACAAAGAATTCACTGTGGGAGGAAGGATGTGGAGTGAGGATTTCTATGGACAGAATTGTGAGGGTACTGTTGGCTCCACCTCCCACCTTTTTATGAGAGAGGGCAGCGGTAGGCCTGCATCTCATCTTAAGGCAAGTGAGTGCAGCTGCAAAAGAATTCTCCTTATTTGGCATGTGTCCCTTGGAGTTTTAAGCGGTATTAAAAAATGTTACCTGACTCCTGTCCAGGGAAGTTTTAAGATGCGAGTTTGTGGGTGGAGCTCCCCCTGCTGGTAGCAGAGTAAAGAAACAGGTCTGCTTTAAGGAAATGGCTTGCACTTCAGTTGGTGGGACAAAAATGAATTTCCTATGGGACAAATGTAGACCTGAAGAAAGGGAGCCATTTTGAGAGATTTTTCTCTAAGAGTCTCCATAAAAATAAAATAATCTCGAAGAGGGGTCGATTTCTGGAAACATAGCTCTGAGAGAAAGTTCATAAATTAATTATTATTGTATATTCCTAGCACCTAAAGTACCTGTATTGCTAGGATAAAAAAAACAACCAATGAACTAAAAAATTGTTGCAAAAATGAAATTATGGATAAAAGGAAGTGTTAATTAAGAATGCATTTCTTATTTGTGTTTCATAATTCTATACATACAAGGACTCAAAACAAAACATATTTAAGAATACTTTTTTTTGCTCCAAAGATAATCACCTATACCCATCCAACTAATTAAATTTCCTTTGTTTGAGTTTTCTTATTTTATAAATGGCTTTTCTTTGACCTGTGGAACTTGTATGCCTTGACTCATCAAGGTATAAGAAATGGCTAATGTGCTTTTATTCTTTGAAGCATTCTTTCTACATTTTGGTTATAAACATGGCATCATTTTAGTATTTGTTGTCAAAATGTTGTATTGGTTTTAATTAGAATTTATCATGTTCAAAGCCATTGGACTTGGGTTCACTTACGAAATCTTCAATGAAAGTATACCTTAAATATATTTAAAATACACATACTGAAAAATACATGAGAATAAACAGAACAAGAACAGTTACTGTGTTATCTACTAAATATATTTTTCAGTGAATGTGACAGATAGGTTAAATGGGTTAATATTTTTAAAATCCATCGTAATCTATAGAGGCATATTAGAATTTTAAAAGACTGCATACATTTTTACGTACTTACCACAGATGACAATGTCCATTCATGGGTGCTCTAGTAATAGCTTTTTCACCTAATGTCTTTCCTGAAAGATAAATGTAATTACACTTAGTACTTTCATGTAAGTTGGAGGGAGGTAGATTACGGAATTAAATCAGTGGTTCCCAAAGTATTGTCCCAAGACCAAAAGAATCACCTGAAAACTTGTTAGACAGCAAATCTTCGGACACATAGAAGACTTACTTTATCATAAACTCTGGGGACTCAGCAATCTGCTTTAACGAGCCTCTAGCGATTCTGATACATGCTCAAGTTTGAGACTCACTGGACTAAGTGATTTAACCAAGTGCAAGAAAAGTCATTTAACCATTACTTAAAAGCGTTAATAGAAGTTTTTTTGTAATGAACTCAACCAACATTTTCTGAGTGCCTCCTAAGTGCCACATTATGTGAATTTCTGGGAATAAAAGTCAAATAAGACACAGTTCTTAACGTCCAAGCGTTCACAGTTCAGCAGGCAGCAAGTATATAAACAAATTACATGGAAAAAATAAAAGCAAGGTGAAAAAGAGCGCAGAAGAGAACAGAGTGAGTAACTCCCTCTGTAAGGCTAAGGGAAAGCTGCCCAGGAAAGATATCGCCTAATCATTCACAATGAGCAGGCGCAGTACATAAAGAATTCTCCCAAACCACTTTTATTTAGTTTAGAATAACTTTTAATAATGCAATCATTACTTTGGATAGAGGTTTGTCTATTCGCCTGAAAAATCAGAATGCTTGCAACAAAACTGAACCACATTCTGAAAATCTTTCTCAAAAAGGGACTGTTTTATTTGATACTGTCTCCCTTTTCCCCTGCTCCAGTCCCCGCCCCTCACCCCCACCCCAACCCCCACTCCTTGGTGGGGAGAGAATATCCATTGATCTGTAAAATGAGTCATTGAGATAATCTTTATAAATAAGTCTTTTATTCTAAAATCATTATCCTATTTGTTAATTTGTTAAAGTGGTACTTTATAGCTCTATCCATGAGGAAAACTACCCTGTGTAGAAATCTACGTAAACTGGAAAGATTAAAAAGTGAAGTATTTTAAAATAACTGATATTACATTGTGGACATAAGTTAAAAGAGTAATTTCTAAATGAAAAATTGAAAAACATACTTGCACAAACATTAAAAACCAAATCAACATTTTAGCTACATTGCCAAATGAACAAAAACAGCTTTTAGTAAGCACACAACCCCAAGCCTAAAATAGAGGAGAGTCCATCACTCTGAGAATATTCAAGTAAAAGGTAGCTGGGTAGTATACAGACTAGCTCTGCAGCCTCATTTATGCAGCTGAAGCCTCAAGGGAAAGCTATTTCCTTTACCGAATTGTATTTGGTGATCTCTTTGAGGCATCTGTATCGATCATTTGATTCTGGAAATTATTATAATGTTCCTTTAGATATAAGATTCGTTTTTTATTTGGAATACAAGTTACAATCAATCATACTTCAAAAGATGTACTGCATAATACACTTTTCTGCCCTCTCCAGTGATCACATCTTCGCTCAGATAACAATCTCAAATGTACTCTTATGAAGAACAACAGGCAGCATCTTCCTCACTCCCTCCATGGCTGGTCTCAGCTGCAGTGCACGTTGTCATCACCTTCATCAGGCCCTTACGACCTGCACACTGAATTATAATTGGCTGCCTCCATGTTATCTGTGTGTCTAGTGCTTACATTGACAGTTTCCCAGTGTCACACCATCTTAAACATGTTTGTGTCTCTCCTCTCCCTCCTCTCCTTCCCTTCCCCCTTCACTTTAACAGTGTTCCTGGACACAAGGATTTCGAATAAATACTTCTTAAATGGACAAAAAAAAAAAAGGAATTCTTTTTAATTTAGTTCAATATCTGAATGAACGCATCTGAGACATCACTCCTTTTTCTTTGACACTATAAACGTTTCTGTTTTGGATATATCCTATTCCAATCTATTGTCCATTCTTGTCCCAATTTCCTCCAGCCAATTTTTTTTTTCCATTTTCACTGTCTCATACGTTAACTCGATTAAACTCCCACTCCATTTTAAAATACAGATCCCAAATAATTTTACCTATGTGGAACTATTCCTTCCATAGGAAAGACTTCCCTGCATCAACGCCCACCCTCACCATCACGTCCCCCTGTTATATACTCTCTTCACCCTGCATTCTTCTTTGCTAACAATTTATTTCAGTGTATTTCTTTATATGTATGATTATTTGAATAACACTGCCTCCCCACAAAGCCATAAGGTCTTCTGAGTCTGAGAACATGTTTATTTTGCTATCATATTTCTATCTCCTAACCCCTAATGCCCAGGGTAGGGTAGGTGCTTAAGAAAAAAACTGCATTTAATATTGATGAATGTTGAAACAATTACATAGATACACTTTGATTTTCTCAGTAGACATAAAAATAAATCACTTT
This sequence comes from Rhinolophus sinicus, assembly GCF_057876585.1. NCBI lineage: Eukaryota > Metazoa > Chordata > Mammalia > Chiroptera > Rhinolophidae > Rhinolophus > Rhinolophus sinicus. Next base: position 165,129,816 of record NC_142502.1, read on the forward strand.
GTTCTCTTTGGTTAAATTTTTATCTACCATCAAATTAATAAATCTCTTCTCTAGATTTTTGTGTATGGCCTGCAAGATGGATTGCTACAGAAAAAGTGCCCCGCAAAGTTGATGAATATGTAAAGAACAAGAGGGGAATTACTCCATCCTCCTCCCACTGAGAAAGAATTATAGTGCAGAGGTCATTTGGCAAGGAAATCTACAAGTGGAAGAAATGTAATTATAAGGAGTTTCCTTCTTGGAAATAAAAATGACAGGGAACTGGACTGAAAGAGATCTGAAATATCATTACCTTCCTGCTGTTTCTTCCTCATGCTACCTTAGAGAAGGAAAAATTGGAAAAGAGGACTGTGGAATAAAAGAATTAAAGAAGTCCTGATGCCAAATTACTACCCTGAAACTAACAGAGTTGGCTGTAAGGGGCTTTTTGCAAGAAAGAGTTGCAGTGAGAGTCAAGATGAGATATATATATGTATAAACGATTTCACATTCTGGCTATTTTTCTTTTGTTGTTGTTGTTGCTATGGAAAATTTCAAAACCATGCCCAAAAATGTAGAGGATCGTATAATGAACCACAAGGACTCATCAGTCAGCTAAAACAATTATCAGCTCAAAGCTAATCTTGTTTTATCAAGATAAATGTTGAAAAAATATTAAAGTCTGAATGGTTATTTCTTTGTAGTACCTGGAGTTCTACGTTACAGGAAGTAGGAGGGCTATTTTAATTGTGATGAAAGTCTACTGCGGAACACAACCGTTCTCCGCCTATTATTGCTTCCCAAACACGACCACTGTATATCTCATCTTTCTGTGGTTTTATAAACTTTAAAAACTGCAATTTGAGTTTTTTAGTTGCCTATTCTAATATGCTCAAATATTTTTAAGGAACATATATTTTAGTTCTAAAAAAAACCTTTCTGTCCTTAGACTATGAGTAATTTTCAGTACCAGGATATATTGAAATAGATTAAACATATTGGTTTTAACTAAGATAATTTAGCTTTAATTAAAATTCACTAATGTTTTATTATACATAATAACTGTCACTTGAGGATAATCAATCTTTACAAAATACTTACCGATATTAGCATAATGTTTCTTTTCTTCTGTATTTGTAGATAACTCATACATGTCTCCATAAGCACGAGAAAACCTCCAAATAAACTCTACTTCATCTCTAAACTGAAAAGAAAAGATAGAACTACACATGAGATTAACTCAGTAACTTGACCAGACTACAAATGTTTTCCATTGCAACTTTATATTATTAGGCAGGTAAACTGGTGTTTAAAGATGACTGAATCTATTCCTGAGCATATAACATTTTAAACTGAAATATTCATGGCTACAAAATATGATTTAATATAGTGTTACATTTGGATCTTAAAACCAATAAATATTATCCAGACACTAGCTCCACACCTACATAGAAGAGAGACTTGATAGGTGCCAGAATCTATGGGTTCTCTCTGGGTTGTAGTATCCTCTTCTTATTTCCTAAGTTATCTACTATCAATATGATGCTTCAATTAGCATTTCAGATAATATTTGTAAGTTATTACAAATCATATATACTCAAAAGAGCAATCAATTTTTCACCTACATGACCTGAATATAATCCTGGAGATTTAAAAACTTTTAGACAATGTGTTTAGGGTCTCTAAATCTTCAATGGTTAGACATGGGAAAGAAAGAGATTTATTGCTCCTTGGGGTATTTGTAAACTCCCTTTTTTTGGAAGTGGTGATGGTGGTGGTGGGAGGGATGGGCTTTCCCAATTCAGTCCAATGTTAAACGCTGAAGAGTGACCACTGGTAGAAATACATTAAAATAGTAATGGCTGTTATATTAATAACTGTAAGTTAGAAAATTTAAAATGTAGCTTCGCCCCTCCCGAGAAGCAATGTATCTTGTTCTTTATCTGTTAAAAAATATTTATTAAATATAACAAATAAAAATCAAAGTACATATGTATACTTATGTCTCTGATTATCATTTTTATGGTCTTAGAGCCTAATAAACTCTCATATTTACTTTTTTAAAATTTTAGTCATGTTATAGAAAAATTTTGTATCAATCATTTAACCTGTGCAAACTGTGACACAATTGTTATGGTCATAATATGAATGGGATAGATTAAATAAAAAATTAAAACTATATAAACATGTCAAAACTATACAAACATATCTTACCTTTTCTTTGTAGTCACAAAGTAGTTCAAAACTTTCCATCTTGCTAGACTCGTTCGAACGTAAATTATCTACCTTCTGAAGAAGGGCATCTAAATTTAATTCCTCTACATGTGTGTTAAGTGCTATAGAGACCGGAAAACTCTGTTCTTCTGTGTCAGTATTAGCTGTAATATACCTAAAATTGCAGAAATAATCATTAAATCCTTTGAAAGTTATACTATAATAGCCAGAGTGATCCTTTTAAAACACAAGTCAAATCATTCCACTCTTACGCTTGAAACCCTGCAATGGCGCCCCCTTCACTCAGAGAAAAAGCTCACGTCTTCACCACAGTCTTCAAGGCCCTGTGAGATTTGTCTCCTCACCCACATCACCTCTCTGACCTTGGCTCTTCCATTCTTCTCACTCATTCAACTCCACACTGGCCGCCTAGCTGCTCCTTAAACATGCCAATCACACTCCTACATCAGGACCCACGCTTGCTCTTCCCTCTGATGGAATGTTCCTCCCTCAGAAGGGCACATAATTCACATCCTCACATCCTTCAGGTCTCAGCTCCAATGTCACCTTCTCAACGTGGCCCATCCAGACCACTCTATTGAATACTGCAACCTCCATACTCCAACCCACCCACATTCCCTTCACATCCAAACTCCCTTACCGTTGACATTTTTTCCCTGTAGTATCATCTTCTAACATACTATATAATTTACCAGTCTACTACATGTGCTATTCTTGTCACTATCACCCCCACTAGACTGCATGCTCCCTGACAATAGGATTCTTTGTTTTATTAACTGATGTATCAAGTACCTAGAATAGCACCTGACACACAGTAAATATATACTGAATATTGCTGAATGAATGATAAAGTGGTAGGAACTCAGCAGGTACTCAAATACAAACACACACACACATACATAAATTTATTGTTCAAGATGATGTTCTAACTCTTAGCTTAGTTTAAAAAAAACTTTTTTTTCTAAGCTTAGTTTTTAAAAATTCATGCTAACTTCCACATTTCATTTTTGGGTGGCATACAACCCAAACGATGTTTTCATTTATTCAAACGCTGTCCTGTACTAAAAAGATTTTTAAAGAAGTATATATATGGATGCATAACATAGAATAAATTAAAAGTTGTGAGATAAGATAAAAAAAAAAACAAGGTCAAATGTGACGTCAATAAAAAAGTACACATACTTTAAATATCTATACACTTGCTACAAGGGACACAAATGTGGTTCTACATCTTCTAGCAGCCAATGTAGTCACAGTCCCCAGCAGACACTAACAAAGATACAAACAAAACAAGTTCTTGAGAGAAGTGCAACTACTTATAATACTGAGGCTCAAAATAAATTTATTTCAAAGTCCTTATAAAGAAGACACTATATGAAATGATATTCAACTTCTTCAACAACATATTAACGGAAACTTTATTCTTCCAGTTGCCCAAATCAAAACACTTAGAACCATCCTTGACTCTACTTTTTTCTCTCCTAGGCAATATCCAGTCTGTTAGAAATTCCTCTTGGTTCTGTCTTTGAAATAGAGCCAGAATCTCACCACTTTGTACCACCTCCAACCACTACTTCCCTGGTCCAAACCACCATCCTCTTACCTGGATTACTGCAATGGTCTCCTATCACATCTCCCTGCTTTAGTCCTTGACCCTTATAGTTTATTCTCAACACAGTAGGCAGACCGGTACTTTAAAAAGCTGAATCAGATCATGTCACCCTTTGTTCAAACCCCTCCAAAGGATGTCCAAATCACAGTGAAAATCTACGTCCTTATAGTGGTCTACAAGGCCCTACCAACAGAATCTAGCCCAGGACCTCTGACCTCATCGCCTACCACTCTCCTCCTTGCTCAGAGCACTCCATGTACTCTCTGCCTTCCCTGATATTCCTTGAACCCACAAGTCATGTTCCTGCTTTAACATCTTTGTATTTGCTGTTCCTTCTGCCTGGTATCGTCTTCCCTTGATAGCCACACAGTTTACTTCCTCGTCTGTTTCACATCCTTGTTCAAATGTAACCTTTTTATTATTGCAGATGATAAATTATTTATAGAAAACATTTAAAAAGCCACAAATTATGAGACTAACAGGAGAGTTTAGCAAGTTGGCTGCATATAAGATTGACGTATGAAAATCAGTTTCATTTCTATATACTAGCAGCAAAACAACCCTAGAAAGCATAATTTAATAAAATATTTTATTTACAATGATTTCAGAGAATATCAAACACCTAGGAATAAATCTAATAAAAATATATGAAAATTCTATGGAGAATATTATAAAAGATGTATTAAAAGGAACTAAATTCATTAAAAAAAGGATCATGTTCATGGCTAGAAACACCCAATATTGTTAATATGTCAATTCTCTCTAATCCACAGATTCAACATAATCCCAATTTTATAAACCTAACAGGAATTTTCATGGAATTTAATAAGATGATTCTAAAAGTTATATGGAAAAGTAAAGAGCCTAGAATAGTCAAAGTACTCCTGAAGAAAGAGAGTAGGGAGAGAAGAATTACCACAATAGATATTAAGACCTATTACAAAGCTACAATAATTAAAGACAGTGTGATATTGGTACAAGGATAAATGGATGAGTGATGGAGTAGAACAGGGCTCAGAAACAGATCCATACATATGCAGAAATGTGGTACATGACAGAGTTGGTATGTCAGATCTCAGGCTAATCATGGATAAACTCAATCATGGATTGAGCTGGAAAAAAAATGGTGATTTCTATGGAAAAAGATGAAATTCAGTCTCTACCTTATAATATTAAAAAAAATAACTCTAGATGTTATAAACAATTAAGCATTAAGAATAATTTTAAACTCTAAGTAGAAAATATAGGTGACTATCTTTTATGCAACACATCTAGCTGAAGAACATTAATATTAAGAATACATAAATATTTCCTAAATTCAGTAACAAAAACACATTAAACACCAGAGAAATATGCTAAAAAATATATAGGCTTTCCCAAGTGAGAAAATACATACAGCCAATAAACAAAGGATGTTAAACATTCACTAGTGATCAGAGAAAAACAAAGACCACAAAGAGACACTGTTTTACACCTTTTCATTTACAAAATTTGAAGTCTGACAATACCAAATGTTGGAGAGGAAGTCGCTCCACAGGGTCCAATGCGCATATAAATTGGTAAAACTAATTGAGAAAGCACTTTGGCATTATTTTTAAATATTGAACTTTCACATACCCTAGGACCCAGTAGCCCAAGTCTCACACATGTACAAAAGGGGATCTGTATAAGAATAGAGAAAGCAGTACTCTCACAATAGCAAACACCAGGAAACAACCTAAATGATCATCAAGAGAGTGGATGAATACTACACAACAGTCAAAATAAAAGATATACAGTGATGTGCAAAATATAGAGGAATCTTAACAAACTTATATTAAGTGGAAAAATAAACTCCTAAAATTATATACAGTATGAACACCTTTCTATAAATACAATAAAGATAAATGTTTTTTAAAGGAATACACACATGTAATAAAATTATATAAAAAGGAAAGCAAGGAATGAACAATATAGATGCAGGATGATAGTTACCTTCTGGTAAGGGGAGGCAGGGGAGCCAAATGGTGTCATGAGGATTATTGCCCAGGTCTTATCATTTATTTTAGGAGGTGCTTTCATTGGTATTTATTATATTATTTATAACTAACTATTAATAAATAAATGAGTAAAAGTGACACATGAATGGACCAGTAATCAGAATTTGCATGAGCTAAAATAGCTTTTAATCCAAGTCTTTGCACCAGAGAAATAACAAGAAAATGGTAATTAAAAGAAAGTAACTAGATTAATATCAGAGATAACACTCTTTAGAGCAAAACGCATTGAGTTTAAAGACAGACACGAAACAACAACAAATGGTTCATTCAATTTGTGAGAAAGAAAGAGCAGGTTCAGACTTCTACGCATCTAAAAACACTAGCTTCGAATATATAAAAAACACAAACTAGAAGACATACAAAGAGAAATTAAATCCATTAATCTGAATGGGAGATTTTTAACAATATTATCAGTAATTGAAAAAGTATATAAAAATAGTAAAGATGCAATTTAAACACAAAAATTAACAAACTCAAATCCAACTAATATATAGAACCAGACATCAAACATATGGAGAACACTTTCTTCTCCAGCAAATAGGAAATATTTATGAAAATAGACATGTATATAAGGCCATGAAGCAAGCCACAAAAGATAACAACCTATTACGGAGACTACGTTCTCTGTTGACAATGCAACTAAAAAGTAGGGGAGAAAAACCCAGTATTTGAAAATAATTTAAAAATACACTTCTAACACTATGCCTATCAGAATGGCTAATATGCAAAAGACAAAAATACTAAGGGTTAGTGAGGAAGTGGAGAAAATGGAGCTCTCATACATGGCTGATGGGAGTATAAAGTGGTATAAACACTTTGGATATATGTTTGGCAATAAGTCCTAAAGCTGGCATATGTGTACTCTGTGGATCTAGCAATTTCACTCTTAGGTATATACCAAAAAGATATGTTTATCCAATCATAATTTTCCATAACGGGAAACTACCAAATGCCTATTAGAAAGACCTTAAATACTATGGGATATTTATACAATGGAAGAATATTTAGTAATGAGAATGAATGATCTACAACTACAAATAACAAAGTGGATGAATATCACAAGATAATGTCAATTGAGAGAAGTTAGACACAAAAGAGTATACAGTGTATTATTTCATTTGTATAAAGTAGAAAAATAATTTATGCATTTAGAAATCAAGATGGGTTATCCTTTTGGGGTTGGGGGCAGGGAGTGACTAGAAGAGAGCATGTTGGGAATATCTGAGGTTCTGATAATATTCTGTCTCTAAATCTAGGTGCTGACTTCACAATTGTATTCAGTTTGTGGCAATTCATCTGTATATTTCTTATTTAGTATAGAAAAAAAAACCACATAGTCTCTATAGGGGTTGGTACAAACCAATGTTTCAGGCATCCACTGGGGGTCTTGGAACATGTGCCTTATAGCTAAAGGGGACTACAATACTTACAAATCATTTATATGACACGGGACTTGTATATAGAATATATCAAGAACACTTCCAACTTAATAATAAAAAGACAAATGACTCTATTTAAAAATGGGAAAACCACTTGGATATTTCTCCCAAAGATGATAACAAATGACCAATGAATACATGTAAAGATGCTCAATATCATTAGTCATGTGGAAAATGCAAATCAAAAATCACAATGAAATACCACTTCACATATTCTAGGATGGCTAAAATAAAAGAGACAATAACAAGTGTTGATAAGGATGTGGGAAAATTGGAACCCTTCTACATTACTGATAGGACTGAAAAATGGTCCATCAGGTTTGGAAAACAATTTGGCAGTTCCTCAAAATGTTAAACATAGAGTTTCCATATGATTCAGCAATTACACACTTAAGTACATATCTGAGAGACTTGAAAACATATGTCCATATAAAAATATGTACAGGAATGTTCATCAAAACATTATGCATAACAGCCAAAAAAATGAAAACAACTCAAATGCCCGTCAGCTGATGAATGGGTAAAAAAATGAGTAAACAATGGAATATTATTTGGTAATATAAAGGATTAAAGTATTGTTGCATGATACTACATGAATAAAGCTTGAACATATTATGCCACGTGAAAGGCCATATATTATAAGATTTCATTTTATGAAATGTACCAGACAGGCAAAGCCATGGCAACAGAAAGTAGATTAATAGTTGATAGGGCCTGGGGATAAGGGGAGATAGAGAATGAGTGGGCGCAGGGTGCAGGCTTTCTTTTTGGGGTAATGAAAGTGTTTGGAAATTAGAAAGTGGTGATGGCTATACAGCTCTGTGAATAAAATAAAATCCACCAAGTATACTTTGAAAGGGTGAATTTTACGGTATATGAATAATATCTCAATAAAGACATTATATAGAAAAAGGAACAAAAACTTGAATATTCCTATAGCCATTAAATAAATTAAATCAGAATTAATACATGTATGGAGAGACAGAGAGAGAGAGAGAGAGAGAGAGAGAGAGAGAGAGAGAGAGATAACAGAGTTTTATGGTGAATTCTATCAAATCTCCAAAGAATCAGATTTATTCAAATTCTTCTAAGGAATTAAAAAAGAAGAAACACTCCTCAGTTCATTTTATGAAACTAGTAAAACTGATACCCAAACCAAACAAGGATAGTATAAGAAATAAAAATCATAGGCCAAATTCATACATAAAAATAGATGTAAAAATCCTCAAAAATAATCAAAAAACTGCAATGAACATGAAAGAAAGCATCATAACCAAATTGAGTTTCTTCTAGGAATTACAAGCACAGTTTAACATTTCAAAATTTCTCTGGCACAACAGATAAAATAATAAAAACTATATGAGTATGATAATTTCAGTGGTTACCACAAAAATTTTTTTCAATAAATTCAATGCTATTTCAGGACAAAAGAAATATCAAACCCATAAACAAGGACTATAATAGACTTTTGAACCTGATAAAGGTTATATACCAGAAACTATAATACATTTCACACTTAATGATGAAACATTAGAAGCATTTTCCTTAAAATCAGGAATAGAGAAGGATGTACAATATTGCTGCTTCTATTTAATATTGTACTGCAGGTCCTATTAGCACAAATATTAAAAGAAACACAAATAAAAATTATAAGAATTGAGAAAGAAGATACAGAACTGTTACTGTTTGACGATTATTCCTTTTTTTGTTTGTTATTTTTTTAAATTAAAGTTTATCGGGGTGACAATTGTTAGTAAAGTTACATAGATTTCAGGTGAACAATTCTATATTACATCATGTATGAATCCCATTGTGTGTTCACCACCCAGAGTCAGTTCTCCTTCCATCACCATATATTTGATCCCCTTTACCCTCATCTACTACTTCCCTCCCCCCTTACCCTCTGGTAACCACTAAACTATTGCCTGTGTCTATGAGGTTTTATTTCTCATTTGTTTGTCTTGTTCTTTTGTTGTTTTTGGTTTACATACCACATATCAGTGAAATCATATGGTTCTCTGCTTTTTCTGTCTGACTTATTTCGCTTAGCATAATAATCTCAAGATCCATCCATGTTGTCACAAATATTCCTATATCATCTTTTCTTACTGCCTAATAGTATTCCATTGTGCATATATATATACACCACAACTTTTTATCCATTCATCTATCAAAGGACATTTTAGTTGTTTCCATGTCTTGGCCACCATAAATAAAGCTGCAATGAACACTGGAGCACACTAGTCTTTATGGATAGATGTTTTCAGATTTTTTGGGTAGATACCCAGGAGAGGCATTGCTGGGTCATATGGTAATTCTACTCGTAGTTTTTTGAGGAACCTCCACACTGCCTTCCATAGTGGCCGCACCAATCTGCATTCCTACCAACAGTGTATGAGGGTTCCTTTTTCTCCACTCAATGATTATTCAACAGAATAAAAAACCTAACAGAATTTACAGATAAATAAAAAACATTTATAATCAATTTCTGAAAAATCAATTGTATTCTTATACCTATAAAACAAGTTAGAAAAATGTAATTTTATAAAAATATAACATTTATAATAGCAGGAAAAATACATGGTACCTAGGAAAAAATTCCACAAAGTTTTTTTTATGACTTTTCTACAGAAAATTATAAAATATCATCTGAAGACATTAAAGAGTACCTAAATAAATGGAAAAAGATGATATATCTATGGACAGGAAAACTTAATATTAAAATAATTTCATATGGCATCAAATCAATCTACACTTTTAATGCAATTCCAATCAAAACCACAATGGTGTTTTTCTAAGGAACTTACCTAACTAAAATTAATATGGGAGGGTAAGTGCAAGAACAGCCAAGAGCATTTTAAAAAACAGATATCAGAACTACAGTATAAAAGACAAAGCTATAGCAAGTCAGTGTGCTACTGGCACAACAACAAACAAAATAGCCAACAAAACAAAAGAGAACATCTAGGCTAGTCTCTTCCCCACATTAAGAAACACCCAAGTGTAGGAAAATTGTTTTCCTACTTTAGACAGGAATCTTTTACTTATAACTGGGCATTTATAAAAAACTAGGAGGAAGTTTTGAAAGCAAATTTTAACAATAAGGCATATCTAATTATGCCTGGGAAACTGTACTAACTTCGGGTTAGAGCTTAGATTTGTACTGGGGGGGAGGGTAGGAATTTCATAGATTATTTGATGTCAAACACAGTTTTCCAACACTATTTTAGCAGGCCTGGAGAAGTTCACCCTAAAATGTCCAATTTACCAACAAACACTGGTCTCCTCACATACTTTTCTGGTCCTATTTGCTGCTCCCAATTTGAATAAGAACTATGCCATTTTCCCTAGCCCATCATTTCTGTATAATTACTTGCTGCAATAGCAACAACAGCATCTCTAAAAGCATACTTGCATTATCTAAAGAGGAAATGACATTACTTACTGTGAAAATAAAATAGTGTATTTATAAAAGTATATCGTAGTAAGTTGCATCAGAATAGGCAAAACATTCCTGGCTACAGTAATGTAGTCTCCCCACAGGAAGCATCCTGATTTAGTTTCCTGTGCTCAGCTTTACAAAACCTCACTCCCATGATTTTGTTTTTCAAAAGATACATGTGAAGAAAGAATTGTGTCAGCAAGATGGTAGACTACAGAAGCACTAAATAAATAACAATAGACAGACTACAATAGCTTTTAGGGAGATTTATAAACTAGTCAAAGATTTGCAGTAAACAAGTGACTATCCAAGCAAGAAAAAGCCATACTCAAAGTGGTGGTAAACTTCAGGGTGCTTTTGCTCAGCCTTGCCTCACCTCTCCCTGACATGGCACAACATGGCTGGGAAGCTGTCCAACTCCCGTCTTCTCCCCTGGGACAGAAGAAAAAGAGTGGATCTTGTTTTCTGGAATGTCCCGGAACTTCCTGGGAGACTGGTTTCAGTTTTGCTTGCCTCAGAGCTCAGACAGAAATGAAGGCATAGTTTGGATATCAGATTGGAGGCCACTAAAAGCGGTGGCAGGCACTGTGGCATGTGACAGCAACAGGAGAACTGCAGACTCACAGGTAGCCTGGGTGCAAAGAGTATGGGGAAAGGAATACAATAGGACAACTAAGGCACCAAGAAGAACAAGGGTGAGACTCATATTGAAATTACGATATTTAATAACAGTTGTGTGTATGGGGCAATTGGGAAAAAAGCATACACACAGGCCCAGGGAAAATAAATGCCTAGGAGACCTGAGAAAACCTTAAACTCTCATACGGGGCTAATCAGAGTCTTCCTCTGCATGAAGACAGTCTATAAAGGCTGGGATAGATGGCTTTTTCAAATGCACAATTTTTAACAAAGCATACAAAGAAATATGGAAAGATGGCCCATTCAAATGAACAAAATAAATGTGCAAAAGGAAATAAAAGATTTACTTAACTTATTTAAAAGATTTAAAAGAGAAAAGCATAAAAATAATGATAAATCTATGCTAATGGTTATTACAATGTATAAAGATATAATCTATGATATCAATAAAATGAATGGGTGGAGATATGTAAAGGAGAAGAGTTTTTGTATACAATTGACATTAAGTTGTTATCAGTTTAAAATAATTGTTATAAATTTAGGATGTTAAATGTAATGCCCAGGGCAAACACACAAAAAAATATCTATAGAATATAAACACACAAAAAATGAGAAGGGAATCTGTGTTTTACTACAAAAAATCAAGTAAACGCAAAGGAAGGCAGTAAGGGAAGAAATGAAGGACAGAAAACGCTACATAAGATACACAGAAAACAAATAACAAAATGGCAATAGAAAGTCCTTCTCTATTAGTTAATTACTTTAAATATAAATGGATTAAATTCCCCTATCAAAGACACAGATCGGTAGAATAGATTTTTAAAAAATCAGGATCAACCATATGTTGTCTATAAGAGACTCACTTTAGAACTAAGGACACATGTGGGTTGAAAGTAGAAGGATAAAAAAGATATTCCATGTAAATAATAACTAGAAGAAAATAGTGCTGGCTATATTAATATCAGACAAAATGGACTTTAAGTCAAAACTTACAAGAGACAAAGAAGGACATTATATAATTATAAAAAACTCAATTTGCCAAGAATATGTAACAATAAACATATTCACTAAACATTAGAGCTCCTACATACATGAAGCAAACACTGACAGAATTGAAGGGAGAAACAGACAGCAAAATAATACTAGGAGACTTCAATACCTCACTTTCAATAATGGATAGAACAACCAGACAGGAAACAGAGGAATTGAACATCACTATTGACCAATTTAACATAACAGACATATCCAGAATACTTAACAATAGTACAATACACATTTTTCTTAAAAGCACATGTAATGTTCTCCAGGATAGATATGTTATGCCACAACACATGTCTTAATGATTTTTAAAAGATTGAAATCATACAAAGTATTATAATGAAATGAAACAGAAATCAACAACAGAAGGAAAACTGGAAATCCACAAATATGTAAAAATTAAACAACATATTCTTAAGCAACCGTGGGTAAAAGATAAAATCACAAAGGAAACTAGAAAATACCTGAGTCAAAAGAAACAAAACCACAAAATATCAAAACTTATAGGATGCAATAAAAGCAGTGCGGAGGAAATTTATAGCTGTAAATGTCTACGTTAAAAAAAAAAAGAAGTTCTCTAATCAACAACCTAAATTACCTTGAGGAACTAGGGGAGAAAAAAAAGGCAAACTAAACCCAAAGCTATCAGAAGGAAGGAAAGAGTAAAGATTAGAACAGAAATATACATTAATAGAGAATAAAAAACAATAGAGAAAAATCAACAAAACCAAGAGGTGGTTCTCCAGAAAGATCAACAAAATTGACAAACGTTTAGCTAGATTGACTAAGAAAAAAGAGAGAAGAATCAACTAAAATCAGAAATGAAAGATGGGATCTCACTATCAACGTTACAGAAATAAAAAGGATTATGAGAGTACTACAAAGGATAGTATGCCAACAAACTGGATAACCTACATAAAAATGGATACATTCCCGAAAACAGGCAACCTACCAAGTCTAAATTAGGAAGAAATACAAAACCTAAATAGATTGGTAACTAGTAAAGAGATGAAATCAGTAATCCAACAAGGGAAAGCCCAGAACCACACGGCTTCACTGGTGAATTCCACAAACAATTTAAAGAAGAATTAACACCAGTATTACTCAAACTCCTCCAAAAAGAATATTTCCTAACTCATTCTATGAGGTCATCATTACCCTGATACCAAAGCTACAAATACACTTTAAGAAAATTAGACCAATATTCCTGATAAATATTGATGTAAAAACCCTCAACAAAATACTAGCTAAAAATATTTGGAAACACATTAAAATGATTATGTGCCATGACCAAGTGGGATTTATTCTGGGAATGCAAGGATTGGTCAACATCAACATCAAAAAAGGAAAAAACAAAAAAACTGTATAAAAACAAAAAAGGGAAAACCAATAGTGCTGGGAAAACTGGATATTCATATGCAAAAGAATGACACTGGACACTGGTGCAGAAAAAAGCATTTGACAAAATTCGACACCCTTTCATGATGAAAATGTGTGACAAACTAGCAATAGAACAAAACTACTTCAACATAATATAAAGGTCATACACGAAAAGCCCATAGGTAATATTGTACTCAATAGCAAGAGATTAAAAGCTTTTCCTCTAAGATCAGGAACAAGACAAGAGTGCTTGATTTGTAATTTCTCTTCAACACAGTGCTGGAAGTCCTAGCCAGAACAATTAGGCAAGAAAAGAAATAAAAGGCACCTAAATTGGAAAGGAAGAAGTAAAATTATTTCTTAGCAGATGACATGATCTTATATGTAGAAAACCCTAACGATTTCACATAAGAAGTAAGAATTAATAAATTCAGTGAAGTTGCAGGATACAAAATCAACTTGCAAAAATCAGTTGTGTAAAAGGAAATAAACAACTCTCCAATAGCATCAAAAAGAATAAAATACTTAGGGATAAACTCAACTAAGGAAGTGAAATATTTGTACACTGAAAACTACAACACATTGCTGAAAGAAATTAAAGAAGACACAAACAGAAATCTCATGGGTTTGAAGACTTAATATTGAACAGTATATACTGGCATAAAGTCAGACATATACATCAATGGAACAGAATAGAGAGCCCAGAAGTAAACCCTCACATATATGGTCAAATGATTTTTTTACAAGATTGCCGAGATCATTCAATGAAGAAACAGTCTTATCAATAAATAATGCTGGGGACAAACACACACACATATCTATATATCTATATATCTATATATCTATATATCTATATCTATATCTATATCCAGGAAAACTGGATAGTGACATGTAAAAGAATTACAATGGACCATTACCTTATATTATACACAAAAATTAACTCAAAATGGATCAAAGACCCAAGTGTACAACCTAAAACTACAGAAGTCTTAGAAGAAAACATTGTATTTGGCAATCATTTCTTGTATGTGACACCAAAAGCATGGGCAACAAAAGAAATAATAGATCAATTAGACAGCAAAATTAAAAACTTCTGTGCATCAAAAGAGATGATCAACAGAGTGAAAGACAACCCACAAAGTGGAAGAAAATATTTGTAAGTCAAATATCTCCTAAAACTCTACAAAAAAAGCAAACAACCCGATTATAAAATGGGCAAAGGACCTGAACAAATATTTCTCCAAAGAAGATATACAAATGATACAAATGGCCAATAAGCACATGACAAAATGCTCAATGTCACTAATCATTAGGGAAATGCAACTCAAAACCACAATGAGATACCACCTCACGCCCATTAGGATGGTTACAATAAAAATAAAAATAAAGACAAGTGTTGACTAGGATGTAGAGAAACTGGAATCCTTGTGTATTCTCGGAGGAATATAAAATGGTACAGCTGCTATGGAAAAAATACATGGCAGTTCTTCAAAAATTTTAAAAACATAATTACCATATGATCCAGTAATTCTATTTCTGGGTATATAATCAAAAGAATTGAAAGCAGGGTCTCAAAGAGATATTTGTGCACCCATTTTCGTAGCAGCATTATTCACAATAGCCAAAAGGTAGAAGCAACTAAAGTGTCCACTGACAAAGGAATGGATAAATAAAATATGGTACATACATATAAAGGAATACCATTCCGCTTAAAAAACAAAAGGAAATTCTGACACATGCTACAACATGGATGAACCTTGAGGACATTATGCTAGTCACAAAATAAGCCAAAAAGACAAGAACGATGTAATTCCACTTATATAAGGTACCTAGAAAAATCAAATTCATAGAGTCAGAAAGAATAGTGGTTGCCAGAGGCTGGTGGATGCAGGATAGGGTGTTGTTGTTTAATGGGTACAGAATTTAAATTTTGCAAGATGAAGATTTCTGGAAATGGATGGCAATTGTACAACAATATGAACGTACTTTAATGCTACAGAACTTAAAAATGGTTAAGATGGTAAATATTATGTGTACTTCACAACAACTAACATAGAAAAAAAATTAAGATATATGCTAAAAGGAAGAGAAAAACAAAAATAACGTCTTAGTTCAATGATACAGATTTAGGGGGCATCTTATTATGACAAATAATCAAGAATAATGCAAATTCCTTTCCTCTAAAAAGATTACTTAAATTCTAACTTAACTATTTTTAAGTTTATATATATATATATTAATAATGATGAGTGGAATATGATGAGTGGAATAATGATGAGTTAATAATGAGTGGAATATGCCTATATACATATTTCACTTATTAGTTATTCTGATAAATACATTTATAAACTTTGTTTAATATAATGGAAAAAATCTGAAACATATTCGCTCTTAAAAATAAAATTTTTGGAGACACTTTTTAAAATAAAAATTTTGGAAAAAATGTGAAAAAATTCACTTTTAAATATAAAAATAACCTTAATATATACATTTTTCCAAATCTCTGATTTCAGAGTTCTCTGAATTCTCAGACATATGCATACATAAATGTGTATTAAAAGTATTTAGTTAAAATAGCTGGTCTCAATATATTCTACATATTTCCATGAAAACATGGTTTTACTTATGATTTGATCTTTGTATTAATAAAAATATCATCTGTCAGTGGGATATCTGGCACGAGAAATACAGCTAGCAAAGCTTACATAAATGAAAATTTGAGAATTGATAAATATAGCAATATAGACTACATAGGTACTATCTCTAATGATTAGACTAGGATGAAATAAGATGTTAAACTTTCAAAGAGTGTAATACATGTAGAAGACCTATATAACAAAGCTTAATGTTATTTTCAGACCATAGATGTGTTACAATAGTCACTCAGAAATTTGGGACTAGTCAGTCTGTCCCAAATCTGTTAAAAGCCTGAAATACATGAATAATCTTTGACTTCCATATGCTAATAATGTTAATAAACTACCTTTCAAAAAATATAGCAATGAAAGTTAAGTTTAGACTGCAACATAGAAATACATTTTAGAGAATGTGGTGAAGCTTAGTAAGAGAGAAGACTGCTATGAGAACCCAGCAGTGATTTCTACAGACTACCGTGTGCCTGGTAGGAAAACGTCTGATTTGAGCTGCCCTTCTAAGAGTCGTAAAATCTGAGGTGACCTTATTTTAGGGATTTCAATAGGTGAAGATTCGTCTTCATCTTGAGATGAGTTGGCAATATTTTCATCCTCCAAGTAATCTGAGGTAACTTCATTTTGAAATGGGGTAACGTTCCTGGTATTTTTGTAAAACAAAGAAAATCCAACATTATGGAGACTAGGAGAAGATACACTTTGAGAGGGATGCAGCTGAGTCGTAGCTGCAGGATGATCTGTACTGAGACTTTGAGAAGCAGAATGAAGGGAATCGTAGCTTAATTGGCTTCTTTCTTGACTATCAGTGGCAATTCCATTTTGTTGATAAGAATAGGAAGTAAGAGATGGAAGAGAAAAGTAGGTTGATGTACGTTGTTGATAGGTGCTTCTATCAACAGAGTTCCCACGGGCTGAGGAATTAGCTCTTGTTTGAAAATCCATAAAATGCTTGTTATAGACAGAAGAAGAGCTTCCATGTTTTTCAGTATCGGTAATACGTGACTTTTTAAAAACTATTGCAGTTTCTTTTGGATTAAGTATGTTCTCATTACTTGATTGAAGAGTTAAAAAAGTACAACTTTCATAACAGGAAATTATACTTAGTTTAGGGGCAGAAGAAGGTCTTTGGAATCTAAAGCTAAAACGGCCAGAGGAAGATTTTAAATCACTGAAGCTTATTTTTTCTTGAGACTCAAAGTTAGCTCTACTTTGTTGACGGTGAAAGGAAGCACTGCTTTTCTGAAATTTAACCAATAAAGGAAATCTTTTTTCAGAGGAAAATGAGCAAGTAGATGTACTTGATTGAGAAGATAAATGTTTACTTCCTCCAGGTAAACCATCTCTACGGAAACTGACTTTACGCATTGTAGGACCATTTGTTTTAAGACCAAGAGATGTGCTTGGTTGAATAACAGAAGAGGTTCCATGGTGCAGCAGAGGGTCTGAAGTCACTTTATCTGCAGGACAATTTGGTTGGAAGTTCTGGTCCTCTTTACAGCAGCTAGAGTGAGAAAGTGTCAAATGAGGGAAAAAATTAGGGATCAGAGGTGGAAACCTGCCAAGCCTCCTGAAGAACTGCATCCACCTTAACAATCAATATGGAAACAACAGGGAATAAGAAAATTATGGCAACTGAAGTGGATGGTCACATAGAGGTACCCAAAAGAATGCCTAAGTCTAAAAGATTGTTTCTAATTACCTGCCCAGCCTATTAAACCTTGGAAAGATAATTTGAAAGACCCAGGGGAGCAGACAGAAAGAAAGAAACATATGAGAGGGCACCAGAACTAACGGATCCCCTGAAGGAAAAGGTAGACCTTTCTGTTTTAAAAATAATAAGCCATGATATCTATTTGAGACTATTAAACTACTTTTATTTAAAGCAGTTAAGTAGAATAAATTTATATACTGTTGACTAACGTACTGAAAAATATTAACCATGGATGAAGCAGAACCTCTCTGGAGAATATTTCAGATAAATATCCAGCTATTCCAGATATTCAGTTATTGTGGGAAACTAAACGACGCATTAAAGCTTGGTTTATGAAGATATCAATGTTCTTTAGCACATTAAACTTATGGAGAAGTGTTTTTCCTTTTGAAAGGCTTACCTTAAGCATTTTCCCATATTGAATTTAATCCAAAATAAATCTCTCCCTTTCTAAGCCATAATCCTTAAGTCAAAAAATGCCCTGTGTAGGTGGAAGAGATCACAAGATTGAACTCTTAAGTTGCATGTGGAATGAACATTGCAATAATACAGAATGTGATGACAGCAGACTCTAGAATCTAATGACATCAGTTCAGCATAAAACAGTCCTGTGACGCACCTTTCTGAAAAGCTCCAATTTACGTGCCTGGAGTGTATATTGTAAGTTCATATGTTCAAGGAGTCAGCCAACAAATCCAGGGATGAGAAAACAGCTGGATGATGGCAATAACATATATGACATCTGCACAATTCTTTACTTAGAACTGTTTCTCTCACTAGCTGTCCTACATAGCCCTGGCCTATGAACTCTCACTTAAACGCGCTTTACCCCAGGTTTTTACGACTTCCAGTAATATGGAAAAGTGACTGTTACAAACTTTGGTCCGAAGATATGCTGAGAAGGTATAAAGACCTAAATAGCAAATGTTACAGCCCCACAAATGAAACAAGCTTCACCTACCTTAGCAGTATAGTGTAACATCTGATTGTATGGGCCACATGCACAGCCTATGGAGATATGTTTATAACCCTTGAAACAACTTAAACTCACTTAAAAGCAAGGTTAACAGCGTTATTAGAAATATATATATATATATATATATATATATATATATATATATATATATATATGTATATTATCCTCTCCTTTTCCAAACCAACTTGCACTGTTCACATAATAGGTGTTACGTGTATAGCCACTTACAACATAAAACACCCTCCCAAGTCTATTTGTTTTTACTGTTCAATATCCTGAATACCCTACTACCACCTCCTGTTTTTGTTCCCTTCCTAACAACCTTCTTTGAGAAACCTTTGAAGAAATTCCTTTCCAGAGGCCTAAAGCTCTCTAATTCTCACCATATAATTGCCAGTTTATAATTTGATTTCACCCTACATACAAGGTGATAAATTAATCTGTTACTGTTTCATAGATGCTGAAGATACCATTCTTGGGTCAGACACAGAGAACTTTATTACTCACAGCAAATCAAGCAATGTGACCACCAGCGTATTTGTATTGGTTCTCCTTGACCCGAGGTCCCACAAGGGCAATGCAGAGGGCCCAGAGACTCTTGCATGGCAGTGAGTTGTGTTACAAAGAAAGGAACACTGAGTTTAAGAAACCCACCACTTTTAAAGCAAGCCGTAAGCATATCTGCTAAACTTGCTGTTCCTCCTGGAGAAAACTATTACCTAATTTCTCATGGTTTCTCCCCACAACTCAGAAATGGGCAGGATAAAAGGTGGTTACTCAGACTTTCCACCTTCATAAAAATTGACTCAAAATGGATCACAGACTTAAATATGAAATGCAAAAGCATAAAACTCCTAGAAGACAACAGTGGAGAAAATATAGATAAAATTGGGCATGGCAATGACTTTTTAGATGCAACACCAAAGGTACGATTCATGAAAGAAATAATTGACAAGCTTCTGCTGTGCGAAAGACAACATTAAGAGAATGAGAAGCCACAGGTTGGGAGAACACATTTGCAAAATACACATCTAAAAAAGGACTATTATCCAAAATATATAAAGAACTCTTAAAATTCAACAATAAGAAAACAAACAACCCAATTTAAAAATAGGCCAAAGACCTTAACAGACACCTCACCAAAGAATATATATAGATGTCAAGCAAATGAAAAGATGCCCCACAGCATATGTCATTAGAGAAATGCAAATTAAAACAACAATGAGATACCACTACATACCTATTAGAATGGTCAAAATCCAGAACACTGACAACACTGAAATGCTGGTGAGGATGTGGAGCAACAGGAAGTCTCACTCATTATTGGTGGGAATACAAAACGGTACAGCCACTTTGGAAGATAGTTTAGAGGTTTCTTATAAAATATACTCTTACCATACAATCCAGCAATCATGCTCCTTGGTATTTACCCAAATGAGATGAAAACTTATGTCCACTCAAAAATCTGCACATGGATGTTTATAGCATCTGTCTTCATAGTTGCCCAAACTTGGGAGCAACCAAGATGTCTTTCAGTAGGTGAATGGATAAATAAACTGTGGTACATCCAGACAATGGAATATTATTCAGCACTAAAAAGAAATGAGCTGTTAAGCCATGAAAAGACATGAAGGAAACTTAAATGCATATTCTGAAGCAAAAGAAGCCCATCTGAAAAGGCTATATACTATATGATTCCAACTATATGACGTTTTGGAAAAGGAGAAACTATGGAAACAGTAAAAACATCAGTGGTTGCCAAGGGTTGGGGGAGAGAGAGGGATGAATAGCCAGAGCACAGAGAATTTTTAGGGCAGTGAAAATACTCTGCATGATACCACAATGGATTTATATCTAAACTCATAGAATGTACAATGCCGAGAGCAAATCCTAATGTAAACTATGGACTTTGGGTGACGATGATGTGTGAATTGTAGGCTCATCAAATGTAACAAATGCACCACTCCGGGGCCGGATGTTGATAATGGGGAGGCTATGCATGGGAGAGGGATTATACGGAAACCTCTGTACCTTTCCCTCAATTTTGCTGTGAACCTAAAACTTCTCCAGAAAAATCAAGGAAACAAAAAAGAGTGCTCAGGGCCTCTTTTTTGGGACACCTAGGAAGATGTGTAGGAGAGTAAGAAGCCCAAGGAGGGCTGGCTCTCACTACAGCAATCTACTACTTTTTCCCCGTCTTGTGAAATGGTCCTCTATTCCATTTCCTAAGTCACAATGAGACCAATGACTACATTTTCCAAAAGAACATCTTTTGCATATTGAAACAATAGATTATGTAACACATATAAAGTTTCTATAAGAAACTTTTTTCAAAATGTGGTTAGCTTGTTGTTCAACAGTCCCAAATAGGGCCTCTAAATAAAGCACTTGCCCACTGAGCTAACCCAAAGGAAATGATGACGTTATAACTAGATCTCAATGGTAACAAACATTTCTGCCCATTGGAGGTAATAAATGAGGACAGATCACTCCACCCTCCCCCCCATTGAAATAAATCTATGATAACTAATTTTTTAAAGGGTCTGGGTATGTGTTTGGGGGGTGGGGAAGAAGATGCCTAGATATTTGAAAGGAACAGAAATCATATACTAGTCTGTGTAATATATAGAAGATGTTTAATATTTTTCTGGATAGACTACTTATCTAAATCTCCAGTCCTAAAATTGCCCCCTCACTACTTATTTTTAAGAAAACCATAATGAGACTTAGCCCCCCAAAGCTAGTAAACCCTCATCATGGCACGCATCTAAAACATGCTTTTCCTTCAATCCATTCCCGACTCTTCATTCTATCAACTCCACGATGCCAGGCACCTTCATTATGTGTTATGATCACCTACACCTCCTCCTTTTTCACCTTAGCCAATCCATTCCAACCAAGCCCCAAACCCCAGCATGACATAGCTCGCTATGCCCCATGAACATCTTGCTTACTTGTAACTATAACTATCACTAATTAAAACAATTTCATCATGCTATTTCGGCAGAAGTTTAGAAAATCTTCCAGAACAAAGCTTCTCAAATTTTAGAGTACATCAGTGTCACTAGGAGAGCATGTTAAAATTCAGATTCTTGGGCAGCATTTCCAGAGATTTGGATTACGAGTTGTGGGGTGAGTCTTGCGAATGTGCGTTTCCATTAAGCTCCCAGACCAGATGGGATGTTTATGCTCCTGATCCACAGACCACTCTCTGAGTAGTTCTGTTCTAAAACATCTGGGTAATGAAGAAGTCCTCATAGTGAAGGTTAAAAGGACCTTTTAAGGTACATTCTGGAAGTTTCCTGCCCGAGCTGGGGTCCAGTAAGGACAACAAATGCTATCAGGACTGACTGACCCTTCTCTTGGCGCCTAGATGGACAAGGCCCTTCAGGAACCTAGTATACACCTGGGGAGGGAAGAGGGGAGAACCCTGAATGCGACTGAGTCTTTAACTCAAAAGGACCAGCTCTAAACTAGAATTGACTGAGTTCATTTGGACTGACAAATTCCAAGTTTTCCCAAAACAGAGACAGTGAACTACTCTGAATTCGATTATAGTATAGTTATACCTTTAGCTGATCTGAGTGTAGTGAATGTAAATTATTCAATCTATTACATTAATTATAGTTATTTGTACAAATGGCTTACCAGATGTAACTAATTATACAAAATAACAATAATGTTCATCATTAAATTAGCACCAGGTTAACTGTTATATTTTCGTTCATTACGTTATTAAATTTATCCACATAGGTTCGCTATTTGTAGTTTGCTACTCAGCATGGTTATCTATATGTGACTTGAAAGCTAGGAAAAGCATTGCTTGGGATCACCAAATAATTTAATATATACTATCTCTAGAATTGCCTTATCCATTATTAGTTCCCTTTGAAAGAAAGAAGATTAATTAATTCACTAAATAGCAGTTACCAAATGCAGTCTAGTAAAGATAAAGAAACAGAAGGGTTTGAACTGATCCAATAATAAACTGGAAGTAGTTTTAAAAACAACAGAAACAAACAAAAACGTACATATTTTAGGTCAACAAGCACAGATGTGTTCCAGCAACATTAGATGTGAGAAATACAAGGATGAAAACAAGAGTTCCTTGCCCTAAAGAATTTCAGGCTATGTCATACTCACTAGTGCTTCTTTATTTACTTGCCTATTTTACTTCTCAAAAACACTAGTCAAGCACAATTTCTTTATTCATAAATCATTTGTTTTTCCCCTAAAATAATACTATTTATGTTCTTGATTTTAGAATTCAACGTATTACCCCATGTGAGGATGAAACGGAATCACTTGTACATTCTCAAATCCTTTTAGGTCTGCACTGCCCAATCCTGGAGCCACTAGTCCCATATGGCTATTTAAATTAATTACAATTAAATAAAATTTAAAAATCAGTCCCTCAGTTGTACTAGCTATACTTCAACGGGCTACCATATTGGGCAACACAAATTCAGGCCATTTCCATCATCACAGAAGATTCTATTGGACTGCATTTATTGGATAGTTCTTATACAAGGAGTCATGCAGTATAAAATAGGCTGTATTTAATACTGTATAAAAATATGTATAAAAATAGGTTACAAAGTTTGGCAAACAATTATTGTCTTATTCAATATGCACATGATGTCATCCAATACTAGTAAGTCACTTACATTGTTTTTGTCAATGCAGTCTATACTAGCTTAAATGCTGACTTCTATTGAATACGGTTTTAATGTATTGTAAACCAAAATAATCACTTTTTCTGTCTTGTTAGTAGCAAAATATATGACCAGGAACGCATAATGAAAGTACCTAAATAATAGCAAAACATAATAAATAATCAATTCAACATGGGAAACATCTTAAAGAAACTCACCCTCCTTCACTTTCCGCTTCCTCTGAACTATTACTTGTTCCTGAACTTTGAACTGTGGCAAGCCTTCTTTTTCTAGCTCTGTGCTGAGGACTTATCTTATGAGCAGTGGTCTTCCCTCCAAGTTCACCATGTATATATTCCTCCAGTTTTGGAATGGCTTCTTTAAGAACTCTGATTTCCGATTTCAGTTCTTCCACATTTGCCAGTAATTCATTTAACTTCTCCAGTATCTGAAGTTGCCTTCCGTGAAAGATCGCTGCTGCTCCTTGGTCATCATGCATTTCATCTTGCAAAGTCACTGGATCAAATGTATTACCCAGAGAAAGAAATTTAGGTAAATTCATTCCTGTCCTCGGTTTACAAATCTTGCGGTACCACAACAGAAGCAAGCTGATGCCAGTAGTTCCCACCATAATGCCAAGTATCAGTTCTTTGTTTGTGGAATGAGGCATTTCTTGGGCTTTTGTTTCTAAAAATTAAAAAACACAAACGTAAATGCAGAGTGTTTCTGTCTTTGCCCAAGACAAAATAATACAAAAAATACTTGATAAATCATAAACTAAAATATACTACCTTTACAATGTACGTGGCCCAGTGGAAATATATACTTTAAGGGATATTACTGAAGTCCAGTGTAAAGTATCAACTGCTTTAATTCAGAATTTGTATTTTACATGACTGACTGGAAATTTATTCTTTACCATATCTTTTTAAAGGGTGTGATAAACAGAGAAGTAAAAGCATCATTATAAATTTTTGAAAAAACGATTTAAGAATTCAAATTATGCTTAACTGTTTCTGAACCTTTTATTTCTATAAAATTAACTAGTGTGCTGATTTCTGGGTCTCATCTTTAAGGAAGGCCAAAAAGCTCTTCCTTAGCATCTCGTTCACATTTATACTTAAATTTAGAGTAATAAACATTTTAAAAGCCCACGGCTTTGAGATACCAAACATAGAGAATTTTGGCAAGTTTGTAACTCACCCCATCTCTGGTTTTTTTCAACATGGAAAGCAGAAATGCTAACATCTCCTTTCTTCCTTTGACCCAGAATTACTCTGCTCCTTACATTTCTATTTCTGTCTGAGGACTTAATGCTTTCCTTTTCTTTCAAATTTTCACTTTTTAAAAAAGTAACAACGAAGTCATTTCTTTGACTCCTTTCTCCTTCTGAACTTTCGTCTTTTTGCATTCAGGGCCCAAGCTCTGGCCCACCTAACTCCATATAAACTCAGCTACTTTGAGTAAATGCATCATAATCTTTCTTTAGTACCATGTTTCCTCGAAAATAAGACCTAGCCAGACCATCATCTCTAATGCATCTTTTAGAGCAAAAATTAATATAAGACCCGGTCTTATATTATATTATTGTATTATATTATGTTATATTATATTATATTATATTATATTATATTATATTATATTATATTATATTATATTATATTATATTATATTATTATTATATTATATAAGACCCAGTATTTGATATTATATTATATATTATGTAAGACCGGGTCTTATATTAAAATAAGACAAGGTTTTATATTAATTTTTGCTCCAAAAGATGCATTAGAGCTGATGGTCTGGCTAGGTCTTATTTTTGGGGAAACACAGTATATCCCATCTTCACTAATTTTATTGCTTATCTCTGTTCTTCAAGTCAGGAGACCATTAAAGAAAAATAATAACAGAAGCCCCCTTTCCTTCTTAGACTTTACAGTGGCAATAATTATATTAGAACTGTGATGAAATTTTGTAATCAGAGTAAAACATAGTAAGATTTTTTTTAATAGACTTTGAAGTTCCCCAAACTGTTTTCCCATCAATTTCCCGTGTTCTGTAAAAAGGTGAACGAACACCTGTATTAAATTTTGTTAGCAACTTGGGAGAAATGTTACAAATAAAGGCAAACTGTTCATTACAGGCAATCAAATTTATAAATGTTTTGGTTTGTTTTTCCTGACACTTTCTCAAGGAGATTATTACAGCACTGCTACCTGTGATCCTTGAGAAAAAGGAAACAAATGAGGTAAATTCTTTAATCTCCCCAGGTTTACAATTGGAGGCAACTTCTGGAGGAGGGCACAAAAGAGGAGAAAGCCAAATAGAGCCTGGTGGTCTCACTGAGGTGAACAGAGATCAGAGCTCAGAGAAACTGAAACACCTAGAATATGTGTGGCATTACAGGGAAGATGAGTGAGGTATGCAGAGAAAGAGCTATTTGGATGCTCTATTACATTACAGGTCTAAGTGTAAAAGAGAAGGACTAATGATTTTAAAATAATAATCTTCCAGAAATAGCCTCAGGTGTTGGTGAATATTATATCCAAGAGAATTAAAAATGCCTTCTTCTGAAGCTAAGGGTCTCAGTAGCAAGCCCTTGTGCTTAATCTGGCCTGCCTGACCTCAGGATACAGTTTGCCTAGAATTAATTTTTTTTTTTAATAAAAAGTATTTTCATGTAACTGGTAAAATTGTGAACTGTAAGTCTACTATCTATCCACTCCCATCCCATCCAGAATACTTGCCAGCAGTAGACTCAGATCAATTTGTAACTTCAGCTGAAGTTGTAGGTAATTATTATTAGCTGTTCAATTTTATTTCCACACACAAAAAAAAAATCACAAAACTAAATTATTTTGAAAGACTATTGTGAAAAAGTAATAGATATCAAAGCCATTATATCCCCATGACTTATATTTGCATAACATCTAATAATTATTCATTAAGCTTGATCATTTTGGTTCTTTTCTGTCAGTAAAAAGATTAATGCAGGATGTTCATATGCTGATGTAGAGATCTATTAAAAGCAATATTCCTATTCTGATTGCTTTCTTGGCTCATTCCTACTGGGCCTTCCTTGAACATTACATTAAAAACAGTCTAGTTCGAATCTTTTTCACTTTAGTAAGTAAATGGAAGTCAAAATCTACCTATGATGATCTCTTTAGGAATTATTCCAAATCATCTCTTTGAGGCAGGTCCTGTTATGATCTTTATTTCACAGATAAGCAAACTGAGGCACACAGTTGTCAAGCCATTTACCCAGGGGTCATCCAACCAGGAAGTGAGAACTGTCACCCTTGATAACTCCTGGCTGCGCTGCTGCATGATGAAGATTCAGAAAGTAACAAGGACGTGGAGGAGAATGCTGGCTGGGCAGAGATGTTCAGAGCTGAAATACAACTTCAGAACTATGAAAGTTCTGGGGAAATAACTAGAATCATTGGAGTAGGTAGTGGTTTTAAATAGCCACAATTAGAGACTAATAGCTCAAGCTATGTTTGAGTTTTACATCAGTATAAAATGAATGTGCTTCTAAGCAAATAATTTGAAAAATGCCACTCATTAAAAATACTAATGTAGAAAATGAATAAATTAGAACACTTGCTTGCCTGCAGGATGACTTCAAAGGCTATATTACATCATTTATTTAACTTTTATAAATTTAATTATCAAATTAGTAGTAAATACTTGCACTGTAGTATAAAAACACAGTAATTAAAAAAAATCTATTGACTAATTAGATGTTAAGTGTTATTCCTGTTACAAATTTCAATTTGTAAGATGCCAGTAATAATAATGGGAAATAATCGACATTATTTTAATATAAATTGGTATCCAAAATTAATGTGTAATAAAGATTATTCAGAGAATCAAGAATTCTGAAATAAATTGTCAAAATGTTGACTCTAATTTCTCCATTAAAATTTCTCTGTAGAAACTCATGAAAAATTTTAAAACAATTTTCGTTTTCTAGTTTAAATTAACTTTTAGATAAAAATTATGCTTTACTAAGTTAATTATAACGCTTTCAGCAAAATCTAGCATATTCACTTAATTCATAAGCAGATTCTTGGGGGAAATACATAAAATACATAATTCGGGATGGAAAAGTTTTTCAAGAGGAATACAGGAACATTATGGGTTACAGACAAGGTGAGGTTTAAGTTTCCCAAAGGAATCGCTCCGAGACCTTGACTTAGTGATCAGATTCCCTACAGCAACCTGGATAACCTGATACTTCTAAGCGAATTCTAATTCTCATATTTCATCAGGTTTCATTTTTCCAATTTTATAATTTCTTTTTAATTTGGAGCTCTCTGAAATTCGGCTTATTTGCAACTGTTTGTCGCACTGAAAATCGGGTCTTCCTTTTGTGTAAAATAGGTAGAGAATCCGAGTTTGTTTTGAGCAAAACAAAACAAAGGAAAACGTCTGCGGGAGGCTGAAAGGTAAGACCCAGAGAGCCGCAGCGAGTGTCTTGGGCAGAAACTCATCGAGGTTTGCAGAGACCTGCCGGATCGAGGCAGCACACCGCCCACTTCCCACGCACCCCACAATGGGAGGGGCTGTGGCTTCTGAGCCACCGGTTCGGCGACGGCTGCGCCCCGGGAAGCCGCTTGCAACCCCACTCAGCAGCCGGGAGAATGAACAGCAATGCCAGCGGGCATGAGGATACGGCAGCCCGAGGGCTACGCGCCCCGGAAGTGCAGTGACCGCCACCGGAAGGGCAGCCTCGACCCTCCGCACGCCCCCGGCCGCGTCCGTTCCGGGCCAGCCGAGCCGCCCACTTCCCTCTGCCCGCACCTGTGCTCGCCGCTCGGGCTTGTCTGCCGTCGTAGACTGGGGACCGAGGACCGGGAACCGGCGGGCGGGGAGGGTGGGAGGGAAGCGGCGAGCAGACAGTAGTTCCGCAGTCCGCGCGTCCCGAGGTGCGGCGCGTGGCCGCCGAGTTCTGACCCAGATGGCGGAAGCGCGGGAGGAGGAGTCCGCGGCCCCTCGCCCCGCAGGTGCCGCCTCTTCGCGTGCTAGCTCACCTGGGACCGACGGCCAGCGCACCTTTTGTAAAAGAAAACTGTGCTCCGCGGGGCCGCTCGACCCTCACCGGACATTGTTGCCCGGATGCCGCCTTCCGTGGAAGCCCGTCCCTCCTCCCCGGCGCCCTGGCTCGGGGCCACCGGCGTCCCGCGCCGCAAGAGCCTTGGCACAAGTTTCCACCTCCCAGCGCGCTTCTCCACTGCCTCACCCCGGTCCTTTCCCGCGCCCCAAGCCACCTCCCCTCCCCTATTATTGGCCTTCTTTTGTGCCATTTTCTAGGCACAACCTTGAACCATCCCCTCCGCGTGACAGTGTCTTGAACTAATTAGTGATCATGTCCACAGCCTCGTTTTCCTAACTTGAACTGGTGTGCCCTTTTAATGAGCACCGCCCACAAATTTTCGTCCCCGCACCATTTTAGTAAGTAGTCTGTAGAAGAAAACCATCGTTTTCTCAGATCCTTAACATAGGAGATTTTACCCAATTTCACTTCTTGTGGTTTCTATAATGAAAATGAAATTCTGCCAAATAAACTGTGCTCTCATTCCCATCCGTAGTGCCCTCACTTTGAGTTTTAAATTTAGGCTTGCAGACTTACCGTGTTTCCCCGAAAATAAGAATTTTTCCTCCGAAAGATACATTAGAGCTGATTGTCTGGCTAGGTCTTACTTTCGTGGAAACTCGGTAATCTGATTGCTAAATTCCCCACCAATGTACTGAATGAATTAAAAACGGGTACAGCCTACCAAAACTATTTAAAAAATTATGGCTAATTTTACAGTTCATATAATACTCTTGACTGATGGAGATTCTATAGGATCTTTAATGCTATAAGATGGTTTTTGAGCTTTAAGCAAGCTGCATTCAAGAAAAAGCCTAGCCATAGTCGTTTTATTAAAACTAAGTTACATTTTGGAAGACATCAGACTAACCTAAGATTTGAAACTACTGAAGCACTGCCTTTTCTAAGAACTTTCACTCCCATTTTATTATGGTGTGCAAAGATATTACAATATAATGTTAACACTTGCTTTATTTAGCCAGAATACTATACAGTGTAAACCTATTATGCAAAGTTTAACAAGATCTTATGACTAAAGAAACTTTACTGTCTCCTCAACAATACTGAAAATAAGCTTAAAGTATCTTGAGATTTAAGCTTTTCCAGAAGGAGCCCACTGAGTTATTCACTGTTGCATGCCCAGCACACAGCACAGAAGACATCTTCAGTTAAAATATAGGGTGTGGGCTGAAAACAGGCCTTACCTACTCTGCTCCAAGAGTGAGATGGCACCTGGTACTGACTTGTTCTTCAAGTTCAGGAAGTAGGGTTAAATAGCTGGACTCTTGCTGTATTCCTATGCAACACCTGTTCTGTGCCTGCCCTTTGTTTCTGTTCCTTGATCAGTAAAAATTATCTGGGAAGTACAAACTCATGTAGTGGTAGCCATTAATGTTTTGTTAAGGTTAAAACTAAATAGCAAAGAGAGGAGCTACTTTTGCCAGGTACTGTTGTAGGGATGACATGAAAAAGAAGAAATGACTCCTCCGACCCGTAATAGGAGTGTAGAGTCTTAAAGGAACTTCTGAAGAAGAAAAAAACTAGGAATTTCAAAAGTATCTGTCCCCATGTTGATGTTCCCCCAAAATTCATATTTAAGCCCTAATCCTCAATGTGATGGTATGTGGAGGTGGTGCCTGTAGGAAATAATTAGGTCATGAGGTCAAAGCCCTCATGAGTGGGATTACTGTAATGCCCTTACAAGAAGAGTAAGAGAGCGGAGCTCACTTTCTACCACGTGAGGATTTAGTAAGCCAGCTGTCTGCAACCCAGAAGAGGATCCTCACCAGAACCTAACCATAATGTCACTATGATCTCAGAGTTCCAGCATCTAGAATTGTGAGAAATAAATGTTTGTTATTTAAGCCACCCAGTCTCTGGTAATTTGTTATAGCAGCCCAAGCTAAGACACTAATTCATCACAACTAGCATAGCATTTACAATCATCTGGTACGGTACCAGTGGCATACAGACCCTTCACAATTTGTCCCCACCGACTTTTCCAGCTTTTCCCTTACCATTTCACCAGGTACCGTGCTATACCTCAGCTATAGCCAAACTACCTTATCATCTTTCCATAAACCACCCTTTTTCTAGTCTCTGTGTCCTTTTCAGGCTGCTCTCTGTGCCTGGAATACCCGGCTCTTTGCCACCTGTCAAAAACCAATTCAGCCAGTCTAGCCTGCTTCGCTTGAGAAGCTACTTTACACATTCTCCTCCTCCCTAAAGGTAGTATCCTTCATGCCTGATCAAAACTTCTGTGGAAGGCTAAGGAGTTTAAACAAATATAAAACCTCTCCCTGCTGTCCTTCAGCACTCCTCTGTCGTGTACACTGTATTATTATATTATTGCTTGGTCACTGACTGGTGGCCCTGAGATGGTGAATGTTATCAAGGCAAGGACACAT
The DNA here is from genome assembly GCF_057876585.1 of Rhinolophus sinicus. NCBI lineage: Eukaryota > Metazoa > Chordata > Mammalia > Chiroptera > Rhinolophidae > Rhinolophus > Rhinolophus sinicus. Next base: position 165,161,121 of record NC_142502.1, read on the forward strand.
TTATCTTTATATCCCCAATGCTTGGCACAGTACACATACTCTATATTAGATAAATATTTGAAAACATTTCTCTGAAAAAAATATGTACACTCAAGAGAAAGGCATTAAGAAATTTGTAGTCCTTCATATAAGAGTAATATGAGAAATGTGTATCAAGAGTTTTTGTGTTTTTGTTTTATTTCTTGGGTTTTATCTGAGTGGTTTTGTTCCTAGGAAGCCTTTAAATGACAAAGATAGTTTTAGCCCTCTGACCGTTATCAAAATACTCTATAGTTAACTATTCTTATACTTCTTGTTGTGCATTTATTTCCAAATCCTTTTATCACCTGTCAAATTAGTCAATAGACCATTAAAGGAAATCAAACTGTTTGGTTAGAAGGCAATCAAGAGTTTTGCCTCCATCTCCTTGAGAAGATATAGTCTTGTTTGTGTTCTAGAAATTTGATCTGGGTTTTACTTGAAAACTCAGGAATTGGTGATAGTCAGAGATTAACATTTACATTACATTACATTACATTACATTATATTTTTGTTCTTCAAATTTTCTAATTTACAGCCTGGATTTCTTCATTGACAAATTCAGAGCTGACCTGTAAATATAATTAGCAACACCATGTCATCCAGAAAACCTACCACAAAACAGCAAAGTATACCTTCTTTTTTAGATGGGTTTAAGAAAGTATTTTACTGCTAAATAACTGAAGAAATTATTTTAAAATTAAGAACACATTAACTTTAAGAGAGCAAGAAAGAGCAAGAAAAGATACAAGTCTGCCTGTACAAAGGGCAGTGGTGGAGAAAGGAGCCAGCCGGGCATAACTGAAGCTCCAAGTTCTCCTGTGAACTGGATGGAGAGCAAAAACAGCCACAGCAAAAACTGTATTGAGTCTTCTATTCAGTTACTGCTTCATTCATTTTTTTAAATTTATTTTTTGATTTTTATTTTTCAATTATAGTTGATATTCAATATTATATTAATTTCAGATGTACTACGTAGTGGTTAGACATTTATATAATTTAAGAAGCGATCCCCCTGACTAGTCTAGTACCCACCTGGCACTATACATAGTTATTACCATATTGTTGACTATATTCTCTGTGCTTTACTTTACATTCCTGTTACTGTTTTGTAACTACCAATTTGTACTTCTTAATCCCTTCAACTTTTTCACCCAGCTCCCCAACACCCGTCCTGCTTCATTCTTTACATGAATGATCTTATTCCATCTTCCTAACAGTCCACTGAGGTTAAAAAAAAAAAAAAAGAGGTGAAGAAACTTGTTGCAGGCCACACAGTTAGCTTTAGAGGCAAGTCAAACCTAGCCTTCCTTCAAAACCATTCCCTGTGAGCCCCGCTTTCCTGCCTGTGATAGCACATTTGAAGGGAACTCTTCACAAGCATCTTTCATAAGCACATTGTAGCACTTGTCACATGCTATTGTTCTGTCTGCATCTCCCACTTCAGTGACTTGGGGTTCAGCTTTCACTGCTCCTCTTACAGGAGGGACTGAATCCCCAGACGAGAGCATTTACCTCTGGGAAGGCTTTCCTGTAGGGTTTTACCGTGATCTCTAAGCCACAGAGTACAAAATTGTTGTGGGTCTCTCATTTTCAGGTTAGGCTAAGAACACAGTTTGGAAAAAAGAGTGAAATTAATACTGTGTCTAATATAAACAGTTATTTGTTTTATTTTTAATTTTCCCTAGAACACAAGAAAATTACCCCCCAAATTTCTGAAAAATAACTATGACTAAATTGGGCCTTCTAAGGCAACAATGCTTTCTTTGAAAAAGACATGAGGAAAAGTTTATGAAATATTTCCATAAGACTAAGTGGTTAGTGTAATAAATCAATCACTTAAATACAAGAAAATAGTTGACCCAGTATGCCTGTACTGAATGAATCAGAAACAGTATTTTAGAAAGATACTCATGAAAGAAGAGCTATCAACAAAACTTATATAATACTACAAGCAATTCAATGTTGAATCAATTTATTAAAAACATAACTACCTCATTAAAATATAGAATTCTTATTAGAAATTTTCTGTTTTGTTAAAATAATTAAGTTTTCCGTCAGCGAAGAAACAGTCATTTTCAGAAAGGCATACGAGTATATTCCTTGCCCAGTTCATACTAACCTTGCTCAGTGATTATCAACAGCTTTTCCGTGACACGTCAAGATAGGAATGAAGTGTTTTCAGAAATTGCAGGATCTTTTGTAAGTCACATTCTTACACTGATTTTCTATAATCAGCCTGTTCAAAGTGCAACCTTGGATACACTCTACAGTGGAACTCAAGAGATTCAGAGCAAAGAATAATTCGGCTCCTCCCTTCTGTATTCTTTCTTCCTCTTGAGAGAAAATGTTCAGGGACATCCTTGATCATATATGTCAACTTCCCGAGGCAAGGTCAGTTTCATTGTTTATGGCAGAGTGAAAATAAACTTGAATGTTCATCAGTTAGACAAAATGTTTTTACGATACATGTATGCACAAATTAGTTAACATAATTAGTTTAAATGAATAGTTTTAATTGTATGTAAGTCAGACAAAAGATTTCATTTTGGACTTGGGTGGTAAGTTAATTCTGGGCGAGGGTCTGCTGGGAAAAATTTGGGTTAACTGTTTTCCAGACCCACTGTCCTCAGACTATTTAAAGACATTATTTTTCCCTTTAGGAGCATAATTCTTTCAAGAAATTATTTAATAGATGGAGAAAGCCTCTTTCCTGGTATGCAAATCAGTCTGTAGAGATAACACACTCTCCTGCTGCAATAGAGACACAGTAATTAATCGACGATTGTTAAAACTTGTTCCATTTTATAAAAATTGTATTCCTATGTTTATAATTAAGACACATATTTGGACTCATTCAGAGAAGTGAATCTAAAAAAAGATAAACATTGAAATTCACCACTGTAATGATTTTAGGAGAAAACTTGCCTCATAAGTCAGGTGACCAAACCATTTGTATTGTGATCCAAAATAATTGTTGTTTGATGGTTTAGAACTGGGAACCTATCTTATTATGAAAATCATGCTATAAATTGTGGTTTCTTTCTTAACTAACCCCATCAAATCCTTCATAATCCATTTGACCACATACCGTATGGTTGTCAGATGGATTCTAACTCAGAAATGCGGAGGTCAGGAATTCATCTATCTGTTGCTATGGCCTTGGCTGCTTCCGCTTGAAAAACATAAAAAGTGGACTTGTCCCTGCCAGTTGCAGCAACTAATAACTATCCAATGAAAAGAGAGACCCCACCCTCCAGCTATGGAGTCTGCTTACCAACTAATACAAGAAAATTCCTACCACCAGCCACACACTGTCAGGTTGCTAGCAAGAAAAGAACAAGCCATTCAGCCATAAGACTCTTTGACTTTCTCACGTAAGGCAAAACAACTCTTCCAATGTTCCTTTAAAAAAAAAAAAAAGGCAATTCTGACAATAATGACTTTTGCTCTCTCTCTTAGTAATAAAAACCTCTCATTTCTCAAACAGAAGGGTGCTGAGAGGAATTTTTCTTCTGGACATAATGTCTGGCCAGTCACTCATGGTACAGAAAGCACAACTCAAGGCGTGTCTGTATTTAATAAATGAAAGACTATTTACAAACTACTTGAATAATTTAGATATTTACATACAGAAATGTAATAAGACTTTATTTGCAGAGTGACAATAGCTTCCAAGATTTTCATAAAGTATTTAATTGTGAGATTCAATTTTATACAAAAGGCACTTGTATCATTTTCCTTTGGTAAATGTTTGCAATCATGGAGATACGACCATAATTAGGCATCATTATTTTCTCGTATTTTTAAGATGTGGAATCTATAAAGATCTTTGATCAAAATAATGTATTGCTACTGTGGCTTGATTGCGGCTTCAAAATTTTCAAACATCTAAATGAAAATGAAAATTTCAGTTGATTCAAATACTTTAAAATACTTTGGTACCACCAATTTTCCTTCCTACAGCCCTGCCCACCTCTCATGTTACTACCTTTTTGCACATTTCCCACTACCAAATCCTTTAAAATTTTTCTCTCTTTTAAAATTTTTCTTTTCCTGACTTCCCTCCCTTTATTAGTCTACTGCAGAAACCACTAAAATTGCACTGAAATAGCTCTCACCAAGGGGGAAAAAGATCTCCCAATTTCCTCCAAAAAGTGGCTTTTGATCTCTTCAGAACAGTTTCTCAACCTCAGTGCTACTGACTTTTTGGACTAGATAATTGTTTGTCCTAGGGAGACTTCTCTGTCATTGTCAGGGTGTTATGGTCGTAGGATGTTTAGCAGCGCCGCAGGCCTCTACCCGCTAGTTGCTGGTAGATCTGTAAGTTAACATGTAACTTCATAGAATCCCAGCCCTTAGTTAATGGAAATAACACAAAGACAAGTACATTTTTCCAGAGAATTAAATAATGCTTGGGGAGGCTTGTTGGGCAGCATTGAAAGAATATGCTATAAGTTAATTTCTACATTTTGCATGATTTTTCTTAAAAACATGGGTCGTGCCTTAGTTTTCTACCCTCAGTACTTGACCTTCAGTAGTATATATATCTTGAATGAATGAGTAGATTCATGAATACATTAAAATATCTAGGTATCTCAATTGTTCAATTTTCAACCAGAAGGTTTGGCAAGTTTGCCCACATGTGATCAGCCTATGTAATTGCTTTTTAATATGTATATATTTTTTATTTAGCTAATGCCAGGGAAGGTAGCTTACAGGGAAGAAAGGCCCATGGGTCATGGAACATGGAATTGTAGGGAAGCTGAGAAAGGACGAATGAAGTTTCCAAAATTAAATGGAAACCTTTGACTTCCTGTTGGAGATCTAAATTTTGCCTGAAGCCAGCCCTGTTTATCAAACTACTTCTCTTATCAGAACTTTACTATCAAGTGTTTGGAATTCTTTCTATTATAAATATATGTATATTCTAAAATGTTTTAGTCACTGGTTTCTGCTTTGCAAGGCCCACTAAATCTTCTTGGTAGCATTTGTAGTTAAGGTGGCAAACGGCAAGATTGAGATACGTATATACATACATAGAAATCGACTGAGTTGCTTGCTGATTATGTAGATTCTCAGATCACCCAACTGTCAGATTTTTAGTTCTGAGATGGGGCACAGGAATTTGCATTTCAAAATATTATCCTGAATTGATGCATGAAACACCCTTTGAAAAACAATGCATGTAGCAGTGTAGGTGACGATCTACTGCTGAATTCTAAAGTAAAAATGAGATCAAGAAGCTTTATTCTAGAGGAACCACTGTTGAATCTGGTCTTTGTTTATTTTTGGTCTTTTACCCAAAAAGGTGTTCAAAGACCATGTTGAAAGAAACTAAATGATATTCTGTTTCTGGAAATTGGATATTTCATTAGGGATTCTCCTTGCAATTCTCCTGCCAAAGAGAGAGAGATTGAGATAGATAGATAGAGAGAGAGATATTAAAACACAGTTCCCTTTCTCTCAGCATGAGAAGAAACTGTCCCTGCTTCTCCAATATCTTCTGACAGGGGCACTCTCTTCTCTGGGTCTTGTTTGGCAGCTTTCAGAGCTTACATGTTCTAGAAAGCCTTCACAGCTTGAAATGAGGCAACTTTCCTGTGAGCAGCACCTGCTCTGTAGTAGTTGCCCAACAGATCTATTGTTGTCATCCAGATAAATGATTTGTCACAGTCATTCTCTGCTTGCCAAATTCCTTTTCTCTCACAAGTTAATTCTCAAGTTGTGTATATTCAGTGGGCACAACCTAAGATTTGATGCAAGAGGTGTGAGAACGCTTTCTGCCTCCTTTGTCAGACACGTAGAACACGGCTTGCAGGGGGCACTTTGTAGCGATCAAAGGACTTTCCTGTGTTTGTGTTCCATTGTCACCCCAGCCTCTGAAATGGGCAGAGCGCATATTTTCATTTCCATTTTGCAGATAAGGAAACAGCCTCTCAGGGAGGAGTGTGACTTATCCAGGTCACATAGTAAATGAAAGCTTAGAACTCTTCACCTGCAATTGACAGCCCCTCCTCGCCTTTCCTAATCCAGCCTAGTTGCTAGTGTCCATTTCTGCAGCATGTGGGCTGATCAGTGATAGAAAGCTTAGGCTCAGACGATGAGTGCACAGAAAGGTAAGATGTGTACATTACATGTCGCTGAGTGGGCTCTGACTCCTGGCAATCCTGTGAATGAGTGACGTCCACAACGCCCGGCTCAGCTCCTGTGGACTCATGCCTGTGGCTTCTTTTCTGCAGTCACTCCATCTCATAGTTGGTCTTCCTCTTTGCCTGCTGCCTTCTATTTTTCCCAGCTTTATTGTCTTTTCCAAAGAACCCTGACTTCTCATGATGTGCCCGAAGTAGGACAGCAGCAGTTTTGTCATTTTTGCCTTCAGTGATGTTTCAGGCTTCATTTGTTCTAGCACGCATTTGTTCATCTTTCTGGTGGTCCGGGGGGGGGTCCATAGAGCTCTTCTTCAACACTGTATTTCAAATACATCAAAAGTTTCTTTTTTTCTATCAGCCTTCTTCACTGTTTAAGTTTCACATTCATGCATAGTAATTGGGAATACGAGGGTGTGGATGATCTTAGCCTTGGTTTCTAATGACACATCTTTGCTCCTGATGATCTCTCCTAATTCTTCCATTGCTGCCTTTCCAAATCTCAAGGTAAGATAGTGCTCAGTAGTTTTTAATACACAAAATTAAAAGTTCATTTTAAGTTTCCCTCTTGTGTTTTATTTTACTCAGTAGAAGAAAACTTAAAAACGTTAATGCATAAAAATGCTACCCTTAATTAATAAGTGACTAACAAAATGCTAGTTGCCTATAGAGATGCCAAGTTTTTTGCGAAATGTCTTCAAAAATGATAAAGCATGTTCATTGTCTTCATCAAGCATTGGTGTCAAGTTCCTTTCAGATTACTTTCAGTCCAGTGCTTTTCTGGAAAACACAGTTTATTCATACCTTTGCTATACAATTCTGTAGCATATTGTAAGTTCATAAACATAGAGTTAGAAGGGACTCAAGGAAGTCACTTAGATTTTCAAATACTTTGAGATGACACCTAATGGCGTATTTCTAGGGTTCTGCAAATAAAGCCAGAGGCCGTGTAGGTGTGCCTGGGATCTTTATTAGCACAGCTTGGGGGAAAATCTGTTGCACTTATACCCAGACAGAGTAAGCATTTGTATTTTCAGGTGGAAGTTTGGAATAGCTGACAAAGAAATTTTAACTTTGCAGGTTCAAAGCACTTGAGCAACTGGAAATTTATTTTTCAAAGTATTGCTCAATTTCAAACAACTATTCTCACAAAAAGATAACAGCCTCTTGAAGTGTATCTCAGGAATATAAGATTGATAAAATTCGGCAGTATTTGGACTATGCAATAATCAGCAAAGATAAGGAAGGCCCGCATTCATTACATGAGTCACTGAAGAAACATTCTCAAGATTGCAACTCAAAGGGAAAATGCCCCTTAGTACTTTTTGTTTATCCTGAACACTGTGGTTTTAGACACTTATTAGACTGATTTTCTGAGATCATCAATTAAATCACTGGAGAATAAATTGTTAAGAGTTGTGGTAGGAAGGGGAAAAGATAAAGAATGAAAATCTAGCTTTTTCATGAAGATGGCACTGAAAGTGAAGAAGGAAACCCCTGCCCCTCCCAAAGCCGAAGCCAAAGCACAGGCTTTGAAGGTAAGGAAAGCAGTCCTGAAAGGCGTCCTCAGCCACAGCAAAGGAAGATCCGCACGACACCCACCTTCCGAAGGCCCAAGACACCGCGGCTCCAAAGGCAGCCCAAGTACCCTCGGAAGAGCGCCCCTAGGAGAAACAAGCTTGACCACTGTGCCATCAGCAAGTTCCCCTAACTACCGAGTCAGCCAGAAGGAGATAGAAGACAACATACACCTGTGTCCATTGTGAGTGTCAAGGCCAACAAGCAGCAGATCAAACAGGCTGGGAAGACGCTCTATGACATTGATGTGGCCAAGGACAGCACCCTGATCAGGCCTGATGGAGAGAAGAAGGCATATGTTCCACTGGCTCCTGACTATGATGCTTTGGATGTTGCCAACAAAATGGGGATCATCTAAACTGAGTCCAGCTGGCTAATTCTAAATACAAAATTTTTTCACTATAAAAAAGAAAAAAACAACAATAAAAAACGAATGAACATCTAGGTGGAGGCGGAGGGGTCACAAAAAGTAGTACACTCTGTCCACATGTACGTTTACAATATCTGAATACCCAGGACAGTAGGTAAGTCTCTTATTTGATCTGTCATGGTGCTATGAGTTCAGAATAGTTCAGGCCCAGATAGCTCCTATCTCCTGAGAGTAAGTCTAGCTGATAACTGACTTCAGGGAATGGGATGCCGCTCATGAACCTGAGCTAGTCTTCTGTTACCATGCTTTTGTACTTTAAGGAGTAATGCTTGAACTGAAAAGGAGAATGTGTTCCAGAAACACATTATGTTGTCAGAAACATCATTAACGGGGGCCTAAGTAATATAGGTCAGAAAATGGGGTTGATCTATGCTGGCTCCAAAAGTTTGTCAGATGGGCCAAGAATAGGCCTCAGATTCTTATGGTAAAGAACAGAGTTTATGTAGTACATGGAGGAGAGGATTCCAGCAGTACTTTGGCGGAAGGAGATCAATGGGCAGAGTTGGGATGGACCAAAGTTGTAGACTTGGTGAATTGCCAGCAAGGCCTAGAGGGTGGGGCCGATTCCAGGTCTCAGGAGTTCCTCTCAGCCTCTAAAGATTTTTAAGAATAAGCTCCCAGCATCTGACTACACCAGCTGCATCTCCCATGAGAGAGATTTGAAACAGACTCTTCTGGATGCAGATATGCCACAAGAACAATGTCAGATCTACTTGTAGGGCCATTCTGAGTCACAGTTCGATTTTCTCCTCCTCAACCCACTCCTCCCCCACCTCCCCCAACCTCCAGAAAAAAAATTACTGACGACTGAAATACCTTTACACAAGACTTTTCAGTCTATACTTATAAATAAAAGGGTTAAGCTGTAAATGTCCAAGAGATGTAATAGGTTAATGTATTCATACTAGATTGAAACCACTGAGTTAATAAGTATACACTGGTATAAACATCAACTTTTTTCTTTTACTAAATTATATAAACTTGGTTTCAAATCTAAGTTGCACTCAGCACACATTTTTATTCACTTCCTGTTGAGAGGTCTGTGGCGGGCTGTGGCAGAATGCTGTAGGTTTGGTGATGGAATGAGACACAGCATGATTTTCCTTATATGTCAATAGGATAAACCTTGAGTGACAATGGAGTCCTTCCCCCAATTTAATGATGAAAAGCTAGCTACTCTGGGCTTTGGACTTCTTGAACCTGTGGGTCTCTCAATCCATATGGGCTACAATGACCCTCAAAATTTAATGTATCTTTTTGTGCATTAGCAAAATAAAGAAACAGAGCAGAAAGTTTGAGTGGTCCCAGGGCATATGGTAGGATAAACATGCTGAATAGGAAAGAACCTGCGCTGAAGTCACCCTTTAAGCAACAATTTAATTTCAGCAAAACAACATCAATTATTATTAAATCAATATTACTACCTTGAATTATATGGGTATTGTTTATATTTATGTTTTTTCCTTTATAAATATAAAAGGACATCAAACATAAGGATTTTATACCTATTTTATTTTGTACCTATTTAAGAAACATTATAATAGAAATAAGTCAACATACTGATTCTATTGATTTCTGTTTAAAACAGGTTCATATATTAAGTATGTAAAACTCTGACTGGAGTATTACATATTAGGAATATGGATCCATTCTATGATTTAATACTAAAAAAAAACAAAAGACAAAAACCCTTGATATCATCAAAGCTAAATTACCCTATTAGGCTTCTGGATTAGATTTGGTATAAGGCATGCTGACAACGGCCTTTCAACTTTTAGGGAGTAAACATATTTTGGAGAGATCCATTACAACATCCTACAATACTACAAAAGATTGCTAGTATAGCAGGTAAGTCTTTCAGTCGTAGGATTCAAACATGCAAAGATGTCACGTTCTTTATCAATCTGTGACTGAATTTAGATTAGTGGTGGAACTCTTAATCCTGGCTAGCAATGCAATGGAAATCAAAATTGTCTATTCAAGGTCACTCAGTTACTTTCAGATTTTAAATCTGGGACTCTTCCCCACTCTGTTCGCCCTCTCTACTTGCCCTGAGGGTGAGCTAAACTCTTGAGGCAGCTCCTGTATCCTGCCAGGTAGCCATGCTCTATTTCCATTCTCTTCCCTTGACAGTGAGTTTGTTTGACCACTCCCTCCTGCCCCCCAACCCCTACCTCCACCCGTCTTTGGGTTCATGCTTTGGGTTCATGCTATGGCTTCAGCTGCTGGCATCTGTGGTCATTTCCATGGCCTTTAGTTTCAAGATCTAGCATTTTGTTTCTTTTGTGGCAGAACCATAAGCTTTCCCTGGTCTCTGGCTCTCAGCACTTCTGCTTCCCCTTCCTCCCTACTCCATCTCTTGCCAGCTTTCTTACCTGGGTGGTGTAACAGAACTGTCTGAGACAAACTGGGCTTTTTATAAAAACAGTGGTGACACATTTAAGCACAGATATTGAAAAAGAGACTTCCTGACTGTGAGATCTTGCAAAATCCCTAATTTCCTTTTATAGAGTTGCATAAAAGTTGTTATTATGATGGAAGAAAATTAGAAGTCAGCATTGCTTCCAACAGTACAAGTACTACATTGGGAAAGCAGGAAGAATGTGATGCTCTTTCTTCTTAGATAAGGGAACAAAGTCAGAGATAAGATAATGTTGCCTTGGGAAACAATGTTTGCTTTCAGTGATTTAACCTCTAGGGAGCCTGGCTGCTCTTTGGGGATTCAGTACTCAGTACTGTGGGTTTCTGTGCCAGTGAACTTTGTGTGTAAAGCATGAAGCATCTCAGACAAAGAACAGCAGAATATTAAGTATCCCTGGCCGAATCAGTGCCACCAGGTCCTGAGTGGTACAGGGGCTATGCATGGAAACTGAAGTTTCTCGTTTTTAAAAAAACATGGAAAGAAAAACGTGTCGATATTGTTTCACCACAATTCCTAAATGTTCTTTCATGAGCGTTTCATGCAAGTTAAAGGAAGAGTTTTGAATAGTGAGAGTATACATGTATAAATATACACCATTTTGAAAGTTCAAATTTAAGTTAAAAAGAAGTATTACATGAATGTAAATCTATCAAGAATTTTTCTGGGAGTGGTTATGGTGGGGGGTTGTTTTTAAGCTGTCTTGATTGAATAAAGCAGGAAGGGAGAACTGGGTTGCTGTTTTGGGCCCTGAAATCAATTTACTTTGTGACCTCCAGCCAGTCACCTTATAGGATCTTTGTCATAGATGAGTCAGGGACCTAGCCTTGAAGTTGTACTGAGGGATAAAGCAGACATGTCTGAATGTCTAGAGCTTCTCAGAAGGGCGGCACTGCAGAAAGAGCAGATGTGACTGTTTTATGCTCTGGTAAACCTGATACTGGCTCTTAGACCATCCAGCCCAGCCCTTTCCTTTGCAGATGAGGAACCCAGAGATAAGAAACTAACTTAACAAGGTCACATAGCCAGTGAGCACAGAGTTGGGTCTATCACTCAGGTCATACGGTTACCATGAAATTTTCATTTTCCCCAATGGTCAGTTATGAATAAAGAGTTTACCTTATGGTTAAGTGCAAGGCAAGTGTGCTCACAATAACACTCCAGACTCTCTGTCCGAGAGAACAGAGAGATGACTTAAGGAACTGTCCCCAGTGAGTCAGGCAAAAGTTGATTTGTGTGGGAATTCTGGTCAATGCCGCCTTCCCTCGGAAGGGGCCATGTCAGCAGGTCTGGGCTGCCGTCTTCTAGCGGAGGTGACCCAAGGAATGGTACGACATTGTCGACATGAGAAATGTCCAAATCTGTAGAGAAATTTTATAAAAACGTACTTGATCCAAAACAATTGCCAAGAAGCAAGATCTCAAATGCTTTGGAGAACGACAGTTTCTTTTATGCATTTGAAATTCAGAAGGGAATGTAAGGAAGATTACATTGGGAGACGGTGGGAGAAGGAAAGGCAGGGCTTGGATTACAGGATAGTTAATAACGCTGTGTGCTTTGTTGAGCGTGGTTACACATTCGAGGGGTATTACTCCTGGCATTTCAAAGGTGTATTAACCTAGAGGCACAAGAACAATGGACAGGACTTACTTAAGGCAAAGATAAGCCTTGTAAGTAAAGAAGTTATATGATCTGGGCGTGACTATACACCATGACCTGCCCAGTTAGGAATTTATGATCAGATCATCCTGTGAGAAGGTTACTTTCTGCAGAATGCCATTTTCAGCCACAATATGCTCCTCACCACAGAGACTTGACTTGTGAGTGCAAGAGGCAGAAAACATTGAGTAAACAAGAGACTCAAGGGTAGGTGCTGAGTGTGTGTCTGGAGGGTTTCTCAACAGAGCAATATCAAGCACATCACATTTATTGTTTTATTTTATTTTCCTGGGGTGATCTGAAGAGTGTCTTTGAGGGATTCAACCATTGCATTTGAAGCATATAACTATGGGACATCTCATTAGAAAACAGTGTTCTCTGAACCTGAAAGCCTCAATCCCCAGCCTCTGAGTGACAGAGGATGGATGTGTGTGGAACACTACCTCATTCTTGGCAGGCTGAAAGTAATAAATGAGAGGAAGTACAGGGCGGAGAGGGAGAAAGCCAGCTGGAAAGTAAATGATGAGAAAGAGGGTTCGTGCTCCTGACTGAGCATAACCCTTGGTGCACTGAATCAACAGGGAGGGTGGTGTGGTATCTGGGCTGGAAGGTGAGATTCCAGCTGCTGGGCCAGAGTCATGATGGAGTTTGAAGGAAACACTTAACGCAGAGTCAAACTGGAGCATTCTTTAGAGAGTTCCCAGTGATCTGGCTGTTTCGAAAGGAGCTTTTGGGCAATGGATGCTGCCCAGGGCTCCAAATGACTCCACTCTTGAGTACAGCTCTTTGAGCCCTAAAAGGGCTGGACTTTATAATAAATAATACTTATTAAGCACTCCCATGTGTATGAAATATGATAAGCATTTTTTATGCTTTATTTTATTTGATAATCACAACAAACTTTGAGTTAAATATTATTATCCCCATCTTACAGATGGGGAAATTGAGGTATAGAGATGTTAATATAATGTCCCAAGATTCCTCTGCATATAAGCAAGCAGGGATCCCAATCCAATTCCTATCCAAAATCCATTATTTTTCATCATTACACTGCCTTTTACTGGGTGGGTTATGACCTCATGAGGAGGAAGCAGGGACTTATTCATTCAAGAGAGGTTAGTGACCATGTGCAATAACAGGGTCTAAATTCAGGACTCTCATGGGGGTCTTAGCTGGGGACAGAAAAGGGGCAAAGTAAGTGCAGACTCTGTACACTTGGAATCTGACCTTGGAGTCTGGTCTAGGCTCTTCCTTTGGGTTACACCAACTCCATGATTTTTCAGAGTGAACCTGCCCATTCCAAGCCCAATGTCCAGAATCAGAAACTCTTACCAATTGAAAAAGAGAAAAAGAAAAAGGAGGAGAAAGGAGGATTGAGGGGGGAAGCAGGAGGCACTGAGGATGTTCATGGCAGGCTCTGAGCATGCATCTACCTCAGGATGGCATTTCTCCCAGGCTTTTGAATTTTACCCTCTTAGCAGCCATGGTTTTATGGAAGTCAAAGAGCAGGATAGGGTCATGCAGAAGAGCCCAGGACCAGGGGTCTAGTTAGACCACAGATGTTTGTTCAAGCAGAGAAGGAGACCAGGAGTCAACAGATAATGGGTCCAGGTGGGGAGACAGGGTCCAGATTCAGTGCATCTCTGTGGGCAAGGGAGAAACAGGAGGGTCTGCAGCAAATAAAAGGGGTCTCTGGGCCCATGAGGTCCTCCCTGTCTAACGGAGCACAGCTAAGTTTCAGGCTTGTAAGCCGGGCTAGAGAACTTGGGACTTGAAATAGAAATACTGGACAAGCTAGTGGGTTCTAGGTGCCGTGTTTTGGCATCTAGCCCAACTGTGCAAGTTCTCAGAGCCTCTATCAGACCCAGACAAACCACTTATCCCAGGACAGAATCTGTCGGTTCCCTTGCTCATCTAGCTGGCTTATTCTCCACAGTTTGGGCGGGAAAACTGACCACAAGAGGGCAGTAAGGAGCCACTGACGCCCTCAGGAGAGTCACTGCAAAGGACTGGTCGCTCAGGAGAGGCCCAACAAACATATCTAGGTAGATGAGAGTAAAAGGGATCAAATACATGGTGACGGAAAGAGAACAGACTCTGGGTGGTGAACATACAGTGTGACATATAGATGATATATCACAGAATTGTACACCTGAAGCCCATATAACTTTACTAACAATTGTCACCCCAATAAACTTTAATTTAAAAAGGAAGAAGAAAAATAAAAGAAAACTACCTGGACAAAATGGCACGGATTCCTCAGCCCCACTCTGGACATTCTGATTCTGTAGGGTGGGGTCCCACAGTCTATAGTTTTAACACAATGGCCCACACAATTTTAATGCAACAGGTACACAGCTGGTTTTTGGGAACTGCTCCCCTAAAGCATTTAGAATCTACTTTTCAGTTCCCTTCAACCAGATGACAAATATAATTGTTAGGAGAATAATATCTGTTAAAATGTCTTACTGAGAAAACAGATATGTAACAACAAGTATATAAAACATGCTTGTTGCAAAGAATATAATTAAGGTGTACAAACCTCTCTTAGGTTAAAGAGTAGACTGTCACCAGCACTTTTGAAGCACCTTGAGTATCCCTACCATCTCCCCAGATGTAACCTCAATCCCAAGGTCTATGACAATTTCCCCTTTCCTTTTCTTTAAAGCTTATCAACTCTGTTTTTATCCCTAAATAACATATTGTTTAACTGGGGCTGATTTTGAATTTTAAATAAAAGGACATTTTTTTCCCAGTTAACAGTGTGTTTGTGACACAAATCCATGTGGACTCAAGTGTTTTAGTTCATTATATTGTATGGACCTGCTTACATGGATTTATCTCCTCTCTTGTGAACATTTAGGGAACTTCTAAGTTTTGGGTTTTTTTGTTTTGTTTTGTTTTTCTATTAGAACACTGCTTCTGTGAATATTCTTTAACCTGGAGAATTTTGCAAGAATTCTCCTAGGGCACATATCTGGGAGTAGAATTGCTGGGTTTATGTTTATGTACAATAAGCACTAGCCATAAAAAAAACTGATAAATTTGATCACATCAAAATTAGGAACTTTTTAAAGACAGTGAAAAGGTAGGCCACACACTGGGGTAAGATATTTGCAGTACATATAATTGATAAAGGACTGATATCTAGAGTATATGACAAACCATGAATCAGTAAGGAACAGGCAGACAACCTAGTAGAAAAATGGTCAAAAGTCACATGCACTTCACAAACAAGCAAATCTAGAAAACCACTAAAAATGTTAAAAGATACCCAACCTGAGGAGTTACCAGGGCAATGCAGGTTAGAGCCACAAGAAAATACCTATCAGCATATAGTTTACAGACTAGTCAAAATTTAAGAATAAGCCAATATGGAGTGTTGTTGGGGCTATGGGACAATAGAAACTTCTATCATTGCAAAGTAAATGGCATGATTACTCTGAGAAATACTGACATTACTTAACTAATCCTCTCTAGACTCTGGTATCAGAGGACAGGTTGAAGAATGCAATGGAATCTGAGGAGCCAAATGTCCAGCACTGAAGTGAGGCTATGAAGGGGAGTTTGTGCAGGGGTCTCTCAGAGCTTTTGCCTCAGTGCACCTATGGCCTCTGTGGGTTCACAGCCAAGCATCGGATGGGTTAGCAGCACCCGCAGTCTGGAAGAAGAGCTGGGCATGGAGCAGAGGAGAGTGAGGACTCTACAGAGCACATTCTCTCATCACAAAGATCCTCAGAGAAGAAAGGGCTCCTGCTTCACTCACTCCTGATTCTCAAAATCTTGTCCAAGTTCTTCTTTTGGCCAACTCTAACCAGGATATACAGGAAAGGGAGTTCTGGGAAATGTAGTTTCCATCTGTATTAGTTTTCTATTACTACTGTAACAAATCACCACAAATTTAAAGCAATGCAAATTTATTAGCTTACAGTTCTGGAGGTGAGAAGTCCAAGATGGGTTTCGCTTGCTAAAATCAAAGCATGGGCAGTGCCGGACTCCCTCTGGAGATGGGTGAGAATCCATTTTCTTGCCTTTTCCAGCTTCTAGAGGGTGCCTGCATTCTTGGCTTATGGTCCTTTCCTCCATCTGCAAAGTGCATCACTCTAACCTCTGCTTGTGCTGTCACGTTTCCTTTCTGATTAGATCCTCCTGCCTCCCTCCTATAAGAAGGGTGATTATATTAGTAGGTCCACCTGGATAATCCAGGATAATCTCTGCAATTTAAGATCCTTAATTATATCTGCTGAGTCTCTGCCATGTAAGGAAACATATTCACAGGTTCCAGGGATTAGAAGGTACCTAGACGTGTTTGGGGGGTTGTGATTCAGCCCACCACAACACAGCCCACCACCTTTACCCGCCTGCCCCCCACCACACCCACATACAATTGGAGCCTTTCTCATTTTCACTAGATGTTTTTCAGTCTGCTCACCTAGGTCCTCACACAGTGTATGGTCCTCTCCTTTCAGGACAGAGTTTTGCTGGCAATTTATTGATCCTCTGGCTCATAAGATTTTTTTGGACTTTGCTTTCTCTCTCACTCCCTGCTGCTGTCTCATGTTTTGGCATACCCACCCATATTGTGGGGTTGTGGGAATTCCTTTTCAACTCATTTTGTTGAAGATGTCCTCAGTGTTTTTCTTTTATGGGCCTAGTAGCTATGTGTATTTTTTATGATTTGGGGAGATTAAATAATACTACACTGCCACTAAATTCTTGCTCTCTGAATGATCTGCATTCTTGCCATGGTTTTGAAACAATGAATAGAACAGCATTTTAAAAATATTGAAGTAAGAAAATAGTTATGATGATAATGATTAATGGAGGTTTTTGAAAGACCCTTTCTGGGAATGGATTTCCTAGCCAATCTCTTCCCAAACCATCGCCTATAATAGGATTCAGCACTGAGCTTCAAAGCTGAGTAGTTCTTTATACCACTAGAAACAAAAATTGGATATGAGGGCAACATGGCCAAGATAACCTTCCATTATGGTCAGAAATGAAATTGCAAAGGTTTAGGGTCAAGATATTTTCTCAGTTGAAATATCAGTTACAAATACCTGTTTTAAAGATTTTCAAACAAAGTGGTTTGATTTCTTAGTGTCTTATAAGTGTTTGATTTTACTTCATCCCAAATGAGATTTTAGACTGTGAACCACACGGAAGGAATCCCTTGGAGCATTTACTTCAAAGCTTCTGTTGCAACCACAGAACACACAGACACACACACGCATATACACCACACCATTTGAAGTGTTTGGCCTAGCATGTGACTTTCTGGTTACAATTTTCAAATATCTATTTCTGTACCCTCTTATGGAGAATTTAAATCTCTAGCAGAAAATACCCTTCAAACAAAACCTTCTCCTTGAATTTGGGCAACCACCAGGCGGGCCTTCAAAGACCAGATTTTCCGAAACTGTAATTTAGAGCATAAAAAGAATCATGGGGTCTTGAGTTGAGGACCAAAGAGATACCTGGTACGGCCTTCCCCCAAGTTTAAAAACTAGGAAAGCCAGCAATTTTTATGGGTTCAGATATATACTTTAAAAATGTCTTAAAATGATTAACTATGTGTGGGGACAGAGCCAGAAGTGCAGTTTCCAGGCTCTTGGCCTCATGTGGAAAGGTGCTGCCTCAGGTAGTAAATGGCCATCAACTGTGATTGGATGGCCATCAGCTATGGCTGGTTGGCCGTCAACTGTAACCAGTTAGCCAATTGGCCACTAATATAACTGCGTGGCTACGCTAGCAGAAAAATGGGGGCTAGCAAGAAGATGGTGGCTGAGCTAGCAAGTGGCGAAGTGTGGATTGCAGATTGCAGAGAAGCAGATTGCTAGCAAGTGAGATTGTTTGGCAGAGACAAGTGGATGGCGGGTTGCGGATAGTGTGGCTCCTGCCTCCTGTGTCGCCAACCCAGCCACCAGAGAGACTATAGTGGTGTGGCTCCCCTACTTATGGCTCCGTGGGTGCTCCTTTTTGGCCTCACCATGTCCTGCATTCTTAGGTGGGGAGCGGGAGCTGAGACCCCGCAGGCCGCCTCGCATGACACTATGGAACCCAGATTTCATTTGAGACCTCTGTGCCCTTCAGGGATTTAGAAATCCTCTAACATAACTAGGCTGAACTCCTGCATTTACAAATGTTTCTGTGTTTTGCCTCCTCTCCACCTGGAAATTCAGGTCTTTGGAGGGCTCTGTAACTGGTCATTCTCCTCAGTCATCTCTAGAAGTTACTGATGTCATAGAGTTGTTTTAGGGGGTTATGTGATGCCATACTCCACATGCTGCCATCTCCTGTATCCTCTCTTCTCCCCTCTGTCCTCCCCACTCCCTAAGTCCAACTGTATTCTGCCACAGGGAGCAGACAATCCCATCTCCTTGCACTGGACACCCTTCCCTCACGGCCTTGGCACCAGCTTCCCATCCCCACATACACCCCCCAGAGACTAACCTGCTCCGAGTGGTCCTATTGAGTACTTTCCCAACAAAGGTGGAATGCCTATGAAGAGCAATTCACATACCAGGAATTAAAATAACAAAAATGTCTTCATCTCCTTACATATGTGGCAGACAAAAAGATCATAAAGTCATGAAACATGAAAAGTTATTTAATCTCTTCCTCCACAGAGGAAAATCCATGCAGAAAAACTCAAACAGGTAAGGACAATGAGAAGACGTCTAAGGTTTCTCCTTAATACGCCTTTCCTTAGTGAGGTCAGCAAAATGCCTCACCTGAACTTTATGCCTCTCCAATGCTATAATCAAAGTAGATTGCTCTTCTTTCTTCCGCATTCTTTTCTAATCCTGGGAAATCTTTCTTCCCCATTAATTAAATCTGTCATCTTCCTTCTCCTTTGGATACACATCCAAAAAGTAAACTTTCCCCTGCTGGGTTTTGTATTTATTTCTCCTGCGGTTGGAAAGGCAATGTTGCAATGAACTCTACTTATCTGATATTTCCTATGTAGAGAAATCAGTAACTTCCTATGACAAAAACAAGATGGATTCTTATATTTTTCTTTAAGAGTTGCATGTGTATATGTGTTGTTTCACTGACAAGGCTGTAAGCTCCCAAGATATATTTCTTTTCAACTTCCACCTAATTTAACATGCTGCCACCTACTTGATTTAGAAATGAATATATATCACTAAGCTTCATTGGGCTTCTTCCTACTAAATCAAACAAAAGAGGGCAGTGTCTTTAGTCAAAGGACTTTAAGAGACAACATGATGTAATAGGAGATGTTGGACTTAAAGGCGTGACTCCCAAGGGGGTACGGGCAGGTTATTGAACCTCTCTGAGTTTCTTTGGTTTCCTTATATATAAAATGAGTAATAATAATTACAGCCCAGCATGGCGCAGTGTAAGAATCAAACACAATCGTTCTGGGCAGGCTGCAAAGCATTTACAATATTGATATTCAAGGGTCGGCCATCAATACAAGCCAAATAGGATGTGAAAGGAAGAAAAAGTGGATCCAGCTCATTCTGAGGCTTCAGATGCATTTCTGTGGACGTGAGATTCAAATCCTTTCCTTCAGCTCAATTTTTCATACAAGAGTTTCCTTTATCTCCAAAAGTGGGGTTGGGTTTGGGATGCATTGGCCACTGCCTGATGCCCACACTCCTTTGGGAGTCAGGCCTTTAAACTTTAAGTCCTACATCTCCTATTCCATCGTATTGTCTCTTAAAGTCCTTTGAATAAAGACAGTGCCTCTTTTGTTTGACTTAGTAGGAAGTAGCCCAATGAAGCTTAGTGATGTATATTCGTTTCCCAGCAAACTGCTTAAGTTCCACTCTCATGACGAAAGGTCCCACTGAGCCACAAATTGTCCAGAACTGATTGTTTGCCTTTCCAGGGTTGCAGGCTCCAAGCCTATGTGGATGGTGCCTTCTGCTTCTTCCTGGACAGCATTCTAACGCGTATAGAAAGAGATGCAATCGAGACTGTCAGGTCGAGTAATTTTGGTTGATTCAACTCCCTGGTGCAACCTAATCCTCCATGGAGGGTCTCCCCAATGTTCCTTTTGTGGACTTAAGGGTGCTGGATTGCCGGATTTGGCAGGGGCCAGAGCAGGTGGGCACATTAGTGATTTATCAAGACCACAGGGCGGGATGGGAAGATCCCTGCTGAGTCAGGCATTAGCCCTTTAGTTACCAGATCAGGGGGAAAGGCCAGAGGCAGAGACAGTCTGGACAGTGAGGGTAGGGAGGATGAGGTTGAAGGAGAGCCATTAGGGGAAGTGGGCCAGTAGCTGTTTACCAATTAGTAAGAAAGGATTTCAATATATTAATACCTGGAAGCGCTTATGGGGACACACATGCTGAATACCAGCCCAGGCATTGAGACGCCAACTAGTCTGTCTCCTGACTTCATAAATGAGGAAATTGAGTAATTGGGCCAAGGTCATGCTTTACTAGGAATGGCCTCTTTGCAGCATTCTCTCCAGACAATTGTCCTCAATTATCTGGGCTTTAAACCATGAGGCCTGAAGAGCAGTCTGATTTCTATGACAACCATAAAACACATGCTAGGCTGGGACAAGCCTTTATTTCGTCAAAGTCTTGTTACTGGTTCCTTGAATTTGATTTCCTAACACTTTTTCCTGTTCTTTCTTGAGGAATTCATGTCAACAAAACTTTATTTAGCAGCTACTGTGTAGAAGGGGTTAGATTCCACAGGAAGTACAGAGGACCAGAGAACCTCTGGTGTTAAGGAGGCCACAGGCAGAAGTGGACAAAGGTGTTGCCTGAAGGAGTCCAGTAATTCCTGAACAGCTGAGCTGAGAGAGGGAGGAGTATTCCGTCAAGAGCACACACAACAGGAAGTCCCCAGACTGATATGGAGGCGGACAGGTGGAGCCAGGTAAAGAAGAAGGCGTGCTCATCCCATAAAAGATATGTCTGTAGATTTACAGGTAAAATAAGAGGAACCCGGAGAACTCAGTATTGAGAGCAGATACAAATGACAGTCAGGTAAAGCTATAGTTTTCCAATATTTCTTATGCCAACGCTGAAAATATAAAATGGATTAAAGCCGACCTGTGAAGTGGGGGTAGGGTAGGATGGAGAACACCATGGAAATGCAAGGCTCCAGGAGCGCAGTTTGGAAACTCCTGGTTGAAAAGAAGGCTTTTGGGGCTGGCAGATCTGCTGGATGTCTTCTGCACTAGTCACCTCATCCCAGGATCCCCACGGGGAAGGTCTCAGACCCCTCAGACCCTGAGAGGTTAACTCAGGTTAGAGATGAACTGCAGGAAGACCGAAGTAAACAGCAAAATGTCAACTAGTTGGTTCTCAGTGAGAAAAATGGGCTATTTACAGATTTGCCATGTAGCTATGCTACGTGGCAAACTGAATCATCACCAGAAACCATGTTATTACTTTAGCATAAGAAATCATGGTCACAGGTCTAGAAATATTCAAAGTCTGTATCCTCAACACTCTTTTTCCATATAAACATACATACATGGCAGGACATAACTAAAAGGAATCAGTACTAGGGAGAATTAAAGAAATCAGATCTTTAATTGCACCAAGCTAAAATATCTTTATAGTTCTATCTTCTCATCCAGGGGACTCCAAACTTTATTGATTGTATACACCAATCAGCAAAAACTATTGGAGTCCACATTCCCAGCATATGTATATTTACTTATGAACTACTGCTACCTTGAATATTAAATATTAATAAAACTTAACTAAAAATGAGAGTAGCATTTTTAGTATTTTCTTTCCTCATGATACGTAGTGGAATATTTAAATAATCTTTTATGAAAGAAATGAATGTCGTATCCATGGATTTCCTATGTGTGAATCTTCTTTTGATGGAAAAATTCAAGACATTCTACCAAATGCATAAGGTGTTTGGTGGTAACTTTTCTCCAGTGTTATCATTTACCTCACTGCTAACTATTGTCATCACAATGTATAACAACAGTGCTTCCAAGCTCTGTGTTTGCCCTTTGATCTTATCTACCATGGAGAAGAAGTATGCCTTCCTTCCTTGCATGAAGTATTATGATCATTAAAAGTATTGAAGACATCAAACAAAGAAGCAATCTGACTGTCCAGTTCACATCTACAAGCGCTGGAACGAAACTGCTTTCTTACCTTGCGGAAACACTGTGAGCTCATTTCATAGTACAAACATTCTTGACTTGGCGTAACTTTTCACCTCAAAAGCCATTATGACTCATCAAGAAACAATTGCTATTGTTATGGATCAGCATCGTGATTCATACCTAATAAAGAGAATGATTTGAATTGAACATGTTGGCCTTGAAGTCATTCCATTTTTACTGTATCACTAAGCACCCTGTGTGTAGTTCAGCCAACTTTCTAAAGATTTTAAATAAGTTTTTCTTGATGAATAAAGCAGTGAGTTGATTCACATTCATGGCACAAGCTTCTTAATACCAAAGGGAGTATGAGAAGCTTGTCTAACCTACTTAGTCAGCTTCTTCTTTCTCTTTGCTATACATCCCTGGATCTAAAGAGAAAGACATTCCTCTCACCTCTTTTTTATTTCCTGTATGGACTTCTATGGCCCTATGCGGATTTTCATATGTCAAAGAAGGAAATAAAAGAATTTCTCATTCTTTGAATGAAGCCTGGTTTTTAAGCTTAGTGTTTTGCTACAAAATCCTGTTTTGAATAACTACAGCTATTGTTAAAAAATATTTTTTTCCCCATTTTGGATTCCTGCTGCAACAATCTTAATTCTTGTGACAGACGATGCCTTAGGCTGCCTACAGAGAAGGGCATGTACACCCAAAATGTAAAGAGAAGAGCACATTAACATTTTTAGACTCTTCCTTTACAGAGCGCTCCATCAGTTGACTTCTGCAGAAGGCTTTGCAGTGTACCGTGGTTTGCTGGCCTTACGTTTTAGCAGGGCCAGCTAGCCGTGCAATGCAGCAGCTTGCAGCTCTCTAAGGACACTATGTCTGGGTTCTCTGTCATGATTAGCATTTCCCCCATAATGCTCCAGTTACAGTAGTTCTGGGCTTTGCTCTTTAATCTCTTCCTGCCCATTGCCACCAGGGACGCTCTCACCCACCACAGGAAGTCTCCAATTCATGAATGGTCTGTGTTCGGAATGTCTATAAGCATAGCGTTTGAAACCCAGAACTCATATTTTTCTGTAGAGAGAATGTTATGAGTGTTTTTGGGTCTCCAGGTCAACCCACAAAGGCCCATTCAACCCCTAGTACAGGTAATGAATTTTCCCTTTGCTCCTTTTATATATCATAGAATTATAGAATGTCAGAGCTGAGATGGAATTTAGAGCATCTTGCCATACATGAGTAAGAGTTGTTTTCCACTGGATTCTATTACCAATGCCCCACATTCCATCTATGTTAGACGTTAAGTGGGTCCTGTGGTCTAGCCTGGAAACCCAGTCACCCTTTACAACATGGTAAATCAAGTAGTCATAAAGCTGGAATGGGCTCACCACAGAGAACTTCACCTTGGCTACTTTTCTTTATATCTCTTCACACTGCAAGGACCAGGTCTTTGTCAATGAGATGGTCCCTAGCGCTGTGTACCTACGAGGTCAGACAATTAAGTTCGCAAACTCATCCTAGAAAAAGTGCTACATACCTCATTGCTGAATATCACTACAGTCACCTTCGAAGTGCTCCCCTTGGGAAGCTACGCACTAATGCCAGCAACTAGTCCACCCTTCAAAGCAATTTTGGAACTCCTTTTCTGGGATGGCCATCAGAGCTGTCATCGTATTACACTTGATGTCCTGAATGTCATCAAAATGTCTTTCTTTCAACTTATCTTTGAGTAAAGAAAGAAGTCATTGAGGGCCAGATCAGGTGAGTAGGGAGGGTGCTCCAATACAGTTATTTGTTTACTGGCTAAAAACTCCCTCACAGACAGTGCCGTATGAGCTGGTGCATTGTTGTGATGCAAGAGCCATGAATTGTTGGCAAAACATTAAAGTTGTTTTAGTCTAACTTTTCCATGTAGCCTTTTCAGCACTTCCAAGTAGTAAACTTGGTTAACTGTTTGTCCAGTTGGTACAAGTTCATAATGAATAATCCCTCTGATATCAAAAAAGGTTAGCAACATCGTTGCACCAAGTTCGCGAACTTAATTGTCTGACTCATACACCTGGAGGTTTATAATTATTTTTGTTCTTGATTATGGTCAAGGCTATATATCATACTCTCTACGAGTCTTCCTGAAATTACTTTCTTAAATATATTTGTATAGCATGGTTAGGCAAACGTGGCTCATCCATACAATGAGATACATGCATCAGACCACAAAGGACAGGGCACATATCAATACATGAAAAGCAGATTCTCACTGATGGCCCCAAAGTGAACATCCACAGAAGTCTATCAGAAGGGGATTCAGAGCCATGTTTTGTGAGTTAACAGGAATGGTCACAACTTTGAAAAATGAAGAAAAGTTGGATTTAAATCTGGCTCTCACTTAGCTGTGCAAACTTGGGCACAGTGCCTGCTGTCTCAGAGGCTCCCCGTCTCACAGGATCACTGTGAAGAAAGCTCCTAGACAGTCTGTACTTAGCATGTACTCAGTAAATATCCTACAATAGCCACTTGTTCTGCTAGCTTTGGGGTAGATTTTATATATATCGTTTAATCAACAAAATAACCTTATATGTATAATTATTCATATTTAGGGGTGAAAAGACCGAGGGTAAGAGAAGTCGCATATCTACAACGTGATTTAGCTGAGACTCACCCCGTTTTTATCCTCTTCCAAAGTTAGTCCTCTTAAGCATTACATAAATAATTACATTTTCATTTTATCTGGCTTTCTGTAAGTTGCTTAAGGAATTCATAATCTAAAGTAAAAATGTATGAATATGAATCTGTATCAGTTAAGTCCTGGGGTTATAAAATTGTGTTTCCCTCATTAAACCCTAATTTTCATTGACGAGTTGTTGCAATCCTTCGTGATTTTATTTCTTGACAGTAGATGGCGATGGTGATTACCAAATGAGACAAAGATGACAATACACACCCCACCTCCCACTCTTCTCCTTAGCTGTTAAATAAACAAAAACAAAAACAAAAACAAAAAACCGGTGACAAGAAAGTAAAGATTTTTATTCCAAAGAAAGGATAAAATTAAAAATTTTGGAACTGCCATGTAATTGAGCTGGAACGTGGTATGATCCATGTGTGTTTTATTTGGCACTCTGGGGAAAATATCTCCTGAGCTATTTGCAAGTTTTTATTAACAGGATTAAAACAAAATATAGTAAAATTTAATTATCCAGACAAACAATAAATTTAGAATTCTCTGTTAGACAGCTTTTGATTTTCTGCACCACAATTTTAGGAAGAGATGAATATTAAGACAACTATGAATTATATATATATATATATATATATATATATATATATATATATGATCAAGATAAAAAAACCAAACAAATTAATTATATGATCTTTAGGTAAGTTACTTAAACGTCTCAGGACATAAGTTTCCTCATCTCTAAAACTGAAATATTTCTTGCCTAATTCCCAGGACAATTGCCCGGATCAAATACAATAATGTAGTATAAATACCTTGGGAATTACAATGTCTTAGGTCCAAATAAGCCTTTATTTATCTTTTCTATACATTCAACCCAACTTCCTATAGATACAACCATAACACAATGAAAACTGAAATTCAAAATAAAAGGCTTGAGTGTTTAATTTCCTCATTTGTCTATGAACAATTTGATGAGCCCCCATGCATTAGATTTGTGTAAGAAAAGGGACTAAGATATTTTCCACCATAAAAGGCATGGTTAGCTTATTATTCAGTGACACAGAAAGTTAAATAAAAGAACATTTGAATCCGAAGTATGTAAGTTAATTGAGGTAGCCTATACTTTACTCCCTTAACTGTTTCCACTTTCCTCTGCAGGCGTGTATGCGCCCAGGTGTGGAGACAGCGGGCCGTGGGTGTCTGTGGGGTATAGACTAAGCAGACTAGCTAAGTAGACTTGAGCTCCAGGGATGGTCATAATGCTAAAGAAGCCTACCTGGAATCTCCCTTGGCTTTCACAAGAGGCATAGACATTCCCTCTACTCTTTTTAAAAACAGCTTTATTGAAATATCTCCGACATATAAAAAAGTAGACACTTCTCAAAAGGAGAAATTCAAATGGCTATCAGGTACTCAGCATCTCTCATGACCAGGGAAGTGCAAATAAAAACCAGAAGGAGACAGGGCCTTACACCTGTCAGGATGGCTATTATCAGAAAGACAAGATAACAAGTGTTGGCGAGAATGTGGAGAAAAGAAAACCCTTGGTGCACTGCTGGTGGGAATGTAAATTCGTGTAGCCACTACTGAAAACAGTACGGAGACTTCTCCAAAAATTAAAAAGAGGACTACCATAGGATCCTCTGCTCTTCTTTTAACAAAAGATTCGCAAATATTTGCTGAAGATGGTAGGTATTATCATTTCTGCTTCAGGAACCCTGGGCATCTCATGGCAATGGTTGCTGAGCCCCCACACCAGAGAACACACCCTTCACACCAGCCTAGGGTGCCAGATTTCGCTTGTAGATTCGTGCCAGAAATAAATGACCTGTTTCCATGATCCACTATTTGAACTGGGCTTTGGGCACCTAAAGCGTCACTATCACATAACTGTGACTGGCCGGCTTCTAAAAGTACAGGGGCCAGATTTCTGCCCCCTGCCACCTCCCTCCTGCTTTTACAGATTCTATCACTTCTGCGAGCAGGAATCCCTGCCAAGTCTCCTTCTGTCAAGGCCATCATCATATGGCCCTGGGAACATCCCCTCATCCCATTTGTGATGATAGAGGTGTTTGTGTGGTTGTTTAATTTCTCCCACTAGACTCTAAGCTCAGGGGCGATGTGAAACAAGTCTGCTGTGTCCCTATGCCAGGCACAGAGCCTAGCACAGAGCATAGTGGATCATGGAAACAGGTCATTTATTTCTGGCAGGTGCTCAGCAAAGAGCTGTCAAAGATCAAAAGAATGATTGGCTTTAATCTTCCCTGGAAAGGACTGGCAGGCATCTAAGGGTTAAGCCAACCCACCCACTAAGCACCCAGACTGACTGCCTTTCTGCCCCTTCTCAGGCCCTTCCAGATGACAGACTTGTGGAGGAGAGAGGAGAGTCTCTAGCCGGGAGAGGCTGGGTTTGTGGGCATGCAGCTGCCTCGTGCTCTAAGCTCTCCAGAGCCTGTCTACTAAACCGGCTCCCACAAGCGCATCTAGGGTACCCCTTCCTCCTCTTTCCTTCACTGCTCCTTGTGGGCATGGGGCTGGCACGGCACTTGATCCTAAATAAAAGTCTGTTCTGACAGGGAGCAAATAAAGTTCCTCCCTTGATGGAGGTGTCTCCTTAAAGAAGTTACAAAGGGCTCTTTGCAGAGAGAAAGGGGGTGGGCATGTGCGTGGCCACCTGCTGTCGGCCCTGTGTGGAGTGAAGCACCTTCTGGAGTCCTGGGCCTTCCCCCAGAAGAGGCATGGATGGAGCCCTGAAATGGCATGGCCAAGCTCTCTGAGCCGCAGTCCCTTCACCTGCTGGAGCTAGGCATCCTCTGGAAGGGTGGGAATGTCTGGCTTGGTTCTCCTGCTGCAGCTCTGGATGAGCTATGGGTTGAGCAGGTGCCTTATAAAGAGTGCAGAGTCACTTGCCTCAGACATAGCACTACTGTGCTAAGCAGGGGTCAGGGCCATAGGCATCCTGGCCAGCTGGTGCCCTCGATCTAGTCTCCAGGCCCTGCCCAGCCTCCTTCCTTCTTGAGTCACCCTTCCCCCACTAGAGTATAGGCATCATGGTAAAGAAACATCTGGTGTCCAGTTGGCCACTGGACTCCTGAGCTCTGTTGGTCCCTGCAGGGCTGGGGAGTAGGGACAGCTGGAGCGCCCTTTAGGAAATTTTTGAAAAAGAGCTTATGGGCACATAGAATTGTGACCACTTGGTGGTGGGGGGAGGATCAGATGCAATTTTTTTTTTAATGAAAAAGAGAAAAAAATGAGTGTGAAAAGTAATCGCTAGGCTGGATTGCTTGCAGGAAAGGGACAGGTGGAAGAAGGAGAGAGAAAGGGAGTGCGGAATTTGGAGAAAGAGAAGCAACGAAGTGGACTTTTTGTGGGAGAATTAGACTGAACATAATGTGGGGGGATGCTTACCATATTATTCTATTTATAGATTCTAGCGAACTTCTAGGAAAAGATGCCGTGAGTTGGTTTAGCTGTGTTAAAAGATGACTAATTACAGTCATTTCTGGGAATCACTACTTAGCGTTTCTAGCTAATCACTGCAAGTATCACCCATATCATGAATATCTGTCAGAGTTTCTTTCGTTGTAAATTATATTTGATTGCAACACCTGCTAGTGAAGATTTCCTCTATTTTCATGCAGCAGAGAGGCCTGCTCAGGACTAAAACAAAACAGCCCAGAAGGAATGCATTCTAAGAATAAAAGAAAAAAGGTAAATGCCTATAAATATACCACATAATTACTTTTTGTTATTTGGGGTGAATGTTAGTAGAAAAGGGTCAACAAAGCATGAAGAATATGCTTTCTTTGCAGCTTCCTTCTTATACACCCATTGCCTATCCTCACTATCATCATCACCACACACACACACACACACACACCCCTCTGAATCCATGACAGTTTCAGAAACTATGGCATCTAATCTGCAAATCCATCCATATGATGCTTTGCAGATAAATAGAAGTTATTTTTCCCATTTTACAAAAAAAAAGGACACCAAGGCCAAAGTGCCTATTACTGATGGTGCCTGGGTCACTCAGGAAAGCTGTGTCGTATCAAGCCATGTGGCCTTTGGATCTGAACAAAAGAAAGTTAGATTAAACCCAAGCAAAAACATCTTGACTTCCCGCTTAGGGACGTGTGTCATTGCCTGCACTGGATTCAGTTTTGCAAAGCAACTTTCCCAAACACATTTTGTGGGTGTGTGTACATGTGTAACCCTTTGAGTGGTTTGGAAAGAAGCAGGTCAACAGGGCTGCCACTCTCAGGCCCAATGCCTGCCACCACCATCGCTGCCTGGAGGTGACCAACTGGGGCAGCTGACCGGTGCTTCCCTGCCAAGGTCGGAATGCAGACAGGGAATTGCATACATAGAAAAAGAAAACAGATTGGAATCGCTTAATTCCTATATAAATTCATCAACTCCTATCCAGTCAACATTTGGCATTGACACTGGGCTATCATCCTTTCCAGGTCTGCTGTTCAAATGAAGACATTACTGAACACAAAAGGCAGGTCAAGTCTTCCATCACGGCAGCAGGTGGAGATAAAATCTAGACTTTGAGATCGGAGTGGAAACCAGCTATACTGTCTTAAAGTATTACTTACTTAACTACTGTCAAAAAAAAAAAAAAAAAAAAAAAAAGTAGAGAGTCAGGATTCAGAAAATAAAATATAAGGGCAACATTTAAAAACTCAAGCATTTTCTCCTTAAAAATACTACTTTCATATACAATTATAACTTGACCTATAGTGTCTCCCACGATAACTGAGTTATTGGGTAAGAACAAAATGAGGAATGCTGAGAAGCCAGCTAGTACAATTCACATCTGATATTTGAATCCCCTCTCTGTGCCCCAACGTCTTGTCACCCTGCTTCTGCCTCAAAACTTTAAGGGGCAGCAAAGCCATTGCCTGTTAGGGCAAGCCATCTGTCTTTGGAGCGTGCTGATTGAGAGGCACAGCACGCTGCCACCATATTTCCCTGTAGTCCTGGCATTCATTGTCTTTTGGAGACATACACAACCAAGTCTCTTCCACGTGGAAGCCCTTCCTTCACCTCATCCCTGTGCCTTTAAGACTGGCCTCACGTCCCCAAATCTAGGAACACTCCTGAGTCACGGTGTCAGGCTCCCTCACCATCCCTGCTGTCCTGGTTCCAATTTGCAAATACCCCTCTTCAGTTGGGTGTTGGAAACAAAGCCCATGCCACAGCCTGAGGACTGACCAGGTTTCACAGATATTTTAGTATTTTTGAGCACCGCCAACTTTTGAACATTCCCTCTTGGGAGACTGCTTGTCCCTAAGGAAGAAGTCAGAACTTGCTTTCCAAGGACCCCTGGAAGCTGGACTTTGGACATGTGATCCAGAGTCCCTTGATTACATATATCCATGTGAAACTGTGATTTGGAAGCTGTGGACACGAAGAAGACCTGTGCTGAAGCCATTCTGGTAAGGGTGGATGCGGTGGAATCCAGCATTACATAGTCAAGGGTGGTGAGGTCCTTTGGGTAGAGCCTAAGCCCAGAATTTGTGGGATAAACTACGATGGTTGGCAGAAAAGTGGCCTTCCACACATGTCCATGTCAATATCTTGAGAACCTGTATAGAATATGTGACCTCACGTGGCAGATGTCATCAAGCTCAGGATCTTGAGCTGGGGAGATTATCCTGGATTATCTAGATGGGCCTGATGTAATCTGTTGAATCTTTATAAGAGGGAGGCAGGAATGTCAGAGTCAGAGAAGGTGATGTGATGACAAAAGCAGAGGTCAGAGAGAAAGAGAGACTTGCAGATGTCACCCTGCTGGCTTTGAAGATAGAGGAAGGGGCCATGAGCCAAGGTATGCAGGCAGTCTCTAGTAGCTGGACAAGGCCAAGAAAACAACTCTCCCAAGAGCTTCTAGAAAGGAACGCAGCCTGGCTGACACCTTGATTTCAGCCCAGTGAGACCCATTTTGGACTTCTGACTTTCAGAATTATACGAGAATAAATTTGGGTTGCCTTAAACTCCTAAATTAGTAGCCATCTGTTAGAGCAGCAATGGGGAACTAATATCTAGGTCCCAAAGTTCATAGGCCCAGGGATGGCAGTAGCAGCGTCTCTACGAGAGCCGAGCCGCTTGATGCAGGGCAGCACTTCTCTTAGCAGCAGAGCCACATTCAGAAGTTCAAAGACAACGTGAAACTTGGTGGGGGTCACTCAGGCCATGGAACCTTTTTAAGAGAAACAAAGGGTTATGACCTTGGTTGCATACAAAGTAAGGAGTTTCTTGTTTTAGGTCATAAACTGGTTTGGATGAAAACCAGCTGATGTGTGGACAATCAGATGGGTTTGATAGGCTTTTCAACCCTTGTAATTATCACTCTGCTAAAGTAAATGTTAGCATAACCATTGACATTTGGTAAGTCACTCTGTGCTGCCCAAGATAGAAGATAGATAAATTTTAATCATTTTTTGAGTAGTTAAGATGCATTGCTTATCATAGAACATTATCCTATTTTGTGATGATGTATAGAAATATATTCCTATACGCGTGTAGTTAAGTTCAAATAGTTGTACATGAATGTATATTTTTCTGTTTTTCAGTATGTGCATAGTTTTCTAAAACATGGCACTCCTGAGAATGAATAGTGACTTTTTTTGAAAGTCTGAAGACCAGGCAGTGGTCATGGAGAGACCGGGATGAGGACCTACTGGTGAAACAAACCAAATTAAAGATGAAGTGGTTCTGTAGGGACCACAGGCCTCTGGTTGTATTTTTGCTAAGACTGATTACACGTTGCCTTACTCTAGCAAAGTACGCAGTACCACTTCTCGGATTAATGAGAACAATCTTTCTCAAAAGATAAGAAACTTGCCATCTCTCAATAAGAAGACAACCTGTCAAAATTATGCATAAATAAAACCATAACAAGAAGGCCTCAGTCATTCACAGCCATTAATTTCTTCCATCCTCTTTGAAAAAGCCCAGAGAAAGAGGCAAGTGACAAGCAGTTCATGCACAGAGACATGGGCGTACTGGGAACTCCTGCCAACTCCCCAGGATCTAAAATAGTCCTTTGGCAACTGAGCAAGGAATGGATTCCAGGCCCAGAGGCAACTGTGCACACCAGAGGAATAGGTTCCCTCCCTCCAGCTGGGGCCCTGGCTAATCCTGCGGTCTTTCTAAGCAGCCAGCTCTGCTTTCAGGGCAGCCAACGAAGGCTTGACAAAAGCCAGCTGGAGGAACAGCCCAGCGCAAGCCCATACCCACACGTTGCTACTGAAAATGTTTTCAAGATCCTGTAACAGTTATTTACTCTCCTTAGCAAGAGAAACTGTCAATGTCCTCCTCCCTCCTTTCAGAGTAGGCAAATATTGACCTCCCTTTGGGGGTTCTTCAAAGACCAATTAATAGGTGTCTCCACCCTGGGCATTATCAACTTGTGTGTGAGTTGACTGAGACTGGTTTATTTCACATTCAGCCAACATTTCCGGAGTTCTCACTATGTGCAGGACCCTGTTGGCTTGGGGAAAAGTTCAGAGAGGAATAATCATAATCATTAAAAAAAGGACAGCTCAGCAAGGAAAGAAGTTCAGCTCCAATGTATTGCGCCCCCACTGTGTGTCAGGCCCCGTGGCATGCACTTTACATAATTGTCTCATTTGATTCTCAAATCAATCCTGCAAGGTGAGTATTTTCATTCCCATTTTACAGATTAAGAAACTGAGGCTCAGAAAAATTAAGGGATTTGGAAAAGCTCTGAATAGTAAGGATGTGAAGGAAATTGATTCAGTGGTGAAGGGGGGCAGTCCTGAAGATTGTTGAGCAGTGACATGACTTGATCAGAGACTAAAGAAGTATATGGGATGGAGATAGAATAAATAGAGAGGTAGGAATATCAGCCAGGAGATCAACTGGCATTTGGTGGAAAATGTGATGAAGGTTGACATGCAAATCTAGACAGTATACATATATGGATATGTGTTTTAAGAACACAATCATCTGCAATAAAAACTATAAAGAAAAGCAAGGAAATTCAGGCCAATAATTATTTCTGGGAAAGGTGGATAGAAAGGAGGAGAGGATGCAATTAGGGATAAAGTCTCAGTGGGCTTAAACAATATTTATTTTTTACTTTATTTTTCACCTTTATTGAGGTATAACTAAAAATAAAGTTGCAATATATTTAAACTACAATCTGATGGTTCGATATGTATATACAGTGTGAAAGGATTGCCACCATCAAGTTAATTAACACATCCACCACCTCACATATTTCCTTTGTCTTAAATTACTTTTTTGGCAAGGATATAAGTTCTACTCTGTTAGCAAATTTTAATTATACAATACAGTATTCCTTGAACAGCAGCCACAAAGGATAGAGAACCAGTCCTGTGTACAAATTCCTTCCAGAGAAATGTTGGTGACCGGCTTTATAGTTGGAGTGAGCCAGAGGGTTGAGGTGGTGTAAGTACCCACTGTTTCTCTGGGTTCCATGGAGAACTGTAGCTAACCATTAGATGTGTGAAAATTAGAAGCTGGACCCTCAGGTAGTAGGATGTAAAGCATGCACTCAATCTGAGAGATGGCATTTTTACCTGCTCCCTCTGTGCCAAGCCCTGGGTGGATATGCTTAGCGAGCACTCACTTGCTGGTTAAGAATTGCTTCTTTGTTTTCTATAGTCCTATGGGTCTCATGCACATAAGCCCCAGTGGCTTTCAGAGATAGGTGTTTTGGGGACCCATCTGTCAGGTGGGAGCCTTAAAAGTTGTGGTACTGGTTGTGGGGCCCAAACCCCTCTCTCCTCAGGGAGAAGCTGGGAGTTAAGGGTTCCCTCCAGATTGGATGGCACTGTACCAGGGTTGGGGTTTATGGAGAGAGTGTGTCTCAGCCTTTCCTACCCGTTTCAACGTGACTGTTTTCTCAGTTGCCTAATGTGTAGGAGTCATTCAGTTAGTTTCTGAATTTCTCTCAGAGGGAGTTGTTCCGTGTGTAGCTGTACATTTGGTGCATCTGTGGGTAGAGGGAAGTTCAAGAGCCTCCTATAGTCACCATCTTGGTCCATTCAAATAGTAATAAATGCTCTATTCCTTGTGCTGTCTTGTAGGCACCTGGGTGGTCATTATATTCTTCTTTAAAACCCTACATAGCAGAGTTTCACAAATTCTCTCTGTTTAAAGTGTCCTGAGAAAAAACCCAAATACCTAGTAGTTTTGTTTTTAAGTAGTAGTAACTTCAAAGTAGTAGATTGTGCGGTGTTCTTTGAAAATTTGAAATATCCTCTGGTGCTCCTATGATTTCACTGTGATCTCCTGGAAGCCTCACACACAGGCTGAGAACCACAATACACCATCATATATGTTCATGTGTATTAAATGTTTCATGACCTAAATAGAGAGAAGATAGATAGATACAATAAGGGTGTGTTCAATGCTGAGGCTGATGGAGACATAACAGGGGTATAGGATTTCCTTGGCTTGGTGACTGACTAGATGTGGGAAAGTTCGAGAAGTCAAAGACCTCATTAGAATGTTGAGGCAAATGTTAGACAAAGTGTCAAGTCCATGACATTGCTACCGTGAGCTAGGTCTAGTAGCAAGGTCTAGTTTGGGGCATAGTGAATTTGTGGCAGCAGAAGATATTCAGATTTCCAGAGGTGGTAGAATATTCGGGATAAGCTTGTTGCACCAGAGTGATCTACATGGAGCGGTTTGACTGGAAGAAAGAGATGACAGAAGGACAGAGAATGGGGAGACTGAGGAGAACTGAGGGTGGAGATCAGGGAAACACCTGCATGTTTGTATAGATGGAGAAAGAGGAACCAGAAAGAATCCATGAAGGAAGAAGTGTCAGAGAGAGTGAAAGAAAGAAAGGAAAGTGTGGGTAACTTCCGAGAGATCAAGGGGAAGAGATTCCAAAAAGAGGTGGGGAAGAGGGGATATTGTCAATGGAGTCCAATGCTGCGGCAGGCACAGAAAAGAAAGATGGACGAACACCACTAGAATGGGCTGGGTTATGAGAAACAGATTATGGGTTAGCCTTGCTCTTTCAATAAATTTGAAGGTAAAGAGAAAGATAGAAAACTTGCTTGAAGGCATAAAAAGGGGTCAAAGGACTTTTCGAGATTGTCACTGTTTTGTAAGAAATGAAGCACCTGTACTCCCTTATAGGCAGAGAGAACGAAGTCAGCAGAGAGGGAAACTCTAAAACAGAAAAAAAGAAGGCACTGTGACTGGAACAAAGTCACGGAGAAGACGGCGGAACAGGATCAAGAGCGCAAGATGAGAAAGACCAGTGTTCATTCCTCAGAGACAGGAGGATGAATGAAAGTTGACAGGAGAGACATTAGGCAGGAAAGGTCCTGCCTAATGGCTTCAGGTGTCCCAGGCAAGAGGAAGGTAAGCCTGAAGGAGGAAGGTTTGATTGGGGGCTTGAGGAGAGATTTGGGAGTGCCGAGAGGAGAGATGCCGAAAATCAGCAAAGGGTATTCAAAGGACCATCCTGCAGCGGTGACCACGGGGAGGTCCGACAGTCTGTGCCCGGTGGCTTTAGTGAGCTCAGCTGCTCTGTCTTCCATCAGGGCTCAGCAGCTCAGGAGGCAGTGCAGAGAGGACCAGGGTAGCAAGGTCAGGGCCGGTGCAACAGAAGTCAAGGTCAGGAGGGCATCACAGAGATGCCTGATGACCAGCTGGAAGGTAGTGAGGGCTCCGAAGCAGGAAAGTGCTGAGGGTCTGACAGGCGTGAGGAGGAGGATGTAGTCTGAGTAGGATTGAGAAATGGGACTGGAGGAGGCCATGTGATAGATGGGCTGCCCAGCTACCAATGTGCTCTCAAATCTACACCGACTCTTCCCAGGCTCCCTTGCCCTCCAGCATTCAGGCAATGTATGCGAGAAGAGGCACTGGTGGAATACTGGTGGGTGGAAGAAAGGGAGACTGGAGGTCATGTCTCAGCTTCCTGCCTGCTTCCTGTGGCATCACTGGCAGTGGTTTTGTTTCCTCTTTGGCT
The DNA here is from genome assembly GCF_057876585.1 of Rhinolophus sinicus. Classification (NCBI taxonomy): domain Eukaryota; kingdom Metazoa; phylum Chordata; class Mammalia; order Chiroptera; family Rhinolophidae; genus Rhinolophus; species Rhinolophus sinicus. Next base: position 165,197,119 of record NC_142502.1, read on the forward strand.
CTGTGTCCGCCTTCCATTGTCCCAGCTCCTGCTAAGCATTCCCTGCCTGATGGCCCTAGTTTCTGGACTTCCTCCCACGGTTCCTCCAGGCTTAGCAGTGGTTGTGGGTTACTACAGATGCAGATATCTCTATAACCTGTGAAGCGAATCCCTGGTTGAAATATCGAGAGTTGTTTCTGTCTATCTAAGTGGACTTTTACTGACACAATAGAATTAAATAAAAATACCTCTCTTTTAATCTGTTCCAATCTCTTTCTTATTCCTTTGCCTCAAAACAAGTGAGGAACAACATATAGTTTTAAAATTATCCAATGGAACCTAATAAAGGAGAGTGCAAGTGTGGGTACAAGCTTTAATGAATGGGGCAGGGAAGGGGACTTGGGTGAACTGTAAGAGCCAGCACAAACTTCCTTGCCACCTTTCTGAGATAGAGGCAATATGGACACAGAGCCAGCGGTGAGAATGTGGTTATCCACATGTCCCCCGACCTCAAAGTAGTTCCTCTACCTTAGGTATTGGTACCTGAAAATCCCCTAATTGTTATTTTTTTCCCCTTCGAATCATTATCCTGTATCTCCAGGAAGTTTCTATTGAAATAGAATATGTAATACAAGAAAGCAACTCAATTAGACCAGGATGGGCTGGAGAGGTTGGGGGAAACTTTCGTGGGAGGGGCCCTAATAGAAAGTTTGGGTTTGAAGAAGCAGAGAGGAGGGGAAGGCCTTCTAGGAATGAGCCAGGTGGAGGTGGCCATGGGGATCAATTAACAGAGGCACAGGTTTGCTGGGGAGACACAGTGAGCACCTCCGTTCGGCTGGTGCTTTGAGCAATGGGGGCAGGGAGAAGATTGGACAGGTGGGTTGGAACCCGAAGGACCTCAACTGCTAGACTGTGGATGTGGACCTCGCTCAGAAAGCAATGGGAAGAGATTTCTGAGCAGAGCAAGACCATGTAGAAAGTGGGCCGTTGGGAAAAGTCAAGCCTTGAGCCTGGTGGCAGCGTGGAGAACTAATCAGAGGCAGAGAGAAACGGGAGACGGATGAGTGATGAGGAGGCTGTTGAAATAATCCAGGCTTGACGTGATGAAGGCTTGGACAATGAATAGGGGCAGAGGACCAAGAATACAAAGGACATCAGAGCTTTAGGAATGATTATTCCATAGGATTAGGATGACTGGATAGGAGGTTTCTGGGAGATGGATGAGATTTAAGCAAGGTTGATTTGTTGGGAGGACTTCCAAAATGTCACTTTATTACATATTCACAGATATTTATGACTTTTCCAGTGTCATTACCTAACTCATTTACAACCTGGAAGCTCATATCCACTTTATCCATCATGCAGGATTTACTCCTACTCTATATGTCTTCACAGATGGATTAGCCTGACCCTTTAAAGAAGTCTTTACATCGTGATAACATGTAATTATTTTTTTTTAAACCAAGACTTACAGAATCCCAGAACTTCCCAATCCAGAATTGGTCAAGAATTCCTAGAGAAGCTCAGAGCTGGGAGCTAAGCATTAACTCAATTTGTCCGACCAGAGGACAGACTGTACCGCCCTACAGGCAAACCCAGGCCACGTGATGGCTCAAAGCCTGTTACCATTCCCGTGCCATCCAGGTTGTCCTTGCATTATGGAGGAGGGTCATATCTGCCAGAAGAGAAGGCCATCCTGTCACTAAAGAAACAGTCTTCTGTGCATGATTTGGTGGTAAACAGAGCCCTTCCTAGAGTTTTCCTTTGAGGTTCAATCAAGGCATTTAGATGTCAAGTGTGAATTAAACAGACCATACCATGTATATAAATGTGAGGATGTTTTAGAAAACAGACAATATTAGTAATAATGGAAAAGAACCATAGTTTGATCCAATCTGTACAAAGGAACATAAATTCTATTGCTTTTCATGAAAGATTTTCTTCTGTATGACATATAGGTAATGTTACGGTCACTGCTATTTTCACGCTGAGAATAATTTCCCCACTAGTAACTATGACTATACCCTTAAAAGCAGAATTTCTACTTTCAGAGTAAAAAACAGCTGAAGGCTTGTGAACCACAGTTACCATTCAGCCTGGTGAGTGTCCTATAAGCCTCCACACTTATCTCCCACAGTAAATGCTGGGCACAAATCTGTGCAACCCCTGGCAGACCCTGTTAATTCACAGACCCACTTTTCAATCACCCGCCTCAGCCCATTATTTCCTCCTCTCTCTGTTCTGCTTTTGAGTGTTGAGGTCAACAGCTTTATTCTCCCATTTCTATCTTCCTCCACCAGGATCAATGCATGATGCGCCCTTCCAATGTTGACCTGGGTGGCTCTGAGTGACATTCTGATACTCCATGCTGGCATGTTTTCTATTTTCAGGAGACTTTTTTGTTATTCAAGATGAAAATAGTAAGTTGCCCTCCTCTTGGCTTAAATATACACTTCTGGCAAGGTCCTGGTATTGGGTAATTTGTTCATTTCACAAATGATTCCTGAGTACCTACTAAGTGTCAGGCACGGGGCTAAACGCTGAGATGCCAGGGTGAAGCTCATGGCCCTCAAGGAGCTCTCAGGCTGGAAGAGGCAGAAAATTATAACATAGAAGCGCACACTAGCCACAAGAATCCCTGTTGATTTGGACAGGAATTCGCTGCCCTCAGTCCAACCCCAAAATAAAACACTTAAAATAAAGCCGATCAGAAGGATCAGGCAAGAATAAAATCAGTTATGTTTGGGAGGCCAGGGGTGATTTATATTCTTCTTTAAAGCTTCCTTTAGGAATAAAGCAATATTTATAAATAAATACAAAATGCACATTTTGGATAATGTCCACTGTGACCAGCAACCTCACTACCTACCTGCCACGTTTGGTGAAGTCCCGATTGATGAGGTCAGAACCCCCAAGCGGGATCTGGGGACATCATCCGTGCCCCCTCTGTAAACACTCACTTGCCTGGACTCAACTGCAAGAAACCCCAGAAAAGGCTCAAAAGTAATGCGTTACAAAGGTTTCTTCTTCTACTCTTCTCTACCTCCCTCTGCCCCTCTTTTGCTCACTGTCTCTGTCTTTGCACAGTCGCTGCTTTTCCTCTTTTGATGAGCCCAGCAGGGGCTTAGGTATCAGGGCAGATGCAAAGGAAGTTAAGACCTGCCTCCCAGGGCTGCTCCAAAGTGAGATTCCAGGCACAGCCACTGCTGCGAGAGGGTGGGAAAGGTGGAAAGAGTGGTCGGACAGGACGAGCAGGACTGTCCATGCAGCATAAAGCCTGTGTGTAGATGTCACAGCTTCAGTGAATGGGGCGGCTGGGCCCACAGCCTCATCTCTCACTCAGCTTAGGAGACTTGGGAGGCACTTGGAGGGGTTAACTGAAGTGCCTGCTATGTAGCCGAGGCCACTGTCTCTCAGGGAGTTCACAGCAAGATACCCATGACACTGTCAGGGTTTGCTCTGTGGTGACTTCCAAATTAGGAAGCTCAACTGGCCTGGAAACCCGGGAATGCAGGAGGAGAAAAAGGCATGTCCCAAAGAAGGGGCTGAGTTAATCTGGCCCCACAGCCAGGAAAGGAATGGTCAAAGGTTCTTTCTCTGACCAGCACTCTGACCACCCTCCTCCAGGGCAGAGGGGACTTTTATTCCCTAAAACTCATTTGATTTAACTTCTGACAATGCGTGTTTATATTTATTAAAAGCATCAGGAAAGGACATTTGCAGCTTCATGAATGCTAACTCCATTTAAGTCTGTGACAGAAGATGATTCCCTTTTAAGTCACCAGTGCCAACAAGAAAATTATAATGGGTTTGACTTTGATGTGACATCAGGGAGCCAGGCTCAGGCAGTACAGTAGTCCCCCTTATTCGTGGGGGATACATCTCAAGACCCTCACTGGATGCCTGTAAACTTGGATAGTATAGAACCCTGTATATACTATGTTTTTTCCTATACATACATACCTATGATAATGTTTCATTTATAAATTAGGCACAGAAAGAGATTAACACCAGCAACTAATAATAAAATAGAACAATTATAACAACATATTCCAATAAAAGTTATATGAATGTGGTCTCTCTCTCTCTCTCTCTCTCTCTCTCTCTCTCTCTCAGCCGACTAGCATGAATTTCTTTTTCCTTCTTCACAATTTCACATGTAGAAGATTTGTTTTTACCATATGAGCCTCAGCACACCATTTCTTTTCTTTCCTCACTAAGCTGAGAACTTGCACTGTTTCCCTTAAAGGAAGCACTTCAGGGCCTCTCTTTAGCATACCTGAATCGCCAGCATCACTGCTCTCGTGCTTTGGGGCCCTTATTAAGTCAAATGGGGTGACTTGAACACAAGCACTGCGACACCTCAACAGTTGATCTGATACCCAAGACAGGTACCAAGTGACCAAGTGGAGATGCCGGACAAAGGGATGACTTAAGTCCCGGGTGGGATGGAGTGGGACGATGTGAGATTTCATCATGCTACTCAGAACAGCGTGCGGTTTAAAACGTAGGAATTATTTATTTCTGGAGTTTTCCATTTAATATTTTCAGACCATGGTTTACCATGGGTAACTAAAAAACTGCAGAAAGCGAAACTGTGGATAAGGGGAAACTACTGTACTGAACAAGGATTATCACGTAAAATGAAATTTTGATTCATGAGTCAATTATTGGTTGTTGGGTCTTAAAACGTGCACATACATATTTTTACAAGGAGGCTCACAAGCAAACAGGTGCTGGTCTCTTGGTTTAAGTTTTATGGTGACTGCTATGTGAGAAGGAGTGTGGAGCCGCAAGGCAGGCCGACATGAAATCTGTCCTGAAGCCAGATGGGAAAAGATGCATTTTTGTGGGATCCTAGCCCCCAGGCAAAAGGTCTGAGAAATCTCAGCTCATCTCTCCAGCCATCTCCCTGTCTGTGTCCTGAATAAACCCCAATGTCTTGGCCCCCAAGCTCTGAGAGGGTGTTTGTGTGGGCATGGTCTCTGTTTTCTGTATTCGTGGGTCCCTGAGAAATAGCGAATTACTCCCCTGAGGTAAGAAGAACATCTCTGAAGAACCTGAGCAATCTTCCCTGTCCTCTCTGGTTCTACCCTATTCGGTGACCCCCGTGTTTTCCAATGCACAATTTCTCCTTTGATCCAACTGCTGTTCTTCCACCCTACCCTGAGTAATGCAGCTGCGAAGATTAGGACTCAGGAAGACAGGAAAGGGGTCGGGGGAGGGTCGCAGCCAAAGCAGCCCAGCTCTCCCCAGCCCGTGCAAAGGGTGTCAACCGTACAATATGGTATGGCACACTTAAACATTTGTTAAGAGGGTAGACCTCATGTTGTATTCTTACCACAATAAAATAAAATACTTAAAAAGGGAGACAATCAAGCTATCATTGGTTGTTTTATCTCTAGGGTTGTGGGAAGAACAGGTAGAGAAACTAGGGCCAGAGGGGCAGCAACCTGCCTGGAGGTGCAAAGCAAGGTGGTGGCAGAGCAGGACTAATGCAATGCCCAGATGGGGGTCCCACAGCATTACGCGTGCCCCCCACTAATGGGTGGAGTGGGGCTTTGACGTGAGTAAAAATGTTGGCAGGGATGGTCTGGGGCGTTGGTCCAAATTGTTTTCTGGGCCTTTTATTAATTAATTCATAATTTCTTTCATCTGACAAATATTTGTTATCATTTATTAAGTGCCAGGCCAATGGTGAAAAAACTGGCATAGTGCTTTGTGGAGCGTACTGTCCAGCTGAGAACAGAGACAAGCAGCAGGCGATGGCTCTGCATTATGGTTAGGGCTCCAGTGAGGGGCTTAAAGTGTCATCGGTGGGGCATCTAGCCTCACTTGGCTTGGAGGGCGGGATGGGGGAGGACAGACATGGAAGAATGAGTAGGAGAGGGTCAGGCAATCTGGGGTTCGTGGGGTGAGGAGAACATGCTGGTTAGGGTGTTCTGAGTAGAGGGGAAAGCAAGCTCAGAGCAAGTTCATGCAGGCAGGAGGAAGCACGATTGACCCTGAGATCTGGGTCAGCCTGGGGCATCGAACACGAGGTGGCAGGTGTGGGGAGAGACAATTACGGGAGACCTAGGGGTTATGAGGACTTCAAAGTCAGGTGAGGGGTTCAGGCTGAGCCTGAGGCCCTTGGTTTCAAATGAGTAGCAATGTGATTGGATTTGCATCTAGGAATGCTCCTTCTGGCTACAAAGTGGAGACTGGGTAGGAAGAGGGTAGGAGTGGAGACTGGCAGACTGGATAAGAGGGACATGTAGCAATTCAGAAGAGAGCATGGTTGGGAGACACTGGGCTCCAGGCAGCTGCCCGCAGCGTTCACCCCGACTCCCTCCTGCTTGTGTCCAGCTGGCCTCCCAAGTGCTCCACGTCTAGGCTACCACTCCCACGGCCAGAATCATTGCCAAACGTTCTGTGACCTCTTTTGGATCTGGATGAGGCTGAAGGCTTGGAGCAGAAGAAGAGGAGAAGAGAGAAAACAGAGCTAAGAGGAGAGAGGAGCAGAGCAGTTTTCCCAAAGGCTGGGCTCTTGTTCTACTCTCTGTAGATCACCAGGCTTTGACATATGCCCTGTGGGCCACTGGGTGGGGAGGCTCCAGCACTTGTTTCCAATTTCCAGACTGCCTTACTAAATGTCATTCTTATCTCGGGAAATAAGTTTGAGTTTGAAGTTTCGCAGACACTCTGTGTCCAGGATGGCAAAATAGCTTTTGCTGCATCTAAAAGGGCTGCTCTAGGATCCCGATGGCTGAGGTGGCTGGGGGGGGGTCTCCTAGTAGACTCAAGCACCCCCTAGCCATGGCACCTTGGCCTAGCTAGTCATTGAACTTGCCTGATGCCTCCCCCTTCCAGAGATAGTTGGGACTTGTCTATAAATTAGTCCCAGAGCCTCCATGTAGAGCTATGGTCCGAGGGCTTGGGGACATTAATGTGGTGGCCTGATGAGGATGGGAAGGGAGGAGTGGGAGGAAGGTGGTGAGTGAGGCCAAGACATCAGTGCCAGCCCAGGGGAAGGAAGCCTTTGCTGATGGTCCAAACCTTCTTCACCAGACCTGCCTTCCATACTGCTCTATAGGCTTACGGCTCCTGAAAACAGAGTGAAGAAACATGGAGGCTTTTTGTCCAACAGGTTTCAGACTCTGATGGAGGAAATACTTCGCTCCCTGGCTCTGCCATCTGCCATTCCTGAACCCAAGGCGACTGTCTTCGCTGTCTGTGGCTCATGCCCTGAGACAGGCTCGCCTGCCATCCTACCCTGACATCTGGCTGTGCTGCAGGAGCTGAACCACCTTTTCTGGCCCCCAGGCCACTGCACTAGCTTTGAGCCAACATTTCTTCCCCTTCCTTTTGTAAACAGTCTATTTACCCCCAAGACTTGACCAAAAGATACCTCATTTGCATAATGAAGGTTTAGGTGCAAATGATGGAAGTGAAAAAGGAGCTTTGGGACCCAAGCCGCCACCCATTGATTCCAGGAACCCCTGGTGTCTAACTGAGCCTTGGGAGCTCCCTCACTGGCTCCTGCCCATGAACAGCCCAGTGGCTCCAACAATAGACATCACTCCTGCCAAGGAAAGCTGGCTCAGATCCTGGAGGGCAACACCCAGCTGCTTCCACCTCTCCGGCAGTAGGCATGGGGCAGACAAGAGCTCTGTAACCCACCGCAAGCCAATTGAATTCCTGGCATTTACCCTAACCCACGCATAAGACTTTTATGCCGATTTACGCAGGAAAAGACACTCTGTGATCCAGTCCTAGACTGTGCGGCACACGCTGTAATGGTCACAGGAGCACTGAGAAGGGAATGGGGACAGAGGCTGGAATGTCATGGGCCTTCTGTGGGGTCGGGAAGGCTGAGCCTCTCAGGGTCTGTGCATGGAGAGTTTTAAGTATAGCACAATACGATTCTTTTGCGTCTTTTGAATCATCTTTTAGTAGGCCCTAAGGCAGGTGGTATGCACCACAGATTCACGGCCTAGCCACTTGGTGGCTGAGCAGACATTTATTGGGCACTAACTCCATGCTCTACTCTGGCCACATGGTAGGAAATACAAGATTGAAGGGCGTGGTGCCTTCCCTCAAAGAGCTCACCTCGTGGTCTGAGGCCTTGAGACTTGGGGTCATTGATGCATGCCAAACTGTGCACCCAGTACATCGACCCCAGGCAACCAATCTCATGACCAAGGTTAAACCCACCAAATTTTTCCAGTAACCACACGGAGAACAAGGGCTTGTGATAAAACTGGATGACACAAAGGTGTGTCTTTTTATAATCTATTGTCAGCAAATTTTTTTGACATCTCTTCCACAGGGGAGGCTAAAGAAGCTGCGTTCATTCCAGTTACCACCTCCTTCCACTACCATGTCACTTGACACAGGATAATCGGGTGGCTTACATTTGAGTTCTGACTCTACCTCTTCTAATCTTGAGCAAGTCACCTCTGTTCTGTGCCTTGGTTTCACTAATTGGAGAGAGAACATAACAACAACAACAACAACAAAAACCCAAATAGAAAACAAAAACAAAAACAAACAAACAAACAAAAACTGCATATTACAACTGCAAGGTATTGAGTACTAATTGTATTGTAATATGGGAGAATCTGTATAAAATGCTATAGGATAAGCAAGTTGTAGTATACCGCTCCCAGCCACGTAAGAGATGCATGAGAATATTAGTTTCTGATGTTTCCCAACCCCGCAGCTGCTCAGTAAATTCACACAAAACTACCTGAGATGCTTAGATGTTGACTGGTGTTTCTCTAATTGGTGTCATGGTTTGGGTTTCCAGTGAAGCAGACCCTGAGATGGAGTTCAGCATGCCATATGTTTACTTGGGTGTTTTTTTTTGGAATAAGCGCCTGTTGAAGGAAGAGGAAAGAAGCAGGAGCCAGAGGGGGAAGTTGCCCTGAAGTGTAGGCCCATGATGGCCTCAACAGACCTTACAGCCTTTGGGGCGGGGATGGCTTTTCACATTATCCCACATTGTGCCAGCATGGCCAGGTCTTCACAGCCCTGCACCGATCTACTGTTTTATTTTGGTTTGTTATATATTACCTCCAACTGGAGAAACTGAGATGGAAAGCAGAGGTAACCTGCACAATATTGGACGAGACAGGACCAGAGCTCAAACCTAGACTTAATATCTTATGTCATGTGACACGGTGAGTAGGAAGTTGGGATGAATGAATGAAGGGAAACAGAACAGTCTACCAGGAAGTGTCTTAATCTCTCATTTTATTCACTCATTTACTCTGTGAATATGCCATCTGGTTATTTCTCTACAGGCACTGGTGGTTATATGTATAAGATACTATCCGTCCTCCATGAGTTCATTTTCCCTCCTGTTATACTTACACTTATTTTTCTACAAAGTTTATCTAAAGAATCAAAATCAATGAGCGCTTCTTATTCTTTAATATGCTTTGACTCTCCCAGGATCTTGTTAACATGCAGACTCTGAGTCCGTAGGTGTGGAGTGGGCCTGAGGTTCTCCATCAGGAATGTGATGCTTTTGGTCCTGGACCACTTTGAGAAGCGAAGGTCAGTTCTTCAGAAGCAGTTTCTACTTTGTTCTCTTTAAGTCAATCCCAACACCTACTCTCCTCCTGACTGGAACTTTGGTTAAGTTGTGGCATGTCAGAGAGTGTCCATCCACTGGTAGTGCAGCATTGTGACTAAGAGTTTGGTTTGTGTGACAAGCCGAGTTAGCCTTGAGTCCTGGTTTTGCCTTATGCATAGAATTTGGGAAATTTACTTAAGCTTGTTAAGTTTCAGGTTTTCCATCTGTGATGAGAATGATATTAGTACCTTGCTCATGGTACTAATGTTCTGGGAATTGAATGTGCAAATGCATGTATAGTATTTAGCGCAGTTCCTTGCACATAGTAAGCACCCTGTAAATTATTAAAAATAATAAAATACCGATCATTTTTGGCCGCCTGTAAGAGGTGGGTCCTAAACCAATGGGTCTATCCACAGCTAATGAATGATTTGGATTCATTGGAGAAGGTGCACAACCATCTCCAAGGTCACAGGGAATTGTAACAGGAAAGGGTCCTTGATAATATTGTTCCCAGCTCTTGCAAAGGGCCAAAACAGCTGCTGGTATTCTGGACATGTCTAGTGGATGTTTCTGAAGGGACCCATGCTTTAAAAAATGACATTGTTCAAAGAATCACCTTTTGTTGTCAGTACCTCTGAGAAACTGTTTGGGACCAGATAGGGCCTCCTGGGAGCCCAAGCTGGAATGAATAGGCCTTCCTGAGCCCTTTCTATAGTTTCTATGATGATGCTAGATGCCACTGCCTCTATTCTGACTGTCAGGAGAAGTGGATATGGCTTTCTGTCTGTGAAAAGCATTTAGATCTGGAGACCCATGCTTGTTCTTGTGGATTCTGACTAGGACCCACAAGAACTGGACCATGAGCTGACCACTGAATTTGCCTCGAGAGGGCAAGATTGGGACCAGAGAGCATCCCAAAAGAATCCATTCATCTTGCTTGGCCACCGTCAGTAAAAACAATGAGGAAATTTCCCCAAATTGGCGTGCAGCTCCTTCCCAGTGCTGTTGATGCGACTATGTGACTACCCTCTACTATGTTTAAGTGCACTTTTTTTTTTTTTTCAGAACAGCAGTTGCTGCTGATGCCGCTAAATTATAGTTTGGGTACGTGCACATTTTTTCCCACATGTGTAGGTGTCAAACATGTCACTAACCTAACATTTGGTGTATCTCCAAGCACCGTGAGACTAATCTCGGGGGAGATCCATGATGCAGGGTGGTGGTTGATGTTAATTCATAGGTTGGTTCTGCTTTTGTCTCAATAAGGAAATAGGCTGCCATCTAACACATTTTTGGGGTTTATTTCATAGGGAAAGCAGAAAATTGCCTTGTGAGGCTAGCTCCACCCAGTAATTATTCACAGAGTTTCAGGTACTAAAACTCACCATTTCTGTGAGTTTATATTAATGGTTTCTGTAGGCTAAAAAAATTAAAATATATTTCCCTTTCCCTCTGTTGAAACAAGCAAATAGCAGCAGGAAGGACCAAACTAAGAAGATAATTTACTCCAGAATCTTTAGATAGGGGGAAAGAGTTTTCAAATCCATGGCCCAGAACTTTAAGAACAAGAGTTAACAAATTTAAGGACACTGGACCCGTAAGAGAGAAAAAAAACCAGAGAGGGGCTCTGACCTCAGGTAGTATGTGTGGGTGTGGGTGGGGCAGGGCATAGATAAGGGACAATCAGCAAATAAATTAAATAAATAGTTTCATGTCTTGATTAGGACTGCAAAGGAAATAACAGGAAATGTACTGAAGAATAACAAAGGCACCACCTACTTTGGTTAGGGTGGCTCAGACAGACCTTCTTGAGAAAGTGACACTTAAGACAAGACCTGTAGGATGAGAAGGAAAAAGATGTTTGACCTCTGTCTCCGGCAACTGATTAATGTTAATGAAAAGTGTAGAATAGATAACTTACCACTTCCCTGGGCAAGCCAATTTTCAGTGCCAAGGAATGAACATTTAAAGGTCTGTGCAGGAGCTTTCTTAACCCTCAGACCCTGGGAGGTAGCGTGACCCCGTCTTCAGAAGAGGAAAACAGTTCTGGAGGTTAAGAAACTTGGCTAGGGTTGTATAGAGAGTACAACAGCCTTAGTTGAGGAGTGCCACGTCAAGAAAATACAAACATTGACTGCTTTTATTTTCTCAAACAATTGACACTATTTGGTATTTGTTATGTGAAAGGCACTGAGCTAAGTGTCTTTACATGATGAGTAGGATTGAACCTGTCAGATGGGGCAATGGCATTCCAAGCAGAAGAACGAGCATGAGCAAAGGCATGGAGAAGGGAAGGCTTGGGGGCTATCTGCAAACAGCCATGAGGCTAGAATATAGTGTACCATGTTTCCCTGAAAATAAGACCTAGCCGGACAATCAGCCCTAATGTGTCTTTTGGAGCAAAATTTAATATAATACCCAGTATTATATTATATTGTATTATGTTATATTATATACTGGGTATTATATTATATTATATTATATTATATTATATTATATTATATTAAAGACCCAGTTTTATATTATAGTAAAATAAGACCGGGTCTTATATTAATTTTTGCTCCAAAAGAAGCATTAGAGCTGATTGTCTGGCTAGGTCTTATTTTTTGGGAAATACGGTATATGAAGGGGAGGAGGGGATAATGAGGCCAGAAGGTAGCCAGGGCCATGTTGTAAGAGACCTTCATTTTGTAAGTGTTGAGAAGCTGTGGATAGATTTTGAGTCATCGCCATGATTACTCCCCTACTTGCTGGTAGAATTTGCATTTTCTTCCCTTGTGCCTGTTATGCTCGGCATAGATTTGTGGAAGCATCTGTAGCCTTTATATGCTTCCAGGTATGCTGTTTTGCTTGATTATAAGCTTTTTTGAGAGCAGTGCCTGGTGTAGAATCGGCTCTTACATGTTGATTGAAGGAGTTACCATACTGTTTACACAAATCTTGCTGCAGTGGATAGAATGAACAGAGGAGAAAGCAGCTTGAAGGCAAAGAGACCAGCAATGAGACAGAACATGACAAAAAGAAGTGTGGACTGAATGGTGGTAACATGAATTGAGAGAGGGAAGCCTATAGCTTGTGAGAGACAATTTGGAAGTTAATGTTGGTAAAACACAGTGACTGTAATTTGATCTGTGTTGGGGGTGAGGTGGAATGGGGATGGGGTCAAGGGATTATCAAAGTCTCCCAGAGGACATGTTGCCAAAGTAGGCAGAAAGAATCCTACTCAAGGGGAAGGGGACACTAACCAGAAAGACATATGTCTTGTTCACCCACTTCCTCCACCTACAATTCCCACTTACTCCCACCTTAAATACTCAAATTGCTATCCTTTACAAGCACCTCATAAACCTTTGCGTTTTGGATGCCCATAAGATTCTCTATCTCACTTCCTCTCTTTCAACCCTTATAGGATTCTCCATTTCTCATTCGGCATGTTATACTTGTTGCTTCTCTTACCTCTCCCTAACAGAACAGACACTCCCTTGTCTCTGCGTTCATACAATTTTATTGATTTGAGTGGAACAAATGCCCTGATTCCAGAGCTTTACCTCCAGATCCAAAGAGAAGAGGAAGAAGTCAAGAATGACTCCAAGGTTTTTGCCGGAACTATCACAAGGGTGAAACTGCCATTAACTGAAATGGGGAAGACTAAGGGTGGAGCATGGCAAGTAAAGAATGATCAAGAGGTCAGTTTTGGACAAGATATGTTTGACATGTCTATCAGACAATGCATTAAAGATGCTGTGTGAAGAGTTTGACATATGAGTGGAATTCAGGATAGAGATACAAGCTAGAGGTATACATTTGGAAATTGTCACTCTATAAATGGCATTTAAAGTCTTGAGCCTGGATGAGATCATCAATGGACTGAGTGTTGCTGGAAAAGAGAAGACATGCAAAGGTTGAATTCTGGGGTACTCCAGAATTTGGTGAGAAAAGGAAGCACCAGCCAGGAAAAATGAGAAGTGGATGATAAGGAAAAAGAAAAACAAAGAAAATGTAAAGACCTGAAAGCCAAAATATAAAAGAAAGGTATGATCTACTACAAGAAAATCTGCTACAGGTCAAATAAGATGCTAACTGAGAATTGAATTGCAATATTGAGGTCATTTGTGGTCACAAAAAGAGTGGTTTTGGGAGTGGTTAGGACAAAGGCTTGAATGGAATGTGTCTTTAAAGAGAACAGAGAAATGGAGCACTAGATGGATGGGAAGAGATACAGAAGGGTTTTGTTAAAATAAGAGAGGTAACAGTATATTTATGCTGATAGAAATAGCCTAGAAAAATAAGAAAAATTAGTGCAGGAGAGAGGGGAGTATTACCATCGTGATATCCTTGAATAGGTGAGAGGGAATGAGAGCTAATGCACAAGTGGAGGGATTGGCCTGACAGCAAAGATAGATCATCCATAGTAATAGGAAGAGAAGTGGAGGGCAGCTGCTGGTAGGCAAATGGCTATGGAGTGGAAGTTTGTGGAAGTTCTATTATGTGTGCTCCAATTTTCAAGGAAGAATGATAATTACCTGTGTGCCAAAAATAAAGATAAAATTAAAACTGAAAAAAATCAAGCTTATATGTTAATGCTACAGCCAGAATGGGGATGGGATGAGAATTGATCAGGTATTGCCTTGTGTTGGATTTTAATAGACATGTAGGGACAGAGACAAGATTATGGGTTGGCACAAGGAGTCAAGAGGAATGCATAGAGCCCAGACTCTTAAAGGACATCAGTGAAAGTTTGGACTAGAAAATTTTGCCCAGTGACCCAGGGAGATCATAAGAAAGCTCATCTAGCTATGCCTAGACTCTGAGTGAATAAGAACATGCCAGGAAATGGAAACTCCTGGCCTGAGCTCCTGGCTAACTAGTGGTTCAATATATGCAACCCCCATGGTCCAGAAATCCCAAAGCCAAAGCCAGTGATGCCCATGAGGAACCTCCAGAAGCAAATGAAAAGGAAATTACTCCCTACTCTCTTTAACATCCCTCGGGAGGTATGCTCTCATATTCAAGGCTATGGAGGATTCTCACAGGAAAACAAGTCCCATGAAGGATAAACTCATAATAGAAAGTTAAAAAACGCAGGTAATAATAATAATAAAAAATCCAACATGAATGAGAATACGTAGTCCCAGCTAATAGGAGAATTGGAGGCTCAACTACTACAGATAGTAGAACAATTGCCTAGAGACTTTTAAATAAGTGAATTTAAATAATTAAGGGCACAACAGAAGGAATCAGGAGTATAAGAAAAGAACAGCACAATGAAAATAGAATTTCTAAAATTTGGAAAGAGTATTAATATTAAAAACTTACTGAACAAATAAAACAACAGATTAGATACAGATGAAGAGAGAATCAGCAAATTAGAAGATCTATCTGAGGAGAATTAACATAGAGAGATAAAGAAACTGAAACTATGAAATAGACATAAAAAGCATAGAGAGAAAAAAATAAGAAGTCTAACCTATACCTAAAAGGGAAATTAAAGGGAATAAAGAAAAAGTTAATATTTTTATTTTTTTTAAAAGTGAAAAGTAAAAGCAATAATGACTGGGAATTGCCATAATTGACGACGAGAAGTACAGTGAGTCTCAAAGAAGATGAATAAAGTCAATTCACCCCTAGATGCATCAAGGTGGAAATGTGGAACACTAATTAAAAATAGAAGATCTTAAAAGAAACCCAAAATGAGAGACAATTTATCTAAAAATGACATTTAGACTTAGATTTCTTAACAGCCACAACAGAGACCAGATGACAATGGAATAATACATCAATGTACTGAGCCAAAATAAAAACCATACTATAATTCTACAGCTAGCTAAATTATCATTCAAGGTTGAGGGTGAAATATAGACATTTTCAGAAAAAATGCACAAAAATCAAAAAAACTGAGTTTACTGTTTATGAAGTATTGTTGCAAGAACAACTGAAAGATATGCTCCAGAAAGAAGATGTGAGTTATAGAAGCACTGGTGTCTGTTTTAATATTTTTGTATATTTCTATTTTTCTGATATGCTTCAAAAGTAAGATAAAATTCTTTATCCATTTACATACTTATATCTATCTAAAGCATTATAGCTTCTCACTGCTGTTTTCATAGATATTCTCCAAGGAATTAAATTCCATATTTGGGTTAATTCTGAAGATAGTTTTCTTACTTTATAGAAGAATT
The DNA here is from genome assembly GCF_057876585.1 of Rhinolophus sinicus. NCBI lineage: Eukaryota > Metazoa > Chordata > Mammalia > Chiroptera > Rhinolophidae > Rhinolophus > Rhinolophus sinicus. The sequence goes on from NC_142502.1 coordinate 165,212,842, forward strand.
TGCCTTCATCTAAATGGCTGAGTTATATTCTTTTTTTAAAAAAGCAAGGAAAGGAAGAAAAAAAGCAGAATCTGGAATCGATTCCTAGAGAAGTAATCTGGTCAAAGTTTGTAAGTCTCAAAACTTTGGAAAGATATACTTCCAGTGGCATCCTTTAGCTGAAAACCAAAGACCATTACCAAAAAAACTATAAAAATTCTCCACAAGCAAGTGAATCATCCATTTAGAAGGCAGCCAAAGACTCAGGAGACTTTGCTAATGTAGATAAATGAGTTGAAAAGAATGCTAAGTCTTTGGTTCACATGTTTTATTTCTCTGACTAGATACTTCTCTGGGGGTAAAGGAAAGTTCTTTTATAGGATAGTAAAAGTTTGAAAATATATGAAATAAATAAGACATTCCTAAGGGAAATGTAAAAGAAAAGTTTTTGTGTGGAAAATGGAAATAGGGGCTGTAAAAATGATGGATGCTGGGAAACTGATATTTAAAAACCTGTAAGTGATATGAAGGTACCAATAAAGAGAACAGTACTTATACTGAAAGATGAAATGTGGCAATAAAAAATTCTATTTGGGATAGGAGCTTTCCAAAAAGAGAATCTGTAATTCCATCATTTGGCAAACGTTGGAGCCCTCGTTTGGGTTGCCAGACAAAAATGTTTAAATCACACTTTTTATAGTTTCCTTCAATGGAACTTCAGGAAAATGGCCAAATATGCATGATTGAATATGGACCCAAATCTGATGGGCTGAGTCATGTACTATATAGGGACTTGGATCCTCAATTTGGCTCCTTCCTTAGGTTCTTCGGCCATCTTTCATCCAAGGGAAGATTTATTGAGCCTGACTCTGTGCCAGGCAGTGTGCAAGGTGTCCAGCAGTCTTATTTCATTTCTCTAGGTCATCATTCTCCTTGGCAATTATTGCACAACTCTGTTCTCTCCTCAACCTTCCAATACTTTATCCATCCTTCTCTCTCATATCAGTGACCTTTCTCCTCATCTCATTAAGAAAACAGGAGTTAGCAGAAGAGAAATTTCACAGTTTCTACCAACTATATCTACACAACCATACTCAACCTGCCCTCTAATTACAATGAATTAGCTGCCTGAACTCCTACCTGGAGCAAAACCCTCCCTAGAGTCACTGGATCCTTTCTCTCATCTACTTAAGGACATGGCTCTCATTATTTTTCTCTCACCTGTTTTCTCTATACTTTCCTGTACTCTTCGGGATCATTTCCAACATCATCCAATCACCTCCCTTGATTTTGTGTGCACCTCCAGTTCTAATTTCTCTGAGCTTCTTTAAATAATAATAATAATAATAATAATAGTAATAATAAATCCTCTACAAAGCATTGTCTGCATTTATAGTTGCCACTTCCTCTTCTTTCATTCTTCCCTGAAACCTTCCAACAAGGCTTTCATCTCCACAACTCTACTAAAATAACTCTTACCAAATTCACTGATAACCTTCATGCTGCCAAGGGCATTAGTTATATCTCAGTTGATCATTCCTTCCTTTTTGAAACAATTTCTTCACTTAACCTCCAGTTTACCACTTCTCCTAGTTCTCCATCCTGTCTTAGTGAGTGTACCTTCTCAGTGTCCTTTGCTTTATAAGATCCCTTTTTGATATTCCTCATCTTTAGCTACTGGAATGCCCCAGGATTCAGTCCTGGGAACTCTTCTCTGAGTATAATCCCTCCCAAGGTTATCTTACACAGTTGCATGACTTTAAATGCCATGTTTCTGTTGATAATTTCCAAATTTATAAATCCAGTTTGATCTTTCTCTTGAAGTCCAGACTTCATCCAGTTTCTCCCTTGACATCTCCACTTGAATATCCAATATGAATGTCAAACTTTACATTTCCATATACCAACTCTTCATTTCCACCCCCACACCCAACCTGCTTCTTTCAGTCTTCTTCACCTCATTTATCAATAGCTCCTTTCTGTTAGTTGTTTTGATAAAAAAATCTTGAAGTCGTCTTTGACTCCGACCTCTCAACCCACTTTGAATCTGTGGCAAATTCAATTGGTTTTACTTTATATATGTATATCCTAAATCTGATATGTTTTTATGATCTCCAGTACTAGTCAAAATTACCATCATCCTTTTGTCCTTTGCCTGGACTTCTAACTGGTTCCCCCTACACACTTGTTCTTCTACACGAAGCCACTAGGATCCTCCTAACATGTAAATCAGGTCACTTTTCTCTTTTGTTCTCAACCCTACATGACTTTCAGTTCATTTAGGTAAAATAGTAAATCCTTATCGAGGTCCTATATATCTTAGCATGTAATGGGGACATCTCTGATTCATCTCCTCCTACTGTTCCCTTCGCTCTCTGCACTGCAGCCAGGATGGCCTGAGTGTACCCCACCTTTCTCTTCACCTTCAATGTTCTCCCTGCGTGAATGCTCTTTCCCATATACTTGCATTGCTTACCCACTCTCTTCCTTCAGGTCTCTACTTAAATGTCACCTCATCCAAGAGGACTTCATAGACCTTCCTATATAAATAGCACCCACTCCCTGTCACTCTCTGTCACTGATCTTGCTATATTGAAATGTCTTATGGTACAAAGTTTTCCCTGTATTTCTAAATAGTGTTCATTCTCAATTAATTGAAAATTTAAAAACAATTTAGGCTTCATTATTTGGGACTCTGATCATTTAAGGTAGAGTTGAAATTACATACATATATGTAATTTATGTTGCATCACTTATTTTTATTTATTTTACCTAAATAAGTGAAAATAAGATGTGAGGAGTTGTTGTATGTGGCAGAAAGGAAACTGGACTGAGATTTAGGTGGTCTGGCCCAACACCCAAGATCGTGCCCGTGGGCTTGTCAGCTGACCTTCCTGGGGAGAGTTCCCCTCTACTCTGAGTTTCTACTTTTATAAAATGAGGATGTTCAGTAATGCTGCCACAGGGAAATTAACCTCATGTTCTGAGTTAGCACCACTTATAATTAACTTTGTTTCATTCCATCCAACAAATACATGTCAAACATCTACCATGTTAAGACAATTAGAAACAAAAGGTGCTACTTGCACTCATATCATAGCTCATAGGGAAGAGAAGATCTTGCTTATTAGAATTAATATCAATACATACTTTTTAAAAAAAGGATGCAGTATACTTTTGTAATCTACCTTAATCTTTAGATGAGGCGATTGAGCTGATGTTCAGAGAAGTGAAGTGCATTATTCAAGAATATACAGTGAATAAGTGGCAGAGTTGGGGCTTTCTAAACATGTCAACAAGTTTGATAACTCCAAAGACAGAATTCAGTTGATTTCCTCAATATTAGCCACTTAAAGTAATCAGAGTATGGATTCCAGAGCTGAATGTTTCTTTCCTATTATGATAACTTTTTAGAAGCAGTATGAGAGGTCTTATTGGGAGATGATCCTTATATTTTTGCAGCTTGTTAGTCTATACCAATATGCAAAAGTAGGCAGGATTTAAACGCCTAAAGATGAATAGTCTGTCCACCTGTGTACACAGTCCAGTGTTTGGACAGGATGAGCTGTGATTAATTTAAATCAATAACTGAAAAACAAAGCCCACCACCACTCCACCTATCCCAGAAGAAAGGATGATGAAATTCACAAAGGGCATCTGAAATTGCCCGTAAGAAACATAGTTAATGACTTGGTCAACACTAAGCACCTTTGGTTTAATTTACAAAAACTGTGAGAGAGAAAAACCACAGGAGTCTCTACACGCCCATTCTGACTATAAACTAATTTCTCCCAGACTATCAGGGAATCCTTTTCTAAGGAACTCAGTTCCTTGAACCTGACCTTAGTGACTTTAGAGTGAAGGAGAAAAATGAGCACCAGATTGAAAGATGACTCTTATTTTTGGCCAGACTCTGATTAGCAGAGAAATAAGATAATGATGCCTGTTGAGTGAGCACCCTGAGGAGTCTTCCTTCAACCTATAGCTGCAGAAACAAGGAGTCCATGGAGCAGTGGGGCTGCTAGAGGCTTTGAAAGGCTGGCTTCCCATAAATAAGGTCACCACAAAAAGTCAAATATATTTTAGTTAAAAGAGACTTGTGTCACCACTTGTGTCATCCCCATCACTTCATAAATACATCCTCAAGCTTAAAAAGCACTGGCCCCAGCATTATCACATTGATCTGTAAGGTAGGGTAGGCAGGCATCAGCATCTCCATTTTAAATGAGAAAATGAGCTCAGAAGATGTTCAGTCACGTAGTCAAGATTGTCCGGGAGAAGGGGCCTGAACCACAGGGGTATCCTCTGAGTTTGGTAACTAACTGGCCATTGCTAATCTTCAAAGCAGGACCTGAGCTCATCTAGGTAAAGTAAGTTGCTAAGATTACCTGGCAAATGAGTACCAGGGCTCAGAGTCAAGCTCAGGTCTCTGGTTATTTAGCAATGCCAAAAGTGAGCAGTCATTGCTCATCGCATGGACACATGCCTCCCAAGGCAGTGTACTGCTTCCTGCCTCCCTGTCCCCTAAATGTCTCAGGGACTTGCCCATCTGGCCTTTTCTACTACTATCACCTGTCTTCTCATTTGGATCTCACTGAAGGAAATGCCGCAAAATCCTGACATGCACACACTCCCTTCCTTCACCTCATTCTGAGAACCAGGAAACACTTTTAGTTCTGTAGACCTCTGTTTTGTATTCAAATTTCATAACCATAGGGAGAAATAGGTTAATGATGTACCAAAGCTTCCAGTTGCTGGATAATTTTAAAATAAAAATAATCATCTTCCTAAAATACTACTTCAAGTGCTTAGCGTAGGGCCTAACCTACTAGATAATCAATGGTAGAGATAGTCTCATCATTGTTATAATTGCCCTTGGCCAGTCAGCTAGTTAGAAGCAGAACCAGTCTTCAGACTCTTTGTATAGTTCCCGGTCTATTGGAATTGCTTGTGGGGTTGTGATAAACAGCACAGGTAACAGAGAGGTTGTGGACTTGGCGGGGAGAGATAGAAGGCTAACAAGATGGGGCAAATTGCAGCTCAGGAAGGGTCATCCAGGGAGGGTTCCTGCATGGGTGCCGGAGACTGCAGGGCTCAGACAGAATGTATACCATATTGCTTGGCTCCTTGACAGGAATAAAGAAGCTGAAGGATTTATTCAGCTGAAGAGGGAAGGATTGATGACAGAGAGAGGTGGAAACTGTATCCTGTGTTGCCTGCTCTGCCAGTAGGGTACACACTTTTATCTTTTGGGTTCAGAGTGAAAGGAGTTGCTGGTGAGAGAGAAAGATTTGGGGAATCCAGAAGGTGTTAGAGGCCTGGGAAAAGGGAAAGGGGCCTTCCTTAGCTCTGGCTGCTTCTAGACTATGTCTAATCACATACTGGCCAAGAAATCACCTGACTCCCCCAACATTTTCTCCTGCCGGCTCCCCTGAGCACTGCCCCACACCCATACATTATTCCCATCTCTGTCCCAGATGGCTACAGAGCCCAGAGATACCACGTTCCCCTCAGCTCCTCCCCAACAAGCTTTTTCCAAGACTCCCTTCCTTAGAGAGACAGACGCCCCACCCTCCCCCTGGCTGGCCATGTGGAGTCTGTCTTTTTCCTCCCATCTCTTTACACTTGTGTATTTGGTCTTTGACGCAGGGGTTGACCCCACACACTATATTACCGTGTGCAGAGCCCATTCTGCAGGCGAATGACTTACAGCACATGCTTCATCTTCTGTTCTTTCTATTAGGGGCGTGATTGAGAAGATGAATGTTTATAACATGACCCAAGGAATTCCATCCTCCTTTGGAAAACTGTGTAGGAGAGAATCTTAATGGACAGAGAGTACTCTTCTGGGATCCAGCCAAATGTTTGGACTTGTTTTTAAAAGCCTCTGTGCTCACCTTTTGTTGTTTATTGTAAACTTACTACTTCGCCATAGTCCCTAGCTCATTCCGAAGGGAGATGCTCACAAATACGTGAATATCTCATTTGTTTTCACAGAGAAAGAAATTGAAATTGCAGTGATGATGTGTTAATGCTGTATTAAATGACTTCTTGACCAAGCAACTTAAAAGGCTCTGCAACTCTCTTCTCCTGTATTGCACTGGGGCTGGGGGTAGGGAGCAAATCTGAAAGGCAAACCAGATTGAAGGGCTAGGGTATCCAGTGGAAGGGCAACTTATCGTTAGTGGAAAATAACTAAGCCATGTCTGCCTCCTGTGGGTCCTCGCGAGGCAGTTTAGAGTGATGAAATGCCACAGGATTTGTTGTCAGTCCTGATCCAATCGCTTGGGGAGGTAACATAAGGACTCTGAACCTGTTTCTTTATCTGCAAATGGGGATAATAATAATAGCCTTGGGTCTATTGAAAGAACTAAATAAAATAAATACATGTAAAGAGGATAATAATAATAAAAATGTATCTCCTGCTGGGTTTTCCTTTGACAGATTTCTTCCCATCATTGTGACCCAGGGAAAGGCAGAGAGTAGATGCTGTCTCTGGAAGGAGAAGGGTATTGTGTAAAAGAATACCTATCAGATAGGAAGAGGAATTGAAACTCCAGAAAGGATTCTAAGAACATAACTTTGAGGGAATCCTAGAGAAGAGAGGGTTCTCAGGGAAGATTGAGAAAATGCAAAGTCCCTTTAAAGAATTCCTGTATTAAACATGACATCTTTTAAGTAGTGGATTAGAAAAGGCAAAATGCTAGCATAATGAAGTTAACACATGTGAGTCAACAGGTTTTCTGGGGTCTGGAGAAGATTGTACCAATCCAAAGTAAAGTGTCCCATGGGGAAAAAGAACCCCACTCAATGGCTAGGAGTAGACCCTATCTAGGTGTGCGGGGAGAGAAGATCATGCCTTTGGGGAGCCAGGAAGCTATGTAGTGATGTCTAGCTAGTTGTTTGAAGACGAGTGGAGGTGTTGCATGATAGAGCCAGCAATTAGATGCTACCAACAACCAACAACAGGCCATTTCAGAACATCAGAGCTGAGGCCAGCAGCGAACAGACAATGAGTTTTATCAGCCATGACCTTTAGCCACAGATATCAGACAGGTGTACAGGGTATAGACCTAGACAACCACATTGTTGTCATCTGGGGGACCCTCTTCCCCATCACCATGAGGACACTGAGCTTCCTTCTTCAATCAGATCCCATCTTGTTTGGGGGAGGTGGGAAACCTAATTAATTAACCATTTCCCAAGATATGTAGGTTATCCTAAAGAATAGACTGTAAGCGAATGTTTTGAATCCAAAGACTCCTGTAAATAGAAAATTTTCTCTCCTATGTCCACCCCACACCCCACGCCCCAGTAGGATGGGGACTTATGAGGATTAGTTGCAGAGAAATAAAAAGACCCAACTGACTTGTGCACTATTATATTTAACCCCACTCTGAATTTAATAGCACCATAGATAGAAGATAGTCAATAGGTAGATACTCTGTCTTGCAGATAAAGAATGGAACAGCAGAATTCAGATATTTCTAAACCTATCTAGCTCATTAAAATGCTGAGAAATTTGGTATGAACCACAAATTCTTGTTAAAATATTATTCTTAGAGGAGGCCTGACACCCACAAACTATAATCTGGGCATTGAAGGTAGATGTCCGAGTGCCCTACCCTGGCCTTTCCTGTCATGGATCTCTAGGAATCTGGCTGCGGGGTGCAAAAAAGAAATATGTTTGCCCACCCTGCCTTTTCTCCTTCAGAAATTTCCCCAGAGAAGATCACCAACCAGGGACATTTTTAGATATCTGACTTTCATCTCTGAGTAAGAAAGACACACAAGGGTTCCTTTTCAGAAAAGCGAATAGCTACTCTTTTTCCCGCCACCAAAATAGAAGGTGAGGATTGGGGTTCTCAAGGAACTCCCCCAAACCTGAAGCAAATCACAAACCTGCAACACTGCTTAAAAGGTATCTGTCAAATCCTCAGGGTTCCTCCAGGCCTGAGCTCCGTCTCCAGCTGTGTGTGAAGGGGGCAGGAATAGCGATGGTCGTGCTGTGGTTACTTTTAGACCAGGGTTTTTGAGAGTTTTAAATATTTTAGAGCTAAGTTTAGCTATTAAAAACCTAATTTTGACCCTTCTTCAAATCCAGTTCACCTAGAAATCCATGATGTAAGAGGAAACATGGAAGTGATAATATTCCCTACCACGCTGAAGTGACCAGGGAGTGGCTTAACTGATGGTTTTTAAGGAAAGGAAATATTACAGGGAAGTCCAATATGTACAGCTAAAGCCCAACAGCTCTGGGTGGAATTGACGGCTGACAGGGGCCCCACCGTCTGTGCTCACACTTTCTACCCCTCCCACACGTCTCTGGGACATCTCTTCCAAACTCCATGGGCTCCACAGAGCGTAGTTTGAAAATAACAGCATATATAAAAAATGTGAGTGAGAAAACCACATGTAAAGAATTATTACTAAGGGCTCCCATCAGCATCATGCTTGTACTTTGGGGAATTATGATTCATCAGCCAAATAAGAAATTACTACCGTTTCTTCAAGGGAACTTTACCCCAGGAACTTTGTGCACACAGAATAGATTTATTGCATTGCCACAGTGGCCATTTTAATTTTTAGTAACTACTGTCCTTTTGCTTGGTTCTACTTAAATATTCAAATTAGACACATTTTTTTTTATTGACCTAGACACTGTGCTAGACTTACCAGGAATCATTAAAATATTCAAAACACAGATGTATCTCAGGGAACTCCCAATATAGACAGTATGAAAAGACACAAATACATACCGGGGGTGCCAAAAAAATTTATACAAGTGGACACTTTGGTCAACATTGCTCAAGCAGTAGTTCACTGCAATCAGAAGTGTCTGGACACTGGTGGTAACCACTCTGAGCACCTCTTGTAATTGCAGAAGTCAAACGTGACTTGTAGTCATTTTTTGTTACCGGTATATATTGAGTATTACAATTTTAATACAGTTTTCCTTTCTTAAAATGTGTATACATTTTTTTGATGTATATACACATATTGAAATTAAGTAACAATTTAAGACAAGTGACGAGGTACTTCAGGACAATATGTGACTAAAGGCCAAAGCCATTGCCCAGAAAATAATTGCTCTTGAAGACTCAATACTAAGATTGCCTTGTATCACGGTGGCATCCTGATTTCTGTATCTGGAAAAATGAAGGTCAAGTATCACTCTATTTGGCCCCAGTCACGTTTCATGTGGAATGCTGACTTCCACATCGGTCTGGGAATCTCACTTTCAGAGGAACATGGTCCAAGGGTAACGAGTGGGCTTTGACGTGAAATTATGTTCTGTGAAGAAGCACTGATCGAAGTGTAGATGCTTTGCCTGGAGAAGGTGGACATTTGTGTGGTTTTTGCTTCACCAGAGATTTTCATGAAAAAGAAAATGGCCAGTCTCCCTAGAGCCCTTCTTCCCCTCCATCCTTCTTATTCACCTCTCCTGGAAGGCTGGCGCGAGGGGGTGCCATTTACACAGATTACAATGTAAAGGGAGTTCCTTAGATCTGTGCTATGCAGTGTCCCAGTCACTGCCATTATGAAAAGGGATTCTATTTTTAACATGTGGCTCCAAAAAGGTAGATAAAAAATGAAAAGACCAGAAAACAAGGGGAGTAAAATACTGGTTTAAGATAAGGACATTTTAACATTGGGAGAGGATAGAATGGGCAGCTCTAGATGACAGTATTTGGAGAGGGGTTGGATAGAGGGAGTCTGTGCTTCTAAGATTAATAAGTTAATTGTGCCTTTATGATGTGACTGGCCTTGCGGCATTTTATTTTTTAAACAAGTGTTTTCTTGCTTAGTAATTACTACAATCCTACTAGGTAGAAACTATAATTATGTTTATTTTATAGGTGAAGAAACTGTTCCTTGGACAAATCGGTTTACTTTCCTAAGGTCACAAAGTGAACTGTAAAAGAGCTGGCATTTTAGCTCAGGTCTCTCTGATTCCAGAATACAAACTCTTAACCATTATGCCACATTGACTCTCAACAATGAGTTACAAAATCCCATCTTTCTTAGTGTGTTCATCTGTTCAATTGTAGCTGAATTAAATCTACAAATAAAATTAGATCTTGACCTTGTACATCAAAGAGTAAAATCATTTCTGTGGAACAAAGGTAGGTGAGCTGGATTTGCCTGGCTGTCACTACTCACCGATACGTGTATCTGGGACTCGGGAGTGAACCCACACACCTGGGCTCCAGATGGGGGAAGCTGTCTTATACACAGCATATGCCGCCAGATCCAATTCCAGCACTTTAGGCACCCAATGCACAAAAGATGTGCAAAGGCTCATGCTGGATATTTTGATTTTTGTCACTTCCCAAATGCCCTCTCCAAAAATAACACCTTAGGAAGGCAAGATGTGGCCTTGTAGGATATTTCAGAGCTGCTGGTGGGAGCTGAAGGGAATGGAGCTCATCAGAGCACACGCGAGGCCCACTGTCACTTTGGAAATACTGAGATGAAAGAGAGAGACAAAACCCTTAACTGTGTGTGCATCCAACAGCTGCAGCTCTCCCATCACTGCGCTGTGTCTTCTGTGAAGACCACGGGAGGCCCTCACTGAGGCTCTGTTAGTGCTAAAACAGATGTTCCTTCAGCACGCACATCTTAGGTGGCCACTTTCACGGGGTGGAAAAGGATAATCTAAACCTTCCTGTTCTTGCCAAAATAACCATGTGTACGTCTTTGTTCTGCGAGTCTCTGGAACACACAGATAGATTTTCAAGCAGTGGGAACCTCCTGTCCTGTTCAGTCTTTGGACAAACTCTTGTTCTGCCCATTTCACCCCAGTTTCCTTAATCTCTGGCTGAAGAGATCCTGTGGCCGAAGCCTGTGAGAGCCTCCTTTGTAAGGAGCATTCTCACAGCCAAAGCCATCAAGGCAGGCAGTGAGGGACACTGGGCTTTAAGCCAATGACAGCAGTGACAGGTATTGCCTTGGCTTCCCCAGCTGAGAGGTCGCCCCCATGCAGGTCAGCTTGCCTTGTCAAGCTCCTTTCCAGGGAAGAGGGTGGTAGAATCACTGCCTGTGGGCTGCAGTTGGCACTGCCTGGCTGGGGCAGAGGATGGCAGAGGACCAACCTGTAGCTGATTCAAATGCTTGGGGATTCTTTTGCTTAAGTTGATAGAGAAACAAGCTGTAGAGAAAGAAAACTTATCCTCCAAAGCAAACCAAAGATGGAAGCCAGAAATTTATATACAGATCTTTTCTCCATTTCCTTTTCCATGAATTTGGGACATTTGCAGCAGAAAGACAAAATGGAATGAGATGAATTAAGAAAAGTGAGAAGTTAGAGAGTTGTGTAGAGAGGCAAGTGAGATGAAGTAAAAAACAAAAAAAAATTGTACTTGGGGCAAAGGCATTCAGATTTGGGCCTTGTCTCTGTGCCTGTGTGGCTCTAAGCAAGTTGCGTTTTAGCTCTAAGACCTGGATCTCTAAAGTCCCTTTAGTTTTAAGATTAAGACCTCAGAGTTCTTGGTTATATAAACAGAATTCTTTTTCCCCCCCTTCTTCTGTCTCCCTCCCTCCCCTACTCTGGTTCAAGCCATTGTTTCTCAGTCTAGTTGTGTAGGACACAGTTCCCTGGCCCATGCTGGTATTTTGAGACTTGCGATCCACCCCCCCACCCCACACACTGAGGCAGTCGGTCGCTGGTCATCGGTTGGCCGCTCACAGCAGCTCACGGTAGCTTGCGCTGGCTACTGGCCACCACGCTGGCCACCGGCTGCTCATGGCAGCCCAGCTCCAGGGAGAGCTGCACATAATCTTAGCTGCAGAGGGCACAGCTCACTGGCCCATGTGAGAATTGAAGCGGCACAGCACTCCAACCACCTGAGCCACCGGGCTGGCTCCCAGAATTCTTCCAAGACCATAATTATTCCCTAATCAAGAACTATTTGTTAAGTAATCAGTATGTGACTTTCCGAGGATAAAGTGGAAGAAGACATAGTCCTTACAGGTTAGATAGCTGTGATATGGAACAACAGCTAAGCAAGTGAGAGTCTAAAAAGTCAACTAATTCATAATATGAGTTAAAAATATAAATATTAAGAATTTAATATGCCCCCCACAAAAGTTCATACTACTGCACAATGAGTGAAAGCGGGTCCATGGAGCGCATTTTCCGACAAGGGAAACCCAGCTCCTGACTTTAATATGGTGCCTTTCATTTCTATTGCTCAGGAGGCTAAGATACATAGGGACATTCTGGGGCACATCCCAAGTGTGTGCATGGCAGAGCTGTTTTGTTGCCATTTGCAACAGACACGAAGTGGGGATGGATCACACAGAGGGAGCCCTACCGGGGTTAACTATGATAAATGCTGAAGACCACGACTGTACAGCTATCTCCACTGGAGTTGGTTTCCTTTTATTGATGGCCTTGGTCACCCTGGGAGAGACTAAGAATGTTTAAGTAACAACACACACTCAGTAAGGAGGGGAATCAGGGTTCAAACCCAGGCTGCCTGACTGCAGAGGAAATGGTATTAATCACTAGTCTACATCGCCTGCTGCAGTGATCCTCCAACCTGAGCATCAGTGACTGTCAATCCTGACAAAGGGACATCATCGACACTAGCGGTTCTCAAGGCAGGCTGCATATTTGGATCACCTGGAGAGCTTTGTAAAAACAATCCATGCCAGGCTCACCCAGCTACCCAGCTTCCAATATTCTTGGTTTGAGAAGAGGCCTAGGCATCAGTAGTTTTCAAAATTCTTCCCAGGTGATTTTCTGGGTAGTCAGGTTGTGACTCAATGATGTCCGTGATGAAAAACGTCAGACTCCAAATAAATCAAACCCAGGTTTAAGGCTGTCTTCATGGGAGGTACCCATGGCAGATTTGAACTGAGTTTTTGGACAGTGGCTTCTGGAAGTAGATACAAATCCTCTAAGGGCTGATGAAGCTCTGGACCAATCAGATCTCCGGTCTTGGTGAAAATTCCCCACATGCCACAGGCCTCCATTAGAGAACTCACCCAAAGAACATAACTGGGAATTCATTCTGGCCACAAATACTTACATAGATGTTTCTTTCAAGAAGATAAATTTAACCATTTAAAGGCTTCTTTGTGTGTACTCTTTCTCCCACCTCTCTAGTTTCTAGGAACAGAGATTTTCCGTAAACCCCCCCTTACTTTTTGCCTCACCACTAATGACCTGTGGAAGCAGCGTGAGTTATGTGATGGTAACTAAGGGAAGGGAATCTGCCTGTGCAGCCCAGGCCCTTCCTCCCCCCTCCCTCCCCATGACGAGCCAGCTTCCCTGCAAAGCTCACATTCCGCTCAGCTCCGTCATGTTCTACAGGGTCCCTAGGTGTGGCAGCTTAAGTTTTCTAAGACTGCCTACAAGTGTGTGGTAATGCTTCCTAATTCCAGGGCACAGAGCTAGCTATGCCGTAGATCTTGGCTGTTCTCATTCACCAAGGTGATATTTTGACCACCCTTTGCCTTATTCCTTAAATCTTAGATAGTCCATTTCTTAAATAATTCAGAACTTGAACAGGGGAAAGAGAGGAGATATGTATTGACTTCTTAGATAAATCCCACCAGTTCCCTGTACAATGTCATTTTTCCCTAGCTGACTCTGCACATAATGCAAGAAACAAGAATATACTACAAATTCCCTACCCATACTGTCGCAGCATTATACTACAACCCTCATGAGAATGCACTAGGTTTTTCTTGAAATAACAATAACCAAATCATTTGTAATCCGTATATTCCTGCCCACAACTGATAATAAGAATGTTAGGATTAATTGCAGGAGCTGTAAAGAGCTTTTTGGACATTGACCCCAAGAGCCTCCATGAATATCACCAAGATGAGTAGTAACACCAGACTTCACTGCTCCCCACTGGCATGTCAGGGGCCTTCTTTCCTAACTAGAAGCCAAGAGAATAGGCTTTCAGATCTTCCAGTGTATATATGACATGAAAAGCTCATTCTAGCAAAGGGGACCAGACCCCTGTCATCTGACACTAACGAGGTGCCCTTCCCTTGGCTTAAAACACTCTTTGGAAGAGGACGCGCAGATAACCTTCAGCCTAAATAAGTAATATCACTGCTCTGGAAGCTCTCTGAAGCATGCCTGGTTTCAATGTGGAATTCCACAGGGCACGTGTCCCTCTTGGACTCTAGCCAAAGAGTTAGTTATCAGAAGGACCTCATTATAACACAGCCCCCAGGGACAGTGCTAACCAGCAGACTTCAGGGTAGCTGGTGAAGTTCTGGCGCTAGCCAGCTAGCCACTACCTGCTGGTTAATACAGTGAAGCCCCAGTTATGTACTGAGCAATAGCCCAGTTTGTCACTCGCCCAGTGTCCATTCCTTCATTGCCCAGTTAGCTTCTCACTTATTTCACAAGACAACTTAGGTTCCTGATAAAATGAGTCTCTTGTTTGAAATGCCTAATCCAGAGGATTTTCTCATGATCTGTTGTTTTTCTATTGCCAGCACCTCTGTTTCATACCATGCTCTTGGCTAACTGAAGTTGCTGAAGTCATGAAGATTCTGCTAATGGACTCAGCTCTCCCATAGGGGGCAGACGACAAGGCAATGTTACCACAGTGAAGGGAAGAGCCCAGATGGCCTAACTCAGGTGCTAAAAGGCCTTCAGACTCTGCCTTGAAGCCCTCACTGACTTTAGATTGAAAACCAGTTGGCGGCACCCACCAGTGTAAGCAGTTCAACGACAGCTTGAAAAGCACCGAGCTTAAACAGAAAGATGAGCACAGGATGGGAATTTGGACTCCAGAAGAACCGCCTAAACGCAGATTATTTTTCTGTAGTGTTTGACGAGAACAAACGAAGTAAGAGTTTTCCTTTTGTTCGTCTGGACTTTGGCATTGTTTACTTTCTTTTTATCATTCTGAACAGCACTTAGAGCTCTGGCAGTGTTTCTGTCCTAAAGTCTTAGTGTCAGAAGTTTATTTTTCAGCTGTTTCAAATCATATCTGATAGAGTGAGTGCTTTCCTGGGCTCATCGCTTTACCTCAGAAGAAATAAAGTTCACCCTTTAAATGACAATGTTGATTGTCTACAGCTTTAGGTTTTCTACACTTAAGCTGCAGGCTTCATTTAAAAATCTGTTTTCCCTCATCCAAAAGGAACTATGGGAAAACTCTCCACTCTGCTGGCGTCTGGGTAATGACCTAACACCATATTTTGGACTATTGCTGTGTTATGTCAGATTTTCACTGCGTGTGGAGTAATTCTTTGTCAATGGTGGTTTTGTCAACTGTGGTTTTGAGGCAATGAGATTTTATACTTGCACTGAAAAATTTTTTTAAATATACAAGCTTTTCACATTTGCAAAGTTTAATTCAGTCTTCTTTAAAAAGGAACCCAATTTGCAGTTATTCTACGCCCCCACTCCCCTGCGTCAGGGCCTGTGTGGGATAGTGTAGACTTTATGTGCTGCCCTCCTGGAACATGGACAGAATATCGTCACAGAAAAATGAGCCCTTCAGCCCTGTGATGATTTGTGAAAAGCTCAGATTAATTTAGCAGGCATTTCCTTGACACCTGTGAAAAGTCAGCATGTGACAGTGTAGCATAATTCTTATGAGGGCACAATCTAACGCTGAACTGCCTGATTGAATCCCACTGCTCAGCTATAGCGGCTTGAATGGTGGAAACCCCCCTCCCCCCAAATGTGTACCCCTAAGCCCAGGAACCTGTGAATGCGACCTTATTTGGAAACAGGATCTTTGCAGATATAAATACATTCAGAGTCTCTGAGATGAGATCAGCCTGGATTAAAAGGCGGGTCCTTTATCCACTAACAAGTGACCTTAAAAGAGACAGAAGAGAAGATACAGACACAGAAGAGGAGAGGGACATGTGAAGATGAAGACAGAGATTGGAGTGATACTGCCGCAGGCCAAGGAATACCGGGAGCCACCAGAAGCTGGAAGAGACAAGGAAAGATTCTTTCTTAGAGCCTTTGGAGGGAGTACGGTCCTGCTGACATCTTGACTTTAAACTTCTGGACCCCAGAACTGTGAGAGAATAAATTTCTGTTGCCTTAAGCCACCCAGTTTGTGGTAATTTGTTACAGCAGCCCTAGCAAACTAATACATCACTTACCAGCTGAGTAACGTTGGACAAGTTATTTAACCTCCATAAATCAGTCCCCTCAAAGGGAAACCCTTGTCCCAGGGTTGCTGTGGGGATAAACTGCGAACAGTGCCTAATGTGCTCTGTACACATGGTGTTTTTTTTTGCTTATTTTTTGTTTTTTTTTTCTCTATCATGGCGTCAAGCAAATGCAGCAGAGCTGAAATTTCAATTTAACCTGTAATGCTGGTTAAAAGAGTCACAATCTGAGAAATAGGAAAATTCTGGAAGGAACTGCTCCAGCTGATCTCACCATTATTTCTCAAACAGCTGAAGAATATGAAGCAGGACCAGGGTTCCCTGCAAGAGCCATTATTTAAGCATCTCTAAACCTGACTGGTTTGGGAGAAGTGCAACTTCTGGAGGTTACGCACTGAGACTTTAAAAGCACACATATTACTCTCCGCGCGTATGTTTCCTCAAACCTCCGGCTCTCCATGAGCTTTGAGCCGCTGCATGCCTGGGTAGCTGAGAGGATTCCGCCCAAGGTCGAGGGACTACTCCCATTGCCTGGAGATGGGAACCATGTGGGTCAGTATAGAGGGCATTTGTTAGCAATCTGGGGAGTGGGAGAGTGGGGGCTGTTGCCTAGCAGGCCGCACTTCCAGGCCTCAAATCCCGCTTCCTGCTCTCAGGACCACAGTTCTGTTTGGTTGTGAATCCTGGTGTCTGAGCACATTCGGGCTGCTCTAACAAAATACCACAAACTGGGTAGCTTACCTACGCCAGGAATTGATTTCTCACAGTTTTTGAGGCCAGGAAATCCAAGATCAAGGGACTGGCAGATTTGGTGTCTGGTGAGAGCGCACTTCTTTCCGTCTTTTAGCTGTAACCTCAAAAGGCAGAAGGGTGAGGGAGTTCTCTGGGGACTCTCTTATCAGGGCACTAATCCATTCCTGAGGGCTCTGTTCTCATGACCTAATCACTTCCCAAACGTCCCACCTCCTAATACCATCACTTTAGGGGGTAGGATTTCAACATATGAATTTGAGGGAGATACAAACATTCATAATACCCAGGAAGGCACAATTCCTTGTAGAGTGTCCTCTAAGAAGAAATCATAGATATAAAACCCCATTTCAGTGAAGACTCAGAAAGTTTTAAAGCTCAGAGGAGCTCTACAACTCATTTCACCCAATGTTCACATTGTACAGATGAGGAAAAGGCGGCTTAGCCAGGCACAGTGTGACTCCAGCCCACGTGGGGTCTGGTGGTAGAGCCAGCTCTATCTCAGGTGTCTCAGTCTAGGGGGGTTTGTTCCAGTAAATAGAACTGGGTGGGAAAGATCTGAGGGGCCAGAGCAAGCGTTAGGACTTACATATTTATTACCACCAGCCGTAGCGCTTAGTCCGAGCATTACCCCAACCCAACTTTACTTCTGTTATGGAACAAGCCAATTCTCAGCTCTTCCAGCATCGTCCTGACTTTCTAACGCCTCCAGAACACAAAATGGGTATGGGTAAGTGAGCACGTGAAATTCAGCACTGGTCTTTATGTCTCAGCACATGTTTTCTAAAAGCAACAACAACAATAATTCCCTTTCAGGATAGTTGGGGAAATTAGAGTATTCATGCCTATTACAACATCTGAAGTATAGCGGGTGTGAGATATACATTGGCTATTGTTATTTTTATGACTACTAGTCTGACTACTCACTACAGCTTTGCTTGGTCAAACTCTCCACTATAAAATAAAGATAATACTAATGGTCTCCCAGAATAGATGTTATGAGCATGAAATCAGGAAACAGATTGTCAGAGTTCAAATCCCAGTTTTATCTTTACAAGTTGTATGACCTTAGAAACATATTTGATTTCCCTGTGCCTCGGGTTCTTCACCTATAAAATCAGGATAATTATAGTATTGCCTTGTGGAGTTATTATAAGGATTAAGTGAATTAATAAATGTAAAACTCTTAGAACAGTAACTTGGCGCATAGTATGTGCTCAATTAAGAGTTCATCACTGTATTACTTTTATTTACTCTACAGGATGGCGATGAGAATCAAATCAGATAATGTCTTCAGAAGCATGCAGTGTATTCAACTGGTAATTATCATCATCATCATCATCATCATCATCATTATTAAATGACAGTCTCTATGCTGCCATGGTCTCCCCTTGTATTTGTTTAGCAGTTAATGCTTATTGAGCCGTATGTTGTAAAAAGTAGTGTGCAAAGTAGTCTGTATTTAGAACAATGCTGAGCTAGAAGACGGGTTCTTAAAGAATCTTTTCAGGGCAGCTTCTATCCTGCTGCTGGTAAGTCATTTAATGTGAGATTTGAGCTGTGGAGTGACACGTCTATGGAGGATCCCAAGATAAATGGTTGTTTGGTCCCCAAGGTTTCCCATTTTTTGTGTGAATGGGCCCAATGCACAGAGTTTGTTCTCCAAAGGCCATGCGTGTGTAAGATGGCACTGTCCTCTGGCCATAGCTGACTAGCTCTGTGGTGGGCCCCGGCCCAGTCCCCAGGAGTTTTCAAACTGGTTATGAAGAAATAGGATCAGTCCATCTCTGGTGGCATAGCTGTGCAGTGTGAGGTGAAGAGTCTTCAGCAGCCCAGTGTCATGCCGGTGTCTGGTAGGAGAGAATGAAACTGATGTTCAGAGAGACCAGAGTGAGAACATCGCAAAGGCCCTGAGAACATTCGAAGCCATGGTACTCCATTGCATCCCTGCCCTTCCCAAGTAATGGGAGAGAGCCTATATCCTTCCAGCACACCCTGTTTTACCTAAATAGTATTTCTGTTGTAACCAAGAGAATCTTTCTCTCTCTTCTAGAACCAGCCCAAGCATCTCCTGTTCTGCAAAATTTTCTCTTGACCTCCTCCTCCACCAAGTGTAGTCTGTGCCACACCATCTTGCACCTCTTTCCCCATGGTACTTCCTAACACCCCCTTCCCCCACCCCGCAATACTACGCTTCTTGAGGACAGTATCTGGGTCTTATGTGTCCCAAATTTTCATTATCTGACCTAGTGCTGGAGCCCAATCATAGTTTGACTTTGTTGTTAAATGAATATGTGAATAACATAAAATGCATTCAAACAACAGCTGATTGACAGGTCAGGTTACCTTTGTGATCTTTTCCAAACTGGAGATTCTATAACGTGATCCTAGATTATTTGTAAAGGGAGATTCTGAAGGGGCTCAATGGCTAGTTCCAGAAATCCAGAGATTAATAGCGTCAGTTTCATATTCAAATTTTACTTCCATATCTATCTTTCCTCTACCTTGACATGGGTGTGTCTCTAGCACCACTTTATTGTTTGGAGTCATGAATTAATAGCATCAACTTAGGTTCACAAATGGAATGAGGAGACAAAGAAGGGAGAGCGACTTCACAAATGAGAGAGGAGAGGAAGCTCACGACACATATGCATGACAGAGAAATCTCCAAAAGGAGAAGTAAACTGAATTATAATTGCGAAAGGAGAGGAATTAGTGCCTGAAAGAAACTCATTTGTTTAGTCCACACCATGAAACAACTAAATTGACAGAAGTTGTAAGATGTTAGATTTCTCTGTTCCTGGTGACCTGAAAAATGATTTTCATTTCCCGAGTGCTTAGCGTGATCCCAGAGAACGGTCTGGCGGAAGAGAATCTGGCTGCAAAGGGACATGGATGACTAGGCTACTTCCTTCATGGAGAGAGACATGAGGCTTTGGGTAATTACTTTGAAGTCCCTCTAGAGGCTTCTAAAGATTGTTTAGTGGCATCTGGTCTTTAAGCCTAGACATCAAACTTGCTGATGTTTTGCCCTGGACCATCTGTTTCTCAACTTTCCCTGGAACCCTTCCTTTGTGCCAAGTAAGGATAGAAATATTACACTTTCATTTCTTTCTGTTTTTCCTCCCCATCCCAATCATAGCATTAGAAAAGGAAAATTTACTTGTCTGATGAAGCACTGAAAGATTAGACATAACGTGTTGTTGACCTTGGTATCTGCAGCAAATCTCTTGCAGGTCAGACGCCTTTTCCCTTCACTCTCTGATAAGAAGTGAGGGACACTGAGTACAGTCCTGTGACCATTTAATGTCTGTGCCCAGCACACTGTTTGTACTATTTGCAGTCATTGTGGTCGTGAGGAGCAGGGACTCTGACATCTGACTGCCTGGATTTGAATTTCAGCTGAGACCATTCCTAGGCAAGTGCCTGATAATTTATCTAACCTTTCAGACCCAGTCTCTTAGCCTATCAAATGGGATAATGATAGCACCTACCTCACAGAGGCAGTGTGAGGAGTAAATGAGATAATACACATAAAGCACTGCACGCAGTGTTTGGCATTTAGTTAACTCCTATGAGAATTAGTTATTATTATTTAATATGGTAATCATATTTCTAATAATTAAGTAGGAGAAGGTTTGCACTAGCCAGAGATGCTAGGTAGTCACAGATGCTGGGTAGTTACACAAGCCTTTCCAGTTAATCCTACTCCAATTTGATGTTGGAGATAAGAAATGGCTTTTTCCAAACTTGTGAACTCCTTAGGGATTTTTCCTCCATTGTGTTTCATCTGGTTGTGCCCTCAGTTTTCAGTGTGGTCATTCCAAACCAGCCACGAGCTGGGGGAGCATAGTTCTACGGTAAGCCTGGTGCCACCCTGACCCAAGCTTTTTAATTCTGTAAACCCCAAGTGATAGGTGGAATGATTGATGTTGGCTTCCCCAGCAAATGCTTGCTGGGCATTGTAGAGACCCTCACTTCTAGGAGGCTGCAGATACCATTCTGATCAGCAGAATCACAGCTGTAATAACTACCTTTCTGGATAAAATGGCAGCTCTTTCATTGAAAGAGGCTAGGAGACAGATTTTTTTTTTTTTTTTTTTTAAGTCCTCTGCGACCACTATTGCATGACATTTCAGAAGATGATAATAAAAAGTAGGTTTATAGAGACACCATGAGTTTGTATAAATAAAATGAAGTCATATCTGGGAAGGATATACCAAAGAAAATTGAACCCCAAATGTCTAACTCTGTAGTCCATACTTAGCCAAGAGTCCGCTGAATTAAAACATAGACTGTATAACTATGCACACAAAATGCCTTTAAAGTTCTTCCATAAATTCAGAGAAAAAGGAATAGTCTGTTTAGAACTACTAAGGCAAAATTCCTTACTGTGGATTTATAGGCACTAGTACAAGTGGTCCCCAAACACCCTTTTTAATTCTTTTAATTATAAATAGGAAAGAACAGATTCTACCCTCAGAACTTCCATTCCAGTACTTGCAGTCTCTGGGCACAAGAGACAAAGTTCTTGGAAAAAAAGGAAGACTGAATTCCAGGGCTCTGATAGTGAAATTATCGTCTGATCAAACGTTGATTACATTATAAATCTACCATATTCCTCCTTTGAAACCTACATATTATTTAACATCTTGGATGCTTTACATTGAATTTGTTGAAAAATTCTCACAGTATTTTCAGGCCTTTATCATAATGTTTTTTTTTATTTCTTAATTTTCTTTTTCAAATCAGTAGGAGAATCAAGTTGAATAAGCAATAATATATAAGTCATCCATTTAATATAGAAATTCTAGGATTGTAGTTTTCTCTTGGTGGTGGGCATCATTATGTGTGTAGAGATCAACCACTTTCTACATCTAGGCAAATCCATTCCTAGGACTTGTTGAAAGGACCCATGTCTTAGTCTTTGCTACGAAAGAGCCAGCTGTTGCTGTGATAACATTTGAGCAGTGACTCAAAGATGTGACTGGCAAAGGAGGAGAAAGTGGCTATGGAGAGTTGCTTTTAAATAGCTGGAGCCCCAAACAAACACACAGCCAACCAAGTCATCCCACCCCCAACTCCTACCATTACCAAGAGTGATAATACAGAACCATGCAGGTTGCATGGGTCCATTTGCTATTTGTGAGTATTTCTTCATTAGCCGGTAATGCTACTGAACTCTACACATCATGGAAATGTATGGGATGAAAGAGGACAGGGGGCTTTACCCTTGATCCCACAGTCTTATGATAGATTCACTTGCCTATGTATACAATAGCTATCAATTAAATTGAGACCATAGGAGTTATATAAACATACCACATCATTGCAGCTATAAGAAATACTCATAATCATCACTTCATAAATTTTCCCAATAACCTTATGATATAAATGGGGATTACTATTCTCTTTTTAACAATGAAGGGAGACTCTCAGTAGTAAATGTGGGAAAAGTGCTTGATCTTACTAGCAATATAAGAAACACACATTAAAACAAGAAAACATATTTTGACTAACAGAGATATATAGACCATCAAATTAGCAATATTTAAAAAACTAGTGTCTTTTGCTGGCAAGGTTGCATTGAGCTGGAAATTCTCTTTCTACTGGTGGAAGTACACATTGGTTAAGGCTTTCTGAAGAGCAATTTGCAGCACATATTTCAGGACCTTTAAAAGTATTCATACCTTTGGATACAGTAATTTCATTTCTGAGATTTTCTTCTAGGGAAGTAACAGAAAACGTGGACAAATTTTGTATAAAAAGATGTTTCTCACAATATTCTTTGTAAAGGTGAAAATTTGCAAATGACCTAAATATTTAAATAGAAAATAGTTGTTACACCTACACAGTGTAATACTATGGAGCCTCCTAAACATGATATTTTTGAAGAATATTCTTATGACATGAGAAAATGTTCAGAATATAATGGTAAGTGCAAAAGCAGGATAAAAACTTACATACAGCACAATCATAGTTATATAAAAATGTATGTAAATCCATTTAAACTAGACTGGAGGAAAAAGAACTATAGTAATCAGAAGTTTCTGGATTATGTATAATTTTGGATTTTAAAAATATTTTTCTGTAGGTTCCATATTTTTAGAAGGAGGATATATTATTTTTATAGTTATAAAAAAAACACAGCAATGTTCCTAAAAATAAATTACAATGTAAAAGAAGTATGCTCAGAGAGATTAGTTAACTTGCCCAAGGTCACACAGCTGCCAAGCAGAGGATCCAGCACCTAAACCCAGTTATTTTGCTTCTAATCCCAATGTCTCCTTCCCCATACCACAGTGTCTCTAAAAACAGTTAACTTAATCAACACATCACTGACATCTGAGTTGTTAGAAAACAAACCATTTGTAGAGTTATGCTCGAGTTCACTATTACTTTGATTAGACTCTAGAATATCAGTAATCTTTGCTGCATTGTTCAACTTTCCAAGTCCTACAAATTGCTAACAGCCACATTTAGACACTCAAATATGCTGAACACACCTGCACTAGATGTGAAACTCCCTTAACACAGAGAAACACGGGGATCCAATAGAGAATATGACCTGGAAAGGTTATTTATTCCAGCAATTTCCAAATTGAGCTAAACAGCAAAATTACCAGGATGATTTTCTAAAAATACAGATCCAGGTTCCACCCTAGAGATTCTATTTTAATAGGCCTGTGGTGGAGCCCTGGCCTCTGTGTTTTCAAAAGCACTCTGGACAGGATCATCTTTAAACCATTCTAGCCAGTGGTCAAAATGTGTCTGATGAGATCCCTATATGCACAGTGAGTCACAGGTGGTGATTCCACTATTTCAGGTTAGAGAAACTCCCCCTCAAAATCAGGATTCATTTAGAACTTGAGTATACTTGCCACTGAGTCCTGTAACCACCTGGCTCATCCACTCAATGGTTAATGGGGGAAACACCTTGTCTCTCATTGCTGCCTGTATTGGTTACCTACTGCTGTTAAACAAATGACCCCCAAAACTTAGTGTTTTCAAACAGCAAAGATTTATTATCTCATAATTTCTGATCAGAAATGTAGGCACAACAAACTGGGTGCCTCCGGGTCAAGGTCTCTCTGTGGTTGCAGACAAGCTGTAGGCCAGGCTGTGCTCTCATCTGGATGCCAGAGAGGGGAGGAAAGAGGGATGGAGTCTGCTTCCATGCTCACTTATGTTGTTGTTGGCAGTCTCTGTCTTTCTCCATCGGTCTAACTCACAAGATGGCAGATGACTCCCACAGGAAGAGTGAGCAGAGAGGAGGGGGGGGGGTGAGAGAGAGAGAGAGAGAGAGAGAGAATGAACTCAAGCTGGAAGCCACAGTCTTTTTGTGATCTAATCTCCAAAGTGACATCCCATCATTTTTCTGTATTTGTCACAAGCAAGTTAATAAGTTTACCATGCAATCAAGGGAGGGAATCCCCAAAGGTATAAATACCAAGATGCAGAAGTACTAGGCCAGGGGTGTCCAAACTGCGGCCCGCGGGCCAACTGCGGCCTGCAATCCATTTTCAATTGGCCCACAGCAAATTCCAAAAATATATTTAGTTTACTTAAACCAGGTGAGGCAATACGTACTTCACCTCGAGTGAGTGACCCGGTTGTTTGTGTATTTTACCGCATATGGCCCATGGTAAAAAACATTGAAAAAAGTTTGGACACCCCTGTACTAGGCAAATAGCAGAGTTAAAATCCTACATCAAACCACTTTCACTTCTATTCTTCAATTTCTACTTGGTACAAGTAGGCGGATGTGGGGCTGGAGTGAATTTTGCCTATTGATGATAATTAAATCAATAGGCCCAAAGCAGAAGGCAAACATATCTTCCAGTTTAGTGCAAGTTAGTTCCTGAATTTTCACATATACAGCATGAACTATGGATGTCACCTTAGGTATCAATAGACAGACTCGATTAGTCAACAGGTTCTTTTTAAAAAGTGCACATTTCAAATGACCTTGGGAACTATTATTTTCAACTCTTGCCCTAACTTGCGAAACAATGCTCAGTTCTCCTAGAAAAACATACTTGAACTTCATATCTTGACCTCAAATGCAACTTACTTAGGGGCTAATATACTACATTTCCTATCTTCTTTGGAAGACAGAGAACAAATATGGAGCAAAAATAAATATATTTATATTTTATACATATGCATATGTGTATATACATATATCTCTATATGTACATGTGTATATACATTTTTATATATGTGTATACATACACATATGCACCCCACATACACTTCATGGTGACTATCTGGGGCACCTCAGCTTATCTCAGCTCAATCTTAGTAGCAGAGCCTTCTAGTAATGTGGACAAAGCTGAGCATCCAGACATAACTAGTTTATCCACTCAATTTGCGTGTAAAGTTCATTCCAACTTGCCATCTGGTTGCCGGCTGACCACTGCTACAAGCATTTTCCAGCATCTCAACTTGCTATTGAGTCAGAGCCACAAATGAAAGCAGCAAATGCAGCTGTGCCATGGCTGCTCTTAGGATGGGGTGTTTTCTGTCTCTCTGGGTGAAATCAGTGGTGAGGAGGGAGTCCCCATTGTCATTTCAGCTGCCAAGATACTTCATGCTAATGAACTGTGAAAGCGAAGTGACTAGTGACATGAAATCCTTTTTTATGGCTAGGGCTAGGCCAAGGCCACCTGACAGACCATGTTTTTCCCATGCTTCCAGACCACTAGCAGAAGTTCTTAACTACCAAGGCTGATCCCTGTGTTCATGGGAGGTGGGAGAAGGCCAATCCTTAAGCAATTGATACCCAAGGACTCTGGGAACGTTGGTATGATTCCATAAGCCATAACTCCTGCCCCCTCAATGCCTCAAAATTTTAGAAAGGAGCTTAAGTTAGGGGAAAATAGAAGGGGAAATACTTTTGGCAGATCACCTAGGAAAACTAAAAGTAATTCCTAAGGTACCTGTTTAAGTTACAAAAAGTCCCATAAATATGGTTGTCCCTTTGGAGTCTGTCTGCACTCCTAATTCAAGCCAGCTGATGGCCTGAAGACCTACACAAAGGAATTGCCAGGGGAAGCACTTGTGGTACAATGGGGAGACCTCTGCGTCCATGTGTCAATTGTTTTACGTCCGGGTTATGTAACCTTGTGTAAAACCCTGGAAGTTTCTGAATTTTATATCCTTATATACATATTGTTATCTACTTTATATGATGGTTATGAAATGAAGTGAATATTTAAATGTCACTGGACATAGAAGGGAATATTAAAATGTTACTATTAAAAATATCTTTTTTTTTTTTTACCATTTTGTCCCTCTGACAGAAATACTGCCTTCAGATGAATGACTCTTTGGGAAAAGGCTCTGTTCTCTGGTGCTCTCATTTAAAAAGCTAATGCCTTTGAAAAAAAGCTAACAGAGAATCTGTGAGTGCTCAGTCAACGGATGTCATTTCCCCAGCAAATAGGTATTTGAAAGTCCTGAAGGAATTAGGAGTGCTAGAGAAAGGGATTTGGGGGAATATGGAGGCTGTCTTCCAAGGACAGAAATTCAGCTAGGTATCTTGTCTTAACATGAAACCACCAGCTGGGTGGTGAAGGAGGGAGAAGGGGACTCCGCGGTGAGGAGGCCACTTGTTCAGAGTCTTATATTTGAGTTTGTTAAGTCTCTATCCCCACGGAACTGTGAGTTCTTGCTTCCTGTTCACCAGTGTTTCCCCACAGCTTATCACAGTGCTTAGCATATGTTAGTTGCTAAACGAATGTTGTATGAGGTTGGTGCAAAAGTAATTCCAGTTTGAACAGTTAAAAATAATTGCAAAAGCCGCAATTACTTTTGCACCAGTGTAATAGACTAAAAACTGCGTTTTGCAGACTTCATCCTTTTGCTCAGGCTCAGGCATCGATCAGATGATTAACTTGAGCTATAGGGGTACCTCTCCTGGACATACTTCCCTCCCTGACTTCTAGCCTTTTCCTCTGAGATTTCTGAGGTGGGTGCACATTTCCACACCTCTGAGGCATTCCAGCCCTGCCAACGGCTTCCTGAATGCACCAGAAGTCCTGGACGGAGGTGTGTGTGATGTAGCCTTTCCTCCAGACAGGTTAATCCTCATCATTTAAGACTTGGAATCTGAATGGGCACCGATTCCACGTGTGACATCCAGGTGTAGGTGAAGTATCTGAGGCAAGTGGCTAGCCCAGCAGAACAATCAACACTGTCGACAGAGGCCAAGGAGCCAGCAGACTCCTGGGTCAGGGCCTGGCCTGACCCGATGAGCCCACCCTCAGGCCTCCTGGTACCTTTGGGTTCCTGTCTTTATAACTTGCCCCTCTCTGATCAGTTTTCTGGTTCTTCTGTATGAAACTAAATCAACAGTACAGCTCTTGGGTGATTAGAGGGCAGATATATATTTAGGGGAAAAAAATATTTTTGTGTCCCTAGTAAACAGGAGACTGAATTCAGGGGTCAAGGAAATTAGAAAGTGTCAAACAGTGAAGCGTCAAATTGGCTTTCAAATTTCCCTTTTTATCCAGAATATTCACCATAAATTTTCAAAGTGTTCAATGCCTGATCCCGAAGTTGAAACCCCCTTCCTGTGTTTTGCTGACATGAAAGGAAAGGCTACTGATGGCCTTTGAGGGGTGTGGGAGAAAATGATCCCTAAATGGTTAAGTTAATGAGATTTCTCTTTGAGAAAACTTTCTCCTTGTATGTGTTTCACTCTCTGATCTAGTATTACCATTCTGCTCCTTCCTAGCTCTCTAGAAAAATATAAATGAAAAACTATTCACTACAATGCCCTCTGAGACAGGTTTGTATTTTTAAAAATTAATATTTAATCAAAAAGGAATAATAATGCCCCAAGGTGTAGGGGTGCAGTGAGGAATTTTGTTGTGTCAAGAATGTCACACTGGAGTCTCTCAGCCTCACCACAGAAACAAAAATCTATTCCACAAATATGCAAGGGCAGAATTGGCCAGGGAGATGCTGAAGTTTTAAATGATTAAGGGTGAGAATGGATATCCTTCTGAAGAAATACCTGTTGAACTCAACAAAGGTGAACTTAAACTGTGAGGGAAGTTTAGTCCCAGTACTAAAGCAGCCCTGGCACCCAGGGTTTCCAGGAACCCAGCTAGAGGACACCACATGCTGAGATGGCCCATCTCTAGCTGTGCCATGGCACTTAAATATCAAGGGGCTGGTTCTGGTGAGAAGATCAGAAATGACTGATCTAGAACAACTCCTTGCTCTAGATAAGGCAAGAAAACAGGTCAAAATGTGCTGTCAGAATTACAGGTGTTAACAGAAATATATTTCAAGAAGTATGGCTTTGTTTTTTTGTTTTTTTCCATCAACTGAGATTTTAACATGTCTTTCAAGAAGTGTCACTTGGTTGAAAGAGGTTCTCAAATGAATTTCTGAATCTCTTTCTGTACGGGATCTAGTTCTGTTGCACAGCCAAGGTTTCCTTAGCCTTTGGGAAGCGTCCTTGTGAGACACATCACAGAACCAGGATCACCATGTCCTTAACTCCTATTGTCATTAGAACAGTTAAGAGTGAGGTACAGTGTAAAAATGATTTAAAAAGAATAAGTGACGTTTATTGAAGTCTATTAAAAGAGGCAACTAAACAAATGGATAATATTTAAATAAATAAAAATTATGTGAAAATATAGCCTTGCTACATATGTAATAGTGGTAAAGCTAACTGATAAGAGTATTTCTCCCAAGTCCATACTGTAACATTAAAGTCTCATAGTTATTCTCTTCGTTAAAAAAATGAACATATCCACCACCCCAAAAGTTTCCTGATGCCCCTTTGTCTCCCACAGCCCCTTTCTGTAGGAGAAAGGGATGTCTCCTGCCCCTTTCTGCCCTACAGCCCCAGACTCAGATAACCAATCACTCATCTGTTTTCTATCCCTTTAGATTGGTTTGTATTTTCTAGAATTTTATATAATTGGAATCATCATACACTATGGCCTCTTCTTTTTTGACTTCCTTACTCAGCATAATTATTTTAAGATTCGTCCATGCTCTTATATATAATAACATAGTTCATTCTTTTTTATTGCTGACTATTATTCCATTTGTAGGGATTTACCACAATTTGTTTATCCAGTAACTTACTGACAAATGCCTGGATCATTTCTGGTTTTAGAGCACATTAAGAGGCAGATTTTATAACTGAAGTAGCTTATTTCCATCAATCCCTAGAGTGGAATGTCAGAAAATTCACTTTCTCGTAATAGCCCGAAATCCAGAAGTCCAGGCTGATCCTTTTTAAGATATCAGTCTCTCTGCATTAAAAGTCTAGGGATCCAAATGCTTGAAGTGTTCAGTCCCATCTGATCTCAGAGTGCTCATCACAACAGAGGGGTGCTGATGGCTGAGTAGTTGGTGCCCATGGCAGGCTGGGTCTAATGCACTGAAGTGGAACAGAGTTCCCCAGAAACCTAGACATGAGGACGCCATCTTTGGACCAACCTGGCTCCCTTTTAACACTACATTCAGTGAAGGTGGCTCTCAGTCTGGCTGGCCAGGTCTCTTCTCATTGAAGCTCTTCTGATTTCCCTACTCAGCACACAACACAAGGTATTAGGTTGCCCCAGGGAGGTGGGAATGGAAGGGGTTCTGGAGTCAGTCATCTCTGGGCATGGGGAATTGAGGACCAATGCCAGTGGAAGATAAAGCCACATGAAGCAAGCCTCCACTTTGGGACCACTGCTCCAGAACATGGTGGCAGATGTCGCTTCTCCATCAGCTCCCACAAGTACTGGTGATACAGAATGCTTTCACAGTAGTTTTCACGGTAAGATGACCTTCCACACACTCAGCTTAGAGGACTTGCACCCTCGTTCACCTGAGCCACAATGATCAACTCGTGGCTTTGAGTTTATCACATGGTCACACCTCAGGGTAGGCTGGCTCTGCATAAGGACTCATTGCCTTGTCTGCAGCTCCACAGACCCAGAACGAGACCTTCTCCTCATTGTGTCTCAGTGCTGGGCTGGCCCTCTGGTCCCATTACATCTGGAACTCAAGGTAATTATGCCCGTGGCCCAGGGTTTACACCCATAACTGACTTAGAATTCTGTGTTCTTATTTGTCACGTAGCAGAGGTAGAACTAAATCTCTCTATAAATGATCCTTGGGTAGCAAGTGGTCAGCTAGGCAGGAGAGATAGTTTGGCTAGGGTCAGAAGTAAAAGGAAATATGTGTCTACTATGTATATTGTCGGAAACATGTGTGTTGAGAGCATATAGGTTAGGCAGAACGTATAGAAGGAAGCATATATGTCATGGAAGGAAGGGCCTTGCCAAGCAAGTTAGATCATACTTCTTGCTAGGGTTTTTGCTAAATAAAATTCGGTTTTCCTAGACACTTCAGTCTAGAGCTGCAAAGGACTAGGCTGGCCATGGAACCGCCCCCCCCCCCCCCCCCGCCCCAATGCAGAGAGCAACTACATGCTTAAGAACATGGGCTGGGATTAGAGGCCTGGCCTACATAGCCTTGGACAGGTCACCATCAGCCTTGTGTCTCAGCTTTCTCATCTGTAAAATATGAAAAATAACTGGTTCTTCCTTCAGGCTTATTGTGAGGATTAAATGCGATGATCTACGTAAAGCCTGTAACACTATGCCTGCCATGTGGTTACAGGTCTTACTCTTCCTCTGATGTGCATGTTCTCCTGACTTAACACTTCATACAGAAGAGTCACTCCCAGCACCTTTCAGGGGCACACAACGGTTTATATGAGTCCCTTCTGTGGATTCCTAGAGTTTTCCTGGAGAAGGAGAGCATCCAGAAGTCAAGACTGCTCCAATGAGGTATCTGCACATAGATAAAGCTTGTTTGCTTGAATTTATGAACAGGTAGGAAGTATTAGTCTGAACTGGAAATTTTCTTTCTAAGAATATTCAGATGGCCCCCAGAGCAAGGTCTTTGTTTGCTCATGTGAATAGAGATTATTCTGCTGACATTGAGAATCCACAAGGCAAATTATATATAGTCAGGATCTCTTTGTACTTGCTTCTGAGAGTGAAGTATTCCTCAATTGTAGCCATAAGTCCCTGGTATATTAATATTAAACATCTACCTCTCTCTCTTTCTCTCTCTCTCTTTCTCTCTCTCTCTCTCTCTCTCTCTCTCTCTCTCTCTCACACACACACACACACACACACACACACATACTCACACACACACACACACACCACCTAAACCTGCTATACAACATTTGAGTATTCTCCAGAGAAGGGATTCAGATCTGAGACTTTAGGACAGGAATGCTCCCTTCACCTATTACAGATTCAATTTTTAATGCTCTCTCCTCACTCTCTCCCCGGAGTGCTATGAGCTACATCTATTCATGTATGAATTACCAAGTCACCTAAGTCTCAGTCAGGGATGGGAATTGCTGCCCTAGAGGGGATACCCCTCAGATCCCATTCACATTGATTATGTTGCATTTCTTCACCATTATTTTGTGTATGTGTTCAGGGAAGGTGTCATATTTATTATGTTTATGACAACTAATCACTTTCTGTGCTCTGTGCCAGCTTGGTTTATAATAAGCTTCCTCTGGCAGCCCAGTTGGAAGTGAATTCAATTACCTATAAGTGGGTGAGTGTGTCTACGTGTACTCTATTTCCTTTTATTAACTTAGGGACCATTTCTCACCTTGTTCTCTAGCTTTGCAGCCAAACTGACTACAGGGCTCCTATTGATTTTTGTGGCCTGGAGTTGGGTTGCTCTCAATAAAAATGAAACATACTCAGATTTGTCCCATGGAGCACGGAGCAAGCAGAGAAATGAGCCATAAATTCAGGTATACCCAAGTAGAGGCTGCAGTTGGCTTTAGTTCTTTCTTTGAGAGCAGACCAAATGCTGCAGTGGGGCTTAAACTGGCTGTACAGGGCAGATTTGGGGAGCTTTGACTATGAAACGCAATTTTCTACTCACATGCGTTGTACTAGCAAAAGGAACTATAGACTGTATACGTGTACTACGTGTGTCTACACTCCACTTACCTGGAGTACCAATTCCTTGAGGCCAGGTAAATTTGAGGTAGGAAAAAGTATGAAAAGGGAGCAGTTTTTTACTCTACCCCTGTGTGTTTAACACTGATGGTCATATATGTATTAGGGAAAGAAGAAATGTTCTTATACTTTATTCAACTCTGCAAATGGTTATTATTATATAACCCAATATAGTTTTATGTTTCAAAGTCAATGGAAATTAACAGCTTTTGGGAGGTGTTTGAATTGTATCTGTGCTGTTTCTGTTGGGCCAATACAAGCGAATGACTTCTTGACTCTGTTGTTGGAGTCGTGGACTTGGTACCCTTATTGAGCCCACTGTATTGTATCATTATGTTTGGAGGACGGGGTTTTTTTACTAACGGCATATCCACATTTATACAGAGTGAGTCTACTTCTTACCTAGAAGGAGAGAATCAGCATTGCCAACCCCAGAGGCTATGAGCATTTGGACCTTCTGATTAATTTCTGAAGAGATTAAATTCCACAAAACGTTTAACCCAAGAATTTCTTATGTTGAAAAGAGCAGAGCCTGCAGAGGTCGCTCATTTTAAATATTTTTCTTTTAATTATTTTGTCAATGATATAAAAAGACTGTTGGCTGATTGTTTGTTGTTTTTTAATGAAAGTTCTATGAAGAGAGTTAAGGTAGAATTTCCTCTCTGTATTTTGTTTGCTTCCTTTCTTCCCACTTCTCTTTGCTCATCTTGCCAAAACTAACGTTTCTCTATGGTTTTGGTATGCTTTATCCTCTAGCAGAACTTTTGATCTTTAAAGATTTAAAGTTTGGAATAAGCCTTGGTGGCCTCGGGTTTGCAAAAAAATCCTTCTTAATTTCCTTAATGTCCAGCGTTTTTGAGCTTGCCATCACTCAATAATGTGATTTCCCTTATGTAAGATCCAATTAATCAATTCCATACAGTGTTGGGCAATTATCCGATGAATTTGGGAAAGCGTAGGAAAGGCTGAAATAAGCTTATGAGAAGTCATAAATTCACCATGTATGACTCTTGGAACGCTGCTTGGCATTATTCATGTAGACCTGGCTTAAGAATCTAGATGGGGCCCTGAAACAGGAAGAGATTCTCATCCTTAATTCTAGTTGGTATTGGTCTAACAGCTTCTTAAGGAACCACTGTAATCTTGCCTTTTCCCCAATTGTTGTTCATCTTCTGTTGCGACCTGCACAACACAAGCCGTGGGAAGGCGAGGGAGGCGGCGAGGGTTAAACTATAATAAAGAGATAGAGACTCATATACAGTTAAATCACAGAGGACCAAGGGACTCGCAGCCTCAAGAGACTGGAGCCCCGAATCGGGTCACTGACAGTATTCATTGATTACAAACAATGAACATCACATGATTAAAGGCAGGGTCTGTGAAACTCTTACACCAATTCAAAAAAAAAATGATTTCAATACCCAATTATTTGTCCCAAAGCAGCCGAAGCATGACATCCCATGATGACTAAGGTGCGGTACGCACCACCTTGGGGGAGAGAGTCTCTCGGGGTGA
This sequence comes from Rhinolophus sinicus, assembly GCF_057876585.1. Classification (NCBI taxonomy): domain Eukaryota; kingdom Metazoa; phylum Chordata; class Mammalia; order Chiroptera; family Rhinolophidae; genus Rhinolophus; species Rhinolophus sinicus. Next base: position 165,246,222 of record NC_142502.1, read on the forward strand.
AACTGTCCGGTGAGCTGAGCAGAAAGAGCTTGATCTTAACGCTCTAACAGGCCTCTCTCACAATAAGGTGAGAGGGAGTAGCAGGGCCAAGCAGCAGCCTCCCACAAGAACAAGAGGAAGGAGGGGCAAGGCTCCTTTTTATTATTTCTTATTACAGCTCATCAGGGTCTCAACGGGGTCCCGTCTGGCTTGAGTTGTCCATTCCTGCAAGGAATCTTACTCGTCGTTAACCGCAGACCCTTCTCTTGAAGACCAGATGGAGAGACGCAGGATATGATAAACTCAATCCCAGAGAGGCACAGTCCCACAACCTCTTCTTTCCTTAGGGAAAGGTTGGCAGGGGATGAATGGCTAGGCTGCTGTGTGACCACAATCTTCCTTCAAGGAAAGGGAGGTCTCACTTGCTAATTATTGTGCAGCATTTTAAGCACAAAACCAGTAAGATCAGCAACTCTTTATAGTTACAGAGTTTTATTAAAGTTAGTAAAAAAGCTGCTATTCTTAAGCTACTATAGTTAACTATAAAACAGTCATTAGGTAGAAAGTTCCTGAAGTAATAAAGAGAATCTTAACCCTTCTGTGAGGCCAAAGACTCCCCCACCACCGAGGGTTAGTCTCCAGTGAGGTCCTCCACACCCAGACATCTCTGGGCTTTCATCTCACACCCACTGTAGCCAAGGCCTTGGTGTCCTGACCCATGGCTAGCCTATAACAGTGTGCTCCCTTAATTGCTATCAAAAGGTTGCCAAACATCATTCACTTTTTATTCATATTGAAGTCAGCTAAATTATTCTAGAACGTAGAATCCAGGAACATTTTTTTGTGGAGCAATGCAATGGAATCGCCTATGTAAGCATTCACAATGAGTCTTCAGATAAGCTTACAATGGATGCAAAAAGGAAGAGAAGAAAGCAGAAGGGCAGCCTGATGCTCAGTCACTGTGTGAAAGGAAGGGAAAGTCACCTTGCATTGTCTCAAGCAGAAGTCACAGGTAGTGAAAGAAAGGGAAAGCCACCTTGCAACGCCCCAAGCAGAAGTCACAGGTAGCCTTGTCTCAATAGGGTTTGGAAGAAAACGAAATGCAACCATCAGAGATAAACCAGAAGTGGCTGCAAATACTACTTGCAAAATTTTTAGTGATACTCCCCCAACCCTAGTGAATCTACTCTGTCTGGATTCAGAGTCAGAGATCTTAGAGCTAGGAGCTCTAGTCATGACAAATTATCCAAGCTTGTATCCATCCATCCATCCATCCATCCATCCATCCATCCATCCATCCATCCAGGCTTTGAATCCTTGTGTACTAGATAATAGTCCCCACTTCTGACTTCTGGTTGGGAACACACAGACGCACACTCATACACACAAGCTTTTCTTTCGCAATCATTAAATGAATGCCTAATAATGAAAATCAACTTTCTCCTTAAGTAAGTGCCAGTAGGGTATTGCTTTCAGGAAAACATTTAATGACAAGGACAACATCCCTAGCTCCATTAAGCATCCTACTTAGAAACACCCTTACTTTTTCATTAGCCTCCCCATTCTCCAGTAAATGAAGCCTCCCTTCCTTACAGAACCACCCACATCAATGTTTTTTGGTGTCTGGAATAATTTCTAATAACTATCTAGTTACTCTAGTCAAAATCCCTCCCATAAATCTAAGTGATAAATGTCGTAGAGTATTCCTCTGATACTCTCAGCTCCAACTCACAACATAGTCCTTCAGCACAATCAGGAACCCCACACCTTGTTGTTTGCCAATGAAATTCCACCTTGTGCCTCTGCCCACCCCAACCTGTCATCTCTGAACAGAGCAATTATACTCCCACTTATGACTCCTAGCACACAACATTGTACTCCCTCGTTTGAGGGGGAAGTGAGATGCTGAGGCCATTTCCAAGTCCCACTTGGGAAATGGACAAGCTTGATGACTTTTACCAGGGTGGGATGGGGAGCAGTGCAACAGCCCCTCAAGTAACACATTTGACAAGGTCTTTACACTCATATGTTTCCTGGAAGCCTGAGATGGTGGGCAAATTAGAGAGGACGGGGGAAGGGGAACATTTATGTAGGTTTAAGCTACCAAGTCTGGTAATTTGCTACAGCAGCAGCTAAACTCCATTTACTGACATTTCTACTGATAAGTCCACCTCCCTGACTAGAGACCACAAGTTCATCTTTGTCTCCCCAGCACCGGACATGCTGTCAGTGAAGTTCTTTCAGGATGCAAGTTACCGAGATACATTCCAATGAACCCTAACAGAGGATATTCATCATAAGGACACTTAAGAAAAAACAAAATTAGCACATCTGTCCCAGCAGCTGCCCTACGCCTCATGACCACTGGCACATCTTCCGGCAAACAGTGTTAGTTTTGGTCATTAGGCAGCAAGATCAGTAACTCAACACCAACATTAGTGGTCATCCCTTTGGAAAAGAGAGTCTATTTTGGTGATTCACCTTCTCATTCCCCTGCTGCCACCAGTTACCCCCTAGGTTCTGTATCTATCATTCAAACTCCCCTAAAGAAAGAAGCTGATCTTTTGTTCCATCACCACCCAGTGTGGAATTATCTTTGGGGCAAATCCTCTCGCTAAACCAACTTCTATGATGTTGGCCAATCTGCAGGTGTCTGTCTTTGGGCCAGGAGCTGATGCCCGGTCTGTACATCTGTGGTCCAGGCAGCAGAGCTGTGTATCACTCACATCGACAACCTCCAGCTGTGGTGTTGTCCACAAGGGGGCCGTGGGCTTGGCAGTCACTTAGAGCTCACAGACCCCTCTCTGATTCGCTGGTGTATAATCCACTCTCCACAGGTGCTTTTGAAAGGAAATGACCCACAGAGGTACAAAACAAAGAAAAAAACCAATAAGACAGTCTCTGCCCAGAAGGACATTTGGCACCTCAGAGAAAAAGGAAAAATAGAACCATTAGTGATGACAGCAGTACACTTAACAGCCCAATATACTGAAGTATTCTTTGTTAAACAAAATCAGAATATTACATCCCCAGTATCCTTTCCTCTTCCTTAATGAGAAAATTCTGGTTTGTGTGAATTTACTTCCATGTTCCTCTCTGGCAGTTCTGAGGCTTAGCTTCCAATAGATATGTAGTAGTTAGGTTTGTAATATTTGTAAGCATGGTAAACTAAGGTTTTTTCCCCCTTGCCACCTGTCACTGCCTCGGTAGTTGTGAGCAAAACCTAATGTTTAGGGAGAAAGGACTTTAAAATGGCACCTTGTACATTCATTTAATATAAAAAACCTTTATAATGGCAGAGAAGGTCAGGGCTCTAGGTGCTCATAAAAGAGTCACATTATGTTACTTAGAAGAACTATAAATGGAGCCCAGTTGAGAGACTCTGCAGAGAAACGAATCCCCACAGTGAGGTGCCTTTCATTTCAGAAATTTGGGAGGAAAAATCTCAGTATATTAAGGAGATCAGAACCTCTCCTCTCCTTTCCTTTGGAAGAATCTGCAGTCACTGGGGAGGAAGCCAGAGGCAATCCAAGAAGGCCTGACACAGCCAAAGCTGCCCATCACCACAACAGTCCTAGGGCCGGGAGCCAAGTTATTCCTGCAAGGGGGAAGGGGCTCCCTGGAGAAAATGGGGAAGTAGAGGCATTAAGAGGGCAAGAGGTACAAAGCAGAAGACTGAAGAAGTAAAAGAAGGGAAGGTTAAGAAGAGAGGGCAAGTCCCCAAGGGACACCCCCAGAAGCCCTGGGCAGTGAGGTCTCACCTTCCAGGCTGTGTAAGCAAAAGAGGGAGCTCTGCCAGGCCCACAGCACCTGACTGCCTCTCCTTGGGTGAGCACAGCTTTGAGAATAAGGCAGATGCCCTTCAGTGAAACAGACTTAACTCTTCATTCGGATTCAGGGTACTTGGTTTAGGGAAGCAACGGAAAGAAGGCTGGCATGGGTCAATCTCTTTGAGGATGTTGATGGTAAAAGATGGGCTGAGGGGAGCAGGACTGGAAGGCAGAAACTGGGAAGCAGGAGTCAATTGCTCCAAGTCACCAAACAAAAAATTCATTAAACGTTTGGGTGGAGGAACAGGCACAGAACAGGATGCCTGGTGGTGTAGACTTCAGCTGTTACAGAGCAAACTGAGTACATAAGTATCATTTTGATTCTGCATGGTCAGTGTCCCCAAAAAGTTTCTGGTGAGCAAGAGATGGTACATGGAAATTTATTTTCACTAATGTGATAGGCATGAAATATTGCTATAGCTTCTTTGTTTAATGTTCTGCCTTTACTGGCTTATTTTAATGAATGTAAACTTATTGATAATGAATTGTATAGATCGCACGTGACCTCAGCTTCCCTAATCCTATTTTTCTTATAAGGTCGCACGTTCCTCAACTGGAAATTCTTCTACCACAAAGGTTTTCATAAACCTAATCTGTGCAGTAGGACACGAACTAAACGTCACATGGTCAAATTGCACAACGCTGCCATTAGCTGACAATAAGGTAGAGAGGTGGCAGCTGTTTTGGGAGGTTGTTAACAATGGTTATCATTTATCGATTGATCACTACTTGCCAGACCCTGTGCTGTACATTTCACCTCATTTAATCCTTCTAGCAATATGGTGAGGTGGCGTTATCCACTTTACAGATAGAATTCTGAGGCACAGAAAGTGTGAGTGAATTGGTCAAAGTTCTACAACCAATAAATAGCAGAGAGGGAATTCAAACCCCAAACGACGTGAATCCAAAGCTCATATGTGCCGCCTTTGCAAAGGCAGGGTGAAAGAGGGCTTGTGATGTCCCTTGAAGAATAAGTGAAAATTGGACATAGAAAGGAGAAAAGGAGAAATTCAAACTGAAGTTGGGGCAAAGGAGTAAGAACACAGATGGAGAGTAGGGAACATCTACTTGCTAGGGACTTAGGTTCATATTGGGACCAAGCAAAAGCTGAGCATAGAAACCAAAGGGGTCCAAAAGAGGAAGACCTTGAAATACAGGCTGAGGACTTTCCACATGTTTCATCACAAGTGAGGAAGTTCTTGGGTGTTTCAGTCATAGTTTGAGTGATGCAATCAGTTCATCTCATTTAACAATCTTTAAGGCCATGTTTAGAGTAATTGTTTCTGGCAACGATGATGTTGGCAGCAGTAAGGAGGCATGGGTGTGGAGGGAGAGAGGATATAGGGAAGTGTAGTTGAGAAGGTAGGGTAATTCAGCAGAATATGTTTTCCAGGCTAAAGGAGACTATTTTGACAAATTTATTCACGCATGTAAACTGGTTCATCTAATTTGATTCCCCTGAGAAAATGTCAGTCCCTCCAAATACAGGAAAAGGAGAAAGAGGAAGGCAAATGAATTCTTTCACTTCTGCAGAAACTTTCAGCTTGGATTATTCTGGAGGGTAAATGGTGGCTGATATTGCAATCAAGCCGAGTGGTTTGCATCCTAAGCTTGGACCTTCTTAGCTGGTCATGGCAGCTGACTTCTGTTCACAAACCAGCTACCCCACCTTTGGAGAGGTGAGCCCCTTGACTGGACCTGCTAATTGTGAGTTGTGTTTCAGAAAAGCATTTAGTCAGGGGAGTGGAGACCTGGATTTTATTAAGGACTTCTGTGCCAGACACTTTTGTGTATGTTATATCATTTGGTTTCCCCAACAACCCTGTGAAGTTATTATTCCTCAATTACAGCCGTGGAAACCTGCTGAGAGGTGGCGTTGAAGGTTACATAGCTAGAAAGCAGAGAAAGGGGGATCTGAGCCTGGTTCTTTCTAACTGCAAGCCTAGGGCTCTGCAAACAAATTAATCCGAGGAGCTGGCAAGCAGGAGGAGAAGGAAGTGCCATGATGGGGTCATCAGGGGAGTAAAAGAAAAAAAAAAAATCTAAGAGAATTGCTTTGTTGTTTGGATGCAAACTTAGGTTTGGACCTGAGATTTAGGATCCCAACGGGACTAGTCGACATTGCGCTGGGGGCTGCTATATGTGCTGCTCTCCTCCAGAATTTGAATTTTCTGGAAGGAATCTGTCTCAGTATCTCTCTCTGTATCTACCAGAAGGTGAACCTGGAGTCCTCATGCTGATACGAGCATGCTGGACTGCTGCAAGGATCTTATTCCTGGGAGGTTTATGTCTGTGACTTTCCTATGAAAACGAAACTATTTTCCTCGACCTATCGAGGGCAACAATTAGAAGAAGAATGAGACCTTTACTTTGGAGGAAGCATGTGATTCAGAATAGATCCCCTCTTACCAATGGGTGAAATATAAAGGCCATGGGTTAAAGAGAAAAAGCATAAAGAAAACATAACAGGATTCCTGTTACCCTGCTCCAGAACAAGGACATAAAGGGTAAGCTTTGGGAAGAACATATGATACGTTTCGCATATTTTTTTTCTGCATCAGGATGTAAGTCATTCTACACTTTAAGTTGGTTTTGTATCAATTCGCATAGGGTGGATCTATTTTTCCCTGTTGTTATAAAAACACCTCAAGACATGCATGACAGGTCTTCAGAGAATGCCGCTGGTTGCTGAGACACTGTGGATAATCGCACATTAATAAAAATTGACAAGGACTAGTTTTGATCCCAGGGTATTCCTGTCAGGATAATGGAATAGAAAGCTAACCCATTCAAATTTCAACCAGCTCAATAGAATGTCTTCTAGACGGACAGTGTTTTTGCAACACTCTTCCCACATCCTTTAAATCTTGGCTTAACATAGGAATTCAGACTGTCTTGGCTGTTGATCATTTTATGGTCATCCCTCCTGTGACAGGCACACTGCAAACAACTTCCGTCAAGAAAGAATTCGACGTTCAGCTGGGCCAAGTGCAGTTCGCCATCTGCACTGCCTTCAGAGTCCGTCTACAGAATGAAAGCTGATTTCATGCTCTCTGCAGCCCCTAGGCAAGGACCGAGCCTTTGGGAGAAGAGTGCTGGGGCATAGCCAGTTCTGGCCAGAGTGGGACTCCTCTCTAATGGACGATCTTGGGTCTGGGGTTTCCACTGGGTTGCCCTGAGGCTTTCCTGGCTCAATTTTGCTTCTCTTCCCGTTTCATGTTAGGTATTAAATCTGTATCAGAGTCTGAAGGCTTTCCCTGCCCAATGCTGCCCTTGATCTTTATCCCCCCTTTATCTTTCACAGATTTTACCACCCAATAAATCTCTAATATTCCTCCCTCCCGTCTCAGTTTGCTTCCCAGAGGATCTGAACTGACACACCTACACAATACCTCATCAGATGTATCTTTTTCCTTAAAACATGATGGAGAGATTTTATTAATTTGAATGTATAGTGTCTCCCTACCACAACTGTAGCCTCATTGAAATGCCTCTCAAAGAAAACCATTTATTGAGACAACAAAGCCTTTTCCAAACTGTGGTTTGGATCATCACGTTGTTCATGCACAAATGCCATCTTGTGGGGGTGATATTATACGTCAGCACTCCACACTAGAGAATGGGGCATTCTAAATCAGCACCCCACACATGAGCTATTTGGCAAGTCTTTTCAAGCGTGGAGTGGATCACAGCCTGAAGGAAACCTGAGCGTGCCTCTGGGGCTGGGGAGGGTCCCTGGACATGTTGGGAAGTGATAATGAGAGCGATCATGTTTGAATGGGGTTTATGAGGGCTCTCTGATGGGGCTTGAGAAGTCTAGTGCTTTTCTTCCACTTGGCATTTTGCATTTTTGGCACAAGATATGTTAAAGCTTGGAATGAGGTTATCACGAGCTATTTGTTTTGCCAAAGTACCAACTACTGTTTCAAGTCTTCTGTTCCCTCGTCTCTTGTTTGCTTCTGCCTTGCCAGGGAGACAGCTCTCATGTGACCACTGGTGGCCCCACTGGTAGCTGACAGTGAGACTGGTGGAGGTGGGGTAAAAGATGTAGCCAAGGAAATCAAACAACCTGAGTCCTATTGTTTATCCACTTGCAGCTTGCAATTTGGCACTCTTGCTGACTCTGTTGGAACCCCTCTCCTTATAAGGCATACCAGTTAGACAGTAGGCACATGCTTCTCTTATTATATAATAACTCAATACTGTGCATTGAAAATATCAATTCCTTCAGCTATGACTTTGTGTGCTCAACTACATGAAAAACAAAAACAAAAAGAAATCATTTAAAAGCATCAGTCAGGCATGCTTTCATTTAAAGCAGCAATAAGATGGCTGACGCACTATTTGAAGGAGCAGAATGTAAAATGCTGACACAGTTGACTGCCTCCTCCAGGGAGCCTTCCCTGACCTCTCCTTGGTTCTAGTCACTTTAATTATTCATTAACCCCATAGGCCCTTGGATATGTGCCTGTGTAACTCTAGTTGGTTTTGTATATTTTTTATGTTCTGCCTGGGAGTCGGAAGGAACTGGAGAAGTCATATAGAACAACCTCTAACTGAAACTAGGAAGGCCTCTCATAAAAAGTAGAAATATCTTAAGCAGGCATTAGTTTCCACAGTCACATTGTAGTGTGAAATCAAGTGTTGTTAATGTCACCTTTGAAAATACGAGAGGCACATGAGAACTGAGGCAGTGTGGGATGGAGGAAGGCGAACCCATGCCTCTGGTCTCATTCTTTTTCCAGGGCATAAGCAACTTTATAAGTGGGATGGCAGAGAGAATCATCTATACTAACCATTTTTCATTTGTGTTTTTATCAGTGACAAATATCATATTTTATTGAATCAAACTATTCTACCAGATTTGTTACAGAAATTATTAGTCCCCCCACCTTCACTTTCCCTTCCCCAGAGGCAACAATTTTCAACTCTAATGATTGGCTCTCCACGGGTAACTCTAAATAATACATCTGTATTGCTACTTATTGGTTTTTTATTATTAGGCATTATTTGTTGACTTCCTACCATGGAAGATAGAGAATTCAGTTTTTTTACATTTCCCTTCACCATCAAATACCCTTCCAGTCCCTACTCGTTACCCCTCGCCACCCCCACCCCATCCTCCCATTGCAGTTATATCGTAATTTTGGTCAGATCAGTATTCAATATTTATATTTTTATGACTATGTAAATGGTATTTACAGCTGAGTCATGTAGGAAACTTATTCGTTTCCTTTCTTGAACAACTTTTTTGTTTTTCCTGGAGGTAATAATTGTCTTTTTTCTTTGTCTTTTTGTTTGCTTGATTTTCTCTGCACTGATATTAATGCAACCTCAAACTCACTATCAGTTGTTCAAATCCCCTGCCAGCCTGTTCAAGTACATCACCTGGTCAATTTTATTTTGGAGAAATCTTCTGGAGCCTTCCAGCCCATTCCTCTGTGGTCTGGTCACCCTTCACAGCTGGATCACAGCTGTTGTTCTGGGTCACGCTTCCATGTCATCCTGGGGATATTGTGGGCCTGTCTCCTGTGTTGGATCTCCCCTATTGCTGTGAAGGGGAGCAGAGTTTGCCCCTCCAAAATATGCCTCTTTAGGTGTATTGATTCTTTTAGGCTGGTCAATTTTAAGAAACAGCAGAGTTGGGAGAAGCTCTGAACACCAAGTAGAAGTTACGCTTTGTAAAAGGACATTTGCATTCGTGAGGGGCATCTCCACCTGTAAAGGTATTCCCCTCATCGAACCAGGCCTGCCTTCACTATCAATGGAGAAGACGATGGACGTAAATCTGTATAACAGTCTTCCCCTTGTTTACTGTTCTTTTCCTGGTAACTCCCCATAACTGACTCTCCATCCCCACCATCTTCTTTTGTCTTTAGCTGAAGGTAATATTTAAGGTTATGGCTTCCGCCCTTTGGGCAAGTTACTGTTTTCCTGGGTCTCTCCTATGTCTACAAAAGGTATACATGTTATTCAACTTTAATTTGTTTTTCTCCTGCTAATCTGTTTCATGTCAATTTGATTATTAGAGTAGCCAGAAGAAACTAGAATTGTAGAAGGAAATTTCTTTTTCCTACCCCACACCTGTATCTTATGTTTTCCTCTTCTTTATTTTAATCCCGCACTAGGGTAGAGCATATCCAACCGAAATTTCCTGAGAGAGAGTGAAGAGGAAGTGTGTGTTTTGAGGTCTTGGAGGTCTGAAAATGTCCTTTTCTATCGTCATACTTTACTGATAGTTTGTCTGAGTGTAGTGTTAAAAAACAAAATTCAACTGAGGAAATTTGAAGACCTAATTGGTTTCATTACGTGATTCATGAATGGAGCAGCATCCGATCTAGCAGCAGCTAGAAAGGCCTTTTGAGGGGTTGTACAAAATGGAAGGTTTTTATAGGCAGAAGGGTGAGGCAAGGGCGCTATTAACAAAAGAAAAGAACATATCAATATTTAGACCAGGACCTATGGTTTTGGGAGAAAGAGAATGGCAAGGGTTTTTATCACGCAGATTGTTTCTTCTTTCTATGGAGCAGGGGATGGAGAAGGTCCATGTGACAGATTACCTTACTGGTGCTTGACCAGAAAATTCCAGAATAATTGATTAAGATTATGTTTCTTATGTTGAAGAAGCAATTAGTTTAGGTATTAAATCTAGGTTTGGTACCTTGGGCTTTGGGACAAATGACGTCATTTTGGGCCTGTGATTTTTGTCTTTAACAGTAGAAATTTAAGCTGCAACTTATTTTCTCTCACAATTATGATGGCATGACTCTAATGTTCTAACGTTTAACAATGCAACTAAAAAGATTGATGCCATTTTGATTCCTGTTCTTTGTAAATGTGTTTTCTCTCTCAAATCCTGTAGGATTTTATCTTTGTCCCAAGCACTCTGAAATTTCACAGTGGTTTACACTGATATGGGTTTTATGTATTCACCAGGTGGAACATTTGGTGGGTCCTTTCCTTGTTAATTTCCTCCCGCATTTTGCTGCTTCTCTTGTTCTGGGACTCCTCTTGTTTGCATATTAGACTTCTTAGAGTAGTTTCTATTTTTCTTAACTTTTCTGTGACATTTTCTATCTCTTTGACTTATTGCTTTATTTTTCTGGAAGATTTCTTCAACTTTATCTTTCAACCTCTCTGTTGGGTTTTTCATTTTTGCTACCACATTTTGAATTTTTAAAAGCTCTTCGTTCTCTATGAATGTTTCTTTTTAATAAAGCATCCTGATCTTGTTTCATGGTTGCAGTGTCTTATCTCTCTAAAGATGTTGATATAGGGTTGGAACATTCTTTCTCAAACTCTCTCTCTCAGTGTCCTTTTCCTCTGAATTGATTGATTAATATCTTTTATTTGTTTTGCTTTCTATCTTTCACATGAGGATTTCCTAATGTCTGATGGTCCTTGGTTTTCTTTACTATTCGAAACACTAAAAAGCTGATTGAAAGCTTCAAAACATGGGTGGCCCTTGTTAAATATTAGCCTCATTGTAAGGTGATCTGGATGGAACCCCAATGTCAGTATCTTGAGGTATTTCCTCTTGATCTGGCAGGTTTCGCAGAGAAAACCTGTCTAAAATCTACTCAGAGTGTGAAGACCTGGCTGTCAGTGTTCTGACAGGTGACAGTCTCAGAAATTTTGTATGCTGAGAAGTTTTGCATAGTGTATGTTGAAATTCAGGTTTCCTCTTCACTTTCCCACCGCCACCTGGGATTCAGTTTTCTCAGGTTTGCTGCTATGCTTTAAACAAGTTGCTGTCATTATTTTCTTTCTCTCCCGTTCTTCCCAAGCTTGTTGGTTTATGCCTTTTTAAAAAATTCAGGATTTGGGGAGGGAGTGAAAATAGATGTATGTATTCAACCTCCCATCTTAACCAGAATCTACTGTTTAATTGTATTTAGCATCAGTTTTGGCTTCACACGCAAAGTTTGGATTTGTATAAATTATGTACTCATATGCTTTGTCTTCCCAGATATTATAGTAATATTTGGTAAGTATCCTATGATTTACAATTATTTTCTCACTCTTGATCTCATTTATTTTTTACTTTGAGCTAGTGAGGTAGAAACTATTATTCTTCATTTGTACGCTTTAGAACACTAAGGTTTAGAGAGGTTGAGTCCTCTCCAAGTTCCATTAGTTGGTAAGGAGCTGAGATGAGACTCAAAACCAGATTTTCTGTCTCCATGTCTGACTTTTCTTTTGTGACCTGCATCAGACTTTTTAGTGAACGCTTTCTGTAATTGATCTGTAAAGCAGCCTATCTCACCAAGGGGTGGTTCTGCTAGGCGGTTCCTGCTCATTAATAGCTGAAACCTGCCTCCCTTAGCATCCTCCCACAGGTTCTGGTTCTGCCACCTTCAGCTCCATGGCAGAGATCTAGATTTTCTTCCCCATATACGGTGTTTAACTCTGTATTCAGCTATCATTGGGGTATAGATGAAGGTCAGTGGGGTTGTAAACGTTAAATAACTCTGAGTCTAGGATGTTGGATGTGTGTTGAAGTTTTTCTTGGTGATGGCAGATAGAGTGTGAGTGAGATGCCAGAATTCTCAAAGAGTGATGGTAGCAACTGATGGGAGGTTGGCAGATGACAGCAACAAGGCAGGGCAGAGGGAACATGGTGCATCTTCCCTGCCTCCTGACCATAGAAGTAGGTTGCAAAGAATCCATATATCAGATACACCGCGGAGCTGGAAGTAACAATGTGTACATTGGTTGAAGATGTGGAAGAATGTATTACGAGGGAATGAGGTTTAAATAAGGTAAAGTAGAAAGAAGTGGGCTGAGGGTTTGTGAAAGGCAGAGTTGGGAAAAAGTAAGCTCAGAGCAATTCAAGGACGTGGATGTGACCTTGAGTCAATTAAAAAACCATGAAATCCCCCAATCCCTGACATGCTGCGGAGGCAGTTGAGGACAATACCAAGACAGCCTGATTCTTGCTTCTGTCTCTCCCTCTTCGGATGGAAACGTGCCTGTGGGGAAAGCCTGTGTCCTCACCTGTAGCATGCCCTGGCTTGCCACCTGGCCCACAGGGTTCTTTCTTGTCTGTCACTGCCAAAGGCATCGGGTGAAGGATTTGGTCTGAAGCCAAAGCAAATAGCAGCTGAGAGACACACAACAGTTGGCGTCTGGTTCAGATGGCTCTGGCGCCTTCCTAGACAACCCCCCTTACCCCAAAGAAGTCTGCCTGGCTCAATGAAAACTACAACTAATATTTGTGCAGCGCTTTGGGGTTTAACAGGCACTTTCACACATAGTATCTCATCCCATCCTCCCAACTATGCTGGTGGTAAGTTTTATGATTCCCATTTTACAGATGAAGAAACATGTAGCTCCATCCCTGATAACTCAGTGTAAGACACTGGGTAAGTCATTAATTCTCTCTGAACATCAGCTTTCTTAGGGATCAAATGGGAATGAAATTCATGGCAAAGCTGTTTTGAGATTAAATAGGATTAGGTGTGTGTAGTGTTTGCACACAGTTGGCATCCATAATAGTTCATTCTATGTTTCTGCTTAAATGATTTACCTCAGTTCACTGAATAAGAGAAAGGCAGATTTGGAGTCACCAACTGCACTTGCCACTGAGAAGAGGCCATTTCTAAAGGGAGAGAGGAATAATTTACAAGTATGCAGCTTCAGTGACTATGGTAGATTATAACGATGACCCCAGCAAATTCTTTGATCCCTAGGTGCATGCTTCTTTGCAATGTGAAATTGTCATCCTTCTCAGAAAAGATGGATTCTATTTCCCCTCCCTCGTGAATCTGGGCTGGCCCTGTGACTTGCTTTGATCAATAGAATGTGGCAGAAGTGACAATGGGTCTTGAATGCCTACTCTCACCTTCTTGATGCCCTGTGACTCCCATGTAAGAAAAGCCAGGCTGGTCTCTTTGAGGATGATGGACCACACGGAGAGAGGATCCGAGTGGTCCCAGTAGTCAGGCCATCAGCACAGAGGCACCAGACATGGGGCTGAGACCAGATGGACCAGGAGGAAATTGGCATTTCCTCCACTCCCCACCCCCTTACCTACCAACTAACAGCAGCATTTGACCCCAGGTAAGACCAGCAGAGAAACTGCCCAGTTGAGCCTTGCCCAAATTGAAGAACATGAACAAATAAATACATGAGTTTTGCTTTAGGCCACTAATGTTTGGGGTAGATTATTGTGCAGAAATAGACAACTGATACATGACTATGATAAGATATTAGAACAATGTCAGTAAGATTGCATAGATACTGAAATCAGGTCCAAAGGAACTCATGACATCCTCCGTTTCCTTTAAATTGTGTTTGCTTCTTCACAATCTGGTGGTCCTTTTGACTATAGAACTATGAACCTGATGATTTGCAAAGACCTCCTCCTTTGAGGCACATAATTCTTTGGATAAATAGATATGGTTGATCTTCCATTTAGGGGGCTCAAGTTCAGTCTCATTGCTTCCCACCTCATCTTTATAGCCAATAAAAGACCAGATATATATGCCTGATAGAGGGTCTTGGATATATTCTCAACATCATGCTGGGAGTCTGCAGTAAAGCTTGGGCCCAAATCTCTCAGCCTTGATCCCCAACAATCCCTCTGGCCATGTGGTAAGGGCATGCTCACCTCATCATCATCAGATTGGCATCTTAGAGACTTCGAAATTGTTCTGGAGCAAACAATGCTTAGAAAAGGGGATACAGAAACAGGGAAGATGAAAACAAGCTATTTCAGGGTGGGCTGAACTGATTACTCAGCTCTGACTGCCTGGGTCAACTTGAACATTTCAGAGGAACTTTGGTCAGAAGGGGCTGAGACGATTACTGAAAAACTTCATAATCAAAGTGAAACATCCAAGCAGACTTCCCTTCTCCGAGCAGGAAAAGTCAGGTTGTACTTTCCAGGTCACCTGGTAGTTCCTACCCTGGATTTACCTATGGACAAGCGAGAAGGTCCAAGTGACTTCATCCAGTGGAGAACAGACCAAGGGCCTATGGTCAGTGGGAAAATGCTAGTTCAATATTCATATGCTCATCTGCTTGTTTTTGAGTAAAGTGAGATTAATAATGTGGGTCACAAGTCACCTATGACGCATGTGTTGCAATCTGGGGTGCAGGTTGCTGTGTAGATTCTAAGGTTGCCCCTCCCCTTCTTAGGGTCAGTCCTGTTGACACTGTCTTTAATGTACCAGGATCTGTTTTAGTTAAGTCTCTCTCCCTCTCCCTTCTTGTTCTATTTGTCAGCAGCAGATAAGGCAGACAAGTCAGGGAGCAGAAATGGCTGTTTGGTTTCTGAGTTCTGCTTTCTTTGCACAGTCCTATGGACCATGAGAGCAGGTAGAAGAAAGGGAAGGGCACAGGCCCAGGACCGCCACTGTTCAGTCCTGGGTTCTTGGCGCAGTGGCATGCAGCCTCTAGCCCGCAGGCAGACAGCAGCCTTTGTGGAGGTGCCCAGGGGACTCAGGACAGTCTTCTGGGAAGGACATTGAGAATAAGGAACCCTGGCTCCAGCACTGACTGCTGCATGGTTTTAGGCGGGTTCATTAAGTTAATACTTCTGAGGCATGTCACAATTGCAATATGTTTTGAAAAGTACTTTTGAATCAATCCTCCCAAACCCACTGTAACATATGTGATATATGATGTGATTATTCTTATTTAAGAGGTGAAAAATCTGAGGCTCATGGAGGCGAAGTGATGTGTTAAAAGGCACAGAGCAAATACGAAGTAGAACCAGAATCTGCTGCCTTCAACCCCTTCGCTTTTCCCATCACTCTTTGCCACCCCTTGTCAATTAATTTCTCATTGCCCAAGTACCAACATCATTGAAATAATGAGTTTTACTGGGTACTTTCTCTGTGTGCGGTAAGCACGTTACCTGTGTATCACATTTAATCATTTAATCCTTAAAATAACCTGTGGGCAGGAACAATTTTTATCCCTGTTTTACAAATGAGAGAATTGGGGCTTAGAGAGATCAGAGACTGGTCCAGTCAAAGCCCACACTCTTAGCCACCTTGCTATATAAGTTCCCATGGTAATTGGAATGAATCGCCAAACCATCTCCCTCACCAAGTAATGGGTAAAGTAATTTTGGAAGATAAAAGTCGATGGTAGATGTGAAAACACTTTTTGAAAGTTAAGCATGTGTGGCATATATAAAAATCTCTACTCCTGTAGATCTCATACTATAAGAAAGCTCAATCTAACTCCCAACAACTGACACAACCACAGATCTTCACTGACAAAGCAGCAGAGACAACCAAATAAAGAAGTGGCAAGGGGAGGATGCTGGAGCTCAAGAAGCATCAATCCTGGAGGACTTCCTGAAAGAACTGAGTTTTGCTTCAGTTCCTGACAATAAGGCAGGCACAGAATATAAAAGAGGAGGCATTCCAAGCAGAAACACTGGCCAGCAGGGCCAGGCTGCTCTGTCCAGGAGAAGGTAAATAGGACTCCATGTAGGGATAGAGGCTCTGAGAGGAGAGAGTGGAAGTGGGTGACACTTTTGAGGCCACAGCCACAGCAATAAGTGTGTGTGTGTGTGTGTGTGTGTGTGTGTGTGTGTGTGTGTGGAGGGAGAGAGAGAGAGAGAGAGAGAGAGAGAGAGAGAAACACTCGCCCTCATCTTCTGCAGAATCCTGCACGATAGCTTCCAAATTATCTTAAACACAAAACAAAAACTCATCTTCTGCTGACCACTTCTTTTTGCCACAATCCTCTATCTCCCACAGAATCAAAACACATTCTCTGATCATGGTACAGAATCTTGCTCTCACTTGTGGGCCTTTTCCATGGACTTTTATGTCTCTATTTATTCTGTGTGTTTCATGAGTGGCTCATGCCTTTAAAGGAAATGCACCAGCCGTGGCTGGGCCTGTCATTATAGCTCTTTGCTGGCTGCCAGCTGCACTCACCCCACTCCTGGGATGGGTGAGCCTGGGCTTTTAATTTGCTGTGACAGGAGATAATTGTTGCTTGAGTTTCCACCTCTGAAAATAAACCAGGGTGGTGCTTCCCGGCTGGGAAGGCAAACTCACCCCTGGAGCCTGTGCCAGGGGAGGCTTGGAGTGGCCAGTCTCCATGTCTCTTACCCCCTTTCCTTTTCTGGATTTCAAAACATACAATTGTTTCCTTTAAGAGCTCAAGATGGCAAAGTTAAGAAAGTTCAGGGAGACTTTCTGATAGTATATGAAATAATTTTGGAGGTGGGATTCTGTGAAATTTCAGACTCTGGAGATACTAAACCCACCACTCTGGCTACATTCAAGTTCAAGCACATCATTGCCTGTCCACCAGGGCTATCCTCCATGCCTTTTTCTTCTTTTTAAAATATGACATCATGCATAGAAATATCTGGTCAAGGTCTCACCAATCAAAGCACTTTGAATTGCAAGTCAGGTCATGGGTTTTTAGATAATGGGCAAGACCCTTCTCATCTACAAAATGAGGTAGCTGGAGATGACCTTCTAAGGTTCCTTCCAACATAGGAATCCTTTTATCTTGAACTCCATTCTCAGGCTTCTCACCATAGCTGACCTGCGTGCAAAGTATGAGGAAGCCTGAGTGAGTCATACAAGTTCAGGTGATATAAAAATGCCTGGGAATTACACATTTCAGCTATGGCTTAGGACTAAGATAATACAGAAGGTGAACCCAAAGGCAGGGGAGCTCAGAGTGGTAGAGAAGAATAAATCCATGAGCACCCTGCCCATATGTTCTGGAGCCCTGTAGAAGGTCCCTCCTATGCTCTAGGTTTCTCTGTTCAAATCCTGTTCCTCTACTGGTTAGCTGTATGACCTTGGGAAAGTTACTTAACCTCTCTCCCTTTCCCCATCTATTACATGGGGAAGATAACAGACCTGCTTCACTGAGTTGTCAGGAGGTTTAAGATAGATAGGATATGCCATTTGTTAAACTCACTAACAATTTTAACTCTGCTCCTTTTGGGCACCTGGTAAGATTACATGTCCATAGTCCTTTGATGTTGAACTTAGTCATGTGACTTGCCTTGGCCCATGGAATGAGAGTGAAAGTATTCTGTGTTGCTCTTTGCGGAAGCATTTAATTGCCAGTATAAGATACCAGTGTACTCCTTTCTTCTTTCTGTGGCAACTGGCAAAACAATAGATGGTGGAAGCTCTGTTATTCCAGTTTAACATATAAAAATGTGGAGTGGAGCCCCCCAGCCAAACTGCCCTGGGCTTTTAATGAGATCGAAAAGTAAATTGTCATTAGCCACAAAGATTTTGGGGTTATTTGTTACTACAGCATAAACTACCCTGCCCTGTCTATAACAGTATATGTGAAATGCCTAGCATAGCCTCTAGGACATAGTTACCTCATAGTAAATGATAGTTCCTATCTTGATGCTTATGACAAAGTCTAGCATGACCACTATCTTTTGAAGCAACATACAGAATCTTGCACAGTTCTGAACAAATGCTTGTACACTCTTTTATAGTAACAGAGGATGAATTTGAAGTCACTGGAGGCTATCAGAGCCCAGGGAAACACTGTGCCCAAGAAAAGTGAAAGTCTTTCCAGGATCTGAACAGGGAGGACCACTATCTGCCCAAGGTGAAGAGTGAAGTCATTATGTGTTTCAATTTTCACCAACCAGAAAGTAGGTAGTGGAACAAGTTATTCCTGTAACCACTCTCAATGAAGGTATTTCTCAGGTGTAATTCTAATGCATCCTCTGCTCAGAGTAACAGGTAACAGATGCTGAGTACTGATTCCAATATTTGGCATTGACTAGCTAGTGCAGACACCAAAATCTTTGTTCATGTCGATACATGTCATAGGAATATTTTTCCTATTAAACTCAGTAAGTTATAAAGTTATAATAATTTCAGTTACATTAGAGTAAAGGGAGACACAATTAAAGAATCTGGTCATTCTTTTCCCAGAGGATCTCTAGTGACAAAGGAGTTTATTACAGGTAGAGAAGCGACAAGGTAGGTAGAAGCGAAGAGCATGATCTTTGGTGCCCATGAAACATAATTTGCATCCCAGTTCCTTCACTTAATTATAAGGCCGATTGTGTTCAAGAACTTAGAACTGTTCCTGACACCTAAGCAACTGTCAGTAAATATAAGTCTCATCATATACAAGGGGTTGGTTGATAGTTTTTCACATTTCTGTTATTGCTTTAGTCATTTGTTCATTCAAAAATATTTAATTCAAGTTTTCTCAGTACTACAACCTCATTTATTCTTCCCAGCAAGTCTATGAGCGTGGTATTATTGTTTTCATTTTATAAGTAATGCAACTGAGGCCCAAAGACAGTAAGAATCTCAAGACCACCTCACTGGTTAAGTAGAAGAGTTGGGCTTTAAACCCAGATCTGAAATAGAGAAGTCCCACAAAGTCACAGTCTGTAGAGAAGTGGATCTTGGGGGTATATTAAAAAAACTACACAGCTCCTAGCAAAGGAAAAGAGTTTCTTTTAATACTACCCAGCCCACTCTAAAGCCCAGTGAGCTTGACCTTCATAGGGATGTTTAATATAGAAAGGTATGCTGAGAAGGAGTGTGAGTCATTGCCTGAGCGCAAATACCATCTGTGTAGGGAATGTGTGGTGAAATAGGGGAAATGCACATCATTCAAGAGTGTCTGACTCCCCTGGAGGCCATGCAGACCCAACATAGCAATTGAGAACCAGCACCCCTTGCTCTCTGGTCCAGGAGGTCTCCAGAGAGGGGATGCTGACATGGGCCTCCAAACCAATCCTTCAACACAAGTCTAAAGCTTTTCCAGTAAGTTCAACATCTTGAACATCTTACCTTCTCATACCATCATTATATGATAAAGTGATTCTACCCCAGAAAAAAATCATGGTTACAAGGGGATTTTCTTTTTTAGAGTCCAATTAACAGTGCACATAAAGAGCATAGAAGTATCACCAGTATTTCCTGGACTAAATGGGGGGTGGAGAGAGGGTGCATAAAGGGCCGGGGTGTTTTATGAATTATCAATTTCTTTGATAAGTTAAGTTAACCTTTAAGCTTTGTTAGCTGCTGCCAAATTGGAGAATTGGGTGCACTGTATTTCATTACCATTCATTCATTCAACCAATATTACTAAACAAAGTGCGGCTAGTTCTCAAGACTGCAAAGATGAATTCCCTGCCCTGGTAAGGGAGAGAAGTATCCCCACAGAAGGTTCTAGAAAGGGAGGGTCTATTTAAAAAGTACTAGCTGTTCAGGAGGAGGTCAGAAGACCCCCTGGGCTGAAGACCACAGCATTTGAGACAGGTATTACCAAAGTATTTATATTACTTGGAAGCCAATGTTCTCGTGCTTCCCCAGTTCTGTTATAAATGAAACACGCTAACATGAGTGCCTACACATCAATGGCTCTTGGCCCTTTCCTGCATAATTGCAGGACCCTGGCACTGCTGTTGGAACCCCCCGGGAAGTATTGGGAACCCTAAGTGTGCTCAGGAGCGGGTGCGTGCATCCTCTGGCCAAGCCCTGTAACGGAACCTGCTTCCCTGCCCCTGCGCTGCTGTACCTCCCAGGTCCTGTTAGATGATGCCTCTGTCTTTAGTACAAAAATGCAAAGACTACCCTGCCCCCCCAAAGCTCACAAGATTCCACATCTGTGGCACCCCATTCAGCCTCTGAGTCACCCATTCCAGGGCTCAGTTTGTGGTTCCTGTGGGGACAGAAGACCCCAGACTGGGCACCTTCTCTTGGCCTTTCTCTCAACCCCATCCACCTAATCACACTGCTCCTTCACCCAAAACAAAAGGGTCTGTGTACATCAAGTCCTTCAAATGATGCCTGGGAGGGGAAGTGATCTCCCTTAGAGAGACTCCATAAGACATTCAAACTGGGTGAAATTGGAGAGCAGCAAATGCAACTTGGATGGGACTCTAGAACAACAGGCATGAACCAGGACTGTCTCAGGAAAAGTGGGACTGTCACTGGGAACTGTGGTCACTCTTGTTCCCTGTCACACTGGGAAGGGGCCCTACTATCCTAGCCACACATTCTGTGGACTCAATGCTTTCTTAGTGCATTTACATTTCCTGGACAAAAGGTGCCAAATAAAACCATGGCTAAATGTCAACTACCTGCCTAGAACTATAAGACAAGTACCCAGGGATTTGAATGAAGGAGTTGGTATAGAGGTTTGAACTTCCATCAAATTGACACAACCACCATGAAAACAGAGACCCCAGTTTAGGAGACAGCTGCATGTAGCCGTGCTGGTGGCATTTTGGGGCAGAATAAGGAAATTGTCTCAGCGTAGGATGCATTTGTCTTATTTGTACTTGTCATTTGCTGCCTGTTAAAGGGATCTGACTTAACACTAGCGTCATTTGTTGTCTGTTGATGGCTTGAACAAAATTCACCCCTGGACTTGAGAGTACAATGTTTGTAGACATTTGTCCTTAGGCCAGCATAGCCATCGTCCCCTTAAGTAACTGGATTTTCTCTGAAAAGATAGCAGGTTAAAGCTCAGCACAACACATACTGACTTTACTGTGTTTGCATCTGCAGGGAAATCACAATCACTGGTTTGAATGGATTAATCAAGACCTGTGAACAGCTGTCTGCACTAATAGCCAATTTCCCAGAGATCAAAGCCACGTGGCTGTGGGGACAGACTTTCAGCTGCTTTTCTTACATCCTGTTCTGATCAGAGTGATGTATCACTTGAATGTCATAATCAGCTCAGGGTCTTTTTACTGCAGCTGTCCGGTACCAGACTGTTGAGTATGAGATGATTTAATGGTTTGAGCCCAGGCTTAATCTGCTTTATAAACAACTCTGTGATTAAAAAAAAAAATCCTCCATAAGGATCTATGAAATGGGAGGAGGCGATACTGAGAAAACCCAAAAGGCTTCATTTAGTCTTTTCTTCCTTTGATTCAGGGATACACACGGTGTGACAAGGAAGTGCTTCTGCCCAGCTTCAATGAAATGGAGCTGAGTGAGGGTGCAGCTCGTGTGTGTGTGTGTGTGTGTGTGTGTGTGTGTGTGTGTGTGTGTGAACAGCCGGGGTCCTTTGGCGCCATCTCTCAGAGAAGGAGGTTCTGGGGTACATGCTCCTGTCTCTGGGCTCACACCCCACTATCCATGGACCCCAGAAACTTCTAGAGCAAGACCTAAATACCAAGGCTGCTGTGATCTCCCTGCTAACCCCAGAGAATGAACTACAACGGTCTAAGCATTTGGATCTGTTGCTAAGTTGCCCCAGCCAGGAAGAGTGTTCTGAGTCTGTATGGGCCCTTCACATGCACGCGGACTGGACCCTTGGATGAGGCTGGGCATGTGGGGCAGCAGCTCGATGGAGGAGGCCTGCAGACCAGCTTTCCTGGTGGCTCTGACCACATGCCCTGGGAGCTCCGCGGTGTTAACTTTGTCCCCAGACTCCCTGCCACCCTGTTTCCCAGATACGACTCAAACTCTTGCACTGAGGCCTGCCTCCCTTCACCTTTGCCATGCCCCCTCATGTCCAAAGCCTCAGCTCATAAGACCTTCCCCATAGTGTCAATTCAGCATCTGAGCCAGCAGGCCACCAGATGGGTTCCAAAGGGACTTCTTGGCATCTAGTAGCTCAATAAAAATTTGGTGGATGCAGCTTTACTTACGGTGGCCAAGACATGCAAACAACCAAAGTGTCCTTTGCTAGATGAATGGATAAAGAAGATGTGGTATATATACACAATGGAATACTAGTCTGCCATAAGAAAAGGTGATTTGCGACAACATGGATGGATCTTGAGATTATAAAGATAAGCAAAATAAGTCAGACAGAAAAAGTAAAGAACCATATGATTTCACTGATATGTGGTATATAAAACTGAGAACAACAAAAGAACAAGACAAACAAATGAAGAAACAAAACTCATAGACACGGACAACAGTTTAGTGGTTACCAGAGGGTGAGAGGGGAGGCAGGTGATAGATGAGGGTAAAAGGGATCAAATATATGGTGATGGAAAGAGAACTGACTCTGGGTGGTGAACACACAATGTGATACATAGATGATATATTACAGATTGTACACCTGAAATCGATGTAACTTTACTAACAATTGTCACCCCAATAAAATTTAAATTAAAAAAAAAAAATTGGTGGATGAATGATGAAATTCCAGCTCTGCTTCCCCCAGGGCAGCAGAGTCTGCTTCCTTTTGACTCAGACTGGGAGAGTGACAGGAATGGTTTGAGCTACCCACCACCTACTCCAGTCTGAGGACTCTGGAAGAAGAGACCAGAAGCAAGAGAGCAAGAGGAGACTCTTTGTTCTGGATACGTTCTCCAGTGCAGCTGCCATAGGGCTGGCAGGGCTCTCTTGTGAGGATGAGGGAGGCATTTCCTCCAAAGCCCTGGCGAAGTTCAAGCAGTCTCAGCATTTCTCCGTTGGGAGCCTGGGCGTACTGAGGACAGAAAGAGCATAAGCGATGACTTCTTCCCTGACTCTCAGAGCTCTCAGGTTGGCTGTCTGTGATGGGATGTTTCTCCTGACCAGGTGATCCCTGCAACTGTCACAGGTTCAGAAGAAAAGGGGCTTCCATGTACCCAGACCTCATCTGCTAAAATTCACTTGTTGTACCCACAATGTCACAAGATAAGATCAGTAGTGCCCCACCTTAAAGACAGAACTTCTCAGAAGCTGGGACTGGAGGGGAGATGTGTTAAGACAGGCGTCTTCTGAATCCTCCAGAAACGTATAACCAGACTCACTATGCAGAGTCTGATAGTGAGTCTGGTTACAGGGATGGAAATGGGGATCTGGGTGGTATCATAAAGCTGCAATACAGCCTATGTGTCCTCCCATCTCGTTTTTCCAAAAATGAATTCTCAAGACAAACAGTCCAGAAGAGTGCCTACCAACGGCAGGAGTTCAGTAAATAGTTGTTGATGGACTGACACAGCATTGTCTCCAGTTGCCTGGGTGCCTGGTGGTGCAGAGTCATCTTCCCAGAGGCCAAAATAGATCTCAGCCATGACCCTAACCCACCCACATGGTGAGGCAAAGGTGACCTTTCCCTTCAGGCATCCATGGCCCATGTTGGCCAGAAGAGAAGCTCTGAATGGTCATTTAACCATATTTTGCGATTAAAAGACCAAAACTTGGACACTAGCTCAGAAACTATTTATTTCTCTGTGGACAAGTGGGCTGTACATTAAGTGAGCCTCTTCCTTGTCCAGAAGTTCTGTAACCAAATGCTTCCAGGGGAGATTATATTACAGTAACTCCGGAATGATCACCAATGCCCCAGCCTCTCTCAGGTTCATTCCAATCCAAAGGGACGGCTCAGGACAGGCTTGTTAACACCCATGCTTGTTGAAAACTAGGCAGCTCCGGGAGCCCTGCACATCAAGCACATGCACACCTGGAGGGAGCCATTTTGACAGGTGAGGTGGGTCTGAAGTGAGAGCAAAGGCAGATGACTTTGTGGGGCCTCAGGCTAATTTCAGAAATACCCACCTATTGCCCACAGTCCAGCTACTCAGCTTGACCCACAGGGCATCTCCAGGAAATCTCACCAGCTTTCTCCAACTATGGTATTTGTCAGACAGTCACATTTCCTACACTCTTCCCACTGATTGCAACTCTGCAGGCTGCTGGGAGCACACTGACCAAGCTACCTAGGATGACAAGTTAGCAAGCTGGCATCCTTAAGAAGCAGGTATTTGTCTATGACTTGGGAGCTTCTAGGACTCAGGCTTCCCTCTCTCCTGCCATACCAAATCCCCAAGATCACCTTTCCTAAGAAAGAGCTTTTCATGAGCATCCCAATCTTAGCTCCTTCCAATGTCCCTACTACACAGGCAGCCCCTGAGTGGCAGCATTCACCATTACTTCATGTATAGTGGTACTGGGCTAGTTGCATAAAGGTCACTTTAAGGAGTGTGTTAAAAATCCAGGTTTCTGGACCCCATTCAAGATACTTCCTGTGTTCGAGGTGGGAAATGGGGAATAGCAACCTGTATTCAGACACGTTCCCAGGTGCTTCTAAGACTCAGTTAGGACTGAAAATTACTAACAATCAGAGTGTAAAAAGTTAAAAAGTGCAGCAATATATTCCTTTCTTTATTGACCTGATAGAAAAGTAAATTTGACCCCCAGAGACCATTTTGCTTCCCAACAGCTTCAGATGCAACGGTTCCCTTTCCCTAAAACAAGGCTGCTCTTTGGGTTCTTTGTGCATCCTAGCTAGACCAGCAAGAATCTGCGAGTGCTCCATGCGATGTGGGCTGCAAACTGCCTTACTAAGCATTCCAGGCTCCCACAGACACAGCTCCCAGCACGTTCCTAAACTGTGGGAGATGAGTGAGGATGTGAGCTTTCATTCAAAGCTCACCAGATCCCAAAAGTTTCTAGAAGAGGGTTCCCTAGGCTATTGGGCACTTACAGCTCAGGAAGAGGTAAACCTAATGCATATTGCAGAATAAACCCCTGGAAATGGCTGCACTCTCCACATCATGTGAAGGGCAGAAACGTGTCTTTAAAAAAATCAGAGTGAAACCAGAACGCCTGTTGCTAACAACAAGACTGAATTAAGTAACAAGAAAGACTGCTTGTTGCCAGTGCTGAGGCAGGAAATAATTCATTTTCCTTTAACTGATCTCTTTGTTTACATTATTTCTTTGCTCCACAGGCCTGGCTCCGAGAAGGCCTGTTTTGTTTTGTTTTTAGTTCTTGGTCGGTAAGGTTTGGTCGCACTGAGTCTCAGCCCAGACAGGCCATGGCTGAAGCCACTGCCATGAGTCTCACTGTGGAACGAAGAATGAAGACAGCAAAAGACAGCAACAGATCTGGTCTCCTAGCTGAGATAGCACCTGCCCTGTCCACCAACACTGTTCCTGACTGCTGCCAGCTAGGCCAGGAGCGGCTGACCTCTATGCTGGGTGTGGAGGGGGAGCCATGTCTGCCCATCTCACACTTGTATGCCCTGGTCTTGGCACAGTGCTTAAGGAGTACCGAATGCAAGAATGGTAGGCTGAGGACACAGCAAATGATTCCCAAAGTAGGCTAGACAAATTTTCTGTCTCAACCTCTTTTACTTACTTATACACCGTGGGGGTAGGGGGTAGGAGAAAGAAAGAAAAGGAGGAGAAGGAAGAGGGAGAACAGAGGGAGGAAGTGATGGAAGGCGGGAGAGAGAAAGAGAAAGAGGGAGGAAAAGAAATGATAAAAGCACAAGGCACTCCATGGGTCAAAATCATCAATGGCTGTCAAGGGGGTGAACGGAGGTCCCATCTCTCTGTCACTATGGCTCAGAGATTTCATGCCCATCAACTGCCCACTTCATCCATTCCTAACATGCAGCATCTAGAGGTACGAGCAGGCCATCGGATGTTGCTCTAGACTGGAAAGGCAACATGTGCCCGCATGGCTCCTCAACTGTGTTCTCTATCCCAGAGCGCCCTGGGAAGCATGTGAAGTCCTGTTCTTTTCATGGCTTTTTTCTTTCTCTTTAACTCCAAGAATCCTCTAGTGTGATGTCTAGTTTGGCCACATCATGACATTTGGGGATATGATGGGACTCCTCTTCTCAACATTGCCAGTCGAGAGTAGAGAGAGAAGGCCCAGGAGCCATTGTTCTCAGGGAACAAGGCTGGTACCCAACACATTTAACCCCTTCCTCCCCAATCCGCTCTCTTCCTGGCACGTTATGACATTACCAAGGCTCAGTCTATCTGAACATTCCTGGTTCTGCAGCATGACAGATGCCCTTGATGGAGAAAATGGCCTATCTTCTGTGCAGTGGAGAGATCCTCCTTCATATACATTTTTCTCCCTTAAAATAACAGAAAAAAATCACTCCTCTTTTGGCTCAAGCAAAAATAAAACTGTTTTTTGAAAGCCTTATTTAAAGGGCTCATTATCTCATCGGCTGCTAACTATATACTCTGCACCACACTCAATAAAAGCTTCATATAACTGTCTTTGAAATTAACAGCCACCTCTTGTGCTTTTCAAGTTATTAAAGATGTTGGCATGGTGGAGAGACTGTAAACTTTCTATACTGGTGATTAGTCAGCGGGACCACATCCCACCAAATCCCCCAGAGCGTTCTTAACAAAAAGTTCCTTGTGACCCAAGCACCAATTTTTCTTTCTTGTCTGTTCATTCTAATTCCACTCAATTACTCCTGAGCAAGCTGTTTTATTCCTGTCAACTCATGTTATTTACCGGAGCCTTTCAGGAGGTCTGAAGTGGAGGCTGATATTATGTAGGATGTTTTGAGACTCATTAAAACACTTTAAAACAATCACCCATTGTGATATTCACAGTCTTATGTGACCTGGACTATTTGGAGCCTGGATCACTTTATTTATTTGCTATTAAAAGTTTCAGGTTAGAATGGCTTTTCTCGCTACAAAAATTTTGGACCTGGGACCCCAGGACCTGGTCTGGACTCCTGGAGGCTTCTGGGCAAGGATCTGAAGGATTAAGTGTGTGTATGTTGGAGTGGGGGAGGAGTATTCAGGAACAGCTCTGTCTCTGACTGATAGGCTGAGGAGAAATGGGGGGTCAGCAGGCAGCCCCGACTAGCCAGAGAGGTTTGCCATCTAGAAGAGGTAGAGATTTCTCTAGGAGAGCGTGCATCGGAACAATTTTTTCTGAAGATGGAGAGGTCCCACTTTTAGTCCGTTATTATGCCATCATTATTTGTATAATACTTGAACAATTTGTATGAACAAGGCACCGGGCTATATTTCCTGAGGGTGTAAAGCAGGTAACTCTGTCGTCCTTGTGTCATTAGATAAAGGGTCCATTTTACTGATGGCACTTGGAGTGTCAGTTGCCATGTGAGCACATGCAGCCAGAGCCCTGGGCCAGAGAGTGGCCAAAACAGACTCATTCTGTCCGCTTCTCTCCCAGCTTTCTCTTGCTTCCCACTCTGGTCTTCCGTGCTTCAGCTGCCCATCTCCCCCTCTGCTATGAGCACACACCCATGATTAACCATTGGCAGGAGCTCAGCCAAGACAGCTCCTGGGATGGGAGGTCGACTCCTGGGTTCTCGGCCACCAAGAATCCAACAGGGAAGCTATGTTCAAGCTGGAGTGAAAGTAGAGGACTTTTGGTTTCCAAGTCCAAAAAAATGGAATTTTTTATAAGGGTAAAAAATGGTCTCTTTTCTCCAGTGATTCTAAGATGCTCTGTGATTTCAGTGGCAGCCATGGTCTCCAAACCATGCTCAGGAAAGGGCCAAGTCACCTGGCCCATGGCATCCATCACCTCACACACTGCTAGGACATGGTTTTCACATGAGTTTCTCATTTGTTTGCACATGCTATCCTCACCTCAAGCCAGGGAATGGTAGGGATCAACCAAAAACAGCACAGGCAGGGGAAGCGAGGCTAGAGATCCAGAGCCACGTGTCACTGGGCAGGTCACTTCTCCTTTTTACAACTGCATAAAAAGGAAGTTGAAGTAGACCAGCCTTTCCCACGCTGGGTTCCTCAGGCAGTGAGATGCTAATTTATGCTCCAAGAGAAATCAGTTCCCAGTCATATATGCTGATGAAACATGGACTGCTATGTCCCCAGCTACTAGACCAGCTTCCTGCTACCATGAGTTCAGAAAGTGCTACACTAGCTGATCTCTAAGACCCTCCTAACTCTTAAAATTGTGGGATATAAAGGATAGGGAATGTGAATGCAAAAAGTTATAAGGCATTTGCCTGAACCAGTGGTTTTCCACCCTGGCTATGTATAATAATCACTTGGAGAAGACATAAAAAATAAAACCCAAGGCCTATCTCTCAGCCTGGGGATTATGATTCACCAAAACCAGGGTGAGCCCAGCATCTGCATTTCTAATAACTCTCCAGTCAGTTGTGACGTGTAGCAGGCATGATAACTGATAAGTTGGGGCTGGGTTTAGAACCAGACACTTTCCCAAGGCAAGGAAATGAGGAAAAGAGCTAAAGCAGGTACTCAAACTGCCCATTTCTGTTCATAGGACTGGGTCCATGGGTAATTGTGCCTGGTGTGTTTTTGGAAGACATTTCACCAGAAATCAACAATTTAAGATGCAGTGAGGCAGAATTTGTTTTGATTTGTTTTAAACCTCAGAGAGACACTGAAACCACATCCCAAGGACAAACATCCCACAGCTTAATTGATAGGTAGTCACTGGCTAGAAGCAGATGGAAAGTGATGCTGGCTGCCCACCCTAGGAGCCTTGGGGACCTGAGAGGAGAAAGGCCCCTGTGAGAGGTGGTCTCCTCAATGTCCACTGGCTGCAAGCAGAGCTGACCCAGCCTTCTATCCAGGAGATCAGAGCTTCAGGACAAAGAAAGCAGGAGGTCAGATGAGAGGCTGACCAGTTGCCAGGCCAGCGAGGCTAGTTCTCCTGAACCAGGCCATTTCTGAGTAAGGAAACCACCTCAGTCCCCCGTGTCCCGTGTCACTGGCTTCACATGCACACACACTCAGGAGAGCAGCTAGGTTGCCTGACTGCTGGGCCGGTGCTGCCTGATGACTGGGGGAGTCTGGTCCTGCTCAGGAGAAAAAACCACAGTGATGAATCTTTCATCGACCAAAGTTCAAGGTAAAGTTCAAGTCCAGAAAATAAGTGTTATTCCTACTACTCCCTCTCATATATTCTACAATCCAGACAAGCCAGATGACTCACTGCTATTCAGACAGAAAATGTTCTCCTCCTTTGAGCATTTGCTCCTGTTTTTCTCTTCCCACCCCTGTCTGTTGGACTCCTACACATACTTCAAGGCCTATGTCAAATTCCTCTGCCCCTGATCTCCCCATTAGATAACGGTGATACCGCTCCTCTCTGGAACTGCCAGAGTATACTGTTTGTATCTATCATCTGGCATTTTTCATACACAGTCATGTTTCTTATCTCCTTCCATTATAAGCCCCTGAAGAATGAAGGCTGAGTCTTCTGTCTCTGGTTAGCCCCAGCACGTTTCAACATTGTGCTTTGTATGTAGCAGGTACCCAGTGAAAATTTATGGAATGGAAGCTACTTGACAGTAATTGTAAAGCATCATGGCCCTTGCTACCCATCAGTGTGCAACCCTTGTCACCCCCTCCTTCTCTGCAACACTGTGCCATCATCAAGCATGTAGCAGGACACTGACAGATGGCTGGGCCTCCTGAGCAGAGACACGGTCTTGACTGGAGAGTCTGGACTACTTTGAGTTTCAGCCCCACGGGGGGTTGAAAGACACTCCTGTCTCCATTGCATTTGGGGTTCTCCTCAAGAAATAATGAAGAAAGGAAACTTATTCCACTGGGAATAAAGCTTAGGTGGACCATGTTTTGCAACAGATAAGTAAATTCTCTGATTAAATAGGATGGGTCATTTCTCATACTGTTACACATTATTTCCCATCTTTATTGTCCAGAGTTTTCGTGTTTATAAATCTTACCTCCTTAAGAATGATTAAGCTTCATGGGAGTAGAAGCAGTAACATACAATGGGAGAAAAGCCATAGGGTTTGGAGTCAGACAGACCTGGGTTTGAAGCTTGGTTTAATCACTTCACAGCCAGGCAGGCACCTTGGGCAAACTGCTGCACTTCTTTGAGTTGGTTTCCTCCTTTATAGAATTAGAGCAATACTGCTTTCCACTGTGAAACTAACCGTGCAAATTCCTGGCCTGTTACCTGTTACAGAGTAGGTGTTCCATGCTTACCGCTCCCTTCTCTCCTACTCCTTTGCTCTTCCTATAAAATACACAGATGCTCCAAGATCGTGCAGCTATGTTTACTGGACAAAAAATTGAGGGAACATAGTTCTGGTGTGCTTATAGGGCTGACCAAACCAAATATTAGAAATTAGGACTGTCTCAGGAAATGCACGTGGCCACTCTATCAAGACTACTTGTTCATATGAATGCAACAAAAACAAAACATTACCAAAGCGACTTTTGCCACATGTCAAACTCTTAACATGATTACCAAATGACCACTTCATTTTGGGCCATGGAGACAGAGAGCAGATGAGGGGGTAGGAAGGCCATCCTGCTGCTCTGGGGGCTACCTTCTCAGATTTATCACCTGAGACCTGCTCATCCGAATGCCTGTGAGATTTACAGGCTATTGGTCCCCCTGCTGAACGCCAGGTCATGGTGTCCCATTTTCCGTGCATATTTCCATTCATATCCTGTGCTGTGATGTTTGCCTCAGAAGCACTTGAAGGAATTAGGTGTCCAGCATTAAATAGGCTCTGCTATTTGGTCTATAACCTGAGACTCAAATTTAAAAAAACAAACAAACAAAAAACAAAACAAAGCAATAAGCTTCCACTGGTCTTGGGTACTTCCAGTAGCAGGAAATTCCCACTTCTGGAATCCAAGTGAAGTAGTCTCAATACAGCATTTTATAGATCCTGCAGCAGGAACTGAATTATTCTGAAAGGAGCAGAGGGGCTGACAGAAAAAAAGCCTATCGATGATCAAATCTCTTTTAAACAAAATGGCTGTTTTTGTCTTGGTGTATGTGTGATAATTTTGTCATTGATGACAAGGTGGGTTTTTCCCCGAGAGTTTTGGGGACAAGAGAGGCACATCTTCAATTGACCACCCGAGTGAGCATGGCTCCTTTTCTCAAATCCCAATCCAAAAAGCTGACATCAGGGTTCTGAAACAGACTGCCTGTGGGAATGCCATACAGAAGTGGACTTTGTTTTGACTGGGGCTGGTGGAAGTGGACTTTTTGTGCTCCATCCCTTAAATGCATGCTGCTCTGAATACGGCTTTGACGGTTGTTAGTCAAAGTGGATTTAACACACAGCCTTGAAACCAGCAGCTGTCTTTGCCACAGACGTTGACCTTGTCCTGCATATAGACAGGCATCAAGTGTAATTACCCTGAGCATTTGCCACACTGCGGAATAAACTCAGGGCCTTTCCACTGGGGACATTTCTGTGATACAGTGGACTGGATTTGGCCCGAAAAAGAATAGTTGTGGTGTACACTCCAACCCAACTGCTCGTTCCCTCTCCTTGACCTACCCTTTGTGGGAAGCCAGGAATGCTAAATATTTCTTGTAGTTCTGCCCAGGCCTTTACTTTATTTACACTCCCCCCCCCACCACTCTCCGGCCCCGGCCCTGTCTCTTTTCCTGTAGCAGCTCAGGCTTTCTCTGTCTCTCTCTGTCTCTGTCTCTCTCTGTCTCTGTCTCTGTCTCTGTCTCTGTCTCTCTCTCTCTCTCTCTCTCTCCCCTTGTTGGATGATTATGCTTTTGTTTGAGATGGTACATCAAAGGTATTTCAAATAAAGAAAGACAAAAAGCATAAAGTGATGTCCATTGGACAGCAAGCTGTGCTGTGGCAGGGATATTGTACAATTCCCACGCAAGAGACTTCTTTGATATTAACAAACTGTATCAAAGTTTCTAGGCTGTAGATAACATAACTGTTTTAACAAGTGAAATAAGATAGAGCCAGTCAGTTGCAAACCAAATGAACTTGAGATGGAAGGTTGACAGGGAATATTTTTAAAGAACCCACTGGCCACTCTGTGTGTTTGTTTCCTGAAGGGCAACATTAAGTCCTTAGATCGGGTCTTTCATTTTTTGGTTTCTTTTCTAATTCTAGACTCTCCTCTAACCACACTGGGAAGGCGAAGTGGGAACATGACTTCTTCTGCAGTTATTGGTTCACATCTGTGAGGACATGTTCTTCAACAAATCTGTTTTGCCCCAAAATACATTCTCAAAATCATTTCCAGTCAGTACAGCCCTGGAAGTGGAGCCTCAGGGAAGCTCTAAATGTTTTAATTGCGAACCTACTAAAGAGCAAATGCAGGCAACCTGAACAGGTCTCTTCTGGCTGGTATGGCCATGTGTCCCAGTTTGCCTGGCAGGTTTCATTCATATCTGTTGACCTGGCATGATTATTAATAGTACCACCTTGCCAAAGAGTCTGGTTTGGATGATGAATTATATGGGCGTCCTGCTGGTCACCAAATGTACCATGTTTGATGTCCATTGCAAATATCGTGTTCAAATAACTGGGTCTGCAGGCAGCCTGGCAGTTGGCCTGGCTCTGCAGAGGGGAGAGACGACATCTGAACACACAGGTGGCATGTGATTCTCGGAGGCTACAGTGCTGTTCATCCCCTGGGGCAGGTCCTGAGCTTTGCTCCTCGATGCCAGCTGCACACTGCAAATGAGATTTTTGAAAACTGTGGGCTTGAAGATAAGACACTCGGCTTTAGAATACAAAGCAAAGGAGACCTCTGGGTCTCTTCTTCCCTGTCTCACGTCCTCATTCTCATCAAGATTCCTCCACTCCACCAACATCTGCAGAGTAGATGGGACTCTGCTGGTTGAGGAGGGCCCCCTCCATTCAGTTTCCTTCCTTGTCAGGATGAGTGGAACATCCCTCGGTAGAAAGAGAAACAACACCCCACACATCTTTACCAGCAACTGTCAAAAATATATCTGAGAATTTTGCCTGGACATTACTTGCTTGCCCCATCGAGCTGTTGAAACCATTTGGATTCCACATGAGTATTTAGGTGGTAGGAGAAATTTTGGACATTAGGGGAGAGGTGCAGAGAAAGAATTGGCTCATGGTTGTATCCTAGACTCTGGTCTCAAGACATAAATATTTGACTAATGAACATATAAATAATTGCATTGGTGGAAGATGGGGATTTTTGTCTACTTGTAATTATTTTTTAATAGAGTAGAGAGTTTGTTTATCTTTAAAAGAAATTCATAGTAACACATGTAGCCATTTAAAAATATTTTTCCTGAAGATACAGTTTTGGTGTGTTAAAATTTTGACAATATACATACAAAAATTAATATACAAAAAAATGCTCATTTGTTTTAACTAGGATTAATTTTAAATGTATTGAGAAGTGACCTGTGATGCTGCAAAATGCTTTGTTAACTACCAAGCTAACCGTGACATTGATGGACATGAGTCAGATGCAAGGTCTATTACCAAAACTTGCCTGCCAGGTCCCATTTGGTTGAATTTGGGGTGATGTTGCACAGAAGAAGAAATGGTTTAGACTAAACTCTAGGGCTAAAAGAAAAACAACGGAATTGTCAAACCAATCCATATCCATTTCTCATGTACCATATAGGCTACATAGGGTAAGATATAGAAGTACTGCAAAAATAAAGCATGTTGGTTTTCATGTGGGGATATCTTTCTTCCCTGTTTCATGCCTGAGCTAATGGGCTGATGGTTAAGTAGCAGAATATTTAGAATTGGAAAATTATCAAGGACTTTAAGGCAATCTCTGAATTCTGTAATCTATTTTGAGAGACCTTCCAACAGAGGGCATCAACTAATCCAAATCAGGAATGAACACAATGAGAAGAGCTGAAATAAAACTCAAAAAGTCTATACCCACACATTGGTAAGCTAAACAAACAGAAACCCAGTTTTTCGCAATTTATAATAAGAGTATATTTACTGTGTTTCCCTGAAAATAAGACCTAGCTGGACAATCAGCTCTAATGCGTCTTTTGGAGCAAAAGTTAATATAAGACCTGGTCTTATTTTAATATAAGACCTGATCTATAATATAATATAATATAATATAATATAATATAATATAATATAATATAACACAACACAACATAATATAACACCGAGTCTAATATGATATGATAGGATAGGATAATGATATTATATAATACTGGGTCTTATATTAATTTTTACTCTAAAAGATGCATTAGAGCTGATGGTCCAGCTAGGTCTTATTTTCGGGGAAACACGGTATTTGACATACCATTTTTGAACAGCAAGTTTTTATATCTTCTTTGCTGGATGTTTTATCATTTATTATCTCCTCTGTTCAAAGAAAGGCTCTATGTAGTTGCTGTGGAATTTAAGACACAGCACTGTTTACAGAGTGAGCTGGTGCTGACGGAGTGCCTTGAATCAACCCCTTCCCTTCCTTTGACTAATTAACATTCTTGACATTTGACTCAGGAGTAGTATTTTCCAAGTCTAACACACAACTTTTGCAAACAAATATAATATTCTTGGTGTGAATTGTTGCTCTTTATAAGAAAGGAGACAGTACTGTTTCCAAACTAAGGAAAATGTAGTTTATTTTGTTAGTTACAAGTTTCTAAGTGTTTTGTTGTTTTCTTTCTATATGTTTCAGAACCCACCAGGGAATTTCCCTACAATAAACCTGGTATGGAATTATTCTGCTCTTTTTAAAAATAGCTGCTTTATGAAACAAATGCAATGTATTGGAGTTGTTTATATATTCAAAGAGTGTTTTGGCATGTGGTGTATCGTATGGATATCATTTAGTCATGGCACCAAAATGAATGTAAAAAATAGGATAACTGATAAAAAAAAAACAGTGTTCCTCCTCTAAGAAAACTGGTATTTCAATCTGGACCAAACAACCTTTTCCTTGATGCATCACAAATACCAGACTTACATCTCTTTCCAACACATATTATGTATTTGTCATGCTTCGCTAACTAGCGATGTAACCTAGTATCCTAATTCCTTAATTATTCTGCTGATTAAAGTAAATAAAATCTAAAAAATTAAGCTGGAAATAGATTAATAATTACTTTAAAAGTGTGATAAATACATAAACTTCTGCTTGTACAGAATGTAGAATTGATATGGTCCCTGACAGACCAAATATTATCACTATAGTAATAACAGTAGTGATGATATGTTGCATTAAACATTTACATCAATAAATTTCTTTCCCAAAATATCCTGGAATTCTAAAATTATGACTTAAAATCAGTACACACCTAATGACAATTATTACTTACTATATGCATTAGTTCTTGGTCATTTTTAAAACTGTTCTCCGGTAATGTTTTGCATTTCAAAAGATAAATAAAAATCCAACGTTTCATTTACATGATTTGATACAATATCATCTTCTTTTATAACTATATTTTGAAATAATTTTCGACTTAACGGTTGCAAAAATAGTACACAAACTTCCCTTTGCCCTTCACTCAACTTCCCCTATTGTAGCATCTTACATAACCACAGTATAATAATCAAACTGATATATTAACACTGATACAATACTAGCAACTAATCTATAGATCTCCTCACATTTTAGTAATTCTCCCACTAAAGTCCATTTTCTGGTCCAGGAGCCAATTCAGGATCCCCCATTGGTCTTGCATCCCTTCAACTTGTCCCCATCCTTTGTCAAGCACTTTCTTACTACCGGTCATGCTCTTTTTAAAAGTGATTCAACTTGTTTTAATAAAGTTGATATGTATGTATCACAATAAATTCAAGTAATACAGAAAACTACAATGCACAATGTAAAAATTATATAAAATTTTACCATGAATGAACAACTCTTAACACTTCATAAACATTGTTCCTGACATTTCTTTATGTATGTATACAGTTAAAAGGATAGACAGATAAGTTGATAGGTAGAATTTTGATGGAATGGAATCATTTTTCAATAAATATACTAATAAAAAGTACTAAAAGTATTTTTAATAAAAAGCATTCAGTGTAGTTCCACTTGAATTTAACAGGGGAAAAAGAACTAAACTATAATTAGATGTGCTGAATTTCAGGTAAACATTTCTTTGCAAAAGACATGTCCTAAACTATCTCTCTAAAGGCAAGAAAAATATTATGAAAAACACTTAGATATTTATCAATTAGCTGTTGTTGCCTGGTAAACCACTCCAAAGCCTTGTGGCTGAAAAGAAACACCATTTTTTATAGCTCACAGGTCTGCAGGTCTGTGGGGGCAGTTCTGCTGATCTGGCTTCATTGATCTTGGGTGAACTGCCTAAGAGTCTGTGGTCAGGACAGGGGTTAGCTGGAGCCTGGCTGTCCTAAAATCACCTCACTCACATGTGTGATACTTGGGTATCTTTTGTGGTGACCTGGTCGTATGATCTCTCATCCCAGGATAGCCCATGCTTGTTCACATACCAGTAGCAGAGTTGTAAGAGAGACACAGGAAGTATGCAAGTCCTCTTGAAGGCTCAGAGCTGACACAATATGCTATTGGCTAACGTAAGCCACAAGACTGGCCCAGATTCAGGACTGGCTTTCCATATTATTCTTAAGTACTGAAGTCAATCATTCAAAGATCAAGTTTTCCTTATAGCATTATTTGTTCAATCTGCAGATTTAATCATTTTATTTGGGGATTGTTTTTCCTATTACATTTTTCCAACATATTTTCTGTTTCATTTGTTCATTTTTTTCAAACACCAATTATGTATTATATATTCCTAGAATGTCTTATCAGATATTTGCCAACTTGAATTATTCATGTTGTCCAGGTTTCTCAGATGAAAATGTCACATGGTCAGAGAGCCCTTTCCTGGTCACCCAATCTAAAAAGGCCCTACCATCACTTATTCTCCTCAAACTATTCCAAAAATCCAGAAGAAGGGAAGGCTCCAAAGATCTTTTCATGAGGTCACTATCACCCTGATCCAAAAACCAGACAAAGACATTACAAAAAGGAAAACTATAGGCCGATATCCTTAATGAACACAGATACAAAAATCCTCAACAAAATATTAGCAAACCAAATTCAGCAATACATTTAAAAGATCATATACCACAATCAAGTGGTATTTATTCCTGGTATGCAATGTTAGTTCAAAATCTGCAAATCAATTAACGTGATGCACCAGTTAACAAAATGAAAAATAAAAATCATATGGTCATATCAATTGATCCATAAAAAACATTTGACAAAACCTAGCAGCCATTTATGATAAAAGCTCTTAGCAAACTGGGAATAGAGGGATCATATCTCAACATAATAAAGGCCATATATGATAAACCCACAGCTAACATCATACTCATGGGGAAAAGCTAAAAGCATTCCCCTTAAGATCAGGAACAAGACAAGGTTGCCCACTTTCACCACTTTCATTCAACATAGTTCTGCAAGTTCTAGCCACAGTAATCAGACAAGAAAACGAAATAAAAGACATCCAAATTGGGAAGGAGGAAGTAAAATTATCATTATATGCAGATGACATGATACTATATAGAGAGAAACCCAAAGACTTCACCAAAAAACTATTAGAACTGATAAATGAATTTAGTAAAGTAGCAGGATACAAAATTCATATTCAGCAATCAGTTGCATTTGTATATACCAATAACAAACTATCAGAAGGAGAAATTAAGAAATTGCTTCATAGATAATAAAATACTTAAGAATAAATTTAACTGAAGAAGTAAAAGACCTGTACTTAGAAAATTAAGACAATGAAGAGAGAAATTAAAGAAGATACAAATAAATGGAAACACGTATCATGCTCATGGATAGGAAGAATTAATTTAGTTAAAATGTCCATATTACCTAAGGCAATATATAGATTCAATGTAATCCCTATCAAATTATCAATGACATTTTCCACAGAATTAAAACATATAATCCTAAAACTTACATAGAACCATAAAAAACCCCAAATAACCATGGCAATCTTGAGAAATAAGGACAAAGTGGGAAGTATCATACTACCTGACATCAAATCATACTACAAGGCTAAAATAATCAAAACAGCATGGTATTACTATAAAACCAGACACATAGATCAATGGAACAGAATAGAGAGCCCAGAAATAAATCCATACCTATACGGTCATTTAATCCATGACAATGGAAGCAGGAATTTACACTGGGGTAAAGACAGTCTATTTAATAAATAGTGCTGGGAAAACTGGACAGACACATGCAAAAAAAAATGAAGCAGGACTACCTCTTTATGCCATATATGATTAAGATTTAAATGTAAGATCTGAAACCATAAAACTTCTAGAAGAAAATATAGGAATTAAATTTGCAGACATTACCCTTAGTAATATCTTTACTGAGATATCCCCTTGGGGAAAGGAAGAAAAGAAAAAATAAACATATGGGATTACATCAAACTAAAAAGCTTTTTCACAGCAAAGGAAACCATCAATAAAACAAAAAGGCATCATACTGAATGGGAGAAGATATTTGCCAAGGATATATCTGATAAGGGGTTAATATTCAAAATTTGTAAAAAACCTCATACAACTCAACACCAAAAAAGCAAACAACCCAGTTTAAAAATAGGCAGAGGACATGAAGAGACATTTCTCCAAAGAGGACACACAGACATATGAAAAAAATGTTCAACATCACTAATCGTTAGAGAAATGCAAATAAAAACCACAATGAGATAACACCGCACTCTGGTCTGAATGGCTATCATCAATAAATCAATGAACAACAAGTGCTGGTGACAATGTGGAAAAAAGAGAACCCTTGTGCACTGTTGGTGGGATTGCAGATCGGTGCAGCCACTACGGAAAACAGTATGGAGGCATCTCAAAAAATTGAAAATGGAACTACCTTATGACCTAGCAGTTACACTCTTGGGTATCTATCCAGAGAAATCTAAAACACTAATTTGAAAAAATATATGCACCCCTATGTTTATTACAACTCTATTCACAATAGCCAAGACATGGGAAAAACCGAAATGCCCATCAGTAGACAACTGGATAAAGAAACTATGGTACATTTATACAATGGAGTATTACTCAGTCATAAATAAGAATGAAATCTTACCATTTGCAATGACATGGATGGACCTAGAGAATATTATGCTAAGGGAAATACGTCAGACGGAGAAAGACAAATACCATATGATCTTAGTGTGAAATCTAAATAACATAACAAATGAACGAACAAAACGGAAATAGACTCAGAGTTATAAGGGGAAAAAAAACCCAAAAACTGATGGTTGCTAAATGGGAGGGGAGTGGCGATGGGGGAGAAGGTAAAGGGATTAGAAAGTACAAATTAGTAGTCACAATATTACCACGGGGATATGAAAGACAGTTTGGGGAATATAATCAATAATGTAAAGATTTTGTAGGGTGTCAGATGGGCATTTGTCTTATTAGGGAGACCACTTCATGGACCATGTAGACACCTGACCACTGCAGTTGAAGCTGAAGCTGAATAATATTGAATGTCAACTATAATTACATATATATATATATATATATATATATATATATATATATATATAATATATACTATATAGTATATATACTATTATATATATATATATATATATATATATATATATATATATATATCCAAAAAATTTATACAAGTGGACACTTTGGTCAATGTTGATCAAGCAGGAGCTCGCCATAATCAGAAGTGTCTGGACGCTGATGGTACCACTTTGAGCACCTCTTGTAATTGCAGAAATCAAACATGACTTGTATTCAACTTTTGTTGTTGGTATATATTGAGTATTACAATTTTAATAGTTTTTTTTTTCATTTCTTAAAATGTGTATACATTTTTTGGCACCCCTGGTATGTATGTGTGTGTCTATCTATAGATATAGATGATATAGATATATAGTCACAGGATATGAAGTACAGTATGGAGAGTACAGTCAATGGAATTGTAACTGCTATATACGATGTCAGAGGGATAGTAGACTGCGGGGGGCATTTATCACTTGGTGAGGGGTATAAATGTCTAACTATTACATTGTTTTATACACCTGAAACTAATAAAAAATAAAAATGAAAACAAACAAATATAAAGGTCCTAGCTTTTCATTTTCTATTATATAGTCCTACTTTACATTTTTTATAAGACTACATAAATTTATTCTATGTATATTATTTTCTCTACTCCCCATCCTAGATTCTAAGCTCTATGAGGGAAGAGATGCTGCCAATCTTAAAGACTGCTAAAACCCTAGCATCTAGCAACACTCCTGGCATGCATGGGGTATTCAGAAATCAAGTGATGAATGAATGAATGCAAGTCCTGTTTAAGTTAGGTTTATTCTAATTCTGGTTGCTCATTGTACGGCTTTCTTCTCTGCAATATTTTTCATTGACATTTTTCTCCTATAATTTTGTTAAGACTATAGAGGACTCTTTGTCTGAACTCTTCATCTGTTTCCTTGAAAAATTTCTCTTTTTGTTCTTTATTTTATCTTACATTCCTTTATTCTTTATTTTCTCTCTCATTTCAAGGCAGATCTGTGGAGGTGAGTCTTTCTGATCATTACTCTGCTGAAAGGCAGTCTGAGGAGGAAGGGCGATAGTGGAAGACGTTAGCAAGCTCTAACGGGGTTTATTGCCTCCTATAGCCTCTCATCAAATCTATTATTTATCTTAACCTGTCACTATATATCATCACTCAATTTTTGACATTTAAGAGATTGGTAATTTGGAAAACACTGTTTCCTCCATTCTCTTCATCTCACCTCACCTCTGGTGATTAGACAGCAGATAAAAGTGGCATCTGGCCCTAGTTTCTCCTTCATTTCTACCTGCCGTGTTCTGTGGTGTCAGATTGGGTTTCTATGGGGAGAGTCCTCTTCTGGCATGGAATGCTGTGCCCCTGGCTCTTCATCACTTAAAGAATCCTTGGATGGGCATTTCAGGGTAGCCCCACTACCTTGACATGGTAGTGAGAGAACATGTCCATCTTGCCTAAGGTCTGAGGACATGTTGTTAGTTCTCAGTGTCCTTCCTTATTTTGGTCCAGATTTCATAGCATTTGGCAGGTTTGCTACATAGTGTGTGGCTTAAGTGTTTAGTCATATCCTTGTTTTATTGACCACTAAAACATTTGTCTCCTTTTTTTTTTTTTCCTCTTTTTGAGATTTTTGAGGAAGCAGAGGAGGAGAGTTAATGTCTATACATCATGATCTTTAATCAAAGCTCATTTTGTGCCCGTTCGATTACATCTGACAGATTTGCATTGCACAGTGCAGGCAAGGTCATGTGTGCGTTCACCCACCAGGTTTAGGACTTCAATCTGAATTCTCATAAAGTGTATGTAATTTTTAGTACAAACCTTTGCTTCTACCACCTTTGCTCCACATTCCCTTTGCTCTGCTTTTCACTACCTCCACATCTCTAGAGGTTTTTTGTTTTGCTTTATTTTATTTTTTTGCCTCCCAGGATAGCCTCAATGCTCTCTTCGCCTCCTTTGACAGTGATTTTCTTTGTGGCAGGAGTTTTCCTACTCTCTCCTCTCCCTAACTTTCCAAAATTAGAAATCCCAAAGTCTCATGGCCTCAAACAAGTAGTGAGTTAATAACCTCCACCACCATAATCATACTAATCATTGCCTCTGCTTATTGAACATTTACTTTATGTCTGCAATGCTGCTAAAGCTGGTGCATGTATTATCCCAGCGAATCCTTCCAATAACCTAACAAAGTTAATACGATTACCTGCAATTTAACTGTAAGGATGTGAACAATAACTTTTTCCTAAAACTGGTCCCAAAATTATACTCAGAGATACCAGCTACTGTGTGTGTTCAAGAAAATACTTTGAAAGATATTCTTGGGGTGGTTGAGCTGCCTTCCAATTGTTCTCACATGAAGGGTAAGAAGGTGGCAACTTTTGAGTGGTTAAGAGCAGTGTCTCTAAAACCGGACTGGGTAGAATCCCAACTCTGTGAGCTAGGTAATAATAGTACTTTCCTCATAAGGCAGTGTGAGAAAAACTTGTCAA
Organism: Rhinolophus sinicus; assembly: GCF_057876585.1. Lineage (NCBI taxonomy): Eukaryota > Metazoa > Chordata > Mammalia > Chiroptera > Rhinolophidae > Rhinolophus > Rhinolophus sinicus. The sequence goes on from NC_142502.1 coordinate 165,288,461, forward strand.
ACCTGCACAGAACAGTATGGCAAAGGCAGAGGATCTGTGTATAACATCTGGGGAGTGGACCACCTGAAATTAAATCAGAGAATACTTTCTGGAAGAGAGGACACCTGGCCAGAGTTTTAAAGGAAAACTAAAGCATGAAGAGAAAGAGCAATGGTAATCTTTTTAAAAAAATTAAATGAATTGCAGTAATATTAGTTAATAACATTATATAAAGTCTAGGTATACAACATGAACAAGGAAAGGAATTCAGATTGGAAACTGAAAGCCATGGTAGACTTCAGAAAGGGGCCGCTGCTCAGGTGAAGTGACATGTAGTTATCGACAACAATACAAATCTGCCGCTGAAATCAGCCAATTTAGGGAGAGTTCCTTTGTGAAATAAGATGGTAAGAACAACTCATATTTTCCAAGAAATTTGATGATGGAAAAGAGAAATCCCTTACGAAGATCTTTAAACCCTTCTTATCTGCTCTTCTTTTAAACATACAGTTAGTTCTGCTAGAGAATAAGTAATTGATGCCACTTCTAAGAAGAAAGGAAGTTGAATTAACAACAGAAACAAAAACACCTGCTTCAACATCTGACCTCTCTTTCTGTATTTGTAAAATCCCAGAAGACAACACAAATCAGCTTTGGGTTTCTATGTATCACTAAGAAATATCTCTAAGCCCAGAAAAGAGTAGGTGATAGGTTGGAATGAAAACATTATTATGCAAGGCAGTAATCTTATTTGCATCAGTTGAAAGGGTGAGCAATTGCAGCCCAAACAGAGGTGGCTTATTCATCTGTTGTTGCATTCTCTCATCCATATGTGAGGCCATAAATCCACAGGGTGGGAGAAACTCTAGTCCCATGGCTTAAATGTTATGCAACTTCCTCTGGAGGAATCATACGCCTATTTCTAAATTCTTCATGCTTGCCCTGTGAGCCATAGATCAGACAGCCACCAGTAGGTAAAAGGTACCAGGCAGTTCTTGCAAAAGACTTCTCCATCCTTTGGACAGGGTAGATAGACTTCTAAAGCGAAGGCAGGACTTCCTTTCATTCCAAGTTTTCTCTCTTAGATATCTCTCACTTGTGTAAAATATCAGTACTGATGCTAGCTACACAAAGTGTAGACCCTTTGTCCACAAGCTCCATCCACACAACTCATGAGGAGCTGCAAAAACACCTGAGTCTTTGCTAACTTTGAGACCATTCAGCATGCTTTAAATTTTCATTTCCTTGTCGTATTGAGATCATCTGTCAGTGGAGTGGGTTATGGAACTAGTAAAATTTTGGAATACCACAGTCCTAAAAAATTCTTAGGAGGAATATGGTCATAAAAATAAAATTACACTACTGAAAAAAAAAAAGCAACAATAACAGAGACAAAAACATAAATTAAAGCAATAAAACACATCTACTGGGAATGACTGGGGCAAGGTGAAGGGCCCTTTCTACATGCCAAACTGAAATGTTCTATTAAGTTTTAAGAAATCATGTTTACAGCAGATATAAATTAAATTAACTGTGAGGCCATAAAATAGAACAGCTGTTCTCCATCTCCACTGTCATAGAACAAGAAAGAGGGAAAGAAAAGTCTGATCAGAGGTAAGGAAGACTCTTTTCTTGGTGGTGAGAAATATAACAATGCTGAGGGGATAATGGGAAGAGGCAGGGGTACATGGAAGCTGTCTTCTGGTATCCATTTAAAGGGCACAGATTAAACAAATTTTACATGCATCTTGAAGTGCTTTGCCTTTTAACCAAGATTTCCTAATAGCCCTCCGTTTCTCTGTACATTTAGCTATTCCACCCAAAATAAATGAAACTCCTTATACCATATCTACAAGAATACAAATGCACGTCTAAGAAAACTATGAATATGCATTGGCATCTGTTAATGCAAAGGGAAAATGATCATTTAGTTCTGTGCTGCAGTAGCTTAGCTGAAGGCTGAAGAAGTGAGTGATTAACGGGATCGCTGCCCCTATTGACTGCAGGCCTGAGGAGCAGCTGAGCTAACCAGACTCACGTAATGCCTGGGTCACTGCTATCTACTTACAGGTCTTGCCTTCCCCAAAATGCTACATTTGTGAGGGTAATACAGAGTGTCTGCCCTGCCCACCAACACTGCCCCATCACCTATAGCCCTTGGACTCTGGAAACAACAAATAGAAGTGCAGATAACAGGAAAGAAACAGACATGACACTTGGGAAATGTGGCAGGAATCCAGAGATAGTCTATGAACCGAACCATGTTGAATTCTGCTTATCTAATGAGGTTTGATTCATATAAGTGAACAAATCATTTTTGGTTTTTGGTCAACTCCAGTGTACTATAAAAGAATATTTCAGAGACAATAATCCCTTAAAGTTACAAAAACATCTTCAACTTACAAAGTTTTCTGGAGGGATATTATTTTTGTTTTCTTTTTGGTTTGGTTGGTTGTTTTATTTATTTTATTTTTTTATCACTAAATACTTTGAATACAATGGGTTTTAGATTGAGTGTGTGTGTGTGTGTGTACAATGCAGGCATACCTCAGAGATATTGCAGGTTCAGTTCCAGACCATTGTAATAAAGCAAGTATTGCAATAAAGTGACTCATAATCTTTTTGCTAGTGGAGAGTTTTGCCTTCAGTTTGCAAAAAACGCAAAACCTGTGAAGCGCAATAAAGCAAAATGCAATAAAATGAGGTATGCCTGTATATAAAAAGGATTATATATCATGACCAAGTGGGATTTATCCCAGGAATGTGAGGGTGAGTCAACACACAAATATCAGTCTATGTTATACACTATATCAATAGAATAAAGGACAAAAACTACATGATTATCTTAATATATGCAGAAAAATCACTTGACAAAAATTCAATTCCTTTTCACGATAGAAACACTTAACAAATTAAGAATAAAATGGAAATTCCTCAGCCTGATAAAGGGAACCTACAAAAAGCAAGCAAGCAAGCAAACAAACAAACAAACAAACAAACAAGAAAACCCCCAGTTGACATCATAGTAATGATGAGAAACTGAAAGTTTTCCCTCTAAGATCAGAAAAAAGACTCTTGCCACTTTTATTAAACCTTGTACTGGAAGTTCTAGTCAAAGCAATTAAGCAATAAAAAGAAATAAAAGTCATCCAAATTGGGAAGAAAGAAGTAAAACTATATTCACAGAAGATATGATCTTATATATGGACAATCTTAAGGAACACACACACACACACAGAGAGATCAGAAGTAATAAATGAGTTCAGAAAGCTTCAAAATCAATGTACAAAAATACATTATATTTCAACACACTAGCAATGAACAATCCATAAATGAAAGTAAGAAAACAATTCCATGTAAAATAACATTAAAAAAAAGAGAGATCCAAGATGGCAGAGTAGATAAACACTGTGCCTGCTTCCTTCCATGAACACATTAAAATTGCAACTAAATTATAGAACAATAAACCTGGAGAATCATCTGAAGTCCAGCTGAACAGAAGTTTTATAACTAAGGATATAAAGAAGACATGTCGAGACTGGTAGGAGGGATGGAGACACGAAATGAACTAACCCCAAACCTCTGTGTGGTGGTTGAGAACCTGGAGTGATATCTCAGCCACAGAGATTCCCCCCTGAAGGAGCGAGAGACCCCAGCTCCTCACTGGCCTCTCCAGCTTAGCATACTGGTGCCAGAAACAAGAACCCCCACAATATCTGGCTGTGAGAAACAGTGAAGATTCTGACCATCTGGGTGGGACAGAAGGCTGTAGGAATCCCAGACATCCTCTTAAATGGCCCGCACAAAGACTTTCTAACCCCCAGGCACTCACCTTGGGCTCCTGCAGAGGGATGGTGACTCAGGAGGCATTGGAGGCGTATGGGGGGGCAGACTATGGTGAGTGGCTTTGGGGCAGGGCTGGAAGACAGAAGCCATTTTCCCTGTGTGGAGCCCTGCTCCCGTGCAGCCTGCAGGTAGGCGCCATCTTTCCTGTGTTGAGCCCTCCCCCACACTTCTAAATCTATATTCTCATTGGTCTGGTGAGCTCCGCTCTCTCCATCCTGCTGACTCACTGAGACCCCACCCCACCTAACTCCCATAACACCTGAGGCACTTTCTCATGAACAGCCAGCTTCACCCACATTGCACTCTTCCTTGAAAAACTATCCGAGTCTGTAGGACCCAGGTGGAGTTCACAGTCCTCAGGTGGATGGTAATTAGCCTTTGTGTGTTCTGAGACTTTTGCTGAGTAGCTCCACGCTCAACACTGAACCAAACTAAAATCTACATTAACCTGGTGACCACAACTCTTCCCACTCTAGTGATTTCCTGAGACCCTGCCTCACCAAACTTGTGTACCACCTGAGGCTTTACCAGTGGCTGAACCTTAAGAAAGCTGGCAGGTGACAGCAGGTCTCGGGATGTCCTGGTTTTTTCCAGAGCTACCCCAGGCCCAGTGCTTGTGGCTCACATCCTCAATTTGCAGCATGGCCTCTCCCATATGCCTCCAGGTTTAGCACAGGCAGAGAACAACTGTGGATTGCTTTGTAACTCTTACCAGGTAGTCCCTGGCCAGGCATAGGCAGTGGCTGACCTGGGTCTGCACTGGAGCCCCACACAAGAGGTTTTAGAGCCCACATACCTGGAGTTGGGCTTCAGACCACAGCAGAACACTACCAAGTTAGCCCCACAAGCGGCATACCCAAAGAGCAGTCTCAAAAGGCACAAGAGACCACTGGAGAAAATCCCACTCAGTGGTGTAAGCCTCTGTAAGCTGCGGACATGGCCAAACCCCATAGCCAATCAGCCTATTAAAATTGTAATACTCAGTATATACCAATAACAAAAGATAAACACAAGTCACGTTTGACTTCTGCAATTACAAGAGGTGCTCAAAGTGGTTACCATCTTTTTCCATCCCTGTAGTTTCTGTCTGTATGTGTCTTTCAATCTGAAGTGATTAAAATGTGTATACTTTTTTTTGGCACCCCCTGTATATATAATGGAATATTGCTCGGCCATGGAAGGGAATGGGTTCTTGCAGCATGGATGGACCTGGATGGTATTGTGCTGAGTGGAATATCAGACATAGACAGATGCAGTGTGATTTCACTTACATGTGGAATCTAAAGAAAAAATAAACAAACAAAACAGAAACAAACTCAAAGATACAGAAAACATTTTGACTGTTGCCAGATGGGTGGGGATTTGGGGGTGGGAGAAAAAAGGGGAAGGGATTAAGAAGTATAAATTTGTCGTTACACACAGTCATGGAAACGTAGGGTATAGCATAAGAAAAATAGTTAATAATAATATTGTAATAATTGTGTATGGTGTCAAATGGGTACTAGATTTTTGTGGTGATAGATGGGGGAGCAGGATGAAAAAGATGAAGGGATTAAGAAGTACAAATTAGTAGTTACAAAACAGTCATGGAGATGTAAAGTAAAGCACAGGGAATATATTCAATAATATGGTAATAACTATGTATAATGCCACGTGGATACCAGACTAGTCAGGGGGATCACTTCTTAAATTACATAAATGTCTAACCGCTATGCTGTACATCTGAAATTAATATAAAATAATATTTGATGTCAACTGTAATTGAAAAATGTAAAAAGAGGGGAAAAGGGGAAGGGGAATAAGTGGTCCAAATTTCCACATATAAAAGAAGTAAGTCATGGGGATGTAATGTACAGCACAGGGAATATAGTCAATAATATTGTGATAGCATTATACAGTGTCAGATAGTTGCTGGATTTACCATGGTGATTACTTCTTTAGGTATGTAAATGTTGAATAACTATGGTGTACCCCTGAAACTAATATACTATTTTATGTTAGCTATATTGTAATAAAAATCTTAAAAAATAATAAAATAACATAAAAAGAATAAAACACTTAGGAATGCATTTAATAAAAACAATATAAGACTTGTACACAGAAAAGCACACAATGTTGTTGAAAGAAATTAAAGCAGACCTAAATAAGCTGGCTGAAAACACAGGCAAGATTTTTGTGTTATAATCTGAAGGCAGAATTCTTTCTTCCCCAGGAAATCTATTTTTGCTCTTGGGGCCTTCAACTGATTGGATGAGGCCCACCCACATTATCAAAGGCCTTATCAGCTGAGTGTATATGTTAATCACATCTACAGAATACTTTCACAGCAACACCTAACCTAATGTTTGAAAAAATGACTGTACACCATAGCTGAGCCAAGTTGACACATAAAATTTAACCATTACCAGAAGGGTACCAAAATAATTCAATAGGGAAAGAATAGTCTTTTCAACAAACGGTGCTGGGACAACGTGACATTCACATGTAAAAGTATAAACTTGGACCCCTTTCTCCTATCATATACAAAGCTTAACTCAAAATTAATCATAGACCTAAATATAAGAGCTAAAACTAAAATTCTTAGACAAAAACATAGGAGTAAATTGTGGCTTTAGACTAGGGAACGGTTTGTTAGATATGACACCAAAAGCACAAGTGGCAAAAGAAAAATACAAATAACTTGGACTTCATTAAAATAAAAACTTTGTGCTCCCAAGGACACCATCAAGAAAATGACAAAGATTACCTACAGAATGAGAGAAAATACTTGCAAATGTTAACTGTCCCATATATCTGGCAAGGGACTTGTATCCAGTACATATAAATAACACTTATAATGTAACTCTTATAAGATAAATAACCCAACTTAAAAGTGGGCAAAGGATCTGATGGATATTTCTCCAAAGAAGGTATACAAATGGCCTAGAGCAGTGACTCTCAAACTGGGTGTCCTGATTATATAGTATATCCATTTGCCCATTCACAATTCCTGAAACTTCTTTATCTCTAAAGGTCAGGAGAAGCAAGGTAAGAGCTCTATGATGGTCTGATGAGCTAATCACTCATTCATTTTCTCAACAGATACGTCTTGAATACCTACTATGTGCCTGTCATTCTAGTGCATGTTTAGGTCCTAGGGGGTTCCATGTGCTCAGTTTAAAAGCACAGGTAGAGAGAACTAGAGCACAGTCCCCACCCTCAAGGAATTCACAGAGTTGCATGTCATAAAAATAAGCAATTATCAGGAGATGTGGTAAACTCCTGAGAACAATCCCCATAGCTGTGTTCTGTCCCTGCTGGGTTTTCTGACCTCTGTGAACTGTGTAATATTTCTGAAATTTATTTCCTTGGGCTGCCTGTGTATCTTTTTGTGTCTTTTCTTTCCCATACTAGATTCTTCCTGAGTTCTGGATTCTCAAATGGATTGCAGATGGCTGTTTATATGTCACTGATTTCATTTTAGGAGCTTTGGTATTGCTTTATGCCATTTCTAGGCATTTTGTTTTTAACATAAGTGAAACTATTCTACCTGCTTCTTTCATAAGAGGAGTGTGCGGGCTTTCAAAGGATCCCACTAGTGCTGAATAGAAATGGTCCATTGCTAACCATGAGTCCACAACTCCTTTTGCAAGGCTGGCCCAGAGTCCCTGAAGACATTCAGTTGACCTTGTGTTATAGGACAGAAAGAGTTCATTCACTCAGTGCTAGCAGAGCCAAGCACTAAACACTGAGAATTGCAGTAGAGAAAGATTGGCTATTTTATTATGAATGGCCCTCCCAGCATAACTGGAAGCTAATGCTCAAAAGCCCCATATCCCAAACCAGGGTTCAGGGATGGTTTTTAAGTGTGTAGGGGGAACAGGCATGTGGAAGTTCTGGCAGGGCAGGTTTCAATTGGAGGACCTTAGAGCTTGGCCATTTATGGTAAAGGGCATCATCCGGGATCTTCTTGGACAGCAGATCCTTGGCTTCAGAAAGGGTTCTGGTGCTCAACTTCCAGTTATGTCCTGGTTCTTTGGTTTCGTGGTAGAAGGAGGCATCAAGACTTTGGTTCCAGGTGCAGCCGGGAGTCAGAGTTCGCTCCTCTGTGTGTGTTTCCACTGCATGATTGTGATTTCGGTCTGTTATCTCTGAAAAGCAACTCAGTATTTTGTTAAACAGGATAAGACCATTTTGAGCTGGTTCTGCAGTTACACTTGCAATTCATTTAAAGTTCCTCTTCCATTGATTGAAAACAAAGTACCTGAATATTGCTGGAGGGCTGTGTCATTGACTATTTTTAGACTTGTGTTGTTTAAATGGGTTAAATATCAACTTAGGTCAGATTGACGGATCTCTGTCAATTTGTCTGTGTTTCCTTTCATTCTTTCAATAAATTCTGCAGTGAACCCACTCTGTGCTGGCACCAGAGAAGCAAACATATAAATAAAACACAGTCTCTGTCTCGTTGGAAGAAGGAAAAAGAGGAAAAGGAGAAGAGGATATTCTATGGACCTTGTGTGAGTTAACTCGATTAATTCTCACAGCAACCATATGATATAGGTAAATGTCCACCCCCACTTTACAGATGGAAAAATGAAGAAAATTAAGTTATTTGCCCCAGGTCCAGTCATTGATAAGCACTTCATGGCTCTAGATTCCATGTACTTTATCACTGTACTATGTTTCCTCTATTAAAATACAGTGTTCTGTATCATAAGTTCTAAAAAGCATGTAAAATGAACTATGGGAACTAGTGGGAGATGCTGAGAGAGGAAGGGGGAGAAGCACTTCATAGAGGAGCTGGTATTTAAACATATTCTTCATCTAGTTCCCAGGTCCCATTCTCCATTTCTCCACATAGACTCCACCTGAGAATCCTCCTTTGCTTCATAAATGGACAGGAGGGCACAAAATAACCCTTGATACAAAATGCTGGCGATCCATCCGGGCAAGAACAATCTTGAGAACTTGGGTCCAATCTCTGTGTCCTATCCATGGGTACATGGTATATGGGAGCTCCTAGGACTGACCTCCAGGGAGAATGGCACAGGCTCTGCTTCTCACCTATGTCTCCGTTGAGCCCACAAAGAGAACCAGTGATCAGTAGATAGGAGTTCTAGAAACACAGATTTCAGTTTAAGAAATGGAATTATTCAATTCAGTGCCTGCTGGACTCCAGGCTAGATTTGGAGGAGGAGGGGAGTCCAGAGGAGAAGTGTGTGACTCAGTTTTGTGTGGCTTACCATGGACCCCCCCCCCCCCCGCCCTCCCCAGGAATATCCTCGCATGTGCAGAAAACTTTCAAGCCAGGCTCATACTCAGCATCTCTTAAGTAAAGGCCACTATTTATCCTATTTCCCTAGTTCAAGTCCTAGTTTATGTTTGCTGTGCGAGCATAACCATCAATATCTCTGTTTTCATTCTCAAAGTGTCCTAGTTTAGATGATAAATTATCCAGTCACATGACTTGGTATGGGGCAATATGGTGTCCTGGAACGCCTGAGTTAAAATCTCACCTCTGCTACTTATTGGCTCATTGACATGGGCAAGTTACCTAATTCTCCTTTCTTCTAACCTGTAACCTGGATGCTAATAACAGTATCTACCTCATAGGATTGCTGTGAAGATTAAATGAACCACTGCATATAAAATTCTTAGAACGGTACCTAGTGGAATAAAAACCATATAAGTGTTTACTATCAGTATTGATTTGTATTGATTGTTGTATTGATTTGTTGATTGGTTATAGATTTTAAGTGCTTTATTATACCCCTTAATCCTCGTTAAGAGTTCTGTGGGGTAGCAGACAAATATGTTTTGTTTTCCTCATTTGACAACACAAGAAACTGAGAATTAGAGAGAGTAAATGATGTGCTTATCATTAAATAGCTACTAAATGGTAGGATAAGATTGAAGACCAGGGATTCAAGATACATGCATAGTTCATGCTCAGCTTTCAAGTATGTGTTACAAAGTATTCTTCTGTTATTTAGGGAAGTTTCAGCCTAGATCAGCATTTCTCAATGGGTGGGTAGTGAACCTCAGAGGTTGGTGTTAGTGTTTCAGAATGTCTACATCATTTAAAATAGATCTGAAGATCTGTTTCTATTTTTCAAAAATCAGTAAGATAACTTTTAAAATACTTTTCCCTTAATTAAAATGGGTCAGAGTGTCCATATAGATGTTGAGAGACCCTAGTTAGTGGGTGGTGGGTCGGCTGCTGGGCATGATGGAAGGGTATTTATGACTTGGTTTCCTATCAATGCACAGGTCAGCCCACCACCCACTTCCAGGGTAGTTTTGATCATCATACACAGTTTACAGTTATATGTATTCCTAGTCTCCCATCATGTAAGTATATCATAATACATTGTTTATCAAAAACAGGAAGCATGAGGAGCATAAAATAAAATAAATTAAAATAAAATAAAAATAAATTTCAATTTACATTTTAATGTTAAAGACTGATTAACGAAAGGCACAAAACTAATACTCATTCTGCAAAGTTGCCTCATGATGCTACATATCTGATTTGTTCATTATAGTCAGCTTTGCAAAATTCTCATTAAGAAGTCTACAGTACTTCAAAAACCAATGTTGAAAAAAGAAACTATAGATACCATATCTAATCTGGTTTATTGGGGGGAACAATATTAACAGTGTTATGGGCTGAATTGTTTCCCCCAAATTCTTATGTTGAAAACCTAACCCTCAGTACCTCAGAATGTACTATATTTGGAGAGAGGGCCTTTAAAGAGGTAATTAAGGTACAATGAGGTCGTTAGGGAGGGCTTAATCCAATATGACTGGTATCCTTGTAAGAAGAGGATATTTGGACACAGATAGGTACAGAGACAAGACCACATGAAGACCAAGGGAAAAGACGGTCATCTATAAGCCAGGGAGGGAGGCCTCAGAAGAAACCAACCCTGCCAAAACATTGATCTCAGCTTTCTAGCCTCCAGAACTGTGAAAAATTAATTTCTGTTGTTTAAGCCACCCAGTGTGTAGTACTTTGTTAGGCAGCCCTAGCAAACTATTGCAAATTGTTAAAATTGTGCAATGTTTACTATTCCAGGCACTTTGACACATGTTTACAATACATTTTCTCATTGAAACCTTACAACTTTCTGGGGGATGTTACTACTACAATCTCCTGATTGTACAACTGAGAAAACTAAGGTGCAAGCCAGGTATACCATTTGCTCAATATCACATAGCTAGTAAATGACAGTTGGATTTCAACCCAGGTTATCTAATTTCACAGATTATGCTCAACCAGGAGTAAGTCTATTCTCAATAACCACATGTCATTTGCAAAGGATGTAAAAATTACAGATTGAGAATGTCTCTCTGGTCTTTCCATTTAGAAATAAAATATAAAAATTATTCAGGGAAACTTGTTTTTATAAGAATAACATGAAAAAATATTCTAAACATGGAGTCATGAAAGATTTTGATGACATAAAATAAAATAAAAATAAATTTCAATTTACATTTTAATATGCATTTGTGGCTAAAATCACTTTTTCTTATGTAATCAGGCTGCAGTTAAAAAATGAGAAAGTAAAATAAAATAAGAGTAAAAAAAGTATATATATGATTACTAAACAGTTGCTTAAAATAAACATTGTCATAGAAATTTTCATATTATACTTCTATCAAATAAAAAAATTGTATGCATCGCATCTTTATCACGTACAGATTAAATTCATTCACTCGTTCATTCATTTATTCCAGAAATACGGTCTGAGCTTTAATTATGTTCTAGGCAGAACTAGACAATGGGGATAAAAGATAACAAGAAAGACAAGGTTCTATCCTGTGGAACTTACAGTCTCAAAACAAATAAATACAGGTTAAGCCAACCAATTTGATCATTACAAATTGTGTAAGAGCTATACTGGGAAAGACCAATATATCAGGGGAAGTTCTTCTAGACATGGTGGACAGGAAAATCTTTCTGACATGTAAGATAAGACCTGAAGGAAGAGATGGAGCTGAACTAAATGTAAAAACATTTTGGGTGGGGAATGAGTGTTTTTGAGAAACTGAGGAGTAGAGAAGAACAGTGAGAGGTGAGGTGGGAGAGGTGGCTGTGTCCAGGACACACAGGGTCTCAGGGGCTATTGTAAGGAGTTCAGATTTAATGATCAATGCAGTGGAATGCCATGAAGAGTTTTAAGTGTAACAAGTGATGTGATCTGTTTTTAAAAAGCACTTCTGCTGCCATGTGGAGATGGATTGCAGGCAGCAAAGCACTTGTGGAGAGACCTAGTAAGAGACTCTTGTAATATTCCAGGTGGTAATAAGTTCACTACAGAGGTGGCAGCATCAATGAAAAGTAGATAAATTTGAGACACATTGTGCTGGTAGAATTGACAGACATGATAATAGATTGAATATGGAAGAATAGAGGGGAGGGTAGAGAAAAGGAAGAGTCAAGGATGACTCCTAAACCTTTTGGGAGGAGGGTGGTTCTATTTCTTGTGATTGGGAAGTGTGCATGTGTGTGTGTGTGGTGGAGAAGCGGGGACAGGGGCTCCCAGAAGGATGCAGTCCAGGACTGGTGCTATAGATTCACGACATCATCAAGTCTCAGGCTCCTTCCACCTTCCTACTTGCCATCTTAGTGCATGGCTTTCATTCTCATAGTCCCCAGATGGCTGCTATAATTCTAGCCCCATATCTACGTTTAAAACAGGAAGATGAAAAGGAAAGCAACATGGAAAAAAGAAGTAGCAACCTTCATCTGGAAAAAGAAAACTTTCCCAGAAATCTCCTCAGACTTCCGCTTATATCTCCTTGGCCAAAATTCTGTCCCAAGGCTAGCCCTTGTTGCAAGGAATGCTGGGAAATGTAGCTTTACAATTGAGTCCATTAAACCCCTAACAGAATCAAGGTTCTGTGATTAGGATGACAGCAAAAATGGATATTATATAGACAATGAGCAGTGTCTGACAGACCATCCTCTGCTAGAGTTAGCCTGTGAATCTGAGTAGGATTAAGGACAACGTATTTTAAATTTACTTGGATCTCAATTCTTCATGAGCAAAATCCATGAGTGCTGGCAAATCTGGGGCTGTTCTATTTCTGCTTATAAAGAATCTTTCATCTGTGAAAAGCAAAGACCAATCTTCTGTCATTGACCTCCCAGCCATCTCCAAATGGCATCTCTCGGTGCCAGAACTTTTCTTTTCATAGTGGTTGTGTCACATGGAAGCATTGCCATCAGGCTTGGTGTTCTGCCACTAGTATGCTTACACCAAACGTCCTGAGAGGATGGCTTAGCCAAATTGAAGGTTGGCTCTTTCATTTTACATAATGTCTTATGATTCTTGGAAGGTGAGTATGACCAGATTTAGCTATAGAACAGTCTCTCCATCATAGTCTCCAGGGCAGTCTAGAGGACCCAGGTATATCAGCCAGCTCTCCCCAGCGTGTGTCTGGGATACTGAAGCCTTTATTCTCTGTGCATTATAGGGCCCCTTGTACCTGAACCAAGAAGAGAATTCCCTGGCAGAGAGCAGAGGCCTGTCTAGAAGCTGTAGCACATAACCTGGCACAAAGATAGACTGTACACTGCTGGAATCTAATCTGGAAACATTTAATATATTTGCAGCACAAGTGCCAGCTACTTTACTTAAGAGGAGGGATGGTCATTTTTTTTTCTGTTAAAGAGAAACTTCAAACTGTATATAAATCAACCCTCCTCAATATGCCCATCATACCCGATAATGAAAACTGTCTTCAGTGAGGGAAATCGTGGTCTCCTGGGAAGAACTTTGGCCGACAATGAAGAGAAAGAGTAAGAAGAGACTAAAACAAAGGAAGGCAGAGGCTCTTATTGTGTTGCATCAGAAACCACTCTTTCTCTGGAAGAAATTGAGCAAACGAGTGTCTTGTCAAGTTACTCTAGTGAAAATAGGGACAATTAAGACAGCACAAACCACCCCACATGCTCGAGTTTGGGATTTGCTGAATATGTCAAGCTATTTTCCAAATGTTTGGGGTTTGGCACAATCGAGGCTCATGGCTGGGAAGTTTTCCTGAAGGCCTGTCTAAATGCTCCTGTTTTTATTCCATTTCTTTGCAGTTAATATCCGGCTAATTCATTTGCTCCAAATTCTGCATTTGATACGTGTTAGATATCTTCAGACTCTGCATGCACCCATTTCCTTTCATGCAATTGATAGAAATTTCAGAGTATTGTCTTCATGCCCATTTTTCAGAGCTAGTTGTCCATTCCTTTCTCTTTGTCACCCATTATTGGGGATTGGGGGACTGTGACAAGGATAGAGAGGAGACCATGTCATGTGTGATGCTTCACAAAGATTTGGTAATGTTGGCTTTGAGAAGCCTCAAGGAGATGAGATAGCTGACTTCACAGTTCTGAAAGCGTGGCATATGGCGAGGGATTAAATGTATTCTCTATGGCCCCAGGGGGATGGTGACACATGTGGGTTCAGTACAAGACTTTCTCATTTCAGAGCAGCCAGGAACAGAAAGAGCTGCCTTGTCTTCTCCAGAAGAGATAAGTATTCATCAGAGGTTTGTAATGTTCTCCATTAATTTTTAGAGACTGAAAAATGAATTAATGATGCTATTCAAATATAGACAGAATAGTTGGATTAAAAGACTGTAAAGTTGGATTAAAGGCCTTTCTTTAAGTGTTGGGCACTGTATATACAGCACTTATTTCTTGATGCTTCATACAGATGGGAGCTGAGAAGTTAATCATGTCAACTCTTGTTTGACAACAATTACCGAAAAGTGGTTTGAGAGTAACATCAACAAACTCGAGACATTCCACGCATTGATAAAGAAAACAGCAAATATGATAAAATATATATGCCTAACATGTTATACTCAATAATTTGTTTAAAAAATAAACCAGCTGGTATGCAGAATTTAAATCAGCATGAATAATGAACTTAGGTCATCAGACTCAAAATGCATCCATTTGCTCTATAGTCATAAAATGACCATTTATATTTAATTCATATTTCTTTAACATGAAGGGTATATTTGCAAGTGTTTCTCAGATAACATCTTTGACTTCAAGACTCCAAAGCATTTTTTCACTATAATATTTTGTTTTCATAATTATAAATTAAGATAGTGACATACCTTAGGCTTATTTAAAGAAGCTCATCACTTCTAACTTAATGAAATATTGTTGGCTGAATGAATAGCCATGTGGATGAACCCATCCTGAATATCTTTTATGTCCACTAACCTGTGACATAATAGGGGTCCAAAAGGGGCCCTGAATTGGGGGTCACTTCCTGCTTCTGAGACCTGATGGCAGAGAAGATCTTTAGTGGTGCTGGTAAATGTGGGAATGGGAAGCAGAAAGGACCGAGATCAAGATGCAGAAATATCATTGCCTCCCACCAGGAGGTTCCAGAGGGATGGAGAAGAAGTTTAGCAGCTTTGCAGCCCTCTGGAGAAGCAGTCAATGCCAGGCCCCCAGAGTTGGGGCTGCCATCCCACCTGACATGGTAGCCTTGTTTCTAGAAGTTTAGAGGGAAGCTTTTAGCTGCTCACCTGATGATCTGAAGCCTCTTCCCCTTTGCAACCTCCACCCACAGTCCTTTCATGTACTGCCCCTCTGGAGCACCCCAGACTGAAGGTCCTCCTCAAAACTCCTTACTCGCCTTACATGTGATACTGTTTTGCCCTGTCAATCCTGAACAAAGAACCACAAAAAACCATGTCCACCCAGGCTCCTGAAAACTCACGAAAAGGGTGAGGGTCAGGAAGAATCAATCGTCTCAACAAGGCTTCTTCTAAATCCTTTGTTTTGCTTTACATGGCATGGCCACATTTAGGATAAAGGGGAGTGAGGAGGAAGAGGAGACAGTGTCCACTTTTCAGTATCTATTATCAGTGATGATGGTGAAGAGCACAAACTGGGATCCCTTCAGATTTTTACATCCTGAAGAGGACCCAAATGCCAACCATCATCACCACCTCCACCATCACCACCACCATCACCACCATCACCACCGTCATCATCACCACCACTGGTTCACATTAACTGAGTACCTTTTATATGCTGTGCAATGTTTTAAGCACTTGTACATTAAATCCTCATAACAAGTCTATGTGAGAGATACTGTCATCCCTCTTTTACAGATGAGGAGAGGGACACAGTGAGCTCAGGTCTTTAGCCTAGCTAGCAAGTAGAACTCCAGAGCCCACAGGTTCCACTGCTATGTTATATTGCCTCTCACAAAATACAAATTGATTTTGAATATCTGGTTCTGTCTTTGCGTCTTTTTGCAACACTTTTCCTTATTTAATGTAATACCCAGTAGAGTTGAGATTTTGTATTTGTTATTATTATTACTATTATTATTTTCATTATTTTAGCAATTTTAGATAATGATGTCAATCCACCTTTGGAGCAGATTTTCTATATTTATAGGGAAAGAACCAGAAGGGGCTCTTTGGTTACACAAATATAAAACACGTGCTCTTATTTTCCTTGGAGAAAAGTGAAGTTATCATAAACCCAGATATAGATGCTATAACCCATCCTATTAAGTTCTGTTTTGTAATATAAATGGAATGTATTTTTAGGATGACTGTATTCTTACAGAATTAGAGAAATTTTTTTGGCCCCTTAATAAGGACAGGACCTGTGTGGTTGGAACAGGCCACACAGTGTTATTGGAGACTGGATAACAGAATTTGGAG
The DNA here is from genome assembly GCF_057876585.1 of Rhinolophus sinicus. Classification (NCBI taxonomy): domain Eukaryota; kingdom Metazoa; phylum Chordata; class Mammalia; order Chiroptera; family Rhinolophidae; genus Rhinolophus; species Rhinolophus sinicus. The sequence goes on from NC_142502.1 coordinate 165,304,973, forward strand.
GGTAGAGCTCACCCTCTGGGTATTGGTGGGAAACCCCTGAAGGAAATAGATGCTTCCACTGTCAGTCATTCAGAGCTAAGAAGGGAGCAGGAGATCAGGGGACAGGCCTGGAGATGCTTGGTGGAGTCTGACCTTCTGGTGACAGCACAGGGAGCTGGGGGTGGGGAAGTGGGAGTTCAGAGATTAGGGATGAGCCTATGAGCCCTAGTGCAAACTTTTGTGGTATTAATTAATGATGCTCTCTGTTATTCTTGGACTATCCTGAGCTTTCTGTTAAACTCCAGGGCCTGGTCTTAACTGTGCACTGGACATTTGTAAAACAAGCCAGTGCTCATAATAAGAGCTAGATTTGTCCCCCAGTGCTCTGGGGAAAGGTGTGGCTGTGCAGGGAGGGCTGTGCGCAATGCTGGCCATGACAACATGCTTCTTGGAGCCCCAGAACTTGTAAAAGGAGAGGTATCCAGTAAGAGAAAGGATAACCCATCTAAGAAAGAGGCCTGGACTTCAGGAGTTTGTATTAATGTATCGAAGGACATTTAGTCACAGTTTAAAGAGGTCTGGGAATAAATGTCGGTTATGTTGAAATAATTTTCTCTGTGTACAATAGCAGAAAAACTAACTCAGTACAAGTAGACATGCTGCTTCATTTTGCTAATCAATTATTTTTCAAACATAAGAAACAGACCTTCATAAAGAAAGAAAAGTCTTATGGCTTCTGTGTTATTTTTATTCTGATATTGCTTAAGTGTTTAAAAACATAAAACTAGTTAAAATGTCCTTATCCTTACAGCTCTTAGTCAACTGTAAAACCAAAACAAATTTCAAAGTTAGTACAAGCAAAATTACAAAAGCACACATTTATTAATCATGGCAATTTACTGTAACCGATGATGCCGTTTTGGTGAAACTAAATGACCAAATTGGTTTAAGAGTAGAAATGAACAGGCTTAGTTCCAGTTCTACATTGTGACCTCAGCAAGCTTATGTAAAGAGTACTTATTAGAATAAGTATAATACAAAAAGAACTGCAAAATTCCAAAGCTCAAATTTAATGATAATAATAATAATAGTAAATTTGCCAGCAAGCAATCCTCAAACGCCAATTTTGATGATTTACCATTTGATAACTGTGCAAAGCTGCTTTATAGTCTCAAAGATGAGGCTATATTTGTGGCATTTTTGAAACCTGCATTTCATGGGACTCTAATACAGCTTCGATGTGAATCAGAAACAGAACATTTTCCATTGCGCATTTCCTCCTCACTGACTGCAAGCTGGTATGAACAAAGAGGCCATCTGGGTAATACCTCTGCTCACTATCTATGTGAATACACCTCTCAGCTCGTTGTGGGGTCAGACGGCCTATGTCATCATGGGTACGTTAGCTCCGTTCCCCCACCCCACCTGTTTTTGCCATTGCAAAATCTTCATTCAAATAGTGTGACATGTCATTGTCCTCCATGTGATGCAAATATGAACAAAAAACATTGCAATGCAAGCACTGAATATAGAGCTGCAGCAGTATTTCATTGTCAAGTGGTTGTTATGGGCTAAATGTGTCCTCCACACAATTCATACATTTAAGCTTTAACCCGCAATGTGATGATATTTGGAGGTGGGGCCTATGGGGGGTAATTAGGTTTAGATGACCTGATGAGGCCAGGGCCTCCATGATGGGGGTAGTGTCCTTATAAGAAGAGAGGGAGAGGCCAGAAATCAATCTCTCTCTCTCTCTCTCTCTCCCCCATCTGAGGACACAGAGAGAAGTAGCCATCTTCAAGCCAGTAGGAGAGCTCTCACCAGGAATTGAATTAGCCAACACCTTGATCTTGGACTACTCAGCCTGCAGAACTGTGAGAAATAAATTCCTATTGTTTAAGACACCCAGTCTATGGTATTTTGCTGTGGTAGCCTGGCTGACTAAGACAGTAGTCATCCAGATGATTAAGTAGAGATTTGATTTTTTAATAATGATCATCATCAAAATAATAATCTCCAAAACAAATTCCTGGACAGCATATAGAAATACACCCGCAGACTCCAGCCTGAGACCCAGAGAGGTGGTGAGACTTGCCAGGCTGCTCCAGCTTGGATGGAAGAGCAGGACAGAACTGCTCTGTCCCTGCCACCACCTGTTCTGGGGCAATTCTAGCCTGCCATCAAATCCCTTGAAAATAATTCTGGGTGTTCCTGGATGTCTTTCCTGAGCTCTGAGAACTAGTTCTCACAGCCACTATGTGGTGTTGGCCATTTCCCCCTTTTTGCTGTGGCAATGCCTCTGGTCACTGCTGAAGAAGAAAAGCCTCAGTTCTGCCCCTTGCTACCACCCCAGCTGCTTCTGCTTGGTAAGTGTCTCACTGTTCTTATCTGCCATCGCTGCAATGTCAATGACAAAGCCGGAGCCTGAGTGCGGTGGCTAAACCCAGGACACCAAGGTGGTGGGGCACGAAAGTGTCTCTGCAGTTGCTGTCAACCGAGCTGCTGAGTGCTTCACTTCTTTATATTCCAGAGGCGTTCTAAGACTCCCCTTCCCTAGTCACTCCAGGACTCAGGCTGGAGGTGAGGCCAAATGAAAGCTTTATTTCAAATTCCTGCTCCCTTCTAACATACATATCTCCACTGTACTTGAACCCAACTGGGACAGCACAGCTCTTTTTCCTCGAGGCATTTTCTTCTCAGGAGGCCCTTTCACTCTCACATGCAAACAGAGCTCTGGGATGTTGGCACCTCCAATGTACCCAATGTGCCCAAACAGGCCTCTGTCCACAGGAGATCCCACTGAGGCTCATGCTTGTGTATTAACTATATTTAATTATATTTTCTTATTTTTTGTATTCTTGATGCTCTGGCATCTAGGGCCTTACTGACCAGGCACGTCTGCCTCTCAGAATTAGCTAATTCTTCAAAGTAGTAAATGTCTTGCCTGGGAACATTCCCTTCATATGCAAACCAACCAATCCTGAGTCCATACTCCCACCTGCCCCCTCTGCTGGGTCTTAAACTCCAGGAGGCAGTATTCTTCTACCTTAATCATCCCAAAGGCAGGTAACAACGAGGGGCCATCCCCATAACCCAGAGTCCACCGAAATTATTCAACCTATCCAACCCTTAAACCTGCTCAGCAGCTTACCTTGCCTCACCCTTTCCTTCCTGTAAAAATGACAATGATGTTTTTTGCTCATGCTTTCCTCTCACTCCTTCTGACTTCTGACCAATGTTGGTGCTTCCCCACATGCCCTTGCATGGTATGGCATGCCCCTTCTTTTTAGGAACTATAAGTAACAAAATATCTTTCCAATGGTGATCATCTTCTGATCTGTTGCCTCGCCATACCTGAATAAAACCATAATCCCAGGTATGTGTTAAAAAAACTGGGAATCTGCTATGGTTGGAGAGAAGGATGGTGAGCTCTGGAGAACAGGGGCCTTGTTTTAGTTGTTTTTAAGTCCTCACGGTCGAGTGTACTATTTGAAATAATTGTAAGCCTCTGTAGTGTGACAGGATCAATGACATGGGTCCTAACATATCTCTACTGTTCTAACCACTGGTCAAAACAAAGCAAAATAAAAACTTGCTGGATCCACAAATCATGGAAATGAAGATTCCCCCTTGTCAGGGTAGAAGCATAGCTCTGCAAGATTTGTGTGGTATCTCTGCAACCACCCACAGGAACAAAAAACACTTTCCCTGTGAAATAAAAAGAATAACAAAGTCTAGAATCCGTAGGAAATAAATAACTGGGTTTGGTATACAATTCGATGAATCACGTATCGTATCAAGTTCTATCTTCCTAAGAATGTCATCACTGATGGAGTTATGGTGGTTTAAAAACATATCCTCAAATTGTTTGACACTTCTCACCACACGAGGTGGTTTTATTTTCCTGCTTCGTTGCATGGCTGGTAAACTTTGGTTGGATGCCAGACATTGAGTTTATCTCATTGGGTGCTGAATAGTTTTGCATTCCAATAAATATTCTTTGACTTTATTCTGGGACACAGTTGAGTTGTTTGAAAACAGTTTGATCCTTTCAGGTTTTGCTTTGAAGATTTGTTAGACAGGACCAGAGCAACATTTAGTCTAGAGATCACTTCCCCTACTATTGAGGTAAGACCATTCTGAGCACTCTACCCAATAACTTGTGAATTATGAAGTTTCCTAGTTAGGCTGGTAGAAACAGGCACTCTTCCTGGCCCTGTGTGAGTATGTATACTGCTCCTTCTAATCCTTTCAGATAATTCTTTCTCCAGCTTCGGGTGGTCTCTTCACAACACATACTAATCAATACCGTGCAAAGTCGAAAGGGACCCTCTGCAAATCTCTGCAGCTCTCTCCCTTTTAGTATCCTGCCCTATGAACTTGAGCCTCCCCAGACTCTCAACTCTGTCTCCTCAATTCAAGAAGTCCATTGGCTCCTCTTGGGTTCCACTTTCTGTGCTGTGGTGTGGAGACTCTCTCCAGCAAATTGCTGGGATAACTGTAGGCTCACCTTGTTTGTGGCCCATCTCTTAGGGGTCTCTGTCCTTCATTGTCTGACTTCAGTGTCTTGAAAACATCATTTCATTTAATTTGTCAGAGTTTTTAAAAGATTTTTTTCAGGCAGGCTTACCATTTCAGTCCCTATTGCTCCATCTTAGCCAGAAGTAGACAGTCCCAAACTATTTCAGAATGTAGTTAGAGCAATTTACACTCCCAACCACAGTATACAGGAGCTGCTGTTACTCTACATCCTCACAAACTCTTGGTATTGTCAGACTTTCTAATTGTTTTAAGGATTAAACTAGTTCACATAAAGGATTTAGGGTGATTTTTTCCTCACAAAACAAACTAAAATTTAAAAGAGAGGGGAAATATTTAACCTAAAGGATTGAGTCTCTAATCATGAAAATTCAGGCAGTAGGGTACTACATGGGGGGATATGCCAGCACCAGGGATATTCAGTCCAATACCCTTTACCGTTAGAGTATTTCCATTTGTTTATTTAAGGAAAGCAAAACTGTTAACTCATTAAAACTAATAGTTCTGGAAAATGGAGGTAACATTTAATGCCTACTATAAATCATAGACTCTTACAAGCATTTAATTCCTTGAACAGAGAGAACCCTAGAGATTCTTGACAAAATATTTCCTACTTGAAGTCCAGACGAAGACACAAAGATTAAGTGTACATATCCACACACAGGATATCCTGGGTCAGAGATGCAGCATCAGCTGGCCACACTGGTCACTTTGCAATGCCCTTCTCTCTCTGGGGACTGCATTGCCACTGCTAAAAGCCCTTATAATTGTTTCTTCGAAAATGGCCATATTCTCTAGAGAAGCTCTCAAGAAAGGAATCTAATTATCTTGAAATTATTGAATTTTCTAGGTAACTTCTTCTGGGTAGACAGTCTTTATTTCATTTTAAGAAAGGTTGTTTGATATCAATCATAAAGGACTATCCTGTCCTCCCCCTCCCGCCATGGTTTGGAGAGAGAAGCAGTGGGATTCTTCAACTCCTCCTGGACTCCTGGCCCTCATCAAACTTTGCAAACACCGAACACTGCAGAAGCAGTTAGTTTAAAAAGGGGGCGGGGCGCAAAGCTTTGGTAATGAGCATACTCATTAAACTATAAAAAAAAGTCTCTATAATCTTCATTTTATTTAGTTTTTAGTATTTCTACATCCATAGCCCTCATTCTGAAATAACATTTGTTTTGTGGTTGCTGTGGATGTGAAGAAACAGTCCAAAATCTGCATTCCAGAGTTCTTTACAAGAGACCAAAATAGCATTCTTGTTCACGCTAGGATAACCCAGCGTTGGCGTGCATTCTGGCCAACTAGCAGAGGGTGAACAGAACGTACGTAGTTAATTCCTTGGTGCTAGAATATCCTCTTTATAGTTACAAAATTGCTTCCTCCATGGAAAAAATACAAAGCTGCTTTATGCTACCTTTTTGCACGGTCTAACTCAGAGGGTACACGTCACAAGAAATGGGAGACAATCGTAATCACAGCATTCATTTTTGGAAATAAAATGGTCTTATTTCCTTGTAAATGTGAGTTCCAGGAGTTCACTGATGAAAATTAAGTAAATGTTTTCCATCAAAGAACTTTATTTTGGAGGCTTTAAAATTCAAACTGCCAACAAGTCTTCCACATAATAAACCATATTTTGAAGTTGCTCAGATTTTTTTTTAAGAATGGTAATCTATATCTTTTATGTACTGCTCAAGTAATATTTGCAGTAGAGAGAGGCAGTTCAAATTTGGCTGACAGTTTTAGAGTTTTGTCTCCCACTAACTACTGATTAGACATGAAGAACAAAAGAAGGGGCCCAAGGGGATACTTTAAACCATCATTAGTTCCTATTCAGTATCAAACTTGCCTCTGAAAAATCTTCCCAAATCCAAAAACAGGAAAGATCTTCAAAACAAATCCTCTACTCATGGCATTTCCTTTCTTCATGAGAATCCAGCACATTCCAAACTCTACTCTACGGCAGAGTCTTCTATTAGAATGAAACCACCCCTTCTAAAATCGAAAAGAAACGTTCTTGTCAAATGGATTTGGAAGCTCCAATATTACTGCTCGCTTCACAGCCCCTGGGAGGAAACTTCAGAATCTCCCTCAGTGCACCCTTTCCTTCTTCCCACACTCAACAACCAAGAGTCAGTACTACCTTAAAACGATTTCTTGCCCGTTCCCGCTATGAGCTGCTTTCTTCAAGCCCTATCATGACCTGTGTGCATAGAGGCCCCAGATGCGTCTCCGTGCTTCCTGTCTCTCTCCATTGCCAGTCGAGTTTCCACATCAGCCTTTCAGGCATTCGAGCAGCACTGGATCACCTCTGTGCATAGCTGTCCCCCACTTTGTTTTGCAGCCTGGCTTCCAGATGATCTTTTGTGGGGAGCCTTAAGGGCTAAGCAGCCTGAGCCCCAGAGCTCCCTCCCTGCACTTCAAGGGAACTGCACCTCAGCTACCTCTTTTGTATTTTGGAGCCTGGATGAGAGATCTCATTGAAAAGGAAGCATGTTCCTTAAACAAACAAACAAAAACCCTACAAACCACTGGCCACAGGATAAATCCCTACTTCCTTATCATGGCATAGGAGGCCCTCCACGGACAGCCCGTCCTGTCCAGGAGCCTCATCTCCTGCCATTTCTCTCAGTAACCTCTGCCCCAAGCCCCCATCAAGGGCATGACCTCTGATACATCAGGGTTCCCACACCCTTTGCTGGAACTACCTTCCTGAACTTGCTTCCTACCCCTAAAGAACTCCTAGGCAACCTTGAAGACACAGCCCATCTGTTACTTTCTCATTGAATCTTTCTCAACTTCCCCAGTTAATTATTCCCATCTCACGCTTCCGCAGTATTATAAACCTTTTATCATTGCAATCTTCTACACTGCATTGTCATTTTATTTGTTTCTCATCCTGGGACCTTTTGTGTCTCATTGATCTTTGAACCCCTGGCATTGGGTGCAGTTTTCCTGGCACATAGTAGACATTCTCAAGTTAATTAATGCTTTCATGTTGTATAAAACCAAATATTTTCCCCATCACTTTTATTAATGTCTATGTATGAACCTTTACAAATTCAACCCTTAAAAACAAATTGTCAAATTTAAAAAATCCATTTATAATATACTAGAAAAAGAAAAGAGACTTTGAAGAGGAGGAAATATAGGGTGACTGAATGAAACTAAGAATCACAGCTGATTAACTGAATTTAAATGACCAGTTCTCAGGTTTTCAAAGATCTGCTATTTGTGTACATTTGGAAACTCCTATAAGTTTGTACGCAACAGAGTGAGGATGACTAATGTTTTCCCCTTTATTTTACGTGCAGTTGAACTTCATTAATTGAGACTAAAATGTGGGACAACTGTTTGAATTAATAAAATTCTGTATTACAGGATGTTTTACATGTAATTGCTGTTTTAACACCTTAGACTTAGTTTAATAAAAGCACAGGATCATTTAAAACATACACATATGCAAATTAAATTGCTGATCACTTAAGAAGAGTCCAGTCTACTCGCTTGTATCATTAATTCCATTACAAACATTATTTTTCAAAGACAGGTCAAAGGGAAACTTCATGACATTTGTTCAGATGATCACAGTTCTGAACTAGGTTCATATGAATTAATAGCATTTCAACATAAGCATCCTTTTTCAGCAAACATGCATTAATACATAGTATTCCCCAGGCTGGAATGAACTGGGCTAGGAAGAGGCTGCTCTGTACTCACTTCATGTTTCCAAATTATTTTCATGGTGAATTTAGCCAGTTTTCCATAGCTCATGATACTCCAGGCTGGCTTGAGTTTCCTGCTTCCTTCTTTGGCAAGACTGCACCAAACATTTTCAAGAGATGTGTTCTTACTTAGAGGAAAGGAAATATTGGATCCGGGCTGTTTTACATGCACTAGATGCCAAGCATCAAACAAAGCAGCTCAGCTTTTCAAAGATTTGATATGGTAACTGTAGCCACTTGAGCAAAAGCTCCGTCCCGGAATGGCCAAGTTAAATAAGGCAGAATTAGGGAGAATTAAATTCATCTCCGTGTCTAGTATTCATAAATCTGCATGAAGAAGTTCTGAATCAAAGAAAATAAATAAAAAATGTGTAATACTGGTTTACGTCCAATGGAGCTGCGTGTTTTGGAGGAGAAACACATGGCTGGTGTTTCTGTGAGAACTGTCTCTTCTCAGCACAGGTTGGATTTCAGGCTGATTGTGCAGGTGGAGCCAAGAAAATGCTGGATTGTAGAAGACAGCAGCACCTAGGAGATCACACACTTGGGATCTTTGCCTCTAAGTGAGGAGAAAGAGGGAGCAGTTCTCATAGCTGTCTTGACAGTTATTGTGACGTGGAGAGGCTTTCAGGGAGGAAACCCGGGTGATCCACTGCCTCGTCTATCACTGACGCTCAACTCAGGCACAGGATACAGAACCGTATAGAAATCAGACATGTGTTATATATAGGTCTGAGAGATCGGTGGCATTTCTGGCCCCTAGTAGAAGAAACCTACTAAGGTCTGGTCAGTGGAAGGGAGTTGTATTGGAGAGGAGGTTGCTTTTCTAGCAACTGCAGAGAGTTGGGTACAGTAAATACCTTTTGGCTACAGCTGAAGGCCTCCCATTGTACAATTCCATTGGGTATCAGATACATACAATACAATGTGAAAAGTGCCCTCCAGAGTTGTGCAATGCAGAATCCCTGCTCCACCACCCAGTCTAACACATGATGCTACCTCCTCGACTGCAGTTGGCTGGACCAAGGATGAACACTGACAATGCTGAGCCAATCAGAGCAATCAAATTCTTTCTTTTAGGAACTTGGAATTTGGATTGAGAATTTTCCAATTAATCTATGCTGTTTCCTTATGTAAAGACAAAGTAAACCGTAACAGGGTATGTATATGTGCTGAGTGGTGATTGGGAAGGGAGAATCTTCTATCTGAGGCTGCATATCCTATAGAGGGAAAAGAATGTGGGCAATAACTGGAGAGAAGTAGCAGCGAGAGTTAGAAAGAGGGCCCTACAGAGGCTCCTGACAACTTCTCTGTTCCTGGCTGCAGAGGCCTCCTGAGGTCCAGCTGCATTTCTGTTCTTGGGTTTCATGAGATATCGCTACTGTATCCTTAAAACAAAAAGTGTTACTGAAATTCACTTAAGTTGGTGGTAGTTACCAGTAACCAAAGGGTCCTAAATAAAACAGTCACTTTCGATAAAATTGGCGCTTGTTTCTAGAAGAGTCTGCCCCCTTTGTAAGATGCTAGGCTCAAGGAGAATTATATGTAAACCAAATCAGGCTTGATATTATCGATTCATTCTAAGGACCTTGAAGAGTAGTGATATTAACTGTATAATTGGGTCTCATGGTTAATATTTCTTTCTAGGTAGCAAAACTTTGAAAATTCAACCTGTGTGCCACTTGCTGCAATTTGACCTCCTTCTTACTGGTTCTCGTCCAAGTGGATTTGTAGAATAAATGACAAGCAACCACTCTTGGAATAATAACTTTAAGTGCTAGACAGAAATAGGCAAAAATTTCTGATTCAACCTTCTAATTTGACAAATGAGGAGTCTGAGACCACAGAGGCTTACATGATTTGCCCAAGGTCACGTGTCTAATTGTGGCTGAGCAGGAACTAGCACCCAGATTACAAGTTGCCCCAAAGTCAGATTTGATCCGAGAGAAAAGCTAAAGGCAAAGCCAGTCATTTTTCTGGTTGTTAAGTTTAACTTCCCAGTTTTATGATCTGGATAGTCTCTAACTCTGAGACGCTTTCACGGGTAAAACTTCTTGGCAAATGACTGAGTGGTTTCTCCGTTTAATTACTGACTCAACAGCATACAGTTAAGTCATTGGGCTTTTAAGATCATCTTGACAGTTTTGTACTTGTTAGAATAGAAGGTGCCTTCTGAATTTTTAGTTTATAGATCTCATTAAAGGAGCATGTAGTCAAGATGTTAGTCAAATTTCAGAAAAGTATATGCCACATGAAGTTAAAAATTGTTCCAAACCAAAAAACAAAAAGAAATAAAAAAAGAAAAGGCATATATGCTTAAATATGTGCTAATGATATGCATGTGAGTCATTGCCAAGACAATTTTTCAGTATGTGCTATGGGTGGAAATGGCTATTATTGCCATTTTAGAAAGAGCATAGAAACACATTTGTGAGGTGACCTAGTCCTGCTAAGTCTATAATGCTTCTCTAGCATTACGTTTTTCAGAGAAAATACCAAATCCTGGGCAAGCAAATGCATTACTCGTCTTTCAAAAAAATAGTTTATTTGAACCCTATTAAAATCTCCTTTCTTTCAAATCAACATGAACTATTACACTGATAAATCTTTGTATCAAAGGAAAATAAGAGAAAAGTCTTTAATAATATTTAAAATACTAGGGTAAGTGTAAAATACTCGTAGAGAGAGAAGAGGCAGTGGCTAGTGTGTGTGTGTGTATGTGTGTGTGTGTGTGTGTGTTAAGCTTGGTCTTCAGTGCATGCTGCCTTCCCAAAGAGACAAGTGCTTGGACAGGCTTGATCATGGCTCTGATCCAGTAAGGAAAAAAAGGGATTTCTAGCATGAAGAGAAACAAAAGAAAAATATTCCAGATAAAGCTCAGCATAGTGGAAAGAAAGAGCACCAGAAATTTATTGAACTCTCCACTTTTCCCAAAGTACAACCAGCCACAAACATGAGGAGGGGTGGTTCCCCAGTCCTGCTCTTGTGGCTCAGACCAGGGTCACCAGTACGAGAACACCACAAACCAATGGGCCAGAGAGAGGCTGGGGACTGAGGGGACATTGGAAGGGGAACAGAGCAGTCTGAAGGCAGAGACAAGAAGGGAGGAAGGAAGGAAGGAAGGAAGGAAGGAAGGAAGGAAGGAAGGAAGGAAGGAAGGAAGGAAGGAAGGAAGGAAAGAAGGGAGGGAAGGAGGGAGGGAGGGAGGGAGGGAGGGAGGGAGGGAGTGAGTGAGTGAGGGAGGTATAGGGGTATGGGGAGGGAGGGAGGGAGGGAATAAAGAATAAAGAATAAAGAAAGAAAGAAAGAAAGAAAGAAAGAAAGAAAGAAAGAAAGAAAGAAAGAAAGAAAGAAAGAAAGAAAAGAGGGAGGGAGGGAGGGACTGAGGAAGAAACGGAGGGAGAGAGAGAAGGAAAAGTGATCAACAGACTAAAATACAAAACGTTTCCCATTCCAGCCCTGTCAAGAATTTGCTGTGATCTCTAGCTGCTCCCTTCACCTCTCTGGTGGCCTCCAAGAAACATGCATCAGAAAACTTAAAGTCTCTACCAATCTGACAATTCTATGACTCTACAATATATAGCCTGAAAACAAAAATGACAGGTCTTTAAGAAAAGCCATCTAATAAATAATTGTTACCCCAAAATGCAGTTAGAATACTGTATGTGGCATAAAACAACCTCATGTACACCATATACCAGGATTATAGGTATTATACACACTAAATTTTAGTCTTCAACCAGACTCCTCGTTATTATAACCCTTATATTCAAAATGGATAATAGAAAATGAACACAGTTCAAACCAACATGAAGCTTGCTCATGAGTAGCTTTTTTTCTATAAGAAACGGCTTCAAAGAAACCCTCAGTGAGGGCACAGCAGTCAGTGTCCAGTGAAAGCATCCTCAAGTGAACACACCTCTCTTCGGGATGGTGGCCCTAAGCAAGGTTGTTGGTTCTTCCACCCACTCCAGCCAAGGCACACTACTTGTAGCTCAGAGAACAAACCTCCATGTCTTCTGTCTGCACTTTCTTCTGCCTCGCACCACCAAACGCCACCTCCCATTCACACACACACACACACACACACACACACACACACACACACACATTTATATTCTTCAGGTTTCGGCTTAGTCCTCACCATTTCTCAGGAACCTTCTCAGGACCTTCACACCTGGATTTGGAGCCCCTCATAGATTTGCCTGCACTAGACCTGGTGTATCATTCAGCTCTTGCTACGCACATAAACAGCCACAGAATCTCAGTGGGATACAGCAATAGGCATTTATTTCTCACTCATTCATCTGCAGGTTGGCTTCGACAGACCTTGTTCCATGTCTCATTACGAGGGGCACAAGTTCCCCAGCACATGTTTTTCTCATCGTGATGCATGAACAGAAAAACTTAAGCCCACTTCAACCTTCTGTCTGTGTCCCATTGGCCAAAGCAAGGCACATGGCCAAACTCAGAAGCAAGGCCAGGGAAGTACACTCCACCCACTGTGAAGCCATGGAAAGTGTGAATATATAACAGTAAAGATGCAAGGAAATGAGGAATTGGAACCAATAATTCAATGTGCCCCTCCTCCCCTCAGATTAATAGCACTTATCACAGTGTATTGTTATTATCTGTGTGAAATTTCCCTTTAGACTGTTACCATCTTAAAAGCAGGGACTATGTTTTTCCATCTTTGCATTCACAACATGGTGTATAGTAGGCACTTGAGAACATTTGAATGAATGAATATGTGAATGAATGGAGACAGGCAGTACTATACCAGGCTCTGTCCCCGGTCCTTCATAATGCCCCTTCTGTGTGCCTGCTGAATGTCCTTACTATAGTCACCAAAAAGAAAAAGAAAAGAAAGAAAATCAGTATGAATGAGATCTGGGTCCTGTTGCGACGCAGAGTGAGGGAAAGGGGCCTGGCATCTAAGTCACTTGACACATTTGACCCATGTCCTTGACTGTCATTGGCAGCCTCCCCCAAAAGAGTTCACATTATTTCTAATCTAGTTGGGTCATGAGGTATGGCAGGGTCCCAGGCTAAAGTGGTGGTGCTCTAGAACACATTTTTAAAAAGTATTTCAGAATCTGATTGCTGCACAGTAATTTGATTTAGAGCAAACAGAGGAAATGGAACACATGTCTAAGCAAATGTTTCCCTGATTACTTACACATGCAAATTCATGGACTAAGTTTAGATGTGTAATTAAGCATCTAGTTATTTTTGAGTCCACACTCAAAGGCCAGATTAGATGCCCCAAAGAGGCACATGGTTGGTTTACTTCTGTGTTTTTGCTTGCATTCTCAACTCTAGGCTCTTACCTGGGAGGGGAGGGGGGGAATTCATTGGCTCAGAGGTCTCAGTGACCCAGGTGTGGGGCTAAAAGAACAAAGTGGTCCAAAGGCATGCCAAGTTTTATGATTTGAAAAGATGCATCTGATCAGAATGATGCTTCTCTGGGCAAAGAAATGCATGGTGATAATCCCCTCTTACAGAGTGGAAAACCAGGGAAAAGTAGGCACCATCCTTGCACAGCTCTCACTCTTGTAGTGAACAATTAACGGTCACCTAGCCAAAGCCGATACTGGTTTCCCACATTGCAATTCGTTTTTTATATACTTTCCTGATCCATATGAAAACATTAATGCTGTGCAATTACGTGCCAAATGGCATGCTCAGATGCCAGTTTTACACATGCAAAACAGATGAGTGGTTCGGAAAATTCGTATTCATTTTTTCTTAGCAAGCACATGGCATCACCTTCTAACCTCCTGGTCACAGTGGCCAACAGTTCACCTTTCTTTTTGCCCCTCCTAAAAGCCACAGTTGCTTAAGAGTTTCTTCACAGAACATCTACTTAACAACACATTCATTACAAGCAGGGATTTGAGTTGGAGATTGTCAACGATGGCAGTGCATGGGCCCTCTGTGGGCATTGACGGCCTACTTTGCCCTGACTTCCTGCATCAACATTATGGAGAAAGACCTCCTTTAACAGACACTCAAAGAGAATGTCTTGTGCCCTCTGCTCTCTTTTCAAGTCTCTACCCTACCTCTCACATTCATTTCCCTACTGTTTAAGCTCCCATGGAGGATGATTCTATAGTCTGTTCTCTACTAACTAGGAAAAGAAACCCTCTGTTTTTAAGTGAGTGTGTAGCCCATGAGCTATGTATGGGCAATTTTTTAAATACCATTCAGTGAGAACGTACTACCTGCCAGGTACTGTGCTTACAAACATTAATATATTTGCTCTTCAAAAGCAACTCTAACAACCCTATAAGCTGGACATTATTACCTCCATTTCACAGATGAGGTGAAGCAACTTTTCAAAGTCTCAAGTAAACAGAAGAGCTGGGATTCAAACCCAAGCCTGTCTGAATGCAAATCTTGGACTCTTCACCAGTTATTACAAGCCTCCTCCTCTATCCCCAAGGATACCTGGAGAATCCTTACAAGATCCCAGTTCAGTTTTGAATCAAAATAATGCTTGTGAATAATGCCTTTCTTATAAGACATTTGATTTCTTTATTGTGAAATGTCACTGTATCTGAAAAAGCAGTACACTCAATTTGGATGAGCTATTTCTGAATGTATACTTTTCTCTGAATACCCAAAACTAAGATTGTAGACCCCTGCTTGCTTCCACTTCCCCCCAAGATAAAAAGAGTATGACCATGTTAAAATCTTATGTTCTCTTATCTGCTGCATTTTAACAGACAGAAGCAAGAAACATGAGAACCTTAGATTATAATCTTCACCTGACATGCTACATACGACTCAAACTCATCAACTGGCTTGTTAAATAAGTCATTGGAGAGTTATTCCTAGTTGAGAATGACACGACAAGCAGAAAAACATGAATCCATGACTTTATAAAACACAATCTTGTTTCAGACAAAAAGGCTGTTTGCTTGGTTTGTAGTAAATACCTCTTTGGGTCCATCATGGTGCCACCTTGGAAGCCACCTTAGGGTTCCAAGGTGGTGGAACAGAGGGTTGGAGAGGCGGGCTCTATCGCACTGATGTGCCAGAGGATTTACCAAGATGGGGACGATGGCGACTGCTCTTCCAAAAGCCTCCAGAGTCCTGAGAGCCTACCTGTATATTTTGTATCCTATGCCTGTCAGGTGAAGAGTGCATCATGTAAGTTTATCACATGGACAAAAAAGAGAGGAGAGGTGAAAAGTTAGGGGCTAATGTTCAATCAAAATGGGGAAAAAAAAGTGTTTGTGGTTAAAGGAAGCTTCCAGAAGACTTGGCAAAGATCTGCTTGCTCCCTTTTGTCAGAATGTTGCTTTCCTTTTGTCTCCCAAATTCAGGAGTTGGAAACAGGCCTGGGTGTGTGACTATTCTCGAAACCCCTGAGCACCGCTCTAACTCAAAACACCTTTTGCGGTTTTCACATTAACAACTCTCCTTGTTGAAGAGAAGTGTCTTAAGCACTTCTTGGGTGAGCAGTTGACATCTCCAATAGATGTGAAGGCTGTGTCTCTCCTACATAAAGGTGTTAGCGGCACAAACATAGTACACAGTGCTCCACAGGTGAAAGTAATGTAAAGAATTAAATTAATTTATGGAATGGATGATAGTCCAAGTTGGCCATTACACTGCTGCTGGGATTTTTAAAAATGGTTTTCCTTTATCCTTGTTACTTTAAACTTATCTTTTAAGCACAAATATTCTGTGCTTTGAAATTTATGTGTCCAGAAATGGATGGGGACAATGTCAATGAGACTAGCACAAGACTCTCTATGCTGCTGAAATTGGGTGATGCCTCTGCTGCCACTGCTTGGACCCCAAATACATAATACCGAGACTTCTTGGTCCCTTGGTTCTCTCACTGTGTGCTTCCATAAAAACTGTTTGCTCTGGACCACTGTTCACCCATCATCATCAACATTTCCATCCTGGGTATTACAAGATGATCAAAGGAACTGCTCAGGCTTGTCTCTTCCCCTGGCACTCACTGGAAGTTCTGTTGGCACCAGGGTGCCGAGGGTGAATATATCTTCAGAGAGTCAGAGAGAGGATTGACATGATCAGCATGATGCTCATGGCTTCATCATATGCTTTTCTAATTAATTTCTAACTTTTTCAGGAATACGTAGACAAGAAAAGGCATTGGCAAGAAAAAGCTTTTTGTGGTATATTCTCATTTATTTTCATTCTGAAATGAATCCTGCCCATCCTTCAAGGTCCAATTTTAAGTGTCACCTTCATTATGAAGTCGTCACCAATATTTAAGTCAAAATTACCTCTTCTTCCCCTGGGCTTCCCCCAACCTATTGAGGGCACCTCAGTCACAGCACTCATCACATTGGGTCTGATCTGTTAGTTCTTGAATGACAAATCTGCTTCTAGACAGGAAACATCTGGTTGGCAACAAGTCCTGTTCAACTCTGTGTGTGAACTGTGTATGTAGCGTGATGCCTTCCATGTAGGTTATCAATAAATGTTTGCTGAAATGACCTAATCTATGAAATTTCTTTTGAAATATCATATTCCAGAGATGCAAAGATGCATTATTTCCGTGGTTCTGAAACTTTGATCATGCATTAGGTACAACGGGAGGGCTTGTTAAACTGAGATCATTTGGTTCCTAACCCCAGAGATCAGCAGTGAAGCTGGGTAACTTGCATTCTTAACAAGTTTCCAGGTGGTGCTGGTGATTTTGGTCTAGAGACCACTCTTTGGAGAATGGTGAACTGTTTTGTTTTTTGTGTTTTTTGTGTCTTTTTTTTGCATTTCAATATCTCTGATATCAGGCTATGTCTTAAATTTGTTGACATGTCAGTTTAACTGAAAAATTTTTGTTTTCATAGTAACATATAAAATAACGGTTTTACAATTAACAGTATCTTAACTTACATGAAATGTGGTATGTTTCCTGTTATAGATTTGAATCTAGTCTATAAAGCATAGCAATGATATGTTTAAAAATTTAGCCCAATGCTCACTAGCTAGCTCTAGATAACACATGCATAAGATTGCGGTGCTTAATCTTGTTAATGGCAACAGAGTAAATGGTCTTTTCATAGAATAACACATGAGCTCAGTCTGGCCAGGGGCATCAAGAAATGAAAGGCTTGATTTCTCATTCATTTTTGGTGACTGCTAAGGCCAGTCTCCTCTAGAGTAAAAGTTTCATAAGGTCAGAGTTTTATATCTGTATTTGCTCATCATTGTAGCCCTAGCTATAGAAAAGTCCCTACACAGCACACAATAAATATTTGTTGACTGAAAAAACTTTATTTAAAAAGCCAGAGCTTCAGGTTTTCTTACCTGCTATAAATGAGATGAATTAGAAAACATACCTTGATTTCCTAGTAGAATACTCACAAACCAATGACAGTACTTTTACCTTCTCTTTTCTCTTATGCTAACAGCAGCAACAGAACAAATCAAGAGCAGTGATGACCAAGGAACTCATTCAATTAAAAATATTCCAGTTAAGTAAGTATCCCAAGGTCATAGAGCCAAATAAGTTGTTCCGACTGCCTTCCTTTCAGGAGTGGCCCAAGTTTACCGTCTTCAAAAAATGCAGTTTACTGTGAAGTGGTGGGAACAGAGAGAGAATTCCTTCCACGTGTGGTTTTGTCTAGAAGACTCAATCTCAGCTGACCATCATTCCCATAACCTTACTGAATTTGAACCTAAAGAAACTTTGGTATTTAAGGCATGCGTCAATAAATATCATTTTTCCCTCTCCTAAGCTCAGAACCAACCTAGAAGTAGATACAGGAGTCAGATAGGAAATACTAAAATACCTGCATTCCCAGAGATAATGCTGTTTTCCAAAGGTGATTTAGGCACAGAACAGCTGCTCGGTAAATGAGCCACTTCCCCTGAATTAGGTAGACCTATCCACTATGTCACAGAAACTGAGTATAGGCAGCTCTGGACAACTGCCACCTCCACACAACTGTCACAAGCTGCCTGCCATACTCTGCTTACTCTATGGCCAAGAAAGCAAACAGAAGACTTTCTACAGGAAGGAAGCTCTGAAACAAGAGAACCCAGAAGCAGAGGTGTTACATGCACCTCTGTTCTTCTGTGCCCCAAATGGGAGGAGGGACCAGATTGTTTCTCTAATGGAGACTCCCCAACATGGAAACATAAGGTGTGGGTGCTAAGTGTTCTCTCCTAATGGGAACTACCTCTTTTTATACCACAGTTGCCTTAGAATTTTACAACTGGCTGGTAGTACCCAAATAATATTATCTCGTGTCTACAAAGCATTGTGAAAGCTGTTCAATTTTTTATTTATTCCAATTACTATTTCTTGAATGCTACAATTACAAGGTACAGCAGTCTTTCCTGGGTGAGCCTATAAGGTTACACCAAACAAATGAGCCTATAGTCAAACCAACCTTGATGAAAAGTACCATCAGGCAGCATGACATGTTCTACTTTAACAATCCCAAGGGGTTGCTACAATGATGAACTGCATCCTAGGAGGGACCTCGTCACTTTCTGCGATGGTGTCAGGTATGAGATAGGAATGGGGTAGCAATAAGGGAATAAAGAAAGTGGAAAGAATGACAGATGGCTCCTACATTTAATCTCTCTCCAAACTAATCATTATACAGGGACAAAGAGCAGAAAAAAAGGGGGAGAAAAAGAGGAAATCAAACAGACCAGGAAGGAAAATAATAATTCTCAGGGAAAGTTCTCATTCTCAGTAACTTTTAGCCTGAGACACTGAGTCAGCTCTTATACTCATGCAACTGTCATTTGCCTTTTTTATAATGACCCTATTACAAGGGATCATCTGCCCAGAGGAGGATTGGCTTTTTCAGGTTTTGGTACTCACTATGGGCAGACTTTGGTTCTTGGTTTAAAGGACCTGATCGAAGGCAAGCTATGCCTCACCTCTGGTAACTGCCACTGCTCTGCCACGCCTGCAGTTTGGTGTCTGAGTGTAGTCTGTGAGCTCGTCTTGCTCAGTAATGGGCTCTCAAGCTTTTGGGGGGGGGGGGAGGAGGCTCTGCCCACAGCTGCAGAGTAACACACGGCTCCGTGGTGACTGTGGTTCTGGAGCGTGTTGTGATCTTCTCTGTTTGAGGCAGCTCTGTTATTAAAGTGTCTACTATAGGGGTTGTTGCACTGCTTTGTAATCGGAAATGAGGGAACATTTAGGTAGGAGGGGTGTGAAAGTCTAATGAGCACCACACCCTGACAGAGAAAAGCCTTGTTAAACCAGCGTCTTGTAAGGGCTCTACTCTTCACGTGGTTTTCCATCTCTGGGCAATGCATCATTGCCTGCAAGTGTCATTCCAGGGCACCCTAAGCCCAATACCTGTAGATATTGCAACATGGAGAATCTGTAAGTTGGGAATTTATGAAAGCAATACAATGGGATAGTAGAAAATATCTCAACATCCACTGCAGAATGAGAACTATGTATTATTTATTTACAACTAGGTATGATTTTTTTAAAGCAAACTATAAATCTTCAGTGGGTTCCTGGTATATACTTCTAATTCTCATCACTAAGAATTGGTGAGATACACACAATTCTCTCCATTTCAGCATCTTCTTGGGATGTCCAAGTCCCATGGTTACTATTCTGGATCCCCCACAAATTTCTTTTCTCACACCAGTCTTACACCTTTGCATAAGGACCTTTTTAATTTATAAAAACATGCTAAATCACAGCTTTTGAGCTGAGATTTGCACTTTGCTCAAAGTTCAGAGTATTGGTCAATCACACTGGTGAGGAATTTTGTTGCCTTCTCATGTACCTGCAAAATTCTTCCCCAAGCGAGGGGGAGCAGAGGGCTGGCTTTGCTTTGAGTATATGTGGTCTGTTCTGCTTTCTCTATTGCTCTGAGTATTCCCTATTTCAACCTGTTGCTCTAGGCTCTGCTCCATTTGATGAGAAGGATATTTTTTAGCTGATGTCAGGACTGAGAACGACTCCTCCACAGTACAGAAACAAGAACAGCGGTACCCTGCCTGGGTCACATGAGTAGACATCATTTTGGGTCATAGATGCTCAGAGCATTTCTGGGAACTATTTTCTATATTTTGGCCTAGGAACTATAACAACGTTAGACAAATATGAAGAAAACAGAACTAAAGCATATGAATAGATTGAGAAAATACAGATTCATGTAAAAACTGAGCATGGGAGTGGAGTGTTAGAAGAAATTTAGGCAAGAAAAAGTATAAAATTGTTATTCTTTGCAGATGACACGATTATTTACATAGACAATTCTATGGAATATACAAGACAACTATGAGAACTATTAAGAAAATTTAGCAGGGTCAATACACAAAAATCAATTTTATTTCTATATATCAGCTACAAACAGTTGGAAAATAATTTTTTAAAATATCACTTGCAATAGTATTAAAAATATCAAATACTTAGGAAAAATCTAGTGAAAGATATATATTTCCTCTACAATAAGAATTATAAAACATTCTTGTGAGAAATTTAAGAAGACCAGACTAAATAGAGACATAGTATGTTTATGAATTGGAAGACTCAATGTCATTAGGACATCCATTCTCCCCTAATTTATTCATGGTTTGATAAAAATCCTTATCAAAATTCCGGCAGGCTTTTTTAGAGAAATTGACAACCTGAGTTTAAAGCTGACATGGAAATGCCAAAACAATTTTCAAAAAAAAAATAATAAAGTTAGAAGACTTATAATACTTGATTTCGAAACTGAGTTAATGCTACATTAATCAAGATATTGTGATATTGATATGAGGATAGGCAAACATCAATAGAACAGAATCCACAAATAGACCCAAACATACAGAGTCAATTGATTTTTTTACTAAAGTGACAAGATGATTCAATAAAGAAAGGAAGAATTGTTCATTACTGGAACAGCCGGATAGCCATATGAAAAACAAAAATAAACTTGACTCCTATCTCACCTACATAATAAGATTAGTTTGAAATGGATCAGATAACAAAACATGATCTAGAACTATAAAGTTTCTAGTAAAAAACATAAAATATTATCTTTGCAGCCTTGAGGTAGGCAAAGATTACTTAGAAAGGATGCAAAAAGTACTGTTTAAAATGATAACTGGATTTTATCAAAATAAAAATTTTGATAAAAGACATATCAAAAGACACCATTAAGAAAATGAATAAGCAAGCAAGTTTCATATCCAGATATATAAATAACTCTTCTAAATCAATAATAAAGAGGCAAATATTCTATTTTTTTTAAGTGGACAAAAGATTGGAGCGACAATTTCACGAAAGAAGATATTGGCCAATAGCACATAAAAATGTTGTCAACATCATTAGTCATCACAGATATGCAAATTAAAACCATAAAGAAATATCATTTTACATCCATTAAAATGGATAAAATATAAAGTATGACAATTCCAAAGTTGATGGAGATGTGGAGAAACTGGAACTCTCAAACACACTAATAGGAATGGAGACTGGTACAATTTAGGAAAACACTTTGTCATTTTCTTATCAAATTAACTTCTACATATCAATCCAGTGACTCAGGAATTCCACATTCAGTATTTCCGCAAAGGAATGAAGACATATGTCCACAAAGATACTTATACAAGGATACTCAAAAAAGCTTTATTCATAATAGCTCCAAATAAGAAAGTGTCCCAATGTTTATCAACAGGAAAATAAATAAACATATTGTGGTATATTCATAAATTAGAATACTAATCATAAATAAAAACAAAAATACTGATGATGTAACAACATGGATGTCTCACAAGACTTCCATTTTAAAGAAACTAGACAAAAAAAGTATATGTTGCATGATTCCGTTTATATGTCATCCAAAAACAGGCAAAATTAATCCATGGTGAAAAAACACATGGACAATAATTGCCTCTGGTTTGGTGTAGTCAATTGTCAAAATCACTGAACTGAATAGTTAATCCTTTTTGATGGATTATATGTAAATTATACTCAATTTTTTAAAAGCAACTATATCTCGTGGGTATCAGCTATATAAATAATTACATAGGGTAAAGTTTATTCATCAAAAAAATTATCAATACCTTATTATGTGCCAAGTGCCATGCTGGGACTACGAAGTTCTATTAGACATGATTCCAGCACAGAAGAATGAATGGATTTGGAGGAAGAAGGGACAAGTGATTCCCAAATATTGGAACAAGTGCTTTAATACAGCTATTGATTAGAGTATATTAATATATGGGAGCACAGAGGAGCAAGCAAGATGTTACAGAATAGGACAATGGCCTCTTGTCTGACCATGGTGGCTGAAGCATTGCTTGAGAAGAAAATGGGATGTTGCCTCTTATTTTTGGGCTTTGGGACTTGGCGTGGTATTTTAGCTAACGTAAGGACTCTCAATGACAGTTTGCCGAAACTTAAGGACCATCTCCTTTTCACAGGGGGAAATTGGAGAAACTTTTTCATCTCATGGA
This sequence comes from Rhinolophus sinicus, assembly GCF_057876585.1. NCBI lineage: Eukaryota > Metazoa > Chordata > Mammalia > Chiroptera > Rhinolophidae > Rhinolophus > Rhinolophus sinicus. The sequence continues at coordinate 165,327,634 of NC_142502.1, forward strand.
TAAACAGAAAAGGGCCAAACACTTCCTGAGTAAAAGGTTGAGAGGGAAGCAGGTCTCTCAAAGCCCAGGTCCTTATGCCATGCTGCAGAGCAGCCCACAAAACACCCCAGAGGATGTGGGTTGCTAGCCACACCCCTTGGGTCATGACAGCCCTGCCAAGAATGTAGGGCCCCGACAAAGAATGTTCTGAAAGCCATTTAAGAGCCTTCCAGGAAAACCACAGCCGACAATCTACCACTTGCCATGTGTGTGGGTGGGCTTCTTCTCTTCCTTGGCTCCTCTGAGCTCCCACCAAATTCCAGGTCTGCTGTAAAGGAGGTACAGGGCAAGGTACATTTTGCTTGTTGGTGATGTCAAAGACAAGGCACCTGCCTGCATATCTCCAAGGACAGCACTGGGGAGCCGTCCTCTGAGTGTCTTCAGGGTTTCCCTTCAAAGCTCCAGATCTGTAGGATTGGGGCTATGATTCTCTACACATGGACCACCCAGAGAGAGGTGCTTGTGAGGGAAACTCCAACATATCCTCTCTAACCACAACTGTATTAGTTTCCTGTTGCTGCTATAACAAATTACCACCAACTGAGAGGCATAAAACAACACAAATTTATTATCTTACAGTTCTGGAGGTCACAAGTCTAAAAAGAGTTCAAAGGGCTGTAATCCTTCTGGAGCCTCCAGGACAGAATCCCATCCCTTGCCCTTTCCAGCTTTCAAAGGCATATACATCTTTTGGCTCATGACCCTCTTTCTGCATTTTCAAAGCTAACGTCTTCAACTCTTTTTCTCTCTGTGCCTGCTTCTGTTGTCACACCTCTTTCTCTCTCATTCCAACTCCTTCTGCACCCCTTTTATAAAGACCCTTGTGTTTTCATAGAGTTCACTTGGTAATCCAGAGTAATCTCCCCATCTCAAAATCTTTAACTTGATTACATCTGCAAAGCCCCTTTTGCCATATAAGGTAACATCTACATGTTCCAAGGATTAGTGATGGGGAAACTGACCTTAAAATGGTTCCCTGCCACGTGGAACTGAGCTAAAATGGTGGCCCAAGTGGAGAGAGAAGTCCCCAGGCTAAGCACCAGACCACTTCCGCATAACCCCCTCCAAGCCACACCCCGAGCCAATCACCAGATGACACCTACCCCTTCCCCGACTCAGGGAAGTCCCCAACCCATAAAAACCTGCTCAAAACCTTGCCAGAGGCTCAGTCTTTTGGGAAGGATCCCACTGAGCCCGCCAGCGTAATAAAGCTGACTCTCCTAACTCTCTGAGTGCCGCTTGGGTTCCTTCCGGTCTTGGATTCTGCAACATTAGGATGTGGACATCTTTGTGAATCATTATTCAGCCTACCACAACAATTCTAAGCCAATCTTTCCTCGAGAACCACAATAATGACAAAAAGCATCCAAACATTGAGTGTTTACTATGTCATACAAATACAGATATGGAGATAGAGAAAACTTTATATAGATATGTATTTATGCATTAAGATTGATAGATAATGTATGTATACATGATATACATATACAATCATCTGTCAATCTAATCTCCAAAGCCAATTCTCTTTGCCCCACTGTCTCCCATTTCTGTTCCATGTTTCAACAAGAAACTCAGACTATGATTCCTTGTATGTAATAGCTTTAACCTAATTTTGTTTCTCTAGCTAGGTTTAGCTACATCTGTGGTGGGGAAAACTAGAAATGGATTAATTCTCAGTTTGCCACATCTACAAATAGCACACAAATTACCCATTTCTCTCTATAAACAAAACTGTTTGCTACCCATCCATAACATCTTGTTTCCGGTTCTTGCTTTAACTTCCTCAGTAGTTTCACTTTTTCTTATCATTCTCCAACCTCAATAGAGGATGTATTTCCAAGCAGAACCATTCAACAACCTAAAATCTTCCCTTCATTTTTGAAATCCACTTCTTAAAGAAAAAAAAAAATCACAAATAATTCAAGCATTCTGGAACATGATATCCAGAAATACCATAGCAAAGAAAACAAAAATGGAGGCTGAAAATATAAATACATCAAACCATAGTATAAAAACAAAATAAAATAGAAATCGGTATGCCATTAAACAAAAGGGAAAGAAGACTTATTTTAACAATGTCACCTAGACAGCACCTATTCTCAGTACTCTTCAGTGGGGGGTATTTTTAATATTTTAAAGTGTGGATTAAATCAGAATCACTGAATTTTTGGAAGACAGAATCGCTTTCTCAGAGACGATCCTTAAATGGCAATAGCTGATCTGTGTTTGTGAGAGTCCGTTTGTCTCCGTGATAGTTAACGTTGTTCTGTTGAGCATTTTGTTGAGGACAAGAATGAAATATGTTCCTGATTTTTATATGCCTCTGACATTGTCAGATCATGCACCTTGGGGATTCTATCTCATATCACTTTTTTTTTTTTAATTCCTGCCTCTTCAACAATTTACTGATAAGAATGACCATATTAAAAATCTGGATCATGAATAAGTGATTATGAATGACATTGGGAAAAACTAGAACAGTAGGGTCAGGAAGGTAATGAATCAAGTTCTGGGAGTTAAAAACGGAGACTGTCTCCTGGCTGCACTGCCTTGCCTCTCTCAGATCTCCCCTTCACCTTCCACAGCAAGGATCCTCGCAGAACCATCATAGGTTTATACCAAAAATAGTAGAAACGTTCTGGTTGTAATATGAATCATCATAATTGAGAAATAGTTCCTTCAGATTTTTATCTTAAATAATACTTAATGCTTGAAATGGATTTAATTGTCAGGGGATTAGGTGATAAATGAACATTTATGATTTTAAAGGGAATGTCTGTGTCATTTCAAGATTATCGGAGACTGTTTATCCTCATAAATTACTATCTATTTTTATTTGAATCTTTTGAAACTTGTCTCCTTGCTACATGTTTGCACCCCTCCAACTTCTTTTTTTTTATACTAAAGTCAGAATTATTGTGCCAAAATGCAAATCTCATCAGACCTCCCCTCCCACCCTGATCACACATACACACTTCACCTAATTACCTCTTTCTCCTTCTCTCTCAGACCTCAGGTCAACATTTCATCAGAGAAGCCTTCCATGATCCCTAAACTGGGTCAGGCCCCCTAAGACATGCTCGCATAACTGGGTGGTCCATGGTGTCTGGCACAGAATAGGCATATGAGAAACATTTTAGCACAAATAAATGAGCAAATGGACTTTTTCATTGATGAAGATTTATCACTAGCAAGCCAAACATGGGGCCATATTTTTTCAGCCAAGTGAATGAATTAGGGAGGGCCCAAAGAGTGAAGATTTCCCTGAGGTAACTGTGAAAGAATGTGAGAGGAATTCAAAGGTAGATTTAGATTTGTGTATGAGAAAGGAGTTAACTGAGGTAAGTCACTCTCTGAACTTGGAATGACCCAGGATAATATTGAAGGCAAGGGAAGGGGGAAGTTGCTTGCTGCTATCAGCTTGAGAATTTGTTTAGAAAAAGTGAAGAAATCAAGGGAAGGGAAGAGAAAGCAGAAACAACCATCATTTGGTAAGTTTATATATTTCAAATCTTGTTTTCAAAGGTTGTAAAGAATGCTTACAAAGGTGCATACACTCCAGTAAAATAAAATATATTCTTATTGAAGATCTAATAGGTTTCATTAGCGATTCAAGAATCGGGCAGCATTCCATCTGGCAACTAGGAGGGGCTGTGAGGGTGTATACAAAATGGGGGGGGGGGTTTATAGGAAGAAAGGTGGGACAAGGGAGCTACTAACAAAAGAAAAGAAAGGATTATTTTGGAGGCCTCAAATATCTTCTTTTTTGGGTGGGCAAGAGAACAAGGAAGGATTTTTATCATACAAATTGCCTCTTCTTTCTAAGGGGGTGAGGGGTTGAAGAGAGCCCACTTGGCAGATTACATCGTTGGTGTTGACCAGAAAATTCCAGACTGGTTGATTAAGATTGTTTGGGGGAGCTATTGAAACTGCAATTAGATCAGGTATTAAATCTAGGTACGGTATCATGTGTTTTTCTCTTTAACAATTTAAATAAATAATAAAAGGGAGAAAAACAATGCATATGCATGAGATTTGCAAAAAAGATCTCAGTCAAGTTGGAAAGCCTTTAGCCACTACTTTAATGTGGAAACATGAAAAGCATCTCATTGATTTCTGAAGAAGCTGCCTACAAATTGCATGGAAATCCACATTAATAGATACCATTTATGTAAAAACTATAGGTATCTATGCTTGTATGTGTTTTTAAAGTATGGAAATGATCTGGAAGTATACATGCCAAACAGATGTGGGTACCTCTGGGGAGAGAGAGGTGCGGTGAGAATTGGGATATAAAAAAGGTTTTATTTATTTATTTATTTATTTATTTATTTATTTATTTATTTATTTGCCTTATATATTTCTGATACTTTTACAATTAGCTTACGTTCATGTATGACTTTTGTAATTAAAAAAATAATAAAGCCTCTACAAAGAAACCAATAATATTTACCTTAGATATTGACAGATATGTTATTATATATGTACTTAGTCATTCACTGAGATCAAATAACGTTCAGAGTACTTCTCAGTGTTCAGAAAAGCCAGGCAAGGCAGACCCTACTTTATTATCCCCACTTGAAAAATAAAGAAGCAGAGGCAGGGAGCAGGTAGGTGACCAGCCCTGGCCATGAGCTAGTGAACAGTAGAGTTTGCAAATGAAGCGAAACCTTCCCATTCTTCCCCCTGCATGCTCCGTTCCTTTTTGTCCTTGGTTCAGTGTGGCTTGAAGTCTTAGTATTTTAAAGATGAAAAAGGGAAAAATCTTTTGACTGCTGCATCTGATTGCTCATAAAAATGCTTCATTGTAAACTGTCCTATAACTTCTGAATTATGCTACATAAATGGTTTGAGGGTTTTTCATTATTGAAGAAGAGGAAAATTTACTGCTTTCATTTAAAGCCCCAGCACTCTCTAAAGAAAAGTTGCAGTAGCTGAATATCTTTATTACACTCTTGCCCTCAGAGCTAATATCTTTATTACACTCTTGCCCTCAGAGTCTTAAAAAACTCCATTGGGATCAGACAATAGTGTTTAGGGTAAGGCATTTCTTGATTGAGAGACGTAAGGTGATACATACATAGCAGCCTTACTGATAATCTGAGCAAATCGTATTTCAACATATTTGCCTCCTTAATAGTCTTGGACAGCTCCATGTGCCTTCAAGATAGGCACTTGCCTCAATGTCTGCATTACACGTAGCTACTGGTGCCTTAGTCAGGCAAGACACTCAGTATAGATAGCCTTTCTTCTTCCCTGTTGCAGGTTGTCTGCAAATGTAGCTCCAACAATCCCTCCCATTTCTGTACGCACATGCCACCATTTCCATCAAGAGGCAGAATCTATTTTCCCTCCCTTTGAGCTGAGCTGACCTTGTGACTTGCTTTGATCAATAGAATGAGATGGAAACAACAACTTGCCAGGTTTAGGTCTCAAAAGCTGGCAGTTCTACTTTTAGGCCACTATTTAGAAACCCAGAATAAAACATTGGATGATATAAGCCCCCACCAAAAGAGGCCCTGGAGCTTGACGCCATCTTGGATGGAACTCCCCATTGAAAGCCTCGTGAGTGATCCCAGCCTACATCATGTGGAGCAGAAGGACCACTCAGCTAAGCCCAATCACCCACAGGACAATTAGAAATAATACATTATTGTTCTTTTAAACTACTAAGTCTTGAGTGCACTTGTTACACAACAACAGAGAACTAAAACTTGAAACATCCCCTTTTTTCACTCCCCTGCCTCCCAGCTCACCAACTCAGTATATCCCTGATCATCTCTTATGCTTGTTTTCTGTTATCATTTCTGTTTGTGGAAAAGGGGACGTTCTTTCAACCATTCTTCTTTGTTCAACACATACTTCTCAAGTCCTTAATCTGAGCTTTTGGTTACATGGGGATGACTAGAACACAGTCCCTGCTTTATATGACTTTGAGATCCGTAGAGAAGACTTGTGCAAAAAATGAAAACTTTTCATTCATAACTGCCTGAGACCCCACAATTCTACTATGATTGACTCTAAAGTCCATTCCCAGTGGCTCTGGGGCTCACACAGGTAGGCAGCAGAGAAAGTCGCCAAATAAGCTATGTTTGTTCATTCAAAATGATATACTTTATCTCTATCAGATATGGGGGTATCTTGTCATTAATAATCTAATATATGAAAATGAAATCTTATAAAACAGATAAAAGGACAATTATTCAGTTCATCAAACTGGACCTTTCATTTACCAATAAACTCCTTTTAAATTACCGGTTGCCTAATTAATTAGACACTGGGTTGTATAAGGGAAGCATTTTGAACTGGAAAACAGGAAACCTGAATGAAAATATGAACTCTATTCTTAGGGAATTGTCATTTAGACAAGTCACTTAACTTTTCTACCTCTTTATTTAAAAATACTAGGAAGCTTGACTCAGTAATCTCTAGGGTACTTTCCAGTTCTGATAGTCTGTGATTACATGTGAGTTTAAAGAAACAAGTATGAGAGAGTCAGAAAGTATTGCCATAAAAGTGTTCAGCTCTGTGGCCAAACTGAAGCTAAATTGTAATGCAAAGCATCCCTGGAATGAAACTGAATCCAGGCGAAAGCAGGACTATATCTTTTGAGGCCATTCTCTATGATCTGCTCTGAGAAGAGGCAGACAAAAAAAATGAGGATTTGAAGAGTGGGCCTGAGATTGGGAGAGGCAGGGGTGTGGCTCCAAGGGGCAGGAACCTGGGAGGAGCAGAACTGGCTGCCATTAAGCATGTCACCATGATGGATCATTAAAGGAAATGTGACCATTTTAGTCCCCAAGCTAGTGAGACCTGAACATAATGGTTACACCAAGCTAAGCAGTCTGAACTTTCTCCACAGATAGTGGAAATCAATGAAGTTTTTTTGGGTACAGGAGAGTGACTCTCAAGCCAGGTTGTTTGCCCCACCCCAGGCCTTTTGAATGAGGCCAGCAGCATCCCCAAGCCCCATGCAGAACATGTGGAAGCCAGCTGGCTGACAATGCCTGTTCCAGGTGGTGGTACACTCTCTGTTCCTCATCCTGGCCTATAGGCCTTCGAAATCCAGGCCCCAAACTCCAGCCTTCATTGTCTGTCTTGTTTTTCTTTATCTTGCAGATTGACCTGGATCACTTTCTTTGGTCCCTGCTTCTTTCTAGACTTTCACTCTTGCACAAGACTTGATGACAGTATCCCAGTAGCTGTGGGTGAGACGGTTTCTCTATTAGACTCAGATCCCCAGTACCCTCACAAGTAATGCTGTTTCACAGCAGAGAATGACTAAGATATACAACTTGTGTGGGAGTAAAATAAGCCAGGTCAGGAGAGGCCAACAGAGATCACTGTTTTTGTGTTTGTTATGTTTTGTTTTGAAGGAAGCTATGAATTTGGCTCAGAAATATGGGGAAGGAGGCTGAAGATGGGTCTGAAGTAGACCAGTCCATAAAAGCAAGGATATGCTGGTCATTAAGAGCCATAGTTTTGAGATCTAAGATGGAAGTGAATATGCAAACAGAGGTGGTCCTGGTCATCAGTAGACGTTGAGCAGTCAGTTGGAAGTTACCAGGTATTAGGGACCCTGGGGCTTAGAGACAGAAAATCCTAGCACTAAGGAAGGAAGGAGGATAAAACAAAAGCATAGCCATAAAGGAAGTACCTTTTAAACATATATAGCTTTTACATCTTTCAAAACTCTTTCACATGTATTATTTCCTTTGTCTTGACCAAAAAAAAAACCTTTGGGATAAATAAGGAAGCTGTTATTCTTATTTGACAGATGAAGATGAAGCCAGATTATTGAAGGCTCTGAAAGACCAGAAGACGTGCTGAGACTTTTATGTAAGCGGCTATAGGAGATTATTGTGAGAGGTTAAGCCTGGCTATGGTGAACGTTCAGAAGAGTTACCTTATATGCCTTACGCACTGCATCTTCCAAACACATTACTCCTGTGTTAAAATGGCTTTCTATATTTGGAGCATTTTCTATCTGTTGTTGAACTTGTTAATTAGCCAAATGTCCAACTGCAATATCCTTATCAGAAGCACTCAGGAAAAATGTCAGAAGGCTTCAGAGGTTATTAAAAGTTGGAATGTATGAGAAAAAAACTTCCAGAAACTCATCTGACTCCTGCAACTGACTTCAAAAATCATTTCTGAGTAAGAAAGCAGGAGTCGAGTCAGTGTAACTTATGTGGTTTTTAGCATTTACTTGTTCTCTTGACTTTTCTATTTTTCCCTATTTTGTCTCTATTACCAATGTAGAAGAAAATTTGAAATATTGTGATTAATTAAATGAATATCTACTAGCTAACTTCCATGTTGATGTGTATTTTTAGATAAAATCATATATACAGATATGTTGGAGCCATTTTTTTACCATTCTGGCTTCCATTCACCACAGAGCTTATAGACTTTATAAGGGCCATTAGCTAGAGGCCATCACAGATCCCATTGACACCATTGTCACATGAAGTTAAAATCACAACTAATATTAATTACCTCTGATGGGAGCTGCCCAAGGTCAAACTCAAATCCTGCCCTGCCTTAAATCCTAAATCCCATGGGGAATTCTTAAAGTCAGCTGACCCTACCAAGCCTGAAATCTATGTTATCCTGGGTCACTGCAATATTGAGATTTATAAAATATTAGGTCTTCATTGAGTTCCTGGCTCACTGCTCCTGAAACCCTTGGAATTTCCCAAGTGTTGGCAATGATAAAGGTATCTTTTATTATGTGAATGAAGTAACTTGGAAGCACCTAAGAATGGGGGCTGGTTGCCAGGAGATAGGATCCTGTGATTAGAGGGTTGGAACTTTCAGTCTCACCCCTCAATCTCAGGGGAGGGGGATGGGACTAAAGGTTGAATTAATGGCCAATGGCCAATGATTTAATCAATCATGCCTAAGTAATGAAACCTCCATAAAAACCCATGAAGACGAGGTTTGGAGAGCTTCCCAGTTGGTGAAAACATAGAGATTCTGGGAGAGGGCAATGCCTGAAGAGGGCATGGAAGCTCTACACCCCTTCCCACATACCTTGCCCTATGCATCTCTTCCATCTGGCTCTTCCTGAGTTATACTCTTTTATAATAAACCAGTGATCTAGTTAGAAAGATGTTAGTTCTGGGAGCCAGTCTAGCAAGTTAATTAAACCTGAAGAGGTGGTTGTGGGAATCTCTGATTTATAGCCAGTTGGTCAGAGGTACAGGTAACAACCTGGACTTTCAATTGGCATTCTGAGTTTGTGGGGGTCATTGGGACCTCCAATCTGTGGCCTGTCAGTCAGAAGCATAGTAACCTGGGCTTGCATCTGGCATCTTAAGTGTGTGCTGAAGTAGGGTAGGGCAGTCCTCTAATATTGAACTCTTAACCTGTGGAATCTGATGCTATGTCTGGGTAGATAGTGTCAGAATTGAGTTGAATTCATGGATACCCTATTGGTCTCTGAGAATTGTTTGTTAGTGTGTGTGTGGCGGGGGGGACCCCACCCCAATGTTGGAATTGGATCCAGGAATTCAATTTAGTCACAAAAAAGGGGGAAAAAGCCACCAACGTTCCCCTGAGCCTCCTACACATCATCTCATAAAACATTAAGGTTCTTGTCTTTATCCAAACACTCTTCCCCTACTCCTGCCCCATAGCTATCACCTGTGCCCTCTGGAACTTTGTTTCCATGATAACTCAACCATCCTTTGTCTTCAATCGATTCATTAGATGCTTTCTAAACTTCCTGACCTTAACAGAAACCAGGCTCTCCCAAGGACGTGGCTTCCCAAGTACCACTGTGCAGTTGAAGGAGTTCCTATATCTACTTGAACATCCCAATGGGTACCTCAAACTCAGCAAGGACAAAATTGAACCTGTCATCATCACTATATCATTCATTCTCTTCCCCCTGCCTCCATGACATAATGACGCAGAAGTTACTCAGTCACCTAAGTCAGGAATCTAAGGGTCAGCCTAGACTCATTTTTCTTTTTCATCCTCCACATTCTATCACTCACCAAGCCCTGCCCATTTGTTCTATTAAATAGTTCTCTCAGCCATTTCTTCTCCTGTGTTTCTATTTTTAAAGTCTAGTTCAAGGCCCTAGTCATCTGCCTAGATGGTCACTTTTCTTGCTTTTAATGTACCCAGGAAGTCCATCCTCAACCTGGGTGTCAAAGGGACCTCTCTAACACAGAGTTGACCATGTTATTCCTCTGCCTATACTGGTGCAGTGACTCACCCAAGCCTGGCTGAGCTCCCTTTCAGGGAAACACAGGCCCTCTTTCATCTGTTCCTATCTACCTCTCCATCCTTATCGTCCCGTAGCTGCTGCCTCCCACTTGATGCTTTAAACACCTCGTCCTTCACAGCACTCATGCTAAAACACTCCTGTGCTTTTCTTCATTCAGCACCCTTTGCCTGACATGCCCTTTCTAACTTTACTCCACCCTTTGTCTGGTTGTCTCTTACATTTTAAGTTTTGATTGGTGTCAACTTATTCAGGAACCATCTCTTGAGCGATGAGGCCATGCTCCATAATCCTCCATGTGCTCTCCCAGTATCCTCTACTTGGTTTGTATTAGCTATGAGTATATGTGCATCTTGTCCTGATCTATTTTCCTGGAGGTCAGAGATTACATTTTTTACTTTTTTTTTTACAACTCCATTATGAGTATAGCAAAGTGACAGAAACATATTAGGTGCTTAATAAATATTTGATGCACCAGAATAATTTCCACTGAAAATGGATTTGCCAAGTCCTAGTGGCCTTCAGGCAGGTAGGCATTCATTTACTCATTCAACAATAGAACATGTACTAAATATTTATATCCTATTTATCTAGCATTCTTGCTCAAATTCAATTTCACTCAGAAGCACTCTCTTCTGAACTACAGAATCTGGCTTGTGCAAAATAACTGATATAGGTGATTTGGGAAGAGGCAAAGCTAGGATAGCCCACATCCCTGTGAATTTACAATCTGATATGATTATACACATCTGCAATATTTGGCAATACAGAGTTTCAAAAAACCTTTCAGCAAATGTAAATTAATAAAACACAAACTGGATACCTAAATTCCAGAGAACTCAGAGAGAAAAAAGAAAAGGTCAGAACTGGGTGAATTTAATGAGAATCAGTTACAGAAGTTAAGGTTTGTCTTTAAGGTAGAGACTCAGTGAACATGAATGGCTTAAGAGTCAGGAAAATAGTATTTTTGATTAAAGAAATGACATGAGGAAAAGCAAGAAGATAAAAGCTCTATTGAGAAAACAGTAAGCTCATTTCCTTGACTGAACTACAGAATCTAAGCTAGGATATGAGAACAGCTGGTCAGCATGAAGGTCTTGCACAAAACAAACCTACGAAGTTAAAATTAGTCTTTAGGGTTAACTGTGTTAGACAATCTCCAAATCAATTCCTTCTTCCATTCTTTCCCTGGGATGGGGATACGTTCTTGCTGTTCTTCCCATCTTGAAGTAGAATCTATTTACCTATCCCTTGAAATCTGGGATAGCCTATTACTTGCTTTGACTGATAGAATTTGACAGAAGTGATGCTGAGATACTTCCAGCCCTTGGGTGTGTGCAGGAGACCTGGAAGCTTCTGCTTTTTCTCTTGGAACCCAACAACCATGACATAACAAAGATTGGACTTCACCACTGAATAAAAAGAGGCCATGTGAGAGATCTGGAAGATAAGACACTATCTTGGACAGATGGTCCAGCCTCAAGATGGATGGAATCACTAAGTGACTTAAGCTATAACAGATGGATTAGAAGAACCACCAGCAAACCTAGGCAACCCCCAGAAACATGGGTTAAATTGCCTTTGTGTTAAGCCACTAACTTTGGGAGTGCTGTTGTTATGCCATAATAAATAACTAAAACATCATCCTACTCCTTTCACCTCCTTATATCCACCCAACTTCAAACATCGTGTGCCCTCCTGCCGAATAATAATAATAATAATAATAATAATAGTAAAATCTAACCTTGAACACCTACTACTATGTCTGACATTAGACCAAGAGTTTTACAGAAATGATCTTATCCTCATAATAATCCTAAGGGATGATGTGGTGGGTTGAATAGTGGTCCCCCAAAAGATAGGCCCCTGGAAAATGTGAATATGACCCTATTTGGAAAAAAAGTTCTTTACAGATGTAATTATTGAAGGGTCTCAAGATGAGATCAACTGGATTATTTGGGTAGGCCCTAAATCCAATGACAAGTGTCCTTATTACAGACAGAAGAGAAGACACAGACAGAAAGAAGACCATGTGAAGATCAAGGCAGAGACTAGAGTGAACAGTCACAAGTCAAGAAGTGCTTTCCATCACCAGAGGCTGGAAGAGACAAGGATTAGAATCTCTTCTAGAACCTATGGAAGAAGCATAGCCTCGCTGACACCTTGATTTCAGACTTCTGATCTCCAGAACTGTGAAAGAATAAATTTCTGTTGTTTTAAGCCAAATTTGTGGTAATTTGTTACAGTAGCTATAGAAAATTAAAACAGATGGCTTCTATTTTAAACCCATTTTACAGATGAAGAGACTAAGTTACTTAATGAGAAGATTAAATAACTTGACCAAAGGCACACGGTCACAAGCAGAGGGGTCAGGCTTGAATGTAAGCCATCTGTAGGCCTTCATCATAGCTGTTATCTTGGACCAGTCCTACCTCTTTGCACTCTGTAGCTATCTTTCTAGCATCCTACCAGTCAAAAATACCCAGCTTGCAGCAAAGTGTCAGGAAAGGGTTTAATAATTCATTCACACTATGTTATTAATTCTTAATACCAGTTTAGTATTTTAACTCTCCTGAGACATCATATAATTCTGTTTTATTAGGAGAAAGAACAGAATGCACTGGAACATAGTGCAAATCATGAAACTTTAAGTATTAATTACAGGCAGATGGAGGAGATATTTCACAACCAAGAAATTTGCCTTTGTTTCTCCTAACTTACCATGTAGTATTAGGTCAGGTATGAGAGAAATTTAGAACCCACTAAACTATAAATTCTTAAAGGGCAGGATTCAAGTATAATATACAGGTGTTTCCGCTATACTGTAATATATACATAGCTGAATAAGGTCTACCAAAATTATGCACAAAAATGTAAAAGGGATTATGGGGCTAGCTAGGAATCTTGGGACCCAAGGAATAACACAATGGTGAGTTCCCTGGGTTTTCTTTTTACCCCATATATCCCAGACCTGAAGCTGAAGAAGCAAGCAATCTCAGAAATGCCAGTGACTACAGATGAAAAAAAAAGACCCAAACAAAACCTGCTCTTTTTGCCAATGGACCAGGAAAGGGAAAGCCTAGAAAGACAGAAGTTAAAAATAAAATACCATTCATAATTATTCAAAAAAGTGATGTACTTTGGTGTAAATATAGCAAACCATGTATAGCATTTGTATGCTGAAGACTACAAAATGCTGATGAAAGAAATCAAGGAAGATTTAAATAAATGGAGAAACACACCATGTTCATGGATTGGGAGATTCAACATAATACAGATATCAATTATCCCCAGTTGATATGCATGTTCAACACAATGTCTCTCAAAATCCCAGCAATTATTTTGTAGATATAGACAAGATTATTCTAAAGTATATATGGGAAGGCAAAACAATATTGAAAAAAGAGTAAAATGGGAGGTATCAGTCTACCTGATTTCAAGCTATTTAATCATAGCGATCGTAATCAAGACTGTGTGGTATTGTAAAGGAACAGACACATAGGTCAATGGAACACAGTAGAGAACCCAGAAATGGACTCACACAAATATATCCAATTGATTTTTGATGAAGACAATCAATGGAGGAAGGATAACCTTCTCAACAAATGATGCTGGAGCAATCAAATACCCATAGGCAAGAAGAAGAAGAAAAAGAAGAAGAAGGAGAAGGAGGAAAGAAACTTGACATAAACCTCACACCTGATACAAAATCAACTCAATATGGACAACGGACTTAAATGTCAAATGTAAAACTATGTAAGTTTTATTTAAAAAAAAAAAAAAATAGGAAGTCTTTGGGAACTAGGGCTAAGGAAAGCGTTCTTAGACATGATTACAAAAGCACAATCCATAAAAGAAAAAATTGATTGATTGGACTTCATCAAAATTTAAAATGTTCACTCTACAAAAGACTATTGAGAGGATGAAAAGAGCTACAGAGCAGGGCTGAGTGGGGAATCAAGTGGTTCTCTTGATAGTAATGAAAAAAACTATGCAAGGTGAATTTTAGAAAAGAACTATATGAGTTTATTTAATAAATTAAATACAATGTATAAACACATTCAAATAGCATTGTCCTGCAGACGAATAGAGAAGTAGGATTAGAGAAAGGGTGTGAGATAAAAACCACTTGAACAGTGGTGTGAGTGGGTACTAGAGGTGAGGACAAGGTCCCCAAAGTAATGAGTCATCATCATCTCAGATATGGGATCTGCGGGGCAGGATTAGGGTCCTGTCCTTTTACCCAACAAGAAAAGAAGATTTTGATGGAGTTGAACGCAGGTGTGAAGACAAAGTACTCCATTTTCAAAGGCTAGAGAAATGGATGGAGCAAAATCCAAGCAGAAATTTAAATCAATGTTTTAAATGGAACACAATTAAGGTCAAATTCCCAGTCTTTCCCCTCACCAAGTCTCCTGCCTCATTATGTGATATGGTTGGAAGCATAGCCAAAGCCTTCTTCTAATTTTTCAGTGACATTATCTCAGGCGCTGTTTCCTCTAACCCAAAACTGTTAACTCTTACTTCTTCAGCTATCCCATCTCAAAAATAAATCCTCTGAGACCACCACAGCTACTGAAAACTCCTCATCACAATATAACACCCACTACAGCAAATCCTTCCACAGGTTCTATAGATAATTAATTTCATAGAATATTCAACTTTTGTTGGAATATTCTGCCAACAGCCCCAACTTGCCTAGTAATGAAATAAAGAACTGTGTTTCTCTTGCCAACTCTCTCACCACAAGATCATTTCAATAGAAGTTTAATTAATAGGAAGAGACACACAATAAATAATATCTGTAAATGGCTAATAGAAATGGCAATTTCTAGTCCTGCCAAAATCCTACATCTTTACACATGCGTTTTTTCCACCTCACCATAGTGACTGATGAGGTAGAAAAATTTCCAGACTTGTCTTCCCCACTGGCTGCTGTTAGGGGTCCTCTGATGGATCCCTCCTGGCTCCCACCTTTTCCATTCATCATCAACCCTCCTAGAATACATACATGCATAGCATTTCTGAGAAAGCTTCAGCCACATACACTCAGTTACCTAGGATCTTGAGAAATCTGCTCTTCCAACATCTTCATGGAAGAGCAGATGAGAAAACCCTCTATTCTTTGATTGTGTAATCCCATTGGGCAATTCCCCCATTAAAGGTCACTGCAGTTCTCATCTGTTCTTGAAGCAGTAGATCTAGCACAATGGCGTGCCTCTGCCAGTTCCACCTTGGGCCTCTGGCTACTCGCTGCTAGTTCTCCACTTACATCTTCCTAGAACTCTGCTGCTGGCACAGTGACCTCAGCAGAAGGTAACATTTTCTTCTATTGTCACATCCCTTAATTCACCCATCCCATCAACAGCACAAGGCTGTTGGACTTGATCGAAGGTTTAGAGATTAAAATAATTATAATTTTTAATATTAAAAATGACCCTACAAATCACTGATCCCAGGGTCCATGAAAAACATTAAATCTTTCACAGGGAGCCTCAAATTGGGTCCCCTGTTTCCTATCTTTGTTTCCATCCCTCTGCAGAAATAGAGAAAGAACATTCTTCATTCATCGTGTTGCAAATGTCTACCGTCCTCTAGGAAACTTTATCCCTCTGTTTAAGCGGGTTGTTCTTATCCTAAAATATGATCCTCCACCTCCAATTAGGGCAATCCATGAGACATAATAGTTCATAGCAGTCTGTCCCCCCAAAGACTGAGTTGTTCAATCTGGAACAGTTTGGACCTTCATCCAAAGCACACGCACACACTCATCTCTCCCAGAGCAAGTACAGTCAAAATCCCTTTTAAAGAAGAGAAACATTTCCCTAAAGGATACACAATCTGCAGAGCTTGCCCCAGGTCACAAAGTAGATAGCATTTTTACATGATTGACAAAGAGATATTAATCTCTCTTTCCCATTCTTTTGATTCCAGACTTTGTCCAGGTTTTTGCAAACCAACCAACCAACCAACAAAGAAGCCCATTATGGCATCTTTAAGAATAACAGTGCCATTAACTTAATTGCTACTCTTTATCTTGCTTTTCTTTTTCTTGGACCAAATCTTATTCTAGTCAAGATTTCCTCCCATTCTAGTATTGGAAATAGAGCAAAGACAAACAACAGAGAGGTGCACATTCCACCAAAGCCATTCTCTGCAGAATTGTTTTTTTCTCTATTTTACTGGGTCTAGCTTCCCTGCAGGGCCTTTTCCCATCAGTCCACAGACCCCGTGTTTCTTCTGGGTTGTACCTTGTCCCCCACCAGTGAGACTCCATGGCTAATCTGGCAGACCATTGGTTACGCCTAGTTAGGGTTAAGTTACATGCGCTTTATTAGTATAGCTTTTCTTTAATACGTTTTTCTAAAGCTGAGCTTGCTCTGTCAACAGCCATTCAAAATTATCTTCTGCCAAAATCATCTTCTGCCTCTCACATTATAAATCCCTAGCCTTCTAAATCCACACTTTCTAAGTCCCTTTCTTAGTTCCCATTTCCTTGTCAGATTTTACTTCTCATCCTCGGATAACTCTGATTTTTTCCAACTCTTCTGCTCACACCATTTTTTGTTGTTGTTATTGTTTCCGGAATTTCTCTTTTCCTGCCCTTTTCCTACTCCACATCTGTATATTTTCTTCAAGCCTCTTGACTGCTCTCTTAGAATATCTTCTCATTTCTCATCTGACAAACTAGCTCTCTGAGCTATTAAAATCCAGGAAATTTCCCAACCACCCCTACACACTCTAGAGCCAATAGTGACTGTTGTCTGGAGACAGTTCTATAGGCCTCAAAATAAACTCAAAATAAATTACTTAATTGATCAGGACCTGTTGGTTATGTTGCAGTGGCATAATATACGCATTGCCTCAGTTACCTTCTGAACTAGAAATGTACTCCTGCGGCATTATTAATCAAACAGCCTTCGTGGATAACCTAAGAATCTAACCACCATTTATAACATTCTGTTTGGGAAAATGAGGCCTCCATTCTAAATAACCACAAATAAACTTTGAAACGTGACTAGTTCACACCTGGCATCTGTAGACATTGTTGTAATTTCTCGTACCCACATGCAAATTTCGTCTATGGCAGGAAGCAGGAGCTTTTCTTTTTCAAAGACCTGGATAGATCCGGAAGATAGGCATTGCTACAAAGTGGAGGAAGCCCACTTGCTGATGATAATGATAATAAAACATTTATTTTTGTGTATTTTCACCTTTTTATCACATCTAGGTTTCAATACCACCCTTAAGATTTTTAGAATAAGTAGCATGAATTTGGGCAAAGAGTAAACTATTTAGAGACGGGGACCTAGGATAAAGCCTGGCTCTGTTGTGTATTACACATTTAGTTGGTCAAGTCACTTAATCCTCCTGAGCCTCAGTTTCCCTTACAATAAAGCCAGAGTAGTAACAGCCGATAATATCCTCCTTGTCAAATTCTATGATTCTTCAGTAAGGCATGGCAGCAGGACTAGTTGTGAGCAGGGGTGGAGCTGCTGAGACAGGTTGGAGCTATGGTGACCACAGAAATTCCAACAAGCAGGTAGGGCATGGCAATCAAGGGAATTAATTAATGTCCAGACATAATGCAGGCAAACATCAAGTCAGCAGGTAGAAGTAGCAGGATGTCCTCACCCGTGGTCGGAGCCAAAATAGAGTGGGTGGTAGTCACCATCTCAGTATTTAGTGGGGTCTCTACCAAAGCCAGGTTCTGTCTCTTGGGAAGAGGACACAGCAGTGAAAATTATAAGAAGACAGACTAGATACCTAGAATGGGAATCCAACGGAAGCCTTGTTCTATGAAATAAGGACAGAGGAAGCTTGGGAATAGGTGGCAAACTATCATGACACTCTAAGTGGTTTAATCATCATTCCAGACAGATCAATAATTCTAACAATCGTCCCTGAGACCTCATGCCCGGCAGCAAAAGAACCTTGGAGCATGACATTGAGGCATACACATTACGAGGGCAAAGTATAGGTTATAGGAATATATGTTGAGTCAGCAGAGGGTGGTTTGAGAAAACAAACATTTTCCAGTAAAGGCTGACTTATCAGTTAGCTCAGTTTGTTGGATCTCTATCCTCGGCCAGGGGCTCACTTCCAGAGTGGGTGGGTCCTTCTTACTGTAGCCTTGTGGCCACAGATCCCTTTGCTCCTACCAGTTATTCTGTAAATGCTGCGTGCCATGGCACCTTGGGGGGCGGACCAACACACAGCAGGCACTAACACGTGTCAGATGAGTGCATGGACAGAGGATTGAATAATGAATGCAGCAAGTTTAAGTCCACGCGTGACAAGTGGGGATCCAGATGAAGTAGACTTTTGTACAAAGAAGAGCCTGTACTTTTTCTCTCATGTAAATGAACCTTAAGGATGTTGTCTCATCTTTCATAATTAAGCCTGCGGATACCCTTCGTCCTTTGCTCTCTGCACTTAGTAAGATAGAATGCAGCCCTTAAGTGCATTTTAAAAGCCGTGTAGGAAAAGACAAACAAGCTTAGAAGAAGTCCATGAAAGATGGGAAACCAACTGACAACAAATTCAGAGTTCCTATTTGAGGCCAGGCAAAACCAGTAAACAAAAAAAATGTGTTAGGCAGAGAATTAATCACTTAGTTAATACCTTAATATCCATTTGAAAATGACTGGTTCTTCAGTCCTGACATATCCCTTTTGCAATGCATTTACAGAGGAGTGTAATATAGGATGGAATGCAAGGTGTCTGATCTTGGCTCACTGGTGATTATGTGAGGAATGTGAACTAGACTGGTGAGGTCGGCCCTGGAGCCCTGCGGGACCCAAACCTGGTGTGTGCCTCAGTGAGTCCCCATCTCGGGAGAGGCATGTAAACCTGTGCTTCCCCAGCACTCAACCCCAGCAAAGGGACCTCCACATTTCCTAATTAGGTTATACTCAATGTTCACAGGCTGGTGATGGATGAGATACTGAAGTGTAATCACAACTGATATTATTCACGTCCCAGGAATGTGTGGCAAGGCTGCTCTGCTAGCTCCAGCAGAAAACAATGGTGCAGTTGACAAGTAGTTTTTTACATTTCAGATTCTGGTCTGGATTTCTTCCCTCTGTTTGCTCATAATTGCACAACAGGTATCTGGAGAGGAGAAATAAGCACGCTATACGTTCCATTTCCTGGTTGTTTGTGGCTTATTAAGTCATATAAGAGTGGCACAGTCTTCCTGTTAGATGTTCAGAAATGGGGCCAACTGGGCAGCTTCTGCACCTGCCTTGAGATGTTTGGTGGTTGCCTAGAGGCCCAGGTAACCACAGAAAAGCCAATTAACTTAATCAACAGGTCTGGTGCCAGACATGGTGGTAAAATAAATGAGGGAGATAAACTGCCGATTCTGAAGTGGTTAACAATCAAGTGAAAAAGACAAAACACGCCAGTGACTAACACAAGTCAGATGCAACTCAGGACTAGAATAGAGGGATAAATAGTGGGAAGATTAACTCTGACTAAAGGGAGGAGGGCTACCAAAGCGGAGTCTTGAAGGATGAGTAAGAGTCTGTGAAGGAGGAGCACATTCTAGGATATAAGAGATGGGATGGAGCAATGGGCAAGGACCTGCAATAATACCGAGAAGGGACAGTAGCCCAGCAGACAGGGCCTCACTTCCTCACAGGAGAAGTGAGCCCTGAAGGATATGGAGATGGTAGTCAGATAAAGGGAGAAGCGCATTCTAGAAAGAGGAGACAGCACTGCTCACACTGATTGGTGAAAGAACAGCGCAGGTTTGAATACCACCAGTAACTCAGTATGTTTGGAATCTGAGGGCGATTTAGAAGCCTGGAGCTGTAAGGCAAGGGCCAGGGCACGACAGTTTTTCTGTTGTTGTTGTGTTTTTTAGCCAGCTAAGTGCTTTTTATTTTATCCTGATGGCTATGCAATGCCGCGTGAGGTGCTCCAATCTATTTGTTGATGACTAACTGGATCTGGGGAGGGGGTACATAGATGAAAGATCCAGGGGAGACATGATGAGAGCTTAAACCAGAAATATCACTAACTGACACACAAGTCGGCTCATGTGATCTTATAGGTTTCACCAGGCAGGAGGAAAAAAATGCAATAATTCTCCTAACTAGTTAGTAATACTATTTTCCAATGATCACTCTCTACCTTGTTTCATTATTTATGCAAATGTTACTTCTCTATTAGATTATGAGTTTCTTAAAGAAGGTCTGAAAATTTCATGTCTAATTCAACTTTGTGTTACTCACACTTTCTAGCACAGGTCTTACACATGTTAACCATTCTCTAAATATGTGTTGAATGAACAGAAAACATAGACTTGTGTGGGGGAAGAAGAAGGGAAGTGGTGCCAGGGTCACTATTTAAGCCAAGACATAGTCCTTCCACTACTTGCTGTGCAGAGATGTTACTTTCCCTGTCATCCTGCACTTCATTCAGACAGTTGTGGCCACCAGAGACCTTCAGAGAAGACTTCAGAAAGTCCCTGCTGCCCACCTTCCTAGCGGTGATGGGCAATAAAGTCTACAGCATTTCTAGAAGGTTCCAAAGACTGCTAGACGTACACCTGCCAGTGCAGGGCAAAAGTGAACAGGAGTTTCCTGTCAACACTTCAAGATATCCACTCACCTATTTATTGCTACCTAAGAGTTCAGGTTCACCAGGAAATCTCTTAAGTCATCCATTTCCAAACTGTGTTCCAAAGCCAGCAGTGTTTTGTATACTGAAGGTATATAGCAATATAGACTATAGCACAGCACATTACATTTTGTTGTCATGGCTCTTAGGCTCTTCTTCACTGTGACACTTTCTAAGGCTTTCCTTGGTTTTGATGACCTTGGCAGTTTTGAGTAGTATTGGTCAAATATTTTGTAGAATGTCCCTTAACTAGGAATTGTCTGATGTTTTTCCCATGATTAGAACATGGCTATGAATTTGGGGAGGAGGATCACAGCGGTAAAATGTCCTTCTCATCACATCATAGCATGTCTGCATGCTATCAACGTGATCTATGATTCTGATGTTGACCTTGATCACGTGGCTGAGGTAGTGTTTGTCAGGTTTCTCCACTGTAAAGTTACCTTTCCCCTAACTTTTTATATGATATACTTTGAAAGAAAGTCACTCTATGCAGCCCACAGTTAAGGAGTGGGGAGTTATACTCTGCCTCTTTGACCGAGAACTGTTTACATAAGTTATTTGGAATTCTTCTGCAGGGGAGATTTGCTTTGTCCCCCATTTATTGATTTGTTCAATCATTTATTTATATCAGTACAGATTCATGGATATTTATTGGGTGCTTTGGGTTAAAACTCAATACGGCTTTATTTTGTTGCTCAGACTGTTCCACCTATGGCCATTGAGAGCTTTTTCAGTTGGCTCCTGCATTGTTTAAAATACTCTAGTCATTGTGGGGTGCTGTTGAGTACTTCCTTACTTTCTGGAACTACGAGATGTTCAGGCTCATCTTGTGTATTTCCTGTCCTAGTCCTACCCAGTCCTAGAATCAGGTATTTCTCCATGGAGCCCTGGTTCTTTTACTGGAGAAGGGTACTAGAGACCAGGATCTGGATGTGCTGGATACTTCTGGGGTGCTGTTGCTTCTGGCCCTCTCAGATGACAGAGGAAGAATATACATATGTGCATATTAACCCATGTATGTACACATGCATTTATAAATATTTCTATCTAAAAACTATCTTTATCTATATTAAGCTAAGTATGGGTTCATACTGATGTCTCTGACTCTAACCTGCTACCACATGGATCATTCTAGACTTCTCCCCTCACTTGTCTATATTCTCTCCCCTACAGTGACAAATCTGGCTCCCACCATCAGCCATTCGTTACTTAATTGCTCAATTCCAATGTACTATAGCATGCCTAGAAAATTGTTGCCCATAACCTTGTAGAATATAACTTTATAAACTAGAATGCTTATGTACAATTCCTTTTGCCTTTAATTTTACAGACTTCATTTATTTCCAAATTTACTTAGGTCAGCACTTTTCCTCCACTTCCATCAATGAGATTGTTTATGCATTTAGAATACAGTTAGATTCTTTTGTCATATTTTGCATTCCATTCTGGGATCCTACAACTTTCTAAAGGATTTTTAAAATATTCAGAATTAAGGTGCACCCTTTGTCTGTAAACTTTTCTGGGTTTTGGCAAGTGTATAGTGTCATTCATCTACCATTTTTACACCAACATAGAGAATAGTTTCATCACACTAAAAAAATAGGTTTACCTATTCAACCCTTCTCTCACCCGAGTCCCTGGCAACCAATAATCTATTTCCCATCTCTATAAGAGTTTTGCCTTTTCCAAGATGTCATATATGTGGAATTATACAGTGTGTAGCCTTGTAAGATTGGCTTCTTTCATTTAGCAATATGCATTGAAGATTCATCCATGTCTTTGTGTGGTTTGATATCTCATTCTATTGCATGAATGTACCACAGTTTATTTAGCCATTCACCAATTGAAGGTTGCTCCTAGTTCTTCGCAATTATGAATAAAAGTACTATAAACATTCTCATGCTGGTTTTTGTGTGGACATAAGTTTCAACTCAGTTGGATGAATGCTTAGGAGTGTGGTTGCTAGGTCTATGTTTAGCTTTATAAGAAACCACCAAACTGTTTTCCAAAGTGGCTGTTACCATTTTGAATTCATACCAGCAATTCAATGAGAGTTCCTGTTGCTCCACATTCTTGCCAGGAAATAGTATTGTCAGTTTTTTTTTCTTTTTAAGGGGGATTATTTTAACCACTCTAATAGGTGAATAATAATATCTCATTGTTGTTTAACTCTTTTTAAAATATTTGAAGTTTGTCAGAGATGGGGAGTAAACTTAAAAACTAAACAAAAAAATCAGAGTCACTGGCATTGAGAACAGTTTTGAAACAACTCAGGTTACAGGAGAAGAGGTGTACCTTTTTGGGGTCATATCAGAAATTTGGTGTAGAATGGAATCCATGTCTATATGGTGAGTTAATCTATTGCAAAGGAAGCAAGAATTTACATTAGAGTAAAGACAGTCCATTCAATAAAGGCTACTGGGAAAACTGGACAGATATATGCAAAAAAATAAAACTGGACCACCTTATTACACCATATACAAGAATAAACTCAAAATAGATTAAAGACTTAAAGGTAAGATCTGAAATCATAAAACTCCTAGAAAAAAATACAGGAATAAACTCTCAGACATTACCCTTAGTAATACTTTTACTGATATATCTCCTCAGGCAAGGGAAACAAAAGAAAAATAAACAAATGGGACTACATCAAATTAAAAATTTTTTTCACAGCAAAGGAAACCATCAACAAAATGAAAAGACATCCTCCTGAATGGGAGGAGGTGGTTGGGGTATGGGCTTTGGGTTGATTGCTTTGCTCTGGAAATTAGCTGACCCTGGGAGAGACAGTCCCTTCCAGTATCAGCAAGGCCCCAAAATATCAAAGCATGAGAATAAAAATACGTGCTTAAAACTCTCCGCCTTGCTAGTCTTTATTGTTGGGTCTATTTTCACTGGCGCCACCTGAAACTGCCCTCAGTCTCTTCCCCCGTGACCTCCTTGGTTCCTGAGGTCTGAGCAACATCAGCCTCTCCGAATGCTTGGGACAAACTTTCCTTCTTCAAATCCTAGTAAGATGAGGCTGCAAAGGGCTCCTGCACACCTGTCTTGTACTTCATGCTTTGCAAGTCATGTCAAGTGCACCTGTTGTGTGGTCCCATGTGACCCCTGGAGGTGGGGGGAGTCCTCTTTCCCTTTTACTGCCATTTAACATTGTTCAAATCTTTCTACTTGCCTGAGCATCTAAACATTCACAGATCCCCCCTTATCCATGTATGATCTTCTGTTTCCCTTTTTCTTTTCCCAGCTTTATGTGCTATTGTTTCTCTTAGGCCACTCCTGATGCTTCATTCAGTCAACACACATTTGTTGCACATGAACTCTGTGACAGGAATTGTGGCAGATTTCAGGGACACAGAGACAAATAAGACTGTCCCTGGGGGATAAGAATGATCTGAACATACTTTTTGAGGTTTGATAATAAGCCAGTCACAGTCACAAGAACTGTTTCACTTAATCTTCATACCCACTTTCAAGATACATTCTAAGATAACTTTGTAAAGACTCTAGTCACATTGGATTAGGGTGCACACACACGATCTCCTTTAAATTTAACTACCTCTTTAAAGGCCTTCTCTCCAAAAACAGTCACATTCTGAGGTTTTGAGGATCAGAACATTAACATATGAATTTCGAGGGGGCACAATTCACTCCAATGTTGGAATCCGACCCATTCTTCTAATCCCTCCTCATGTTTTCTCTTCAAGAAGCCTAAAATTTTACCAGTTGGAATCTCTCTTTCCTTGTAAGGCTTTTGCTCCAGTCTACCACTTAACAGAAGGCCCTACTGGAGTATAAGCTCCTTGAACAACTGAACTATGTCTTGTTTTATAAGCTGTGTCTTATTATACCTCCTAATTGTATACAGCTTGATGCTTTATTCAGAGTAAAACCTCAACAACTATTCAGTAGATGAATGAATAAACTATGGTACATCTAGACAATGGAATATTATTCAGTGCTAAAAGGGAATAAGCTATCAAGCTGTGAAAAGACATGGAGGAAACTTAAATGCTTATTACTAAGTGAAAGAAGCCAATTTGAAAAGGCTACACACTGTATGATTCCAACTACATGACATTCTGGAAAAGGCAAAACCATTGAAAAGATCAGTGGTTGCCAGGAATAAGAGAGCAGGAAGGGCTTCCAGCTGGAGCACAGAAGATTCTGGAAGCAGTGAAACTATTTGTATGATATTGTAATGATGGTCACATGTCATACATTTGTCTACACTCACAGAATGTACAACACCAAGAGTGAACCCTGACGCAAACTATAGGCTTTGGGTGATTATGTGTCAATGTAGGCTCACTGATTGTAACAAATGTACCATTCTGGTACAACATCCTACACACATTCTGGTGTAGGATGTTGATAGTAGGGGACGCTGCATGTGTGTTGTTGATGGTGGGAGGGCAGAGGGTATGTGGAAACTCTGTACTTTTTGTTGTGAACCAAAGATCACTCTGAAAAATGAAGGAAAAAAATATACATATATGTAATTTATCATGTTATAAACTATATATACATTATTTATTTTTTAAATTTTCAATTACAGTTGACATTCAATATTATTTTACATTAATTTCAGGTGTACAGCATGGTGGTTAGACATTTATATAATTTAAGAAGTGATCCCCTTGACTAAGCCAGTACCCTCCTGGCATTATACATAGCTATTACCATACCATTCCCTGTGCTTTACTTTACGTCCCCATGACCATTATGTAACTACCAATTTGTACTTCTTAATCCCTTCACCTCTTTCACCCTGCCCTCTAACCAACAAATATATTTTTTAATTGAATTGAATTTTCTGCACAACCCTCACATATTTATAAATCTGGGTGTAACTTCCATCTTTGGGTTTTCCATAAACCCTGATTTCCTTTATAGCTAACTAGATCATTAGCCTGACAAGGGATAATAAAGCAATTAAGGAAGAGAATGTTGTCTCAGACTTGGACATTCCTCCATCTTAATCCTTATATTTGGCTATTTCAGGACAGTATGAACCTCAGAGTAGGCAGCCCACCTCCAAAGCAATGTTAACTATACTCCAAGGTGGTATAAACTTTGATTAGCTAGAATGCTCTGCTAAAGGACTAGGGTTCTAGTTCCCTGGTTCTATAGCTCCTGAGTGTATCCTCCCTCCTAAGCCTGCCCACCTTGAAAGACAGCACAGCATTCTCTGAGGATAGCAGTGATTTTCACCCATTGTTGCTGTGATGTGGGTGTGTGCTTCTGGGGCCCACTGCTAAAGAAATAAATACCAGAACCCACTGTAAGTGCTGCTGCTGGCAAAGAACAAATATCCAGAGGAGCTGGGGCTCTGAGCTGACAAATGGACAACAAAAAATCCCTCTTAGTGGGAGAGAGAGGAGGAAGAGGAGGAGTGAGGAAGAAAGAGAAGGTCAGAGGAGGCCAGAGATCCTCCACCACCATGAAACTCACTAATCAAGTGTTTATCCTCACTGACACCCTCTATGGAGGCTGTTTACTGGGTTGTGAAGATCTGTGCCTAGTATAGGTGCACTCAGACCACATGCCCCACCCCATACAATAAAACGTCCAATGATCACCCTATACCAAGGCCTACTTCAAATGCCGCCTCTTCCATCAGGCAATCCTGATCACCCTAACCAGAAGCCATCTCTCTACTTATTGAACATCTCACCATGGTTTCAACTGTGTTTCTCAGAGCCTGTGATCACCAGGAAGGAATTTCAAGAAACTCGTTGATGAAAAGGGAGAGGTATAGGAGGGGAAGGAATCCCCACTACAGGTCAGCCAGAACAGCTGCGCTTTTGCCTGTAACGTTCATCAGATCAGGGTTCTTCCTATGATTCCACTTAAAAAGGGAAAAACTTCAAAACCACTAATGTATAGTGAAATATCACTATTACTGGACCATCCATCCCAAATAATCCAGATGGTCTCAATTTAGATAGATAACATATCAGGGTCTGTATTCCTACTTGGCATTTGAAAAACACCATGGAGTTGATGACATTTATCATATACTGTCTTGTAATAATACTTGTGTGCTTGTTTTATGATCTGTACAAATTTTAAACTGCTTAAATGTAGGAAGCGTATTTCTTTGCATCTTTTAGAGTATTAGCTACAGTGCCTTACGCTCTGGTGTTCAACAGATATAAGATGAATGACGATAAGAATGTTAGGTCATGTTCACTAGCATGATTTGTGCAGTTCACTCCAATGTGATTTACAACATAATGGAATGAACGTGCAAAATCCTTATCTTTGCTTTCTAGAGAGACCCACAACAGAAAACAACTTAAACTTAGAACTTCACAAACCAAAAAGGAAGTCTTAGACCACTCTAGGAACAGAGATTTTAATACTGGGTCACAAAGGAGACCACTCCTACCTTTGAAGAATCTCAGCATTCAGTGTTCATTTGTATAAATCTCACGGCATTTCTGGGTGAAGGTGCAAAGCTTAGGGTTACCAAGTGTTGACTCTTGTGTGGGTACCGAATTTGCTTAACATGTCGTCCTGCTCAATTAGCCAGACCATAGTCAGGAGTACCTCAGTGTCTCTGGGGGGTTAAGATGAAGGCCTTTTTCCATGTTCAGTGAAGCAGGTTTGGAAAGATGAGAGAAATATAGGTCAGCCCAGGAGAAATGCCAACATTATTGGCCCAATTCCTTGGCACAGAGTGGGCACTGAATAAATATGTGTTGAATGTGTGAAATGGCTCTCCTTCCCTCCTGCTCCAACCTGTCCAGTCAGTAGTCAGGCAGCTCAAAGCACTTTCAAGGCCGCAAACCCACCTATCTACTATTCTTCTTGAGGAAAATGCCACAACCATTATTTCTAAAGAATTGACAACAAAGGCTAATAAGTGGGCTTTGGAGTATCCACTACGCCTGGAGGGAGAGGTGTGTTCCAGAGTCTGGTACATTGGCAGGGTGAGGGGCAGCAAAAGATCTGGCCTTGAGTTTAAGTGACCTTGGGGCTTTAAAAGTAGGAGGCTATTGTCAGATGTGGTTTTCAAACATCCCTATGGAATGTTCCCTATGAAGTAAATGTAAAGAGAGTCCTAGGTGCCCCCCACAGCACATTTCCTGGTTTCTTTGTGTGAGTTCAAATTAAGATGGTCTATCCTTCGTGCACAAGGACTTCTGACACTGGGCAACACAATAAAGGAGACATAAGAAAGGCAGAGACAGTGAAGACATGTACCTGTAGGGTGCGAGTATGTTTCGTGCATGTATTGGGAAGAGGTATATAGGTACATGTCCTTCTGTACGTGTATGAATGCATGTAAGGGAGCAGAAGGTATGGGGTTATCATTGCAGACCTCTCTCTTCCCTTCTTTTTTTCCTTCATCTTATTTCTCTTTAAACCCAGAACGTTAACTGAAATAATCATACTTCCTGCTCATCTTATAATCACTCTCATAGCTCTATAATGTTCATTTTGACAGGTACTAAATTGGATGAACAAAGAAACTTTGACAACACAGCAGTCTGGATCTGCTACCAGGTATACAAATGAAGAAACTTCAGAGAAAGAATTAGTAGAGATTGAAATCTATATAAACCAAGTTATCACTATCTGCATGACCTTGAATGAATCACAGACCTTTCTCTAGTTCATTCACTACAGCGTTGTAGTATTCAACAAATATTTATCATGTGCCAGGTATCTATCTATACAAAGTACTTCGTTCTTTCATTCATTCAACGAATATTTATTAAGTCCTTTCTATGTGCCGAGCACTGATTGAGTTGTTGAGATGTAGCAGTGAGTAAAATATGCAGTTTTCGCCCTCACAGCGGTTACTTTCTAGTGGTACAGGATGGAGAAGATAATAAAGAAATAAATATTCAATATGGTGGGTGATAAATGTTAGGAAGAATGAAGGGGGCAAAGAGATAAAAGGGCCATGGGTGATATTTTATATAGGTTGTATTGGAAGGCCTCTGGGGAGCTAACATTTAAGCAGAGGCCGAAAAAAGCTAAGGCGATGGACATACAGGTATCTAGAGAAAGAGCACGACACAAAGAATACAATAAGAAGGACTCATTATAAGCATTTTAAGTTGCCTCAAATCCCTTCCAGAAAGAAACAAAGAGCAAATCACTCAAAAGGGCCTTATCTACCAAACATGGACAGTCTAAGACAAATAAGAAATGAGATGAACGTAATGGTTTTTTTTAAAGCATGGAACGCTATAGAAAGTAATGTATTTATGGTCATTGGTTTCCAGTCAACAATCAGGATGAACTATCCCATCTATATTTAAAGGTCTTATCCGCAAATAAAATTGGTGCTGCCAGAGTTCTAAAGCTAATTCAAATGCCAAAGGGTCCTCGGATTTGGCGCTACTGGCTAACCTGCTATATGCTAGGCCTGCTGTCTGCATGCTCATAGTCTCAAAGTGCACCATTTCCTGTCGCATTTGATTAGGTGAAACTGAAATCTCCTAACCAAGATGTGATCTGAAGTTCTTTATTTACAAGGAAGTCACTGCTTAGAAAATTCCTGAGCTTTTGGCAATTGTTCAACCAAATTCATTAGCACTGGTTAAATTTATTTCCAGGAGTGGTGAAATTCTAATTGGGTAGCAAGGAGGGGACGCCTCCAGCTACAAAGACATTCTTGTTCAAAATGTTCTAATCTTCCAGATTCTCTTCTATTTTTTCCTTCAATCTAACTTAGGGGGATAATCGAGAACATGCACACACAAATTCAGTCTGAATGTGGCATTTTGGAGGAAAAACCCAGCTGAGTACACATGAGTGTTTCAGCTTTGCCAGAAGAGAAATAGTTATGCATTATACATGGACTATAAAGACATTTTTTGTAAGCCTTACTTTAAAATGTTTGCGTTTTAGAACTTAAAATGTTCCACGTGTTTAGTATTTCTTGTTCAGCTAGACTAAAGAAAAGTGGTTGAAAATTTAGTCTCAGCATACATGTGGTATATTTCAGGAATGTTTACTATATTAATATTTCTAGAGCTGTGGAGTTTGTGAACACAGCTTTTACACTCATTGCTGGTTGTAATCAAGGGGTTACTTATTGAAAAAGTATTTATTGAGTACCTACTACGTGCGAGGCCCCATTTTAGGTATGGAAGATACAATAATACACAAAGTCCACATTTTAGAGGAAACAGGCCATAAATGAATCTATAAATAAATATAATGTCAGGTAAGGAAGAAAGTCTTCAAGCTTTAAGCTGGGAAATGGAATGTGGGAAGGGTCGCTATTTGAGAGAAATAGCCTCGCCCCTGAAGTCTCATTTGAATAATGACCTTAATTGATTCTTTTGGTTATCTGGGGATGAAGTGGTCTGGCAGATGGAGTGCCCCAGGCACTGTTGGAGTTCCTGGAAAGACCTGACAGCTTTGTGGCCATGGCAAGAGTGAATGAGAGAGAAAACTAGTAATCGGAAATGAGGTCTTACATAAAACCATATGTCGTAGGGTTCCTGGTGCCCCTGAAGTGGAAAGACCACTGAGTCCACACTCCAGCTTCATTTCTTGGAGGTTCAAGCAATGATAATAAATTGCAAGGAAAGCCTGCTATCAAACTATAGTCTCTTTACTATATGTAAAAATGAATATTTGTTGTTTCAGTTCCTGGGTCTGTTTACCTATGCATTCCTTCCGCCTGAAATGCCCTTCTTCACTACTGTTCCCATTCAATTTCTCCTCTATTTCAAAGCTTAATTAAGCTCTGCCTCCTGTAAGATTCCTTCCCTAATTCCTCTGGTTGACACTGAATGGCTCTTCTGGCTCAGTGACCTGAGGCTTTTATAGAGGACTTCCTCACCAATAGATTGGTGTTCGGGGGAACCCCAAAATTGAATGGGATACAGTTTATGTGTAACTCTCTGTGCATGTTTTCCTGACAAGAGTGCTTATAAGTCCCATGAGATTTAAAAATCAGTCTGTGATTTAAAAAGATTGAGAACCACTGCTCATGACCAGTGCTTCTCAAACATCCAATGGACACTCAAAAACTATCTACATTTCATTTAAAATGAAGATTCCAATTCAGCGGCCAGAGAGTGAGGCTTGGTGCTGCTGGTCTCAGGACTATACCTCGTGGCAAGAGGCTAGAATATTTCTAGCCAGCACTTGCTTGCATACATTGGCACATTCTCTCCGCCCCTTCAGTAGATTGTAGGTTTCTGGTCAGCAAGGGTACTGCTGACATTTCTTGGCTCATTTCCCACAGTCCGGACTAACAGAAAAATGGCCCATCTTTGGGCCTGACAGTTGCTCGCTCTACAGATACTAGTGCCTTAATTGAACCTAAGTAAAACATCTTTCTACATCCACTGTCTTAGTCTCACTTAAGCTTCTAAAGTTACCACCAATTTTTCAAGGCTACACCTTTCCGTAATCCAGAGCAGAATCTCAGAACCCTTAAAATCTTCCTAAGGCAAAGCTTTTCTCTCTTCCATATGAAAATCAAAATCTATCAAATCTAAAAGCCATCATAGTTAGTATAGGAAATACATTTGTTTGAAAGGATGGTTCACTAGATGAGGGAATTCTCCCTCACTGGAGATGTTCAGTACAAATAAATAACGTACAGCATCAAAGAAGCCAGAATAAATCAAATCAGCACCATCAGGCCCTTGAAGGGGCAAGTTCTGGAAAGATTGTTTAGAGCCCAGAAGTGAAGCCTCATAAAGGAGCACGGAGGGAAACCCTCTAGAAAGTGAGGAACCGTGCAGAAAAGTAAGAATAGGTTTTTGGAATAAAATTGCTACCTGACATTCTATGCTTGCAAGAACTGTACAAAAGTTACTTATTTAATCATGTGGAAATAAAGTGTTAATAGCAGCTAACAATAAAGCAAATTGTAGTCAAGGGGTTACTTATTCAATAAATATTTTATTGAGTACCTACTATGTGCCAGGCCCCATTTTAGGTACGGAAGATACAATAGTACATAAAGTCCACATTTTAGAGGAAACAGGAAAACAATTCTATATACAAGACATATGTGTAAAGATTGTATGTGCAAAAGGAATTTTTCATGTGGTATTTAATATATATACATACTATTTGTACTCATGAAAATACCACATGCAATGAAAGCTATGCATAAAAATTTATAAAAATAGCTTTAAGTAGGCCAGTAACATTTAATATTTTTCAATAAATTCATACATAAAATATATACATAAATGCCAAATGGAACATATATTTTAAAATATGAACCCCAAGTAAAATTCTCAGGAATCTGAAGTAAAATCCAGGTATATGCCAAAGGAAACTTCGGAGCAATTGCCATTTGCAGAAAGGAAACAATGCCCGGTCTCTTATCTTCATGGACTGTTTTGCTTGTCAGATTTCTAACATCATTCAGCTGAGTTTTGCATTTGACTTCCAACCTCACGTCCATTTGACCTGCCAACTATTATTTTCTTTGAGGCTTTTAATGCTCCACCCAAGTATTTTGCTTTCCAGAGCAGTTGTGTCCGTTTCCTTTTTACTTCACCTTAACATCAGCCGTGGTTTACAACATCGGCTTAACATGCATCCTCTAAGGTTTCAGACAGATCCAAGGGCGTTGCGGGGATGACCCGAAGCTGACACCGCTCTGGAAAGTCAAAGTCCCCTGGAGGGTCTCTGCTTTGTGCCTGGATTTCCATCAAACCAGAGTCCCCGGGCTGGGGCCAGGCCCCAAGCGCCCGACTTCCCTGGGTTCCAGCCCCCTCCCCAGGCCGACGGTTCGAGCTGGGACTTTATAGCCGGAAAACGCCGCCCTTTCCTGTCGCCTACTCATCCCCCAGGCCGACGACTGGAGGAGTGGGAGACTGAGACCGATTAAGAAAATTAATTAACAAGGTCGGCGCTCGGCCTCGAGGCGGAGGGGCGGGGCGTGCAGCGGCGGTAGCCGGAATGACCGGCAGGCGCAGGTGTCGCCAAGAATGGAATTTTACGCTCGCGGCCGGCAGCTGCGCCACTTGCGCCTTCTTTGCGCGTCTGGGGGCAGCCGCCACCCGGACTTGCTTCAGCTTTAGACAAGTCTCTTTTAGGGACTCGCGGGAGAGGAAACACCTCCTCGTGGGCTGGAAAAACCTGCAGCGTTGGCAGCTCGCGTGCCCACTCGCTCAGCCGGCGGCCCCCGGCATCCTCAGTGTGCAAAGTCCGCTCTCCGGGTTTTGGCGACAGCTCCAAGGGGAGCGAGCTGGAAACTGACAGTACACGACCCTCCCCCCAGCCCGGGATCATAGTGGCCCCTGGACCCGCGGCAAGTCTGGGGAGGCGCGGTCAGGTGGCCCTGCTTCTCGTGGCGAGTCACTCGCCGCGCCAGAGCCTCGCTGGACTAGGTCGGCTTGTTGGGACCAGGAGAGGTGGGAGCACGAGGTTTAGCGTAGGTGTCCGGGATACGGGCGGAGTCCCTTTGTCCTCCGGCACCCAGGAGCTAGCACCCCGAGGTCCCTCTGAACTGAGCGTCTCGTGATCTTTCTTTGTGCTGAGGGAGATGAACACAGCTTCTCGAGGGAAGCCACATCCCTAAGGGTGGCACTGGGGCGTTAACAATGGGGGCTTATTGTCCTCCGTGGGCCCTCAGGCCCTGCTGCGGGTGACATCGGCCCGTCCACCCACCCCTGGGCGCGGCGCAGGTACCGAGGCGGGGTGGGTCTGCTCCGCCGCCCGCGCCCTCCGGCCCGCCCCGGCCCGCCCCCCGCGCCGCGGCCCCGCCCCGCGCCGCCCCGCCCTTCGCAGGTTCAGTTCTGGAGTCCGGCCGCCGCGCGCTCAGTCCTGCTCGCACCTTCCTTCCTTCCTTCTGTTCCGCGGCTTCAGCGAGAGGCAGCGCAGCTGCGGGGCACCAACGGCGGGCGAGCCTGGAGACCCGAGGCCTCGGGCGCCTTCACGCTGGCTGGGAGCGGATAATGCTGTGAGGAGGCGCTGCGCTGGCCCACCCGGCTGGATCTGAGCGTAGCCCGCAGGGACTGCGCGCGCCCTCGGAGGCGTAGGTGCGGGGCGTCGGGTCCCGGGGCAACGACTGCGATCCTCGGGGTGCTGGTGAGTTGCTGCCTACCCACGGCTCCTTCCTCTGCTTGTCTGAGACCGTTGGACCGGTGGTCGTGGCTGCTTCCGGCGTGCGCGGGGTGCTAGGCTTGGAAACGCATAGGGAGCGAGGATACCGAGGGTATCACCTTCCAGATGGTGTCCAAAGGGAACATAAAAAACACAAGGAGCGGTCAGGACACCACGAACTGGACTCAGACATCCACCATTTGTGCCCACCACTATTCAGGGTGGGGCTGCACCCTCCGAGCTACTGACAGCCATTCTGGGCGCTTATTGCATTTTTCCATCTGAGAACAAGCGGCACATGGCTACCGCTCCCCTCCCTTCGTGAATTGCCACAGGGCTGCACATGGGTGCACCGTGCAGATGGATGGTGGTAGTACCCTCCGAGTGCCCTTTCCTTACTTTGATGGGCGGGTGGAGGGGCATTGTGGCCAGAGATCCAACCTGCAGATCGGGCAGTTGATTTTTTTTTTTTTTTTTTTTGACAGTGGTTTCTGAACAGCTGAAACGTTTTCATGATTTCTTTTTTCTTCTTGAAACTAAGTGTCTTGACGCAGACAAGTATCAGACTTGTGAGGACGAATGGATCTGGCCAGTCATTTTTTTCGTTATGAATTATTATGCTCCATCCCCCTCTCGACTTTGGGAGGCATGTGTTTCATCTTATAAATAGAAAGTAGCATATTTTTTGGCAGGACCTCCTTTATACCGTACAGTCTAGGAGAGGTCAGTTTAAAAATAAATATGCACTTGAATGTTACATTACCGTAAGCCAGGCTGTGGCTGGGACAAGCTGCGTGGACAGCAGCATCAAAGCCGGGAGCGCAGCTGTGTTGAAAGGAGTAAAAGCCCCAGAGTGCAGCCCAGGCTGACAGTCAAGTAATTACATTTTGTTTAAAAAAAGAAAAAGAAAAAGTGAATTAAAATGAGGGCAGGAATAGGAATGTCAGGAGGGTATTGCAATAGGAATCTTTCCAGCCCTAGTGTATTTGGGGGAGTAGCTGCTGATTTGTGCTGACGGTGTAGGGGGTTCTAGGGAGGGCGGTGCTGGATAGGGGGAGGGAACTGAGGAATATGTTGAGGAGACAAAGATTTCCTCCCCACCCCCAGCTCTTAGGCCTCACAACATCCAAGAGTTTCTTGAGGGTGTTGCCTTTAAAAAAGAACAAAAATTAGGTGAGCTGCAGATGTCCGGATTTGAATAGCCAAGCCAGTTTTGGAGGCTTCCTTAACATCATTGCAGAGAGACAAGAGGTTTACCCTGACGCTCTGATGATGCCCCCCCACCCCAGGTGTCCCTAAGGCAATTTAAAAGACTCCTATAATGTTCTAACTTTGGAAAGATCTTTCATCTAACAACCAGAAAACTTCTTTCCTGGACAGTTCCAGAGGTCTTTTTTTGATACCACCAGTAATTTGTATGAGCTCTATTATGATAGCATTAAGAGTAAGCTACGCAGGTATATGTGGGACACAAACCCTTTCCAGAATAGATTTAAACACTCAGAGATAAGTCGGGGTAGTTGTGAAATGTTTGGCATTGAAATCAATGGTAAAGTCTATTTATATAGTCAAGGAAGGGTTGAAAGTTCTTTATTAAGTCTCCCAAAGAATGTTAGTTTCCCAATAGGCCTCACTCATTGAATGAAACACTCAGTACCAGCCTCTGGGCTCACAGATAAGAACTTTGGAGGAGAACTTTGGGAGGGTTTCTGGATCCATGGCAGTGTCAGCTTTCCAGTGGTATCATCTGCAAGAGATTTACATTATGAATTCCATGATTGGAACATGGTGCTGCGGCTGTGGCAGCAGCTACAGGCATGAAATAAGATGAGCTCCCCCTTCCCTCAAAATCTGAGCAGTGAATTTCTGTTTTGTATCCCAATGAAACATGTAAAGACAGCTAGAGTAGCAAGTGTTGCACATTTTTTTGTGTGTGCTTTTTATTGTAAATTTAAATGTGGTGTAAGATGAATAAATACAAAGTCATAAAAATTATTGCAGAAATGCTCACTTGAGCTAGTTTGTCCTATCTGCTCTCCATCTTTTCCTTTAATGTGGTGTTTTATATCCAACATGCTCACAAAAGATACTGTTTTTCACTTCTAAAATCCGTGGTATTCAACAGCATTGGGAATCAAGTTGTTTTAACCTATATCACCCAAAGATTTTTACCAGGCCATAAATTTTTCACAAGCTCCTTGCCCAGTAGCCATAACATTTACCCAGTGGGTGGAATACAATTCATAGCCTGAAAAACCTCCAGGAAGACTGCTCTGATTTTTTTAATTATTAAAATTCTTGCTTTCAGCCTGATTTCATTTAGGCCTGGCCTGATTTCTTTCTTG
Source organism: Rhinolophus sinicus (assembly GCF_057876585.1). NCBI lineage: Eukaryota > Metazoa > Chordata > Mammalia > Chiroptera > Rhinolophidae > Rhinolophus > Rhinolophus sinicus. The sequence goes on from NC_142502.1 coordinate 165,363,934, forward strand.
CCAGAATCCTGTGGACCTGTTTACTCATTGGTTGAATCAGAATTTAAATCTATTTTAAATGTAGTATGTTTGTCAGAGAACAAGTAGTGTCATTCGAAACTACTGGATTCAGCTAGCCACAAAATCTCGTTTACTAAGCACTGATACCCAAGAATTCTTCTAGTATATCACACTATTCATTACTTTGGATGTTAAAGGTCCCTCGTATATGGAGCCTGCCCTAAGCACCAAGCACTCTTGTCAACCCTTTTTCTTGATTTACTCATTTATTTACAATGCTTCTGTGAAGGAGGAACTGTTAATATCTGCATTTTACAGCTGTGGGAATTGAGGACAGACCTATTATGTAGCTTGCCCCAAAGTACACTGGAAGGAACATACCTAAACATACATATGCATTTTAACAACCCCATATGTGCCCGTTTGAGTGGCTAATCTGCATGAAAGTCAGCAGCTCTTTGGGGTAAGAAGATAGGGAAACGCCCTGAGGTTAAGAAATCTGTCTGAGCCAGGCTGTCCGGACTCATATCCTAGCTCTGGTACTTACTACTTTGTGTGACTTTGGGCAAGTTACTTAGCAATTATAAAATGGGGATAATACTATTACTCTGAGGATTAAATGAGTTAAAATATAATGCACTCAGAACAGTACTGGGCCCAGAGTAGGCACAATGAAAGATTGATGCTTTTATTGATGCTGCTTTTGTTGTTTTCCTAGGTGCTTAATACTGGTGCTTTCATTTAATATTCATAACTACTCTGAGGTAGATAGTACTGTTTTTATTTTCCAGATGAGAATACAGACTCAGAAAGGTTGAGGAACTTAGCCAAGGTCACACAGCTAAGTAAGTAGCAGAATCAGGTTTGAATTCTGGTCTCTTTGAGCTTATACTAAGTACCACACCCCACCATCATGGAAGAAGGTCAGGGAAGCTATTAAGTCTGACTCTTGTTAGGGTTTTGGGCCTCTGGCAGAGAACTTATTTCACAGTGCTCTGTGTCACAGCCCAAAGGAGGATAACAGTAATTGCCAGCCTTAGGAAATACCATGTGAATAATTTGTGTTATTGAAGATGGTTCAATTCCAAGAGTGTGGCAACAGTCCTCTCCTGCAGAGGATCTAGCATCAAACCGCTAGCATTAAACACAAGTAGTTTAATTTGTACTAAAAATGAAGAGACTTACTAGGTGAAAATGTAGGATTCTGGAACACACAAGAAAGCCCTGCCACGGCCAAGAGCAAGGAATTTCAGGAGCTAGGCATGCAGTGGAGCTTAGTGTAAACCGTGTCCTTGCTTCGAAGTTCTAGAAAGTCAGGGGTGGCAGGGTCTGGATGGTAATCTCCTTGAGCCCCTGTGACCACATCCACAGTGCATGGCCCTTCAGTCCCTGGCACCGGTGACATTTAACATGTTTCGTAATGATGTTGCTCCAAGAGAGCTAAAGCAAGAGAGCTAAAGCAAGAGGCAGGGGCCACAAGTAAGCTGGGCAGAAGGCTCAGCCCTTGGCGGAAGTCGGGCCTCATTACAGTTCTGCATATGCCCCAGGCACTGCTAGATAAGCTTCTGGTATGAGAGATAGAGTTAGGAGGCCTTTGAAACCTAGTGGGATGCCCAGGATAACCCTCGGGGGACCTGCCTGGCCTCACGGCCTTTGATACTGTGGGTTTGTGATTAGCTGTGGGAAGCTGCTCAGAGACCGATCAAACCGAAGTAGAGGTTCTGGAAAGGATGGCGTGAAATAACCCAGGTTGCCTAAAAATCAAGGGCAATAGCCTTAGAGCTGTCCCCCTCCCTTCCTTCTGCCTCTACCCTTTAAACGCTACAAAAGAAAATGACACCCCACAAACCAGAATATGTAGCCAAATAGTTCTATAGCAGTAATCAGGTATGTTTCTTTCCTTTAAAAAAAAAATGGCCTTGATATACTTCTTGGCCTTGATATACTTCTTCAATGCCAAGTTGAACCAGAGTCTCATAATGATGGATGGTACCACCGGTGGAAAAACAGTTTTAAAAATTAAACCATCCAGTTTTATAATATGAGCCATAATGTTGATATTAAAAATTTACTATTTATGAGTAGCCAAGCAAACTAATGAATTGGAAAGCCGACGAGTTCCAAATCAATATTTGCTAGATCCTTATTGCTTGCCCAAGTCATGAATTAATTGCAATTTCAGAATCCTGAAATTGCAAATTTAAAATTTAGAAACACCTAGATTTTCAGTGATTTGAGTTTATTTGCATGGTTGAGAAAGTCATCATTAGCCGTCTAGCCTTTGTTCTTAGATAACACACTTGCAGTTAGCTAATACAGCAACAACCACCTAATGTGTGCCTTGATGCGTCAGAACAGGATTCTTTGGGAAAGCAGTTTGCACAAGGTCCCTTGCTGCAGGACTTTTCAGAGCGTTTAATATGTCACTGTGTACAGTGAATCTCCACATGGAGATAGTGTCCGGTCTCCCAAGTCATTTTGCCCACAGAGCAGTCTGGCAGGAAACACTCCAAGAAACACTGTGCCAGAGGCCGAAGCCACACTCTGCAGTCTGCCCTACAGAGCGGAAGGAACCCAAGGGCATTTCAGAGAACCCTAGGTGTGCAGGAATGGAGCCACAAGACCGACCACCCCAGAAGATGCCGGCAAACACCATATCGTTCCGCTATTTGATAAAATCAATGCAGAATTAAATGGAGACAGTCATAGAGAAACTGGCCTTAGCTCTGACCAAAGTTGTAACTGGCCTCAGGGTTTTTTTCTCCAGATGAGGCATTTGACCCTAGATAATTTCGTATAGTCTTTAGCTCTAGAATCCAGTGAGCTAGGACCAGTGGCACCTATTAGCATAGCAGTCTTACTGCTAATAATGTAAAACCCCGGGCTGGTAAAACAGACCAGCGCGGATCTCTGGCAGAGCAGCCTGAGCCAGCGTGGAACACGGGGGACTTCAAAGTCAGGCCTTTATTTAGACAGCTTACACGTTTGGGAATTTGTCATGTTCTGCTGACAACTTGAAGGTCATATTTGTAGACACATCATGCCAATGATAGATCACTGTATGTTTAGTTGAAAAAGACCTGTTCTGTTAAAATCCATTATAATCATTTAGGCTACACACTTTTTTTTTTTTTTTCAGCGAGCAAAGGCATTTTTGATGAAATGTGGCTTTGCCATTTTGGAATGTATTTGCTTTCTTTCCCGCCTTATTTATTTATTTTTAAAAACATTTCCTGCCAAGGGTCAGTTCAGACATATAACATTGATCTTAACACAGCAGGAGGTGGGGCTCTAGGCGCTTAACCCGCCAGCGATGTCACCAGGCAGATCCCTGTCCTTCTCTTCGTAGGTTCTGTCCCCTCATCAGAAGTGGGGGAAGAGGAATGGATGAGGATGCAGAGAAAGGGCATAGATGTTCCCCAAGCTCTCTACTGGCTGTAAACTGCTGTAATTCCACTACTCTTTTTCCTTGTGTTCGAGGCGTTTCTCTAGTGTCTTGTACCTTCTCTTGTAGCTGCCTAGTTAGATTACTGGCTCCTTGAGAGTAGCCACTAAACTAGTTAATCTTGGCATTCATCTTTTTATAGTTGGGCTTAATGCAAACATGGACAATCTAGTCCTAGCCGTATTATCTGATTCTGCCTATGGCACCATCTTCTCTTAGTGCCAGGGAGCCAGAAATCGGTTTCTCTTACCTAGATGATTTAAGTCTTGTCAGAGTAAAATGATTCATTCGGAGGCTACAAAACATTCACATTCAAAGGGCGGTGCCTTTGCTGGTTTGATTCTGGTGATAATGATCATCAAAGGCACTCTGACAGGCAAGCCACCACCGGAACTTCCTCAAAGCCTTCTCGGCTGGGCAGTTGCAGCTTCCACTGCCGCTTTCTCGTGCCCTGGTGGTGACTCGGTGCCATGCGTGCACTGAGAGCACAGGCGGGGCAGCCCAGGGACTGAAGAGAACATGGGTCGTGTTTCCCAGTGCTCGCCTAGACCTCCTCAGCCATGACTGTATGAGCCGTTTGTTTGGTGTACGTCTTGATCATAAGTCTCTCCACACTGGACTGGAAGCTCTGTGAGCGCATCAGAGCTGGAGCCTCAATTCCTGGAATAGTGTCTGGCACTTCGTAGGCCCTCAGTAAATGTTTGTTGCTAATGTGAGTTAGTCAACGAGGGGCCAGATGAAGACACTCAGGAGGCTCTCCAGCGCTTCTCACTGAGTGAATCAGCTGAAGCCACATGTTCCCTGGTGAGCATCAAACTGGAAACTGTGTCTTGCTCTCGGATGACTTGAGTGAGATGTCTTCCAAAATAATGTTGATTTTTGGCCTTATGTAAGTTTAGTGGAAGTGTTTGCTCACGGGTAGATTCTGTTTTGTCTTCCTTGTGAAGAGGCCCTTAAGCTGTGGATTCACTTGAGGGGCCAGGTGGTATTTCACTTGCCAGCTTGGTGGAGTGCCACTGCCAACATATCTCATGGGTGGCATGTGGAGTAAAACAGTGACTTCGTTCCAATTCCATTTTTTTCTCCAAATGGGAAATGATGCTTCGAACCGGAACATTTGGGGGTTTCTCGCACCATATTTATAATTATTAGTTTGGGTGGCCAGATCCCAAGGTCTAAAAGCAATAAGGTTGGAAGAAATACCCACAGTGAGCTTCCCGCCTGTGTTGTTCCTTATGCAGATCTAGTTTTTTAGAGTAATTAATAATAATAATTGCCCTTTCCATTGATGGTAATAAGCTCATCGCCCAACAGAACTTTATGGGTATTGTTTTTATGTGTATTGTTATGTGTATTGTAAGAAGACACTAACCATTATTCTCTCTATAGATGAGGAAAGTGGGGCTCCCACAGAGTCACTGGCACTGCTCAGTGCCTTTAATAGCAGGAAGGATGAGAAAACATTAATGAAAAAACTGGCAAAAAGGATTTTGACACTAAAGATAGTCTTAACTTCATTAAAAAGTATTATTTTTTTTTTCTTAAAATTCCTTAGAAGCTAGATGTTTCTGCAAATGTGTAGAATCACAGAATGCTAACATTTTACGATGGACAGGTCCTTACCTCAGTCCCACTCTCTCATTCTGACATGATAAAACTGAGGCCCTCAGAGTTTGAGTGAGAGAGAAAGCATGAATCCTCCTTCTTAGCCCAGTTCTCTTTCAAACTTTTTCTTCTTTTTTTAGCCAAAGAAAAGAAAGAAAACTTAACAAAAGTCCAGTCCATTCACAGATGATAGCAGGATTTCTGTAGTTAAAGAAAAGGAGGGGGTGGGTAGGGAGGTGGCACTACTTTTCTCAGTCTCGCTTTCCTTCACCAGTGTCCCAAAGGTGCCCTCCTTGAGCTCTGTGGGTTCCAGGGAACACAGTGTGAATAACCACTTTGAATAACCTCAAATACTTTGTAATATTGAGTAAAATAAATCTGAGGCACCAGTCTGTGATTCTACCATCTCTCTCTGTGTGTCCATGTAGCTTACAGGCACATACCAGGGGATGCTACTTTAAATTAGGAACATGGAATAGGGGATATTTATTACCCTGACTCCTCTCCCAGTGCAGGAATGCTTGCTTGCTTTCTCTCCCCACTCCCTTCCCGATGGAATCCCCACAGCAATCTCAGACTCAGTGGGAAAGCTTCCTGTGAGGGGCCTCTCCCATTCTTCAAGCTGATTAACTAGAGTTGTTTTAGACTTCTTTCCATATGTAGCCCCACCTGGCCTTCTCATGAACCTTAATCACTCATGCACCTAGTTTTTCCTTGGGACAATACATAATCCCTTGCACCTGACAGTTTACCAAATATTTAAAGAAAATAACTATACACCCTTAAAATTTTCTTTATCTGACCAGTAACAGTGGATTGTAACTTTCCCAACTCCAGAAGTGCCATTTGTTCTCCAGGCTGGAAGAATTGCACCTGGAGATAAAGGATGCATGCACGTGTATAGGAAAGCTTAGCCCCGCCTTCTGTTGACAGAAGGAGTTATCCTCTGATCACGCTGGAGATAGGAATCCCTTCCAGTTGTGGAGATTGTTCACAGGGCAGACACAAACCATTCTAGCCCCATCTACAAGCATTTTATTGATTGACTGCTAAGACAGCATTTAAGGAGGAAATGTAAGTGGTTATTTTGGCAGCTAGAATGGTTCCCCTTCAATATTGTATTTCAGTAGGTGTTCTGGTTTTTCATTTGGAATGAAGATAATGCTTTGTGTTTGAATAGTGTTTATTGGTATGAAGATTTTCACCTTCAGCTTATGATCACCTGTGAGATAGGCAGGTTTGGGGTAATTACATCCATTTACACATGAGGTAACTGGCATCCCTATGCGTCTAGTTCTTCAAGGATCCTACAGGGCTGGTCAAAGTTTGGCCCAGTTCTTTCCTCCCTGAGGCCTAGAAGAGCAGTGAGAGCTCTATCGGCTGTTTTGTTTGCTGTGCATTCATTCATTTGATAAGTGTATTTTTTTAAGTACCTGATCTGTGTTAGTCACTCATTGATATTCAAAACAATCCTTTTCCATAGAATGTCCATTATGGTTTCTTGAATTTCCCTTGTACATCTTGGGCCAAATAATCCAAATTCCCCCTTAACTCATTTCCTTTTGAAAGGAAAGGTCTGGAGGGCTAGCTCATTGTTTCTCAGGGACCTCATTCTTTAAGAGTGACTTACATATAACTAGTGAGTCTGCATTCAGGAGAATGTATTGTCAAATTTTTCTTGAGTCTTGGCTGTCTCTCTAAGACTCTATTTGCACATTGCAGTCATGGATAGAAGTCATTTCCCTTTCAAACAGCACGTCAACAAATATTCTTTAACTTAATACAAAAGATCTGCAAGAGCCTGTAGAATTACTGTGGCTTGCATTGATAGGCTGTTAAATTCTTACCATGCATGGATAGAGAAAGGTTAAAATGTCTTACAGATGGAAAAATGAGTGAAAGCCTTTGCCACAGAGAGGCAACAATTCCTTGTTAAATTACTTGATTTTTTTTCCTGTAGGAGTCGTAGAAAGACTCCATCTTGCATTTCCAGCAGAGCAGGCAGGGTTGAAGCAAAAGAAAGTGAAGACAGTCCCGTTCAAACCTTACTTGTTCATTCATTCAACAGACATTTATTCAGTACCAACTATGAATTAAATGTAGTTGTCTCTCCCCTGAAGAAGTCAGTCTAGTGGGGGAGACAAGCACTGATTGCAGTATGATGTGATAGTTGGTAGGTTTGAGATGAAACAAGGAACTGGACGAGCTCACTTTAAGAGGCCTTGGGGGTACTGGCGGGAGATAATAGCTGCAGGGGTGGTTGGGCTGGGACCCAGATTGCTAAAGTGGGTCTCACACGCTATCTGATCTCCAGGTTGTAAGGGTGGGCCTGCCACTGAAAAGTGACAAGGTTACTAGAGCAATCTAGATGGCTCACTTTGATACAGAGTGGAAGATAAAGTGGAAGGAGATGAGGTTGGAGGCCCATAAATAGGTAAAGGGGAAAATAGCCTTGTGCAGGAGAGAGAGCACGAGGGCTGGAAGTGAGGCTGAAGCAGTCACGTGCACAAGAGGAGACATAATGATGGCACTTGATGTAGAGAATGAGGCAGGGGGAGGAGTTGGGGATGACTATTAGGTTTTGGATTTGGGTAACTTCTGCCATTTACCAAGAGAAGAGAGTACAGGAGTCATATGCTAGGGCCCACCTACTGTAATTTGCAGACCCTTGCCCAAAGGGATGGGCAGAGGGAAAACTAAAAGGGTTCATTCAATAAAATTTGAGGGCCTCTGTGTCCACAGCCCAAGAGGTTCTGTAAGTGATTTTTACCAACAGTTCTTACATGTAGCCCCTTTGCCTACCTTGTTCTTATTGAGCTCACCACCTACCGGGAGATATCGGACATATGATCACAAAACCAGAGAACAGAGAAATAATAGAAATACAAGCTCTGCAGGAGCCCTAAGAAAACCTGCAAGCAAGGCAGTACTGAGCCTAGATTTCGTGAAGTGAGTTAAGAGAATTCCTCCAGGAAGGAAGTGACTGAAGCAGTTCTTGGAGGATGTTATGAATAGTGGTTAATGAATGGTAAGAAGGTGGGCAGACAGTCCATGTAAGGAACTCAGCGTTCTGCGTTTCAGAAAGGTAAGAGGGAAGTGAAGTGTAATAGTGAGGAAAGGGAGCTATTGTCCTCTGAAAGCCATGTGGTTGTACACAGCCCCAGTGCACGTGCTTCCTCTGGGAAAAGAATTAACAGCACATAACACTATTTTCTAAGAACAGGATGTTTGTTTTTCTCCTTGAGACTCAGGAGGCTTTTATTACCTCAGAATTTTAATCTTTTGGCTTTTCTTTTACATAAAGTCAAATTCCTTTTGAGATTCTTTTTGACAAGAGCAAAAATATTGTAAAGTCCTAGTGAATTAAAATTGGAGGAGCTGGTGTCTGGGACCATTTTACTCATTCTTGGTTCCAGACAAGGTCAAGTTATCACCTCTGCCTCTCATTAACGTTGAGATCACAGTGTATTATTTCTCCTTGGTGCTGTCAGACTTCTAGACAGATAATATGGGATGGCCATTCCATTCTCAGCCGACTTCCATGGCAGTCCTCACGTTATCCAGTCCGGAGCAGTTAAGAGCACGGCCTGGAGTCCAGCCATGGCTGAAATCCTAGCTTCCCCACTCTTGGACTGATTGACCTAAGACTTAATCTAAGACTGGTTCCTAAGAGGTGTGTTTTAATACTTACTGCCTGGCCCACAGCAAGTACTCAAATGTTAACCATTACCATTCACAAGTGCAAATTCCTTAGAGAACCAGGCATTTTAAATTTGCTGCTTTCTAGAGGAGCCCCTGTAGACTTGGACAGGGGTTTGGTGCCTGGGAGCCTATCAACTCATCTCTCATGACGGAAGGTCTCACAGGGGTTATGGATGTAAACACTTCTTAACTTGGTGAAGTTCACTGTGTACCATGTGTTATGGGAGGCAGAAAGATGGGTAAGACACAGTTCACGTTCATAGAAGAGCTCTCGGCCTCGTCTGAGGGGGACATTCATTCATTCAGTGGACAAATATTTATGTACAGATATTCATGTACAAATAACACAGGGGAAGCTGCCATGGAAGTGGGTTGAGAACGGAATGGCCAGCGCCAGGTTCCAAATAAACCCACTGCTGAGAACCATGTTTCAGCTCATCCAGTGAGCATGGATGACTGTCAAGGGCCCTCGCAGGATGGGAGAATAGCATGGAAATCCCTTATCTGCTCCTTCACCCCACTAGGGAAATAGTGTATTCAAGTGTGTGCTATAAAGGCAGAGGACGAGAAACTTGGCTCTCTGTGGCAGGATGGGCCAAGTGACCATAGCCTGCATTTCTGGACACCTGTCAAACTTGGTATTTTGGATCATTTGATATTATTATTACTGATTCTGGGGTTTCCGTAAAATAATTGCTGACTTAAATATTAGGGTTTTTTTGAGAGCAACTAAGCAACATCTCAAGTTACTTTCTTTTAAGCAGAGTTTAGAAGGAATATCGTAGCTGAATATTGCTGAAAACTAGGTTCTCTTCCAAGGACAATTGATATTGTCCTTATAGCTTCACAAATCAAGTGGACCCATTAGTTATGGGAGCATGGGAGCAGTTCACGGAAATGGCCTTATTTGATTCGTATCCAGACTAGAGTGCCTACCTTGGTCATTCTGACTATCCCTAAGGCTGAATCCCATGTAAAACTAGTCATGATAAATGAGCCAGGCATTTTGAGAGAACCCATCCTCCTGCCTTGTTATATTCTAATAATAACTGCCAGGGATCAATGTCCATACTGAGTCCTCCCTAATAGCTCATTTTAATAGGGAGAAAGAGCGTAATGGCCTCTCTTCAAAAATGCAGACTTGGTACTTTGTGAGGTGGATGTTCTGTCTTCCAGTTATGCTTCTAAAAAAATCTTCCAAATAGTACAGTCAGAGCCTATAAATGTGAAGAGTGTACGCAAATTAGCACTGAGTCTCCTGTATGGTATTTGTGGGTTTCTATATAATCGGGGTTGTAAAAGAAAAATACAAGCTGTAGCGGAATAATAAACAAAGAAATCCATTTATAAATAATTGAAGGTGAAATGTATCATAGACTTTCTGAGTGGGTCTATAAAATATAGTCTACTCAGGCAACAAGTTCATTTGCATGACAACTGGGCAGCTGGGACCTGAGCTAATAGAGTTTTCGTCTTGCAGCATATAGTTCTGTCCTCAGTGTAGATGACATGGGGAACGGATAAGAATCTAAAACCTGAAAAGTCATCTTAGTTTCTCATGCATGGGTGGAGTAAAACAGGCTGAAAATATGAAATGCATCTTCAGGATGCTGTTTACTGGGTTTTCTCTGGTTGTATTAATTTCTGTCTTAGCTTTTTATTTAAGTTCAATGTTAAATTTCTAATACTATGATTTTTCACCCTTGAATTTAATACGTATTTGTCTGACTCGGAGAAGCCCTCCCACAGAGGTTTGCAAAAGGGTTGGCAGGAGTACCCTCATTTTTGTAGTAATGTTTTAGTGTTTCTGGTACCAAAAGTTGGTTTATCATCCCTATACTGTATTAGTAAAAACACAGCCATCTTCAAATGGAAAGGCTTCTAGGGAAAGCCTGAGCATTTTCATAGGTGAATGTGACATGGGCCATAAGGAAGTAAGCAGTGATAGTGTTCCCTTACAGGAGACTCAGAATGAACAGGGCCGTGAACTTCACCCTCAGTGCACCATCTGCTGACCCCCGTGCAATCCTCATCCCATGCCTTGCTCAGCGTCACCTCCCCACCTTTCCAGAAACCTGGGTTCTCCCTTGGAGAAGCCCAAATCTGTTTCCCTGCAGCTTCTGCCTAGTAACCCTAAGCCTTCTCAGAGCCAGTTAACACCTTTTCCATTACAGTTAAACTAACCCTTCAGATCCCAAAGCTTTGTATTTCCTCAGTATATGGGTTTTCTTTAAGCTGCTCAACTTCTTCAGCTTCTCACGTGTGACTGAGTTCCTAGTACCCCCACCCTTCCCCCCCGCCCCGCCTTGGACTACTCAGAACATGTAGGAACATGTTACAGGTAGCCTTTATCCCCTCTAAAGTGGGGGGGCCAGGGTCAAATGCCATTCTCTGGGCTTATCACAGTGGAATTGTCTTCTTGTTGGCAGCAGAGAGGGTTGGGAGTTTGGAGGTGGTGGAGGGCTCCTGGCTGAGTCATCGTCCTTCCCAGGGACTCTTGGTTTATACAGGAGGGATAATTGAGTATTTTTGCTTGGGGCCCCCATAGTGCAGTGGTGCTGTGTCGGGTGGTAGGAAGATGGGCACACTGATAGACCTCCGAGGCAAAGTGAAAGCTGCTCAGAGCTAGGATATCCTTGCTAGGCTATGGAAGGATGTGCCAGCTTAGCAAGCAAGGGGAAGTCCCGTGCAGGCTCACTTCCTGAAAGCAGAAGAAAGGCAAAGGGCCGCGGGTCCCTCAAACAGTTACAACCCCTCCCTCCACCTGCCCCTGTTTTTATACGTGTGTGTTTCAAATTAGCATTACAACCTATTTTGCAGTATGAAAGATATTTTTCATCCTCTCTCCACTAAGAATCTAAAAACTATTAGTAGACAAACCAAACATTCCTTTCTTAAAATAAATGGAATTTTTAAAAAATCTCAACCTTTTTGTTCATTTTTAGAGCCCTGTGAGTTGCCAAAAAAGTCAACTCTAAGTAACTGAGGAACTGAGTTTTTGATGTGTCACTTTGTCATAACCTCTTGTTTTTCCCCACCTCCTGGCCACCGCCCTGTTCTGGTCTTTTCAGTGAATGACAAGGAAATGAAACAAGGGTCCACTTGCATTTTTCCTATGTTGAATTAGTATTGCTGTGGTGATTTCTCTTATGAACACTGTCACTTATGCTTAAATCAGTAACAAATAAGAAACTAGAATTGTCTAGCCTAGTGCAGGAATGGCCCCTGGGCACTTTTTCTTATCCAAACCATGGCTTTAACTTCCTCTCCAGCCCTTGTGTGTCTTAGAATCCTTGGATTTCTCACCAATTCATGTAAGTGGGATCCTATGCATTTGCAGCTGGACTCCCTGCCGGTACATGTGCTGGACATTCTTTCTGACCTTGACAAAGGGTGACAAACAACTGACTGCGGAGCTGAACCCTTTTGTTGGCAAATCTGTCCTCTTCAGTGCCCAGGAACTGGGACCTCTGTGTATAGAAGAATCTAATTTCCCAGATGAATATTATCTCTAGTGTCATCTAAGGGGGGAGAAAGAGGAGCGAGTAGTGATCCAAGAACTCAGAGAAAGGGATTAGCGACAGTGGAGTTTACATTTCAAGGTCAAGGGGAGGGTATTTTTGAGAAAGGGCTACACACATGATAGGAAAATTTTTTTTCCTCCTTTCTTCCTTCCCTTTTTTTTTTTTTTTTTTGGATTTGAGAGAGTGGGAGTAGAGGGAAAGATGGCAACACAAGGAAGCTGGAAATCAGGAGAGGCCCAAGTGTGGGCGGGCAACCCTCAGGTGGTGCAGTGCCTGGTCTTCAATGAGGAGGTAGAGTCCTGCCTGATACACAAAAGCTAGAAATTCTCTTCATTTGGAATTTGCAAAACACCCACAGGGGCTCACTGACCAGTTCTACTCTAAGAATTCATTTCTGGCCTATCGGCCCTTCCAGTTTAGCTCTTCCTTTCCTCTTCTCCCACCGCCAGCCCATGACAAGAACTCCCTGCTTCCTTGTGGGCAGAGAGTAAAGCTTTTGGATGTCCCCTTGATTCAGGCTTTTCCACTCTGATTGGTCAGCCACCAGCGAACTCCTGGAGCCCAAATCTCCTTTTCTGAAAACGGTGAGGAGGGACAGGATTTCGTGTTGTGGCATTTAGGACTATTCCACCCTAAAATGTTGCCTCACTGGGTCACTAGCCCCCACCCCCACCCCAAACAAGGAGCTCGCTGTATACCTGAGCTCCAGTACCTCCAAATACCTATGCTTCCCTCCACGGGTACACCCTGCTGTGGCCTTTCCTCCAGTGTCCTTGTGTCAGTAACTCAGGTTCAATAGGCTTTTCTGGACCTATGGATAAAATTGGCTCTATAAGAATCCTAAGCAACCCATTTATTTATCTTTTTTTAAACTAGCTAATTCATAATTCGTTCGGGAATCCAAAATCATAAAAGGATACAGTGACAAGTTTCTCTGTCACCCTTGTCTGCTTCTATCCACTTTCTCTCCTTGTGGACAGTCAATATTACTTCTTGTATCTGCTTGCAGAGGTGTTTTATAGACATAGAAGGCAATACAAATGTATATACACACTTTTGCACCTATCTTTTATTTTCTTTGAAGCTCTTTCTATATCTGCCTATAAAGAGCTGCTTCATCCTTTGTTTTAGGCCTGTGTGATACTCTTTTGTGTGGACTCACCTTATATTACCAGTCCTCCATCAGTGGGACAATTAGGTTATTTCCAACTGTTATAAGCTGTTATAAACTGGGCTGGATTGACAACCTTGTCCACATATGATTTCCTATGTACGTAAGTTGGATAAATCTCTGTAAGTGGAATTTCAGGGCCAAAGGCATGTGCTTTGCAGTTTTGATAGATATCGCTAAACTGCCTTGCGTTAGACCTGTTGGTGCCTATACCTATGCTGTCAGCGTATGCAAGGCCCGTCCCCAGCCCTTATCAACCCAGTGTGTTATCACACATTTGTATCTTAAACGGGCTTTACAATGCATCCCCTTCGTAATTTGGGAACTGACTGAATTCCCAGGGAATAGGCTCATCAAGTGTCAAGACCTCAAACTCTGGAGCCCCACCACTTGGTTTAGTGCCTGGATGCCGTGCAGCCTTGGCAAAGTGACTCAACGTCTGTGCCTCAGTGCCTCATCTGTAAAAAGGGGATATTAATAGTAGCAGCCTCATGTGTTCTTGTGAATGAGCTAGTACATGTCAAAGGTTGGAATAGTGCCTAGTATGTAGACATTCTCAATAAACATTTACTGTTATATTCAGTGTTGGTGATTCCCAGGAGACACACACATCCCTCTCCACCAGCCACTTGGTCACCAGTGGAGAAACTGCCCATTCGGTCTCTGCATTAGCGATGGCAGATAAGATGTTGAAAGAGCAGGCAGCCTGGGAAGGAAACAGCATGGCTGCCCACTAGATAATAGCTAGGGAGCCTGGAATATTCAGAAAGGAGGGGAGGAAGCAGTGTAGGAAATCATCGGTATTAGATTGTCTCTGCTGGGATCCAGCATGGTTGGCCCCGAGCTGGAGGAAAAAAGATAACAGATAAGATAGAGGGATGGGGTCAGAGCTCTCAGTTATTTCTCCCACATCCCATCATCCCGTCACAAACATCAACTCGCCTAAACTTGTAAAATTGACGTTTTTGCCCCAAATTCCTTAAAAAAAAAAAAGAAACTTGCAATGTGTTTAGGAGCTCTTAGCACTGGCAATAGTAGAAGTTCAAGATAAATTGTTTCCAAAGTCCTAGAAGCCTACGTCCCTGTCATGCAGTAAATACTATGTAAATATTTGTAGAAAGAAAGAAAAATGCCTTTTAAGGTATGTTCTTTCCGCTCCCTCACTGCCAGCAGCTTATCGAGCCTACATTCACTAACCCTTTTCTTACTTTTTTTCCTGTATTTTTTCACTTCCCTGCCACTCTTGGGTCCACACCACTGACCTAAAACCCACTTTCTACCAGACTGAACGAGCCTCTGGCAAGGGGCCAGCAGAGCCCAAGGCTGTGGCCCTGGCCATGGCTATGGCCAGACAGGGACTGAGGATGGGGTGTTCGTTCCTCGCTGAGCCTTCCAAGTGCAGCAAGCGTCTCCTGTCCCTCTCCTCACTTTTCCTCCCCAGCATCCTGTCATTCAAGGAAAAGGTGAATATGAGTGATCCAGTCAGAGGGACAGAGAACTGCACTCTGGCCGTTACTTCATGTTTTTTTAATTTTTTTAATGTGAAATGGCCTGCCTCGGTTTCTGGCCTTGCATAACCCTGGCTTCACCAGCTGACCACAGGCAGCCCTTGCATGCCCTTGAGTGGTGGCAGAAACACTGTATCTTTCCATGCAAGCTGCCCTCCTGGCTGTGTGTGTGAGGACACCACTCCAGTAGGCAGCTGTCCCACAGGGCTGTCCCCATCTCCTGCAGGCAGTGCCCCAGCTGCTCCTGCAGGCACTCATTGTGCTGTGCCCAGAAGGGCAGGAGGGCAACGCCAGCCACCCCTGTTGGCAGCGGCCCTCGCCTGTTGTGCACTTACAGGGGAAGGAAGTTCTGATGTTGAAGAAGGAAGACCCAGGATTTAAACTTTTGTTACTGCTACAAAACCCAAATGAGAGTTAAAACTATGCGAGAGAATGTCTTCCTATGACTGGGTTTTCCATCTTCTTGCTTTGTAGCAAGCGTCTCTTTTAGTAACACTGTCTCCATGCATTTCTAACCTGAAGTGGGAAAGCAGACCCCTGGGGCCTCGCCATGTGGCCACAAGAGCAGCACTTCCGGGAGGTGGAGCCAATGCCTTGGTCGGAACTAAAGAGAAATGGAGAGAGACGGTGATTGTGGGGTCCTGCTTGTCACCGTTGAGGGTGGCCCACTCTGGGTGCAAACGCTCTCATGCTGCCTCGGCCTCCTGCCCAAGCCCACAGCCAGAGTGGGCTGGGTCCCTCCAGCTCATCATTGTCTGCCTTCACAGGTCTGGGTGCAAGTGGCTTCTCCAGCAGAGCCCGTCGTCACCTTGCCCGTGGGTGCTGGAGCAGTCCTCACCACCTGCCACAGGGAAATGCATTTAAAACTCTTGCTGAAAGGAAGGAAATATGGGGCAAATGTAGCCAGCCTCCAGCTGCTGCAAAGCAAATGTGGCTCTCTTCAAGCCGCCATCTAACCCACCCCCTCGGAGCATTTATTTATTTATTTGCTCTGTGGCCAGGGAGAGGTCGCAGCAAAGCCATTGCAGGAATTCCCACAGTGGGAGAGGTTTTAGCTACTCCGTGTCCGCTGATGTGGCTAAAGAACTGGAGGGTTATTTTCAAGAGATGAAGAGCTTCTCATCGGTAAACTGAGAGCCCCCAAATCTTCCTGTAGCTCATCATTTCTAATTGTGTCATGTAGCCTGTGCAGGGAGGCTGTTAGTTTTCTGTGCTGGTAACAAATTACCACCAACTTAGTGGCTTACAATAATATCCATTTAATGTCTCACAGTTTCTGTGGGTCAGGAGTGCGAGCAGGGCTGAGCTCCATGATATCAGGCTGTGAACTGGGTGTTGGAGCTGCAGTCTCATCAGAGGCTTGACTGGGGAGAGATCCACTTCCAGCTTCCCTCAGGTTGTTGGCAGAATTCATCTCAGTAGGCTCTTTCAACATGGCAGCTTCCCTGTTCAAAACCAGTAAAGGGAGTCCCCCTCCAGCCTGCTGAGATGGAATCTTTTAAATGTAACCTCATCAAGGTGCTGCATACCATGACCTTTACCATGGTCTGTTGGTTAGAAGTAAGTCACAGGTTCCACTTACAGAAGCTTTAGTACCAGGAGGCAGGGTTGCCAGGAATTCTGCCTCCCACAGGGAGAGGAGGATACAAGTTTATGAGTAAGTGTTTCAAAAGTATTATCAAGTGAAGACCCAACCTATTGTGTTCAATCACATTTTTTTCTTGAAGCAAATTTGTTCTTCCATCTCAGTATGCTTCCAAATCCTGACATTCTGTACAGCCCAGTTCTCTCTGCCATAACTTGATTCCAGCTCCGGCTCTTTTCATTAACTGGCTGTATGTTATTGAGAAAGGGTGTTTGTTTGTTTTTTTGTTTTGTTTTGTTTTTAATTGTTATTACTATCTTTTTGACTCCTGAATCTCAGTTTTCCCATCTGTAAGAATGCATTTCACTAAGATTTTGTTGAACACTAGCATATAATAGTCACTCTCACTTAGTAAATGACATTTTCTACCCCTTCCCTTATCAGACTATTCATTTTATTGCATAAGTTGTATTTATCTATAAAACTGAGTAATACAATATTATTAGTCTTGCCAGTGTGAATGCTGAAGCAAGACAGAAAAAATATTTTACAACAAATCCAGTTGTATGTGTCAGGAGCTGAAATCACTCTGGTCATGTGTGGACTGCAATTCTCAAAATAGAGGAAAAGAAATAAAATCTTAGACATGTCCAGGAAATTGTGTCCATGGCCATGTTTAAAAAGTGGTGATGTCATAGATTTAGAGTTTTTTCATTTCTCTCTTTCTTTTTTTCCCTAAAGTAAGACTAAGATTAGTGAATCTTTGTTAAGATTAAAGTTTTTGCCCTACTTAATGGAGGGAAACAACAAAATAAAGCTTGGCTTTAGATGGGACTGGTCTTGCCATTACTTCTAGGCTCTTGTGAAAAAGGGAGGCCTGAGTAAGCCCTAAAGGTTCAGCTAATTATAACCTGCTTTGGTTTCTTTTCCAGGTTTGTCCATGTTGTGGAAGGGATTAGATGTTGTAACCGGCTCTCCAGAAAACCCACTTGGCTATAACTTCAGGAAGGTCTCTCTGACCATCTCACTTCAGACCCACTTCTGAAGCTACTTGAGAAAAATGGTGTGACAGTTCCTATCAAAAAGGATTGTCAGAAACATACAAACTCTGTGAAAAAAAGTGGCCTTTTTTCCCCTCTTTCAAAAGAGACATTCTCAAATTCCAAAATGCCAGCCAAGACCCCAATTTACCTGAAAGCTGCCAATAACAAGAAAGGAAAGAAATTTAAACTGAGGGACATTTTGTCTCCCGACATGATCAGCCCTCCCCTTGGAGACTTTCGCCACACCATTCACATCGGCAAAGAGGGCCAGCACGACGTCTTTGGAGATATTTCCTTTCTTCAAGGGAACTATGAGCTTTTACCTGGAAACCAGGAGAAAGCACGCCTGGGCCAGTTTCCTGGGCATAATGAGTTCTTCCGGGCCAATAGCACCTCCGACTCTGTGTTCACAGAAACTCCCTCGCCTGTGCTCAAAAACGCCATCTCCCTCCCAACTATCGGAGGGTCCCAAGCACTCATGTTGCCCTTATTGTCACCAGTGACATTTAGTTCCAAACAGGAGTCCTTTGGGCCAGCAAAGCTGCCCCGGCTTAGCTGTGAGCCCGTCATGGAGGAAAAGTCTCCAGAGAAAAACAGTCTGTTGGAGAACGGAACGGTCCACAAGGGGGACGTCTCATGGGGCTCCAGTGGGTCAGCGTCCCAGTCCAGCCAGGGCAGGGGCAGCCACTCCTCCAGCCTCTCCGAACAGTACCCCGACTGGCCGGCGGAGGACATGTTTGACCATCCCGTCCCATGCGAGCTTGTCAAGGAAAAGACTAAATCAGAGGAGTCCCTCTCTGATCTCACGGGCTCCCTCCTCTCCCTGCAGCTGGATCTTGGGCCCTCATTTCTGGATGAGGTGCTGAATGTCATGGATAAAAACAAGTAACAGGATGTCTCCAGCAATTTTCCTTTGGAGATAAAAGGTGTGAAAAAAAGAGAGAGAGAGAGAGAGAAAGAAAGAAAAGAAAAGAAAAGAAAGAATCACAGTTGAAGAGAAGAGCTTCACTGGCTATATTTACAGCTGTGCAATGGGTTTTCTAAAATAATGTTCCTACAAAATATTTTTTTACCTGCTATGCCCTGTGTGCAAAGACAGTGTAAAAAAACAAACAAACAAAAAAACACCCTGTCCTGGAAAAAAGAGGCAGTGAGTTGGTCAGAACCCATTTCAACAGGCATGGCTGATGTTCAGCTCACATTTTTTGTTTGTAGACACGTAAGGAATCTGGCTCGGCCAGGATGGGCACTAGCTACAAAGGGCTGTACAAGTCACATTGAGGAACTTTGCAATATTCCAGCATTTTCTGAGCAAGAGGAAGTCAAAACTTATTTAACACCTAAGCCTTTTTTCTAGACTCTTTTCTATATTGTTTGGACTCACCATAGCAAATTCTTCAGTGTTAAAACTTTTCTCTGTTTTCACATTTGAACAAGTTTATGGGTTTGGGGGATTTTCTTGTAGCTCTTATATACCCCTATATATTATATCGATATTGCGAAATTTTGACTGTCAGCTACATGTTGGTTAAGACACAAGCAAAGTATTACTGTAACTAAGTTATTTTTAAAGTTAAAATATATTTTT
The DNA here is from genome assembly GCF_057876585.1 of Rhinolophus sinicus. Classification (NCBI taxonomy): domain Eukaryota; kingdom Metazoa; phylum Chordata; class Mammalia; order Chiroptera; family Rhinolophidae; genus Rhinolophus; species Rhinolophus sinicus. The sequence goes on from NC_142502.1 coordinate 165,383,105, forward strand.
ATGTGCCTTTGGCTTTTTATTGCAGAGTCTACATTTTATAGATGTTACATCGAATGTTGTCATTTGACTTGTTTCCATTGTAAGCCGTGTATGTGTATGTTTGGAAACGTGTATTCATACTTAGCTTTATTTTCTTTTTTCTTCATCTGTTATGCTTTTCACAGCAGCCAACAATGGATTGTAAAGTATAAAGGCACATGTTACTCATGATGCTTCTGCAGAGACTGTGGGCTACACCACGTAATTCTTCTTTGGAAATATGGGTATTTTAGTACAGTACATACTTGCATTGCATAGGTATTTCATACAACACAATAAAGAGTAAATGTTAAAATGAACTCGCTTGTTTGTAATAATAAGCAAAAACATAAAAGAATAATATTTTCTTATTATACAGCCCAGGGCTAGAAAAATTGCTTCTCTAAAGTGTACGTGAAACTTTAAAATAAGGTAAGAGGTGATTTCCATCTACTCTGTAATTTTTTTTTATTATTTCCCAAAGGTTTGAAGTTCCAGAAACAGGGCCTCTCAATTTTAGGATAAATCAACATGTGGGATCAGCGTTTTATTTTGAAGTCAACACTGATGCCAACCTCTCAAAACTTGTGTCTGTGACTTTCCTCGCTTATTTTAACACACTCTTCAGCAAACTCTTGCAACCCCATTCCCATCCCTATAGGACATATTTCCATGGGGCAGGTGCCATATGGGCAAGATTAAAGAGGCGAAAAAGAGGGCAGCACGTGCCCCCCAAGGAGCCAGAGATGTGCTGAGGGTGTTGATGAAGGAAACAAGAACGGGAAATGTACACAATGATTCCTGTCCCATTGTTAACTACCCTTCCCCCTTCAAAGACAAACGCTTGTACACAATAACTTTCATTTCTCCTTGAAATAACTTCCTATTCCAAATACTTCAATGATTCTATCTCTGGGTTTGGAGTTGTAATTCTACCATCTGATCTGAAGTAACCTATGAATTGCAGGTGACACCCAGTTAGGACAACTAACGAAGTAGGAAGGGGAAACAAGTTCCCTTAGACCATTGATGTGCCTTAATTTCCCAGTCATATTTCTATCCCACAACTTTCCAGTGTTCTTTTTCTGTTGACCGCACCGTACTCACAGTTCCCAGTTCCAAATGGAGACTGCCCAGCCTCTTCTAAGTCTTGTGAGTGAGGAAGAGTCTGATGTATCTCATAATTTTTGGCTAGACACTTTCAAAACATGCCCCATTTGAATTATGATTGCTCATATTCATTCTTTCATTTTACTTTTCATCTGCAGTGTGATCTCAAGAAAGGGTAAACTAGTAGGTGAAATGATGAGGAATGTCTGTGCATTTCCTCTGCTCCTTCTGTGACATCTGGAGAACGGCTTTGCCAGCACTGAGTTTGTTGGATAGAATCTAAGCGCTAATGCATCCTTGCAGGTATTGAACCATTCAGAAGGGTTCTGAGCTCTTTCACATACAGTCTCTCCTATGAGGTATGGTTGAGATGGCAACAAACATGCCCCTATTAGAGAGGAAACCCACATCCGGCTTATGAACGGTTTTGCCGAGTCAGTTCTGTGGCAGCCCTTTTAATACCTGGTCCCTCCCCTGGGGAGCAGGTGCAGAGCTGGTTGTGGCTTTCTCCTGCAAAAGCACTTTTGACGGGCACCTGCTGAGAGCTGAATTGATGTTCTCAGCCTGTGAACTTTCTCTTACATTTAACCTAGTTTATCAAAATACTTTACTTGTTAACTCAGAATGGTAAGCCACCTGTGACCCAACAACCAGAAAAGGGACCGTACAATTTGTATAAGTAGAGACCCTACCACAGTAGGCAAGGTTTTCTCTGGACAGCAAGAGCTAACAGACAAAATATTATTTCTGCCCAAAATTAATCTGCTGAAAAAGGTCAAAACATCAGAGAACTTTGCTCTTCTTCACAAATATAAAGTCATCACATTTCAGTGAGTCAAAGTCACTGTCCAGGCAAAAGACTAACCTATTTGACCAGAAAAGAGAACCCAAGTCTCCAGAATCACAATCTATTTCTGTTTCACGTTACTGAAATTCATTTTTTCTCAAGTCTCCCCGCAAAACACTAGAAGTCGTGGACTGGAGGGAGTCCATGAGTTGACAAATGTTTTAAAACACACAAAAGGAAACTACATTAGGTAATGGGTCTGATCCTCCTAATACAGAACCTAGTGAGAATTTTACTGTGAAACAAACAATAGAACAAATAAACATGATGGTTTCTCTGATAAGAGCTTCTTTGGAAATTGTTACCAGCCTAGTCCCAAACTGAGTAGTTCTAATAAAATTCTCAAACTTTAGAATTAGTCCACCAGACTAATGAATGACTGACTTACTTTTTTTTTAGATAAGTCAAGCCATATACATAGGGCTATTGGGTGCTGCCCTTTGTCTCCACCTATATTTTGGGGTCAGATCCAGCAAAATAAGAAATTTTCAAATGCTGTGTTTCCCTGAAAATAAGACCTAGCCAGACAATCAGCTCTAATGCATCTTTTGGAGCAAAAATTAATATAAGACCCGGTCTTATTTTACTATAATATAAGACCCAGTTTTATATAATATAATATACTATAAGACCGGGTCTTATATTAATTTTTGCTCCAAAAGATGCATTAGAGCTGATTGTCTGGCTAGGTCTTATTTTTGGGGAAACACGGTGCCAAATGATACACTACCATTGGCTGAGATGGGTCGATTTCTGGGTGGGTTGTGTGGGACTCGGGAACATCACAATACTCAAAACTATATCCACACACTTTATCTTACTATTCTAGCCAAGTAATACATTCATTTTCTGAAGAAGAAGATGGTCTCCCTTGCCGATTTCTAAAAACACGTTTGTTTCATCTGATGATACCTGGAATGTTGCATGCTTTATTCTGACCACACACCATTTCATCCAACTAGCCTACCATCCAAGAATGTTTCATTTTCATCTTAGAGTAAATGCTTTAAGAACTAGGTTGAAACATTTCTTACTTATCAGGGAGTCATTATTCTGTGGTAAAATGCTACAAAGAAAGTTATATGGCAGAAGGGGAACTATGCTTATTTTATGAAGTGATGTAGAACACAATGAAATCTGTTTTACAACTATACTGCATGTAATTATCTTCCATTTTTACCTTAAAAAATCCAATAGTGAATTCACGACCATTGGCTTCCAAGGGAGATCTGCAGTCTTCATCTTTGAAGGTCAGCCAGATTTCTTCATGGAAAGCATATTGATGCTGTTCATAAACAGATAAAAACAGTTCAAATCAAAGCCTCTCTGCAGAATAGAGTTAGTGTTTCAGAGATTCATAGGGCAGATACAGATGTCTGCCCTGCATCAAAATTAGCAAAGCTGAGTAAGTGAAGTGGGTATTACCCTCACCATAAAATGATTATTGGAGTAAGTTATGAGGCGTGTGCATGATTCATTGTCAAAAGATCACTGTGGGAAAAGTGCTTTGATCTCTGGAGAGTGAAAGACCTGGGGTGGCTTCATGAAAGAGGAAGACCCAAATGGGACCTTAGGAGACTGGTGAGAGATTTTTAGGGAGGGAGACATACTCAGGAGGAAGAAGGTTATAAGCAAACAAAAGGATACACTGCATCCTAGTAGGGTTAAGAAACAGGGATTGAAGTAGAAAAACGCTCAGTTCCAGGCCTGAAAGACTTGGGCCCTCTCCCGGTGGAATAAGAAGAGACTCTGGAATCTGATACTGCTGAACAGGTGGTTCCCAGGTTAGAAATTTATATGCAATGAGCCACCATCTTGTTAAAGCTTATGGCAGTCAGTAGTGCCTATGCTATATAGCCTGAAGGCAGATTGGGGACACTTCAACAGTGAGGCTGTTGGGTATTCAGGGAAAGTCACTTATGAGAGGGGCTAAGTATCTCCAGAAACAGCACCAGATGAAACAAGTTCGTATTACAGTCCCCAGACTGAACACCCTGAAACGGCTATCCCACCAGTGGTTTCCTCACGCCCCATCTCAACCCATCTTTTCCCGGGCTGGGTTGTAATTTCTGATTGAACATCCCCAGGATTAAGGGAGAAAGCTCCTCAGAAAAGAGGAAAGAAAGTCCAAATATCACTAAATAGTCTCAGCCGCATAAGAAAACCAACTCGATGAAGCAGAAGCAAACAGCCTCTGATGTTCTCTCAAACTCCCTGAAGTCCAAACTCACAAAACAAGCCCAGAGAGAGGCAGAAGTCCCAGACTTCCAGACTCTGGTTTCCTGTCTGAGGACCTGCCTCTTCCCATGGACGGATGACATGCGCCGTCCACCCATCAGGGAAGAACACATTCACGCCTAAGATGAGCCTTACCCTACAAGGTTGTCAGGAAAATGGTCACCTCAGCACAAAAGCACAGGGCTCCACTCCAACATTTACAACACAAATAGCCACAGTGAGAAGTACGAAGATCCTTTCATTACATTTGCATCTTGAACAAAGAGTTCCTTGAGGTACCACTTCCATGGAAAATTCCATCTTTAACAGGAGTCACAAGAAATGTACATTAAAAACCCCAAAGGTTGGTGTCTGCACACCAATGACCAGCATTATTAATAAATGAAATAGGCAGAACCTGAGTGACCCTGGAGAAACAAAATTGCTCAAAGCAATTTCTCCTCGAGGAGCTGCCCCAGGGCCCCGAATCTACCTCAAGAGATGGGTTCCTTTGGATAAAGCATTATGCTAGGCATGGAGCCCCCTTAGAATATTCCCAGGAGTATCAGCATCTTAAAGCCATCAACAATGGGATGTGAACTCACCAGATGTTTACTCCAGGAGCCCAAGCATCTAGGAACTAGACTAGGGCGAGGGACACACAGAGCGTAAGAGAGACCATGAAAAGCATGAAGAGTGGGTTCACTTAATGCAGAATTTAGCCAGGGACCCCCAAAAAGAGGGGGTAGGGAGAGAGGCTTTTCCAAGAAATTTACCTGTCACCTAATATGGCCTTCACCAGAGGAAATAATAAAGGTTATGGTGGCTTGTCTACCTGGTGCAGGAAGGGTAAATGCAACCATTACAATTAAACCTAGTTTTGAATCAATACAAATTAGACAGTGCAGGAGGAGATTAATATAAAGCTCTCGGTGATTCCCATGGTTCCACTCATCCTTCAGGCCACAAGATATCAAGGCATTATAGGTGGCTTCATGCCAAATGTTGATATTTCTACATCACTGTCTAATCTTCCTTCTGCTTCCTCCGCCCACCCACTTAACAATGGCATCTTAGTGACACAGTCTCCTTGAAGAGATTATGATTTTATCCTGAAGCTTTCCTTATAATAGTTTTTCTCCACTCTAAGGGAAATCATTACCAATGCCCCAGAAACACATGAAACTTTGAAAAGTCTGAGACAACATTAACATTACATGTTAAATTTTTCAGAGTAAGCGATAATGTTCAGACATATCTTTGCCAAGTAAACAAAGGCAGTGTTAACAGTGGGAGAAGAAAATTGCTAATTATCTTCTAACCCCTACTCTCATTCCATGAAAATAAAATTTGGGATGGGTCTAGAAACACGAAGCAAAATATTTATGGTGCTCTGGTCTCAGATTTTTCACCATAAATGGCAAGAAGGAAGAGCAGATGAACACAATCTTAGATATTAGATTAGCATCCAATAAAGTTCTCCCATCCTCATAGCAGACCATGGCCCCTGTAACCAAATAAAGCACTGTTTGTGAAGATTCACTCTGCAGTAACCTCTTTCTGAAAAAAAAAAAGAAAAAAGAAAAAGAGAGAGAGAGAGAGAAGTGACTTTACTGTTGATTTAAATCGCTCATTTTCAATTCAGTTGGCTCTCTGGACTTCATAAGCACATTAAAAATTGATTAGGTGCTTTTGGTAACTGAAAGAAAAAATTGTGTCATGATAGGTGAACACAGAAGAGGTGCAGGCCTTTTTTGTATAAGAGAAAGGGAAGCAAGTTCTCCTTACCTGAGGCCTCACCCCTGGAGATGGCTGGAACTAGAAGCAAACAAAATATTGCCAGTGAAATGGCTTCCAGGAATGAGGTGTCCACCCCTCTAACCAGCCACAAAGTAGGAATGCATAGAAGACACTTGCCTTTCTTCTTACCCCTGATCATCTGAGTGTCCCCTACCGAGAGAGACTCCTCAGCTTCCCAGCCTCCCTTCAGGTGCTAGGTAAAGGTCACAGGACAGGAAGGAGCCAGCTTTCAGGAGGATGGTTCAGAGGGTGTGATCCTGACAGGACAGCCCAAGAAAGACATGTCTGGGTCTCTTGACCTTCCAATGAGGGCACCTCTCGTAGGATGATGTCACTATTAAAACATTATATGATAGAAGGTGAACACTACACCTGCTGAATAATGGTCCCTAAAAATATCAGGTCCTAATCCCTGGGACCTAAAAATGTTGCCTTATTGGAAAAAGGATCTTTACAGATATGATTAAGGTAAAGATCTTGAGATGGGAAGTTATCCTGGATTTATCCAGATGGTCCCTAAAGGCAACCACAGTTGTACCTTGTAAGAGAGAGGTAAAGGAAAATTTGACCCACAGAAGAGGAAGACATGATATTACTACAGAGTCAGAGATTGGTGTGATGTGGCCACAAGTCAAGGAATGCTGGTAGGCACCAGTTGCTAAAAGAGGCAAGAAACAGATTCTCCGTTAGAGCTTAGAATTTCTGGAGGGAGTATGGTCCTGCTGACAGCTTCATTTCAGCCCAGTGATACTAATTTCAGACTTCTCACCTCCAGAACCGTGAGAGAGTAAATTTCTGTTGTTTTAAGCCACCAAGTTTGTTTTAATTCGCTAAAGCATCCATAGGAAATTAATGCAATACCCAAGCACTGGAGAGAATGCAGGGGGAAAAAATGAAGTATTTCAAAGACAGAGGATGTTATGGATTGAATTATGTTTTCCTTTAAATTCATGTGTTGAAGCCTTATCCTCCAATGTGACTGTATCTGGAGATAGGGCCTTTAAAGTGGTAATTAAGGTTAAATGAGGTCAGGTCATAAGGGTAGACCCTCGTCCACTAGGATTGGTGTCCTGATAAGAAGAGGATGAGTAAGTTCTCTCTCTCTCTCTCTCTCTCTCGCTCTCTCGCTCTCTCGCTCTCGCTCTTGCTCTCTCTCCTTGCACATACACAGAGAAAAGGCCAGAGGATGCAGCAAGAAGGTGCCATCTGCAAGCCAAGGAGAGAGGCCTCAGGAGAAGCTAGCCTGACTAGAATCCAGATCCAGGACTTCCAGCCTCCAGAATGGTGAGAAAATAAATTTTTGTTGTTTAAGTGGTGTGTTGTTATGGCAGCCCAACCAGGCTAATAGAGAGTAAACAAAGAAGACCCCTTTTAAGAGTTAGATTATTTAAGGAGATAAGGCCAGGATGACCCGACATCGCTGGACCTCAATATCCACTGTTAGACGAGGAGTTTTCCCTGATTCAGGGCTGCTCTGGCTGTTGGCAAGGAAGGGGAAAACATTCCAGGCAGAAGATCTGCAGGAGCAAAGTCTAGCCCTGCAGTTACATTTCCAGAAAGTGTCCCCCTACAAGTGCACGTGCCTCGTGTTCAAATGGGGTGAGACAGTGTCTAATCAGATACTCGCGGAACTTAAGTCAACTACCTTCAGGCTAACTTGTCATTGTCACTCACAATTGTTTGCTGCTGGTGTAACATAAGTCAAGTGTATGCATGGTGGGCAAACTTGGGGGAGATGGAGGGAAATAGAAATTTTAAAACATGTTTTGAGGCTTGTTTCCAGCCCCAGGCAGCATTGGATGAGGGCGGAGGGCAGATTACCCCTGTCATCCAGATAGCAACAAAAGGGAAGCACAGAAGACTGCAGGCGATATTCTTCATAGCGCTTTGCCTCAGCAGTTTCCCTTCCCACAACAGTGCCACGCAAAGTTAAATTGGTCTTCCCAGTACACGAAGGGCAAATCAAAGCAGAGGCCAGAGGGTTCGCTGAGATCTAGGAGTGCTGGGAGAGGTGTTGTAAATGCCTTTCCAGAAGCTGATTGGCAAAGAGACAGCCAGTGAACTGGAGGGGGGCACCACCAAAGGAAATGGAGACATTTGAAAGACACCCTGGGAAAAGGAAAGAGCTGTCATGCTGACACAGGCCCCACCTACCTGCCCCAGGGGTTGTGGGTTCAATGCCTCAGGGCCCTTCTACTGTCCAATCAGTGCATTGTGGGAAGTCTCACCCCAGAGTCCCCATCATCTCACTGCTCTCCTTTTTATGGGACCACCCTGAGTTCTTCATAGGACCCAGAGTCCTGTGACCCACATGTGAAGTAGAAAGTGTGGCCCTAAAAGAGATACCAAACATTGCAGCAGCTGAAGCCTGACTGCCATGCGATAGGGGTGGCAGCAGTAGCTGCCCTTTACCTGTAACAGTGGGTGGGGAACACACATAGGACAGGGAGCCTGACAGGCCCGGGACCCATCGGTGAGTTGAGAAAGATCTAAATAGCAAAAGTCTTCGATCTGACAGGAGGAGCAGAACTGAGACTTGGCCTCTGGTCATCCATGGCTAAAACAGCCTATCAAGGTCATCGATTATGGAGAACATGGAACAGAGAACATGTTCAAGTCCCTCCCACTGAAAATCCTAGAGCCCTGCCTGGATCACCTGACCCACGCTCACAACCTTGAGAGAGTAGTTTATACCTGTCTGCGGTGGTTCCTTCTGTGCCTTTGCAGGCGCTCCTCCATTCCCAGCTCACTGCTGCCTCCTCTGGGAAGCCTGCATAAGAATCAGTTGTTCTCTCCTTTTTGGCCCCATCACACTTTGCACAGGCCTCTATTCAGTGGTCTCTCACGGTGTTATAACCACACCCATCCTCTTGATGGGACAGCACAGTCCTCAGACCCAACGCCCAGAGCTGTTGTTGAATGAAGGGATGAAAGAAGGAATAAATGGATATAAAGTAGACACTAAAATGAATGTTCACCAAGAAGAATTTCCTCATTAGTCCACAACATATTATGTCCTCAAGAAGGTAAGACTTCTTAGGAGCCTTGACTGGATGTAAGAAATGCCACAATTTCTGAAAAAGAATTTTTGAGGAAAAGAAAACAACGTACAATGCATGTCTCTTACGTATTAAAAAGATGTAGAGACCAATACGACTGAAACCTTTTAAATACGTATATATGTATATACTTGCAAATGTTTCCATGGATCTGGATTATTTTTCTCTATGTACACATTTTATTATTTACCTTATAAAAAATATAGCCGTATAGAAATTTATTATTGTTTGCTACACTAAGATCGAGCCATTACAGCATGCTTTTAAAATGTCGCTGGTTTAAAGAAGGACAAGAGTGTGATTTGGAGCCTGTGAGCACTTAGGAGCCCTGAACAAGCCTACACAAACATTTTTAATCAGCAATAGTGCTTTATGAAATTTTTAATCTGCCACTTAAGAGACACTAATGTATAACTTGGCAAAAAAAAAACACCAAAAAACAACCCAACCCTGTCACCTTTACCATACATTATCTAAATGAGCTCAAGTAAATTTTTCAAATGCCCTACCCTGCTGCTGCCTGAACACATAATAGGACAACCCACTTTATGTTCTAACTGGTGGCACTGGCTATTTCTAGGCTAGCCAAATAGCATCAGGAATAAAGGCATATACAGAGGGTGCCAAAAAAAAATGTATACACATTTTAAGACAGGAAAAAACTGTATTAAAATTACAATACTCAATATATACCGATAACAAAAGATGACTACAAGTCCCATTTGACTTGTGCAGTTACAAGAGGTGCTCATAGTGGTTACCATCAGCGTCCAGACACTTCTGATTACGGCGCACATTGTTTGGTAGACTTCTATGGCGAGTGTGTAAACTGTTCCAGCACCTCAGGAGAAGCAGCAGGACTTGTTGCTGTGTGAGGCCTCCCGGATCTTCCCTGGGCACGTCACACAGCACCATGCGTCTCAGACTCATCACGAATGCGTGCAACCGTTAGGCGTGTTGGAGGTTCTGGTGCATACTCACGCCTCCATTGTTGTACTTCCACAACATTCTCGAATTTTAAATACTACTTCACTCCTCGAATGACAACTGTGCTTCTGCCATTTTCTTTGACTGTCCTGCCTGTAGCATGGTGACGCTAGCATTCGTTTGATTAATGCCATCGTTTGAGCGAACATCATACTACACATTGCTATTGTAATTCAATTCAACTTCAAAAATTAACACATAGATAACAGCTCTTAAAATATGTATACATTTTCTTGGCACCCCCAGTATATTATCCATAATAACAAAGAGGAACAACATATAAAAGTGACTATATTAGCTCCTGGTCGAAATCAAAAATTGCATCCGAGGCTATCCAAATATTTTTAAATGATACAAAATGTGATTTCAATTCAATAGCTTTCTATAGTGAAAATATAGACACATAACACCCTGTTATCTCATCCAACACTGCAGCTGTCACAAGTCATAGGACACTTGATCCACAGGCAAGTCAAGATTTAAAGAGCCAAGTTCTAACCACAAACAGGAGCACACACAACGGGACATCTACAGGAATGTCCACTTGTGCCATCCTGGGCATCTTGGCATTCTTAGCATACTATGACTCGATTGTCCAGATTCTAGATCTGAGAATGATGGTAAGAATCCTGGACTCTCTTTCCTGTATTAAATATGAGGCTCTTTATTTCATGAGTTTCAGAGTTCCTAAAGCAAGGAAGAAATTCTGTGTCAACATGCTGCCTACACATTAGAGCATTACATTCATCAGTGGTGTGTGTGCATGTGCATGTGCGTGTGTGTGTGTGTGTGTGTGTGTGTGTGAGAGAGAGGGGGGGGGGGGGAGAGAGAGAGTCCCTGACAGACTAAGAAAGGCTGATGATCAAAGAGACAGAGAGAAAGGGTGGTAATTATCTGCTTGAAAAGGAATTGAGGGGTACACAATATTACAAAGCACACGTTGATTTTTGAAAAGGAGACAACAAAGAAAGAGCAACCTAAAGGAACAGTGAACATAAAGGAAAGCACAAACCTGAAAGGAGATAGGAGAAACTACAAATGATAGCAAGGGTGACTTAATAGGAACGAAAAGGTGACCCCAGACAGGACTGTCTAGGGTGAGTGCCCTGGGCATATATTTTTTGCAGGATCCCTGACTATATAAGCAACTTGAATTTTTAAATGTTTTACAAAATTCGTGACACATAATGATTTATCGATGGAAATTTAGAATAAATTTAGAGAAGGGGTACTTTCATATTTGTTTATTGTTCAGTCAGTGTAACTGAGGATTGTTCAGTGTCTAGGCACCATTATTTCCTTTGCAGGTGCCAGAATCATCTCTTTGTTCTTATTGTTAGATGTGCTAATTTTCTCCCACTGGGAGAAAAGGGTAACGATGCTGTTATTAACACTCACAACACAATGGCTCTTCAGAACAGGTGTGCATTGAAACAACATAGATCTTCTCACCTCTGCGTGTCCTTAATACCATTTATCTAATGCTGGTGATATCATCACTTATGATACCTCGTCATACATCCTGCCACCATGAATCCAAGCTTCCAGGGACACTCTCCAGGGTTGTTACTGTCTTTGTGGATGGTAAGGAAAGCCTTACCCATAATATGAAGGGAAATGTGAATGTTAATTCACTTTATGATCATGTTAAATGCACTGTTTGAAATTTTCTAGAACAAACACAGACCAGAATATTTTGCAACCATATTTTTGGGTAATCATTGATTCCTAGAATGTGATTTCTTTCAATGTTGACAGCACCTTTGCCTCCCACAAACCCCACCACAGGGAGGGGGGTAAACAAAGAAGAGTGGTCCTCATCAACATGGCTTAAAATGGGATTCAATGTCAATACATTGATTGACACCTAGAGAGGGTCTACTGGCATTGTAGAGCAATACTTGAAAGCTCTCTGAGGAGCCATCTCTGGAAGACTTCTCAGGGAGGGGTTTTGACCATTCTGGTACCAGCGATGGGAGGTGAGCAGGGTAAAGGATGTGTGATGCCATATTTGCTTCCCTGGGGTGCAACAGACTAGAGGCTGCTATTTATTGGAATACAGAGGGGTGAGAGCCAACAGATGGACACAGCATGTGGCAACCCAAAGGTTAGCAGTGGGCCATGAACTTGTGTCTCCTACTTGAGAGTCATCAAAATTAGTGTGTCTGTACTTATATGGTGGCTGAAGCTCATGAAATCTCAACAAAGAAAGACTGGGCTGTCCTGGTGACTAATCGCTAGACAGGCTACGCTTCTGGAATCAGGGCTGGGCCTGGGGTCCCAGAATGATCCCATAGATATGAGTCCTTTGGGGCATCTGGTTGACTCCATATGGTAAATGAAGAGTAGAGATCAAAGAACACCCTAAAGGGGAGACATGGGAACGAGGGTCCACTAGGATATTAGTCCTGGGACCCTGCCCAGATAAGACTGCCACTCCAGTCGTCTCCAGGCACCTAAGGGGAATTTTGAAAATGTTGAGGAAGCTACTGTACAATGTGTGAGGCCCTGAGGTATAGGGCCTTGGACAGACACCTGAGGGTCCAAGGGCCGATGTCAAAGATGACAAGCAGCAGCAACTGGCAGAGTCGTGGAGAAATCTGAGACCTGGGCAGTTAAGCAAAATCTCCAGCAAACAGCTTCTAAGTGATGGAGTCTGATTTGAACCCAAACAATCTGGCTCTAGGACTTGTGTTCTCTGCTGTGAAAATATCTAAAAACATCACGGACTTTACATTTGGGCAGACTTGGGTTTGACTCACCACCCAGTATGTAACCTTGGGATCAAGTGGAGATAATAGTACTTACTTCATATGATTGTTTTGCAGGGATCAGCTAACTTTTTCTATAAAGGACCAGATGATAAATTCTTTAGGCAGCCCATACAGTGTCTGTTGCAACTCGTTAATTCTGAGCATGAAAGTAGCCATAGACAATGCTTAAATGACTGGGCGTTGCTGTGTTTCAATAAAACTCCACACAAAAACAGATGGCGGGCTGGATTTGGCCCACAGACCTTAGTTTGCCAGCAACTTGTTTGAGTATTAATTCAGGAAATGCCAATAAAAGTTTTATACTAGTTACCTGCACTTAGTAAACATTCAATAAGTATTAGCTTCTATTATTATACCAACAAAATGATTAAATTTTAAACTTGTTGGTTTAAGTTTCTCATATACCTGCTACTTTTTTAAAATTTTGGTCTCATTACTTCACAGTTACCGTATACGTACTTGAGGGAAAATAATGGGTGAATAAATGTTTCACGAATTGAATTCTTCCTCATTACCATTATTTTTCAAAACTTTTTCTTAGAGTTACTATCCATTTGAAAACTCATTGTCTTGAAATGCATGAATCAAAAGGAGCCGGCATCTTTTAAGTGTAGCTTTATTATGCATTTAAAATAAAATTTTCCATTCATTCATAATTCTATTTCAATAATACAAAAAGAATAGTGGAAATTTTAAATGCTACAAGGCAAATTTTTCTTTGAAACTTACATTTCAAGAATACATGTAATACGTGAATAATCAGATTTATCATCACCTATTTGTGATTCGCATACCCATGTATTATTTATTTATTTGGAATTGGTATTATTTATTTGGAATCTACACATTTCCTTTCTGTATTTCTTTTATAAACAGCATTTCTTATCTTTGGGAGATGAACCCTTCCCTGATTCCAATCACGGAGTTTAAAACAGCTACCATCAATGTCAACTGGTCTTGGGGATGAGCGCTAGACCCCAACTGTGAGCTGTTGGTTGCTTTTGTTGGTTTTATTTCCAGCTGTTTGGAGAGCACTTATCAGACAGAATGGAACCCAGTAGAGAACAGCAGAGCCCTGGAGTTGGGGGGACAGAAGCGTATGATGATCGAGTCCTCATCTGAATTACCCCTAAAATCTCCTAACGTCCTCTCATTGTTTGGTTATGAGACAATGAATTCCTCCTCTGCCTAAGCAAATTTTAGTTGATCTTGGATTATGACATCACCTTTGGGTGATGTGAATCAGCCCCATTTGGCTTACCCCAGGGGAAATTTTACCATCTGCCACTCACCAAATGTGTGGCTTTGGCATCATGGAAAGTAACTTCCAAAGACTAAAGCTCATTCAGAGGCACTTCTTTCATTCCAAAGACCAGATGGAACCAACTAAGTCAAGGAAGAGAATTACTTTAAATGACCGGGCATGGTTTTTGCATTTATTTTTTATAACTAATACAACTGGGAACATTGTGCCCAATTTGGGTGGGAAGAGGAACACTCCAAGCTGATATTACTGGGCTAAGAGAAATTATGGACTATTTTACAGGCCTGTACTCAGGGTTTTGTAGAAAAACATAATTTTAGGGAAACGTAGTAAAAAAGAAAAAAAAAAAGAGCCGCCAACTTCCCCGATTGTTTTTAGTTTTGGCCTTCCCCACCCCCCAAGTTCTTCCCTGTTTTCTTGGGGTTCATCGTGTGGGCATTTGGTAAGTAAACAGGTATGACCACACATTGGCACAATGGTTGCAGTTCTCTCTGTATTCTCCTGTATTAGTCAGCTTGGGCTACTGTAACAAAATATTATAGACTGTGGCTTAAACAATAGAAATTCATTTTCTCATAGTTCTGGGGGATGCAAGTCTGAGAGCAGGGTGCCAGCATGGTGAGGCTCTGGTGAGAACTCATCCTACCTTGTCTTCATGCTGTGTCCTCACAGGGCCAGGAGAGAGAAAGAGAGCAGGCTGTCTTCCTATAAGGGCACTACTCCCATCACGAGGGCCCCACCCTCGTGACCACATGTAAAACTATTCCCCAAAGGCCTCACCTCCAAATACCATCACAGTGGTGAGGGCTTCAACGTATGACTTTGGTGGAGGCACAATTCAATCCATGGCATTTCCTTAGCAGACTATTGGTTTATGGAGATTTACTTATTAGTTGTTCTAAAAGTTGAGAAGAATCAACTATCCAAATACATTTTTGAGACAATGAGCATGGCCTCTGGGAACCAGAGATCTGGGTAAACTATTTATTTAAGTAGATTACTTAAGTTTTTGAGCCTCAGTTTTCACTTCTGTAAAATTGAAATAGTAAGATTGTCTGCTTCACAGGGATGAACAGGATAATATATGTGAAAGGACAGGTATAAAATATTCTTAACCACTTGGCTTCAAACGATCTTCTGTAGTGAATAACCACCTTAATTCTCTAATCCCCCAAGGGTACCAGTCATTCACATCTTAGTTGGAATTAATTTGTTTGCTTCTTCTGGGATTAGAACTGAGGAGATTGCTATTCTGAAGAGGTGGGCATAGGGATCATTTTGGAAGGTGAGAGACATATAGTAAAAGGAAAGAAGATGTTGATGGTATTCCAAAGGAAAGACATTTAGGAATGAGGACAAAGGGATCTGGCAGCAGTGAAGAAAAGGGTGCTGTTGAAGAAAAGGCCCCAAA
Organism: Rhinolophus sinicus; assembly: GCF_057876585.1. Classification (NCBI taxonomy): domain Eukaryota; kingdom Metazoa; phylum Chordata; class Mammalia; order Chiroptera; family Rhinolophidae; genus Rhinolophus; species Rhinolophus sinicus. The sequence goes on from NC_142502.1 coordinate 165,398,592, forward strand.
AGAACACAGGAAAAAAAAAAGTCGGAGGTCATCAAAGTTCAGCTTCATGGTGTTCTAAAAATCAGCTTTGGAGACCAGGTTCCTGGCTCTCAAAAAGCCCATTATGCTCCCTTCCTTTGCCCTGTGACACAAAGAAAGCCAGGACTCCCTTCTAACAACCAGTGCATCTGGGGCAAGAGAAGGGGAGCAGAGATGAGAGGATCTTGTTTGGCTGAGGCCCATCACCACCACAGCCACACCTGAGCCAGAAAATGAGCAAGCCCTGTTCAGGGCCAGCTGTCGTCTTCCCAGCTTTCTAGCAGATGCTGCCCACCTGGGGTTTTCTGTGACGCAATGTTGTAACTCTCCTCCAGGAAGTGCCTTTGGAAGGCAAAGAAACAGAGACCAGACACCTAACTTTATAAAAACTAACAAGGGTCTAATCTTCCCAGAGGCTTGCTTGTACAGCTGTAACGTTTGCTTGTGACATCTCCTTTACCCACACACTCGCCAACTGTAATACTCAACAGCACTCTTTCATAAAGGGACAGAGGGAACCCACCACCACCGGGGATTCTTTCCAAAAGTGATTTGAGAATGCCCTCCCTCTCAATTTTACTTGATCCAACTACATTCATCTTACTAATATTCTTCTGTCAGAGACTGTAAATTTCAGATGACAAAACTCTATTTTCCAGAATCTTCCACATTGCAACTGCCTATTAATTACCTCCACTTGTCAGCTGGCCCCACACACAGGCCTTAAATGTTTAGTCTGCAGTTTGTATAATCATTCTCCTGCTGTACAATTACTCTCCAGAATTACTTAGCTCTGAAAGCCTCACCACCAAGTCTGTGCTTTCCATTCTCTTATAATAATGCATTATCAGGTCTGTATTCATAAAACTTTGCTCAGGGGTTGAGATGAATCTTTATGCAATACTTGCCCTTTGAGCAAATGCCCAATTACATACCTACTACTCCTCAGGCTCTTGGGTAGGGGGGCCAGATGAGTAGGTTCTGGGGGTAGTGAATAGAAGCCCTCTGTATTTCCATTGTACACGCAGAAAGCATTTCCACACATCCTGAGGCAAGAAGACCTTACCAACCCATTTTCAAAACTGGCCCTGTCCAAGTTGGAACAGTAATGAGCTTTAAGGAGCTCTCACATGGTCTTCCACATTCACTTGCCATGCCTAGACCTGTGTTAGACTTGGACCAATGCAGCCAGGAAGGGCAGGCCTGTCCAATGGAAATGGACTCTTGGCTTCCAGGTAAAAGCAAAAAGAGAAAGAAAGCCAAGATGGCTCAGAGGGAAGGTGGATTCAGAGATGGTTACCATGTCAGAGGAAATTTCCCATGTGCATGGTGACTGTTCTATCCCCAATGTTTCAGGTCCTCTGTACACCAACACACTGGCTCTTTCCAGGACTCTCCAATTATTCATCATCCCAAAACTTCATCTCAGCCAGATTGCTTTATTCATCTCACTCTCATGCACATGGATCTTTTATCACCTCTGTGATTCTGCTCATGCCTTCTCCTGCCTAGAATTCCCCTTTTTGACACTCAACTCAAATCTACCTCCTCCATAGACAGTTTTCTTTCCTGCCAGCCCCACACGATCTCTTACCGCTCTGCAACAACTCCATACATTCCTTTATAAATCGATCATCTCTGCCTCTCTTATATTGTTATCTTCAAGTGTCATTCACATCTTTTATGGTTGCTTAACTTTGCATTATTGATGCATTTTCTTCACAATATAAGTTACTTGAAGGCAAAGATCTTGTCATAGTATCCTCACATATCTCAGGGCATCAACAATATTGAATAACTGTCTTTATTTGATTTGGTTCATTTGCTGTATTAATCTCAGAATTTATTGAATGTTTGCCTTCCTAGCAAAAGCCAGAGTAAGAATCAGAGGAATAGGGATTCAGCCTCTTTAGCAACAATGCTTAGTTCATTTATTAATTGGTATTATGATTTTAGAGTTTGCATTAATTTTCTTACTCCTGCATTGTAACTATATGCCCAACTATCAGAATGTGCATAGTAAATGGTTTTGTGTGTTTCTGATAGAGAGAGTTGCTAGACTGAAAGCCAACTTGCTCTCCACTCTCTGTGAAAAGGGGAATTAGTCATGGTTACTGAAAAGAGGAGAACATATTCAAAGTAAATATCAGTGCATGAGATTGCTTTCACTCAAAATCTGAACACCCATATGAGACTGAATTTGTAAACATTTACTATAACTTATTACTATAAGTTGTCTTCTTAAGTGCTATTGCTGCCAAAATATGTCTTTGCTGCATGCCTACCCAGTGTCCTGACCTGTGGCTGGCAACACACACTGTCTTAAGTTAACCACATGGCATTAGTAAAGCTTTAAGTGTACTTATGTGTAATGTGGAGGAATGAGAAAAAGAGACAGAGAGAGACAGAGAGAGACAGAGAGAGAGAGAGAGAGGAGAAAAAAATATAAGAAACTTGAGAAAAGTTAAAGCGCAACATAACTGATAACGAAAGTACTATTTCCAATGATGTGTGAAGTCTACTACATGGGTTAAGCAAAAGATCAACCGAACAAGTGCAAAAATTTTATAAAGCGTTTGGGCAAGGGTGACAGGTCTCCAAAGCTGACAGGTTCACAGCTTACACAGGTTTCACTCTGCTCCCAAGAAAGCCCACCATGCCTACCACCAGTCAGTGCCGCATACCCACATTCTCGGGACCTCACTGGCAGAATTGAAATTCTCACTGAAGCCACGCCGCCCAGAGGCCAGCTGCTCACTGTCCTGCTGTCCTCTGGTTCCTGAGCCCATGTGAACAACATTTATTTTATGTTGAGTCAACTTGGATTTAGAACTTGGCACTTTTTTGAATTCCCCAAAGAAATCACTACCTCAAAACCATAAGGAGCAACATGACGTCAACTGAAGAGATTCTAGACGAGTGGGGGAGAGCTAGGCAGGTTATGCTGCGTATCTCACAACAACAGTTTACCCCATAAGCACTTCTGTTGTCCTGAAGTCTATTCCTTAGCCACCTAACCACTGCCAATTATTCTCTCTGCTCCTCTCACAGCAGAGCCCACCTCCAGCTATAGGCATGTCCAGCACATGGGGAATGTCAAAAAAGGGACTGAAGGGGAGTCCCCTCCCCACCCCTTAATCTTCCAAGGTGATTGGTCTGCATTGAGCTAAATGGTCTCTGTCAGATGGGATTTTAGGCTGTGAGGACATATTTGGGGACTTATTTTTTCTGCAAAAAATCAGACAGCCCAGAATCTTCTGCCATTCCCTTCATCAGTTGGATATAAAAAAAAGACCAGCTACATGATTTGCAGGGCTCAGTGTTAAGGGAAAATGTGAAACCCCTTGTTCAAAAACTAATACCAATTTCAAGACAGCAACTGCAGAGCATTAAAACAAGCACAGGTCCTCCTGAGCGTGGGGTCCTATGGGACTACACGGGCTGCGTGCCTGTGAAGCTGGCCCTGTTACAGAAAGTTACAGGAATTGTAGCTATTTACATGAAATGTGTGCCATTTGTGGTCAATTACTGTGCAGCACAATAAAATTGTGCACTGCATAATTATGCAAATGAAAATATGTAATCATTACATAAACACTGTTTTGTAATAACACAATGAAAGGTATTGTTTCACAAGGTGCAGGATTTACTTTGCTGTGTAGCATATTGATTACAGAACCCTGTTCATATGCAGACAGTTTTCAGACGGACCCTGTGGCAATTCCTCCCCTCACAGATTTTGATTTGAAGAGGCTCTGGATGATGTGACTCAAATGTCATTGCCTTCAACAAAATTAACCTTAAACAACACCAACCAAGACCAGAAGTAGTGGATTTAGCAGCTGCAAATATGTATCTTTCTTTCCATTTCATTCAGGACAAACTAGGAAATCGAAAGTGTACTGTGGGTCACATTAAGAGAGGTGGTTCCCAGACTTTGGGATTTTATAGACGAGTAAAATTCCCAAGAAATTTAGGAGATGGACATAAAATTGCTACATCTGAATTTTGCCACGTAAGGATGTCAAAAAGAAACCATCAATTCTTAAAAGAAAGGTCGTTTCTAACCAAAAGATGTACAAGAATCTGATTTCAAAATAAACACAGTTCTTCAATGAATTTGGTGTGATGAACGACTCACATCGGTGCCCTTTTTTCCTCACTTTGCCAAAAACAGAGGAAAACTTTTCCTCTCTTATTAACCTGATCATGGACTGACATTCATGGACTATGTGTCTAAGGGTCACTGGCTACAGGAGTGTCTGTAAGGAGGACTGAATTATCATTTGGTTTTAACATGAATGATTCCTTAAGACTCAATGGCCAGTTATTTGCTTTGGAGGAAAAATTTGATATTGTCATCTAGATGTCAGCTTCCCCCTCCTTCTGTCCCCAGCTCCATGCCTTAGAGATTTTCTTAAACCTGGCCCAAACCTCATAGCTATGTCTTTGGACTCTCAGCAGGGTCCTTTTCTGCTCCCTTGGAGTACCTGTGCCTGGCTTTTCTCTTTGCCTTCCTGCTACACTAGTCACATGGAATGTTTCTGATTCAATTCTATCCATTGCTTTCAGGGGAAAAAAAATCTATTCAACTCAAGCTCTTCAGGATTTAGGCAACATCATTGAGGTTTATTGGGCATGTGGCCTTCAGCCATAATCCTTAATCCACCTCCATTCTCCCCTTCCCCATTCCTGATCTCCCTAGGATATCAGGTAAATCCTCTTCTTCTTGCCGAACAGTTTTGCCCCCACTCAGATCCTTTGAGTGCTTAGCAAGAAGTAGTGTCTACTACAGCAGGGCTTCCAAACCAGTAGGATTCCCTCTTAAAGGAATTCTGGAGTGTTTAATGAGTGGAACTTCCCCACTCATTTCACTTCATTAATTAATTCCACACTCTCACTTCCCTGGTTACTTTAGCTTTCAGTGATCTCCTGCTCATCTGAATTTGTGTGCTGCTCAGGGGCTGTATGTACCATGTCATATAACCCACTGTCCTGCTACTTTGCTATTGTTCCATGCCTATATGTCTCGCTTCTCAGTTAGGTTGTGATATACCTGTGAGTCAGGGCAGTAATTTTTACACCTCTGATCATTCATTCAGCAACCAAGCCTTTGGGTGTTTCCTATGTGCCAGGTATACATGCTTGATACAGATGGTAGCATCTGCCCGTGAGGAGCTCATGGCTTAGGAAGGGGCAGAAGCAGATATACAAACAGATGAATTATAGTACTCTGTGGGAAATGCTACAATAGAGATGTGAACACAGTGTACAGGAGCCCAAAAGAGGAAAAATTAACGCTACCCAGGAGAGTTGGGAAAGGCCTCTGCAGGATGCATAAGAGTGCCTAGGGGAAAAGCATTCCATATAGGAAGACTAAAATATATAAAGACACAGAGATAGGAAAAGGCAAGTTATGTTTGGAAAAACTAAAAAGTTCAATGTGACTAGGGCATGGAGCCTCTAGAATGGATAGGAAAGAAGTAAGGAGAGTTTGTCAGATCAAACTATATAAAAGCCTTCTGAATTTCTCATAACTCCTGGCCAATTGCTGGACAGATAGTCTGTGCTAATAAATAATAATAGTATACCTTTATAGAGGACTTTATCATCTTCAAAGAACTTCTACATTCATGAATCTCACAACAACCTTGTAGATAAATGATATCTCCCCTCATTTTACAGATGATAAAATTGGCTAGAAAGTTTTAATGATGCATTTCACATCACTCGGCTAAGTAATATCAGGTGAGACTCTAACCTAGCTAGCTCTCTTAATTCTAGGTCCAAAACTTTCCACCACCCAGATCATAGGTGAGCAGGCCCATGGCTACCATTATTACAAAACCTTGTAGAGTGAGATTCAGAATAATGTAATGGAGAGAGAATGAGCTTTAGAGCCATAGTATCCAAGTTCAAGTTCTGGTTCTATCTCTTATGACCTGTGTGACCTTGGGAAAGTGGCAAAACCTCTTTTAACATCTGTCAACGACATTACATGAGAAGCCTTTGTCACAGAACCATTGACGAGATCAAAGCATACAATCCCTCTAGAAATTGGAAGTCAACCATATGAATGTTACAAAACTATCTTAAGTGACTATTCAACAGACAGAGGAAACTTTAATTGCACATTACCTTTCACAAAATAAATGTAGACTTACTTTAAGTGATACCAAATATTTTTGTTTGGGCCCAAGTAGTCTGATGTGCCTTTAAGTCTACTCATTCTTCCTTATTTTTCCTGGACTCTGCTTTATAAGCTCAGCTTTATTTCTAAAATGAATTACAAATTCACTTACATATAAATTCACTTACATATGAATCATTTGCTGTCCTCATTTCACACCACAAGGTCTATTTTTGGGAGGTGGAGGGGGAGAGTTGACAGCGATTACAAGCTTCTGTAAGAATTTGTTATTTGCTCAGATAAAATGACTCCTTTCTTTATGAGCTTAACTTTGAAAGAAATTGGTTAAGAAATGCTATTTTCCAGGATCTTCATACCATTAAACTACTGCCACGAGGGTGCAGGGTGAGGGAAGAGGACACTGGAAAACGCCACGTGTCATTCAGACCTGTCAACACCCACACCAGTGATTCTGCAGGCCCATTAGTCAGCTTTTCCTCCAAATGTCTACATTCAGAAAACCTAAGCAGTCTACTTAAAATTCAAAATTGCCTCTAACACCAAAACAGTAATGAAGTAACGAGACAGACAGAAGGGTAAAAATAAAACAGGGAACCCTCCTCATAATATACCAAAAATCACATGGTTTAATTTTATCCCTTCCCCTCTGCATCACCGCCCCCCACAACAACCAAGCCCTTCAATCAATTAGTACCATGTAGCATGAAAAAGGCAAAAAAAAAAAAAAATCACAGCCGATATTTTCCACTGAGCCAGCCACCCCCCCCCCTTTTTTCTCTTCCCTGAGGTTAATAGTGAAAGCTCTGTTTGTTTCACAATGCATTAATTCTTACTGCTTGCAAGAAATTATTTTTGGAGGTATCATATTTTAATATGTTTCCATTAATCTTTCCACATGATTCCCTTGCTTTTAAGTACTGCCCTTCCAAGCAGGCTCACCCAACAATGCCCACGCTTCATACACTCTCAGCTCTGAGACAGGCCAAACACTGTGTTCATTGCCTGGAACACAGCCTGGGTGCTAGTGGGGAAGGAGAGAACATTTGTAACCACGCTCAAGTGTCATGGTGGTTTTCAGCTGGCAAAAACATCTGAACATAAGTTGTTGCACTTTTCATGCTCATGAAGGGATTTTCCAAAAATCTAAGCTATGTTTTGAAATATGCATTATTGTCGGGTATAGCTCCCTCCATTCTCATTCTTTCTCTAGCTCTTTGCTTCCCAAATGGTTTCAGGGGAGAACTTGTGGAAAACACAACCAGAGAAAAGACTGGCTCTTTTTTGCCAAGGACTAAAACAATAGGCTGATTAAAAGAAAAGTTGCCTTATATTCTTTCATATTTTGATTATCCTAATTATACGCAATCTTGTTTACTGACTGTGTTCTCTATTTAAAATGCCACAAGTGGAAAGGATGACTGTCAATGTAAAAAAGTCAGTCTGGAGACAGGATGGCCCCAAACACACTAGAGCACCCAGCATGGAACACCACTGACTAGTACCTTCCGTTTTTCCTTTCAAACTTCAAGGCCTATTGTTACATGAAAAATACACTCTACATTCCCGCCCCCCTACATACCATACTTCTATCTCTTGTATTGGGATCTTACAAATAGAATTACCAATATTTGAATTCACTCTCGCCATTGTATCAGGTTATTCAGAATCTCTGAGCCTCAGTTTCCTATACTATGAAATGAGGATAAAGGTACCAGGTTGTGTTACTATGGTGATTAAAGAGCAATCACATTGACTGGCACATGGTAAGTGTTCAATAAATGATAGATATTGTTACTATGACCATTATTACTGATGTGGCAAACTGTTACATTGTGGCTTTCCGGTGAATGACACCTCCTGGTTGTCACCTCTTTATAGAGTCCCCTCTCATATTAAAGCTGATCATAATCATGTGACTCGGTTTAGCCAATGAGGCTTTAGCAAGTGTGAGAGGTACAAGCAGAGGCTTGATAAGCACAGACACAGTCATGTTTGTTTTCTTCTTGGAGCCTTTATGTGAAAGCTGCCGTGTTGTGAGGAAGTATAGGCTGTGCTTCTGGACAGAGGCGGCATGGAGTTACCCTGGAGGACAAGACACCACATGCCAAGGGAGACCATGCAGAGAAGAACTGAGGTGCCCCAGCGGAGCTCCCAACACTACTGAGAACAGAACTGCCTGTAGAAAGATAAGAAGTGATAAATCATTGTTGGTAAATCATTGAAATACCTGGGAATGGAAAAGAAAACATTTGGATGAGTTTTACTCAACTGATAAAGACAATATAGCATGGACTTTAAAGTCGGAACAGCCATGGGTTGAAGCAATTACAAAGTATATGACTGTGGGCAAATTAATTCTTCTTTCTAAACATCAGTTTTATCATCTATGCATGAAAATAATAGTAGGGTTGTTGTGAAGGTTAAAAAGATAATCAATATAAAGTATTTAGTTCAGTGCCAGGAGCCCACCTAGCATTTAGAAAGTGTAAGTGATATTACCATTGTTTTTCTTGAGGTGAAATAGAAACATAGCATTTTTGTTCAAACTACTGGGATATCTTGGTAATAACAACTTGGCAAAGGTCACTGCCCAACTTTGTGACCCTAAGGACATACTGAGCAGCTAATGAAGCCCATCATTGCTCTCCAGGTCATTTCTGCTATGGCAGACCCACAATTGTGTATACTCTCTTTTCCTTTAGTTAAAGGAAATATTGACTTTGAGTTTTCACAGGTGCTTTAGATTTACTCACCAGGGCCTTTGTGCAACCACCTGTCCTTGTTTTTCTTTTACACGGGGAAGAAGAGGTAAAGCTAACCCCAGCAAACCTGATTTAGCTCCAGGAATTCAGCCCAGGAGAGAAAGAACATGCATCCCGTTTTTACCAGATATGAGTAGAGTTCATCAGAGCAAACACATCAAGACCAACTTCAAGGGGATCTAACTCCCACACACCACGAGGGCAGTCGGCCCAGTTTCAGCCCTATGCAAAGGCCAGAATTTTACAAAAATCCAAGCATTTCTGGAACTACCTAGCCAGGGAGGTTGGGAGGGAAGTTGAGAGTCTGCGTTAAAGGAGAGAGAGGGGCCTCTAGCAAAGGCAGTCGGTGCGTCTTAGAAGGCGCCTAAAAGATGTTATTTTAAAAGAAATCAGGCTGGAGCAGGGGGAGTCATAAACCTCAAACATCTGTTCCACAGCTCATAACACAGCACATCTTTAGAGGAAAGCATTGTGTTACCTTTGCTGGCAGCAAGAGCCTGCTGATAAAGACTGAATGCTTTTCAGTCGAATACTAGTTTCTGAGTTATTTGTAGGGGGTTGGTGAAATGGGTTTTCCCACAATCCTAGGACTGGAAAGTATTATTGAGTTGGTATCTACAGCGCTATTGTTTTCCTCAGAATCCTTACATGCTGTAGAACTTAATAGTGGCTGAGCCCTCCCTCTGTGGAATTGTCTCTCATGACAGTAGGGCAGTTTGCTGGACCCTGTGGACTTTCAGCCGGCATGGCAGACGGTGTTTCTCTGGGGCAGCTCCTTCCCCCTACTCTGCCTTGCTCCTGCCTTGCTCATTTGTCCCAGCAGACCCTTTCTTCTGTCTGCATATCAGCTCAGACAAACTTCCTGAAGCCCCAGTCAACTTTCTCAGAGGCAGACATTGTCTAGGGAACCTCTCAACATTTCACCAAGTTGCCCCAAACACTCTCTACACAGCAAGTGAAAGCGGGAGACATAGTTAGACCAGAAAAAATAAATTACCCAAGACTGGTACCACCAAGCAGCCAAGACTCTGTGAAAGGGAACAGATGATATGACCATGGAAAGGTCAAAGGACAGGGCAAAGGGCTAAGAGAAGCAAAGGAAAAGAGTGGCCAGCCGATGGCAAGGCAACTGCAGGCCGGAAGAGGGCAAGGCCCATGTTTCTGTCCACCTCCTCCTCCAAGGCCCTGGCAGGAACTCCCTGGGCAAAGTCTCTGCCGCCTCCACCCCCCCGGCATTCACACCAGGCCACCAGCCCTCCACTACCAGTCATAAGAGGATACCAGCTGAAGACCCCAGCAATTAAAAGCCAGGCTGCCGGTGTGTGACTCTGAGAGGTGGAATTTATGGTAGGAATGTTGACTTGGGTCATTTTAAAAGTGAACACATCCAGAAGTGCTTTCTGGAAGGGGCACAATAACCACAGCAGAAAAGGTTAGAAGCTGTAGTTAGAAGGACCCCGCAGGAGAAGCTCCTGAAGAGCTGTGGCCAGAGGAGACCAACTTCAGATCACATGAGGCCACCAAGCAAGAACCTTCCAATCTCTCCTCTTCCTCTTCCTCCTCCCCTGGCCCAGCTGGGCCACCCCAGTGAGTCAACAGGGAGTCGTAGAAGTGTTCTACAGGAGACACAAAGGAAGGCAGCCCTGTCCCCTCCCCTTTTCACACAGCTTTCCAGGCCTGTGCAGAGGATGGCAGAGCTTCCACTCTGTTTCTCACTATTATACGGTCTGGGCTTTTTAATTACAAATAAAATGTATTTTTGTGGATAGATGTAATTGGAGGGCTTTTTAATTACTGTCAAAGAATAACCAAAATCATGATGATTTCTATGTGAGATTTCATCCAAAGGTGGGAGGCAGGAAAAAGCAGCCAAGATGGGGTTTGCTGGAGAATCACACAAAAAAAATTCATGGTCTCCCCAGATCAGTCCTCACTTGTTCAATATGTCAGCGAGACATTCACTGGTATAGACAGTCTCTGGTTAGTATCTCTCGGAGTCAGGCTGGCTCAGAGAAAGGAATGGAAAGGCTGCCAAGCCAACAGATTTCGTTGGCAAGGCTCCATGACTTCTGTGGTTGCTGGGAGGGGGTGACCAGATCTTTGCCTGACTCACCTCTGCCCCCTCATTTCCCCAGGATCTCCATCCACTAGCCCAGTTGACCCCCTGCATTGTTAACCACCCACAGTGCCTGAGATCAGAAGGTTTCAGGCTTTTCTAAAGCCTGCCTTCAAAAATAATTATTGGAATTTTAGAGAATTAATACAAAGCCCCTCTCTTACCTGCTCTTATTTGGAACCAATAGGAAGAGATAAACATGAGAGAGTCAGGCAGATGGAGACCAAAAGATATCACTGTTATTACTGATGAAACTGTTGGCAACTGTGGCTTAGATGCGAGGACGAAACGAGTATGCCAGCATCACACCCCAAAATTAAGCCTGTCCATGGCACCATGGGACTGCCCCCAAGTTTCCCATGAGGGAGTCTTCCCTGGTAAACCCCTGCACAAAGGAGCCCAGGGGATGGGGAACACGGCCTGTAAGGCAGGCTGGTCCCATTGCTAGAGGGGAGCAGAGGGTCCTCAGACCCAAATTCTCAAGTCTTGCTCCCAAGTCCCCAAATCAAATCAATCACCCCTCCTTTTCTGGGGAGGAGAATGAGGGGGAAGAGTGGTAGGACAGCCACTTACAGGAAACAAGGGAGCCATGAGTTGCTGTGCGCCTGCGGCCCTGTGGGAGTCTTACTATTATAGCAAACAGGTCGGAGCAGGGCCTGTCTGCTAGAAGAGACAGGGAGGTGATGGCGGGCACATTCCACTTCTCCCCACCGTGCGGCCTACGCCTGCACAGGAGACTCGGCTGAGGACCTCTGAGAAGTAGCACCTGGGCTTCCAGGGAACAGCCTCCTCCCGCGGACACAGAACACGCTGCTCCTGTGGCTTCTTGGTCGATTGGATTTTTATGGCTTGATACCCAAATCCTCAAGGTTTATGGGTGCCCTCTGCCACCTCTGGCCCAGCACCCCTGCTGCCCATCAGATCCTACACACAGGCTGGCAAAGTCAGCCGGCATCTCTGTATTTGGGGAAGCAGGAAAGGAAGGAGTGAGGCCATCCCACGCCCTCTGATTCGGCCTCATTCAGAAGTGGGCCTTGACTGCTGGCCCTGAGTCCTCTCTGGTCATAATATAACAGTGGGCCTCCTTCAGGATCTAAAGCCAGCCAGTTGTGTCTTGCTTTGAATTGGGTCCACAATAGCCATTCATCGACTTGCTTGGGCAGAAGAACAATTCTTGGGAGAGGCCAAAAGGAATGATGATGTTTACTGACTGGGAAGGAAGAATTGAGAGCAGAGCTGTGTGGATTTATATTATTGGATATTTATTTCTGGGTCCCTTTGTATCAGTCATTTTTAATTTTGGAGGATGGCATTGGGCAAGAGGAGAATCATAGGTTAGTTAATGGAAGATAGAGGCACTGTCCCTCCAAAAATGCACACACATATGCGCGCCGCGCACACACGCATAATGTATATGTATACAAATATGTTTAGAAATACATATGTGTGTGTGTATATACATATATAATATTTTATATTTAAGGCATATAAAGTATTATATATTTATAATTATATATAATGAATTACATATGGGTGTATGTGTGTGTGTATACATATACATTATATATATATAAAGTACAGACTCCTTCAAAGCCTATATATGTAGTCTAGAATAAGAACCCCTGCTTTTAATCATACACAGTTTAGAAATATATAGGATGTTAAATATAATTTGGAACAAAAGAAGGATTTCAATTTCTTTTAATAAATTGACATCTTATGCTCTTTTAAAAACTGAAATACAGATAATAAAGGTAATTGACACATTAAAATATATGCAGAATTAATTATACCAGCAAAAAGATTGTTGTAATTCAACTCATATTTAAGTCTGAGCTTCCTGGTAGACAAGATAAACAGAGAAACATCAAGAAAAGCAACTAATTATTGAGAACTATCTGTTGTTTTCTAAGACTCATTAAGGATACAGAGAATGTCTAAAGCATGGTCCTTCTCTTTAAGGTGGAAAGAGTAATTTTCATTAAAAAAAAAATCGGAGGCCGAAGACAAGTTCAGGAATATGTGATGGTCCCGAGTTCCTGCTATAAATGGAGGGTAGGCTCTACCGAGGCTACTAGTACTGTGTGATGCAGAGATCGCATTGCTTATAGAGAAATGCATCTAAAATTCATGAAAAATATTACAAATATGTTTTGGGGGAAATCCAGTTTTTTAATGAGTCCTTCTTTCAAAAGATTAATGGAGTGTCTCCAGGAAGAGTCTCCATCCCCCGGAGCCCTCTGGAAAATAGTTGAATGCTCCTGGTCAATTTTTATCTTCTGAAGTACAGAGGGTGCCAAAAAAAATGTACACACATTTTAAGAAAGGAAAAAACTGTATTAAAATTGTAATACTCAACATATATCAATAACAAAAGATGAATACAAGTTATGTGTGTACATTTTGGGGGGCAACCCCGGTATTTCTTAAGAGTACAAAGATAGCATCATAGCCAAATGTACTCTTTCCTTAGAAGTATCAATTCCAGAATAGCTGCTGGATTTTACATTTCCCTCAGGACCCTAAAAAATCCAGTTGCAGTCCAGCTGGTGTCTTACATTTCTCAAGGAAATCCTTGGGGATGCACTTCGTGAAAAGTGGCTCCATCTACTAATTTTGTGAGATTTGGCTGCTGCTGCATTTCCCTCCACCTTCTTGTTGAAATTTTCCCTCATTGTAATCTCCAAACTTGGAATGGTTTGCATTACAAAAGGATTCTCTGTTTCACAAAGGATTTCCTGCAAGTTTTTTTTTTTTTTTTTTGAAAGTGCACTTAAAAATAATATCTGAATTGCACTAACGCATAAATTAAGCTCTGGGTCTTTGTGATGATGATAGCTTCTACAGACCCAGACATTGGCAGAAGCATCTTTCAAGACATTAGTTTGTTTTCACTCTAAGTTCTGATCAACACTTCCCCTCTTATTCCCTCTGTTAATTCTGCTATCCATAAAGCTGTAGTGATCGGGAAGACCTTCAGAAATCACTGAGCTGTTTGCTCGGCCATCTGTTACCAAAACAGACATGGACACAATTAAAGAACAACTCAGGTGATAGTTTATTTGCTAGGGGAAATCTAGTCCAAGTTATTCATTCATTAGCCTTCATGAACAGTTCTTGAGCCAATAGAATGAATTTTACTCATCAGATTATGCTAGCAGACATCCATCCACTTGCACATTCTTTGAACTCACACGATGTTCTTTCTTAGTATAAATGTGAAAAAGATTACTTGGAGTAAAATTTAATAGATGACAGAATTACTTCATAAAAAAATGGCAAGATGCCCACATAAACTCAAAATTACAATATAGCCACTGAAGACCAGTTTGGGTCATCTCTATGTACCAAACTGGTCTATAAATATAGCTCCTACATAAAAAAACTCTTTCCTTACCAATGATCTGTGTATCTATATCTATACATATTCCTATACCTATATCTATCTGGATCTGGACCATATACCGCATACCAACACTTCAGTCAATGATGAACCACACTATGGTGATACACCATATATGGTCTAGGTGTACATTAGGCCAGGTTTGTGTAAGTGCACGATATAGTGTTCACACAATGATGAAATTTCCTGGCAACACATTTGTCAGAACATATCCTCATTGTTAAGTGACTCATGACAGTATCTTAATCTGTAGACATACTCTTCACACTTCCCATACTTTAGTTCCTGAACCCTTTTGGTCTGTCATAGGGTTGACAGATTTAGCAAATAAAATACAGAATACCCAATTATTTTTGAATTTCAGATAAGCAAGGAAAAAATTTTTTAGCATCAATGTATCCCAAATATTGAATGTATTTTATCTGGCAACCCCATCCCAAAGCCCTATCTGAAGATCTAAGGCTGGAGTGCTTACCCTTCTTTTGGCCCACTCTCAGCCAGCTTTTTCCTCCTATTGCTGGGACATGTATTAAGCTCCCATTCCTCCCTTTCCTCGTCTCTCTCCACCCAACTGGGGTCATGGTGTTCAAGTGTGGCTGAAGCTTAGGTTTCTAGACTTAGAGAGACACAGAACTCAGAGATCAAGAGCGTCAGAAATTGGAGTTGGGGGGCACACAGCTCAGCTATGATAGCATTTGAACAGAATATGACTTTTGTATTCTTTCCTAGGGATTTATTCATTGTTTAGAACATTATTTCTCAAAAAAAAAAAAGTAAATTCTGAGCTCTGTATGAGTGGAGATAGAAGGGAGGGGAGAGAGTAAAGAAATATTTAGAAGGTAAAATAGAATTGGGTGATTGATTGTATGCAGGCGATGCAGGAGAAATTAAAGATGACACCCAGGTTCCTAGTTTGGATAATTTGGTAGATAATGAAAAATGAATCCATACATATATCTTTATATTTGAAGGTATCAGAGAGCTACTACCAAGGCAGTCAGGACTTGAAGGGCCAAGATTCTGGAGAGAAGAGCAGAACATTGAAGTGAGCCAGACAACCAACCAGTGATGCCTTTCTGCCAAGTCATTTGCCAATTTACAAGCATTGGTAGAGAAGCTGAGAAGTTAAGCAGAGCTTTCAGTGTCTCAAGGAGACAGGGAGACAAAAATGAAACTCAGAGCTCACCAAGATAGAGGATCCCAGACAAACCAATAATCCCAGACTTTCAGATAAGATCTCTCAAAGGTTGTACCCTAGGGAAAAACGTGAACTGGAAATAGCCCCTACTAAGAACGAAACCTTTAAATCAGAACAGTCCAAGACTATACACTCTCTGAAGGAAGACCACATCTAGATTTTAAAACAGTCACTATAATTTTTTCACATAATGTCAATCAATCAAAACTTAAAAGGTAAAGTATCAGATTAGACTAAATGACTGAAAAACCAGAGGGAAAAGGAAATAGAAATGATCTACAAGTAATCTGGATATTAGAAAGATCAGGCACAGACTTTAAAATAACTGTGATCAATATATGTAAATAATCAAACATTTTCCACTTAAAGAAGAATCCCTGGCATGTCTTATAACCACAAGAATAGGGGTATTTTAAAAGATGAATAGGAGACTCCTGAATTTCCCTCCTCCCACAGATGTACTGAATATACAGCTATGCATGGAGCAATTCCCTTTGAGAGAAATTACCAAACTAGGTGAGTGACTCCTATACATCAGGTGATTGAAAAATTCCCACATCAAAATGGGTAGGAAAGACTGAGACACACTCTCACCATAAATCCCACTCTTGACAGAGCACCATACAATAATAAGAAAACCTCTAACTCCCAGCTTCTCCCCTGAGGAATGAAAAGTTTGGATCATACAGCTAGCATCCCAACTTTTAAGGCTGCCACCTGAAGGACAGGCCCCCAAATCACCTAGTTCTAAAAGCCAGCAGGAAATATGTCAGTTAGACACTTTGGGGATGTCTAAGGGATAAAATATAGACACACACTCTCTCTCCCTCTTACTCTCTCTACCCCCTGCATCCAAAATTATACTTTCTCATCATTGCAGTTTTCCAGTCTCACAATTGGCTCTTCTTATAGTCAAGACAGAATAAAAGTTATAGAAAACAATGTACCTCAGCTTCCACTCCTTGTTAGTAAGTACTGATTTCCTGCCCACTTTGCTTCTGCTCTCTATAGCTCTCATGGTTATTCACTTTTATTTGAACATTTGACTTCCTACTTTATGTAGTTTCTACAACATCCCTTGGTAGATGTTTGCAAGGACTTTGGGTCTCTAACTCTATCCCTTGCCTGCACTCAGTGTCTAGGCCCATTTCTCTTCTCTCCCTGATTCTGATTCCATTATCACCCTAACCATTTTCTCCATCCCAATGTTCAGATGTTCTCTGCTGTCTTAGTGTCCTCTACTGCTACAGTCTGTGACGCAGAGTGACAGGAACTTTCAGGATTGTTGGCACATTGGTCAAGAGTTCTCAGATTACAAAATAACTTTTAAAACTCGTCACTCCTTTAAACATCTGTTAATATTTCAAGATTACATAGGAAAATAAGACTTTATTTCAAACATAAACTTTAGAGTTTGAGAATAAAAACAGCTAAGCTGTTTCCCAGAACAGGAAGGATGGTTTTTCAGAAGTGGAAGGGCCTACCAAAATTTCAAAGCAGTGATAAAGCATTCCCAACACCAATGCCCTGAAGTCTAAACAGACAATAGTGGCCTCCAAAGCAGTTTGTCACTGCTTTGCAGTTATCAGAAACAACTGAATTTTTCTCTTCTTTTGTTTTCACCCTCTTTTCTATTGTTCTTCTATTCTGTTAGGTTTCCTCTGCTACTGTTTCTCAACTTATCATATATCTCTTCCCAACTGCCTCCATTTTAATTGCTTATGATACAGAATTTACATGTAAATCATCAGTTGGATTTCTTGCATATAACTTTTACTATATCCTCTTTTATCTTTAAGATTACAGACTAAAACTGAGTTGTGGTATTTCCCTTTCCAGTATCCAATAAGAGGAGGAAAACCAAAAAAATTAAAAGGGAGGAGGAAAAATACAAACAGCCACAAAACAAGGAAAGGGGATTAGAGTAATATTATAAATTTCATAAACTGGCAAATAAGAAAACATACAAATGATTGTAAATGAAATAGGTAGCACAGCTTTGCCTTTACTCCTGCCTATACTCCCAGAAATTATACGCTGAGTTGATCAATTCAAATCTGGAAAAAAAAAACAACTCAATTATTACCTTTCCCCTTTTCAAACTGAATAATTCAGAGCAAGGGAAGGCTGTTTGGGGGTAAAGCAATGAAATAGGGACAGGCTATACAGAAAAAAATGTACACAGCTGTATAGTCCAAGGGCCAAGGCTACATTCTCACAGGAAGGGAGACCACTCATCAAGTAGACCCTGACAAGGGACCACTAACAAAATTCTAAAACAATGAGCAGGGTCTAGGTTATTTAACAAAGACTGGAAATATTCCAGCTGGGCTCTCTCATTCAGTTGTCATTATTTTAGGTTGTAGAAGAGTGTATATAACACAAGGACACTCAGCCACCAACTTATAGATGGGAAGAGCAAACAAATTGGTTATAAATAATGTGAAAAAAATCAAGAAGTAATTCTCAGTACATTAGAACAAACAGAATGTCTAGGTGGAATCACCCAAACATTAACAAGATAAAAAGAATTGGCATAAATATTATATGGTAAGGAAGGAAGAAATCAAAGGAAAGACAAAGAACTCAATAAGAAAACATCAAGGAGCAGAAGGAAAATTGCTTCACACTTTGGAATAACTTCATAACTATGTGGTCTGGACAAGACAAGGATACAAATGCCTGATAATAACAACAACCTAACAAAATGGAAAAAGTAATTGCAGACCTAAGAAAATATATCAAGGCCTCAAACAATAGCATTAGGAACTAATTAACAACCGAGGATCAATAAGAAATACAATAGTTATTACTACAAATGAAATTATTGACTAATCATGATAAATCTGAAAAAGAGAGATAAAAGCATTTAGAGACAAACTAATAGATATGGAAGACAGACAAATATGATCCAACATGAAGATAATTTTTATCTTTGAAGTAGCAAACCCAACAAATAAAGAAGATGAAGCCGTATGATGGAAGAGAACTTATAAGGGAGATGGAAGAGAACTTATAAGGGTTTTATATAAGGGAGAAAAAAACCTGAAGCTGTAACTTTAAAGGGTCTTCTATTTTCTAGAAACATTTGATACAGAACACTCTACACTGAGCATAGCCCAATTACAGCATTGAAATGAAAGGATAAAGAAATAATTCTTTAAGTAACTGGCCAGAAAAGTAAATCATGTACACTGGGTGTGGGGGGGGGGGGGATCAGACTTCTTTATAACAATTGTAATGCCAAAAACAATGGAGTAATATTCACAATGTTCTGAAGAAAAGAAGGTATGATACAAGAACATGGTACCCAGTTAAGATGTTGTTTGACTGGAAAGATAATGGGTACACTCCTCAAATATGACAGAATTCATGGAATACAGCATTTATAAGTACTTCTTGTTGGGGGGAGGGATATTAAAATACAAATCAAAATAAAGAGCATAGAAATAAAAATGTCCAGATTTTTAAGAAACTAGTATGCATTAAATCCATTTAAATATCGAACTAAATACTAAAGTAATTGAACTAAGAGAATTATATTTGCAGTAAAAATGTAGATGTTGTATGTCTAGATAATGTAAAAATACTAACAAAATTTGGGAAGCAATGGGAGAAATTTTGAGAATCCTGTCTAAAATTGAAACATGTAGCTTAAAGATTATTCTAATTATTGTTATTTTCTATTATTTCTTTTCTTAACCTAAGAAGAAACTTTTAGGTAATAACATATCTTGTCTAAAGAAACATTTATTTGACTTCAACAACTCCTTCAGTTTTTCTTCTATTAAATTCAAGTAAAATTATAGTACTTTTCATTAAATTATCTTCTATAACAAGATTTCATCTTAATAAAAATGTCTAGTTGATCTATCTATCTATCTATCTATATATATATATATATATATGCATAAAAACTAGACTCTAAAATGATGTTTATCTAATGTTAACAGTGATCTTTTGGAGAGTGGTAGATTTGTGGGTGAATTTTTTCATTTTTATATTTATACATCTCTATTTTTAAATTCTTTATAATGAGCCCCTTTTAAATAAACAAAAAAAACCCAGCATTTTTTAAAAGTACAAGAATATACCAAGACAATAAATATTTCACACTGGAAAGGGAAAATATAAATGATTGTTATTTTTTGTACATTTTGATATTTTTTAATAATCACCCAAGTACATGCTTTTTTGCTTACTGTAACAGGAAGGGAAAAAATGGGTTCTGGAAAGGTGATGTCTGGAAGAAGACCATTTTGTTATAAACTACATTGTAATTGGGCACAGGAACATAAAAAAATTATTCCAGTGCACGGGTACACTCTGTAATAAGCACTTCCCAGATACTTTGTCCCAATATAGGTTAGGGAATTCTGCGCCATAAATCTACTCCCTTCCCTAAAAGGAAAATGTTTATAGGCACCAAAAATTTGCCAGGTCTTTGTAAAGAGAATACCAATCATAGATCAAATTGAAGCACATGTTTCTAGTTGACATAACTTAAACTTCTCTTTAAGAGCATTGCAGAAAAGTGTAGGGTGGGGAATAATAGAATTATCCAAGGCCAGTTAAGCTAATCCTCAAAAATCAAGAAAAACCCCTCAAATTAAAGAGTTCAGAAAAAAATAATACTTGGTAGCAGGCATTGGCTCATGTATGTCTATGCAATTTCCCAAAACCAACTCAGAGTGTTATATCTCCAGTTTATAGGTTCAAATTGTGAATTTACACACACAGTCTGTGTTATAAACTTGGTCAAACTGAAAGCTCACATATGTACTTTATATCATCCCCTCTAACCCTTAGTATTTGGTTTTTCATCTTCCTGGAATATTGTGTTAGTCGGAGTTTTTTATTTTGTTGGAACAATTTTAGAAGGCAGAGAGGGGAGGAGTTGGTGGGTTTCGTGGTTAGACCCGTCTATAACATTGTCAAAATAATTGTTTTTCCACAAAGCATGGTATGGTGCCAGATGGAGCAACCAAGATATCAAGAGTATTTCACAATGTTGAAGCTTCTCTTCATGAATCTTTGGGTCCCATCAACTTGTTTACTACATCCTCAGAGGAGCTGAGGAATGCAGCTCGGAGTCCAAGCAGTCACTGGATTCTTTCTGGAAGGAGGTACACCACGTTCCTCTGTGAAACAGGGTATTTTAAGTTTTTTCTTTCACGTACAACCACAGCCATACCACACAGACAGGGTAGACAGAACAGGAGAGGCTCAGATGCCAAACAGTTATGGAGATTCTGCAGGAAGTGATTTAACTGCCACAAAAATGTCTTCCCAGAGCCAGGCTGACTGCTGAGGTGTTCTACTTCTATCTCCCTGGTCTCCAGGCTTCCTAAACAGGATTTCTAGTTCACTGTCTCGTTAGATGACCATTGCACTTCTTAGCTGCGTGCTCCCTCCCGCCCTCCTCTTCCTCCTCCTCCTCCTTCTTCTTACTACCCTACTCCTCTCCTCTCTCGCTCCCTTCACTTTACAATCATGTGATGGAGTCTACTCTAATTTTAATGCCCCCAAGCCTCTCATCTTTAAAGTGGGAACTGCTTTGGCTTTAAGCTTCTTTCCGTTATTTTTTTTTTTAATGAAGTAAAAAGGAAGCCCCACGCAGATAAAAAAATCATACACATCTGAACAAATTTCAAACTCAGATGTTAATCTGAGAAAACCAGAAAGAGCCCTTCCTTTAACAAACAGCCCAAGTAATGAGATCATTTGCAGGGGAACCCAGTAATTTCGTTCCTGAATTCGCCACAATATGCATGCCCAAATATGAAATATCTTCGGGGAAACGCCCTGATGCATTCTGCATAGACACTCATATGGTTGTTTCGGGGTAAATAAAAAATAACGCTTTCTCGCTAAATCCATGAGGAAATACCAAATGTGTCTAAGGATAAGACATCAAAGCAGAACCCGAGACCAAAGCAGGGCTTGGGGCAGTGAGGGGACAGAAGAAGTTTTTGGTTTAGAGTAGAGGTTGGCATACTTTTTCTGTTAAAGTCCTAGGGTAAATATTTAAGCTGTAGGCCATAAGGTCTCTGTCATAGCTACTCAACTCTGCAATGTGGCACAAACACAGTCATAGTACATAGCAAATGAGCATGGCTGTGTCTCAATAAAACTATTCAAGGACCCTGAAGTCTGCATTTCATACAATTTCCATGTGCTATGACATATTACTCTTCTTCTGGTTTTATCTAACCACTTAAAAATTGAAAAATTATTTTTAACTCATGGGTAACACAAAAACAGGAGATGGGCTGGATTCAGCCTTTGGGTCACAGTTTGCCGATTCCCATTTAGAGGAAACTGTGTACCAGAAAGAAGGCAGGTCTTCTCGTCCTGCCTATGACAAACGTAGTGATTCCTGTCAGCAAAGCCCTCTCACATGCCCTACCTCAGGCAACCCTCACTGCAATCTGTGAGATACATGTTATTATTGTCACATAATATAGATGAGAAAGCTGAGGTTCAGAGAAGAAGAGAATGATCATTAATTCATTTAACAAATATTTAAGTCCATTACGAGGTGCTGGGCTTTCATGTTAGGCCCTAGGCATATGGCAGTGAACAGGACATAGTTTCTAACTGCTTAGAGACTAGTGGGACAGACCAGTCCAGTAAAGGTAATGAGAACACAGTATATAGGCTATAGACACATGTAGGAAGTATTTAATTCAGTTTGGGGGCCCAAGGAAAGCATCCTGGAGGAAATGACATCCAGCACAGATGAAAAAGAGAGAGATAAGTGAAAAGAAGAGGAAGATAAACTGTACCAGATAAAGGAACAGCCTGAGAAAAGACGTAGAAGTTCTAGTATTTATAAGAGTAATGGAGAATCACTGCATAACCCCAATTGGGTGGAGATATAAAACAGAATCGCAAAGAAGAAACCAAGAGTTGTCCATAAGCCACCACCCAGATACTATCATTGTAATTTTTAGTATTTATCTTTCCAATATTTTTTCTCTGAATATAATACATATTTATATAGTTTAACAATATTTTACATGCTGATTTGTAGCTTGCTGTTTATAACTTGCTAAGATATTCTGAACACCTTTCCAATTCTTGAGATATTATTTTTTTTCTTCTGAATGACTTTTCTTATTAGTTTCAGGTGTACAAAGCAATGTAATAGTTAGACATTTACACCCCTTACAAAGTGATAACCCCCCCACTCTATTACACCTCTGACATCATATATAGCTGTTACTATAACATTGACTATATTCCCTATGCTGTACTCCACATCCCGTGAATATATATATATATATATATATATATATATATATATATATATTTTTTTTTTTTTTTTTTAATTATAGTTGACATTCAATATTATTCAACTTTAGTTTCAGGTGTATAGCACGGTGGTCAGGCATCTACACAGTCTATGAAGTGGTCTCCCTGATAAGTCCAGTGCCCATCTGGCCCCCCACATAATCTTTACAACATTATTGATTATATTCCCCATACTGTACTTCGTATCCCCATGACAATACTGTAACTACTAATTTGTACTTTCTAATCTCTTCAACTTCCCCATCCCCACCACCCTCCCATCTAGCAACCATTAGTATTTTTTCCCTATATCTCTGAGCTTATATTTGTTTTGTTTGTTTGTTTAGTCTGCTCTTTAGATTTCACAAAGAAGTGAGATTATATGGTATTCGTCTTTCTTAGTCTGACTTATTTCACTTAGCATAATATTCTCTAGGTCCACCCACGTTGTTGCAAATGGTAAGAATTCATTTTTTTTTTAAAGACTTTATTGGGGAAAGGGAACAGGACTTTATTGGGGAACAGTGTGTACTTCCAGGACTTTTTTTTTTTTCCCAAGTCAAGTTGTTGTCCTTTCAGTCTTAGTTGTGGAGGGTGCAGCTCAGCTCCAGGTCCAGTTGCCATTGCTAGTTGCAGGGGGTACAACCCACCACCCCTTGCAGAAGTCAAACCAGCAACCTTGTTGAGAGGATGCGCTCCAACCAACCGAACCATCCGGGAGGCAGCTCAGCTCAATGTGCCGTGTTCAATCTTAGCTGCAGGGGGCAGAGCCCACCATCCCTTGTGGGACTCGAAGAGTTGAACCGGCAACCTTGTGGTTGAGAGCCCACTGGCCCATGTGGGAATCGAACCGGCAGCCTTCAAAGTTAGGAGCACGGAGCTCCAACAGCCTGAGCCACCGGGCCGGCCCCGATTTCATTTTTTTATTTTTATGGCTGAGTAATACTTCATTGTATAAATGTACCACGGCTTCTTTATCCAATCATCTATCGATGGGCATTTTGGCTGTTTCTATATCTTGGCTATTGTGAATATTGCTGCAATACGCGTCTATATATTTTTCAAATTAGTGTTTTGGATTTCTTTGGATAGATACCCAGGAGTGGAATTGTTGGATCATAAAGTAGTTCCATTTTCAATTTTTTGAGGTATTTCCATACTGTTTTCCATAGTGGCTGCACCAATCTGCAATTCCACAAACAGTGCATAAGGGTTCTCTTTTCTCTACATCCTCACCAACACTTGTTGTTTGTTGATTTATTGATGATAGCCATTCTGACAGGAGTGAGGTGGTATCTCATTGTGGTTTTTATTTTCATTTCTCTAACCATTATTGACATTGAACATTTTTTCACATGTCTGTTGGCCATCTGTATATCCTCTTTGAAGAAATGTCTCTTCATGTCCTCTGCCCATTTTTGAATTGGTTTGAGATATTACTTTAATGGCATAATTTTTTTAATGACTAAAGAGGGTTCTACCATTCCAATGTGCTTTATTCATCAGGTTGCTTCTGACTTTTCATTTTGATAACCAACACTGCAATAACCATCCTTAATGATTAAAAAGTAAGATGCAGAGGTGAGAGAGCACAGCATATAAAGGAACTTCAAGTTAGTAAGTTTGCATCACAGAGCATAAGGTGCAATGGTGGGGACAGGACAAGAGCAGAAGACATGCTGCTCACAAAAAATGAGCAAGGATTATTTTATATCATGTTACAGAGGGTGGCATTTACCCTGGAAGCACTGTGGAGTCAGTGAACAGATGGCAGCAAAGAAGTGATATGGATCAAATTTACTTTTCGCCAAGATCTGGCTACAGAATGGAGAATGGACTGCAAGAAGTAAGTATAACCCTCTTATTTCACAATAGAAAGTACTGACCCTCAGAAATAATCTGCCTTACTCTGGCTCCCTGAGCTGGTGAGTCATGAACACAGTCTGTTAACTCCGTCCCAGTGCCCTCTGTCCACTGGATCACAGTGTCTTTCCCACACACTCAAGAGTGAGTAAACAGCACGTCTCAAAGTCATAAATACAGCCATGTGCTCCTTTTGGTGGAGAACGGTATATAGAAACCAAGATCTAGCCATGGGTTCTGTTCATTGCTACAAGGATGTCATTGCTTTAAGGGACTTTCTGTGGACGAAGCTAAGAGAATAACCACACCATGACACTCTCTTTGCATTGAGCTAATATTATGTGAATAACGAATGACCTATTGACTTTCGGTTAGATACTGAAAATATCAAATTCTCTGCCAAAGGAGATAAGGGGAAAAAAGGACTGTTGAGGAGAGTAAAGTCACTGGTGATACCAGTTAAATTTTGTGAACTGGGTAGAATTGTAGTGATTTACACTGGTGGGGGCGGAGCGCAGTTATAACAGAGGGTGAAGTATGTCATCATTCTATAAAAAGGATGAGAAGCAAGGTAGGGGTCTAGTATATGATCATAGTAATAGGTAGAGGGTTACAATTCTTGTCTTTTTAGAGCTCAGCACACAACTATCATGGAAATAACAGTTTTCTTCAAAAAAAAAACAAAAAAAAACCTCAGTGATCACTTACTCCAACCTCTATTATTTTACAGATTAGGACCCGAGGGCTATAAAGCTGCACACACGTGGGCCTTGGAGCCCTGGCTCTGGAGTCAGACATACCTGGGTTTGTGTCCCCTCTCTGCCCATCTCTTGCTGTATGGCTGTGGGCAAATGACTTAATCTTTCCAAGCCTAGTAACCTCACCCAAACCTTTTAGGTCTCTCATATTTAAAGGGAAAATATGCATGTTAAGTAATTTGGCTAAGTGCTTGGCACATAGAGCATGCCTGATAAACCATCTTTATAATCATTATTCCTAATTATAATAACAAACCTTTCTAATTATAATAGTATTTATAGGGCACTACATTATTATCATCATCGCTAACGCTAGAAAATGAAATAGTAACTGAACTCAAACTAGACTCATCTCTGCTCCAGACCTAAACTCCTACTCCAAATCACTTGCCACTTTAACAGTGACTTTCTCACGATGTCCCATGGAGTCTTGAGACTTGGGGACGTGCCTAAAAGAGCTGGGCAGACAGAGCTCTAGATAGTCTGTTCCTTATATCTTCCATCCTCACTTTTACTTTATATTTCTTTTGAAGAGAACTCTACTACCAAAAACCATTTTGAAAACCATTGCAAACCATTGATTTCCACCATGCTGTCATTAAAAATGAAATCAGTAGCAAGCAAAGGACAGGACTATATACCTGGATCTTAAAGAAATGAAAACAATTTATGAGAAGCCTAGCAGTGGGTGTGGAATAAATTAAGCAAATCCTGTCTCTCTTTTCTTTTGCATTGATATGATTTTCCCAGGAAGCTCAGTTTAGAGGGGTAGCAAAAGGTCAAACATATAGAATAAATTCTCTGCAAAGGTTTCCAACCTTCACACACCCACTTCCTCTAGCCCGTATCCACTGATGCCACTTTCCTTGCATCAACCGCATCACATACATTCCTTGGGTGCTTGCATGTGCGATAGCCCAAGAGGTAGACTGTGGAATATCTCTGGAATTTGCATCTGGAAAAATTGAAACTCTGGGAGAGGCCAATGTTAATCCAAAGGTGGAGTTTTGTGTCCTCTTGAGCCTTTGATTTGTCAGGCTCCAATTTATCTTTCACATGAAAATAATTTTATTATCTGGGCCCATAGATGAGGAATATGAGAAGGAATTGTGAACATGTTGGTCAAAATAAATAAGCAGATGGTTTGCATGACAGACTCAATTGAAATTAATACCCTAATTTTAAAACGCTCCTCGGGAAGCTGCATTTACCTACCGAGTGGTAGTCAGAAACTGCTTTTTGGTTTATAGTTCACTTATGCTCCTGTCTTCCTTCCCCAATTGTAATATTTTATAAAAACCGCTTCTGTGTAATCAATTCTTGCACTAAGACTATAAAACAAGAAGATACTAACTTTCTTCCATTCTGAAAATTAATCCTTTACCTTAGAAAAGGATTTATGCTTCTGAGTCATAGAAAAGCCAACACCCTCCAACATTTAAAAGCAACACCAACCACAAAAAGAAAATAGAATGAAAACCAGTGAATCAATTCCCCTTTCTATACAGATCTGAGGGGTGAGATATTTCTCATTTGTGCCAAGAGGCTTCCGGCTCTGACAAGTTGAGTCAGCATGCTGCAAATTGTTCGAGATGGTTTTTGGACCACATATGGTAGCTGGAAGAAACTGAATTGGGTCAAGCTAACTTTTGCCAGGTGCCTTAGGATTTTAGGAGATAAAGGAAAATTCTTAGCACTGTAACTCAGTTTTGTGGTTCTTGTAATCATTTATGATGAGGGGAGGAAAGAATAGAAGGGTGACCAGATATCCAAGATGGAATTCACCCATTTTTGCCTTTTTTGAGCTCGGATACAAATATGATTCATGGGTGTGGCAGCCAAGCAAAGGCACTGCTCAGGTCTTCCTTTAAGAGAGAATCTTTAGTGAGAAGTGTACTTATCTGCCAATCTGCAGCTTCTACAGCTTTGGGCTCCATAGCAACATTTACACCAAGGCTATGCTTTTCCAGAGCAGCCGTGGTCAATGAGTGAGCATGTGTGCAGTGGGAGGCAGACTAGGAGCCAGGAATTCCCACCCAGGAGAGGGATTTCTCTGGTGGGAATTATTGATTTTGGGCTGTCCTCCTTCAGCCTAGCCAAGAATTTCTCAGAGCTGTCCTATAGTCTGAAGTTCTACCTACCCAATTCTTTTTTCCTGCTCTCCCTTCAAGGATATCAGACTTGTATCATGGTCTGAGGCTGTATCCCCCACCTACTGCTCCCTCTCCCTTTTCTCATTCACAAGCATTATCTCCCAACAAACATCTTGCCTCTCAAATTCTGTCTTGGTGTCCACTTACTGGAGAACGTAAACAGAGGCAACGGGGGGAAAGCAGAGCTTTTTTACCCTTATCCCATCTCTTACTGGTCCTCCCCACACTGCTTTGGCTTTCGAACCAGCCCATGCTTTCCCTCTTAAGCAGCAGCTGTGGCCTTCAGCAGTGTTTGCCGTTGGCTGTCATGTGGTCTTTTGCCATTTACTTTCCCAACGGAAACACCAGGCCTAAGTAGATTGGAAACAGCAAAGTATCTTTAATGAATCAAAAGTCAATATGAAAAGCCAAGTAGGTGCTGAGATGTTAAGGCAAACCAGCCCCAACTGGAGATGGATGGATGAGAGAGGGAAGAAGGGTGAGAGGAGAGAGAGAGAGAGAGAGAGAGAGAGAGAGAGAGAGAGAGAGAGAGAGAGAGAGAGAGAACAGGAGAGGTGGTAAATATCCCAAATTTAGAAATAACTCTCCCCTCATAATTTTAATGAGAGGGAACAAATTAATATAGATGCATTATTTCACCATTTCAACTCCCTTGCTTAACCCCAAACTACCAGATCACTTGGCAAGTAGTAGAATGGATCTACTTCTATAGAATTTTGTTTCCCTCGTTATTTTTATAACTCATTGAAATAGTCAAAAGGTGGGGGGATGAAGCCAGTGAAAATAAATATGAATGAGTTGAATTACCTACGAATTCTTCAATTACTGTTTAATAAAACAATTGATCATTATCCTGCTTTACTTTTTCCAAGTAATCTATTCAACTTCATTTTAATTACTAAAATGAAAAAGACCTAGGAAATCAAAGTGAAAATCACGTTTTCTTTAGTAAAAAGTGGACAGCTGGTTGTGACTGAGTTACCTACCTGGAAGTAAAGAGAAAGAATAAAAGTTTCTGATATTTCCTTCCAACAATAGATTCTAAGTTCAAGAAATTAATTTTAAAAAATTAAAACACGCACTTTAATCCTATTTATGTACAACCGCTAAGTGTACAGATTCTGTTCACTTTGTCTTAAAACATAAATGATGAGTTATCCCAGTCAAATCCTGTCTACACCATAGAGATTTTATTCTTAGGTAGCCAGAAATACTAAAATACTGAATCTATTTCTCTCGTTCTCTCTCTCTGTCCTGCACCCTTCCAAAGCCTATAAGAACACCCTAAGTGCAGGAATTTGTAAGGTTAGAGGTTACACTAAAAAAAAGCATTTAGAAATATTTTGAAAATCATCACTTTTTACCTTATTGCTTCCTACCCTCCATCGTGAATAAGGCAGAAACTCCATATTAACTGATCTGGACTAAGGAT
Organism: Rhinolophus sinicus; assembly: GCF_057876585.1. Classification (NCBI taxonomy): domain Eukaryota; kingdom Metazoa; phylum Chordata; class Mammalia; order Chiroptera; family Rhinolophidae; genus Rhinolophus; species Rhinolophus sinicus. The sequence goes on from NC_142502.1 coordinate 165,427,742, forward strand.
TAGGACAAATGTACATACCCCGCCTTCCCTGCCTTCAGCCATCTGTGTATGGCCTAAAACAGCTGACCGGGACAGCCTTTCATCTTGAATCAACTGACTTTCCCATGGGAAACAGCCAATGAATCCCAAACCTACGTATCAAACTTTTTCTAGACCCAGGCAACTCACCACATCTGACACTTGCAAAAAAACATGTCAGTAAAGTGATTGCTATGAATCACTAAGGACAAACAGCATTCCTGAAAGAAATGAACATCACTGGCAGGACCGCATTAGCGCTTGCTTTGAAAACTCTATCGGTCCCTATAGACCTGAATGGTATTTGGGCCTGAATTCTCTCCATTTCTGGGATACCTTTGATTTGCTGTTCAATTTTCTGTAACTATAACTGTCTCCTCTCCGTTTTTTTCTGTTTGTTTGTTTGTTTGTTTGTTTTACTATAATAGACTAGCTTCAGAAATACTTCTAATATTTGGAATGCTCCTTAACATTCTCTTTTCAATGACTGTGAGATGTTTAAAGGAATGGCTAATTATAATTTGCTCTATACTACTGGCTTTCAATTTGGGTGGCCATGACCCACATACATATCACATCACAGCCTAGTACACACACACACATACACACACACACAGTGGAAGACACATGACAACTAAAATGTAGTATGGGATCCAGGATGACATATCTTAGAACAGAAAAAAGGTATTAGGTTACAACTAAGGGAATTCAAATAACGTATGAACTTTAGATAATAATAATGTATCAGCATTGGTTTATTAGGGTGAGAAATGTCTCATAGTAATGTCAGAGGCTAACACTGGGGGAGACTGGGTGTGGGATACATAGGATCTCTTTCCACTACTGTTCTAACTTTTCTGTATACCTAGAAGTATTCTACAATAAAAAGCTTATGAAGACAACAATAACAATAGCAAAGGCAGTGGCTGCCATGCAGGGGGACTGTGGTGACATCAGGCTTTTTCTTCCTAAGTCCTATTTCCCTCCCACTGTAAAATGCTGCTGCTGATTCAATGCACAGATGGAGTCAAAAGCCCTAAGACGATGAAGAGAAAGCACTTCTGATGAGATCCAGAAGGGCAGCTGGCTAATGAAAAGCGTGGTTACTAAGCTAAGCCTAGCATCTTCTTGTTCTCTAACGGGGGTCCAGAGGGAGGCAATAAAGCTCTGTGAAATTTACTCTGAAATCTGAAATATGTCCACATCACCAACTGCCAACTAACCTGCCCAGAATCTGACAGGAAATTCAAACCAGAATGTTTCCCTGTTTTAAGAGAGGTGCTGTTTTGCTTCTTCTTTTTCTATCTCTTTTTCCCCCCTTTTTCTGAAGGACAACCATGAGTTGGTAATGAAACATTTGAATCAGATGGAAGGAATAAACTGGGATAAAATGGCACAAAACCAAACCAATCCCTGGGGCTGAAGAAAATCCTGGCTGTGATAGGAAGTCAGGCCTTTCCAATATGGATCTGAATGGAGCAAACCTCAAAGCCAAAGGTATGGGTGTGACGCTTCATAAAATGAAAGTGTGGAAATGCAAGTGTTTTCAAATGGAAGCTGATTAATTTTCCAAAACTCCATCGAGCGCTGTTTCAGATCAGTGGAAGCTCATACTGTTGCTAACTTGGGGCTCAAAGCAAGAATAATACGGCTATTTTGAAAACTGTCTTTTGTCTGATGCGTCTCTGATCACCTCTTATTTGCATCTGTGAGATCTTTTCTGGTTTCTGGATCTAAATTTAAAATGTTCTGATCCTTAAGTGGCCAGAACCAAAGGAGCTGCCTGTCCAAATTCAGTATTTCTCAAATCTTTTCCCCATATGGGAAATTCTCATATAAAAGACTCTTATTTGGAACCACAATACATAAACAATTAAAATCAGAGCTGCTCTGGATGAGGAGGCAGAGAGGACACAGAGTCACCTCATCTAATGATTATATTAATGTATATATTCATTTTGAGTGTATAAAAATTTCATCCTTTATAGAAACATGATTTAAAATTATCCCAACATTTAGTATGAAGTTGATTGATACAGATACATATATTTTTCATTATATTAATATAATAATTTTACTTTATATTTGTATGCTTGGTGAACTTCCATCTCTCTGGAAATCCCAGGGACTAAGGCATTTCAAAACAGACTTAAAGATGAGAGGAAGAACTGCTCCAAGATGAAAATGAGATTTGACAAAAATTGGCCAGATGTGGCAGCTGCCCTTGCAAATAAATTAGGAGCACGTGACTGAATTCTGGCCAATGCGACATGGGTGAAAAGAATATGTATCTCTTTCAGGCCTTGTGTCTAAATTTTCTCATGTACTCTTCTACCCTCACCTCCTCTCTCTCCCTTATCTATACACTGGAAAGTAAGGACTGCTGCTAGTTGGCAGAGTTACAAGATAGAAGGAGACCAGATCTCTGAGTTTCTGCATAAATGAAAATGACCCAGGAAAGCTACACTGGCAGCATGATACTATGATGTGAGCAAGAAGTTAAAATTTCCTAGGTTAAGCCACTGAGATTTGAGGGTTTGCTTGTTACCACAGCAAGACTTAGCTTATCCTGACTAATACAGAAGACATGGACTTCTAAACTTTATTTAATTTCACTTAAAAATGTTTAGTATTTTGTTTAGAGAGCTATTACAGTTTCAGCCTGAGTCTCCTCAATACCATAGATGCCTTTTAAAATTTATTACTAGAGAAGGGTATTCTTTCATGAAGAACTGGAATGCTTTATTCAAGTGGATAAGAATTATGTCACCTACCATGTCACCCTTTTTGCCCTGCATACCAGAAATCTTGGGTCAAAATTAATGTTTCATCACAATAATTGGCTTAGCCCTCTTGGTTAACAAATTTATTGCTGATTCCCTTATATACTTGTAGGTTTGATTTTCTATGTCTTTCTTATCAGTTTGTTATTCTTTATTATCTGAACCACTTGATGTATTTTAGAAAAAGTGTGGAATAAACAAGTATATCTTTCAAGTAAAATAACACTAGCAAGCAAAATGAAGCAAATGTCAGGAATTCTTTTTAAAGGAATATTTCATGTGCATGGTTTCAAAAGTGTCCCATCACTGTGTCTCTTTCAGTGGAATTCACATCACAATTTAATGGAGGTGTTTTGTACAACATCCTGATTTATGGGATACCTATTCTAGTGGAGGGACTCAGGCATGACCTTTGGCTGTGCTTCCATTGATGGCAGACCATTCGACCATATTGTAACCACTTCCTTACATGTTCCAGATATATGAGTGGCAAACAAATTTCTATGTTCTCAAAGTTGGAATCAGACTTTAAAAACAGACTTTAGTTCAAATAACTTTTTTTCTTCTATCAAAGCCAAAAGAATACCCCATAATTATTAATATGATGCCAAAACCAACAAGACTCTTTGTAGCAATCACTGCTGTCATTTTATATTTTATAAGGGTATCTACTGAAGTATTAATATACCATTCTTTCTTTCTGGTGAACAAATGAATAAAAGATGTTTTGTAGATAGTTCTGTTTTCACTTGTTGAAGAGTGGCTTCCAATAAAACCTTGGACTTACAAACATAAGAATAACAGAGAATGTGTGCATGCTTGGTTCACCTACCTGGTGTGGGCTATTTTCACACTATGAAAGGAATCATAACTATATTCCCAAATAGACATATACAGTAAGTAGTACCTTGGTTTTCTAACGTCTCTACTGACGAACATTTTGGTTTACAAATGCCCCGTAAACCCAGAAGTACATGCTTCGGTTTTCAAACACGCCTCGGAAGTCTAACATGTCTCATGGCTTCCGCTGAGTGCAAGATCCTGAGGCCTAGCTGTCAGCTGTTTTTGAATGTTTCAGAACTCGCATGGTCTTCCAGAATGGATTACATTCGAGAACTGAGGTACCACTGTACTTCCTCCTTCCTCAAATGCCATGACTGAGTTTTATTTTTGAATATCAAGCAGTGGTTATGACATACTCCAGCCCCAAGGAGCTGCATCTGAGTTCTTATCCTGATTAGGAGTCAAGAGTAAGAGCAGCCCTCTGGATGTAAGGGGTGGAAACCATGTGCGGCTGCAGGGGTCAGAGACCATCCTTCACATGGTCCAGTTTCAGCATCAATAACAGGCCGCCAACTATGGTGGGAGCAACAGTCACACAGTGGCTCTTTCTGGAGTATCTGGTTCCCCAAACTAAGTCAAAGGCATTTCTGGTTCCCACTCCAAGAGGAGCACAAGGCAGGAGTAACTGCCTTGTGGTTAGATTAAGAAAGTTCCTGGAGTTCTTATATAGGAGGAGGAACCCTGGTGTTGAGACATTTGTGCAATAATGGGATAGGGGCACAGTCATTTTAATTTGAATATTTAAGGAATGTGGCCTTATATATTTCTCTCAAGATTTTGAAGTACATGTCAAGTGCAAATGTAAAAATATACCCCTTTTCCAAAGGGAGGTATTTATAAAGTTCATCAATACAACCCTTCATGCTAACCCATGAACAAAGTTAATACAAGATGAATTAGACCAACTTAAGTACCGAGTATTATGTTATTTGCTAGGTACATAAAGATGAATAATATATGGTCACTATCCATGAGAAGGTGATGGTCCCTGGACCTCTATCTGACCACTGGGAATGTTTACCATTGGCATCACCTGGCCCAAATATTTTGCCCAAGGCCTGTCACCATCTCATGAGCCCAAACCCTGAACAACATTGGTTTTGACACAGATTCAAAAAGTATTGTCATAATAGCAACATGATGTCAAAAATGGTAAGAAAATGGCACCAATCTCATATTCTTGGCCCTACGCCCAAGGACTTGAGGGAGCATTGTCCTTCACATCTTTCCAATCCAGCACCTGCATCCTGATTTCAAGGTCCCTATGCTTGCTTATTAATTGGGTACTTTGGTAAAAACCAAAGGTTCTGGTTACTGGTATTTGTGCCTCACGTTAGCTTTCAACTAACGTAGCTTTGGTATTTGATGAGCAAAAAGCCACAGGCATAAGATAGAGATTCTAGATCAAGGAGAGACATTTTCTTGCTAGTCGACTGTCCTCATCGCCGGCTGATAGAGATAGGCTGTGTGATAATTTTCTTTCATACTTCAGATATTTATAACCTGGAGTCCTGGCAATAATATACTTTCTAATGTTATAGGCAATATTGTATGCAAGCGGTGATATTTTATTGAATAATTAATGCCTGCCTTAATCAGTTTTTGTCTTTAGGAAATGAATCAAAGGTTAATTTCTCCCTTCCCCTTCCTGGAGAGATAGACAAGTTTCACTTTTCAGTGCTCCTTGGATCTAGTTCTCCCCTGAATATCACCTCCATTCACTTCTTTGCTGAGGGCAGAAGACAGAGATGGGAATTGCCCTGGAAAAGGGAAGGCAAGGGGTATATGGCTGGTGGATGGAGGTGAAAAGGATCAGTGGTGGTAGTGAGAGGTATTTCTTGAGACTAGAACTGGGGGCAGGAAGTGAGGGGAGAGGTGCTGTCAGTATAAGTTCTTATGATAAGACAGCTCACACAGAGTAGTCCAGAGGTATCAGGGCTTTCCATGAGAATGGTTGGGTGTGTGTTTCCTGCACACCTAGAGAGCCTGAACACTAGAGCTGCAGTTGGGAAGCTCCGCACAGATCCCTGAGCAGAGCTGCACCTTAGCACTTGCACTTCTGAGTGAAGGACAAAAACACTGAGAGTATTGGAATGAAAGCCTGAAGCTCTCCCCATTATTTCTGGGCCAAGTTTCCTGTGTGACCTCAAGTGAATAGCGAGGAAGACTGAGAAAGACCCTCCCACAAATAATTGAACTTGGATTTCTCAACCACCTGGTGGGTGGAAGGCTGAGTCAGATAGGATTTGGAAAAATTAAGGATGAGACATTTTTTTACACTTCCAAGATCATGGAGCAAAGGCAAGCCAATTACAGGCATATGTACATTTTCTTGTAGCAAAAGTGCCCAGAACTTTCATTAGATTCTTAAAGGGACCTACGTTTTAGGAGATGGGAGTGTTTTTAGGTAGGGCTCCCTGAGATGAGGATTTGAGATTTGTGAGCAAGTGATTTATTAAGAAAGTGCTTCTGGAGCAGACTATCAAGAGAGTCGGGGAGGCCGAAAGGAGAAGGGAGGAAGTCAAGCAAAGCTGCAGCGTCAGGCAAAGCCTTGCAGAGGTGGCTTCGGCAGGGTCTTGCAGGGGACCTCTGCCATGTAAGTTACACTTCTGAGTGAGGCAAGCATGCTGTGCCATGGGCAGAACTGTAGAGAATAAATTCCCAGGCACTTTGGGCTAAGGGCTCTCTGCACGGGCTTTGGTAGAACTAAAAGCAGATTTCCAAAGAGCTTCAAATGCTGGCAGTTAGAATCAACTGTACAACAGAGGAGTGAGGGACTGTGTGTAAAAATGGTCAAGGAAGAAAAGAAAAGATCTTAGGGGATCTAAGTAGGAACACTAATATTGTCCGCTACTCCCCCTGAAAGGATGTGTTCTGAGAAAGGCAATTCTAACTAGAGGACCAGGGACTTGGTACCTCAAGCACAGCCATGGGAACTCGAAGGAAAGAAGGTTCTAGCAGAGAGCTGGGGCCAAGAAAAGGAAGACTGCATGTTAAGAGGAGAACGCCCAGAACAAATGTGTCTGTAAGTCCAGGAGATCTGCTCCCTGGTCCTTCCAGAAAATGTCTCCTCACTGGACACTTGTTTTCTCTGTTCTAAGAGTCCGTTGGCCTTTCCTGTCACTTATAGCTTCTCAGGGGCCATTTCTCCATTTGAGTCCCGGCCTCTAGCCATTCTGCTGGGCCATCTCTCCTGTCCCCTCTACCTCCAATTCATAGGCCCTCTTCCAGCATCTCTCTCTTCCTGGGCCACCTCACTAACGTCTTTTTCTCCTATAATGTAGAGAAACAATTCTTTTTGTTTCACTCCTACTCCAGTGAAGCTGTGTCCAGTGGGTCTCATTTTCATAACCAAACATACCCATATAAGGTGTGTTCTTAAGCAGAGGTGGTTCTCTCCCTGAGAGACTGCAGTCAGCACTTTATGGGATTTCCCCCCCTTCCCTATTACACACATACACACACAGAAACTGAGGCCCAGAGAAATGGCAACCTGCCCATGGTCACTTAACAGGTCAGTGACAGAACCAGGAAAAAACTCAAATTCTTAACTCTCTCTTCCGTATTCAGTACCTTTTGACACACAGCTTCCTGAGAGTTCAAGTATTTTATATCAATGGTAATAAATATAAAATATCTTCTTAGGGAGGCAATTCATGCTAAGTGTCAGGTGCATTTCATAGATAAATGGATTTTTTTCCCCTTTAGCCTAGGAGTTTGAGGCACATGGCAAGAATGTGGAGAAACAGAAATTAGCATACATTCCAAAAGAAAGTGAAGGAGCTTTCCCAGATGGTAACACATGATCCTTCAGGGCTGAAAGGGGCTGTTCCAGAGGACTATTAATTTGAAAACTTTGTAGTATCAATAAGAATACTTTCTTTGCTGAATATTTTCTTACTCATTTCACTAAAACCATCAAAAGGATAATAAAATTAAAAGATGTTTCAATTAGATAACCTGATTTACTTTCCTACCTTCAAACAAACAGGGGCACTCTTATCTCCATTTCCAGAGAAATTAGGTGAGTACCAGAAGTCATAGAGTTAGTATTGGCTCAAGGGCAATTTAGAGGTCAAGTCCTCTACTGCCTCAATCTCTGGAAGCCACATCTAACCCGATCCTTTACAGACTACCATGCAATTTTCATATATCATGCTTTATGTAATCCTCATAGCAACCTGGTCGACAGGTATATCACTATCTCATTTTACAAATAGGAAAACTGAAGCTTGGAGATATTAACTTTGTAAGCGGGCATTTTCCCGCCAAATCGCGTCGTAACGTGGGGCTTTTTTGACATTTTCTCACCAAAATTAGACTTTCCGTAAAATATTCATATCTTTCGATCTATTTGATATTTTTCTATGAAACTTTCAGCGTTTTAGTTTAAAAAGAGGTCTCTATTTATTTACTTTGCAAAATTTTTGCCGGTTCCAACTAGAGGTGATATGACGAGTTTACTCATTTCCCACAAAAAATATTAAGTAACTTACCTAAAAACCACCCCATTAGTATATTTTACTGTTCAGATCCAAATCCAAATCCTCAACTCCTAACCCCAAGCTCTTTTTTTTTAAATGACTCTGTCCAGTTAGTGTTACTACTAGAGAAGGTGGGTTTTATTGGGTCACTGGCTTGGATGTTACAGACAAAAAGAAAACCTGGTTGAACTGTAAATCACTACTGGTGGATCTTATCTTTATAAAACATAAGGTATTGGCTGGACAGGAGCTAAATCTCAAATGCCTCCAGTGAATGAGGGTTGTCTCCGTGCCAGGCTCTCTTCCAGGCATAGAGCAGTGACCAAAATGGAGAAAGTCCCTGTCCCCTGAAATTTACATTCTGGTGAGATGAGACAGAAATGAGGGCAAATAATGGAACATGAAATATGCAAGTGATGGTAAGTGCTACAGAGAAAAACAAAACTGAATAAGGAGCCTCTGGAACGTGTATGTGCGCGCACAAGGCACATGTGCTTCTATTTTGTATGTTAGCTGCTCATGAAAGGCCATCAGATAATTCTCATGGACACATTTGACAAGGAACCTAAAGGAAGTAAAGGAGCAAGTTCTATGGAGATCTGGAAAAAACAATTCCAGACAGAGGAAATCGTAAGTGCGAAGGTCCTAAGGTATGAGCTTGGTGAATGTGAAGAACAGGAAGGAGGTCAGTTTGGCGAGACAGAGTTTAACAGCTGTGAACTTGCCTCTATGGAGCAAAAAAAAATTCTAAGAGTAAAAGTAATGCACATCTTTGAAACGTGAAAAATAACACAAGGTAAAATTGGGTGTGTTATAGAGAGGCATAAATCAACTATCATGAGATTGTAGATGAAGTAAGCAAGGCTTAGAATCATAGAGTCAGAACTGGATTCTCTAGTCCAAGAGACTGAATTTTTTTTGAGCAGTAAAATACACTTTTTTACATTATATCTCATGTGGATTGCCAATATGAAAACAAACGGAATCAAAATACTCTGGTTGAGTTGAGGGTGGAGAGGTGAGCCTTTCCAACTAGGCCTTACTCTTTCTCATCTCCAGCCTCAGAAGCACCTTTATGGAATCCTAGCACTCTAAGGAACAAAGTTTGCCAATGACTGATTTATGTAAACTAGTGCATTTTACAAAAGAGGAAGCTGAGGCCCATAGCGGGAAGCTTCTTCTGGTACCTACTGGTGTAAAGTCCCCTCTGCTCTTCTTTGCTGGATCTACAGCGGACGACCTGGTTCTGGCTTCAGCCTCCAGCCTTCAGCTCCACCTTCTGTTGACCGCAGGCCTGGCTGACCTAGAACTCCAACGCTCTCTGTCTTTCCCTGTATATGATGCCACACTGGAGCAGTTGTTTCTCTCTGCTTATTCAAGGCTGGATGCAGGGCTCTGGGGAACTTCTCTGTGAGTTTGGCATCTCCCCAGAAATAATTCCACCAATGGGACCAATGTATTCATCATTTCTAAGGGGCCATCTGAGACAATTGGAGCAAAGAGGTCATTGCATTTTGAATTCGAGTTTTGAATCCAAAGTGAGACAATAGTCTTGAAAATTGGATATATTGAGAGAATATATCTCTTGACACACAGATATGTTGGCAATGAAACTGCCCTACACTTATACTGTGAAAATGCCAAGCACATTCCTGACTTCCTGCCTTCACATCTGATGTACTTCTTTACTTAGATCCTTCTTTTTGGTAAATTCTATTTCTCATTCGAGGAAGCCAAATTCTCTTGCACTCTGTTTCTTTCTCAGACTTTCCCAAGCAGAATCTATTGACCCTCCATCTGTGTTCCTGCAGTACTTTCTCCATACATTTATTATAGCTCTCATCTTATTGTATTGGAAAAACATCTTTATGCATCTTTTTTTCCAAATGATTCTGAGCTTCTCTTGTGAGTAAGAAATATGTCTTATTTTTATTTGATGCTTCAGTTGCCACTAACTCAATGTTTTTGGTGCTTGATCATTTGTTCATTGATGTAATTCAGCACTGACTGAGGTTATAAGAAATGAGGGTTCTTCTCTATCATAGACTTTTTGAGACATTGCCAACTAGCAATAAGCCACCATCAATTATTTTCTTCATCAGCTTGAGAACTTATTGAAAAGTAAAATGACTATGTGAACATCCTGTTATAAGTCATTGAAAGTTTCTGATGGATGGCCCCAACCCTCACCTTTGGCCTTTTTCAGTTGCATACCTTCTGACACATTTTTCTGTTTGTTCATTCACACTGAATCCGCTCTGAGGCAGACATGTTGCTATGGCCAACACAGCCAATAATGACACATTCCCCCTTGTGCTGGCCACAGTCCCTGGTAACTGTCAGCTTTTCAAATATGACTGACAAGAGTGGAAAGCAAAATCTGTGGGAAAAAATATGAAATCAGGTCCCAGCTCTCACTCTCTCATTATGTAAAGATGATCTCATGTTTTCTGAGCGTTGTGTGGTGAATCTCACATGATCCTGAGACAGAGAGAGCTTACCAGGAGAGAACTGATTTTTCTGACAGATGTATGGGCCTGGCTTATGGTGCCTCTCGCTGGTCAGTAATGAAAGACAAATTTAAATTCTACTTCCCCAATTCATACTGAACATCGCAGTTACAGAAAGGTGTTGTTCCCTTTCAACAATGGCAACATACTCAAAGCCACTTTATTATCAGGAGTTTATGAAAACTAGATTATCCCAGATCCATTTTGTTAAGCCAAGAACAAAACAACCTCAGTAATAGAAAAAGTCAACTCTCACATATCTCTTGATCTCTGCTTCGTCATCGAAGACTTTTCAAATGTTGTGTTGAAATACAACTCCCACCACCAGCTTTTCTAGTTCTAACTTTATAGTTAACAATTCAAAGTGCAATCTTCTCGCTTTCATTTATAAGCATTTATTTAATCACATGGGATTTGCCATGTTTATTGTCAAACAATTGATCTTTTGTTTCTACATCCCTCTAGGATTTCCATCTAGCTGATGTGGCTTTCATGTTTCTAACAGAAATAGCAAACAAGAACACAAGAGAGAAATATTTATATCTTGTTGAAATGTGGAGTATCCAGGGTTATCACTAAAAGGCATTTGAGACATGACCACAGAGGAAAGAAAATCTGAGGAACTGTTTGGGAAGACAAATCACATGAAGGGTGTTTATTTGGATTTCTAAAATTTCCCTTTCTCTGGCTTTATTTACATTTCATTAATATGAAGTTATCCAACCTGAGTAACATTTTGTCCTGCATAGTTTACTGATTTGACTTTTGCAAGCAGCCAGAGAGCAAAAAATGATCTTAAACAAGCTCTTGGTTGATATGAAGCTCCATTTTTATTGAATTAGAGAACCTTAAATAAAAATTGCCCTTTAAATATAATATTTCAACAACACCAGAGTCCGTTTCCCCTAGAGAAGCACATAACTTCTGTACCCTTAAAAAGGATGTCAGGTTTGTTACCTATAATATAAGAAGGTGGAGGACTGCTTTCAAGGACAGAAGTTGAACTATCGGGTTTTAATTCCTAAACTAGACCAAGTTCAATGGGCTTCGGCTTTTATTCTTTCCAATTTGTGTTAACTAAGTTCTAATCAACCAGGGTTCATCTTAATGAAGTCAGAAGCAAGGTCTTGACTTCTCTGCCTAGACTTTCAATATTGCAGAGTGCTTTCTTAATTAAGGTGCAGAACTCCCTTTGGCTTCCACAGCCAAAATTTTCCATTTGTTCCACTTAGAACGCCAGTTGGCTTCCACCCCCTGCAACCACGTGCCTCTGGCACAGCTGGACAATTTATGAACTTCTTTGGGATTAAAAAGGTGTTATATCCTTGGGAAACATTCCTAATAACTTGGGTTCCTATTTCTTCTCACCAGTGATCAATCTTTTCTAAGCAATAACAAGCGAGTGAGCAGAGGAGGCCGGAACAATGAGATTTGTTGTTTCCAGAGAGGTCCTCTCTCTCCCTAAGCCTGAATTCAACAAAGACTGATATGGGCAGTCTTTAGCCAAGTTCTGGTTCCCATTTTGGGGTCCAAGAGAAACTCAATGATAGAGGAGTGAGGGGCCCTGGACTGCCCTTATGACCGCCGAGGTTGTGTGAAGGCACGAAGGGAAGGGTACCCCAAAGAGTTGCTCAAGGCACCAGCGCTGGAATCAGAAGGCTCAGCCCTTCCTCCTGCCCTTCCCACTGACTATGAGAATTTCTAAGCCCTTCATGTCTCTAAGGCTCATCAAAAGAAACTGTGATCAAGAAAAATTTTCATACAAAAAACTGTAACTATTAATATTTGTGGTGATAGGTGTTAACCAGACTTACTGCAGTGATCATTTCACAATATATACATTTATTGAATCACTATGCTGTGTGGCTCTGTAGTCCCCAAGCAAAAAGGAACCAAGAAGCAATAGCATAGCACCTGTTGATGGCTGATAGCACCATAACTTTCATTTGATCCCTGATTTTATGAGATATTCCAGAAAATTAAAATTCAATGTCTTTCAAAAAAAAAAAATGCTTCTGGAACAACAAAAACCAAAATACACACATGAACAACGATAGTATGTCGGTCTATATCTCCCTCACCTGTCAATCCCCTGAACAATAAATCTGGAATCCTGACTTCACCATTGAGTATCAAGTGGCCAAAAGCAAGTAACCTAACTTCTCAAAGTACCTTTGCTTCTGATTTCTCTGTGCCTCAGTTTTCTCATCTCTAAAATGAGAAATAATAATAAAATCTCATTATAGGGGTGTTTTTGGTAAATGTTTATTTTGATATAATTTCAAACCTACAGAAAAGTTGCTAGAATAGTACAAAGAAATTCTATTACTCTTTATTCAGATTACCGCTTTGTAGTAATAATTTCCCCATTTCCTTTGTCATTTTCTTTCTTTCTTTCTTTCCTTCCTTCCTTCCTTCCTTCCTTCCTTCCTTCCTTCCTTCCTTTCTTCCTTCCTTTCTTTTTCCACTCTATTATTTTCTTTCTGAAGTATTTGAGAGTAACTAGCAGCCATCATGCCCATGGAATTGTTTTGGTGATTAAAGGAATGAATATATGTGAAACACTCAAAATCGTGCCTGGCACAAATAATAAGCTCTCATAAAATATTAGCTCTTGGGTTTGATTATCAAAGTCCTTTCCAGACATTCAACAGGGACCTCAAATTCTAGTGATTCGGTGGCCACCCCATGTGGAATCTCCAACATGCTGGGAGTCCTTCCCTATAACTCTGTCTTTCTCAAAGACTTATGCCAAATTCACTCTTTTCAAACGTGTTGAATTGACCAACTTAAATATTTTCTATGCCATATGTATCTGGCTTTGAATGTATCTGGTATTGAGTGTATCTGCTCTAAATTACTGTGTTATTAAATCCAAAGGACTCTGGGTTTTTTGTTTCCTTTTCTACAAAACTGCTGTACTGCTGTTACCATAATATTAAACTGATCAGTGGTGACTAGAAAGCCAAACCCTCACTCTTTGTGTTCTTTAGGGAACAGTGATTTCTAGGAAATTGAAATATAACCCTTAGGACAAAACTGCCCCAAGCCACTCAAATGCCTCCTATTTCTGTTACCCAAAATGTCTGTGCTTCTTATTCAGAAACAAAACTTTGATTAGCATAATGCCTTGTATACCCCTGGTGTTGCTTTAACTTTAAGCTGAACCAGAACTTTCCTTTCTCACATTCGCCCTGGGTTCCTTTGCTTCCTGATTTCTCGCCTCATCCAGATCCTGCTGTGCGGAATTGAATTAAGTGTGGAAAAAAATACTGATTCAGCTTCATCTCCGTGTACCCAGACTCAACTGCAGAAAGGAACAGAAAGACTGTTCAGTCCACAGCAATTTTTAAAATCATTCCACGTGAGTCATATACCAGAAAGAAAGCAAATCACAGAGGCATCTGGTGTCCAGAAAGACCTACCCTATTCTATGGCCAGAATCTAGAAGGTTGGGTGACTTGCCCAGGTGACTCATTGCTCTTCACAGAACATTAGAACAAGGCCCATATGTCGTCCAGGCCCTTTGGCTCGGGATTACCATGGTTCGAAAACAAATCCTATCATTGTCGCAGCAGGGCTCATCAGTCTTATGACTTTTATGCCAGACAATGCCTGGGGGAGGAAAAGGAAGCAAAGTAGATGCCTCTTCCATCCCAAGATGGATGACGTATGTACAACTAGAGCCAACTTAGCCTCACACCACTCTCCCTGGGGAGCCTGTGAATGTGGGGCCCCCACATATATTCACAGCCTACTCCAAATGCTCTGTTCCCCGAAAAGCCTATAATCTATACCACACAATTTGGTATTGGGTCAAAAACTTTTTGCTTGGGATGTGTGACTTGTTCCACGAGCTAACCTCTCGAGAGCCAAGGCCAACCTCACAGTGTGCTGGGTACACAGTAGGTGTGAATTCATTTCTCTGGATGGCCTGATGTACAAAAGAAAATAAGGAAACCAGTTGCTCCAGATGTCAAATCATTGGCTCCTTCCCCACTGGAAGTCCTGGCTAATGGCAGACGAGCCTGCTCCTCAGGAACAGGATGGATACGCTTCCCTTCTCATGAGAAACCAGCGTTTCTGGGGCTGTCAGAGACTCAGACGTCTGAAAGGGCAGTACCGACTCATGCCATCCCTGACGTCACCTGCTCTACACATTTCTCTACTGGCACCATCCTCTTGTAAAGAATTCAGGGCGTTTTGCAGAGATGAGGAGACACACTAATGCTCACCGGGATCATGTGAAAATCTAAGGAATGGGTCCTCCAAAAGTTACACACAGAGTTACCATATACACAGCAATTCCTCTCCCAGGATGTATATACCCAAGAGAATTGAAAATATACATCCACACAAAAACTTGTACATGAATATTCATAGCAGCATTATTCATAATAGTCAAAAAGTATAAACAACCCAAATAAATGTCCATCAACTGATGAATGGATAAACAAAATGCAGTATATTCTTACAATGGAATATTATCAGACCATAAAAAGAATGAAGTACTAATACATGCTACAACATGGATGAACCTCAAAAATATTATGCTAACTGAAATAATCTAGACATAAAAGACCACATATTGTATGATTCCATTTATATGAAGTGTCCAGAATAGGCAAATCCATAGAGACAAAGACCAGATCTGTGGATGCCAGAAAGGGGAATAGGGGACTAATGAGTACAGATGATGAAAATATTCTGGAACTATAGAGTAGTGATGGTTGCACATATCTGTGAATATGCTAAAAACCACTAAATTGAACAATTTTAATAGGTGAAGTTTATGGTATGTAATTGCATATCAACTTAAAGTTTTGATTCAGGAATAAAACAGGACACAAACTTAAAAAAAAAAAAAAAAAGGTGTGAGTCTAAGTGAATCCCAGGTTCCAGACTGGCCTACTGATTTTACGACTGCCACAGCTGAACTTGCCTGCCTTTCTCTTTGTTTCAGTCACATAGAGCTTTTCTAAAACATATTGTGTGCCCTGAAGCTCCACCCTACGTCCAGATCAGGATGGTCACCGTGACTGTTGGGCCTCATCTCAAGCAGGTTTTGATCAGGCACCACATCTTAAGACAGTATGAGCCTCAGGGCTCTGGCTTCTCCATTTCCACATTGGGACTGATTGTTTCTGTCAAAAAGAATCATCTGTCTTTCATTGCAGTGCAGATGATACCCAAATGTTACCCTCGTTCATCAAACTGTCAAGCTAATTGTTTCTAAAACATCCGGAATTGGTTGTCATAGATCATCAGCAAACCCAGGCCAAACAAAACAGACCCTGTGGTTGGATGCAGCCTCCGGGTAAGGGGAGAGCCCTGCTGACATTTCCTTCACAGACACCTTGCTTAATCCAACAATCATCAGAAATATAGGGGTGCTGCTGCCGTCTTGAGACACTGAAATTGCTCTCGAGGAACTTCATTTTCCCGTGACTAAGATGTTTTATGATGATTTGAAAACCGCTTCTAGTGCTAAGATGGGTGATGCAGGGCTTCCCTGCCTTTGCTGCAATACCTGGTCATACTCGTATAAATACCTACTTGTGAGTAGTGCTTGGAATTTGCAGAGCGTTTTCACACAGGTTACCTTTCAGCCTCAACATCCCTGTGGTGGAGGCAGAGCAGATGGTGTTATTTGTAGTTTTCATCTGGGGAGACTGATTCCATATCATTGGAATTGTCCATGGCAGAGTGCAGACCTGTGCATTCTCAGCTCAGGGCTCTTTCTAGAGCACAGGGAGGATACAAGGTTTAGCCTGGGTCAGGAGACAAGTCTCCCTGAGCACACTTCCTTTCTGTTCAGCCTCCCAAAGCCTTCCTCAACCACAATTTTTCTATCATTTTCCCTTCAAAAACATCTGCTATTTCTCATTTCAAGCTTTCTCTTTCACATAGTCACCTGAGCCAATCGTTCCTTTAAAATGTTTAGCTAAGCTTCTGCTAAGTATCAAACACTGTGCTAGGCAGATACAGAAAAATGTCTCCACTCCTTAAGATGCTCAGAGCCTAGTGGCCTCCTGCCCCTCCTGACTTCTGACTCTGAACGGTGGGTTCTTTGCATCTTCAGGTTTTGTAGAACTTTTAGGTCTGTCTTCTGCCTTCTTTCTATCCCCCAAGTTGATCTACCTATCTTCTCAGGACTCTAAAACTATTGGCCCCTTTAGGTAGACTAAGGAATCATCACCAAGTAGCTATAGTCACATAGCAAACATAAACATACATAGCATGCATATGTGTCCACTACAGTGAGGGAGGGACAGAGAGCAGAGGGGCAAAGCCTCAGTCTCCTTATTTCACCTGGGTTCAGTGTGGGGACAGAGCCAGGAGTGCAGTTTCCAGGCTCTTGGCCTCACATGGAAAGGTGCTCACTTGGGTAGTAAATGGCCATTAGCTGTGGCTACTTGGCCGTCAGCTGTAACCAATGAGCCATTGGCCACTAATATAATTGCCATGGCTACGCTAGCAGCAAATGGGGGCTAGCAAGAAGATGGTGGCTGAGCTAGCAAAAGTGGATTGCAGTTAGCACGGTAGATTGCAGCTAGTGAGTCGGTTGGTTGGCAGGCAGAAAAGCAGACAGCAGGTCGCAGGTCATGTGGCTCCAGCCTCCAGTGAGACTATAGTGCTATGACTCCCCTACCTATGGCTCCATGGGTGTTCCTTTTTGGCCTCACCATGTCCTGCATTCTTATGCAGGGAGCAGGACCAGAGACCCCGCATGACACCCTGCATGACAAATGGTGCAGCGAGCAGGGTCTCCCGCATGACATTCAGTCACTTACAAAGTTACGACTATCTAATATGGCTACAGGAGCTGGGGCTGAGTGGGAAGCTGACAGTAACTGCTGCTCTGATTATAAAACTGATGTCCATTTGTCAGTGTCTTTCCAACTCCAGTCTTTTTCAATTAAAGCTGCCAACTTGAAAGAGAGAAGCCTGCTTTCATAACACAACAATCCATGGTCCTGTCAGGAGAATAAGCTAGAAGTAGCAGCTGAGTGTCTGTGTTTAGGCTGCCTTTCCATTCACAGAGCACCATCAATACTTTGCTTCCCTATGCCTGCAACAAAATAACATCTGTTGAAATATACTTTTCAAAAGGGTAGAATCATGACTCTCAGGCAAATATAAAAAATTAACTTGTCAAATATTTAACTCACTCATCTCTGAGTTTTAAATATTAAGACATTAGAACTGGTCAAAAAACATTTGAGGAGCTGGGTGTGTATTAAAAATTGGTTTATGTCTTATGAGGCTTTAAGCTTTTTGGGTTCTCTCTGCCATTAGACAAGGAATTTTTTTTTTTTTTCATATCTTTTGGAAAAGATCCACAAGTTAACCTTTGTCCCCACAAAGGTTTAAAACAGGCAATCCTTAGAAAGTTAAATGCAGCACTTCACAGAAAAATGCTTAGTTCTCCCTTTTGGCTCCTTTTATGTGACTAGTAACTTTCTGACAGGTCACTGATGCTGGAACCAGGAACTGACTCAGAGAGGCTCATGGGAGCAAAGTTTTTATCACTTAATGTTTAAAAAGTAACCAGGAAAAGGCGAAACTATGGACACAGTAAAAAAAATCAGTGGTTGCCAAGGGGTGGGGGAGAGAGGGATGAATAGGAAGATCACAGGATTCTTAAGGGAGTGGAAACACCCTGTATCATACTATAATGATGGATGGATGTCGTTATACATTTGTCCAAAACCGTAGAATGGACAAAACCAAGAGTGAACGATGGGCTGTAAACTACGGGCTCTGGGTGATGATGACGTGTCAGTGTAGGCTCCTCAGCTGTAACAATGCACCACTCTGGTGCAGGGTTTTGATAGTCTGCGAGGCTGTGCATGTGTGGGGCCAGGGGTACATGAGAAAGCTGTGTACCTTCCTCTCAGTTTTTCTGTGAGCCTAAAATATGTGAAGAATGTAGCTGAATTTTTCAGTATACTATCGTTCATAGAGTATAAGAGAGGTTTGCGAAGAAGAACGAGGAGGGGGCGGGTATGAGGAGGAGAGAACTGAAGAGAAAGAGAAAAAAGGATGGAAGCGTTCTGAAAGAGGAAGTAGAAGAGGAGGAAGAAAAGAAGAAGAAGAACTACCATTCTACAGTCGATAGCATGACTCTCCATCTTAGCAACAACTCATGGATAAGAGCCTAACCGCATAATTCATTGACGACCTCTCAGGCCTTAACCCCTCTTCCCAAATCTCACTTTCTGTCCTCTGCTTCTATGACATCTCTGGTCCTGACTTGCCTCCTGATTCTCAGTCTTCTTTGTAGAAGCCACAGCCCTTATGCTTGTTCCTCAAGGTTTTCTCCAACATTAACCTATTGGCTTCAACCGCCTGCAGGGTGAAGTTGATTTCAAAACCCGTGCCTTCAGCCTAATCTCTGCTCTGTGATTCATGAATCCGGCAGCCTTTCGGACATCTTAATTTGTGTGCCCCTCAGACACTTGGAACTCATCAGACCTAGCAGCAAACTCAGCATTTACACCAGCCCATTCCTGTTCTTCTTGTGTAATTTATAATTGAGATTGGCATCACCAGCCACCTTACTGATCAAATCAGAATCTGTGCTCCCCTCTATTCTCCATACACACACACTTACCTAATCAATTCCTAGCTATTAATTTCACCGCCTATATTTCTGTTGAATTCTTCCAACTGTTACCTTCATTCCCTCCCCTCATCTCCTGCACCTCCGCCTACTTGATACTGACACACCCACTCTTGGCCCCCATCCAATCCATTCACCATGCGGCAGCTGTGATCTTTCTAAAACACAAATCTGTTTGTGTTCGTGTCTTACGTAAAGCATTTCAATGTCTCCCCTTTATACATTGTATAATGTCTAATTTCTCTAATGCAATCTAAAAGGACCATATCATCTGGTCTTTGCTTACTGCAGCTCTTTATGGTCTCTATGTTCCAACAATTGCTTTCAGTTGCTCAAATGTATCATGTTTTTGTTTTTTTATTTGTTTTTTATGTCCCAGCCCCGGCCATGCCTGGAAAAGAGAGGTTCTGAAAAAATTGTGTTAGATGAACAAATGCTTGAATATGAAAGACGTCTATAGTTCCTGGTGATTCTGAATTTGAAACAAAAACAAAACAAAAAAACCTCTGAAGTCTATTCTTTGGCTTTTGCTCAGGATTATATAAATTAATATTATATAAACAAAGATAAACAGTGTCTTTGTAAGTATGGTTTATGTCATTGATACAGCAAGAGACTATCTTAATTCTTTTAACCTAATTTAATTTTGTCTCTCTTTTTTTTATTAAACTGCATTTATTATACAGAGGGTTTTATGGTCCCTTAAATGTATGCGTGTTGTTCTCTCTGCAAATTATATTTTCTAAATGCATGTTCTTCCTAGAACTATTTTCCTATTAGAAGACAGATATTATTTTTCCGGGAATGGCAGCATGAGGCTCGATTATTGTTTGTGATCCCAGAGATTTTAGTATATTTATGTTTCTCCAGATCCCTGTTCTGTAATACTGCAGCATTCTGATTTTGACCAAACCTCAGGACTTTTGCCTGTGGTCCAATAAAGTGGTGTGCACCGATTGTTTAAATCAGTAAAACACACCAGTCTAACCCCGGCCTCTTGGCTACGTAGTTGGTAAACTTCAAAGTGCCTAAAGAAGCTCATGGCTGTTTTGTCACAGGAGCTAATTTTCTCTGTTCAAAATGCAGTTACGTACCTTTGATATATATACCAAATTGCCAAGACTACACCTTCTTTTTTCTTATTTTTAGGTTTAATTATATAATTCATTGGGAAGATAATCATATATGGTTGTATCAGGGCACTTCAAATGGAACTGGCTTCAGTTGGTTTAAGCAGAACAATTTTTTTAAAAAAGGATATTGGGATGCTTAAGAATTGTCAGGAAGGCTGGAGAACTAAGTAAAATTATACAATCTCCCCATGGGTGCAATACCCCTTTTGATTTACAATTTTCATGTGGAGGATGAGTTCCAGAGGTTTTTCATTTGCCCCTCCTGCCATAGTGGCTCTTACCCATACATCAGGAATTCTGCCAGATGCTGACTACATCTATTCCAATTACACCCTAAGGAACTGGGTCATGCCCTGCCTGCCTCCCCTGGTCTGACTATGGGAGAGATGTGGCTAAAAATTTATTACATGACCAAATCAATCCCTACCCCTTGACCAGGAGGCTACTACAACATTCTAGGTCCCCAGGCATCATCCGTTAGCCCAGGGCCAGAATCTTGCAGATCCTGATATCACTGTTGAAACCATGGAGCTGTTTCAAATGCAGTGTCTTTCATTTATGTCATCAGCCTGCACAGAGCAACCATCAAGGGGACGAAAAAGGAATAGTCAGAAAATCAGGAGAAAACTCTAGGACACTCATGTTTTTTCACTGCCTTTAGCCCCATCCAGGCTACATTAACTATCTTTGATCCCCCCACTGCTTTCAGAGGTACTGGGACTGCCTTCAGTACTTTGTTAAAGGGAGTGTCTTGGAGGCTACCTCAAGGGCCGTAACTGGGGGTGGCAGAACAGGTTGCCAATTAAATCCTCTGCAATATCCCTAGCTCCCTAGCCTTTCGGTTTCTTCATCTACATTCAATGAAAACATTTTCTGTCATCTCAAATACAATTAGTTTGAGTCACCAACACACCAGGCCAGGTAGAAAACCAAATCTGTTCCCAGAAGCACTGCTGCCTACAGACCATTCTCATCGCAATGTCTGTTCCAGCCAGTATTCACTGTTTCAAGCAACAAAAACAGACTCTCATTGACTGAGAAAGATTGAGAAGTTGTTAAAAGAATGTTAAGTGGCTCACAGAATTTCCGAGGTGGCTGGAGAGGCAGACTCACAGGCCTCAGAGGACCCAGGCCATCAAACCAGGCCACAAAACTGACGCTGTCACCCTGAGATCTTCATCTTACACAGCCAGTGTCACCACCAGATGGGATTTGTGCACGTCTTGTTTCTTTGAGGCATCAGTCTCCAACTAAAAGTTTAGAGCAGTGTATCATATACCTGTGTCCCAGCTTCAAAGGAAACCGGGGAAACAAGTGACTGCTATGTTTAGCTGTTATAGTGGGAAGACAGTTCAATGTTCTATAAGATATCACAGATAGGCGATTCCCCAAACACAAGTTTCAGACGCTCGGCAGGAAAACAATCATGACAAATGCCTACTACAAAGTGTTTGCAGATTAAAGCATCATCAAAATATTTTGAGATGGGCATACTCAAACCACTTGTGACTTGGTCTCACTAATGTCTTTTAATTGGCTCACTGATGAAATAGAACTTGTTGCTTCAGTGATGCCATAATTCATCAGATCTAACATGCCGTGAATCATGAGTCACGCCATTATTTTATGTACCACTAAGGAAAGACCAAGCAACCTATGACTTGTTACAGCATAGTTTTCAAAAGTTTAAAGAGCAATACTCTCATGCAAATTTAAAATAAACACATGTCAAAGATTTTTTTTAACTCACTAATTATTGAAGGAACCAATAAAATATTAGAACCAAATCCAAAGAGAATTTGAGAAGCTAGGTATGTGGGGGTGATTTAATAGGTTGCTGGGTTGGACTGAAAAAAAAACAACTAGTTAATATCAGACAAGGCTATTGCCATAATCACTGGGCTGATCTGTTCCACTGGACAGAAATTAGTTGCATTTCTACTGGACATAACTCTACAAGCTAACTTCTGCCCCCACAGACTTGTAAAATAGCCAAGTATAGAAAATGAAACCCAGTGCTGCACTGAAAGAAGATCTAGTAATCTCCTTTGTCTATTTTTGACAGCTTCAATGCTTTCAAATCACTTAGCACTTCTGGACTTATTTAGAAAAAGGAGTTTTTATCATATATCAGTCTTGTACACACATAAGAAGGAATATGTGACTTAAATAAATTAAAGAACTCTATGCATTCAAATTTAACCTCTTAATAATTCATTTTTCCAATCAGAGTCATCAAAGTTTGTGTTTTTCCACCCGTTAGTGTTCTCCACAGCATCAAGAGCATTAGTGGACAATATTGTTACCTACGCCATTCTGCCATCTTTGATGCTGAAGAATTCTTGACTTGTCCAGGTGGCAATAGAAGGTTATAAAGCAAAACCAATACTCATTTTCCTTTCTCAAATGGTCTTTAAATATTTTTTCCTGTGGAGAGCTTATTCTTTAAATGGCCGAATTTATGAATGTGCAGATGATGTCAACCACACCATCACTGTTTCCTGGCTGATGGAGCCTGTAAGACACATGATTGTTAAGACACATTCCAGTTTCAGAGCTGGTTAGGGTAAAAATGTGTGTCCTAGAAATGATGAAATATAAGTAGATCTAGTAGGTTGGTGCAAAAGTAATCGCAGTTTAAAAGGTTAAACTTGCGAAAACTGCAATTACTTTTGCACCAACCTAATAGACAGCTTTAGATATATATGTGTATACTTTGATTTTGTATCATGCAAATGTATTTTTTCTTCATTTTTCGGGTATCGAAACTGAGAACTAGATGTGGCAGAGGTTGCTAAATATTCCTAGGATATATTTCCCCCTTCTTCATTTTAATAAAAGAACACTTTTCCCACTGAATTTCAGCAGGACAGTGACTACCCAGCTAAATATACATTTCCCAGAATCCCTTGCATAAATATATGGCCCTGTGACTAAATTTTAACCAAAGGATATGAGCAGAAGTGATATGTGCAACTTTCCCATCTTATTTTTCAAAGAAAGTTTTTGTTTCTACTTCTTTTCTTTGCCCTTTCCTGAGAGCCAGAATAAGGATATGGTGCTGGTAAATCATTTATCCAATCATGTGAATGGAGCCACCCTCTAAGTTGGTAGAAAAACAGGACAGAAGGAATCAAGTCACTGTGTAACCCCAAGGGGCAGGGCTTCCTACCTGCCTTGTTATATAAGACAGAAATATTGTTTGAGTCACTCTATTTTGGGGTCTCTTGGTTACAGCAGCCAAGCTCATACCCTACGTCAGTACACTACGTCCGGTAGTTATAATGGTTTTTCTAGAATAGTTGAGCTCATCTTCTCTACTCAGGGGTAAGACTGGGTAATTTTAGATTGAGGCAAGCCTGGGGCTATCTGCTGATTAGAAGTTCATAAAATTTCAGAGCCCAATCAGCGCAAACTCTAAAGTCGATTCAACTGTAACCTGAATACTCCTTAGCCTCCACCAGCTGCTAGTGCTGAGAAAGGGTTTTTATAAAAACATTTTCTTCCCAATTTCACCATATCAGCAGGCACATGCCACATGACAGGAACCCCAGGAAGAGCTTATACATCCTGGTCCGCGATTATCAGTTCTCACTCAAGAGTAGTGCTCTGGTCACTTCACAAATCACAGTCTCAGCTTTGTCACACTGCCAGATCTCTCCTATTCATTTCATCCCAACAATTGAACTAGTGCCCTGCCTTTATTCTCTGCAGCTCATCATGGCAATAATGCTGGAGGGAAAGTATACTATGATTGTAAGGGAAGAAAAACATGCCTTAGTGTCCACAAGGTTTCAAAGTACAGTATTATAAAACCAGTGGTCTTGTTAAGGAATTAGGTGGAGGGTTGTGGAAGAGAAAGGGAGTCCAAAACAGACTGTCATATTATGGGGATTTAGAATAATTAAGGTATAATTAAAATCACATGATAAATGATCTTGTGATGGCCATTTCAAAAGAAGCTAAATTAGATTTCCATTTCAAATTAGACCCTAAAATAAATTTCATATGGAGTTCCAATACTATAAAAGTATTAAAGATAATTATGTGAAATAATTTGGTGACAAAGTTTCTAAATCCCCAAAGTTAAAAGCTAAAAGATTGAAATATTTAATGATTCAGAAATTCAACATTTTTAATGGCAAAATATATTATATGCAAGTTAAAAAAGAGGCATCAGCCTATCTATCTGATATCTATATCTATATCTTAGATAAAGAATTACATACATAGTATGAACAAGAGTTTCTACAAATCAATAAGAAATAGGCAAGCAAAAAGGTATTCATGGAGGAAGAAATACAAATGGCCAAAAAAGACATGAAAAGACTCTAAATCTCACTAGTTATGAGGAGAATGCAGATTAAAATAATAATGACATATTATCACTCATCAAATGGACAAAAGTTAAAAGGCTGATATTATGTTGTTGTCTGGCCCAGAGTTTCTAAACCAGGGCTGTGCTAGGAACTCAGTACAGGTGCTGAGCTACTTATCTCTTCACTCTTGGGGTGACAAGGAGATGCCTGAGGCCCACAGAGCTCCCAGCCAGTTGCATCCCAGCGCAGAAGCATCTCCTATCTACACCAAGGTGTGGTACAAATATTATCATTTCATATGAATATTACCTCGTGATACAGTCTGGTCTAGGGTTTGAGGAAATAAGACACACTTGGTGCAGCCCTCTTGAAGGACAATTTAGTAGAGTCCCCCAAATTTAAAGTAGTCATGATCTTTGTATCAGAAGTTTAACTTTGGAGAATCTACACTGCAGAATGCTTTCACATGTTCAGAGAAAACAAAACAAAACAAAACAAAACAAACAAACAAACAAACAAAAAATATATATATATATACATATATATATGAAAATGTACGCTAATTATAGCATAGTTTTAGTTTTTAATTGTGAAAGATAAGAAACAATTGAAATGTCAACTATTAATAACGAAGCAATTGCTAAAACAAATTGTGTTATATGAATATTAAGGAATACTATATAAGCAATGAGGAAGGAAAGGAAGAGAAAGAAGAAAGGAAGATGTGTTGAATGCTTGTACTTTAATATTATAATAAATTGTATAACAAAATGTATAACATGATTGCATTTATCTTAAGACGATATATATGCATACACACACGTGTGCATTTGTGTGTGTGTACAAATGTATGAACAAAGAAAGACAGACTCCAAAATCTTAAAAACGGTTATGTTAAATTGCTGGCCAAAATAACTGTGTAAGCTATGAACTGTGCTCCCTGCCCCCCAATCCACATCACATTAATAAATATTTTTAATGCACTAAAAAGACATAACTGTGCTCAAAAACAGGATAAACATTCCTGTGGTCCCGAAAAGGAACAGAAGTACACAGAGGTGAGAAGACTCAGACTTGCTGGGCTCCCCAACAGGAAATCGTAGAGGCTGCCAGGAATTCAAGTCAGGCAGGGTGATGGGGCTGTGGAAGGGAAAGGAGCCAGGGTCCTGGTGTGAAATGGGAAGGAACTGAGAAAGACTCCGCTGGTAGTGAAAAGAGAGCAAAATAGAACTGCAACCCTGCTCAGAGCTCCCTCAGCACCCAGCTGCTGTCCAGGTGGCAGGGGAAACATGAATAAGGCTGGCAAAGCAGGCGAGAGCAAGAAAAGAGACCTTGAAATGTCCTTCTGGGTCACTTTTGTTCACATTCTCTAGAGAGGTAGTGCGTGTACAATAAGCATGAAGCATGAAACACTGTTAACTCCTCCCTTTGCTCCTGCTCACTTGGATGGACTGGAAATGCCAGAAGAAGACAGGCACACTTTGCCAACCACTGTCATCATGGCTGGAAGTTGGAAATAGCTCACCGACTTTCACAGAGCTGAGTGATTCATTTCCTAAGTACTTTTGTTATATTCTGCTCTTCACTTAGCCAAATCCTGCTCAAAGGATTTCAGGGAACTGTACATTTTCTAAATCAGTAAAACTTTTGTATATTCTCCTACAGAGCTTTTTTACTACTGCTCAAAAGGGGCAGGAGGGACTTTAGAAACTTTGAGTTTTACACATCCTCCAAAGGAAAAAGAGGCAAAAAATATATATGATTTTATGCATTTAGACATGTAGGGGTTGCATCATAAATATGTGTTAAATATATACATTTCAGTTTCTTTTCCTAAACTTATGAAAAGGACCAAAGCTGGTTATTAAATAAAGTTATTTAATCAGAGTTGGAAAATCTAGATAGAAGCCATAAAAGTTTGGGATGGGGAAATCTACATAAATATACAGGTTTTCAAATTAGGACAAGAAATATGCTCTACATACAAGTTGAATAAATTAATTTATATCAAATAATCAGAAAAATATCAGAACTTTCTAGCACATAAATCTGCTAATCACCTTGTAGATAAGAGCTATAAATCTTATATAACTTAGTAGATGAGATTTAAATCATTTGTCATCATTCAAACATATATCAGTGGGGAAGAAAAATATACTTTGTACTAAACTATTATTATTCTCTGTAAGAATGAAAAATGATATCAGTTATTTGTTTTAAAAAAGAATTGAAAAAGAAAATATATTCAAAAGCCAGAACACATAAAAGTCATAAAAACATTTTCAAAAGTTATCATTTATAAACATTATTAAAGGTTTGGTGAGCTACAATCAGAATGATTAAGAGATTTAAAGAGTTTAATAATAAGTAATGCATCAAATGATCAAATATATTTTATGTGCTTCATAAAAAGCTGAGGCTACTCTACAGCATTCATTAATGAAGAAGTAAATTCTGACCTTTCAATTACGATAATCCCAATGACCAAACAAAACAGATGGTATATACAAAATGGGGATAGGGATTCTCTGGGGAGCACACACTTTAAAAAATGTATTTATTTAACATATAGATAGTGCTGACTCTCTAGGCCCTTCACAAATATTGATTCATTCAATATTTATAATAACTCGACAATATAAAATACTATTATTATTCCCTTTTATACAAATGAGAAAACCAAGGTTAAATAATTTGCATAAGGTCACAGCAACAGACTGTCAAAAATCTCCAAGAAGCATTAAGTAGCTGAGATTTATAAAAAATATTTAAATCAACAAACTATATTGAGAGTGAGAAGAACACAGTAGGTTTTAAATTTACTGGAGAGGATGGTTTAATGTAAACAGATTACATAGAAAAACAATTACTTCATTCTAGTGTGGCTTTATTTTTTCCAAGAATGGTCTTGCATCCGAAAAGGACAGAACAAACATCATTAGTAGGGAATTAAAGACCTAGATGTAAGGTAAGTTTGAAAGAAAGCCTGCAATCATGCTAAATGAATTTAGGTCTCTACATCCAAATTATATTTCAGTGGACTAAAATAACATGCATGTATGATTATGACAACCTTTGAGAAATCATGAAGAGCAAGACATGAAGGATAAAACTGGACATGAGCAGATTTCCTGATTTAAAAAAAAAAAAAAAAAAGGAAAAATTATTTATTATTGCGTGTATCTCTGGCAAACGTTAGGAGGGGTTCGTAAACAAAGCTTATGAGCGCTTTGAAACGGCACAATGATTGCCTGAAGTCAGCATGAGTTTACTAAGAAAGAGACATGGCAAACTAACCTCATTCCTGTTAGAATCAGGCAAACAAGTAGCAGGTCTTGTGCATCCATGATGCCTAACTATGTCTCTTTGACAGGATAAAAAATGGCTCGAAAAAGAAAAGTGATGTGTTCTATGAGCAAACACCAAAGAATTTTATCTACCTGCATTCCTGATTGGAAGACCAAGATTCCTAAACTGGGTCATATTGCTTGAAAATTTCCTCCCACACATGCAACCCTCCGAATAGACAAAATTGACACTGTAACTAACCAAAGGAAAAAATTAAAGGTTAGGTGGGTGAGTAGGGGAACAAAAGATAATATAATAGAAGGTATAGTCAGCACAAATCAGGCTATAGGCCCCAAATAAATAGTCCCAGAATCAGTGGACTAACTGAGAGGGTGATTCTGTAAAACTAAAGCTAGTAGAATAAACTTAAAAATAAGTGACAGCAGTCATTTGCAGAACTTCATCCAAATCTGTTTGCAAATGTGTTTCTCAAAAAATCTAAAGAGACTTCCAAACCTGATCAAGAGGCCAAAATATCTCAAGCACCATCAAGGTTACCTGCTGATATCACTGATGGAAAGAAAGAGGTAATGAAGTTAAATTTATTGTCAGACTGAGGAAATTATGAGTTAACAGAAGGGTGGTAAGCCACATGGCGTTTAGAGAAAACAGCCAAAGAATAAGAATTTGGCTGGGATTACGCAATATGGTCCAAAATGTAGTGATATTATCCCTGGCACTGATGGCAATTTTTTGTTAATGTTTTGATGACCCTCCCTCTAGTCTTTTTTGTCAAGCATATTATAAGGAACTACATTTATTTTTTTGCCTGGCATTATGAAAAAAAGCATTTTCCCATATTATTAAAACTGCTCATGAACAGAATCTGAAGGTCATCACAATATTCTTTAATATGGAAATGGCATAATTTACTTAAATATTGCCTTCTTAGTTTTTTTTTTTTTTAATTATGGTTTTCAATATTCTGTAAAAATGTAAAACTTTTGCTCTGCTTTGTATTATTTCCTCAGGATAAATTCCAGAAATAGAATTACGGAGCCAAAGAATATTGACATTTTACTCTTGACACATTACTAGATTGCTTTCCTCTGCTCTCTCATCAGTATGATTAGTCTTTAAATCAATTAAATCTTTGGTAATTTAGAAGGTAAAATTACATCTCATTTTAATTCACATTTTTTAATGAGGCTGAACATTTTTCCATACGTATGCCTTTTGATTTTTCTCTTCTGTGAATTGTGTGTTCAATGCCTTCTGTCTCGTTAGTTTTAGTGATTTTTCTTATGAATTTGAATGAGCTCTATTTGGTAAAGAAATTAAGCATTTCGTTTGTCATATATATTGCCAATTACTTTTCCAGTTTTTCCTTTCATTGCATAAGTTTTCCTTGATGTTTTACATTTCTAAATATTTTTATTTCCCTCTGTTATTTCTTCTATCGCTTTTTAATTTAAAAGCCCTTCCTAATCCTTAGATTTAAAATATTTTTCTATTTTAATCTAGGTTTTGTTATGGTTTTATTAACAATACTTTTCTAATCAACACAGGATATAGTTTGAAACAAGGTATGAAATGTGGATCTGAACCTGTTTCTCCACTTTCTTGTATTGCTAATTAGATGTGTGCAACTAAAATTTATTGAATAAATCCTCCTCACCCTTCTGATTTGTGATGCTTCCTTAAAAATGTATTAAATTATTTAATACAATAGAGTCTATTTTGGGGCTAGCTATTATTTCTTCTATCAATCTATCAATATACCAATATTACAGTTTTAATTGTAACATTTTAATAAAATATAAATGGGGCTATAAACTCTCCACTTTCAAAAGTTTTTCCTATTTTCTCCATTATGTTCTTTGAATTAACCTTTGAAATAACTTTTTCAAGTTCAAAAAATTCCAATGGAATTTTAATTGTAATCTGTTTCATAAGAGTTAGCATTGAAACACCAATATTCCAGGAATAGTATATATTGGAAAAGCAATAATACTCAATGCTCTTCCTAAAGCCATCAAATTACTTGGTTTTGAGTCTTTGCACAATGAGGCTAGTAAAAAGGTGCCCTAAAAAATAGACATAAGTGTTCTACCTAAGAATATATGTTGCCTATTAACATAAACACATAAATGTTCTAGCTAATGCATCAATATATTGTGTTTTTACAAAATAACAAATGAAAATTGCAAATATTGTGTCTTTAAGTGAAAAACTAAAAAGCTGAGAATCAGAACCCAGATCAGTGTTGATCCTACCAATATTTTGAGTCTTCATAAGTATTGACTAACGTGGTTAGCTATATTATGTCATTCTCTTGAGTAAAAGAACCAAAGGTTGAAAGGAATTTTTAAAGTCAACTCCTGATTTACAACTATTGTTGAAGTCCCTCGACAACATCCCTACCAAGTAGTATTCAAATTATGCGCAAATATTTTCAATAATAGGGAGCTCAATGCCTTCTAAGTCAATTTCACCTTGAGAATGCCCCCGTTTTCAGAAATTCTACTTAGAATGACATTAATCTCCTTGCAACTTCCCAGGTGCAGAAGTCCTCATTTCCATGGTACCTGAAAATCCATCATATATTTAAAGATAGTTACATAATCCCCAAATCTTTTCTTCTCCAGGTTAAGCATATTCAATATTCCACCGAACGTGTCATCAATTAAGACGCCTCTAATCTTCGTACCATCACTTTATCTGGCAATCCCAACTGGTTTCTCTAATTTGTATGGGGCAGGAGAATGAGGGTCTTGAGTTTCAGTGTCTCCCTTAAAATGTAGCGCCACAACTAACCACAAAAACCCAGTATAATTGGGGAGTCCCTTCTACTTAACCCAAAGAAAATATTTGCTAAAATAAAACAGTGTGAAAAGATGTTGGATTGGACTTTTTGTTGTTGCGCTGAAGCTGGTGACTAGAACTCAGATTTGAAAACAGGAGGTTTCAAGTGCCCCACGTTCTAGAGTTACCAAATGTTTAAGTGCCTGACAGCAAGCCTCCTCACCCCTTCTTCTCAGGGATTTCAGAGAGTCAAAGAGAGTCTAAAAAACCTTTGGGTGCGGAGAAAAGGGAACGCTGGTGCACTGTTGGTGGGAATGCAGATTGGTGCCGCCACTATGGAAAACAGTTTGGAGATATCTCAAAAATCTGAAAATGGAACTACCTTATGATCCAGCAATCCCACTCCTAGGTATCTATCCGGAGAAATCCAAAACTCCAATTCAAAAATCTTTATGCACTCCTATGTTTATTGCAGCACTATATACAATAGCCAAGACCTGGAAACAACCGAAATGCCCATCAGTAGATGACTGGATTAAGAAACTGTGGTACATTTATACAATGGAGTATTACGCAGCCATAAAGAAGAAAGAAATCTTACCATTTGCAACAACATGGATGGACCTAGAGAACATTATGTTAAGTGAAATAAGTCAGAAAGAGAAAGACAAATACCATATGATCTCACTTATATGCAGAATCTAAAGAAAAGAATAAGTGAATGAACTAATCAGAAACAATTTTGGAAACATGGAGGAAAAACAGAGGGTTGCTAGAGGGGCGGGGGGGTGGGGATAAGGGGAAGGTGAGAGGTTTTGGGAACGTACAGAGGGATAGTGGATGGGGGAGGGGGGTTCACACAGTGTAAGGGATATAAATGATAAACGTCTAAGTTTTGCTTTGTCTTGTGCACCTGAAACTAATTTAAAAAATAAATAAATAAATAAAAATTAAAAAAAAAAAAAAAAAACCTTTGGGGAACACAATCAAATGAACTGAGGAAGAGTTAAAAATTCAGGCAAGAGCCAGGTCTCCCTCATTAAGGAAGTGTGATTATGGGGGCGCCACCGTGAGGATGTACACGATCCCCACAGAAAACCAGCATGTGAAAACCTTCCATGATATACCTGGCAAAACCAATAGAGAGATGATGACATCCTCAATAGCAGGGAAAAAGCCATTTCCCTTTTTCTATTCTTCTCCCTTCACCTAATAGGTAAGCTGTTGTCACCTAGAAGTAGACAGAGGAGGTGACCCTGACACAGACCACGCCCCTTCTCACCCTCCAATCCAGTGCTGGAATGCTGGAAGAGTGAATGAGCAGACCACATCCCATTCCCACAACAGCCCTTGGAACCATAGGTGAAGGCTGCACTGGGAGGTGAGAAGGGGAAATTTAGATAGAATTGAAGACAGCTTTTAATTGCAAAAGATCACTGGAAAGTTGCAGAATCTGCCTAAGATGTCATCAAGTGATGGGGAAAGAGATTTAATGGAGTATAGATGAAATCAGTAATAAAACGAAATAAAATGGTTTAGTTTTTATACCCCACTGTGGGGCAATTATTCAATATGAAGCTAGATCTTCCTGTTTTACTTTGATATTTTGAGGTCAATATAAGAAAATACTAAGGCTAATCAGGACCAGTTCCTAACATTTGCAATTCATTTTCCACTATACAAGCTTGAAATCACAATAGATTGCTATTGTGTTCCAAGATACTGTTAAACAAGGCCCCAAACACCTACAGTTTAAAATGGCATCTATAAACTTCCTTGAGCCAACTCTGCATAGTTGCTTTGCTGCCAAAAACACTCCCTTTAATCAACTTGAAACAGAGTGGAGAAAACTCTTTTTACGTTTCAAAGCAACTTTGGGTTCTCCTAGTAGCAACTGTTTAGTGTCAAAAGTTCTGATTGTTTAACTAATGTAAATACTAAATAGTCCATGCCCCACCGATGCTAACTTTTATGTAACATGCCATTTTACACCTTCAGGCTTTTGCTCCAACTATTCCTTCCATCAGAAAAGTAGTCGTCCTCGCCTTCTGTGTGGGTTCTCTCATCTTTTTTCAAGACTACATCAAGTGAGATCTCTCTTGTATCCCTTCCCCAATTTCTCATCTGGTTATTTGTTTCACAGGCTCTTGCCAATGCCTCTATGTCATCACTTAATGCGCCATTGCATCTGTCTCTATATTTAGACAGTGAGTTCCACATAAACAGAAGCTATTTTATCTTTTCATTTAGCAGGATCAAAGCAAATAATTATGCTCAAAATTTTTTTTAAAATAAATGGAGACATTTTCTTATTTATGGATAAAAACACCTAACAAACATGGGTAAGGAGGATAATAGAACAACTGAGTGAAGTACCATGAATAATTACGTGATTCTGTGAATTCCTATATTTGAGTGCCTGTGTGAATCCAGGTGGTTTAGGGCTTTGGCCTGTAGGGGGCGCTTAAGAAACAGCCTTGGAACAGGGCAGAAACAGGAGCCCGAGGTAAGATTACCCTATACAAAAGGATGGGACCCCGGAAGGAATATACCTTCAGAAAAAGGGTGAACAAGGGGGGAAATTCCTTCATCTGCACAAGCCAACAGTAAGGAATGTCTCCTGGGACTTGCAGGTGGGGAAAAGTCTTTTTTTCAGAGATTCCCTAAGAATGAATGTCCACTGGACAACCTTCACGTACATTTTAGAACTGGATCTACATACTGTTTGAAAGGTTCTAAAAATTAAAAAGAGAGACAATTTAAGATGGAGCTTGTTCTAATGCCTAATTTAAAGTGAACTCAGATTTAAGGCCCACAGGTGACTGACAGAAGCAACAAAAATCTTGCCTAGGAGAATGAATGCTTAAATTCAGCCTCAACAATATCCCACGGATAGAATTACAACCGATATGAGCTCACAATAAAAAAATCACAAAACAGAAACGGAAGCAAGATACCATGAGTGAGAGGTAAAGGAAAATAAAACAAGATGAGATATGCAAATTCATTAGATAGTGGAATTAGATACAGAATATAAAATAAATGTGTTTAATATTTTAAAAGTAAAAGACTTAAAGGTATGATCAAAAATAAGCTTCACTACACATCCACACATTGTTTTCATAATACTCATCATAGTTTCCTTGAATATGTAATAAATTCAACTAAATTTTATATCGCTTTATAACAAATTGAGTAATATGAAATAGAATATAGATTTCTCTTTTTATAACATAACATAACAATTAATTATATAACTTATAATATTTTATCTTGACATGATTGTTGTCACCTCTATGATCTGTAAGTTATTTTTAAGGGATTTTATAAAATCACATAAAATAAATATAATGGTATATTTATTTTATTTAAAAAAATTAGACTTTTTCTAACATAAAGTATGAATATGTCTAGCTTGGTTAATTTCTTTGACAAAGGGCACTGGCTTTGACAATTAGGTCAGATAGTCAACATTTTTCATTAATTCAATGAGCTAAAAGTTTTCATTGTATATTTTTAAAGCATGTGAGAAGTTAAAAGCATTTGAAAGAAAATACTGTATTGGTAAAATTGTGTTGAAAGTAGCAATATTTTTATTTCCTAACTTTCTAAACATATAAGATTAAAAGGAGTGCCTCTAAGTGTAAGCGTACCAGATAAAATTTATAGTCATTTCTTAAGACTTGGTGAAGACTTTTCAAGGATACAGATGGGCTTTTTTAGCATTTTCTCAGAAACTGAGAAATAAATTACCGTAATGACTATATAACTTATCACTTTGAAGGGCAGAGCTATTTTAAATTCTTTGGTTTAAACGAAATTAAAGTAGAACCTAATTATCAGCTACTAAATCATTAGAAATAACTTCTTTATGACAGACCCCCATGTGGTTTTTGGTACAGAAGCCAGAAGTAGTCAAAAAAAAACTGAGTGACATTACTATAATGAAACTTAGTCTATTAACACTTATCTGTTTATGAGAACAAAACTTCTTACACAGACATTTATGAAAATAAAAACTAGGTATAAATTAATGCTGAACTCCCTCTTGTTTTGGCAATAAGTCATTTTCATCCAGTGGAATCACAAACTTAAAAAGTTCTATTAATCTCATTTAAAAAAGCAATTCCAATAAAATTTTGCTTTTGTACAGTTATTTATCAATATTTATAATATATTTATCATATTTTGATTAATTGTGTACTAATTACACTTGTTAAGGTAATTCAATTCAAACCAAAAAGTTTTAACTCTTAGAGCCTTAAATTACAGAATGAATCTTGAAATTTTAATTTATATAAATACAATTATGATAGGATGATTGATAAAAGGTTTTCAATAAAAATTAGTTTTCATTAAGAATTTTTTCTGAATGAAGTGAAATGGAAAAGTGAGTTAAAGGATAGATAGATAGATAGATAGATAGATAGATAGATAGATAGATAGATAAAAAGGAAACATATGTAACTTACAAATGTTAAAAAGTCTTGTTCATGTGTTTTTAACTGGACATTTGTGAGTAGTATCCAACCACTGTGTTATTTAGATTCAATTGAATGCAATTAAAAGAGAAATGTAACTGTTTTCTTTGAAATATCAATATTTGTAACATATCAGAAATTATATTCTTACCAATTTTTAAACTTATAAAATTTTTTAGTGTTTAGAATGTGGTACATAGATTTTCAACATTAATTTGTGGTTATATGAGTAACAATCTTTGAAGACTAGAACTTTAGGATACCAGGCTCTAGGCTAGTGCCTCTAAACCTATCGTTGGTAAAGGACCATCTCTTTCAGAATCCACACTTTAGTGGAATAAGTGGTCCAACTGAACTTGACTGCTTCACAGCCCTTGCCACATACAACTTGATATGCAAAGTCCATAAGACCCTAATTTATCTATACCCTGTTCAAAAAGATGCATTCACTGGAGTGTTTTTAAAAAGGTCCACATATTTTTTGACACTCCTCTCTTCAAAAGGTGGAATCCTACTTCCCTCCCTTGGAGTGTGGGCTGAACTTAGTGAGTTGTTTCTAATGAATAGAATGTGGCAGAAGTTACTGTGTGTGATTTTTCAGACTAGTCATCAAAGCATTGCAGCTTCTGTCTCTTGGATCACTAGCTCTGGAAAAGCCAGCTGCTATTTTGTGAGGATGAGGAAACAGCTTTACAGAAAGGCCCATGGGGAAAAGAACTGAGGTCTCCCGCCAACAGGTGTGGGAGTGAGTCAGCTTGGAAGTGGATCCCCTTCCCCAGTCTACCCTTCGTATGACTGCAGCCCCAGCCAACACATTGACTGCAAACTCATGAGAAATCCTGGGCCAGAAACAACCAGCTAAGAAGATCCTGATTTCCTGAGCTATAGAAATTGCGTGAAATAAAAGATGTTTATAGCTGTTTAAAGCCACAAAGTTTGAGGATTATCTGTTTCGCATTAATAGATAACTAATACAGCCACTAGTCATTGGCTTGGATATTCTGGCAGTGCTCAATCACTATGACAATTTTTACTCTTACTCTCAATTTCAATACTTGTCTCTTCACATACCAGTAACAGACAGTTCATGGATTTGCACAGATTCATGGCTCATGCTTTGAGTATCGGTGCCCTTGACATCTTATCATTGCCTCAAACACAGTTGTCATTGCTTTCTAGGTTTATCTTCCACTCACATTCCCCAAACAAATGGATTGTTACCTTCTTTCTAAACAGTAGCCTTGGAATTGGGCACCAGTCTCCAACCTAAGCTGTCATGACCAGAGTTACAGAGTCACATGACTTAAAGCATAACAAATCTATTTGGAAAGAGCTTTCCTCAAAAGAGGATGAAACAGCGGTAGACATTTAGATTTTCATGAACTCTATGGTACATTCTTCAAATGTCATTTAGGCCTTATTTCTTTCATGAAGTCTCCTAAATCAGTCTAACGGAGATCCAATTAATGGTTGGACGCGATGACCCCCAACCTCTACTGCCCTATGCTTCCACTAAAAACTATGCTGCTTTCCACTATACCACTCACCAATACCAAGTTGTAGATTGTCCTGGACTGTGAGCTGCTCTTTTTGTTATCGTTACACTGTAAGCTCCTCCAAAGTCTTTCATTTCTATATCCCTCCTCAATGTTAAGTGTAGTTCCTAGCTGGAATTTATTACAGTGTATGTTTGATTTTTTTAATACAAATGCAACCATAAATTAATTATTTTAATTAAAAAATACAAATTCATTTTTTAAGAGAAAACAGAATATGCTACAGGGACGGAGTCCCAG
Source organism: Rhinolophus sinicus (assembly GCF_057876585.1). NCBI lineage: Eukaryota > Metazoa > Chordata > Mammalia > Chiroptera > Rhinolophidae > Rhinolophus > Rhinolophus sinicus. The sequence continues at coordinate 165,464,828 of NC_142502.1, forward strand.
AGAGCAGTTTCCAGGCTCTTGACCTCACGTAGTAAGGTGCTGGCTCGGGTAGTAAATGGCCATCAGCTGTAATCAGGTGACCATCCGCTGTGGCTGGGTGGCCGTCAGCTGTAACCAGTGAGCCATTAGCCACTAACATAACTGCAGTGGCTACACTAGCAAGTGCTGTTAGCAAACAGACTGTGGATTGTGGATCATGTTGATCCTACTTCCTGTGTCTCGCCCAGCCACCAGCAAGACTGGGGTGCAGGAAGACCCCACATTGGGGTACTGGTGGATGTTTGCTTTTGTGTCTCGACCAGCCGCCATCGAAAATATAGTGGTGTGACTCCCCTATCTATGGCTCCATGGGTGTTCCTTTTTGTCCTCACCATATCCTGCGTTCTTGTGTGGGGAGCAGGAGCTGAGTGCCTGCATTACAATGCTTTTGTCATAGGAATTTTCATATACAGAATAAATAAACACTACATACTCCATAAGTTTGAATTCTGAAAACAAAACACACTAGCTGGAGGTTGTACAGTGTTGGAGTTAGAATATGTGTTTAGGGGGCCAAACTGCCTGCTCAAATCTAACCCTGTTACTTCAAAGCTATTCTTAAGGCATTCTGGGCAAAATAATTAACCTCTCTCTGCCTCGATTACTTAATTGTGAATGAAGGCAGTAACAGAATCTGGCTCTGAAACATAAATGAGTTAACACATGTGCCTGGAACATAGCAAGTGTTCAATAAATGTTGGCCATTAATACAGGTTCGTTGATCACCTGCATGTCACGAACATCTTTACCTTCTCTCTTCTATTTATGTGCATCAATTGCAGAGACCACAATTTCTACTCCTTTGCATCACCCTTTCCTGCTAATCTAACGGTCTTCTCAAAGTGGAACCAGTAGACCCCCCGCCTCAGAATTGTACGAGGGTCTTGTTAAAAAACGCTCATTCATCAAGTCCCCTCCAGGCCTGAGTCAGAATATCTGCATATGAGGTCTAGGAAACTGCATTTTAAACAAACACCACCCAAGGAATTGTGATACACTCTAAAGTTTGAGAATACACTCCATGAACATGACTACAGGTATATTCAGCAGCTCCCCCAGGTGAGGCAAAGACGAAGAGTGAGCCCCAAGAGCATTTCAAATCAGCCACAGTCATTCTCTGCAAATTTCTCCACTAACATGGTTCACTAAATAGCAAACAAGTGTCAGAAAGTTAAGGTTGCTGTGATGTATAATAATTTTAGTGGAACATGGCAGCTATCATATTGCCCATGAAGAGAAATAAAAATGCATAGACAGTCTATTCACAGGCGATTTTGTGCTGTAGTCAGGGAAATATAAGCACTGTTGAAATGAAATGCTGAGGCACTTATCTTTGGCCATGTTGCCTATTTACATGGTCATAACTTTAAAAAATAATAATGGTCACGTGTGCCCCAATGCAGGTTGCCCTTGTCAGATCCTTGTAGGTCACCACTCCAGCATTATGGGCTTTAGAAAGTCCTATCACATTTCTGTGCCACATCTGTAAGAAATTGAATACAAACTGCAGCTGAATTTATATTTCAAGGTAACGGTTTGCAGCTGCACATCATTTGTTTTGTCTTGTTTAAAATAGCTCTAAAGCACATGCCAGCTACTGTAGGTTCCAGATACTATTAATTAGGGATGAAAAACTAAAGCAGCATCTTGTCCTCTGGAAGCTTGTGTCAGCTTGCTTCCAAAAACCTACCTCAGATCTCTGCAATCCCATCAGAAGCTTCCAGGCAATCGGGTGGTTTTTCTAGACCGAGATCCTCGAGGTGTGGTCCAAGAACTAGTTGTTCAAAAATCACCTGAGAAGCTTATTGCAAATGCAGTTTTCTACACCTACTCCTGGATCACTGAATTCAGATTCTCTGTGAATGGGCCCAGAAATCTGCATTTTAAGTGTATTCTTATGCGTGATAAAGTCTGAGAACCACTGTAATCTGTAGCATACTCTAAAATCAATCATTTCCCCTGAAACCAAGCAGGATTTTACTCAACCAGAAACCTCAGTCTGCCCTTCCTAATTTTCTCCCAAAAATACTTCTTTACTCAAGGTCAAGTAAACTCTCATCTGCGTTATTGTTCTCCCTATCAATTATAGTGAAACTCAGGTTAAAGGATTTTACTGACTTTCACTAATCAGTAAAGTCCAAATACAAAATATCTCATCACTCAATGAATATGGCCCTATAGGAGTCAGGCTGCATTCTGGTTTACTGTGAGAGAGCACACATCTGTCTTTACACTGTAAAAAGCTCCCAGAACAGGAATGCTGGTTAAATAAGTGATACCATGGTCTCATACTCTTCTGTCTTCTCCTCGTTATAGATTTAATTGTAAATATCATTCTTGGCTAAGGTCCTCATTTGTATGACTCTTTTGTGATGTACCAAGTGTGAATGTATGTGATCACTCTTGAGTACATTTCATGTATTGATGTTGATCCTGGCATGAGGATAAAGAGATAATCCCCTCCCCCCACCAGTTCGTCACCAGGCAGTTGGTAGCCCCTCAATAAATATGTGTGGGATAAATGACCAAAGGAACCCCACTGCTGTTATCTCACCGTATGTCTCATAAAGCTGCTGAGGAGCTATTCAAAAAACCCCATGGGCTCTACCGTAACCCATAACAGACCACTACGGCTTTGATGCCTTGCTAAATTCCTCATCATACATACATCTTTCCTTCTGCAAGTTGTTTCTTCACCTTCCTCTTTACCACATCTCGTGTTTGTGTTCATCTCTTGCCCATTTCCATGACCCTCTGTTCAAAATGTTTATTTCTCCCAAGAATGGGCAGCTGCTCCTTTCAGCTCATAGATGTCCTAAATTGTGTTCTTTTGGCCTCTGGACTGTGGCTGAAAGTAAACCTTCTTAAACAGTTCTGCTGCACTAAAGCCCTTCCTGACCTTGAAACCTTAATATTTTCATTCTTTTGTATTGATGCCTTTTACTTCATATTCGTCAGTGAACCAAAGTGGCATTAATCTGAAGGCTAAACGTCCTGGGAGCTGATACGTTGAGTGACATCCAGTCACAGGAGAAAAGTTAAGACCACTTCTGTGTTTCCTGGTGAGCTTGTCACTCATTACATACTTGCAAGTGACATTTCTCAAATGTGGGGTCTATCTTTTAAGAACGCAGCAAGTTTTCCCTGTGAATTGATGCTTAACTAGGTTGTGGCGTCGGTTAGCCTGATACAGCCCCTCTTTATATTTATCGTCCCGGTGTAATTATTCATAGCACCCCCAAAGTGTACAGTTTGGCCACTGAATTATTTAGTCACCCTGTTCATAACCCTCAAGTTTTAGATAGAAGAATACTCCTTTTGCTCTCGCTTTCCCTACTTCTTCTCATCTTATCCTATCCCACCAAACTATCCCATTTGGAGCAACAAAAGAGCTAAGTAACTGCCACTTTCAAACTAGCCCTAAGCCTTGGCCTCTTATGAGTGAAACTGGAGTGTGGCATGGGGTAGAACAATTTGACTTTATCCGTGAAAGATGATGATGTGACTCAAATCAGAGCCACATTCCTACAGATGCTCAGTTATCCTTTTTCTCAGTAGCCTTATAACAATCCATTCAAATGAACTCTTACAACTAGTGCACTAATTACTACTTTCCACATTCAATTAACTCATTCATTCATTCACAAATATTTATTGAGCACCTACAATATGTCAAGCACTATTCTAGCCACGGGGAATGTAGAAGTTAACAGAAGATTTCTGCTCTTATGGAAATTACATTCCAGTGAAGGGAGACAGACAATAAACAAGTAAACAAACAGATAAATAAGATAAATACAGATAGCAGTAATTGTTATGAAGAAAATAAAATAGATGGTATATTATTTAGGGTACAGCTGAATTTCAGTAACAGAGAGATCAGAAATACAGATGCTCAAATTAAATAGAATAGTATATATTTTTTGCTCCCAGAGGTGACCCGTCCAGGGATGGAAGGTGGCTATATCTGCAATGACTTTCCTTTGATTTCCCTGTTCATGCCCTAGGGTGTGCTTATGCACTTGTTTAGTGCAGCTCACAAGCATCATGTCTGCATTTCAGCCTGTGGGAAAGAAAGAGAATGTCCAGGGCAAGTGGCTTGTTATTGAGGAGATGACCCACACGTGATCTATTTTCATTCCTCTCATTTCCCATTGGCCCAAACTTAGTCACATGCCACAGCTAATTACAAGGACACCTGAGAAATGCAGAATTTATTTGGGCAGTCAGGTGCCCACCTAAAACTTGGAGAGTTCTTCTATTTTAATAATAAAGGAATGAAAGGCGCAAGTTGTGGTCTCTGCCATAATTGTACTTTTGGATCTTAGACTAGACAGGCGGGGGCTTTTTTAAGATGGGAGTTTGGGTTTTTTTTTTAGATAATGTAATCAGGGAAGACATGAGCTCCCCACGCCCCAAAATAAGAAGGAGGTAGCCATGTAACAAATGTGGGAGTTAAAAAAATCAGCAACCATGAGTTAAGATGACAATGGACATATGTATGCTTCAAACTAAAGTTACAATTCATGTTTCGTTTTTTAAATTGTTACATGATATTTAAATTCATTAATAAAGCATCCCTCTATACACACACAAATATATACATATTTTTTCTTTTTTTTAAATTGGTATGATTCTCAATCCCGTTTACTTTCCATACCTGATTGCTTTTGTTTTTGACACATGTGATACACAGTCATAGTGAAGAATTTATATAGATGATTGTTTGGTAGAAACTAAATTCTGAAAGTTTAATACCATGTTTCCCCAAAAACAAGACCTAGCCAGACAATCAGCTCTAATGCGTCTTTTGGAGCAAAAATTAATATTAGACCCAGTCTTATTTTACTATAATATAAGACTGGGTCTATCATATAATATAATATAATATAATATAATATAATATAATATAATATAATATAATATAATATAATATAATACCAGGTCTTATATTAATTTTTGCTCCAAAAGATGCATTAGTGTTGATTGTCCAGCTAGGTCTTGTTTTTGGGGAAACACGGTATTTCCGTTTGTTTTTCCAATCATTTTGAATTTCCAAATAGCAATTATCATCTTCTCCACACCTTTTGCCATCCGTTCTTTAACCAAAACTACTGGCAGCTCCACGGAGAGGCAAAGAGATTGTAGAATGGGGAAATCTTGTTCTAAAGTAAATTGAGAGATTTTTAAGTTTTAGATTCACTCATTAGTCAATGAATTATATACAATGCAAGAAGTGTTTTGACATTGATCATGAGGGAAGAAAATGCTTGCTGGAAGGACATCTCATCCTTGCCTGATTCTGGGCACTTGGTATGTATTTGATGAATTGAGGTCTAATTAAAACTGTAAGAAACACAACCCAAGGCAGGCCTATAATCCATCTGGCCAATTGTTCATTCTCAGACAGAAGCATCCAAACATTTTGGGTGAGAGGGCCCAGTGCCCAACCTGATTCAGCCACAACTACGTAGGAACATTGTCCTAAGAGCCCTGACTTCCTCTACCAAAATGGTGGACTGTGTGTTAGGGTGTGCTGTCATCTTGTAAGTCTCACGCTCCCTCTCAGGGAAGCTGTCATCTGCCTCTAACATCCATGAATATCCATTATTTGAAAAACAGACCTCATTCCTGACAATGATTACAGGAACGTGTACTTCACAATAATAAGTTTAAGATGTTGGGGATAATAATAATCATAAATACCTTTTTCCTAGGTGACTTATGAACTTGGCAAACCCTGGGCTGTGAAGACATTACCTTCCTTCTCCTTGAGTGAAATTATACCTATTATTGTTTCTGAATAGTAAATGTTTCTGAATAGCAAAGTTTTATATTGTATTGCAATGCCCTTTCTTCTACAAGTTCTACAGGTAATTAGCTTCATTAAATATTATCTTTGCTGTGAAGTAAACCTCACAACAGCTCCCATCACTTGGTCTAACCGAAAATCTTTTAGCCACACTCTGACTAAACGTTTTCCAAAGAAAAATTTTATTTAAATATATATAAACATAGCATACATAGATTGTACATAAAAACTGAAAAATTCTCAGAGTGTGGCTTCATCTTCTGTCCGTCCTTCACCTCACGCACATGGGCTGGACAGGTGCAGAACGTTCTGGTTGCTGCCTTATTGGAGTTTCTTACAAACCTCTGAGCTCCTTAACTACTACTGATATACTATTAGCTACAAGCTCAGCTCCTGGATTTTTATAAAATCTGTAGCTCACCCATCTCTAGTTTTTAAAATCCTTGAAATATCAAGTGCATGAAGGAGAAGGGTGCAGACTGAAACCCTGGTGCTTGGAAGCTCTGAGTAGTAATTTGCACTCCACTAACAAGAAGACAGAAAAGTATCCACAATACACAAAGGTATAGAAGTGTCCTTTGCTCTAGTAAGACCTTCCTAGCTGGACAATGCTCTGGAAAATAACTTAACTGAATTTTAAGCCCAACCCTCCATTTGCTATACGAGGACTCTAGGGCCCAGAGGGATTCAGGGACTTGCCCCAGGTCATAAAGTCACTGAAGGGCAAAGCAGAAAGTAGAAGCAAGTATTCAGTGCCCTTTTCACTCTACCACAATGTTGTTGGTTGGAAACAGTATAATTCTGTTTTTGTATTCTTGAGTCTACAGAGCCTCGGTGTAAGGTTTTGGCATAGTGTAGCAATCTTCCCCCGCACTGTAACACTTCCCCAGTTCTAAAAACCGTATAAGGAATTTGAATCTTTATCATGGTTCCCAATTAGCTTTGACAAACTTGATGTCTTGCCAACCAGTGTACTACATCACACTCACTAACTCCAGCAGGCAAATGATTCTATTAAATATCTAGACTTAATATAGCAGCTAAAAATGGCCATCTGTTCACTCTTAATTACCATCTTCCCAAAACATATTTATTTGACAATCTTAAAGAAAAACTCCACTTATAGAGAGGAATGAGGATTTGAATTTTCAGACTTTCTACTGAAGAGCTGTCAATTAAACTTGATAGTATCTCAAACCTGGTTGAGGTCCTACTGGAAATAGAAACACTCACTTTTTCAGATGAATCCAAAAACACATTATTGCATATATTTCTAAAAAAGAAATTGAAGAACAAATTGTGCGGGGAGAAAAACAATAAACTAGAAAAACAACTTTCTTATTCTTCCTTTTTTTTCCCCTTTCTTCCTAGCTTTCTTTCTTAAATATACATTTTTTTTTTAAAGAAAAAAATTGGAGAGAAAAATTCAGCTGCCAGGTGTACCTTGTCATTAATTGGCTTAACAGGCAGCCAAGAAGTCAGCTAGCTACATTAACCTCCTGTCATCGTCCCTGTGTGCCTCTCAGAAGGACTCTTCTGGATTTCGATCACTATAAGCAGTCCTTATTCTTCTGTCATTCTTATGGAGATCTGATTTGTGTGTAGTCATTCACAGTCTATTTTGAATGTTTTAGAAAACCAGAGTCTTAATAGCTCTCAACTTTGCAGACAGAGCTTTAGCTTTGGTTGTATTATACATCAGGTACTTTTACAAAGTGAAACAGCCACAAAACCTGAAGAAATTTACAGCAGAAAAAGAAATTCCCTTCCCATTCAAAATAAACTTACAAAAGCTGATAGTCACAACATTCATAACCAAGACGTTCTTGGCTTTAACTATTAACCAACCCACAAGACAAAATATCCCAAGAGAGATCCAAGATGGCAGAATAGATAAACACTGTGCCTGCTTCCTTTCATGAACACATTAAAATTACAACTAAATTATAGAACAATCAACCTGGAGAACCATCTGAAGTCGGGCCGAACAGAAGTTTTATAACTAAGGATATAAAGAAGCCATGTCAAGACTGGTACATGGGAGATAGGCTGGCCCCAAACCTCCTTATAAAGGATGAGAACCTGGAGAGATATCTCAGCCACAGAGGTTCCCCCTGAAGGGGTTAAGAGACCTCAACCCCAGACTGGCCTCCCCAGCTTAGCATACTGGTGCCTAAAAGAGGAACCCCCACAACATCAGCCTGTGAAAAACAGTGGGGATTCTGACCACCCAGGTGGGATGGAAGACTATGGGCAAAAAAGACATCCTCTTAAATGGCCCACACAAAGACTCTCTCACCCCAGGCACTTACCTTGGGTTCAGGCGGAGGGACGGTGACTCAGGAGATGTTAGAGGAATACAGGAAGCAGACTGAGGTATGTGACTTTGGGGCAGGGCTGGAGGACATTCGCCATTTTCCCTGAGTAGAGTATTCCTCCCGTGCAGCCAGCAGGCAGGTGCCATCTTTCCTGTGTTGAGCCCGCCCCCATGGGCCAAATCTGAATCTGATTGGTCTGGAGCTCCTGATGACTCACTAGTAACCTGCCCTACCCACCTCCCCAATGCCAGAGGCACTTCCTCCGAAGCAGCCAGCCCCACCCAAATTGCACTCTTCCTTGTTAAACCACCGTAGTGCTTGGGCCCCAGATGGGGCAACTGGCTTCAATGTGTTCTGAGATTTTTGCTGAGGAGCTTTAGGCTCAGCACTGGCACCAAACCACAGTCTACATTAAACTGGTGAACACAACTGTACCCACTCCAGTGATTCCCTGAGGCCCTGACTCACCCAACTTGTATACCATACAAGGCTTTATCAGTGGCTGATCCTTAAGGGAGCCAGTAGGTAGCACCAGGCTTGGGATGTCCTGGCTTTTTGCCGAGCTACCCCTGGCCTGGTAATGTTGGCTGCTGTCCTCGGTTTGCAGTATGTCCTCTCCTAGGTTTCAAGTGTACAACTCTAAATACATCATCTATATATCACATTGTGTGCTCACCACCCAGAGTCAGTTCTCTTTCCATCACTGTATATTTGATCCCCCTTACCCTCATCTCCCACCCCCCTCCACCCTTATCTTCTGGTAACCACTAAACTGTTGTCTGTGTCTATGAGCTTTTGTTTCTTTGTTTGTCTTGTGCCTTTGTTGCTTTCAGTTTTGTATCCCACATATGAGTGAAGTCATATGGTTCTCAACTTTTTCTGACTGACTTATTTCGCTTAGCATAATAATCTCAAGATCTATCCATGTTGTTGTAAATGCAGTATTTCATCTTTTCTTATGGCAGAGTAGTATTCCTTTATGCCTATATACCACATCTTCTTTATCCAATCATGTATCAAAGGATATCATCAAAATGTTCTTTAGAATAGGCAGCAAACATCCACAGATAGCTTTATAGCTCCTACCATATAGTCCCCGGCTGGTCACTGGCCATGGGTGACCTGGGCCTGCACTGGAGCCCCACCCATGAGGCCCCAGAACCAACATACTTGGAGATGGACTTCAAATCACAGCAGATCACTGCCCAATTAGCCCCACAAGAGGCACACCCAAAGGGCAACCTCAGCAGGCACCAGAGCCCGCTGGGGCTATGCAATTTTCCTAACCATTGTCACCCCAATAAATTTAATTTTAAAAAATAGTGAATATACTGTTTCAATGTTTTAAATACTGACCTATGAAAAGTAAAGGAATTACTATTGATTTAACTATTACTCTATGTCAAGGGCTTTACATGTGAGGTCTGACAATTTAGTTTGCAAATTTGTTGCAATGATGTTGCTAACTTTTTTTGATATCAGAGGGATTATTCATTATGAATTTGTACTAAGTTTACTATTTGGAAGTGCTGAAAAGGCTGCGTGAAAAAGTTAGACGACCTGAACTTTTCGCCAACAATTCATGGTTCTTGCATCACGACAATGCACCAGCTCACACAGCACTGTCTGTGAGGGAGTTTTTAGCCAATAAACAAATCACTGTATTGGAACACCCTCCCTACTCACCTGATCTGGCCCCCAATGACTTCTTTCTTTACCTGAAGATAAAGGAAATATTGAAAGGAAGACATTTTGATGACATTTAAGACATCAAGGGTAATATGATGACAGCTCTGATGGCCATTCCAGAAAAAAGAATTCCAAAATTGCTTTGAAGAGTGGACTAGATGCTGGTGTCAGTGCATAGTTTCACAAGGGGAGTACTTCAAAGGTGACCATAGTGACATTCAGCAATGAGGTATGTAGCACTTTTTCTAAGATGAGTTCCCAAACTTAGTTGTCAGTATATTGTTCATTTATTCTTTACAAAGATTTTTGTAAGTAGATACAAGGAAACTGAGGCTCAAAAAGTAAGTGTCCAGAACAAAAACATATAAGCTTTATGTTATATATAATCAATAATCATATTCACAATCAATAATCATATTCACATTCATCTAATTCAAAATTCATGTGTTTACTCCTACACCTTCTGACGTCCTCAACTGAGTCTTCTTTGGCACCTTAATTGGAAAAGTCACATTGCTTCAGACTTCTCGTTCATCAGTAGGAGTGGGCATACAAGATTCTGTAGCCAGTATCTTTATCTCTGGTTAGAATAACTGTGTAAGAGTCTAAAAAAATATTCACGACCTATGTAAAATCGTCAAAGAAAACCTTCAGTGCTACACACAATCTGATGTTTCATAATGCCACAAGCATACCTGTACTCCATGAATTTCTACTATCTTAGCAAGTTCTCCTTGCTAAATCAAGTTTGTGTGCTAATCCGGGATTGAGATCTTATAATCATAAAGCCCAGAATTGATAAGTTAAATACTTTATATATTTCAACATTCATTAGTCATAAAACAATGAACCAACAACAACAAAAAATTAGCTTCCTAAGCATATTGCAGTCTGATTGTATAAGTCTTTTATTCTAAACACCAATAAAGGATGATCCTGTTTACCTCCTGCTATGTGTATATATATATATATATATATATATATATATATATATATATATATATATGTATATGTATATGTATATGTATATGTATATGTATATGTATATGTATATGTATATATGTTTTATATATATATGAAATTTTATATTACATTTTGTAAGGAGATACCACTATACATACAATAGAATGGCTAATATATATTTTTGAAACCAACAATCCAAGTGTTGGTGAAGATGAGGAGCACTGCTGTTGAGAATATAAAAACTATAAACATTTTGGAAAACAGCTTGGCAGTTTCTTAAAAAGTTCAACATATACCTACCATACCCCTATCTAGTCCACTCCTAAGTTTTCACCCAAGAGAAATGAAAGCATATCCACAGTAAGACTTGTACACAAATGTTCATAGAAACTTTACCTATCATAGTCAAAAAATGGGAACAGCACAAATGTCCATCAACAGCTAAATGGATAAATCACTTTTGGTATGTACATATAATGCAAACCTACTCTGCAATAAAAAGAAACAAACTACTGGTATGTTCAACAAATTGAAATTTCAGATGAATCTCAAAAATCATTATGCCAAGTGAAAGAAGCACAGCAACAGCGAGTATATACTGTATGATTCTATTTATATAAAATTCTAAAAAAATGTAAACTAATCTATAGTGACAAAAAGCAGGTCAGTGTTTGCCTGTAGATCTTGACAGAGAGAGGGAATGGATTACAAAGTAGCTGGAGGAAATTTTAGGGAGAGAGAAATAATTGTTAACTTGATTATGGTGATAGTTTCATAGGTGTATGCATCTGTCAAAACTGATAAAACTGTACACCCTAAATATGTGCAATTCATTGTACTTCAATTTTACCTAAATAAAATTGTAAAATAAATGAGTACATTTTGTTTAATTGCCCCAATTCCAAGTCCGTGCGGTGGATTGCTGTCTTTGCTTCATATTTACATATACTTCACATAGTCCCTGCACCAGAGCCCAATTCCCAAGTTTGATTACATTGGACTGTAGAATAATAAAATGTTGTTTTTGAAATATGTATAGAAAGAATGGAAGCATTAACACACAGAAACCATACATGGTGGTCAAGAATAAGAATCTCAAAGTTAGACATACCCAAGTATGGATCTTAGTCCTGTCTCTCACTTGCTACGTGACCTTACATGAAACTAAATTTCCTGTCTCAGTTTCTTCATCTGTAAAATGAGATAATAATACTATTGACTCCATGAAGTTATTTTAGATATTCGATAAGATAATGCATGTACAGCATGAGCCTGGCTCAGATTCCTAATAAAGGAAAACCCTGCCATAACCACTCAAATGGTATCCCCAAATTTCTAATTCTTTAAAATAGTCGTGTTACTTACTGCAAGATTAATGAGATGATCCAGGTAAGCCTTCATAGATCATTGATGGGAGTTCCAGGAGCCAATCATCGATCATATCTTGTTCAAATTTCCTTAATTGCTGGGTGTGTTTTCATGGGGATTTTACAGCAGTAAGAGTATAACCAAGGCACCAAGTTTCCTCAATTTCTACCCACCTCATCTTCCTGTTTTTGTAGTTTTCTAAGTCTTTCTATGAGTTTTTGAAGTCTAAAATACTGGATGTAGAGGTTTCCCCAGAAATCTGTCAAGTCTTTCTGTTTATAGAGATATTAAACTTTTCTATACCTTGTCCTACAATGACATTAATGATCTCTTCCAATTTGGAATTCCCTCCACCTGGTACGTAGTTGGAACTCAATAAATGTTAAGACCTTTATTTTCCTAGTTCAGGATTTAGGTAGGTTTATCAACATAGCACTGAAGTGCACATGATAACATAGCAATCACATGTGACTATTGGGTTCAGAGACAGATTCGCTAAGAGGCTCATGAGAGTTGCACTGAAACACAAATGTTAACAGATGCATCATTTTACTACTACAGCTGCTTCTGATCCTAACTTGATAGTACCACTCAATTTTTATCATTCCAAAGTAGGGTAGATGCTCACTTCATTGACCATAAGGAGATAGGGTCTAAATAAATGGGTGCCTACTCTGTGCCAGCCACTCACTGTGCTAGACGCTTTTTGTATCATTTCTATAAATCCTCATAGTAAACCTCTTTTTTTTTTACCCATGAGATAATTCAGGCTTGACTTGCTTAAGGTTGTAGAATTTGAACCTACACAGGATTTTGGTTACACAACCTATCTTCTGTACATTGTAACATATCACATCTCAATGTTTGTGAGTTTAGAAAGGGTTACCTTTCTAATTTACCTAATAATTTATCTTTCAAAGGGAGACACTTCTAAGAGTGAATGTGACAGAGGGGTTTTTAGTAATTATGCCAGGATAATAGGGTAAACTAGGACTCTGCTGGGCAAACAAGGTGGATGGTTCACCTAATCTGAGTTATCGCCTGTTCAAACAGTATTTCAAAGCGAAGAGATACCACGCTAGGAGGTGAGAAGAAAGTTTGTCACATGCTGAATGCTGACTGCATAGGCTCTCTGGAAAAGGAAGCCATGACCCAAGTTTTAGGGAAAAGATTTTGGGATACAGTCTGGTTCCTCACTCTTCACAGTGTGGTCTGCAGTCCAGCAGCAGCATCAGGGAGCTCTGTTAACAATACACAATCTTGAGCCCCACCTCTGACCTAATGAATTAGAATCGCATTTTAAGAAGATATCCTGGTGATTCATAGACACGTTAAAGTTTGAGAAGCATTGGTGTGTAGGTCTACAAATTTGCTTACCATCTAAGTCACTTGAGTAGCTAAAAAAAAAAAAAAAAAAAAGGATTCTATAGATTTTTTCATTGAAACCAGAAATCTACATTTTAAAAGACCTCTCCGTGGAATCCTTGGGGACAGCTAGCTTTGGGGCCCACTAATCTTTAGTGTCCAATGTAAGGACTCCCAACCTTTCATCAGAATCATACAGGGAGTTAAAACAAAGGCAGCTTGAGATACTCTGAGATTCACTCTATTTACATTTTTATCAAGAAATTTATCTATTTTCAGCCACGAAACCTTTAGAGAGCTAGATTCCATAATAGGAAAGTATGTTAGCTGAGGAATTTTCAATGAAATGAAGCAAAGCATAATTTTTCCAAAGAAGGCCTTCCAGCTCCTGGAGCAAATCCACATAGCCGTAAGTGCACCCAGACCCAGACACAAACATAAAATGAGACCAAAAAGATAGCCAAATGCTGCTTCCCAATACATTCACAGCCACGATGACTTATCTTTGTGAGAACATCTGTCCCCCAACCTTCTCTCCTGGCCCAGAGTTGTGTGCACAGTCTATGTTTCTATGTCATTTTTCAGGGTACAGTCACCCAACAGAAGCAAAGCCTAAACAAATACAGACACTTTGCTGTGTTATACCCACACTTCCTCCTACGTTTCTTTTTGACAGTAAATTTATTGTTAAGTGTCTAGTGGATCTCTAGTGAAGCAAAGTTTAAGAATTAAGGTTTCATGACTAGATTGAATCCAAAAACTCAGATCTTAATCTGTGGTGAAAAAAAATACAGCATCAAATTCATAAACAATGTAGTCCAGAATCAGGACAAAAAGGCAAGTTCGTGAACATAGATGTTCGCATTCAAGCTCTGAAATCAGAATGGTCTAGAGAAGTAAAATAGTCAGAAAGCCACAAGAGAGTACTGACGATGTGGCCTTCTGAATAAGGTCCAGTAATATGTTCCTTTAGCGACCAAACTAACGTTGATCCTTTTGAAAGAATACTGGAAATTGTAGATCTCTCAGGAGCAAAGTTTTCATTCTTTTTATTCTCTGCCCTTTGACGTAATATCTCACTACTTCTACTCTTTACTTTTTCTATTTTATAATAAAAGGACAATAAACAGCCCAGTAATCATGTTCTAGATTCAACAATTGTTAACAATTTGCCATATTTGCTCTATTATCTAAACTTTTTCTAAACCATTCCCAACCATTCAACTACTAAATATTTTACCTCACTTCTCCTAAGAATAAGTTCTCATATATAAGTTCTCCTAAGAATACCACTAAAACACTGAAGAAAACTAGCAAAAATAATTTCCTAATGTCATTTAATATCCAGTCCTTATTGAACTTCACCCACTTGTCCCCAAAATGTCTTTACCTCAACAATTTTGTTGATAATTTTCAAAGAGCAGAGTTGAAAGAATTTTCTGTTATACTTGTTTTACCACATCTTTATGTTTATCTATATGCATTCTTTGCCCAACAAGCCATATTTTTTGACATATTTCAAAGTGAAGTGCATCAGTACAGTTTTTACCCTTAAATATTCCATTTGCAGACCATTAAGTGGAATTCAATGTTTATTTACAAGTTTTTTCCTTTTGTTGGAAAATTTACATACAATGAATGAAATGTACAAATATTAAATCACAGTTGTTGAGTTTTAACAAATGCATATATCTGTGTAACCCAAGTCCATATCCAGAAATACAACATTACCAAGAAGTTCTTTCATTACCTTTCCCAGTCAGTCTTCTCCTCCAACCCCATCTTCAGAGATAAGCACAGTTCTGATGTTTTTCACCGTAGATTAGTTTTGCCCATTCTAGAATGTCACATAAATAGAATTATACACTATATATTCTTTTGCAGTTAGTTTCTGCCACTCGAAATGATACCTTTGAGAATCATCCATGTTGTTGGATATATCAGTAGTTCATTCCTTTTTATTGCTGAGAAGTAAGTATTCCTCCTGGATTGTTTCTAGACTTTGGTTATTATTAATAAAACTTATATAAAAATTCTCATACAGATGCTTTTTGTGAACATATTTTTTATATTTCTTTTGGATAATTACCTAGAATAAGAATTGCTGGGTCCTACGGTAGATATATGGTTAGTTTTAAAAGAAACCTCTAGACCATTTTCCGGAGTGAATGCACTATCTTAAACTCCCACCAACAAACTATGAGATTTGTAGTTGCTATGTTTTCCTTTTTTTTCATTTCTGCTCTTGTCTTTTTAAATTCCTTCCTCCTGCTTACTTTAGGTTTACTTCAGTCTTCTTTTTCTGTGCTTTAAGTGGATCCTCAATTATTGAGTTGATCTTTCTATTCAAATACAAGCATGTAAATCTATAAAATTTCCTATAAACAAGCATTGTTTTAGCTGCTTCCTATAAATTTTGGTAAGTTGTACTTTTATTTATTTTAGTTTAAAATATTTTCTAATTTTGTTTGTGATTTATTTTACCCACAAATTATTTAGAAGTGTTTTTGTAATTTCCAAAATGTTTGGGGTTCCTAGATATCTATTATTATTGACTTATAGTTTAATGACATTATGATCAAAGAATTTATTCTGTATAAATTCCATATTTTTTGAATTATTGAATCTTGGTTCGTGGTGCAGCATATGATCTATCTTGATGAGCATACCATGCACTTAAAAAGAATGTTTATTCTTAAGTATTGAGGTATTAATGTTTTATAAATATCAATTAGCTCAACTTGGCTGAGTGTCTTGTTTAGATCCTCTATATCTTTACTGATTTTTTTTCCTTTTTGCCTTGTTTTTCTATCAGTTGCTGAGAGAGGAGTTTTAAATCTCCAACTACAGTTTTAGAATCATCTATTTCCCCTTACTTCCATTAATTTTTACTTCACGTATCTTGAAGGTCCAAAATGCATTTTATAACTTTTCTTTTTAAAAATTGGGTATAATCAAGTATTCTTACTAAATGTTTAACCTGAATCTTATCAAGTATTTAAGTCTATCTAATTCCTTCCCTGAAGAGAACAAGTTAAACAACCTTATGAGGAAACAATCAGGCACATCCAGCATAAGGAACAGTGTACAAGATAACTGGCCTGTTTTCTTTAAAATATTAAAGTCATAAAAGGGGAGAGATTAGGAGTAATCTCCTACCTAATAAGACTTAGAAGACATAACAACTAAATGTCATGCTCTCTTTTAAACACCTGATCATTTTTGCATAAACAACCAAGACTTGAGAGACATAGTGTTATAAATATTCCACTTTGAACATTAGAGAGGAAATATAGCCAGATTACATAATACTGAGTGCAAAAAGAACACAAGGCTTGTTGAAAGCAAAGA
This sequence comes from Rhinolophus sinicus, assembly GCF_057876585.1. NCBI lineage: Eukaryota > Metazoa > Chordata > Mammalia > Chiroptera > Rhinolophidae > Rhinolophus > Rhinolophus sinicus. Next base: position 165,481,733 of record NC_142502.1, read on the forward strand.
GATTAACCCAATCTGAGGAAGAATCCTTTGGCAGTTCCCCTGCTAGAACCCTTGACGCCACATCTACAGCACATCTACGGGGGTCCCAGAACTTTGTGTGACAGTGCTGGAGGTCAAGAAAAGGAATTATCTCTATAACCATTCATGCCATAATTCTGTCTTCGTTGGAAACCACCAACCACCATAAAGGAAAGCAGAGTTGTTCACCTCTGCTGCTTCTGGCTTGGTTTTCATTGTGTATACTGCACTGGGTGACCCAAATCCCCACTTCAGGAATGAAGAATTGGCTCCCCACCACCTGGAAAGATTGCGGAGAGCCTTCTCTGGGAAGCGCTTCGACAGAAGAGACCTCTCACCCAAAGTCACTGCCCCTGCCCAGGGCAGGCTGTATTCAGTGACTGGTCAACCTAGATAAAGAGTTTGCTACCTCACTCACACTTGGCACAAATCTAAATGTAAAGCCAGCCTCAGAGCTTCCCACGGGGTTGGCTGAGCCCTTATTAGATGGAACCACAGCCAATCTCTCCTTCTGCCATGTCCTACTTGTTCCATTCCTTACACACTTCTTGATCCTAAAAATATTCTCCAGTACCCTTCCTGTGAGCTGATCTCCATCTCAGAGTCAGTTTCCTGGAGAGTCCAACCTGCAACAAGCTTACATAGCCGATTACCTTTAGAGAGTCCACAATGCTTTCTTTGGTATTTTTATAGAAACCAAATTTACTTAGATTATGCAGAAGGAGAAATTGAGACACAAAATTTCTGTGACTTGCCTGAGATTATCCAAGGTGCCAATATCATGTGAAGGCACTGTGCCAAGCATGCTCAAGAGCCACGTAAATCTGCTGCCAAGTTTTCATCTCTGTATAAAATTTATTTTTGCTACAACAGAGTAAAACTTACCATTCCAGCAGTGTGTGCCAGATGAAATGTTAAGATTCATGGGTTTGCAGAGTGGAGTTACAGAGCAGGGAGTAACAAGTTTAGAACAAGTGCTAAAAAGCAGTGTGTTCAAAGAAAGAAAGTGTGTTTACGGGAAATGTGATATACTCTCCTCATGAGTATACAAGAGAACATGGGCAGGACAATAAATTTACTAAAACAGCAACATCATGATAAAAGGTGAAAGTGACTATGGCAATAACTGTAGCTAGTTTTACAGACGCTGCAAAACATGATTTTACAGTAGGACTAGTTACACTGATGTTTGTGCTGTTTATTTAATGTTTGGAGATTTCCCATCAAAATGTACAGCATTCAAAAGATAGCATTGAATGCAAAAATGTCGAGACCCCCTGAGCTGGGGATTAGAACCCCAGAAACTGGGCTCCCTCACCATGATTTCTATCTGCACCCATATGTTAAAATAGAACAACAGATATACTTTTTCTTATCCCAGATTGAGAAGCTTGTGCTATTTCTTAATAAACTTAAGCTTATTGGCATTTGAAGCATGTGAAACATAGGACTGCTAATCAGAAGAGAATATACAGAAGTCAGGAGGCATTTCCTTAAGAAGCGAAGCCAGCATTTTGATGTCCCTGGATCTGTTCAGCATAAGGATGTGGCCCCATAGAGTGAATAAAAACATGGCACTTTATTTTGACAGTGTCTACACTGTCTTTCTATTTTCTTTTCTAAGTGTGTTGGCACATTCTCTGCCATGCACATTCCCTGCAGTGGAGCCTATCAGCTCAGCAGCACAAAGCCTTCTTTGTGCCCCTGAAAGTGAAGTATTGATAAGCTCAAAGGAATCAGATGAGACGGGTTTCTGGTTCTTTCAGGCATCGGTGAGGTCCAATTTTCAAGACGTCTGTGTCTGAGACTCCAGAGTCACATATGAACTACTGTATTCTATGATTTATTGGCAAATCTGCAACTGTTTCTCACAGATTGAAGCCGAAAGTCTGCTCTCCAACGTCATGACTGGTTGTGGTAATGAGCCTAAATTCATTACATGACCACACAACCCTTTATTTCATGCAAGCTAGTGAAAAGTCACCAAATGCACTTCCAGGTCTGGCTTTTAAATATATTTAAAAACGAAAGAAATATTTTAACTCTGAGGTCAAAAGTGGAGGACAGTTTTAATCCTCGGTAACTTCTTATCGGCAGCACCTCCTGGTGATTCTTCTGACAGGCTGGCCATTTTCATGAATGCCACTGGCAGCTCTGACTTTGCCTGGAGGAAATGTAACCCAGAACAGTCAGCGAGAACTTGAAATTGTCTGGTTTTTGTCACTTGGCTGTTAGAATCACAGCCTTTTCTAAATTTAGGGTAGCGCCTCATGTTCAGCAGTGACCTGACTGCAAAGCTTCACGTTTTTGCAGGGGCAGGGGAACAACCAAGAACGTGTTGGACTGTAAAGGTCAACAGTGCGAACATGTCAGAGCCTCCTCCTGGTTCCACACGACCACAGAAAATGACAGTGTGAACTAGGCTTTATTTGCAGGACAGAATACAGATGTGTTCACTTGCATTTTTTATCTTCCTTTTCTAATGCTCACAGTATAGTTTATGGATTCATAGCATCTGCATATGTCAGCTTGTGGCTCTAAAGGATTAATTTCATTTATCCAATATGTTGCTAAACCTCTTAGAGAATTTGTGGTTTAATGCGCTGAGCTGACCTAACACTAATTTAACTCAGATTCTCTTTTTCATCCTGCCACCATTTAACTATTTTAACATTGTTTGTGGGAATTCAAATAAGGTTATTTAATGAAAGAAAAAATGACAACTAAGACATTCTTTAGTTATTCTTGATTCTAGCCAATCCCTTACCCTTTCATCCAACAGGTCATAGAGATCGAAAGACCCTAGTTCAGTCCAGCAGCTGGCCTCTCCACTGTCCCCGCTGCTGTTTCCTTAGTTCAGATCTCTTGTGCTATCCTCTGGGACTTCATAGAAACAACCTTTTGCCAGAATCTCTCTGCCCTGACACCAGGAGTCTTTCTAATCTGATCATGTTGCTCCCTTCCTAAACAAACTTCTTGGGTAGGCAACCTTTGCCTACAAGATAGAACAGAAAACATTGTGGCTTTATAGAAGTGCAAAGAAGTTCTGGCTTCATAATGTTATTTGAACGAACGAATTCATGACAGTCTACAGCCTTATCCTCAGATTCATAAACTCAGAAATTCGATCGGTACATAGGCAGTAGACCCACATTAACTAATCCCACAAGATTCATGTAGGAACCAAAATTGTCAGCATATTACTTTTCGTTAAAGCTTATGTGCTCAACAAGCCCTAATCCTCATTTTGGCCTGAGCTGCATATTCCTCCCCCAGAAGCATAGTTACACGAACAGCCATTTTATAATAAGGTTCTTTATGGCCATGGAGTTCACTCAGGAGAGTGAGTTGTTTCGCTATTTAGAGCCTTAAGAGGATGATGGTTCTGGCTGTGACCACCGGGCTGTCCCATGTCACTGCAGGTGCCTGTACCACATACAGGGAGCTCTCTTCCATGACATCACTTTATTGGGCGTCTATTTTCTACAACCCAGACTGACCAGACATTTTCTGTTGGCACAAAACAGAATGGTTCCCACATTCTGCATAGAATTCATGCCATTTCCCTGATATTGCCTGTCCTTTGGACTTCTGGGAGAGATTCTGGAACTTTTCAATAACAAACTCACTGATGAACCCGACTGGTTCTTGCTTCACTTTCTCAACAGCTGAACACATTCCACCATGTTCTCTCAGAGGATAGCATTTTTTCCAAGTTCTTTGGGGTCTTTTTCTGTCACCCTTGAAAACCTGGTCCCAAACTGCCTCCAAGTACTCCCACACACACTATTCTCTCTAGCAACACCAAACTCTTCACCCTTCCCCTTTCGTACTGGAACTGTAGGCTCCCTGGGCTGCAAGCCACAGAAACTGTTTCTGGTTAACTTAAGGAGAGAAGAGATGTACTAGGGTAAATGGGGTAGCTTACAGCGTTGAAGGTAAAACTGAAAATCCAGGTTTCAGAAATGATAAAAACTGAAGCAGAGCTGAGGACCTATTAGAAAGCAGTAACAGCAGGGCTGTTTCTTGAGGGAGATACCATGAAGATGAACCAGCTCCAGCCATTTCTTATCTTGCCCAAGATTCAAATGCCCACATCCCACATTTCAGCTTAAGGAAGGCAAGGCATCTTTACTGGTGGACCCCCAAGACAGATCAGAATGAGACACGGATAATTTCTCAAAAGAAAGTTGAGGTCTCAGAACTAAATATTATAGTGAAGGATGAATGAGAGTGGATAAACTGTAGAACCAAAGTGTAAAGTTAGACCTAAAGACTCAGACAACAGAAATGCTCAAGTGCACAGTAATTTGAAGGTCAAAAGAGGAAGTGTCTAGGGAGGCAACACCCTGTGCAGAAAGGAAAAGGGAGAAGAGAGAAGGGGAAAGACTGGAAATTCTACTATATGAAGTGATTTATGAAAATCTTACATGGTGGTAAGAAAAGTGTAAGAATGCATAATATACACTTAATAACTACAAATTTTGAAGAGTGAGTGTATTTAAAAGAAGACAGTCTTGTATAAATTCAAGGAATTAATATCTGCAGTTGTGTTTAAGGTCCCAACTCTCCATAAAGGGCGTCACAACAGAAAATTCTGACCTGGCTAGTCTTCCAGTCACTAGTTCTCCATATTTCAGCAATAGTGCCCATTTTTTATCCCCTCAAGCGCCAACTCTGTTCCACCTCAGAGCCTTTGCACATGTGGTTCCTTTTGCTAAAGTCACCAGTGGTAGTTAGGGTTCTCCAGAGAAACAGAACCAACAGGAGATACTGTTTCCCCGAAAATAAGACCTAGCCAGACAATCAGCTCTCATGCGTCTTTTGGAGCAAAAATTAGTATAAGACCCAGTATTATATTATATTATTATATTATATTATATTATATTATATTATATTATATTATATTATATTATATCATATTATATTATGTTATATATTGTTTAAGACCCGGTCTTATATTATAGTAAAATAACACCTGGTCTTATGTTAATTTTTGCTCCAAAAGATGCATGAGAGCTGATTGTCCAGCGAGGTTTTATTTTCAAGGAAACATGATATATCTATATCTACATGTATACCTATATCTATCTATCTATCTATCCATCTATCTCTCCATCCATCTATGTAAAGAGAGAGAGATTTGTTTTAAGGAATTGGCTCACATGATTGTAGGGCTGACAAGTCCAAAGTCCACAGGGCAGACCAGCAGGCTGAAATTCCAGCAAGAGTTGATGTTCAAAGGCTGGAAACTCAGGCAGAATTTCTGTGTTGCAGTTTGAAGGCAAAATTCTGATTCCTTCCTTTGGTAGCCTTCTGTCTTTGCTGTTAAGGCCTTCAACTGAGTGGATGAAGCCCACCCACCTTATGGAGGGTAATCTGCTGGAATCAAAGTCTACTGATTTAAAAGTCAAACACATTTTTTTAAAAAGTAACCTTCATGATATCATCTATACTGGTGTTTGGCACCATAGCCTATCCAAGTTGACACATAAATATAACCATCACACTTCTTCTTTCTGTTCCCCTACTCACCCACACCTCCCCCAGACTTGATTAATGTCACCTCCTTCATGTCTCAGTGCAAACCTCAGTCCCCCAAAGAAGACTTCTCCAACCCCATCATACATGGACACTCATAAAACACTCTGGACCTTCCCTTCTTAGCACATCCCACAGCCAGTGGTTAATATGTGTATGTGTGTGTGAGCATGTGTGTGTGTGTATAAAACTGTGTAACCGTCCACTACCATCTGTCTCCCCCATTGTAACATAAACCCCATGAAGTTAGACTGTTTTCTTTATCACCTATCCCTAGCACCAAACACATCATAGGCACTCAATGCATTTTTATTGAATACCTTAATGAAGGAACTCCAAAAAATGAGGTTCATGATGCTATCACATTTATAGACTTTCAAAGTTACAATAACTGCAGATGTCAGCACAAGCTTTTTCTTGCTTCCTAACTTTATCCCAACTTCCTATATGTTTCTCCAGAAGTTTAACACAAAGTGCCTCATGGGATTGTGCCCAGCCTGACAAGTAAATATATTCTAGCTTTCTCTTTTCTTCCTAATCCCAAGGATAGTAAAGTTAAGAGGGGCCATTTTGGGTACAAAGAACCTCCTTCCAGTGGTGAGTAGACATCATTGGTGTTAGCAGGCAGAGATTCTGTGAAAGATCGAAGTTCTCAAGAAAACATCTTCAAACACGTGGAATGAAAAATCCTATTACCCTGGGAATCATCTATATACATGCAGTTTTTCAAAGATAATGGGTTTGTTAAGCACGCTTGGAATATTCTCTATTCTTTAATAGCTATGAATAATTGCAATATTCATAAATTACTACACATTAGCAGACTAGGCAGGCACACTGCAGTCAATTTAATTTATTAACCCTTTTCACAACTCTGATCTCATAGGTTGAGATCCAGGAAAACTGAATTGGTATATCTATAAATGTAAATTTAACAAAACTTAATAAGGTGCCTTCTTATATGAAATACCAACAACTTTTTCTCGTGATGATTTATTTTGATGAGGCAATGGACACTATAAAAAAGAAATGAATAGGCAATTATGGACATATCATGTAGTTGGAAAAAGCTTTTACCCTGTTTGTTGTCCACATATCCCTGCATCCCATCCTTGACTTTCTCAAGACGAGCTTTTCCAAACTCTTCATTTTCTTCTGCTATTTTTGCCCAACTTTCCCTCTAGATTTTTAGATAATGAGAAAGCAGAATAATAAGTCTAGACAATATATTGCTTTTATGCTGTTATATTTGAAAGAGTGCATCTGAATACTTATTTTAGATATTGCCTTCAATAGTAAAATGCTTAATATGCACTATAACAGTCATTTGAAAACAAAGATACACCAGACACAGGTGAACAAAATACATGTTCATGGATGTTGGAGTAGTTTTTCAACATGAGATGCCAAAGAAATAAAAGACTTTGTCCTTACAATCCAACTAGGGTAAGATGGAGAAGGGGTGGGGGCCACCAGTGATCATACTGGGAATTCGGGACATCCAAAGCAATATGTGAGAATATTCTTCACTGTGTATACAGATTGATTTCTATACTGAGGAATGTCTAGGTCCGTGGAACTGGACATGACAAATTTCTCAGGGAGTTGGGGGCAGGGGTAATGATTCATCAAGTCTAATTTTTAGACCAAGAGGTCAGAAGGGAGCTAGAGATGATAGTTCAGAGCTGGAAAAAGGGTAGGAGAGCCCCAAACAAAGTATGAGGTCACAAATAAGAACAACTGACATGAGGGCTGGTCGTCACACACCTGACTGCAGAGAAAAAGAAACATTGCTAGGAGGATCAGAGAGGTAACTGTGAAAATTCTGATGTGGAGGGTCTTGACTGCCAAGGGCAAAGAGGAGGTCTAATGAATAACAGCAAATCAGCACAGGGAGTAATGGAAACTGCTGTCAGGTAAGTCAATAGTAGAATTAATAAAAAGTTCCTTTACTCTGTCTCTTATTACTTTTTGACTCAGAAAAAAAAAGCTTTAGAAGTAGCCACTGACTTAGGACCATCGTGAATGAATTTTTAAAAATGTGGGTTTTACCAGCGTCTTTGGAGTACAGACTGCAGCCCAAGGAAGTGGTCTAGTAAAACAAATATTTACCAGTAAATCATTTGTGCTTATGTTCAAGGTCAATTACATATTTTATGCATATTTTCAAGGGATTCAGATTATCCTCATTTAATACATGACGGTGATGAACTGTATCTAAAGATTTACCCAAGTGATTTCTAAACACAACAAAGTCAAGTGAACAGTCATTTTAAAGGAACAGCTCACCCTGGAGTGGTTGCATGTCATCATGAGTTTGAACTCTCCTTCAAGACCCTTCAGAACAATAAACCATGATGGTCTAATGCAAACCAGAAATTCACAAGCTATGCTATGTGTAGTTTACACACACTCCATTACCAGCTGGAAAGCTAGCATTTCAAAAGTCAGGATGGATCGTTCTAGTTGGAAAAGCCTCAGTTCTGAACAGCAAAAGAAAGGGAGGGGGCAGCAAAATGACATTGCAAAGGCAATTAAAGGAATTAGACAAGGCAGCATGAATAAAACCCAATTGATATTTAAGTTCTCCTTGCCCAGATGTGAAAATCAGATTTCTTTCATTAAATTTTGGATTAGAAAGATGAGTGATCAGTAAGACATAACTAGAGCTAAAATTTGAACTTAGTTGTCTAGGGTTCACTTCTAAAGAGGTTGAAATATCTGAAAAGATAGTCATTATTTTTTTTCCATAGAATCGTCAACCTAAACAGATCGATTGATTCCTCAACAGAAAAATCACATTTTGTTTCCCAAAAGGATGGTAGATACTGTTTCAATCATTAGTATGTTGTTAAGAGCTATACTTCAAGTTAAGTACTTTGAATGTATTTCCATGTAGAATACATGCATATTTAATTACAATGACTGTCACTGTATGGGAGACACATGCTTTCCATGTATTGTCTAATGCTCCCAACTACCCAGTGAGGGTGGTTCTATTATTATGTGTATTTTACAAAACGAGGCTCTGATGCAGCTTTGTCAAGGGTAACCACTAGATAGCAGCAGAGCTGGGATTCGAACCCATGCAATCCCATTCTCTCCTTAATCCCTGTGATAGGTATCTTTGACAGAATGGTTCAAAATAGTTTTTACCTAATGCTAATAAACATGTTATTTCAGGAATAGAAATTACCTGCACCAACTGGCAAGTAGAGTGCTAAAAAACACTGATTCACGATGCATTCAGTGTACTGACTCTAGAGTTGAAATAGTAGAAAGTGTCAAGAAGATTCAATATGGCCAGTTGTCAGATTGTTCGTGTCTTGAATGAAATTATTGCTTGCAAGTTTATTTTTAAATTATCTGATGATGCTTTAGGGCTGGCCTCCCATAGACCACTTAAGAAAATGTGAGAACATTTTGTCACAGAGGTGGTTGATTAGCCTTCTCTCCACCTTCATCCTGACCTTCCCTCAAGTCTTTTGGTCAAAGAGACAAAAAGTTTTTAACAGAAAGTAAGATTGATCCTCACTCTTTTTTTCTAATGACTAAATATTCATCAATGTCAAAAGCTTAGAAGAAAAATTAGCTATTTATTGTTAGGATCCTGTTTATATTTCTTTTACCAATTATTTAAGGGATCTCCATCTTTTAAATATGAATTTTCAAGCTTATTAGTAGATTCTTGATCACATTAGGTACCTAAACTCTGGTAGCACCTTCAAGAATCAAATCATATAATCAAATTACTGAGTTTTTCTAAACTTCCAAATTACATTCACAACAAAACCATAAACAGACCTGGTGTGAAGTAATCTGAGTTTAGTTTAGTAACTGCTTCTCTGCTTTTTGAAATGGGTTTCTATAACAATGCAAAATAAAAATCTAGGAGTAAGACACATTTTTAAAATGAGAGAGGATTCAAATTAAGTTGAATGTATCAGCTAATATTTCAGGATTTTAGTAGACAGGCACTCTGGCCAACCAACAGAAATCTCTATTGCCGACAAAAACTTCATTCTGTCAGGCCTAGAATGGGAAAAAATGTTCTTTAGGAAATAAATTCTTAGTATTCTCCGTTTGGGAAAGAAGCCCATTTCTATGAAGTCAGTGAAAAAGCAGACGAGTGCAAAGGTTGTCAGTCTATCAAAATGCCAAAATCCATCATTTTAGATATAAAAAACCATACACATCCCTTTGAGCTTCTTGGCTGTACACAACCCAGCAGGGTCTGACTGATCTTTGTCCAGTGAATTAACAATGATGTAAATGTAAAGATTCTTATAAATCAGCAGTAAATAGAATTATGTTTTCTTCCTGCAGCCAGGAATCATCCTGTTTTCCAAGGCTTACAACAACCTTAGAACAGAATTGCAATTCATACTTAGATTTCCCCTCTCTACGTGAATTTAATTTAAATTAATGTATGTGAACCTTGCATTAAGCAAAGTTAATACATAAAAACAATTATTTATAAGAATAATGTACTTTAGGAATGATAGTTTGCAGTACAAGATAAAAAGTGTCTCTACAAGTTTGCCTATTCTGACAATGCCTCCCCTTCTACCCCTAGAAAATTAGAAATTCTAAAATATAACCAAAACTGTATTTAATATACAGCTTATCTCAAAAGAGAATTGCTGAAATGAAGTTACTCAACACTAGAGTGGTAAGTATGCAAGCTAGCCCAGGAGGTATCCTGGCTGGGACTGGAGTTTCAATGTCCACCAGGAACACGTGGTATTTTTCTTTCACCCCCTGATAGGACAGAGGCTAAAACTGAGTCTCATGTATAACAAAGACTCCAGAAGGGCAGCCTCTCACAGTCCAGGTGAGTAGTGGGATAGCTTGTCATCTACAGGGATTCTAGAAAGTGGAGAAAATTTGTGTGAGAAGAAGAAAAAGTCTCAAACCTGTGACACAGGTAGACGTGAGGGTTAAATTTACACTACCTGTGCTTAAACAAATAGCAAGCTGAGAAATTAACATGAAAATGGGTCCTGGACCATTGAAACCCTGGGGCTTCCAACAGACCTGTAAACAGGTCAATTAGGAAACCTAGAACTAGAAAACAGAAAACAATCTGAAAGAGATAAAATATAACAGCATTAAAATTATTATAAAAGGCAATAAAAGTAGAAGCCGAAAACTAAAGGATAGGTGAAATATACACTTAGAAATTTTAAAAAATGTTTCTAATCATTCATAATCAATGAAGACATCATGCTGGAAATTTTTAATACTTGAAACTGAATAAAAATGAAAACATAAAGTGCAAGAAGTAGCCTAAGTATTCTTTAAAAGGAAATGTATATACCTTTAAAAACATGCTAGGGAAGAAAAAGAACAGTTAAAAGCCCAACAACTCAAGAAGTTAGAAGAACAACACAGGAAGTCTGAAGGAAATAGCAAACGTAAAAGCAGAATTTAATAGAAGAGAAAACAAAGAAATACTAGAGTTGATCAGCAAAATAAAAACTGATTTTTTTCTGGGAAGAAACACACACAGGAAATACAAATATCTGGAAGCCCTATCAAGGAAAAAAAAGAAAAAAGATTAGGGCTAAGTATTAGGAATAAAAAAGAGATATAACTAAAAATAGACCATAATTTTTTAAAGCATATGATAATATTATGTAAAACTTTATGCTTGTATTAAATGTAAAACAAATGAAAATCCTAGAAAAATATAAATTACCAACATTGACTAAAAGAAAGATGGAAAAATCAGCATTCCTCTATGTGAAGTTTAAAATGATCAATAGTTTAAGATCTAACCACACCCACACACACAAAAATGCCACAAAAGTTTTATAAGCAACATTTACCAAATCTTCAAGCAGCAAATAATTCGTATTTTATGCAAATAAGTCAGAGTTTAGAGAAAGAGAGAAAGGTCCACTATTCATTTTATGAAGTTAGTATAACCTTAATACTTTATCTAAGTACTGTATGGACAAAATAAAAAATCGCTGCTTAATCTCACTAATGATATAGATATAAAACTTCTAAATAAAATACTAGCAAAATAAATCCAATTCTGAGAATATGTGCACACATGTGTGTGAAATTATGACCAAATAGAGTATACCCCCAGACACCGCAAAGATGATTCAATTATTGGTAATCTACTAATGTAACTTACACTTTAAAGAAGAAAAGCCATAAAATTATCCCAATACATGCCCCCCCAAAATACATCCAATAAATTTGGACATTGGTTCATTATTAAAAAAGAAAAACATACTCTTAGCAAATTAGGAATAGAAGGGAATAACCTTAACCTGATACATGGTGCTTCATTATAATGAACATCATACTTAATGGTGAAATATTAGAAGCAATTTATTTAGGATTGGGAATAAGATGACAATGTCTATTATTACACTTTCTGCTCATCATAATATTGGTGGGTCTAGCCAGTGCAGCAAGATAAGAAAAATAAATAAGAAATTAAGGATTAGAAAGAAAAAAATTACCATTATTTGCTAATAATTAAATTACACAGAGAAACACAAGAACATACACAGATAATTGGAACCTCAGTGAGTACAAGCAACAACCAAGCAGAAAATTTTAATTTTTAAAAAAGGACCCTTTCACAGCATCAACAAAAAAACATTAAGTAACAGGGAATATATGTAACATAAGATGTTCAACATTTTTGGAAAAAATTTTAACAAGTCACTGAATGACCAGAAAACTAATTAAATGGAGAAATACATAATGGTAACAGATGGGAGTCTCAGTATCATTAAGATATCATTTCTACCCATACTGATCTATAAATTTTAATGCAATTTCTATCAAACTGACCCAGGGTGTTTTGCAAAAATTTACAAGTTGATGAAAGTCATATGGAGAAGAAAAGGGCCAAGAATCGTCCGACCATTTAATGACTACGGAGATGTGCAAGTATGAAAACAAATAAAGTTATATTAACTTTAAGAAAATGTGGTATTTGTCCAAAGAAAGAGAAAACAGGCCGATGAAATAGAAAAGTCAGGGGGAGAAAAAACACATGTATACAAGGTGTCATTACAAGTCAATGGAAAATGATAAACCACACAATCAATTCATGTTGTTTCAACTAAGGTTGTCCATATGCAAAAAAAAAAAAAAAGAAAACGAAAAAAAAGAAAATGTACAACTTATCCAAACTTCACTTCATAAACAAATTAAAAACCCAAATGTGAATTTTAAAACTTTGAAAGAAAAAAATAGGGAGAGAATATTTTTGTTAACATAAGGAAATTGTTTCCAAAGGGAAGTGCCAAGGGCACAAGCCATAAAGGCAAAGGTTGATTTCTTTTTTATTATTATATTGAATTTGATTAAATTGAAATTTTAAATTTTCATGATATAGGATACTATGACCTAAAACATAAATCACATACTTGGGAAAAGCTATTTTCCACACATAAATTTAAAAATAAGTATAATTCTTATAAATCGGTAAGAAAAATATAAAGAATACAACAATAAAATGGGTAAAGGGTGTAAATAGGCAATTTACAGAAAACTGAAACACCTAAAATTTCTCAGCCTCAGAAGCTATAAAAGAAATGCAAGTTGATGTGAGATATCACTTCAGAAAAAACAAAATGTCGAAAATACTAATTGTTGAGGAGGAAATGGAGAAACTGGAACTCTCCTACGTGGCATGTACATAGACTTTCATGAGCAATTTGGCAATATCTAGCACAGCTGAAGAGGCCCATTCATATGGTCCAGAATTTTATTTCTGGACACAATAATCAGAGAATCATCTCACATATGCCCAAGAAGAGATGTACAAGGATGCTCATTGAGACTTTGTTTGAGTAGCAAAAATTTAGAAGCAGGCTTAAAGTTTACCACTGAAGAAATGGGACACTAGATAGTAGCTTAAATGAATACACGATGTGTTAATGTATAAATATGGCTAAATCTTAAAATCAATGTTACATGAAAGGCAATTGCACAAAGATTTAAAACTATTTTATTTATGTAAATATGAAAACTTGCAAAACAATACTGTATATTGTTTAAGGATACATACATACACAATGAACATAAAAATATGGGTGGAAAAGATATAAACCAATTTCAGGATAGTAGATAATTCTGTTAAGAAAGGGAAAGGATGGAATAAGGAGCAATCAATTGTATTGCTAATATTTTGTTTCTAAAAAGAAAATAAGACAAATGTTACTGATCTTTAAACCTAGTGATTAGTACATGGGTAGATGTTGGATTATTCTCTGTATATTTCAATTTCATGATTTTAAAAAATTAATAAAACCAAAAAATCACTTATTTATCATGATTTCATTTTAATAGAACTACATAAATAAGATGTTATGGTGTTCAATTCATAGATAAGAAGACAGTTTCCTCAAGGTTAAATCCCTTACCGACTGTCAAAGAACCAAAATTGGGAAGAGTTGGGGTTGGGGTTTCAACTTAAGTCAACTGAACCGCCATGGTGCTCCAAAAGCTCCTTATCTTGCAAAATGATTATTCATAGAGTCTTGTTAAGATCAAATTCCATTATTGCATTGAATATTTATTTTGATTTACCAAAATATGACAATCAACTTTGGTTTTTCCCATAAATTGATTTTTATTTATTTCCATACATGACATTGATTTTTTTCCCCCCATAAATCAGTGCCTACCTGCATTCATGGAGGTTGACACTGTACAGCTGATAGAAATGTGTCTGTAATTCAAGCACTGTCTGGTTCCAGTTGGCATTTACATTGAAGGCTCTGGGATGCTGAGCAACGATGGCTCTAAAAATACCTTTCCCTGCCCAATGTCCTCACAAAGCCAAAGGCTCAGGGGTAGAAGAAAGCCACCAACAAACTCCTATCTGCCTGGCCTTAAGCCATCTTGAGCTTGTTGGAGAAAATCTGTGACTTGGCATCCATACTGACTTACAAGCTCAGTTTAAAAATATATGTTAGAACAGTCAAGCAGCTGTTATTTCTCCTTCCTTTGCCAACTGATTATGTATAGCACGTTTTGTCATTTTTCCATTATTCACGATTCTTGGGTTATCAGTCTTTTGAACAAATGATAACATGCTTTATTGGAAGACAAACTGTTTGAAGATGGAGTTGGAAAATAAGTTATTCAGGGCAACTGAGAAAGGGTTTTATGCATCAGATGGTTTTAATTAAAGGAATGATATCAAATCTGCTTCTACTTACAGAGGCGAGACGCCTCCCAGGGTCTGAGATGAAAGCTTTTGTTAGTTTTTTCCCTCAAAACTCTACCTGGGTCTTCTGAAGTTTTGTATTTTCCTGTTAAATGCCAGAGCGTCTTTGGGGTATAATCATGGGAGAGAATGGGAGCAAGTCTGGTGTCAGTGGTGAGAGAGAGAGAGAACTGTAACCTTTTTATTTGTCTCTGATTTGTTTGTTGTGTTTGTGAAAAATCCTTATTACTAGAGTTGCCTTAGCATAGAAGATGTATATACGGACCCTACTGCTCTTCCCACAATGGTAGTCTCTTTCTAACAGAGGACACTTCTCCATTCCTACCCTTTCCATCAGGCAATATTCTGCGCAGTTTATGATATGACTTCCTCCATGTTCTAGAAGAGTGTTTAGAACACTATGTCACATTTATAAAGATCATGGGCCTCCCATATTCACAATCTTTATCTGTCTAGGAACCTTGACTTCACTTATTTTGGAGTCTCACATGAATGTGTGATGAGCTTTCTACTTCCCCTGTCAAATTGTGGCTTTTCCTAGATTACTTTAAAATAACATTTGAATGTGTTGAAACATATTCAACATAAAATAATTCTTAATCAACCATTTCACTGCTACCCAACACTGCATTTGGCCCAGACCTGTAGTGATGGTAAGAGGCTCTTTTGAAAATTCAAATTAGAATATACCCTGGCCTGCCCTTTACAAAGAATACAATTCAAACTGGACTGCTATCTGTCACCATGTACAAAAATTAATTCAAAATGGATCAAAGACTTAAGCATAAGACCTGAAACAATAAACTGCATAGAAGAAAACATAGGTACTAAACTTATGGACCTTGGGTTCAAAGAACATTTTATGAATTTGACTCCCAAGGCAATGGAAGTAAAAGCTAAAATAAATGAATGGGACTATATCAAACTTAAAAGCTTCTGCACAGCAAAAGAAACCATCGACAAAATAAAGAGGCAACCAACTGAATGGGAGAAGATTTTTGCAAACAGTGCCTCCAATAAGGGGCTAATATCCAAAATATACAAAGAACTCATGCAACTCAACAACAAAAAAACAAACAACCCAACTGAAAAATGGGCAGATGACCTAAAGAGACATTTCTCCAAAGAGGACATACAAATGGCAAATAGACATATGAAAAAATACTCAACATCACTAATCATCAGAGAAATGCAAATAAAAACCACAATGAGATATCATCTCACCCCAGTTAGAATGGCTATCATCAACAAGACAAATAGTAACAAGTGTTGGAGAGGCTGTGGAGAAAAATGAACCCTCATACACTGTTGGTAGGAATGCAGACTGGTGCAGCAGCTATGGAAGGCAGTGTGGAGATTCTTCAAAAAATTACGAGTAGAATTACCGTATGACCCAGCAATCCCTCTCCTGAGTGTCTACCAAAAAAATCTGAAAACATTTATCCATAAAGACACGTGTGCTCCAATGTTCATTGCAGCTTTATTTACAATGGCCAAGACATGGAAACAACCAAAATGTCCTTCGATAGATGAATGGATAAAGAAGTTGTGGTATATATACACAATGGAATACTATTCGGTGGTAAGAAAAGATGATATAGGACCATTTGTGACAATATGGATGGATCTTGAGAGTATAATGCTAAGAGAAATAAGTCAGACAGAAAAAGCAGAGAACCATATGATTTCACTGATATGTGGTATATAAACCAAAAACAACAAAAGAACAAGACAAACAAATAAAAAACGAAAACTCATAGCACAGACAATAGTTTAGTGGTTACCAGAGGGTAAGGGGGGTGGGGGGTGGGAGATGAGGGTAAGGGGGATCAAATATATGGTGATGGAAGGAGAACTGACTCTGGGGGGTAAACACACAATGGGATTTATAGATGACAGAATTGTACACCTGAAAGCTATGTAATTTTACTAGTAATTGTTACCCCAATAAACTTTAAAAAAAAAAAAAAGAATACAATTCAGCCACATCTCAATTATCCCAGACACAGAAAAATGAGCTTATAAGGATACATTTAATGTCAAAAAATAATCCCCAAACTTCATTTTCTTAAGCTACCAAAGCAGTTGCATGATATTCTAATAGTAGAATTGGTTTAGTAAAAGTTTGTCTCCTTCTCATTCCTGTTCTCTTCTAGCTCTATTAGGTAGATAGAAAAAAATGATGAAATCAAATTTCTTAAAAGGGTTTCCAGAAGCATTTGATGCAGTTCCTTAGATTTTCAAAAGGAAAAAAATGGAAAAACTTGTCCCACAGCTCCCTACGTTGCACTGCCAGGTAAAGCAGCCTTGACCTCTCAGGCAGATTCGAATAAGGAGAACAATGTCACCACATGCGCTTGGAATGGAAAAGGGACAGTCTTATTTTCTCTAATTTTCCTCATAATGACCACACTGCCTGACACATAGCAGGTCCTCAGTAAGTGAATATGGAATAAACCAACATACCTTTTCCCTGAAACCCACTTATCAGGTCAGGTACACTGTCCTCTGAGATTCATTCATTTATACATTCATTCAACATGTATTTCTTGAGCACAGTGTGGGCATTAGGGATGCAGCAGAAATAATAACCATCCTGCCTCAGGGAGCTTACATTTTATTAAATAGAATCAGGCAATTAATAAAATAAATAAGTAAAATGCACAGGATTCAGGTATTGATAAGTGCTGTGGGGAAGCATCAGTCAAGAAAGGGAGATAGATGGTTTTTTGGAGTGGGTCATTCCAATTACAAATATGGTAGTCAGGGGAGGCCTCGCTGAGAAGCTATGATATCTGAGGGAAGAGAATTTGGGGCAAAAGGACAATAAATGCAAGGTCCTAGGGACAGGCAAAGAGGCCAGAGCAGATTGACGGAAGGGGAGAGTGACTGACTAGTAATGAGACAAGCAAGGTAATGGTAATACAGGGCCGCATGTGTCATCCCCCAGCTCTTACTCTGAGGGAAATGGGAAGCCATTGATTGAGCGTTTCAGACATGACATAACTCATGTGTCAATAGCATCGCTCTGAGGGCTGCATGGAAAACAGACTGCAGAAGGACAAGGACAATAGCAGGAAGACCAGCAGAAGACACTGCTGTACTAATCTAGGTGAAAGTGAACAGTGGCTTGGACCAAACTGGTAACAGGGGAAGTGTTGAGATGTGGTTGGAGTCTGGATATACCTTGAAGGTAGAGTCAAAAAATTTTGCAATAAATTGGATGTGGTGTTTGTAAGAGAGTCTTCAAGAATAATTTGAAGTTGATTCCAACCATCCTCTGATTCCAAAGCAACTGAATAGACATAGTGCCACTAACTGCGAAGAAAAACTCCTCAGGGTGAGCAAGCCTTCTGGAGAGGAACAGGGCCACATCAAATTTGAAATGCCTCTTAGACATCCAGATAATGAGGTTGAATAGATGGGGAAGTCTTGACTTCAATGTAGTAATCTGGGCTGGAGATACAAATTTGAAAGTCATTAGCATATAGATGCTATTTTAAATTAGGAGACTAAATAATAACCATAACAGAGTAATTGTAATCAGAGAGGAGAAGAAATGCGTGTAGGACTGAGTTCTCAGTTCCCCGACAGTAACAGATCAGGGAGACGAGGACGAACCAGCAAAGAAGACAGGAAGAAGTAGCCAGTGAAAAGAAGGAAAACCAGGTGTGTGTTTTGGAAGCCAAATGAAGGAAGAGTTCTAAGAAAGAGGGAGCCATTAATTGCGTCGAATGCTTCTAATATCAAATAAGATGGGGACTCTCTTTCTGCTCGGATATAAGCTCCATAAAGAGAATTTTGTTGTATTCACTCTATTCCAAGTATCTATAAGAGCACCTGTTCATAGTAAGCCCTCACTAAACATTTAATGAAATTTAAAAGTGAGAACAGGATATGATTCTTGATATATAAAAACAAGCTCAACTGTGCAAGAAATGGCAGAGCTCATAAACAACTTAATTTCTGTTTTGAGCCTCACTCCAAAGAGATGACAGGAAACTTAACCTCAGTCATTTCCAGGACCCTTACCTCTCCCAGGGTTGTGTCAAGAGCTGAAGGTTTTGGGAGAGGGTCCTTGGTCGTCACAACTGTCCATACAAGTGACACTGAGCTGGCTCTGCCATTTCTAATCCATGCTGGGGTCACCGGAGGATTCTGGGAAGCTAGGTAGATCAGACTAAATCCTATAAATGAGCAAAGCCAGATGAAGAGGGACCTTCCTGAGTGAAGGAGACTGCGGAAGTTGGGAGCACTCATGCCCCACCTAAAAGGAACAGGAACTGTTCAATCCTGTCAAGAGTTTCCATGTAGGAATGTGGTCCATAAATCCTACGCTTTAAATAATGGTAATTCCTTTAAAATTAAAAAAATAATCATAATAAAAGAAAGCACACAGGAGACAAAGGTTGTCTGAGGGCCACTCCTGCCCGTGGATGTCAGAATGAAGCTCAGCTGGACCTGGATGCTCCCTCTAGGCATTGTTCTCCGGTCCCAGGGCCTCTGCACTGCAGGAGACAGGGTGCAACACCCCAGACTGCACCCCTCCCCAGCCCAAGAGAATCATTTCCTAAAATTGGAACAAAGTCTAAGTCTCTCATCTGCTGCTTCTATGCCTGGGAATTCTCTTATTTCTGGGCTGATTTCTGGGTTTTAAAAACAAATCCAGAAAGGCTTGCCCTCTGTTTCTTTCTGTGCATTACCATCCCTGCCCCCTCCCCATGTACCTCCTCTGAGTGAATGTGAATTACAGTACCCGCCTGAGTGAGGGTTTGCTTCTGCTTAACATTTGATCATCCCAAAAGCTAATGAGGAATTTTTTCAATTGTCTACAGAATAACCTGTATTGTTGCTGTTTTAATGATATAGAAAGCAGCAGTGGTGATCTGTAAACCCTGAAATCCTACCAAATTACTGTTCTACTAAAAAACACCACCCCCATGGAAATCACACAGACTGAGGGTATTCACAAAATTGTCCAAAGTGGACCCTTTCTTGGAATGAATTTGGAAGAATCTGAAATCAGCTTACATTTTTTTTTATGTATAACTGCTATTTTTACAAAAAAATCTGAAAATTCTGATTTTAAAGGAACACAATACATGACATTGATCCTGGAACAAAAAGAGGGAAATTAAAAGAATGTTATTATCTTTTTTCATTAAAACCTATGCTACATGAAACCCAGATTTCATTCATATGCAGTCATTACCCTGAAACATGAAAAAGAAACAGGACAGTTGAAGAATCGATCGTGACAGCTCAGAAGGACATCGCTGGGTTTCATTGCTGAAGGTATGACTTGACCATGAAGATGAAGCCAACAACATTTTTCTTGAAACGTACACTGAGTTCACAGATGTTATATAATCACTTTTAAATTGGTAGAATAATCTTTTCAAAACGCTTGTCTGCCCAAGTTTTCAGCTCTGCAATATGTTAGCCAAACATATACCAAATGAAACTTCATTTTTAAGGATAAATGTAAGTCCTTCTTGAGGTGTTGCATGACCGGGATATTGCAGACTCTTTCATTTGAAGCTCCAGAGGATCATGGAATTGGCATGAATAAGTGATTTTCAAATTTATCTAATAAAAATGTCAAAACATTGACCAGCAGAGTACCCTTCATTTACCCGTGTAAAAATAATAGCATAAAAAATGGCAAATTAAGAGCAATGAATTCAAATCAAAGATAATCAAAATAGACCTTAGCTGTGAAACATTTCGGCCCCCTTCCTGGAAGTCTCAACCTTCATATAAAGAGCCATAGAGATCCCTCAAAAAATTAAAACTAGAACTATTTTATGACCCTGCAATTCCTCCCTAGGGTATTTTTCCAAAGAAATCCAAAACACTAATTTGAAAAAATATATGCACCCTTCTGTTTACTACAGCACTATTTGCAATAGCCAAGAAATGGAACAACCGAAATGCCCATCAATAGACGATTAGTTAAAGAAATGGTGGTACATTTGTACAATGGAGTATTACTCTGCCATGAAAAAGAATGAAATCTTACCATTTGCAACAACATGTATGGACCTAGAGGATATTATGCTAAGTGAAATAAGTCAGACTGAAAAAGACAAATACCATATGATCTCACTTATATGTGGAATCTAAACAACAGAATAAAGGAACAAACAAAACAGAAATAGACTCAGAAATTCAGAGAAAAACTGATGGTTGCTAGTGGTAGGGGGTTGGGGGAATGGGTGAGAAAGGTGAAGGGATTAGGAAGTACAAATTGGTATTCACAACACAGTCACAGGGATGTGAAGTACAGTAAGGGGAATATAGTCAATAATGTTATAAAGACTATGTAGGGTATCAGATGGGTACAGACTTATCGGGGAGATCACTTCATAGATTATATAAATGCCTAACCACTGCGCTGTACACCTGAAACTAATATAAAATAATATTGAATGTCAACTATAATTAAAAATACAAACACATTATATATATATATACACACACAGAGGGTACCAAAAATGTATACATATTTTAAGAAAGGAAACAACTGTATTAAAATTGTAATACTCAATATATACCGATAACAAAAGATGAATACAAGTCATGTGTATATATTTTTTGCCCCCCCTATATATATATATATATATATATATATATATATATATATACTCACAGGATGTAAAGTACAGCATAGGGAATATAGTCCATCGTACTATAATAGCTATGTACAGTGTCAGATGGATAGACTTGTTGGGGTTATCACTTTGTGAGGAGTGTGAATGTCTAATCATTATGTTGTTTGTACACCTGAAAGTAGTAAAAAAAAAAAAAAGGCACATAAATTGAAAAAGTCATAAAGCTTATTCAATGAAAGCATATTTATTTTTTAAAAAACTGTTTTTCTTACCTCCAAACTTTATTCTATTCTAAAGTTTAATATCAGCCTCAGATTCATTTTAAATTATTCCTAAACCTTTCTCAATGGAAAAGTTATTCTGCAGTTTAAAAATATCCTTCGTTACATTAGTTATTTATACATTTCATATATTAGCTCAAACTTCATTCCCAAGAGCAAAAGCATGAATTGAATACAATGAGTAACAGGATCTAAGCTAAAAATCACAAAAATCAGTAAATATTTCTACAGCTAATTCAAAGTGTAAATATTTGGTTCTCAAAGAATCTCTATTATTGCCTAAAGACTAGTCTTGTCTAATAAACTTCTTCAAATAAAGCAAAGCTATGTTGGGAGAAAATTGCACTTGGTACCACCCCATTCCAAAAAAAAGAAGGCATTCTCTCTCCTCATCTGCCAAGCTAGCTAGGCACAGGGATGTATGGTTCAAAAGTTTAACAAGGTATTTTAATTCCCAGCCACACCAAAAAATAACATCCTTTAGTGCTGTTTCAGAAATGTAGGAACACCATTCAAATACATCAGGTTATTTGTTAAAGAACATGTGCTCAAAAGCCCTGGAACTGAACTTCAAAGTTCATCCTAAAAAATAGACCAAATATTGGGGCCCTTCCAAGCAAAATCAATTTATGATTAAAATCTCACCAAAACCAGGTCTTATATTTTAACAAGGGAAAAAGCATTTTAGGTATTTGTATATGGTCAAGAGTTTCCAGAAATAGCAGCTTTGGATGCATGTCATCTGGTAGGTTGAGCAGCCTGATCCCAAACCTCCTCCAGGGAAAATCATGCAAAAACTGGAAAAAGATTCCTAAAAGTAGGTGAGGGTCAACAATGTAATTTCTAACAAGTATCTGCTTCCTGGCCACACATGCGGTGAAGAAATCAAGAGTGAAGTTTTGAACCCATTGATCCTAGATTCAAACTCTACGAGGACCCAGCCCTAGAATCTTCAGACATTCTCCCTAAACTGAAGATGTGTTTTGACAGGAAGAAAAACAAGTATTGTCCTTCCCAGAACAAAAGTCACAGTGAGCTAACGAGGTTTAGAGACCTCACAACAGTGATGAACCATACAGCCAACAATAACAAAAGTCACCACCACCCCACTCCGATCTTTCCGTCTCTCATAACAGGCACTGTTCTATTTCCTTCTTATCCCCAAGACTGTTTCTTTCATTATCATTATCTCCCTGTGTTACAAAACCTGGTCAAATTCAGTACTTCTCAAAATAAGTTTGAGAGACCCCTACTAGGGATACACATATGCTCACAAGTGCTCCTCCCCAAAATGGTTCCATGATCCAGTACTTTTGGGAAACTCTGGGTCAAACAAAATTTAAGTCTTTCCTTTGCGGCAGGACATTTCAGAGCCTTTAATATGCTGGTGTTAAGGATAACTCATTTCCTAATTTCTTTGACCATGGATGTCTTTTCTTGTGCCATAGTTATTAACATCTCAGTAATGAGTTGTAGGGAGCGAAGGCTTTTTTGAGTTTAGCAAGAGTCTAACCATTTAAACATTTGGCTATTTGACATAGGACCAACTCTGGAACATTAAACAATACCACTCTTGTTCCCTTTCCTCCAAGTCACCTTCTCATGGTTCTAAACTGAGGCGATGTCTATTGGCCTTCTCCCAAGCCCCCATTGCCTAAAAATGGTGTTTTGTAAGGATATGCCAAAGGCTTTCAATGGGCCCTTGAGGTCATTCTCGTAGCTCCTTTGCCCATAAGACTTCTGTGTCCTTCCTGCAATTAGAGTCCTGGGTCTTCCAAAACTATCCCACATCTCCTGACACAAATGTGTAAGATATAAACAGCTGGAGTTGATATATTACAGGACATCATGGGGTTATGATAGCATTAACTGTCATAAAATGTAAGAGACTGTTATTATTTTCACATCATCATCCTTTTTATATAGCACCCTGCACAATTAGGCACTTAATAAATACTTTTTAGCAGTGTAATGATTGAGAAAACTGAATCCATGTAATTTCCACCTTTCAACTAAGTTTCTGAAGCACAGAGATACGGAATGACATATGGCCAAAGTGGGGAGGGAGCAAAGAGTGGTGTTGAAGTGAATAATCAAGTAAATGAGTCTGCGACCCAGCAGGACTGGTTTGACAGGTTGAGATTTGCCCACACAGGGGCCAGAGATGACATCATGGGAATGCATGGCAAGACCAGCGATGAGGTTATGTGGCTGAGAACCCCAAACCCATCCAAACAGCCAGAATATGAGTATTTGTTAGTGAACCCATGCTGCCAGGTTTACAAAGACAAGAGAATATTCTGGATTAGCTAGAAATGTGATCAATGACAAGGAAACGGGGTGGTGAATATGAGAAGAATAGGAAGAAAGAGTTAAAGGCAATGGTTCCCCCAATTCAGTATCCATAGAAATTCTGCTCTCTGGAAAGATGAGGGCATTTGCATGTGAGTCAGAAGTGACAGCTTGTGTGGGTCCCATTGCTTCCTAAAAAGACTATCCCATGCTCTATTACTTCAAGAAGGGGCAGCAAACCCTCAGGAATGCCAATTCCCAGTCTATCTGGAGAGCCCACTGCAAAGAAACAAGAATCAGTGGCCCAGATGACTTAAGAGGGGAGCTCACAGACTATGTCAGTGAGGAGAGACTGGTTAAGGAGCTGCTCAACCCCCATTTATACCCTCAATCAATTTTAATTCAAGGAAGAAATTAGGGTTAACATTTCCCAGATAACAACTTTTGAGGGATGCATTCTGCTAGATGAGGTCATTAATACGAAAAAGCAAGGGACTGAGAGACCAGTCGCAGGACTGCTGCTAATTGGCTCTGGGAACTTGAAGCAATTTCTTCTCTCAGACCATCAATGACCACATCTGTAAGACAGAAGGAGCAAGACAGATAATGAAGGTGAAGGTGCTTTGAAACTATAATGCACCACGGCAGGTGAGAGATTTGTTCTAGACCAGCCACACATGGCCTTTTGGATGAGTCTTACTTTCGGTTGGCTGCAGCCATCCTCATGTGACCTAATAGAGCCCATTTCCTTCTTTCATCCCCCACAAATGCCAAAACCGTCCTGGGTTTAATCAAGAGACCTAAGTTTATCCAACATACTTCATTCATGGATTATCCATGGAACCCCAATGCCTTCTTTTCTCTGCGGAGACACTTGCATTTTCTCAGTTACATTTTTACTTTCTGTATGTGTCCAATTTTATTTTCAATGATTGACCTGGATTTTAGGTTTTAATAGTCCAAATATCAAATTTTGTTAGTTCAGCTGTATAGTTAAAATGCTCTTACTCTTTTGCTCTTAATTAATGGATACCTTTCAACAATGAAGGATTCTGTTTAATCTTTTTTAAAATGAGATTTAAATTATTCTTTGTTTGCACAAGGCCCAAGAGAGGCTTTTCTGGGTGTGGGGGGTTTGGGGGGCGGGTAGAAGAAGTGGTACAAGTCGGGTTTCTTTAATAGAAAATGATTCCCGGTAACTGTAAAATAAAGAGTTTCCCCACCTGGTAGTTATTTAGGAAACTGATTTTTTAACCTAATCACAGGATTTTTACACTTATATTAAATTCCACTTTTGTTAGTTTTGACCCAGCAATTCAGTCTGGACATCCGTTTTTAAATTAAGCTTTCATTGTGTTGAGTGTTTTTTTTTTTAAGACTTTTTAAAAAGTAAAGACTTAAAAATTCAAAAGAAGGCCTAGTCTTTTCTTTCCCCAGACCCCACTGTGCCACAGTCAGAATAGAGTCTGTAAAGAATTGCTATTTACTCCATACTCAATTTAGTTAAACGCATAAGCAAAAGCTGTCTTGTCAGCATTATGCTGCGTTTACCTGAAAATAAGACCTAGCCAGACCATCAGCTCTAATGTGTCTTTTGGAACAAAAATTAATATAAAACCCGGTCTTATTTTAGTATAAGACTGGGTATAATATAACATAATATAATATAATACCTGGTATAATATAATATAATACAATACAATATAATATAATACCCGGTCTTATATTAATTTTTATTCCAAAAGACACATTAGACCTGATGCTCCGGCTAGGTCTTATTTTGGGGGAAACACGGTATATCCTGATACAATACTATTTGGAAAATAACTCAGAAGGCCTGATATTGTCTTGACCATATACATGTTTCAGACATGACGAGGACATCAAATACAGCCCAACCT
Source organism: Rhinolophus sinicus (assembly GCF_057876585.1). Taxonomy (NCBI): domain Eukaryota; kingdom Metazoa; phylum Chordata; class Mammalia; order Chiroptera; family Rhinolophidae; genus Rhinolophus; species Rhinolophus sinicus. Next base: position 165,507,588 of record NC_142502.1, read on the forward strand.
CCAAACACACACCTTGGCCTGTAGACTATAAAAATTTATTAGGTGAGTCTACATTAGGGTATTGCTAAATTCTTTAGCTGGCAATGATCTTGATTTCAATCAGGGACAAGCTGCCTTAAAGTAAGGGCCTTGAAAGGACTTACTCCAGACCCTTTGAGAGAGGAGATGCCAAGTAATTTCAGGGGAGAATTCAGTTGCTTTGGAAACAGGTTTGGACAATGGCTCTGTGTGCCAAAGGGCTGAGCATGCAGAGGGCACTGGGTTACCGCCCCTTGAATGATACTTGAGGTTTTGCTCTCCAAACAGATGACTTCATTCTGACAACAATGCTTTTTTCCCTGAGAAGTTGCCAGTTCATACACATTATAAAATAAATTCTCTCGTTGACACTAGAGTGGCAGGAACTACAAACATTGCTTTTTTTTAAAAGTATGTGAGTTGGAAAAGGTAAGCTGGAAAAGGAACAGAATTTCTCCCAAAAAGAATTTGTGGTACCATGGAAACCAATCACCCAATCGGTAATCACTTTATCAGCCTCAGTACTGGTTAAAGAGGTGTGTGGAGCTATGCATGACAACTTCATCTTAGAAAACTTTACCTCAACCTGAATAAGGTGTTTGGAAGCTTGGGTCCCAGAAATATCTGTCTTCTCTCCCTCCAGGAAGCTATGGCTACTAAAGGAAGAAAAGCCCCAACAAAGAACCGGTCCTTATCCAAGGGTTTGCTGATGTTTAACATCTCATGTTCTCCCTCTCCCAAGGGTACCAGAGAACAGGAGTTCAGGCAAGGAGGAATCTTTGTGCATCACTATTCTCCCTTCCATGCAAACACTGAGGAGTAAGAGAGTCCACTTCTCCCAGTTATGTCCTGCTTGACCCCACGTATGTCCTGGTTGTAAATACACTTGGAAGATGTAAAGAAGATGCACATGATAAAACTATTTCATTATTCTTACCACCATAAACCTTTGATTCTTTTCGCTATCTCAGAGGTCCTCAACTTTTGCTATGAAAGTCCAGATAGCATAATATTTTAAGCTTTGCAGGCCGCAAATGGTTCTCCTCCTCTTCCTTCTCCTCCTTTTCTCCTTCTCTTCTCTTCCTTGTTCTTTTTATAACCCTTTAAAATATAAAAACCAGTTCACAGATTTGACCCATGGACCACAATTTGTTGACCTCCACTCTACCTTATGTCACAGAAGTTCTGACATCTCAGCGTAACAGAATGTAGGCCACTGTTTAGCCCAAGTTTCACTCAACCAATCAAACATCCTATCAGAGCCACTTTAAGCTAGTTAAGCTAACACGTTAAATCCAGTATCTCTGATAAATGCACCCATACCAATAAATTGAGCCTGACTTCATATTTTATTCCAGTCTCCTTAGTTTAATGCACTTAGAATTTATTCCCATACATACTCCATACTCACCAGGTTTCAAATGATAAATGAACTAAATCATGTCTGTAGTCTCTTCACAGGTCAGATTTACATTTGTACTCCTGTACCTGACGGGATCTGACTCTAACTATAAGTCTAGAGGCAATGAAAAGTGAGTTTTGCTGGGGTTTTCTCTCACAAGACAAGGGTTAGATGAAATTAAACGGAGTTTTCAAGCAAGGAAAAGATCATCTCAGACTTGGAAGGAGGAGCTTGTTCTCCTAGCGAGAAGGTTCAAAGACACTTGGGAGGGGTTCAAATAGTTCAGCTTTTTCTGAGTCCACCCCGAATATCCTTATTTCAAATCTCAGGGTCCCACTCCTTCTCATTCAATTTCTTTTCATATAAGAAATTTGGCAAGTCTGTGATTTCAATTTATATTGTAATTCTGCAATCCACACAATTAAATTTGGAATTTACTTTCAATAATACTTGTTCCACAACTATGCGAAATATAATGGCCTTTTAAAATACAGTCATAGAAATTCTCTGGTTCTCTGACTTAGGTTGAGAATTTTAAACCCTGAGCTTGTAATTTATTTTTGTTATTCTTCCAGTGCAGATTGAAAAATCTATCTCATGCCACAGATCTCGCAGTCATTATTACTACATAATAGTCAAGTGCAGCAGTCATTTCGTCCCCCAAGGAACTTACACTAACAGGAACTTTATCCCAGTGAGCATAGCTGATAATTCCATGATTATGCCACTGCATGCCATGGACTGAGTAAGAGTATCCCATTTTCCTTTGGAAAGAATCTCAATGCTACATTGAAGGCCAAGGTCATAACCAAAACATTCCAAGAATTCTATCATTTATAGTCTGTGTAATAGGATTATTCCTATTGGAATCAGTCTATCCAGGGAAGGAAGGAAGGAAGAAAGAAAGGAAGGAAGGAAGGAAGGAAGGAAGGAAGGAAGGAAGGAAGGAAGGAAAAAAGAAAGGAAGGAAGGAAAGAAGGAAGGGAGGAAAGAAGGAAGGAAAGAGAAATTATACCAGATAATTAAATAGAGAAGGTTTAATATAAGGAATTGGTTTCACAGGTGTTGGAGAAATGAAAGAACAACAGAGAAAACTAAGATAAGCTAGAGATGATAACTAAAGGAAGACTGTACAAAACTTAGGACCAGGTGATGAAAAGGAAGAGATCGGGTGTTATCAAAACCCTGAAGCTCAGAAAGCTACCTACTAAGCTGGGACTTAGTCCTCTGAGGTGGTAGTACTTCCCTGCTGCTGATAGAATCTCAAAATCTCAGAAAAAGAATCCCACGACACTGGGAAAGGGGAAAATCCTGGCTACCAATGATATTTCTGAGAGGGTAAGACATAGCTAATTCTGACAAAGCTTAAAGAAGACAAAGACAAGTGTAAACTTCCAAAGTCAAGGCAACACTGACAAGACCAAATAGAAATAAGAAAGGGAACCTTTGTTCCCCAACTCCTACCTCCCAGTCTCCCTCTAGTGATAGAAATCAACAGAACTCAATAGGAAGTCAGCTGGCAAAAGAGTCTGGGATATGTGTTTGGCAGAGCTCTAAGCATCACAGAACAGAGGTTTGGGGCTCAGAGTTAACAGGTAAATGATCAGCACAGGTAGTAGTATGTTTCTTAGTTCCTTCTCTTTAAAAAGGGCCTGGTGACTTCTATGATGCCTTTCAATTTGTTATGCCTTTCCCACTCCACATTTTACAATTCTATTCCTGCCTGTCACACCTGGATCCAAGTCTCAGACAAGAGAACCACACCTACCAAGTGAGAAGTCTGCTTTTCCACCCAACATCTGTGAATGACCACAACTTAACTTGAATTTTCTTACCTCAGTTCTCTACTTGGTGTTGGCAGATATATCTGAACATGCAGGTAGATTTGTTACCTCAACCATTAACATGTGTTTCTAAAACATATGCTAAATAGGGTTTATAGACAAATACCACACATACACACAAAAAAGCTAAAACAAGTCCAGAGGGGGGGCAAGCTCATAGAATCGTCTATAAAATGAGTCTTAGGGTTAACCAAGAAGCACTAGCTTTCAAATATAACGTAGAATAATAATAATAACAGTAGTAATGAAGTATTAAGGCACTATGTACTAGGCAATAAATTATTTACATGTTTTAATTTCTCACACCCTTCTACCCTTTGAAGTAGGAATTAATATTATCCATTTATTACAGATGAGGGAATTAAGAAACTGTCTTCCACTAGCTTCCTCTAGATATTAAAACATTATATAAACTATAAAGATAACATGTACATATATAGCACACATATATTCAGATAGATAATGTATATATGTATATATGTTTATTTAACTTTCTAAGCCCATCAAGAACCCAAACATCTTGACAAACAATGTTGTATTGTGTGATGAGTGTTAGACACAGAAAGAGCCTTTGGCCGTTTCTTTGGTCCATTTCCAGTGAAAATAGAGAGCAATGAACTTGCTCCAGATTCTGATTCCAGAACTTTCAGAGGCTGGAGATAGTGGTGATATGTCTGTGAGGCCTCTGTGTTTATCATGTCTCAGAAGCCAGCTAACAGACCAGGCCATCTGCCAGTATATGGTTAGCACATTTATGTCAATTGATTTGTCAGCCAGGTACCATGGTTTTTCCTAAGTCATAGCTTCCAAATTATGGGAACATAAAACCACAATGTTAGCCAAGATAGCAATAAGAGACCTCTCTTTGTATACCACCCTAATGGCTCTGCAAAAGGTATGCATTGTAACTGCAATCCAAAGCAGCCCAATCCCTTATGATCTGATGTGTCTCTCTTCCAGCTGTTTTGAATTCATTTTCTGTAGAAAAACAGAATGAGTAAGAAGAAAATGAGGGATATCTTGATATTTGTTAAAAGAGATTGAAGCCAAGTTTCCGCCAAATTATTTTGGAATCCTGTCCAGTGGGCAAAGGACACATCAACTTAATATAACCCTAAGAGCCTAGTTCTCTTATTGGAAAGTCTTAATATCTAAAAGCTGACCTAAGAGAATTTTTAATCAGTCATCAGATATATGCCTACAAAAAGTAATAGGAAAAGATGATTACTTTTTGCCTTAAAATTCGATTTCATGACTTCTACTTCTAATATATGATATAGTAACTGGACTTAGACTTGCCTTCCCAATACAAACTACTTTTTTAAAGGACAGATATATGAAAAACTCTTTTCAAACATGGACTGAACACTGCACAGGACTTAATTCCTGAAATAAAGTAAACAAATTCGATTGGCTCTAAAAATGTCCCAGGTTTCTACCTGGAGCCTAGATTGTATAAAAGTGGAATTCAAGTAGATCACAGGATCTCACTGAATTAAAGAAATAATATTAGAATTTGGTGAGTCTAGGACAGCTTGATTTTCAAGGCAAAGTACCAAAGAGAAGTTACAAAGAGAAAACACCAGAAATCTGCATAGGTGGCCCCTTGAGTCCTTGGCAAAATAGCCAGTTCTGCATATGTGTGGTAAGACACCACGAAACCAGGCAAAGAACAACTACAAGTGAAAGAACAACTAACAAAGCTGAACAATTCCCTGAACTCATACAGGGCTGGGAGTCATCCAAGTTCTAACCAGTTGTGGTGGAGAAATCTCATTGAACAGCAGTGTATTTAGAAGAAACTCCAGAAGTATTAGGGCTAAACTATACTAGAGTGAAGGCACTACTGACCTGCACTAAAAAAACAAATCTCAAGAGGATCAAGCTGAACTGCAAGTAACTTAACTGCTTCCCAAAATAAAGTCCAACAATCTTTAAGATACCAAAATCCACTTAGCAATGTGACATCAATGTGTAGTATCCTATCAAAAATAACCAGACCTAATAAGAAACAAGAAAATGGGATCTGTAATGAGGGGGGAAATAATCATTCAGTAGAAAGATACACAGAAATTCCAGAAATGACAGAATTCACAAAGATGTTTTAAATGACATTCACATATGTTCAAAGTTTTAAAGGAAAATATAAACAAAAGAAATAAAGAAATTGAAGATATAAAAGAAAACTAACTGGAACTTCTAGAACTGAAAAAATACGTGATCTGAAATGATAATTTTACTGAATAAGAGTAACAGCAGATTGCATATTAGAAAAGAAAGAATTATTGAACATGAAGACACAGAAATAAAATTATAAAAAATAATGGCCAAAGTTTTTCAAAATTTGATTAACAATATATATACCCACAAGTTGAAGAATGTCAACACAGTTCACATGGTATAAACACAAAGAAAAACATCTTAAGGTGCATCATATTAGAATTGCTGAAAACTAGAAGTAGAGAGAAACTACTAAAACTAGACACAGGGGAAAAAAGACACATCTACTATGGAAGAACAAAGATAAGAGAATCACTGACTTTATATCAGAAGCAAAGTAAGCCAAAAGACAATTGAATGACATTCTTAAACGTACTGAAAGGAAGAAAAAAAGTAAACCTAAAATTCTATATCCATTAAAAATATGGTTCAAAAATAAAAGCAAAATGAGAACATTTTCAGACAAATGGGCTGAGATTATTCATGACTGGTAGACCTACACTACAATAAATGTAAAAGGAAATGCTTCAGGCTGAAGGAAAATGATAAAGGATGGAAACTCAGATATACAAAAGGAACAATGAACTACAGAAGTATTAAATGTGCAAACAAATATAAAAGAGATTTATTTTATTTTTAAATCTGTTTAAAAGATAACATACTTTAAAACAAAAATGAAAACTATGTATTTTGAGATTTATAATATATGTATAAGGAAAAGTTATGACAACAATAGCACAAAGGACGAGAGGGGAGAAATGAAAGTATATAACTTTAATGTTTTTACATTTATATGAAGTGGTAGTATATTACTTGAAAGTAGACTATAATGGTTTAAAGATGCGTATTGTAAACACTAGAATGACCACCAATAAAAAGGTATAAAAATTAGCCAATATTAAAAATAAAATAAAATGCTAAATTAATCCAAAAAGATCAGAAAAAGAGGAAATGGAGAAAAGAAAGTATAAGACAAATAGAAAACAAAGAGCAAGATGATAAACTTAAATCCAAACATGTTAATAATACATTAAATGTAAATGATCTAAGCACTATAATTATGTAACATAAATTGTCATATAAGGTTTTTAAAAACATCCAGTTATACACTGTCTGTAAGAAATACACTTCAAACATATTGAAAGAGACATTAATAATAAAAGAATAAAAGAATATATGCCATACAAACACTAATCATAAAAAAGCTGGAGAAAATACATTAATTTCAGACAGAGTAGACATCAGGACTAGAAAAATTAACACAGAGAAGGAGATAGGTTTTCTCATGATAACTGGGTCAGTCTTCATGAAGATACAGCAATCCTAAATGTGTATGCATCTAATTACAGAGCTTCAAAATACATGGAGAAAAACTAACAGAAGGGAAAAATTAACAAACATATATGGAGACAAAGATTTCAACACTTCTCTCGCAGTAACTGATAGAACAAATGGATTTTTAAAACTTCAGTAAGGATACATTAATAGAAGACCTGAAAATTCAATCAAACAATATGACCTAATTGATATTTTTTAAACATTACATGTAACATGGTCAAATATTCATTCTTTTCAAGTGCAAATGGAACATTCACCAAGGTAGACCTATGGTGGGCCATAGAAGAAGTCTCATTTTAAAGAAGTGAAATCATATCAAGTATATTCTCTGATCACAATGGAAATAAATTAAAAATGAATAACAAAAACAAAAAACAAAAAACTGGAGGATCCTCACATTTTTTGAAATCATGTAAAAACACTTCCGCACAAGCCATGGATCAAAGAAGAAATCACAAGGGAAATTTGAAAATATTTTTAACTGAATAATAACAAATACAAAACATATCAAAATGTGTAGGATGCAGCCACAGCAGTGCTTAAAGGGAAATATACCACTTTAAATGCTTACATGAGAAAGAATACATTTTAAAATCAATAATCTAAACTTTCTACTCAAGATGCTAAAAAATGACCTAACTTAAACCCTAAGTCAATAGAAGGAAGGAAATAATAAAGAGCAGAAATAAATGAACTAGAAAACAGAAAAACAATAGAGAAGTTTCTCTCTCTCTCTCTCTCTCTCTCTCTCTCTCTCTATCTCTCTCTCTTCCCACCCCCCTCCACCCACCCCCCCTCCCACATCCCTGGGGGCATCCAGCCATCACACTGTTGAGAAGAGGCCCACTTGGTGAGGAATGAAATCCTCCAGCCAAAAGTCATGTAACTGAGTTTGGAAGCAGATCCTCCAGCACCAGGCAAGCCTTCGATGACTGCAGCATTAGCCAGTAGCTTTACTGCAACCTCCTAATAGAGCCTGAGTCAAACCACCGTAAGCTATTCCCCAAAATAATACCATTTACAATAGTATCAAAAAACATAAAATACCTAGACATTAGTTTAAGAAAAAGTGTGTAAGACTGCTATGCTGAAATCTAATTAACCACCTCTGAGAGAAATTTTTAAAGCCCCAAATAAATCAAGAGACATACCATGTTTATGAATTGACTCAATATTATTAAACAGTCATTTTTCCCTGAATCAATCTATAGAGTCAATGCAACTCCAATCAAAATTCCAGGAGGCTTTTTAAAAGAAATTGACTGGCTATTTTTAAAACTTATAGTGATATAATGCAAAGAACGTAGAATAGTCAAAACAATGTTGAAAAGAAATAAATGTGGAGAACTTAAACTATCAGAATTTAAGACTGTCTATAAAGCTATAGAAATGGAGACAGTATGACATTTACATAAGGATAGGCATATAAATAAATGAAACAAAATAGACAGTTCAGAAACAGAACCAAACATAGTCAATTAATTTTCAACAAGGTACCAAGGTAATTTAATAAGTAAAGGATAGTGTTTTCAACATAGTTCTAAAAACCAGATACCATATTAAACAAATAAAAATAAATCTTCATCCTTACCTCACACCATAAATAAAAGTCAACTCAAAATTGATCATAGAAATAGATGTTAAAACTATGAAACTAGGAAAATATATGAGAGAAAATCTTTGTGGCCATAGGATAGAAAAGAACGTTTTTAGATAGAGCAGATAAAAGCACAAAACATAAAAGAACTAATTATATATTAAAATTTATCAAAATTAAAAACTTCTCCTAGTCCAAAAATACTAGTAAAGAATAAAAAACCAACCAGAGACTGAAAGAAAATAGTCACAATAAACATACCTAATGAAGATCTTGTATCAAAAATGTTTAAAGAACTCCTGCAACTAGACAGGAAGAAGACAAAAAGAATTTTTTAATGAGTTGGAGATTTGATCAGATGCTTCACTAAAGAAGATATACAAATGTCTAAGAAATGAATGAAATGATGCTCAATGTCTTTGATCATAAGGAAAGTGCTGATTTAAACCTCTATACACCAATGAATTATCTAAAATTAAAGATTGACACCATCAAGCTTGGTGAAGATATGGGAATGTAAAATGGAACAACCACTTTGGAAAACAGAACGCCAATTACTTATAAAGTTCAATCTATAAACTTTCAAGATGACCCAGCAATCCTACTCATAGGTATTTACCCCCCAAAAATGAAAATATATGTCCACTCAAAAATATGGACATAAATATTCATACCAGCTTTATTCGTAATAGCCAAAAACTGGAAACAATGCAAATGTCTATCAACTGGAAAATGGATAAACAAATGTCATATATCCATTCAATGGAATGCTATCCAGCAATAATACTGATACATACAACAAAATGAATGAATCTCAAAAATATTTTGCCAACAAAAGAGTTTATTTTATAAGATTCCATGAAAATCTAGGACAGGCAACATTAATCAATAGTAACAGAAAGCCAGATCAGTGGTTGCCTGAGGTTAAGGATGGCAAGGATTTACCACAAAGGAGCAGGGAATTTGGAGGGTCATAGAAATATTCTGTGTCTTGACTGGGGTGGTTATCCCATAGTTGTATACATTTATCAAAATGTATTGAACTGTTCACTTAAAATGTATGCATTTTATTGATTGTAAACTATACTTCAATGATACTTATTTTAAATGTAAAAAAAAGGAATCAGATATCATAGAATGAACAATGTATATTTTACCAATCGAACCGTTATTGAAGATTTTGAGATCACAGAGCTTCCTGAAAGTCTAATTTCCTGTCAGACTACCCTTATGGTGAACTTTTTGTCATGAACAGTGATGTACCTATGACAAATTGTATTTTCCAAACATGGAAGCATCCTACATGCTGTACTACAGTATGAACTTGCTACACTTCCTATCAAAAAGTGGGGTCTATTTTCCCTCCCTTTATTTCTGAGTTCACTAGTAACTTGCCTGGAACCAAGAGAAATGCAGCAGAAGTGACACTGCATGACTTCTGAAGCTAACTTAGAAGGGGTGAGGCAACTTCCTTTTGGCTCATTGAAGTACTAGCATCAGAACCCTAAGCTACCATGTAAACAGTCCAATTCCCTGAGGCCATGATGCTGTGAGGAAGCCCCAATTATCCCAAGTGGAGAGACCACCTGGAGAAGCCCTGAAACTACATGGAGAGACAGAGATGTCCAGCCAGACTCTAACTCCTTCAGGCTCCTGTTGTTTCAAGTTCAGTCACTTTGACTACAACCCCTGTGAGATCCCACGCCCGAATCACCCATCACAGCCCTTTCCAAATTTCAGACCCACAGAAACTGTGGGGTGATTTGATAGGCAGCATGAGTAACTGGTAGCACACCCCCAACAATGCTACACTTGATACAGCGTTCAAAATCAATGGAAGGAGAAGGTGTAATACCATCATTCTTTTTAATATGCCTAGAACTAGTCCCTTTTGTTCCTATGTAGGAATCAGCACACCTTCTTTTACCTCAGAGACTGACTAAATGCATGTACTGAGTGACTCCCTGCTACCTTAGAACAGTGGCATTGAATTAGTCATCAGTAAGACAGCCTGGCTCTTTCATAAAAGTGGTGACAGATAAACCCCCAAGCACGATACATTCCTCTTTTCTGCACCCTGGATTCACTCTAACACTACTGGAAAAAAAGATTTTACCAGAAGTATACGGGCAAATGGGATTACCCTAAACTGAAGGGCACTTCAGAAACAAGGGCCTGTTTTTTCTTTCTCAGCAAAGTTTCATGATATACATTATTATGTAAGGCATGGCACCAGACCAGGAGCTGGCCCAAACAGACTTTGAAAAAGAATTCCACCTCAAAAATACATCAATCTTGCTGCATCAGCATGTTGACAGACAAGCTGAACTTCAGGGAGGCCTACCCACGGGTAGGCATAAGTCCCACCATTGCAGATAATGGGCAAACTGCCTTTACCCTGATCAAAATCCATCCATCCATGTCTGCTTGGCAGCCAGCATGAAATAAGTTGAAATAAACCAAAAATGTAGCCACAAAGAAGCACGTGCGCGTACACACACACACACACACAACACACACACGCAAACTTCTTTCTCACTCACTAGTTGAGGAAAGAGTACAAATAGAAATTAAGTATGTGCATGTGTTTATTTTAAAGGAAGTGTTTATTTTCCAGTTTCCATAGGAAATAAGTGAGCTAATATTATCTTCCAAAAGTAAATACCTTCATGTAAAACTCCCTAAAACTGATCCCAGGCCAAGATTCCTGCTGTAGCCTCCCCCTGCCCTCATACCTCCAAATTCTCACACTGTGGTCTAAAGCACAGAGGATTATTAACTGAGAGGTATGGCCTTGCTTCTTCCCCCAGCTGCTCTGAAAGTTGAATCACTGAGTCTTTTGTATCCCTCTTGCCAGATCCTACTGCTTGTAACAGCAGATAAAATCTAATGGGAAACCAGAAATGTGAGGACTCCTGGAGGTTTGACCCCCTCAGTTCCTCTTGGCCATGGAGACCTTACACAGCCAATTAATCCCCTACATGAATCTTTTCTGGGATTATATAAGCTAGGAAGGCTGGAGTCTGGTTTTGGTTATATTCTTAGGAGTTTTGTGTTGCTGTGTTTTTAATAGTATTTGCCCAGATGTTGTTTTTAGGTTTTGTTTTCTTGCCTCAGTAAATGACTTATTAAGATCCTACTCACCAACCACTTTCTCCTTCATCTACACCACCGACAACTTTTTAACATCATCTGCCTAATTTTAAGAGTCAGATATTTCAAATGTCTATGTAATGATCACTATGTATTTTTTATCACCAAGGCTACATTTTCTAGGCATCTTCCTTTTTCAGAAATGCAGTAAACTCCTGAAATTTTGAGGAGACAAGTCCAGAGGTCTTCCCCAACCCCAAAATCTCAGACACAGGAATGTTTATTCAGGCCTCTGGCTCTGGGTCAAGAGTCCTGAATTTCCTTTGTATGTCATCACTCTAACCACATTTTGACCCGGATAAATGCATATAAATGGAGAAAACATAACCAACTACAGACTGATACTCAGAAAAAGATTAAATTCTTGAAGATAAGTATGAAGGGAGACCTGAAAGGAATCCAAGCTTTCTGCTCTTAATAGAAGCTAAATTCATGTATATTAAAGATTAGTTGAAATCATTAGACTGACTACAAAAAAATTATTGAGACTTTTTTTATCATTACAAAGCATATATTCTGTTGTTGCTCAATGTATTCACAGGATAAATTCTAGCCTTACTATAGATCTTAAAGCCTTTACGTGTCATTACAACATAAATGTCAAAACACTGTACATGTCTCCCAAAAGATATACCTGCAAAGACTGTTAAAGAAACCAAAATACGAGCAAGTTAATTATTCAGGAAAATACTCAAATGAGCCCATTGGTGATATGGAAAAATTATACTCAACCAAAATGTCCAACAGAGGCAAAATATTTAAGGAAATAATTGTTCATCCATTCAATGAACTATAAGGCAAACATCAAAATTATTAGTGTGCAATCATTGCATTATAGCTGCCACCACCACAAAGGGCCCTGGATTCTTTAGGGGACACATTCCATTCACTCACCATAAGCCCCCATTCAGAAAATAATCCTCTTAGAAAGCTAAGCACTCCCTACTTGCAGGCACTGATTCTATTTGTTCAACAAGTTTCAACATATTGGTACTGAATGCTAACCTCATGATTGAGTCTAGTCAACAAATAATACTGATTATCTATTCATTATTACTATAACAGCTACCATCTTCAGTGATTTACTAGCAACCCTTGGCTTGGAATCCTAGCTCTGCCGGGTTGTGTGACTTGAAGAAAGACAATTAACCTGTCTAGTCTTTAGTTTCCTTATTTAAAATAGAGATGATCACACCTCTCTTTGAGAGTTGTGAGGATAAAAAAAGATGGCATATGTAAAGTGCCTGGCACACAGATAGGGCTTTATGGACAGGTATTCTTGTTTTTCCTGTTACTTCAACATAAAGCCGTTATGGCTGCTTACCATTCAACTATTCACAAACATACAAATCAAATATAACTTACAACCATAAAAACATGATATTTATCTTCTTTTGATATTTATAATTCACAGTAGAAGTTATGTGGTCTCTTTCCCAAAGAAGAATTTTAACTAAGACCTTCTGTACTCTCTGCCTCCTAAAACCTGGGCCCCGAAGTCGTGGATGGATGTGGCATGTCATTAGAAAAAGTAACACTCATCAAAAGCCAATTACAAGTAGGGATTGTTCAAGTCATGTATACACTTTATCATATCGCTATCCCCATTTTAAAGTTGGAGAAACAGAGGCTTAAAATCGTTGAGTAACTTGTCCTTAGATTCCAACAATGTAGATGACAGAATCAGGATTCCTATTTGGGCCTGTTTAACTCCTAAAACGTTCTGTTATATTGAGCTGCCAAGTTTAGTTTCTTACCACAATGTCACGAACTATTGCAAGAAAATGAGACCATTGTTTACTATCTGTCATGGCTAGGTTTTAAATCAAACCTAAGGATATAAAACTTATGACCTCTACATCTTAAATAAAAACCCTCTTGAATTAAAACAAAACAATGGAAAATGCCTTAGTAATAATATTGGAAAAATCTTCAGAATGTGAGCTATCAACTGGCTTTGTTTAGTGGAATGTCCCTGAGCAGAGATGAATGGACATTTCTGAATGTCAGAGCGGTCAGTTTCACCAGAGTGGAATTTGTGAGTCTAAAGCTATGTGTTCTCTTTTCCTGGTCACCAAGCCATAGTTTAAACCTGTCATAATTACCCTTTTTTCACAGTTTGCAAACCTTCATCACAACAGGATTACACATTCTGACTAGGCTTAATTTTAAATGGAAAAACAAATTAGTTTTGTTGTTTCAGTATTTGAGTCATGTAGACGAAACTGTGCCTGACAATATGTTTTCTAGTTCTACAATACTCTGACAATCCACACTTCTCCAGAGACCTACTACCCACAGCTGGGCCCCAGAGCGGGTGGTCTGCCTGTGCCACCATTGCCAGCCCCTGCCACATGCCAAGGGCTATGGTGCATATTAAATGTTCGGTAAATATTTGTCCAATGAATAAATGAATGAAACCAGGTCTGACCAAACCAGCAAAGGAACTTAAAATCATTCTTTCCTGACTTCCTCATACTCAGGTTGGCTTTTCTTCCTACCTGTGCCTCCTGCCTACTAACTCATAGTCCAAATGCAGTCCCAAGTTTTCATCTTTAAGGTCATGATACCTGTCTACCCCACAGGTCTTGAGAGGATCCAAGTATATGAGGCTGTCGGAAGCTCCGGAGTCACAGTACATGCTCCATACACAGGGCAGAGGGAATGTGTCTGATTTTCATTCTTTGAAGTCATTTGAGAAGCTTTCAAAATATAGAAATCCTAGGTCATACCCCAGTTAAATCAGAATATCAGGATGGGGAATGAGCACCAATGCTATTTTAAGGTCCCCCTGATAATTTGAAGGTGAAAATCAAGATAGGTGATCATGAGGCTGGAGGAGGCCAAGAAGGAGAAACATCAGCCCCACACAAGCAGGAGGAAGGGTCTTGCTCTCCTAGAAGGGAAGGGTAAGAGGATTTGGCCTGCAATATGGAGCAGCACCGACTACTGTTGGCAAAATGCCCATTCCCAGCCCAGGGGCCCTCACTGCTGCCCTTGGCCTCCTTCCACCCTCCCCATCCCTACTCCTCCAGCAGGCTGCTGTCTCATCTTGGACCAGGTAATGGGAACTTCCCCAGGCATCCTCCTCTTTTAAAACAGAACTAACCTTCAGGTCCTGATCTCAGTCCAACTTCCCAGCCTCAGTCCTCACAAGGCCTGTTCCATCTCAACCCTCACCCTCACCCCCTCCTTAAAACAGAGGTTCCAAGTGACAAGCCCCAAATGAGTATAAACCCAGGGTACTGTGGAAAGGACCAAATCTCAGCAAGCCTAAAGGCAGGTTGGAGGAGAAAGCATAACCAGAGATTCCAAATGTCAGAGCTCCTTCTGAGAGAGTCACTGATTCATCACACTGGAAAAAATTGCCTGAGAGATCTAGTGTGGTTTATGAAACACACACACACACACACACACACACACAATTTGAAGGCTGAAACCCTAAGTTCACAGCCCAACTGTTATGGACTAAATGTTTGTGTCCCCCAAAATCTATCTGTTGAAACCCTAACCCCTCCACCCTCCAGTGTGGCTATATTTGGAGATAAGTTCTCCAAATTCCAAGGAAATAATTAAAATTAAATGAGGTCATAAAGGTAGGGCCCTGGTCTGATAAGTTTAGTGTCCTTATAAGAAGAGACACCAGGGAGCTTCCTTGTTCTCTTTCTCTCGCATGTGAAACTGCTCCCTGCAAGCCAGGAAGAGGGTTCTCACCAGGAACCAACCCCGCCGCTATACCTCAATCTGGGACTCCTCATCTCCAGAACTGTGAGAAAATAAATGTCTGTGGTTTAACTCACTAATGGTATTTTGTTACTAATATGCCAACCTTAGACAAGTCACAACATCTCCAAGCCTCAGTTTCCCTGTTTACAAACTTCAAATGAGGTAATGTATGTCTGAAGGGCCCTGCAAACAGCACAGTATTAAATAGGCATTAATCATTCATTAGTCTCCACCTCTGTGCCCTCCTACTTTAATCCTTGTGCTAGCTGAACATTTACCAAGTTGTATTAGGTTGAATTTTTTTTTCATGTCTCCCCTGTCAGATTGTAAAATCCTTATGTCCAGGAGCCAAGTCTCATTCATCTTTGTATCCCTATTGCCAAGACACATAGTCACTGCTCAAGAAACAATTATGGAACAATCCCCAGGTGACACTAAATACCCCTCAGTGTCCCATAATACTTCTGTACATACTTCTGTCACTTAGCATCAGGTATTAAAGTTATTAATTGGGGTGCTTTTCTTCCTCACTGGAGTGTAAGCTCCCAGATGACAGAGAACACGTATTAGAATTATGGTATCTCTAATGACCAGTACAATGCCTCGTACCTAGTAGGAACTCAGTAAAAGTTGATGAAAAAAAGGGAAATGATTCATTTCTTGAGGAATTTGTACCCTTGAATTTCAGAGTTTATAGCTGCCGTGTATTCAATCCACTATCTTCAATGGAACAAACAATATCCTTTATCCTGTCTCCCCTGTCAGATGTGTCTGTTTTCAAAGGGCTCCTAAAAGGTCCAAGCTTAGGCAGCTCTTTTATCCTGTGATAACCAGCAAAGGATCTGAACGCACATTTTATTGTACAAATCAATATCATCCCCCAGAGAACCAAGAATAGTAATTCACACCAAAGCAGTTGCTATGCAACTACCCTCAAAAGCTCAGGTTGAAAGATCCAGAGTTAAGGTAGTGATTTTTTTCCACCTGGAAGGGACTGTAATGTCTAAGGAAAAACACACCATTATGCAGAGACACTCAGTCTTCTTACAAAAGGAGCTTTAACCACATCAGAAAGTGTATTTTCTAGGTTTCCAAAGCTATGCATATATGGCCTTTCTATAAGTAGATATGTATATCTAGCTACTGGAACTCAAACACACACTATATATAAATTCATATAATTTGTAAATATTTGTCTATTTGTAAATATGTATATATGTATATTACAAAGAAAGTAAATACCATTTATTTTTATGCCAAAGAAGTTCCAGGAGGGTCAAATCACTCTATTTCTTTTTACAGAAGTAAACCTTTTCAATGAATTTTTATTTTCTCATGACAAAAAAAAATTAGAAAATACAGAAATATTTAAAGAAGAAAATAAAGAAGCCATATCAAACTAGATAAAACCACTGTTAGTATTTGCTATGTAGCCTTCCAGATATATATACATATACCCATATCCAGATATATATACATATATATGTATGTGTGTATATATATAATCCTTAATGTTCTTATGTATAGGTATCTGGAAAAATATATATATATAACAAAACATATATACATACATACATTAGTTAGAATACATATATTCTTACTAGAATGGGAATATATACGCATCGTTTAGATACCTCCTTTCTTTAAAACTTCATACTACCATACCATGTGTCACGCAGGGTATCAGGCAGGGTCTCAGCTCCTGCTCCCCACATAAGAACCAGGATATGGTGAGGCCAAAAAGGAACACCCATGGAGCCATAGATAGGGGAGTTATACCACTATAGTCTCACTGGCGGCTGGGTTGGAGACACAGGAAGCAGGATCCACACAATCTGCAACCCGCCGTCTGCTTCTCTGCCATATAACCAACCCAACTTGCTAGCTGCAATCTGCTCTTTCTAGCTCAGCCACCATCGTCTTGCTAGCCCCCATTTGCTGCTAGTGTAGCCACAGCAGTTATATTAGTGGCCAATGGCTCACTGGTTACAGCTGACGGCCAACTAGCCACAGCTGATGACCATCCAATCACAGTTGATGGCCATTTACTACCTGAGCAGCACCTTTCCACGTGAGGCCGAGAGCCTGGAAACTGCACTCCTGGCTCTGTCCCCACACCATGGATGTCTTTCCAAGTCAACATATAGTTGTATCGTTATTTTTAAGTCTGCATAATATCATAGCTTAAATATATCATAATGTATTTAATTATTTTCCTATTGTGACTATTTTTTACTATTATAAATAATGTGAAAAACATCTTCATGCACACATCATCTTGCTGTAAACTCATCTGATTGTTTCACTAAGGTTAATTCAGATTGGATCAGACCATGCACTCATTTTAAGGCTTTTAGATCATTTACAAGCAAATGACTTTATATTAGACATTTATCCCCAAACCAGGATTTTAGATCAATTAAAAATGTACTCAAATCTTTGCATAATTTAAAATATTTTAAAAATAACAGTCCTAAGTTTCAAGGACATGCTATGATAAAATCCTTTTAAGGTTCTCCCTCATTTTGCTGTACGCTGATCCACTTTCCACCCTGCTGCCCTTTGCCAAGCAAACCAAGCCGCCTTTCTTTGCTCCCTAAGTTGCTATTCCCTGCCTTCACTCCCTCTTGATCATACCTGCTGTTACCAGCTACATTTTAGAATTGGCTATTGAGGGCTTTTCCCTGGGCTCACAGCTGAGCCTATGGAATAGCTTCAGACAGACACTCCATGTAAGAGCTAAAGCAGATTCATGATTCATGTGCATATAAAAGGTGGATGTCTTAAAAGCATTTAATTTGGAGTATGTTGATAATTGCCTTCCAAAAGACATGTCGACTTCGAGTCAAACGTCTTTCTTCTTTGTTGAAAATACTTAAAAGACTAGTTTACCCCCCTTTCGAACTTGCCTTGTTTTTCGAAGTCAGCACACACCCTTCTGCCAGAGTAATTGTCTTAAGTATGCAACTTTGATCATTTCACATCCTGTTCAAAAGCAGGAAGGCTTCCCACACCAATAAAATTCAAGCTCCTAAGAATGACATTCAAAGTCCCTCCAATCTTATCCCATGCCAGTCTTACTACTCTACCAGGCGATTCACCATTTTGTGACTACAATCTTTCTTCTCCATACATGCTCCTATTACCCTGTCCTTTCCTCTTTCAAGTACGTTTTTAACTTGCTCAAATATCTATCCATTCTTCAAAGTTTCTTTGTTATGTCACCTTTAAAAAATCATCTCCGTTTCTTCCAGTCAAAATAGAATCTCTCCAAAAAAGCAGAATCAAGAAATATCCAAAGGATCCAGGACCAGGTGGTAGAGATCCAGGTCCACACTTGCTAATAACATCCGAAAGCTCACTATCTCCGAAATAATAAGCAATACTCCACTGCAAAGCCCTTCTCAAACAGCAGAAACTAAAACGACCAAGGGAAATAAAATTGGGCCAGAGAGGCTATGAAGACTACAAGACTAATTCTCACCTCCTTCTGTCTCCTAATAACACTCAATAGTGCCTGGCCCAAAAGGTAGGGGCAGAGCTTTACTAATTCCCAGGTGGTGCCAGAACCCTCACTTCCATGCTCTTACCAGGTCCGCGCTTTGTTCCTTCACCCCTCTCAATCCTGAGAAATCGCATACACAAGCAGACAAGGGCCAGAACATATGTAAAAACAGAACTGTGACCCATAGCTTGCAGCAGCCCACCTAGGAAGCCAAGCTACCATCCACACCAACCAGCCTGGGAAGACAATGTACTGTCTGCAGGAACCAGCATAGGAAGCCAAAAAAACAACCCCTGTAGCTCTAGGTTCAAAATGGCCAGGACTTGATCAATAACTTATAGTTACTCTAATTATTGCTTTCACTTCCCACTTAGGACCAACTAGAGAAAGTCAAATACGAACTGCTCACTGATCACACAGAGGACATCCCACTTCTAGTTAGCCCACCTATAGCCCCCTGTGCCAATAATCTCCAATCAGGGCACATCTTTCAACGACTTGATGAAGAGTATTGATCAAGTCTCTGCCAAACACAAATGGTGGTGACTTACTCACTTGTGAGAGCAAGCATTATTTCCACAATCTCAACTCAAGCCCTGGTGCTTGACAGGTGACCCAAATAAATTTTCTGATAAACACCCTTCGTGATCTTGATTCAACCTGCAGTGAGTGGGCTATTGTGACCAAAGGTTAGTTCTTTTTCATTTGCGATGCCAAAGCCCAGAGGATCAGTGTGGCAACCCAAATGGCCTTAGATCAGAAAAACCTGGACCCCTGGCTGGGCAGCAGAGTCCCCACCTGGCTCTGCCATTAACTTGCTTTATGATTTCAGGCTTGTCTCGGTTTCAGTTCCTCATCTCTACAATGGGAATAAATCCTATGCTCGTTCACAGACTTGGTGTAAGAATAAGACAGAATACAATACACGACTGTGCTTTGAAATGTGCCTAATCGTGAAAATGTAAGATATTATCATGGATGCATGCAGCCCTTCTTTTAACACCCCCTGGAGTCTCAGACATGGGAGAGATCAAATAGGGATAAAGAAGGAAGAAAAAAATTGGCTCAAGGCACATTAGCTGGACAGAGTGAGGAAGCATGAGCTGGCCAGCGGCTGGAGTTGGTTCCTGGTCATGTTATTCTACGCTTTTAAACTCCCCCACACACCCCATCCTCCGCCAAAATACATAAACCTCTTTGAATTACACTCCTTCTCTTACAGGAGCAATTGACTGCAGTTGGATGTGATTTTCCTTTGTTTGTTTTAATTTATGGATGACCAGGAATGCTGCCCTGCCTCCTTTTTTTAAACACTCACCACTCCTCCATCAGAGGTCCTCTTCTGGGGTCTGAGCTTTCTGGTAAATTTTTTTGATAAGAATAGTTGTGGTTAGAGGCAGTTCCAAGCACAGCCCCAGGTCCTAAGGCGAAGGACTTTCCCCAACTCAGCCTCGGGCAGTAAATCACTTGACTCAGAAGAAGAGTGGGTTGGGCAGGAGGCAACTGGAGAGCCCCTTGACTGGCTTCAGAAAGGAAGGCTGCCTGGGTTTCATTCCAAGATGACAACCCCCATAAAGGAGAAGAGTTTGAAGAATATAAGAGGGAAAAAACCAAGACCGATAAACACACTTTTCATCTCTCAGCCAGCACCTGTTATTTTGAAAACTTCCCAAGCAAGTAAGATAAGGAGACCAAAAGATTGCTCAGGAAAGCATCTCAACTTAGACTTTCTCACTTAAAATCCCCGAGAATAACTTCTGTCACACCCCGCTTCCCAATTAGAAGGTAGCTTTTGACTGAAGTACCCCCAGAAAAGCAAATTACAAGGTAACATCTTAATCCTAAGTAGAACAATGGGACCACTTTTGTTTTTTCCTGACTTCAGTATCAGTAGAGAACTGTATTTCTAAGACTAGCGTTTTCCAAAGGGATGATATGTGAACACCCAACTTCAAAAGAGACGGCATGTGTGAGTTTAAGAAAAGTTGACATTGACTACTTCCTTCTTTTTGGAGATTCACAGTGTATATTAGCATGCTAAATGTTCTGGGAAGTCCTGCATTGAAGAAATGTGTGTATCTAAAATATAACATTTCCCATGTTTGCTTGATCACAAAACGCTTTATTGGTATGTATGCAGAAGCCACCTGTTAATATTCTGCAAAAAACATTGCCTCCCAAAAAGAAAGTCTGCATTTGGCCATTTAGATTCTGTTTGGTTTGAAGAGAAAGACAGATTTGCCTCCAAAGTAAATCTCAGTGTATGATTCCTCAGTAGAATAATGCTAATATTCATCCACAGTTACCCTAGTCCGCTGGATGCGGAGTAAGTGCTGGTCACTCTCACCTCTTCCCCTTCCCCCCATTCCCACCTTCCACCACCAGCTCTCTTCTACCCTATCTCCCCAGTGAAGGCAAGTTGATGGTTTCGCAAAGTCCACGTGGCAGACAGAAAAACAATTAAAATGGATACCAGCCAAAGAAATCTGTGAAGCAGATGATAATGTCAAATATACATTCAGAGCATTTTTATGTGGTTCTTAAATGGAAAGAAAGATTTCTCTTCTTTCAGTCCTTCTGATCATAATTTTTAACAAATGGGCTTCTTGGAATAAGCAAATTTAGAGATGGAAAGAAAAAAATCTGCATATGGAACTTAAGTTTTAATTAAAGAGAGCATCCCCCAAGAATCAGTGTCAGGTGATTTGCAAGACACACCTGAGGAATGATTTTAAGTTTATCCATGGAAAGTTGTTCACAATGTATTGTTAAGTGAAAAAGCAAATTACGAAACTGCATATACAGAGTGATTCATTTTTGCAAATGCAATAGACTCATGTTTGTTGACTGAATAAACACGTATAAAAAGGAGACTACAGGAGTTAGTACTGAACTGACCGTAGTTAGATCTAAGTGGAGGAATTTTCTTATTTCCCCTTTATTTTTTTGTTTACCTATTTGTTCTAACTTTTCTCAAATAAAAATGATATTTTTAACAATAAAAACTCTATTTTAGAAATGTTCTAATCTAATTGTCTGTAGAGAAATATCTAAGGATAAAGAAAGCAGTGGCCCTTGTAGGGAGGAAGGATCATGAGACCAAGCAGTGTAGACGTGAGTAGCCAAGGGAAGGACAATATCGTCCATGGCACTTAGGGCAACCGTAGACAACAGGCACTTGCCATAGACAAGATAACCTATAAGATAACAACAGGAAGTTATGATTCTAAATATTGGGGACAACCAGTACATCCCAAGCTAGACCAACCAATGGGTACAGGAGGGTTGCAAATAAGATCCAAATCTCAGTACTCAGTACCGAAGCACCACCACCACTACCACCACCCTGCAGACACACACACACACCTACTTCCTAGCTGGAAGTCCAAACTTGTTTTGGAATTCCTTCCTCCAATCAGTCCAAAGAACTTCCAGGACTATAACCCAAATATCCACCAGTTGGTGGGTTCTTGAACTGATTACCTCCTAGGAGTCACAAAGAAAGGGGTGGGGCTGTCATATACTTGATCGTGGTCTCTGCCTGTCCTCTTTTGTCCTGCCCTGTTGACCACTGTTGCTCCATCACCCAGTAAGGCCAATTGGTCTTCACTAAACCAAGCTCAGCTGCTCTTCTCCCTCTCCAAGTATTTGAGAAACATCTGCTTCTCACCAGACCTCCTGCAAAGGGGATTCCCACACAGAGCTGTTGAATCCTTCTGGTTTCTCCTTTGTTCCGCAGCCCCATTCTCTGTAGATGAGCAAGCACCACAGGGTTTGGAAGGGGACCTGGTGATGATGTGGGGGAGTAAAGGCCGTGTCTAGGTTGATAAGCCCAGCTGCACATAATCTCTGCTCTCTAATATTGAGGCCCTGTGCTCAACTTGGCCCAGCCAGCTGAAATTCTTCTTCACACAAAATGATATATTTTAAATCAGAGTTTTGTCTCTCTCTTCCCTTTGCTTCCTGTGGACCCCCTAAGTACCTCAGAAACTTCAGTATATATCAAAATTCCAAAATGGACAGAGTTCACATATTTTCCCACCAGAATTTTGGGCTCCAAGCAAAGCAAAATATATGGTTAAATCTTTTTCCCTGAGCAGTCCATGATAGTTGAGACATTGAGAAGTACCCTCACCTTCTAAAGATGCTTAGAGGACTGATCAGCCCCAAACACAAAGAGACTCATTAAGAGCGGTATTGCTAATTCCACAGGACAGCCTCACTTCTGACATGGTCATCATGCCCGTCATATAGGTGACTCCAAAGTAAAAGGGTTTACTCAAAATTCCCACTCAAGGCCTGGAGGAGCCTTATTAATTTCCTCTAGCCTCCCACATTACAGATAAGGAAACAGGTTCATGGTCACTCCAGCCAGATAGTGATAAAAAAAAAAAAAAAAAAAAAAAAAAAAAGACTGGATTCTAAGCCTCCCAACTTCTATTTCAATGAAACAGAATACCAAGCCCCTGATATTGAAAAACAGTAGTAGTAATAGTGTAGTATACATAATTAGAAACAGTTGATCAACTCAGATCCGAGCTCTGTACTAGTTGGTATTTTTTTCCTTTGACAAATGTCATTCTCTTTAGTCCTTAATATTTCCTCTCTTTACATGGATTCACATAACTGAAAATTTCAGAAGTCATGTGAACTTCAGGTGAGGCGTGATCTAGCAGTTCAACATTGATACCAAAGATAGCCTCCTGCAGTGTCTTCTTTATCTTAAGGTTCCATCCTGTGGTTGGAATACAGATTCCAAGGGCTTCTGGAGCTCTTTACTTTCTTGTTAACATCCAGCAGAAAGAGAGTGTCTTGTCATGTAGGCTTTTTGAAATTTCAACAAAATGTCCTTCTAAGAGGCCCCTAGAAAATGTCTCTCCACAGTTGATTGGACCAAAATGGGTCACATGAGTCAATCAACGTGATCAGGTGAAAGGAATGTGGTGATTTGGTTTAAACCAAAAAGGGCACATTCGATATGAAGTTGGTTGGGGTCATCTGTCCCAGAAACAGAGGTATGTATGGGATGGGGAGGGCTAGGAAGATGGTGAGAGGGAAATTCTGAGTGAGCCTGTTACAGAAAAGAAAGGGGAAAATACGTTAAAATAGCACATGGCCACCACAGTCATGAAATAACGTGAATATCTACCCCAAAATGCCACCCAAGAGAAAGTAGCAGCATATTTGACTTACAGAGCTGAGAGCAGAGGTTATACTGCATAAAATTTGCCCACTGCATAAAATTTCACTTTCAAACCCTTTTCATATAATATGTTATCTCAGGGACCTCACTTAAGACACCAGCCACAAGTTTGGTGATCCCCAAAGCCATTCTCATTTCAGACCATCTGGCTACAAATTTGGGGATCCCCACAGACTCCCTCGGGTTTGATAATCCACTAGAATGACTCACAGACTCAGAAATGCACTATAGTTGCAGTTTATTATAGCAAAAAGGACAGACATTAGAACCAGCCAAAGGAAGAGATGCATTGGGATAAAACTGGAAGAGTTCCAAAAGTGAAGCTTCTGTCATTCTCAGGGATGTGTTACCCTCCTGACATTAAAGTGTGACAATACTCAAATGATATTGCCAACCAGGAAAGGTCACCTGAGTTTTTATTGGTGTTTCATTACATAGGCTTGGTTGATTGAATCATTGGCCATGTGACTCAATCTCCAGCCTTCCTCCCATCCCCAGAGGTTGAGCTGATATGGAGGTTGGGCTGACATCCTGTGGCTCAAAGCCCCAACCCTCTACATACACACATGAAACCACTACAATCAAAATACAAAACATTTCCATCACCCTCAAAAGATTTTTTTTCTCTCCACCGCGGCCTCAACTGATGTACTCTTTTGTTACTTTAGATTTGTTTGCATTTTTTAGAATTTTATATATATGGAATCATACAGTTTGCACTCTTGTGTCTGGCTTCTTTCACTCAGCATAATGACTGGAAATTCATCCACGTTACTGTGTCTATCAGTAGTTCATTCTTTTTAATTGCTGAGTAATTTTTCATCACATAGATATATTACATTTTGTTTGTCCTATCAGCAAATATTGATGGGTTGTTTTCAGCTTTGGATTATTGTAAATAATGGTGCTATGAATATTTGTGTACAAATCTTTTTATGCACATAAGTTTGTATTTCTCTTGGGTAAATGCTTAAGAGAGGTATTTTGGTTTGTAGAGTAAATATATGTGTGATTTTTTTAAAAACTGCCATGCTCTTTCAAAATAGTTGAACAATTTTATATTTATATGTACAAATCTTTTGCTCATTTTTTTAAACTGAGTTGTGTGTCTTACTATTCAGTTGTAAGCAGAATTCTGTATATATTCTGGAATTGAGTTCTTTGTCAGACATATGCATTGCAAATATTTTCTTACATTCCATGGCCTGCATTTTTATGTTCTTACTGGTATCTCTGGATGAGCAGAAGTTTTTCATTTTAATGAAATCCAATTTATTTTTTTTCTTTTGCGGTTTGTGCTTCATGTGTTATATTTAAGAAATTCTTGCCTACCCAAAGTCACAAAATTTTCTCCCATGTTTTCTTTTAAACTTTTTATAGTATTTGCTTTTACAATTAGGTCTGTAATTAATTTTGAGTTAATATTGTATATGGAGTAAGGCAAGGACTGATGTTTTCTCTTTTCATATGGAGATCAGTTACTCCAGCACCATTTGTTGAAAATCAATTGAATATACATATGTGGAACTATTTCTGGACTCTATTCTCTTCTATTGATCTATTTTACTTCTATTGATCTATGTGACTGTCTTTTCACAAATACCACAGTGTTAGTTAACTGTACAATAAGCCTTAAAATCAAGTCTAAGTCCTTGAACTTTGTTCTTTTTTAAAAATTGCTTGGGCTTATTTAGGTCATTTCTAAATTTTAGAATCAGCATTTCAATTTCCACATAAAAGTTTTTTGTATTATTCTTTTTATATAGTGTTGAATTCAATTTCATAAATCTTTTCAAGGATTTTTGCAGCTAGGTTTATAAAGGATAATGGTCTAGATTTCTTTTTTAATTCTCTTTTTCAGGGTTATGCTGGCATCAAAAAACTGAGGCGGAAAGTGTTCTCTTCTATTCTCCAAAAGAGTTTGGGTTATTATTCCATTGAATATTCTATAGAATTCACCAGTGAAATCATCTGAGCTTGAAGTTTTCACTGCATGAAGGTTTTTGATAATGAATTCAATTTCATTGTTTTCTAATGAGGCTATTCAGATTTTCTGCTTCATCTTATATCAATTTTACAAGAAATTTGTCTATTTCATAAATTATCTCACTTTTTGGCATACACTTGTTCACAATACTCTCTCATTATCCTTCAGCAGCTGTAAAATCTATAGTGGTAACTCCTCTTCCCAATATTCGTGATTTAGGTTCTTTTTCTGCATCAGTTTAAGTAGGAGTTTATCTATTTTGTTGATCTTTTCAAAAAACCTGCTTTTGGATCATATGTTTCTGTTTCATTGATATTGGCCCTTGTCTTTTTTTATTATCTTCTTTTCACTTTTGATTTACTTTGCTCTTCTTTTTCTAGTGTCTCGGGGTGGTACCTTAGGTCATTGTTCTTTTTTCTTTTCTACTACAAGCATTTAAAGCTACAAATTTTCCTCCAAACACTTCTTTAGCTGCAGCTCACAAATTTTGATATATTATACTTCCATTATCACTGAATTAAAAATATCTTCTAATTTATTGTGTGACTTCATCTTTGACTTATCAATATTTTAAAATGTGTTTTTTCAATGGGATTTATATATGATGTAATACAAAATTGTACACCTGAAATCTATGTAACTTTACTAACAATTGTCACCCCAATAAACTTTAATTTTAAAAAAAGTGTTTTTTAATTGCAAAATATTTGGGATTCACCCAAATATCTTAATGTTATTGATTTCTAACTGATTTCATTGTAGTCAGAGAACATGAACATTATTTCAGCCCTTGTAAATTTATTAAGGTGTGTTATATGACCCCAATATGAGTATACCATGTACAATAAAACAAATGTGTATTGTACACTAAAATGAATGTTTATTTTCCAGTTGTTGAGTGATGGGGAGTTCCATAATTATTATTATTTTTTAAAGATTTTATTGGGGGAACAGGACTTTGTTGGGGAACAGTGCGTACTTCCAGGCCTTTTTTCCACGTCAACTTGTTGTCCTTTCAGTCTTAGTTGTGGAGGGTGCCGTTCAGCTTCAAGTTGTTGTCCTTTCAGTCTTAGTTGTGGAGGGCACAGCTCAGCTCCAGGTCCAGTTGTCGTTGCTAGTTGCAGGGGGCACAGCCCACCATCCCTTGCAGGACTCAAGTTGTTGAACCAGCAAACTTGTGGTTGAGAGCCCACTGGCCCATGTGGGAACTGAACCAGCAGTCTTCGGAGTTAGGAGCATGGAGCTCTAACCCCCTGAGCCACCGGGCTGGCCTCCATAATTATTAATTAAATCAAGACTGTTGATAATGTGTTCAGATTCTCTATGTCTTTCCTGATTTTTGGCGAGTTGTCCTATAAATTCCTGAGAAAAAGTTAATAAAATCTCCTACTAAAATTCTGGAATAATCTCCCTATAATTATGTCAATTTATGTTTCATATATTCTGAGGCTATTTTAGTCACACAACTATGTTGGTTTTGTTTTCCTTATCATTCCTTTTTACCTCTGGCAATACTCTTTTTCTTGAAGTCTGATTTGTTTGATATTAATACAGTCATCTCAACCTTCATATGCTGTTTCTATGGCACACCTTGTCCCATCCATTCATTTTTTAATCTATCTGCATCTTTATATTTCAACTGCACCTCTCCTAGTCCTACACAGTTGGGTCTTGCCTTTTTATCCATTCTGACAATTTCTGCCGCTTAATTGGAGTGTTTATCCATTAACACCACAAGTGTGAACTCAGTTATTATGGTACCTTAAAGACACAGAACTGAGGCCTTTCCCTGATACTGGCAAAGGGATAAGCTACGTATGGATTTTAAAACTGACAGCACCCACAAAGATAAACATGCAAACATGTACACTTCAGAAAATGAATAGGGCAATTTAAATGGACTTCAACAGAATGCTTGAAACCTCACTAAACTCGAAATAGACCAGCTGCGAGCTCCCCAGAGGACAAAATTCGCTTTGTGTTGCAACAGTTATGATATATTTAACACCAATGTCATTGTCACAGCCTTAACGGCTTAATGCATTTTCTGAGTTCAGAAACCCATTCACTATTTCAATATTTTTGCGTTACAATTGATAGGTAAAACTGAGGAAATAAATTTCTCATGAAAATCATCCACACTAGAAATTCTAAAGAGACCAGTAATCACATCAAAAGCTCATTTTCACTCCTGACTAAAATATATAAAACAATAAATCAAGCAAAGTTCATCCCTTTTCCTACAACTCTCAGGCCGTGAAAGTCAGAACTAAATTAATGGCAAACACTTTTAGGGCTTCAGTTAAAAATGTGATCCAAATATTTTCTACTTAAAAATTCTTCAAAATGGATAGCTAATTAGTTCAAACAAGAAATGTCTAATTTCTTGCTAATATGCATTTTTCAAAATGAATTGATCACTAAAAAATCAATGACATAAGATTTTCGGGGTAGGTTGTTGATTCTCAGTGAAAGAATAATTCTACCCATCTTTAAAGGCCCTAATTAAGACTTATGTCTTTCCTGAACCCTCCAGACTATGAGCAACAACCAGTCCATACAGGTGCCAGCACTAAATAACCAGTGTGCATGCCAGCTGGAGATCAGGCTGCAGCCCAGGCACTTGGCAGGTAGAACCTGAATTATTTCCCCCATTAATTCACCCCTCATAATGCAGCAGGCCCCATGTTATGTTTTAAACATACATTACCTCATTTAATCTTCCTAGCAACCCTTCAGAGAAAACCCAGGGTTAAGGCTACATGACTTGCCAAAGATCTCACAGCTAGTAAAGGGCAGAGGCAAGATTTAAAGCCAACTGTTTTGTTTCCAAAGCCCATGCTCTTCATTTTCATGGTGTCTAACTCCATCAACCACCCTACCATTGCAAAGCCTTCCGTTCTACCATGGAAGAGAAGATAGAAGGGCTTAAATGCAAATAACCTTGGAAGAACCAGCACAAAAAAATACAATAATCCCACACAAACATTTAAGATATAAGACCTAATCATCCCCTAACGGGAATTTGTTATAAAATCTCAGAGCACTAGCACCTCAGAAAAGGAGGGGAAGGAATGAAAACAAACTTTAAAGTTTGATCCCATCTCGGCTCCATCGCCTTAGATCCTCCATGTCTTAGATCCTAGGGCTCTGAGGGGTCCACACCTGAGAAAAGGCAAGGTCACTTACTGGCTCACCCAACACATGAAGAACACTGCCATCCCCACCACAACACACACACACACACACACACACACACACACACACACACACACACCCCAACTCTACAAAATTGCGAATCTACAAGGAGCAATTCACTTCTCTTCTCTAGGCCTCAGTTTCTTCGTCTCCAAAATATGGCAGTTGTGCTTGAAAAGACCTCTAATGTTCCAGCTAATTCTGGCATTTGGTTGATGCTGAAATAACCATTCTTTCGAGCTGATGATAAAAGCTGTATATATTCTTATTCCTGTGGAGTAACTATACACTGGTAGGAAAACCTGTCCCCTGTTACGTGCCTCCATTGCTGGAGTGAAGACAGAGCCTCAGAACTCTGCTCTGGCTTTTCCTCTCTATTTACACTCACCACCGTGGTGACCTCATCCAGGCTTGTGGCTGTAAATACTCCACTCGCTTTGGCAAAACATAATTTATCTCTAGCCCAGACCTGTCCCCTGAACTGCAGACTTGTGTAAAATAGCCATCTCCACTTGGATGTCTAATAACCATCTCAGACTTACATGCCCTAAACTAAGCTTCTATATTTGCCCTTAAGTCTGCTCCTCCCCATTCTTCTCCATCTCAGTTATTGGCAATTTCACCCTTCCTGCAGCTCAGATCCTCTCTTTCTCTAATATCCTACATCCAATCTCTTGTGGAATCCTGTTCATACAACTTACAAAATGTATCCAGAATCCAACTATTTGTCACCACCTCTGCTGCTACCATCTTGGTCCAAGCCATTGTCATCTGTCATTCAGAGGGTTGCAATAGCCTGTAATTGATCGTACTTCTGCCCTGCTACCCCTAGAGTTGTTTCTCAGCAAAGCATCCAGAATTGTCCTAAAAAAAACATCAGATTATGTAATTTCCCTGCCCAAACTTTGCAGTTGCTTCCTTTCTCCCTCATAGGAAAAGTCAGGGCCTATCTGGCCTTGCACGGCCTCTGTGACCTCACTGCCTTCCATTTGCCTAACCTCACCCCCGCCCACAACAGTCATCTTCCCCGCTTGCCCTTCTTCAATTTTCTCTATCACACTTATCATCTAACATACTATACATTCAATTGATTGATTGATAGGTTCTCTCTCTCTCTCTCTCTCTCTCTCTCTCTCTCTCTCTCTCTCTTTCTCTCTTACACACACACACAAATGTAAGCTTCACAATGGCTTACATTTCTTTAAAAAAACACTTTCCTGAGGTATAATTGACATGTACAATGGTTTACATTTCTGCGCATTGCAATGTCTGCAGTGCCTAGAACTGCGCCTGACACATAGTGCACATATAATCTTGCTAAATAAATTACTTGAGATAAGCAGTATACTTCCAAATTGTGGATAATGAGTTGGGAAAAGTTAGTAACCACCCAAGTCTCTGATTACAATGTCCATGTTCCATGTGTATTTTCAGGTCTTCTAGCTTGCACAGCCCTGTAACTGGCAGCTAGATGCATTGTTATAGATTGTATACAGCTGAGCTGTCCAGTAGGTGGTCCCTGTGAACTCTGGAGGAAAGCTTACATTCACACCACCACGTCTCTGAAGTACACTCACTACTCCTTGAGTCATCACAGGTTGTGGTAATTCATTTGGGCCTCTATAGAAGGCACGGTGGATAAGCTAAGCCCAGTTCACCTTGGGAATTCCGCAGCTGGATGCTGCACTCACTCCTGTTATCTCTCCCCAAGGACCATCATCATATCTGTCATCATCATATCTGGCACAGAACAGGGACTCTGGATCCAGAGTTACTTGAAGTTGAATCTATCAGTGCTTGAGTAGCTTCCTTTTCTATTGTCTAAGACTGGAGGCAGCCAGGAATGTCGTGTGAGCTTTGTGTGATGCTGGGAGTGTGCGTAGGTTTGGTTTTGCACACAGCTTTGATTTTTCTCATCTGGGCCATTTTCACACAGTGTACAAAAAACAACCTATACCCTCAAAATGAAGGTTCAGCAGCTGAGATTCCGTATTCCAGTGTCTGCTAGAGGAGGTAGTGCCTCCATCCCTGTGAATTCTCTGGAGTCAGCAGTGGCGTAAACTGGATT
The DNA here is from genome assembly GCF_057876585.1 of Rhinolophus sinicus. Taxonomy (NCBI): domain Eukaryota; kingdom Metazoa; phylum Chordata; class Mammalia; order Chiroptera; family Rhinolophidae; genus Rhinolophus; species Rhinolophus sinicus. The sequence continues at coordinate 165,538,847 of NC_142502.1, forward strand.
GGATATGGGTATTAAACAGAGTTTCAAGTTTATCACACAAAGTGAAGCTGTTTTTTTCACATACCTGCCATGATCATGACCTCCTTTAGAACAAGGACTTCATTTTTCTTTCTTAATACCTGGTCCTCTGCCTGGCACATGGCATGGTGCAGGAAATCGGCTGCATTGCACTCAACTGCATGCAGCTCTCAGAAGAGTTCCTGTTCCCCCTTTGAAAATAGGAGTAACAACCATGTGCAAATTTTTTGTGCTTATCATTTCTAAATCACGTACAACAAACAGGGATTGATTCTGTAACAAGAAGAAAGAAAAGTTGCTGTCCTCGTCTTTTTCTCTAACAGCATAGCTCAGTCTCTGCGTTTCTCTCCAGCACAGCAAACAAATGTCATCAGACAACTGAGGTTTTTGTAGAGTAAGGAATTGTGTGGTGTGGTAGAAACTAATTACAGAGGCAAATATTAAAAGCATAATTTCATGACAGTTAGTCATCTTAACTAAGAGTTTCAAAGTACTGCTTCTGAAGCAAAAAACTCTTCAGAGAGCTATGCTCAGGGAATCAAGCACAATGGCTAGGAGCCAGCCTGTGGCATTAGCCGACTTGGGTCCAAACCCTGCTCTTGACACTTGCAAGCTGCGTGATCCTCAATAAGTGACTCAACCTCCCCGAACCTCCGCTTCTTCATCCCAAAAGTGGAGATAAAAAATAGTGCCCATTGTAGTGGGTTTTTTACGAAAAGTGAATAAAATAATGTCTGTGAAGGGCTTATGAACACAATGTCTCATAGAATCAGTGCTCAAAAAGTGACGGTTATTGTTATTCATCAGACGTTCCCTCAGTCTTCTCCTCAGGTCTAGTTCCTATCTAGACTTGGAGGATGACGGTCCTTGTAGAGGCCTGCCCAAGTTCTCGTCTCCGAGTTCACTGACGTTGTTGCTCTCCCACCTCCCTCGATCCTGAGGAAATTCTGACTAACTGTGCATGTCTTCTCCTGGCTTTAAGGACAGGGCCCACTCTGTCTCTGCATTCTGAAACTTCTCTCCTTTCCACCTTCAACCCAACTGTAGCCTTCACTAGCACGAGGGCCCGTTGCTCAGTGTCCCTACGACATTCTCCTCTTTCTCTCTCTCTCATAGAATTTTTAGTGTGTGTGTGTGTGTGGCGGGGGAGGTTAGGCTTAGAGAATAATTGGGTTCAAAGTAAGAGTTCCCATATACCTGCCTCCCCAGTTCCCCTGTTAACTGTTTACATACATTTGTTACTACCAATAAGCCATTAATAACATATTATTATTGTTCACTAAAGCCCAGGGCTTACGATGAGCTTCCTTCTTGGTGGTATATCCTTCCCCCTCCTCTCTTTTGTCCATTCTTTCCATGAATCTTCTCATTTCCTGACCTAGTCCCCTTTTTATTTGAAGGCCTGCCCTGCTCCATCATTGGCCCAAACTACAGCCAAGGCGTGCCTTTGCCTAATCTCTCTAGCGTCACAGAACAATCTATATTTTCAAAGCAATTTCTTTCCACATTTTAAAATAGTTGGGTCTCCACGTGTGCATTACAACACTTCCCTGGCCCAAACTATACTATCTCAGAGTGAATGTTTCCTCTACAGAGACCTCCTGGGAGTCTGGAATCAGCCAGTCTACACTTTTGCGCAAGTCTAACCAAGGGAAGAATCCACAAGGGAGGGTGGGAGTCCATGCTTTTCTCATTCTGCCCTGAGATGCACTCTCCCCGACCACTCACTCACTGTCACTCCTGTCCTTGTCAGAACAGAAGGAACAGAAAATGAAATGAAGACTAAGAGCCTCTGGCCCCACCTTACTTTCCTCCCAGAGCCTCCTTCCTTAGCCCTAGGCTTTAAAAGGAAAGGCCCATCAGTACAAGGTGCTAGTGGTGGTGCTGTCATCAGCAGGTGACAATCCTATTCTCAATTTCCCTGTTATCCATGTTCATTAACACCCCAAGTTCCTGCCCTCAGAGATGACCTCCTAGCAACAGCCCTATTCCCTTGGCAATACCTTGGCTCAGGTTTGTCACCAACTCCAGCAAGACTAGAAACTCAATACCTGGAGTCATAATGTTAGGAAGTTGAGATTTGGAGAACGCATATTGTTTTATTAAAGACTTTCACATCCAATTTACTGCCTGAGTTTCAGGCCAATGGCACATTTAGGTTACATCAATATGAATCAGTTTGACTGAATTCAGAAAAATACGTGTGCATATAATTCAATCAGAGAGCGGCATTTTCTTTATCCACATGACACCAGTGATGAATTTTTCACTCTTTAATCAGTAGTTTTGACAAGCTTGGTCATAGATTAAGCTACCTTTTTTCCCCCCCTGCTTTATAGGAGCTGGATTAGGAAAAAAAAAGTCTTTGGGCACAATTTTTTAAGTGGTATTTTCAAATTACAGAGGGGAATTACCATTTCCTCACAACCTAAAACGCCTTGAGGATGTATGTTTAACTGCATTCTCACCCCCATTTTGCACTGCACAGAACTTACAAGCCCCGGTGGAGAATTTGGGGCCAATTTTATCGTTAAATAAACTTTGGAATGCCCCAGGCAGGATCGTTAACTTGTCTCCACTACAGACTAAATGTCCAAATAGCCACCTCCCTTCTGTGGGTTCCCACAGGGCTCTGGGTGTGCTCCAGAGCCCGCTGCCTGGCAGGAGGGGACAATTGGACCATTATATTTGCACCAAGAGCAAGCAGCCAGCTCAGTTCGGCTCTGTACACAGGGATGAAAAAGAGGGAGGCACCAAATATAGACCACTGGGACAATTTATTTGTCTTAAGAGTGTTTAAGACACACAAGCAAGCCCAGCAGGTTATAAATGGTCAGCTTTGTGCAATTACTACACTAGTTTGAAGAGTATTCTATGTGGATTCAGTTTAGAAACCCTATGGTAGGTCACACCATGTAGGTGGCCTTGACAAAAGTCTCACTCCTTGCATCCATGACACCCAGGAGATTAAGGACCCACACAACACCCTTCCCCACATTGTATTACAAAAGATTTGTAACACTGTCCTCCCTGAAACATCAATTTGAAATTCCCAATTTTCCCCCAAAATAAAATGTTAGAATTAATGAGAGTCTTAAAATTTCCAAAAGCTCTTGTCCAAATCTCTAAATCTCAAAAAAGAAAACTGGCAGCCAGAAGCATTCATACATCAGTTGAGCCAACTCTATTCTAATTCTGGCTTTACTACCAATTCACAGCCCAATATTTTTTTAGCCTAGGTTACTATAAGAGATCACCAAAACTGTTGCCTGCAACTGAAATATGTAGCCGTGTGCCTACAAGGTTATTAGAAAAAAAGGAAAGAGGGAAGGAAGGAAAAAAAGGAGGGAGGGAGAGAGGGAAGGAGGGAGGGAGAGAGGGAATGAGAGAGGGAGGGAAGGAAAAAGGGAGAGACAAGGGAGGGAGGGAGGGAGGGAGGGAGGGAGGGAGGGAGGGAGGAAGGAAGGGAAGAAGATTTAGAGCCTGGTTTTCTCATTCATCATTTATAGCATGTGTTTTAGGTAGAAACACTGGGGCTCTCCATTGTTCCCCCAGAACACTTTTCTATCAGAGAACATTCATTCACTCATTCACAATTCCTGAGGATTTCACCTAGCTGGTCTGGCACCTCACCGTCTCCCGGAGAGGTGTGTGCCGTCTGTCCCTGCACACAGCACTGTGTATGGCAGAAACAGACTCCTGAGGACAGTGTCTTGACCCTCAGCAGGAGGAGGCCTCCACGGCTCTGCCAGGCTTTGACGTCCCAGATCACTGTGAGGGTGAAGTTTCCATGCAAAGGCAGCTGCTGATGATAGTGAGGATGGGCTGGGCGTAAGGTAGGACAAAGGTTGTGTGAGTGACAGTTGGGAGCCTTGCTCTTAAGACAAGTGGCTTAAGGGGTAGCAGCCTGGACAGAGAAAGAACAACAAGCACAGGAATAAGATTGTAAGATCATGTCGCTTTGTGTTCAGACACTGCCATGGACAAAACTAAGAGTGACAAAAAGGAGCCCAAAGCACCTGTCCCCTCCAAGAAGGGGTTGCTGCCACCTACTGTTGGTAGAGCTGACCAAGCACTTCCAAAGCTAGGAAGACTCAAAGAAGGTTACATAGTGGGTTTGTTTGTTTGTTTGTGTGTTTGTTTGTTTGTTTGTTTGTTTTTGTTTGTTTTGCTTTTTCAAGCAGCCCCATCCACCCCAGCTTGCTCTACTCAGCACCCAAAATGTAGGCAATCTCCCATCAGCCCCATGACCCAAGCCAGGGTCAAGGTGGCCACAGCCCAGAAGAGTCTGGGGATAGGATGGTCTGCCACGTGGCAGCCTTCTACTGTTTCTTTTCTGTTAAGATCCCCTCAAGGTGTCCCCACCATTGAGCCCCATCTTGTCCTCTTTCTTCCTCATGGCCTTTTGCAAATGCTGAGCTTGCAAGATAAAGAAGGAAAACACTCTGGACCAAGAGAAGGAACAAGGAACACCTAGTTTAGGCTTCTTCTCGGGCCAGCTGGAACCAGGAACAAGTCCCTTACCTGATCCGACCTCTGGCAGACAGAGCTTCGTCTGTCAAGATGGGATAACAACCAGGAAGCATAGTTTATATTAATCGTTTAACCCTTTTATCGTTAAGGGATTGAATGTGCAGCTCTGGGATCAGAGACCTTGAGTTTAAATCTCAGCTCAGCCACTTATTAGGAGGGTAACCTCTCTATGCTTCAGTTTCCTCTGAAACTGCAAGATAGGGGTAATAACATTGTGTCAACTAACCGAGACAATGTACATGAGAATTAAATGTGATAAAGAATATAAAGTCATTAGCTTGGTGCCTGGTGCCAAGTAAAAAACGCAATAAATGTTAACCAGTTGTATGGTCGTTATCACCATCCTCTGGTGTAACAGAGGAAGGTGAAATAGTGTTCACGTCTCCCTGAAAGGATCCAAGTGCTACCCATGTAATTATCCTTATCACAGGCAGCCTGGTTTGCCATTTCCTTACTGTCTATTTCACTAGGTGAAACAAAGGGCAAAACCACCCCTTTTTCACTTTGGGGAGCTCATGGGATCTGAGAAATGGACATTTGCCTTCAATTCTCAATGGATTTACAACAAAAGAACCTGCAAAGCTCAGATAGAAGTAGAACAAAAATCAGTGAGATTTGCTCTAACTTCCTTGAATCTTGAGCATCCTCTGGTGGTGTTTTCTCAGAATAACTCTGAAAATTCATCTTTTAGACTGAGGGAGAGACTGCACAGTCCTCGGACTGCCAGGGTAGTCTAAGCAGCACACCAAGACACTTCACTGGGTTTTGTTTTGTTTTTTCTTGGTCTGGTGTTTTGTTTTTCCAGCTTCATTGAGATATAATCAACATATAACATTGTGTAAGTTTAAAGTATACAATAAGATGATATTGTATATATATTGCAAAATGTTTGCCACAATAAGCTTAGTTAACACATCCTTCACCTCACATAATTACCATTTAGCTGCGGTTGTTTTTATAGTGTGAACATTAAAACTCTGCTTTCATAGCAACTTTCAGGTATACAACACAGTAGTGTTCACCACAGTCACCGTGCTGTACCTTAACTCCCCAGAACTTACTTATAATTGGAAGTCTCTGTCCTTGAACCAACATCTCCCCATTTCCTTCACCCCTCAGCCCCTGGCAACTACCATTCTATTCTCTGTTTCTATGAGTTCAATGTTTTTAGATTCCACATATAAAGTGAGATCATACATTATTTGTCTTTCTCTGTCTGGCTTATTTCACTTAGCATCATGCCCTCAAGGTCCATCATGTCATCCTACATGGCAGGATTCCTTTCCTTTTTAAATTTATATATACAGAGGGTGCCAAAAGAATGTACACACATTTTAAGAAAGGAAAACTATATTAAAATTGTAATACTCAATATATACCAGTAACAAAAGAAGCATACAAGTCACGTTTGACTTCTGCAATTACAAGAGGTACTCAAAATGGTTACCATCAGCGTCCAGACACTTCTGATTTCTCCCACGAGGAGAAAACAGCCATATCCCTGCCTGCCAGATGGCCAGGATGGATTCCAAACTAAGAGCAACGTTGACCAAAGTGTCCACTTGTTTTTTGGCACCCAGTATGTAGATATAGATATCTATATCTACATACTGGGTGCCAAAAACTGTTCAAAACTTGGTTTGATGGCAAAACTAGTGAGTGGTTATATAAACTACCACCCATTCACATGATGCAGCCATTAAAATATTTATAAAAACTTGCTGTAACATGGAAAGTATTTATGCTATAATGAAGTTTATATGGCAAGGAAAAAAATGTGCATTCAGGATAATCACAATGCAAAGAAAGGAGTCTGGCAAAAAATACACCAAACGATTAACTGTAGTTTTCTCTGGATGGTAATACTTGGAGTAATTTTTTTTCTCTACTTTTTAACCTTCAAAACTTTCTCTAATTGCAATGTATTAATTTGACTACAGAAAATAATAAGATTCAGAAGTTAACGGGAACCAAGATGGTGACTATACTTCCCCCCTGGACTTCCCTCTACCCACAGACATACTAAGTATACAGCTGCACACAGAGCAATTCCCTCTGAGACAAGCCCAGAAATTACCAGTGGTAGGAAACTAGAAATCAATTCTAAGAAGAAAACTAGAAAATTCACAAATATATGGAGATGAAACAATATACTCCTGAACAATCAATTGGTAAAAGAAGAAATCGACAGGAAAATCACACAACATTTTGATTCAAGCGAAAATGCAAACACCGCATACCAGAACTTATGGGATGCAGCAAAAGCTGTTCAGAGATAGAAGTTTATAGTGACAAATGCCTACATTAAGAAAAAAGAAAGATCTCAAACGACTTTATCCCTCAAACAAGTAAGAAAAGAAGAACAAACTAAGCCTAAAGTTACTAGAAGGAAGTAAATGTCATGTTAAAATAAATTATATTACCCCAGAAGCATAAAACTCTTAGATGTAATTCTACTAGTAAAAATAGTATGGAAACAAGTCAATGGATCTTTATTCCCATTGGAAACTAAGTGAGTTGGCCACTAAAGGACAAAAGAAAAGAAAGGAAATCCAGAATGGCCTGGCCTCTCCCCAGATGCTTGCCTAGGGCAGTGCTATGTGTATGTGTGCCCAAGTGCCACGGTCCCCATGAGGAGAAAACAGCCATTTCCCTACCTGCCAGATGGCCAGGATGGATTCCAAAATAAGAAAGCATCCATGAGTTAGGGTACTCATTCCAGCTACCCTCACTCTGAGAAAGGTGAGGCCTGGAGTAAAATAATTACCCACACAGGAACGCTTAGCTCCCTTCTAGTGTTAACCCAGTGCCGATGTGCCTGACCCCAAAATTTCCTGCCCACATCAGGGCCTCAAGTCTTCCTGTCGGACAATAAATACATTCAAATCACAAAATGTAAAAGGTAAAATTAAAAACACTAATAGAATTATAAAATAAAATAAATTAACCTTGCTCTCCCATCAAGCTACTATAACCTTCCCTTTTATCATCAATGTTTTCAAAAATGTGTCTGTGCTGAGTCCGCTTCCTCATTACTTAGACCAATGATTTATTTAAGAGGGCATTCCCAGGGGTGGTATTTAAAAAATTTAACAACTGAAATGGTATCAATCAGAACGGAACACACATCAAACAGCCTGAGCAGCAGCCGTGGAGAGCCAGCGTGGCTGTGGAGGGGGCCACCAGTGAAAAGCAGCCCCACCTTACCCACACACCTACATGCAAACAAAATATCCAGGACATCAAAAGTTTAACTAACAAAAACATTCAATTTAATATTAACATGATGTCTAGTATCAGATGTGGGCAAATTCTCTTTTCCCTAATTACCCACAGTATTTTTCCAGGTCTTCAAGTTCATGTCCTGACTTGGAATATCAAAGGATAGTCGTCCCCACTCCTCATGCTTTATATTCCATCTCCCACCCACAGCCTGTAAATCCAGAATCACTACATAATCTCTCCTCTCCTCCCAAGAAACTCCAGAACACTCAACAGCTATTATGTGTTGATTTGTATTCCCCCTCAAAAGATACGTTGAACTCCTAACCCCCAGTACCTCAGAATGACCTTATTTAGAAATAGGGTCACTACAGATGTGATTATTTAAGATGAGGTTATTCTGGAGTGAAGGGGGTGCTAATCCAACATGACTGGTGTCTTCTAAAGGGAGTGAAATCTGAAGAGACACAGAGGGAAGATGACAATGGAAGCAGAAATTGGAGTGATGCTGCCACAAGCCAAGAGACACCTGGGGCTGCCAAAAGTTGTGGGAGGCAGTGGATGCTCTCCCCCAGGAGGGCCTGAAGGGAGAACAGCACTACCAATGCCTTTATTTCAGACCTCCAGCCTCCAGAACTTTGAAAGAATAAATTTCTGTTATTTTAAGCCACTCTGCTTATACTATTTTTTTACAGCAGCCCTAGGAAAATAATATAGCAGCCATCAACAGACACTTAAGTTGTTTCCATATCTTGGCTATTGTAAATAATGCTGCAATAAACATGGTCGTGTGTGTGTATACATATACATGTACATATACATACAGAGGATGCCAAAAAAATGTATACACATTTTAAGAAAGGAAAACGGTATAAAATTATAATACTCAATATACAACAGGTTTGACAATTAAGTTTGTGAGCTTGTTGCAACACTGTTGCTAACCTTTTTTGATATAAGAAGGATTATTCATTATGAATTTGTACCAACTGGACAAACAGTTAACCAAGTTTACTGTTTGGAAGTGCTGAAAAGGCTGCGTGAAAAAGTTAGACAACCTGAACTTTTCGCCAAGAATTCATGGTTCTTGCATCACAACAATGCAGCAGCTCACACGGCACTGTCTGTGAGGGAGTTTTTAGCCAGTAAACAAATAACTGTATTGGAACACACTCTGTACTCTCCTGATCTGGCCCCTAATGACTTCTTTCTTTACCCAAAGATAAAGGAAATATTGAAAGGAAGACATTTTGATGACCTTCAGGACATCAAGGGTAATATGATGACCGCCCTGATGGCCATTCCAGAAAAAGAATTCCAAAATTGGTTTGAAGGGTGGACTAAGCACTGGCATCGGTGCGTAACTTCCCAAGGGGCGTACTTCGAAGGTGACCATAGTGATATTCAGCAATGAGGTAAGTAGCACTTTTCCTAGGATGAGTTCACAAACTTAATTGTCAGACCTCACAAATTTGTGTTTTCATTTTATTTGAATAAATGCCCAGAAGTGCAATTGCTGAGTTATATGGTAACTCTATCTTTAATTTTTTGAGAAACCTCCATACTGTTTTCCATAGTGGCTGCGCGAATTTACATTCCTACTGATAATGCACAGGATTCCCTTTTCTCCACATCCTCACCAACACCTCTTATTTCTTGTCTTTTTTTATTATGTCCATTCTAACAGATGTGAGGTGATATTTCATGTGGTTTCGATTTGCGTCCCTCTGATGGTTAGTAACATTGAGCATCTTTTGGCCATCTGTATGTCTTCTTTGGAAAAATGTCTGTTCAGATCCTCTGCCCATTTTTAAATCAGATTGATTGTTTTTTTTGTTTTTGAGTTGTTTGAGTTCTTTATACTGGGGGTGCCAAAGCAATGCATCCAAGTGGACACTTTAGTCAACGTTGCTCAAGCAGTAGTTCGCCGTAATCAGAAGTGTCTGGACGCTGATGGTAACCACTTCGAGTACCTCTTGTAATTGCAGAAGTCAAGTGTGACTTGTTTTCATCTTTTGTTAGCAGTATATATTGAGTATTACAATTTTAATATAGTTTTCCTTTCTCAAAATGTGTATACATTTTTTTGGCACCATCTGTATATTCAGGATATTAACCCTTTCCAGATACATGACTTGCAAATGTTTTCTCCCATTCCGTATGTTGCCTTTTTTTTTTTTTTTTGATGATTTCCTTTGCTGTACAGAGCATTTTAGTTTAATGTAGTCCCACTTACTGATTTTTGCTTTTGTTACCTTTGCTTTAGGTGTCAAATCTAAAAAATTATTGTAAGACCAATGTCAAGGAGCTTACCTATGTTTTCTACTAAGAGTTTTAATGTATTAACTCATCTTATTGTGGTAAATATTTTGCAGTATGTACATGTATCAAATCATCACATTGTACACCTTAAGTTTACACAATGTTACATATCAATTATAGCTCAATAAAGCTAGAAATAAAAAAGATAAAAATCAGATTAGTCATTTTAAATTATTTTCCTATGTGAATTACAATTTTGATCTTATAAAATTGGCAATGTGTATTATTGATATGCCTGCAAATATCTTAATACCATACTAAATGAATAAAAATTGATTGCACAAAAAAAGTGAAAAGACAACTCATAAAATGGGAGGAATGTTTCCAAATCATATATTACGTAAGGAACTTGTACTCAGAATATTTAAGGAACACTTACAACTTAATAATAAAAAGACACATAACCTAATTAAAAAGTGGATGAAAGGCCTATATAGTCATTTTTCCAAAGATATATATATATATATATCTCCAATAAGCTCATGAAGATGATGCTCAACATAATTAGTCATTCGTAAAATGCCACTCAGAACCGCAATGAGATACTCTTTCTCATCTATTAGGGTGTTATAATAAAAAAGACAGGTAATAACAAGTGTTGGTAAAATGTGGAAAAATAGGAATCCTTGGTATTTCTAATGGGAACATAAAATGGTGCAGCTGCTTTTAGAAAGAGTTTGGTAATTCCTCAAAAATTTAAATATAGTTACCTCATTATCCAGCAATTCTATTCCTAGGTATATATCCAAGAGAACTGAAAACATATGTCCACACAAAATCTTGTATCCAAATATTCACAACAGCAATATCCATAATAGACCAAAAGCAGAAACAATCCAGATGTCCATCAACTGATGAATGGATAAACAAAAATGATGTATTTAAATAATGGAATATTATCTAGTCATAAACAAGAATTAAAGAGAGGATTACCAAGATGGTGCAGTAGGTAAACGCTGTGTTTACCTTCTCTCACAACCACATCAAAATTACAACCAATCTACAAAACAACCATTATTGAGAATCACCTAAAATCAAGCTAAACTGAAGCCTTTCAACTAGGGAGCACAGAAGAAGCCACCTCCACACTGGTAGGAAGGACAGAGACATGGAATGGGCTGGTCCCACACCCGCCTGTGACCATTAAAGATCAAGAGGGATATTTTGGCTGTGGGGGTCCTCCCAACCCCCAGAGGAGTGACAGGTCCCAGCCCCACCCCAGCCCAGGGTTCAGTGCCAGGGAGAAAAGTCTCCATAAATTCTGCTTGTGAAAACTATCAGAGATTGTGACTGAGTGAGACTGAAGCCACCTGTACTCCCAGGTGCTCCTCTTAAAGTGACCGTGCGCAGCCTTACCCACCAACAGGATCACTCGCTCTGAGCTCCAGCCCTAGGGCAGCAGCTCAAAAGTCAGCAGGGACATATGGTGGGGAACTGAGTTGTCTGGCTTCTGACAGGGGCTTTTTCCTGGATGGCGGAGCTGGTAGAGGCTATTGTTTCTTTGCTGAGCCTTTCCCCTTCCCCACTTGCGGACACAGGTGGCTGTCAAATCTGAGTCTCCACCGTTTGTTCGTCACACCCTGGCCCCGCTCAACTTTCCAGCACACCCAGGCTGCTTCCGGTGTCTTTTTCATGCAAACCACCTGCCTTGACTCAAGCTGCAGACTTTCCTAGGGTCTCTCAAAGGTTCTCGGAACCCAGACAAGCAGCATCGGCTTGAGCGTGTCCTGTACCTCTGGCTGAGCGGCCCTAAGCTCAGCACTAGCGGCAGCCGGCCTTGGTTCACAACTTGGCCTCCCAAGGCTCTCCCAAGCACAGCACAGGTGGGAGACATCTGCAGATTTCTTTGTGGCTCCTGCCAGGTCGTCCCGGGTGGGGCACAGGCTGTAGCTGAACTTGACCTACAGTGGACCCCCTCCAAGGTCGTCCTGGGGCTGGCATCCTTCAAAATGTGGCCAGCTTCAAAATGAGCTGGAGCATCACCCAGCCACCTCCTAGAATGACACACCCAAGGGGCAGATTGGGCAGGCACCAGAGTCCTGCTGAGGGAGATCCTGCTTTATAGGATCAGCTGCTGCAAAACAACTCTTCCACTGTAGTCAAGGCCAGTCCTCACAACAAGTGAGCCCAACAGTCAGACCCTCCCACTGATGTGCAATTATCAACCAAGGCTCAACTACAAGAGGAGGGCACACACAACACACAAAAGGGACACACCTTGAGTGCATGTCTCAAGTGGCCAGAAAGACTGCACCATTGAACCTCACAGCACACCTACTACATAAGGCCACTCTACTAAGACCAGAAGACATAGCAGCAGCCCAACCTAATACATAGAGACAAACACAGGGAGGCAGCCCGAATGGGGAGACAAAGAAACATGTCCCAAATAAAAGAACAGAACAAAGCTCCAGAAAAAGAACTAAGTGAAATGGAGATAAGCAATGTATCAGATGCAGAGCTCCAAACACTGGTTATAAGAATGCTCAATGATCTCAGGGAGAACTTCAACAGAGTGATAGGAAGCATAAAGATGGAGATGAAAACCATGAAAAAGAACTAGTCAGAGATAAAGCATGCAAAAATGGAAATGAAGAATATACTACAAGAAGGCAACAGTAGATTAGATGAAGCAGAGGATCCAACCAGTGATGTAAAAGATAAAGTACCAGAAAACACCCAATCAGAACAGAAAAAAGAAAAAATAATTCAACAAATTGTGGGGAGTTTAAGGGACTTCTAGGACAATATCAAGCTACCAACATTTGCATTATAGGGGTACCAGAAGGAAAAGAGAGAGAGCAAGGAATTGAAAGCCTATTTGAAGAAATAATGACAGAAAACTTCCCTAACCTGGTGAAGGAAATAGACGTACAAGCTTAGAAAGCACAGAGTCCCAAACAAGACAAACCCAAAGAGGCCAACACCAAGATACATCATAATTAAAATGCCAAAGATTAAAGACAAAGAGAGAATCTTAAAAGGGGCAAGAGAAAAGAAGTTAGTTACCTACAAGGGAACCCCCATAAGACTGGCAGCTGATTTCTCAACAGAAACTTGGCAGGCAAGAAGGGAATGACAGGAAATATTCCAAGTGATGAAAAGCAATGATATACAACCAAGATTACTCTACCCAGCAAAGCTATCATTTAGAATTGAAGGACATATAAGGAGCTTCCTAGACAAGAAAAAGCTGAAGGAGTTCATCACCACCAAACCAGTATTACAAGGACTCTTAGAGGGACTTCTTTAAGATGGGAGGGGGGGTTAAAGATGGGTGAAAGGGGAAGGGATTGAAGTACAAATTGGTTGTTACACAGTACTCATGGGGATGTAGGGTATAGCATAAGGAATATAGTCAATAATATTGTAATAACTAGGTAGTTGCCAGAAAGGTATTAGATCTATCAGCATGATAGATGGGAATGGGGTTGGGGGCAGGGTGAAAAAAGTGAAGGTGTTAAGAACTAGAAATTGGTAGTTAATACAGTATGGGGAATATAGACAACAATGTTGTAAAGATCATGTGAGGTACCAGATGGGCACTGGACTTAGCAGGGACACTTCATAGACTGTGTCCAATGCACTATACACCTGAAGCTGAAGTAGAATAATATTGAGTGTCAACTGTAACGAAATATATAGGTATATAGTCACGGGATGTGGAGTACAACGTAGGGAAGATAGTCAATAGTACTGGAACAGCTATAAAGATGTCAGAGGGGTAGTAGCTTGGGGGGTGAGTTCTCACTTTATGAGGGGTGTAAATGTCTAACTATTACATTGTTTTGTACACCTGAAACTCAGAAAAAAATTGCTTTGAAAAAAAAAGAATTAAATACTGATACATGCTACAACATGAATGAACATTGAAAACATTATAAGTGAAAGAAGTTAGTTACAAAAAGTCACTATGGACATTTCATTAAAGAAAATATACTTGTGTCAAAAAAGCACATGAAAAGATAATCAACATCATCATTCATTAGCGAAATGGAAATGAAAGCCACACTGTAATGCTTCCACACAACTACTAGAACAGCTATAATCCAAAAGAGAGAGAGAAAGAGACAATAACAAACATTGGTGAGATTTTGGAGAAAATACTAGTCATGAATGGATAAACAAAATGTAGCAGCATATCCATGCAATGGAATATTATCCAGCAACAAAAAGGAAAGCACATGCTACATGTTACAACATGGATGAACCTCAAAAACCTTATGCCACATAAAGAAGCCAGACATTAAAGACTATGTATGGTATAATCCCATTCATATGAAAAGTCCAGAAATGGAAAATCTATGGAGATAGAAAGCAGATAAATCTTTCCCTGAGGCTGGGATAAATGAGTAACTGCAAAAAGGCAAGAGGTGTGATGAAAGTGTTCTAACATGGATTTTGGCAATAGCTGCACAACTCAATAAATTTACTAGAAATTATCTAATTGTACACTTACAATGAGTGAACTTTATTGTATGGATGTAAATATACCTCGATAAAACTGTTTTTAAATGGTTAGAAAAATGACAGTTATCTATGTTTAAAATAACTTTTTTTCCATCCCTGTTATTTAATTAAATGATTTTTCTCATCATTCCCTCAACACCTATTATCAGGTAAGTTCTGGATATCTCCCTTTTACTGTTATTAATTTATTTAATACTCACTTCAACCCTATGAAGTGGGTGTAATTATGCCCAGTTTTCAGAAGAAGATACTGAGATTTCGAGCTTAAGTCACCTGGCCCAGATCAGACAGATCATCAGTAGCAGGTCTGTCTGACTTGGAAGCACAGGCCCAGTCAGTAAACCACACTGCTGTTCTGCAAAGGAATGAAAAGAGTTTCAGAGACTTTTTTTTAGCAAAAGAAAGGAAAGTGGTTGCCCAGGCAACAAGCTCTCAATTTCAAAATATATCATACGCTCTCTGCCAAGCCAACCCTAAAGAACTGTATTTCAAGACCTTTGCTGCTGACATAAAATGAGAACTGGACAAGTGACTCAAGACTCCAACTGCCCAAGGTCAACCCAGCCTCTCTAGTCACGACTTCTAGTTGGTTCAGTTGGTCATAGAACAGATGAAATCAGCGTCTACCAAGAATATCATTGAAATGCAAATTCTTGGATCCTCTGCCCAGATATTCTGGTCCAATAAGCCTAGGATGGGGCCTCAGAATCTATACGTTCAACAAGCAGAGAATATTGTCAAAAGTCACAGGCTTCAGAGATAAATGTTCCCGGGTTTAAATGCTACCTTAGGCCGTGAATTAGTTGTGACCCATCGGCCAAGTTAGCCTCTCTGAGCCTCAGTTTCCTTATCTAGAAAGGGGTATTAATAATAATACGTATCTTTTAAAACTGTTGTGAATTTTTAATTATTCCATGCTTTGAGAAAGCACTCAATAAGCAGTAGCTTTTTATTTATTTTTTCACACTTTTCTGTGTGTGTGTGTGGTGTTTTTTTCCTAGAGAGTTTGAAAGAATGGAGTTTTGCCAGCAATCCAGACCGAACACTTTTTCTCAGAATCAGGTTAGCAGCAAACATGCTGCTGGGTTGGATGAAATCAACTCAACAGAGAAAGTAAAATAACCAGGCCGGCAGCCTTCAGGCACTGTTGATATGTGTCCCTTGTGGGAGACTTTAATATTGGGAGTTGAACTCCGCTGACTCACAAATTTATTTTGTTCCTGATTTTCCGAAACCATCCTGAGGAAAGTGGGTAAGAGGAGAAATTGTGAGGCAAAGGTGACACCTACTGGCAGTATGAGGCTCCCGCAAAAGGCATTTCTGTCATTCAGCTGCTCCCAACACGGATGCATCCTTGCTAGTCACCCTCAGTTCTCTTAGACAGGAAACGTTGCCAAGGAAATAATCAGCGATATGGATAAAGGTTTGCAAAAGTTTTCATCAGGTATTATTTATAAGAGTGAAAATGTTGGAAAGACTTCGTGTCCAACAGTGAGAAATGGGTTAAATAAATTTTGGCACATGCCTGTAATGGACTATCACGCATTCATTGCAAGCTATGTTTTCAAATCATTTTAATAAGAAATCACTTCATAAGAAATGTTCATATAAAGACTTTAAGTATAAAATTAAGATTATAAAACAAAACATATAAAAGATAATAATTATGTAAAATTGGTGTATGCATACGCTATATAAAGAAATCTGGAATGAAATGTAGAAAAGTTAATAGTGGTCATTTCCGAGATTAGTGTTTTCTCCTTTATATATTTCTATATCTTTCAACTTTTCTGCAGTAAGCATGTATTACCTTGGTGAATAGAAAGCAAAGGAATAAAAAAAAAACTTTCCAGCTTTAGTGAGATATAATTGACATACGACATTGTGTAAGTTTAAGGTATACAACTTGATGATTTTTACACACATATGTGGCAAAATGATTACCACAATAAGGTTAGTTAACACTTTCATCACCTCACATAACTGCAATTTGTGTGTGCGTGTGTGTTGAGAACATTTAAGATCTATTCTCTTATTTTTTAAAAAAGTAGTTTTTAAAAAGGATAAAGAATCTCAATGCCATTTTAAGAGAGAACAAGACCCCATAACAGATACTAATGGATTAGTGGTGAAGAGCAGAGGTGAATACTTGAAACCCAGATCTCAGGAACTATGATCAGAGAGGCTGATGAGAAACAGTCTGATCCCATGATGACGTTAGCAGCATCTGCTACTGTAGTGTCACAAGACAGGAGAACAATCGAACAAAAGTACACATAGGCTACACATAGAGATCTAATGCACAGAATACTGGAGATAACCAATAAGGCTGTACTATAATGACATAATGTGATAACTATTGCTTCAATGGCAATCATATTACAATATATAAGTTGACCAAAGCAGCACACTGTACACCACAAATTTACAAATTGTAACATATTAAATTTATCCCAAAGGAAAAAGAATGGGGCTATTTCATTGTCAAAGAAGTAGAAAGTGTTTTGTTCTCCCTGGCATCATCAGATGCTTACAATGGGCTCTCCTTTTGTGTTAACTCTGGAGAATTTTTTTACATAAATGACTGTGATTAAAGGTCTGCCCTGCTGAGTAGGTGAATACGGCTACATCCCCTCAGTGAATGTCTGACTGACGCACCTCTTGCTTCCTCCACTATATCTGGCAAGGTCCTAGTGCTATCACACACCGGCTCTATTAAACCATCTGACTTCTCTGAGCTTCACTCTTCTCATTGATAAAATAAAGATGACAACAGCCACCTAGCTGACCCTCTGCAGGTGCAACTTTTGCAGGAAATAGTGTTTTGAAAGCAATCCCATGCAGATGACATGCAAGGTCATAGTAGCCAACATCCTTCATTGAGTGATTTTGTACCAGACTCTTCACCAGGTATTTTCTTATATATCATTTCATTTAATCATCATTTAAAAAGCCTATGAATGAGCATAATTCCCATTATAACCATGAGAAAACTGAGTTTATATAACCTGTTCAAAATTGAACATCTTCGCATTGACAAGCCAGGATTTGAGTTCAGCTCTATCTCCAAAGGCCAGGCTCTTACACGCTAATGCTGTGCTACTGCATAGCTTCTTAGCACTTGAAGGGACCCAACAGATCACTAGGTTGATTCCTGTCCTTTGCAGATGAAGATAACAAGGCCCAGAGAGGGGACATGATGTGCCCATATAACCAACAAAAAATCCACAGACTCCACTTCCCAGGACACTAAGCTGCTCTGCACCGTCTGCCAGCCAGTGTGGTTCCTGGTCACTCAAGCCCAAGGAGTGGGCTGGGGTTTGTGTTCTCAGATAGCGCTACTTCTCTACTGCTGGTAACCAGAAACTTTTTGATCCACCTTATTAGTCAATGGCCAAATTACATGGTCTGAACTGAGAGAAACTTTGAACGTCTGGGGAGAGTGAACTTCGACATAATCAAGTTTTCAACATAGCCAAAGCCAATGGGAGGGAGCGTGGGGGTGGGGCAGACAGGCCAACCTGAGCCCTAGATGTAGGGTACCCCCAACATTTATTATCTGAACTAGGATCCTTGAGAGCGAAAGGGAATGCTACTAATAATTACCATATCCATAGGGCGAAGACATTGTCAGTAGCACCAAGTTAAAGGAGAAGCCAACAAGGACAGAAGTAGCAGAACTAGAGGCAGAAAGATAAAGCAGGGTTTGGGCATTCCTCTGGGTTGTGGTCCTGAAACAGTCGAATGATTTGCTCTTTACCAATACTGTCACTTCTCTGTGCCTTAGCCCATAAGCTGTGATAGAAGTGGCTGTGGTACATGCAAAGGTGACAATTTAAATGTCAACATGCACACCAAATATGTATGGGCATAGAATTCACCACCAAAAAATTTCCCCATTTAGCTCAATCCAGCTCCGATTCCACGAATATAGCATTTTCCTTGAAACTATGCAGCATTTTCCCTTTTATTTTGTATGTCTGCATGAAACAGGAAAAACATATTCAAGTATTCATTTCCATATCCTACTCAAGAACCATATTTGTTGGAGGATTTGCATCATGAAGTATGATGTAGCCTCCCCATAACCAAGGTAAGAAAAAAGAGACTGATCTAGAAGTCAAGCCTCTACACGGGATTAACCAGTAGGATCGCTGATTTTTCTTTTAATCTGATTGGCTCATTATCAGTGACCAGGTAACAGACTCCAGAGAGGTACTGAATTGACGATTCTGACCCACAACATTGGCTCCAATAACTACCTTGAATCTTTCTGGTCTTCAACTGTACCTGGCCACAACTTAACCTCCTGTGCTCTATGACCCCCTGCTGCCTGTCTTTCCTTTTGGCTGCCTTGCAACACTCTTCACAATTCCATTGCATTTTATTCATTAATTCATTTAACAAACCCACCATTTGCCAGTCGTGGTTCAAATGAACAAACAAAATCCCTGCCTTTATGGAGCTTACATTCTAAAAAAGGAAAGCAGACAATAAAAAGCAAGCATATTTAATAAGTAAATAGCACAGTATATAAAAGGGTGATAAAAGAAACAGTAGGACAGAGTAAGAGAGATCTAGATTAAGATTTTAAACAGGGGGTCTAGGAAGACTTCATTGAAAAGTTATATTTTAGCCAGGATTTGAAGAAGATAAAGAGATTTGCCATGAAGGTATCTGGGGGGAAAGTACTCCAGGCAGAAGGGACAGCCTCTATAAAGGTCCTGAGGTGTTCCAGACACAGCAAGGAGGCCAGTGTCGCTGGAGCAGAATGAGAAACAGGAAACTGATCAGAGATGAGGTCAGAGTGGTGTTAGGGGACGGGTCACAGGGGATTAAGCAGGTCACTGTAAAGATGTTGACATGTTCTCCGAGGGAAATAAGAAACGATTGTAGGATTTCGAGCAAAAGAGTGTGACACAATCACCTACTTTCTTAAAGGATCACTCTTGTTGCTGCATCGAGCATAGACTGAAGGGGCTAGGGTAGAAGCAGGAAGACTTAATAAGAGGATAAGAGGCTCTTATACTTATCAAGGCAAAAGATAATGATGGTTTGGACTTGTGTGGTACCAAAGAAGACGGTACAAGGTGATTGGATTCTGGATGTACATACTTTGAAACTATACCTGACCTGGCTATTTCCTGACTGATTGATGTGGGATGTGAAAGAAGATGAGGAGTCAAGAATGGCTCCAATGTTTTTGGCTGAGTTACAGGAAGAAGGAAGCTACCATCAACTGAGATGGAGAAGACCATTGGTGGAGCATGTGAGCAGGGAGAAGATCAGGAATTCAGTGGGGCATGTTGACTGTGACCTCCAAGTGGAGCTGTTCCATAGGCAGTTGGATACATGGGACTGGAAGGCAGTTGAGAGCTCTGGGAATCATCAACATACAGGTGGTATTTAAAGACTTGAAGCTGGATGAAGTCAACAATGGACTAAGTGAGACAGAGGAAAAAAGAGGACCAAGGACTGAGTCCTGGGGCCCTTCAATATTAACCACTCTGGAGACAAAGAGGAATCAGCAAAAGATCCTGGACAAGAGCCACCAGTGAATTGGAGGAGAACTGGGAAAGAATAGTAAGATGGTTTCTAATTTCAATTGGCACACAGGCTGGGAATATTGTATTCTTCACTAACTTTTTTCTTTGGTTCTCTGAATCAATGCAAATAAATTCCACACCTCTGAGTAGTACTTTTCCTTTTGCATTTAATGTCCAGCCATTTCAGGCACTCTCCCTATGATTACTGTTCATGTCTGGTAGCAGCCAGAGCAGTAGTCCTGATGTCAGGAAAATGGCTCAGCAGGCAGCCTGTCTGCTGCTTTGATACACCCCATGTCCAGAGGGAGAACTGCCAATCCAAACAGATCCCACAGATTGTGCCCTACCCAACGTTATCAAAACAGAATGAGAGAATGCTCAAGCCAGCTATCTGAGGCTAACTCTCAGGGTGTCACACAGCATGCAGGAGCTCAGCAGTATGTAGAAGATGGTGTACTGAACCCAAAGAAGGAGACATAGATTCGGGGACCCAGAGCCCTTACAAGGGCCCTACCCTATCTCTTTGTGGGCACCTGCAGAAGTTGCCCAAAGGAGGAAACAATGTCTAGGAATTAATTTCTGTGGCTTTGAGAACACGGAAATATCTTCAAACTCTACAATCTGATTTATACACTGACTCATGTTTGAAATTCCACCATTATCAGAGTTTAATCTCTTGATTTAAAAATGTTTTTAATAAACCCTGCTATCCTTAACTTTCAGCTGGAAATGGAAACATAGAGCTTGGTAGAAAGAAACAGAATAAAGAGAGAGGGGGTGGAACCATGCTGATGGAGAACCTACCCCCTCCACTTCCACCCACCAGGGAGAAAAATGGTCCAGAACAGGGAAGCAGGAAACGGAACCTCACCACCTGGAGTTTCCCCTGTTGACAGGTGCAGGAGGGGGTCAAGGGGATGAGTCAAAAACTTTTTGGTTGATGCTGTAGAGCTGTCTATGCAAATTTTGGGGCCTTCTTTGCTACCACAGAGGAAACAACCTAAACCCAAAGGCCTTGCTGGTACAGAGAAGCCTAAAGGAGACTGGGTGTGACTATTCTGAGGGTCTGAGGGTAAGTGTCTCACTCAAAGACCAAAGGAGCCCCAACTCCCTTCCTCTCCTCCCTCCTCTGTGTCAACTTTTTCTGGCCTTTTCTTCCCCTCCCAAGTACACATCTTATCCCAAAACTTTACCCAATGCTGAAAAATACTCAATACTGCGAATCTTCATTTCACTTTATTTCATATTCCATGTTTCTCATGACTTTTCCCTGGGGTTTCTTAAAATGTCCTTCTTTTAAAGGAGAGAGGTGACAGGAGGCCAGAGGTGGACCCAGGGAGTTCTCTGGACCCACTGAACTCTGTTGCTGTTCTGTTTCTAAGTTAGCAGCTTCTCTGAGGGCAGCACTCTCAGAACCTGCTGGAAACAGATGGCCAGATGCCAAGCCTTGAGCCCAGAGCCTCCCTTCAGCTGGCCCTGAGAAAGGAGGCCAGGCACAGACAGCTCACAACCCAGCACCGGCACCTGGCTTGTGAGCCTTGATCTACTGCTGTATCAGCTCCATGGGTGATTCAGGAACACGCTGAGCTTGTTTAGAAAATGGCAGGAGGTCACTGTGACCGGAGTGAAGTGAGTGAGGAAAAGAATGGCAGGAGGTGAGATCACAAAGGTACAGAGGCCAAATCATGTAGGTCCTGGCCAGCCATGGTGAAGGCACTGCATTCTATTTCAGTGAAACGAGAAGCCATTGGAGGGTTTTGACCAAGCAGTAATATGACCTGATTGTAATATAAAAGGATGCCTCTGGCTTCTGTGTGGAGAGGAGACTAAGGAACAAAGGATGGAGCAGGGAAGCCAGGTGAGAGATGATGGTGGCTTGACCCAGAGTGGGAGAAGTGCTCAAAAGTGGACAGATTCAGGACATAGTATGAAGAAGTAACACAGGATTTGCTCATGTCCTGAACTGAGAGAGAGGAGTCAGCAACTGGGTCAAAAAATTTCCATCAACTGAGATGGGAAGGAGATGACGTGGGGGAATGTACGGAATCATGAGTTCAGTTTTACGTATCTTCATTTGAGGTGCCTTTGAGACATCCCAAGGGAGATGTCTGGAGTTCAAGGAGAGACTGGGACTGGAGATATAAATTTGAAAATCATCTGCACATAATTTAAGAACTGTGGAACTGGATGAGGTCTCATAAGGAGTGAGTTCTCAAAATCAAAGAATAGTTGGAGAAGAGGTCTAAGAACTAAGCTCCAGAATATTCCCACATTTAGGAGTCAGGAAAATGGGGAACGATGCAGCAAAGGAGACAGAAGGAGAGACTGCTGAGATAGGAGAACCAAGAGAAAGTGGTGACCTGGAAGCCAGTGATGAGTGATCAACCGAGACATTTTCTCTGACAACTGAGTGAAAGGACACCAAGAATTAAATCAGAGTTCTAGGCAACATTCTGCAGAGCTATAGGTCCATGGACTCCCTGTGGGGGTGAGTAGGGGCAGTGGGAGTGGGGTGGAATGAGTCTTAGCCAAGAGGATTCCAGGCCTCGCTCCCTGTTTCAACCAGATCTGCTCCTCTTTTCACTTTGTGGTTCCAGGTGAGATTTCCTCTGAAGAAAGGGTTCTACTACTTAAAACACAAAACTTTGAAAACTGTTGGAGCACATTCTACCATCACTGGAAAATGGACAATAATGTGGAGAGGAATTCTCCAGGGAAAAATCTAAAGCTGAGGGAGAAAACAATACCTTGATGATTTCTAAGGCCTTTTTCAGCTCTAAAACACTTGGATCTCATTTTCTTGGTCCCAGCCCCTGCACAACCATCTCAGTTCAGACTCCACTCATGCTCTGGTCTGATAATGACCGTGATGGAGACATAGGGCCTGGATGGCCCTTGTGCATGGGCTTGATAATATTTATGGGCCTTTGAGGAGTGGTGTAAGAAATATTTAGTTGATCCAAGTGCTTACCTGAACTCTGATTTGGAACACGGCTGGACTGAAACATTCGTGGGGAGTCAGCAAATCCTTCCTTCTCCTGCTGCCCCGATTATCACCAGCTTCACAGTCTGTCTGGTCTCAGGCAGGATCCGGACGAGGTCTCATCCACGACCACCAGCCTCCTGTAGCAAAGCAGTTTACCTTTCCTGGTCAATTTCTAAGTATCCTCAATTTCTTGGTTTCTCAGATACTGTAATCTCTCTGTCTTTCTCCCAAGATGAAATATTAACACGATGCCCTTCCTTTGCATGTAGTTTTCTAAGCTCTGCACACCTGCAGTGTTTAGGTCTGAGGAAGAAACGCAATGATCCTGAAGAAAGTCTGACCTTAGGGGAAGCCACTTCGTTTTCCTTTGACAAACTCTCACTTCCGACACCAGGATCCAACTACAAGGACATGAAGTATGAGCAGCTGGATTTAGGAACCTTCCAACCCAGATTTTTAAAGCTTGAGGCCTAATCTACTCTTATAACTCCTGTGCTTCTCTCCCAAAATTTGGACCCTATATTTTAAGAACTTTGATGGAGTGAAGAAAACATAATGCGACATCCTCTGTAAGATAAGAATAAAGGCAGCTTGATACCACGCCTTAGGGTTGTGCATAAGTCACCTAACTCACAGGCTCGCTGTGGCAAATTTTGGTGCTCTTGTCTGTATGACATCCTTTCTCTAGACCTTGCTTTGGGGATCCCCCACACCACCTTCACCCCTGTGGTCTGGTGAAGTAACACCCCCTCCCCCCCATCTATTGGGGTAGGCATGAGCCACAGGCCAAAGACAATCAGTGCATTTCATTCCTGAGCCCAGAGACTGAGTCGGGGATGGACCTAGAAGCCCACTTGGGCCAATGGTAATCAGGCCTAGGACCGTGTGGAGCTGTTGGACAGAAGACGGATACTCCCCTTTCACTAAAATCAGAGTTGTGGGGCTATGATCCTGGGGCTGCTAGCATTCATCTTGCCCCCGGTATGAAAAGTTTACTAAGTTCAGAGCCTAATCAGAAAAGGGGAGAGCAGAGGGAAAAGAAAAGATAGGGTTCTGGATTCAGCTATGCCTGAACCAGAGACATGAAATAAATTTCCATTTGTACTTGGGTAAATTTGAGTTAGGTTTTCTGTCACTTGCAAGCAAAAGAATCTTAAATGATCCATCCTCTCTGGATCTTGCTAGCTGAACCTTTAGAATGAGGATGTTGAAAACTAGTCAGTGTTTCTAAGTGGATTCACTAATGGCATTTGGTGAGACAATTCTTTATTGTGCAAACTGTTCTGAACACTCATTTTTGCCCCTGCCCACAAAATGCCAGAAGCACCCCTCAGAAGTTATGACAACCCCAAACCCACCTCACATCCCACTAAACACACACACACACACACACACTTTCCCTAATGCCCCTTAGGGGTATGTACTCCCCCAATTGAGAACAAATTAACTAGAAAATCTCTGAGGCTCCTCCTCTGATCGCTGAAATTAGCCATGTAATGTACCAGAAACCAAGTTCTCTAGAGCCTGGTCTTAGCTCTTAGCACCAACTGAGAATAATTTAGTCTCTGTGTTCATTTTGTAAATGAGGGCACTAATATACAGTTATATGAATGGGTAAACCTATGAAAGGACCATTGCAATAAATTACTCATATGAAATAACTCGAGCATAACTTAAAATGGATCCTTCACATTCTCAGGGGAAATATCCTAAACACCTTTGAATAGCATTATAGCTATAATTTATCCCACAAGAAGACAATTTTAAAATCCTGAAATTTTAAAATGACCTTTGCATCCTCTTAATTCATCTCTCAATAAAAAATTAAAATCACTTATAAAGCTACACTTATAAAGTCACCATTATTTTTCTAGACCTTTTTAATTACATCTCCAGCAAGGGAGATTGGCTTAGGAGGATGTGGGGGTCTTTTTTTTTTTTTTTAAACAGCAAATGGATTTTATTACTTCCCAAGTGTTAAGTTCGAGGATGACTAGAAAACATAGCGAAATTGATGGCTGACAGTCAGCTAAACTTGTTTACTTCTCCAAGCCAATCTCAGCTTGAATAACTTATTACATGTCATGCTTTGTTAGCTGAAGTCACAAGTGCTGAATCCTTAAATGCCAAGGATCTCTTATACCCCATAGTGCTCTGTAAATGTAAGAGAATAAAGTTTTCAGTGTTGTTTATAATTTATCAGTTGTAAAATCTATTTTTTGTGTTACCTTTGTAATCTTTGAGGATTTTTTGTTTTAAACCATGTTGTTGTTGTTTTTCCTCTCTTTTCTTGGCAAGTGTGTGCTCTTAATCCTCAAACAAATGGTCCAAACTATCTACACTGGCAAATTTGGAGATGTTGGAGAGTGGGCTACATTCCATGTGTTGTTGCCTTTGAAATATGAGCACAATAAGATGACTTCACATTGCGTGAGCACGCCAACCAAATTCAAGCAGAGGCCTACAGCCACGACACAGACAGTCCTTTCATCTCAGCTCTCTTCAAAACTGCCATAAATTATTGCTGTTGGATGTAGTGCCAGGATCCTGGGGCCAATTTTCATGTTTAGGAGGATTTGAAGGGTATCCTATACCACCCTACTGGTTCAACTAGCTGACAACCTCTCCTCTCCACCTCAGCCCTTCCATCAAACATAGCAGTGGCTGTACACAATGTTATCTGCCCCTTGCAACAAAGCAGTAGTTCAGTTATTTGAAGGCCGAGAGAGAAGTCAGAGAAGTGAGACAGAAGGGAGAAGTAAGGGGAGGCAGTTAAACCACTTCAAAACTACTTTTAGAACTTCAGACTGCATAGAATGTGGCCCTGAAACTCAGAGTGAAACCTCACTTTTATACATTCATCTTTGAAGCCAGAAATTGGTGGGAAGGCTGGCTATGAAAGCACAGCCCCATGCCTTCATGAAAAGCAAGTTTAAATAATTTCCCCAAATTTCCAATGTTAGCTTTGCTTTGCATTACTCTGCCTGCCATAAATAGTCTCCCTCATCTTCTGTTTATGTCCTTTATCCCCACACCATCATTCCTCAGATTCAGGGTTTATGAAGAAACTGAGATTTCATTTTAAGCAGAAGATAACATGATCAAGCCTTATGTGGGGCTGCCTGTACATTAGAGAAATGGAAGTGTCTTGTGTTGTGTGGGTCCCTCCTTTACAAGACGTAATCACCTCCAGCTGGGCCAAGTTGATTGAGCGAATGTTAGGTGTTCACATGATTTTGCAGCAGCATTATAATGAATGTACCTCTTTGATGGAAGAAAGAAGGTCTGCGAAATAAACAGTTTAAGATTTGGAGTTGGAGCTGGAAACATGGGCTGCTTTGTTCTTATGACAACTGCTTCCCCATCTAAAACATTCCTCCATTTTAAAGGATCTGTCTTTTCTCTTCCAGCCGCAACCCTCAAGCTACAATAACAGACTCGTGATTTTTTTTTTAGATGCCAAGGTTATGAATACTCTCCTATGAATATTTTCCTTTGAGCTCATTTCTCTTGAAGAAGAAAAAGAGCCCTATGTGTTGCAGAGTTGACAGTAATAGACAAAACATACAAATTGTTCTCCTAGGGGTAGTAAAATGCTCCAAAATGCACATAGCATAATTCCAAACACAACATAATGTGTATGGAGCACTGCCTGTGCAGCTATGATTTTTAAAAAGTATTATTTCTGACTGGCATGTACTATACAGAACATATTTCAGACGCTAAATTCAAGATTAATACCTTAAAATGTCTCCCTTTATGGCATCATGATTGTTTTTCTCATATTAACACAAACTCTTAGTGAATAGAATTTTAGGATGTGCCATTTGGAAGGAAGGAAACCTTCACTGGGTTAAGCTGCTTATGTTTTTATTTTTCTCTTTATCTCATTTCAACATATCCTCCAATTTCCTCCTCTAAAAATAATTCAACTAATGCTAACTCAACAGATTAGAGTAGATCTCCTATTAATTTCTTTCTGCCTCAAAAGAAACTTATTATTTAGGCCTATAATTATATATGTATTACCGTCAACGAATGTTTAGCTTCTTTATTAAAATTTCTTTTCATTCTGTTTCAACATCATCAGTTAAATCATTTCTTTGCTGGTGCTTAAAAAAAAAAGTGTTTCCCTGAAGCCCTTTCAAATGTTTTATCTTATCCAAAAGTTAATCCAGAAAACTCAGCCTCTTTTAATCCTGCTTTGTGGTTTAGATTCTGTAGCCTGAGAAGCACTTGTGTTGATTTCTATGAGACCCATGCTGATGTAAAAACAGCCTTTGGCTGTGGCAGGGAAGTAATTCTGCATGCAAATGGGGTGCCTTTGAAACCTACCTGTGAGGTGAATCATGAATCAGGGCAACAGTGCTTTAGGGAGGTCTCCTACATTCAGTGAATGATGCAAAAATTTCCAGTTACAGTGGTTGCTTTGCATTTGGCATTAAGAATATTCTGCAGTTCTTTTCATGTAAAGGTGCAGTACTCTACAGTGGCTGAAAGCACGAGCTTTAGAGCCAGACTGCTTGGGTTCAAATCCCACCATTGTTTCTTACTAGCTGCAGGCTCTTGAAGAAGACACTTAACCACTCTGAGCATCATCAAATAGGGTTAAGAATACCACCTACCCTTTAGGATTGTTGTGAGGATTAAGTTGGTAAAAACATATAATGCACTTACCGTATCACACTGTCTGACACAGATTTAGAACTCAATAAGTGAGCTCATAATATTACTTAACTCACAAACGTATGACATCCTTTTACATACGTTCAGAAGCAGATTTGTAAAATAAAAAGAAATCCTAGAAAAACTTAATTCTGAAAAATTTAGAAATATGAAATTACAGACAATGTTATATATATGTGTGTATATATACCTATATACGAATATGATTATATACAATTCTGGCTATACTTTTATATAATTATATATAGTCATATAGACAAAATTATATTTGCCTTTTTTTTCTTGCAAAGTACGTTTTTGTAAGTAAATTCCCTTCCCAATGACTTCCTTTGTCATTGAACTTCAAACTGTTGTTGCTTCCCCACTTAGCTGGTCTGTCTCCCACCCTACCCAGCCCAAGCATATTAATTCAGTGTTTATTAATTGTCTACTCAGAACAGCAGCAGATGAGGAACAGAGGCCCCAACTGACTTCATCTATACGGCAAGATCAATTTCCCAATTGTTTAATTCACCAAGTTTGTATTTCTGGAAAATTGTTTCCTATAGCTAAAGAAAAATCCATAAATTCCTATGTGTTTCCAGCCCAAACAATTTTGCTTCCATGAATCTCCTGGAGAAAAAAATGTTATAATTAACCAAGCTTAAAAAACATATAATTTACCTACACGAAAATTATCGTAACTGCTGTGTTACATTAATATGGCTTGGAGGTAACACTCAACAGTCTGAGAATTTCTGTCTTCATCTTAACCCAAGATCAAAACAGAAAATAAATATCTGGTAATTATATGATTTCACAGAAAAAAGGACAAAAATGTTGTAAACATAATTTAATCATAACTACATTTTAAAAATCTGCATTGAAAATGCGTGAGGAAGAACTAAAGATCGAATGGTGATCGTGTTAATATCCGAGTTTTCTTCTTTTCTTTTCTCCACTTTAAAATGTTTTGTTAATGACTATATTATTTTTAAAATAAAAATATTAAATTTGTAAAACTATAAAAATTGAACTATACTTTAAATTATAAAATTTTTCACTTATATATAGAAAAGAAATTCACACAGGGCATTTAATTCTGATTTAATTTCTATGAAATAAATCCTACAAAGATTTCTCAAAGAAATGTGAGTCTTGAAATGATGTCACTGTTTTGTATTATATGCAATAGATTCCCAAGTGTAAAAAATCATAAAACTTAGGCTACACATTGCACATCACTATTACATTTAAGTACTATTTAAAAGACCATGATACTGAATATAAGAATCTGACTTAGCTTCATAGTTACTTAGCTAAAGGAGTTTTTTAAATATATTTATTTTCTGTTTTCCTTATATTTACTTTTTTTTAATCTCTAAATGAAAATTAATGAGCAATTTAGGACATGACATAAATCTAGGATTTATTGATCACATATTCAAAACTACCTATAAGAGAGAAGTTTCCACACGGCATTTGTCTGGAGTCATATTGTTTTAAATTGTACCTTGACTTTTGAATTTGATACTAGCTGTAATTACTATAAAGTAAATCAGAATATTACAAATGCAGATATTCTAACACAAAGACTTGTATGATTTTGTTGAGATTGTCAATAGTTGTTTCATCCAAATTTTCTTCATTGTCATCCATGGTGTGCCAGACTTCAGGGAAAGGAGAGGATATCAGATGCAAAATTGGAACACCTAATAAGAAAGAACTGATTTGTAATTAAGTGCAAATTTCCAGCGAGTAAACTAGAAAGTGTTGTTCCTCAAGCATAAGTCTAAGTGGGAGCTCTGCACCATCTACAGACAGCTGATAATTCATCAGCTTCTGTGTACTTCTTTATCTCTTACCCTTGTATTCCAAAGTCATTCATTCATTAAACAAATGTCAATTGATTCAGTAAATCATTATAAAACATCCTACTATGTACCAGTTCCTACTCTAGGAGCAGAGATTTCATCCATGAAAAGGCAAAGCTCTGCTCACATGAAGCTTACATTCCAGCAGAGAAAGAAGCAAGTAAACAAATATAAAAAATAATTGAAGAAAGTAATAAGGTGTATAAAGAGGAATAAAACAAGGTAGGAGAATAGAGAATAAGGGGCAAACAGCGGGGCCAAGAAAGGAGTATTTAAAGTCAGGGAAAGGCCTCTGTGAGAAGCTAACATTTCAATAGAGACATGCCCCAAAGAGAAAGCAAGCTGGGCGAAGATCTGGAAAGGAGCATTCCAGGCAGCAGTATTGGCAAATGCAAAGGTCCTGAGGTAGGAATGTCCTTGGGCCGCTTGAGGAAGAGTGAGGAGCCCACTGTGGCTGGATCGGAGCAATACTGATTGGAGACCGAGGGAGGAGGTGATGTTGGAGAGGGAGAACAGTCAAAAAATGGAGGCCCTTGTAAGTCATGGAAAAACTTTGGGCTTTATTCTACATGATGGCAAGCCACCAGATCTTTAAATCAGGGAAGTAACATAATTTGATTTACATTTTAAAAAGACAACTCTCCTTTCTATGTAAAGAATAGGGAAGCAAGAACAAAAACTGGAGACCACTTGGGAGGGTACTGCGAGAGCCCTCGGGTTTATTTAAATTTCCACCATTGACATTAAGGATATTGCTTCAGAAAACACCAGAGTTACACAAAGTGTAAGAATATAGTCTAACTCTATGAAAGGGAAGGCAAGGTCGGTGGAACATGAGTTTTCCTAAATATTCTAGGTGTAGGAAAAAAATATGAAGGTGTCCTTGAGGATTTGGAATGACTTTCATGAGACAATAGAAGCCATAAGATGATTGGTGGATGATTCAATTCATCAGTTAATTAAAGGCAATGGTTCCTCGCCCTTCTATATTATCACAAAAGCACATGAAATACAATAAATACAATACGTTAAACATTTGCATGCACACATACATATACACACACGTTACCTTTTCTTAAAAATGGAATATGGTCATCCTGAATGACACTTCCATAACCATGATTCTGGAAATACCGCCTCTCCAAAGAATGATCCTTGAGCAAACCTAATTCATGGAGTTCATGTTCTGCAAATGACAATTAGATAGCAGATAAATATCGATTTTTATCCGATCAATACAGAATAAACAAAGAGTGAATTCTCAGTACATCATTCCTAAAACATTATGCAGCAGTGAGCACAGCCACACCCGTGACAATAAACATCTGGGCTGAATTTGGGTGTGTACATTTTGGAGTAGTTTTGGGAATAGAAGAGTCACACATGGCTATAGCTTTACAGGTGAGAAGCTCCTTAGAGGTAGAAACTCAGTAGAATAATGGAGAGATCAAGAATGAGAAAAACCAAAGGAAAATGAGGGGAAAAAACACACATGTGGATACGTATAGAACTGAGATCCTACATGAAGAATACCTTCAGAGGAGATGTGGTGCTTGAAAGGGGAATACTCAAACCGAGTGGGGATGAAGTGTTCTGAGTGGCCACTCTATGGGAAAGGGTTAGCTAGTCTGACCTGCATTAGTGGTTCTCCAAGTGTGCTCCCTGACCAGGGGCATCGGCCTCACCTGGGAACTTATTAGAAATGCAAATTATCTGTTCCCACCTCAGACCTACTGAATCAGAAACTCTGGGGGTGGAGTCCAGGAATCTGGGTTGTAACAAGTCCTCCAGCTGATACACACTATAGTTTGAGAACCACTGGCCTGCGTTCCATCACTCCTGTCATCTTTGTACCAAAGAACTCATGTGTTACATGGTTACATACAACATGAGTTCTATGTTACAAGATGATAAGAAATCAAAAGAAGAGTATAAAAAAACTGAATGAAACTTCCCAGAATTGCTGTGGGTTTTTTGTGTTTTTTTTTTTTTTTTTTAATTGCTAAATTTAAAGGGTAAAACTAGACCAAATAGTAGCATGCATGTGTAATACGATTTTAGGAACATGGAGAAAGACCTTACCACGACCAAACAATATTCCCATCTTTTTATAGATACTTATAATTCTTTCATCTTAGGATACAACTTTTCCTTATACAATTAGATATGGTTTGAAGTACAAATAACACTAGAAGGGACAGCACAATGGGTTCAAATTGCAATATAATGCAAGTTACTGATATAAGTTCATTCTGGCAGAGGAAATAAGAAAAGTGCACAAAATTCTTGAAAGAAGGCCAAACCCAATTTCTTGAGGCTACCATCAAAGTCAAGAAAACATGCTGCAAGGAAGAGGCCCAGAAGCTTGTATTAATAATACCATAATAGCAATTCCTTCTCCAGGAATTGACATCTGCCAAAGATAAGATTCTGAGATTCAGGTAAAAGTTTCTCTTGTAATATTCTAGGTCTGGATATTGGCAAATTCTGAACTCGTAACAAAAGCATGAGTTCGGATGGCATCACTTTTCCAACTGCTTAGAAGTAATACCATTCTATCCTGCTCCAAGAAGTTCTGTGGCTATAAGGAATTCGCTCTCTGTAAGGAATTCCAAGCTTAAAGTTCTTGCCTCCAAAGCAGGCCTCCTGGCCTGAATGCTATAATAAAGTTCTATCTCATTTTCGTATCTCCCTGATTCCAGTTGGTTTTTGTTGTTGTTGTGTATGAGGCGCAGGGAAGGGATGTTTGTGTTTTGGGGAGGGCGAAATTAGAGGTATGAAGGGAAGAAGTTATTCTCCTTCTCCAAGCCCAAAGCTTCTCTCTCGAGGCACAGATATCTAAGTTTCTTTACCTGGCTTGGCCTGACCTGGTCAGGCCTAGTCTATTTTCATTGATATGACATTAAACCTTCTCCTAAATGACTCTTGAAGGACCTTGGCTTTCTCTTGCATCTCAATCTCTTCCTCTTTTGGAAAATAGGCAGAGACTGACCTAGATTTAAAGGAAAATCATGTCTGGATAAGGCAGAAAATAGAAGATGACAAAGACAGATATGAAAGGAAAAATTAAAGAATATCTTTTGGTATCATTATCAGGACATAACATTCATCATTAGCCAACATGTTTTGCTGAGTAAAATAGAAGTATATTCCATATGTTTCAAACAGGAAAATATTTTCAAACCATTTCTAAGGATATGCAAATATGAAATATAGTATTTTATGTTTCCATATCAAAATGAAGTTTCATGCAGGAAAATAAAGTAAGCCTACTAAAAGAGATGGATAGGCACAATAAATGAATCAATAAGGCAAGGGAAAAAAGGCAGCAAAGTATATTATATATTCAAATCATACAATGAAATCATAAATTTTGAATTTTAAAATGTAGTGTTTGCCGGGGGGAAAACCAGGTTTGACTCTTTAATAACAGTGGTGCTTACCAATTGCTTCAAGTCTATCAAACCATCTGGCAGAGTTTGGAAAAAAATTGGGAAATGTTGGGTTTGGAGCTCCAATTAAATCTAGTAAGACCAATAAATCCTAAGGGAGAAAAAATATTGTTTAATCACTGTCACCAAAACATGCTTCATACTCATCAATGGAAAAAAACAATCAGTCAAAACTAATGTCATCTTAATAAATGAGAATAATCTAGGGAGCTGTATAAATGAACAAAAGGTTTAATAACATTGTAAACTATTTTGGAGAACTTACTAAATCTTGCTTATGCAATGTGGACAAATGGTAAAGTACACATTCTTCATATCTGTAACCCGAGAAGGATATCACTACGAGAATATTTCCATCATTTCGTAGATTTGAAAGGAATACATTTAACTTTATTTTCACATGGGAGTCCAAGACTGTCTGATCTTCTATTTCATTCTAATTAGCCATTTTATTCTTCATGTATAATGACACAGCTGCCTATAGGAGAACACTTAGTAACTATTTATTCCTCAAAGCATCATGTAAAAAAATTCCTTGACTAGAAGCTATATGACCTTATGTCTCTGGTCTCCATTTCCTTTTTTATTTAACCAGAACCTCAAACTTGCTGATCTCTAAAGGTCCCTTCCGATTATAAGCCTACAATTGAACCAGTGTTTCTTAACTTGTTTGGGCCACAAAACATCAGCAGGCTTGAGGACTCCCTGAAGACTAGCCCTCAGATTAAGAACTCCTGATTTATGTAAGTGAGGGAATGTGTAGATAAATATCTAGTACAGATATGAACACATAGTAGATAAATGTTTGCAGAGTCTATGTTTCTAAAGACATAGTGTCTATTAACTCATGAATGATGATGATTAAATATATTCATTGGGGAAAAAATAGGCTTGTTTGAAATCAAAGTATATTCATAAAGTTATATAAACTACTAAGAATTTATTTCTGGGGGGAAAATGGTCTTAACCATTACTATGGATTCATATATTTGGACTGATAAATAACTTTGTTCTTCCTATTGAGGAGCTAGGTCTCTCCTCCCCCTGTGAACCCTTTTTTGTCAGTTGAGCACAAGTGACTGACTGAGGTGCCAACCATATTCCCCTGACCCATTATGAGCTGCCAATGGACAATGGGATGGAGAGAATGTCAATATGAGATGTGTCAGAATCATAGAGAACATTTAATGTGGCCAATTGGACTCAGAGGGTGGAGGTGAATGATAGGGCAAAAGACAGGGATGGTGGAGGGGGTTGGAGTAGGCTTTCAGTGCACAGATAGGGTAAGTTCAGGGGTGGATGAAGGCACAGGTAAGAATGAAGTCTTAGGGGTAGCATAAGGTTCCAAGCTGGGGTTAGTGAGGACTCAAGACTGAATGAAGGTCAAATATGGGAAGAGAACCAGAGTAGGAGAAGAATTCAAGGATAGGGTAAGGGACTAGGGATGGGGTGTAGGCCCAGGGATGGGGATGAAAATGGGGTTGTGTATTGTATCCATTACTTAGTAAAAAGAGCAGGGTTTTAAGGCAGTGTCAAAATGTCACCTCCACGTCAAAAATACCACATCAAAATTGACACTTCAAAATATCAATATCATACACACACTTGGAGTTATTAACGCGCTTTAAAGCCACCAAGGAAATTCTTCACGCCCATCCTCATACCACATTCCATTCTTACTCCATTTCCCAAGCCCTTAGCCTCCTCAGGCTTTAGAGAGGCCTCAAAGAAGGGATTTGCGCTCTCCACCTCTGTGCAGTACTGGGGGGAATGTATTCCCAATAGATCAAACTGAATCTGAGGTCTCCTTACTCTGATTTTTTTCACATCATTTTAATTAAACTTTTATTACATTTTTAAAAAATTAAATTTTTCAAATTTACAATGTAAATTTTTATATCATTTTAATTAAACATTTTAATTCAGCTCAGACATAACTAGCAACACAGAATCATTCTTTTTAGCTCTGGGATTCCTCAAAAACCCAATGCCTGCCAAGGAATGTTCTACTATAAACACTCGGCTTGAAGGATGCCGGGCATTTTTAGGTCTTTAACTGGCTTTTTAGCTTTGGCTTCCTTTGAGGCACAGCCTGCAGCTGCAGCACCACAGAAATTACCCAGACTCACCATGCCATGCAGTTGGTTGGTGTCTCTCACTCCAGGGGGGTGTGGGGTCGATGCCATCTTTGGAGCTAAGTGCCGAGACCCATACAGAGAGTCTTGAGGAGACCAGTGAAGAAAAGCCTCTTCCCCATCAAAGAAAATTAGCTGGAGTGAGAGATCTAGCTTGGAGTCTGAAACGTTCTGGTAAAAAGAACAGTGAAATGATATCAAAAATGCTGTGAGGATTTAAAAAATAACACACTTCTTTATTAACTGGAAAAAAAAAGACAGATAAGCCACAAAGAAAAGCGAGACCAAAGTGAGAGAAAATATGCCAAAATGTATTTTGCACCACTTCCTGTCTGAAAATCATTACTGCTCTCTCACAGTCTTCACCCATAAACAACACACCTTCTCCCACTCCCTCTGGAAATAGATGCCATACTTTTTTTTTTCTTACTCTTCAGAGAACTTTGAAACTATGGAACTGCTATGGTGGACATGGTGACACATCCCCCAGTTCCCTTTCAGAAGGATGTGTTAACCCTGCTGCCAGAAGAGCTGTGAGCAGAAAGCCTTCAGCTGTTACTCCCTTTAGGGATTGCCTCAGCTATGGGGGTGCCCTATATCCAATCACTGGCCTAAGCAGGTCCTGGGGTTCTCTAAAGGCCCATTCCATTTGCAGAGCTCCCCAGAAGTTGGCTCGGGCTGTTGTTGAGCCTGTGTGGCAGCTTGACTTCTCCCTTTACCTAATCCCATCTCTCTCCTCTCCTTGCCACAGGTATTAAGCCAAGGCCACTCCCTAAGAAATAACCTAAATGCTACATAAACTCCACATCAGTGTGTCCCAGGGAACACAACCTGAACAACTGCACATGTTTCTTGCTTCTCACCTTATTGAAGTCTGTAATTTTTCAAACTGAGTCTAGGTTCAAAGATGTGCCCAGGAATGGAACAGGGACACAAAGAATAATCATTCCAGCCTCTCCCTTTGAAGGAGCCTACACTTTAGTTGGGGTAGGAACAGTAAAACAAATGCATAAGCATGGCAAAATGTGCCAAGGGCCACAAACGTAACACAAAACTCCTCTGGGAATTGGATAGAATGAGAGGTTGAATCCTTGGTGTGTCAAGGGAGACTTCATGCAAGAGGTGGCATTTCAGGAGAACTTAGAAGAGTGACTAGGATTCTAATGGATTTTTTACTTTCCACTGTCTGACAACTCTCACCTTTTAGATTAGTCCTGCTGGTACCCTAACCTCCACTGTCCTTCAACCCTCCTGGAATCCCCAATCTATTGAATTTTTCATCTTTTCTTAGTCCTTCATTCCATATTCAACTTGAATTCCAGAGTCAATCATTCTAATTACTCCCTTGCAAACAGGCTCAACTCCCTTGCCTCTCTCTGCCTTGGTCAAACTCACATGGTAAAAACATAACCTTAAATCCCATTCTTTGCCTCCTTTGTGCCTGCATTCATGAGCTGAACCTGGCGGGAGAAAAATACACAACGATTTGCTCTGTCCACCTCACTACAGTATGGGGGAATGTGCCCCCATTGCACCCAACTGAATCTGATGTTTCCTCAATGTGTTATGGATAAAAGTCCTCCTGTTATCTCAGGATATTAAAAATCGTGTCCTTTAAGTTATCTTTTGCTCTTTGTGCTCTATTCCCTCCAAGGGCATTTTTCAATTCATATTATTTGTTTTTCTTGCTTTCTTTCATGCTGGAGACTGTCCTCAAATGTCTGGTCATCCTTTGTGTTCATTCATATTAAAAGAAGAAGGTACTATAACACTGATTAGAGACACAGATGGTTGGCTTCCCTGCAGGGCAATCTGGTGCCGTTTTCACTGAGGATCCCAAATGTCACTGTCTGGGAGTTTTCTATGAGGTGGTTCCCATTCTCCAGAGAAGGATCCTCCAGTTTCCTATCTGCTGGGTATAAACTGGCTGCTGGCTTTCTCATGCTGGGAGTGGGGAAAAGGCTGGGAACCTCACTATTCAATTTGCAGACTTTCACCTCATCTCCTTGATTTCCATCAGGTACCTCACTAGTGCCCTCCTCTATATCCTGTGTTCCTATGTCCAGAACCTCCCTGGTTCAATTTCCCCAGAAAAATGTTCTGTCATCTCACACAAGGATACAGGTGGGATACTCACCCCATCTGCCAGGTGTGGGGTGAGAATCTATATATCCAAGTGTTCCTTATATAGATTTATCAACACTCTCCTCCCCAGCCCTCTGCCTCACTTCTGCCTTCCTCACTATCTGTGTGGCATGGTTTGTGAAGGCCTTCTGGTCTTTCTTCATGGCAATATGATAAATGCCTAATTATTGGTGTGAACATGGTCAGTGAACTATCTGCAGTCTTTACCCATCCAAGGCTACATCAGCTAATGCCACAATAATGCAGTGTGGAAAAGCACCCTCAACTCAGTGGCTTAAAGCAACAATCACGTGTCCTCCTGAGTCTGTAGATCAGCTCAGAGACAACTGATTTTGGATGAAGAAGTTCTGCTTCATTCTGCAGCCATCAAGGTTGGCTCTGCTCCACATATTTCTTACCTTCCTCCAGGGACTGGCAAGCAAGCCAGGGCATGCCCTTTTCCTGGTGATGGCAAAAGCACGAGAGCAAGCCCAATTGCACAAGCACATTTCCATCCTCTGCTTGTGTCACATCAACTAGCCTCTCATTGGCCAAAACTAATCAAATAACCAAAGTCCAGAGTCAAGGAATGCACAGTGGGAAGGCACAACAAAGCTATTAGGCAAAGGATGTGAATGGATAATTATAATCTCATTATTGGAAGTGGGGGGGGGGCTGCAAAGAGTTGGGACAACAATCCAGTCTATTATTGAGTCCTCTCCACCATCACCTACCCAGTCCATGAGTGCTGAAGAACTTAAAATAATTCCTTCATACAGATTTAGTTTAAGTACAACTGGAAGAATAAATCTGATACTTTCAACATTGGCATCAAAAACTAGTCCTTATTTTTCATTGTCCATATCACTATTTACCTGTACTAGTAAGGAAAATTAAGAGAGTGCATGTGTATTTTTTTTTTTTTTTTTAGTAGATCCCTACCCAACAGTGGATTCAGCCTTTCTACTTCTGGTCCCCCAAGGAAGGCATGAACTGCATGGAAAAGGTAGAGTTCCACAAGAGAAAACACTCCCACTTCACAGCCTGTGTCTTTAAGTCATACTTCATTCCATTTCATATCCTTATAGGATGCAAATATGAAAAATTAACCTTTTTTATCAGCTTCTGAACTCACCTCACCCAATTTCTGGGGAAGAGTGCTTGTTAAAAGCAGGGCAGAGTATGGGACAAAGACATTACAGAAGGTTCAGAAAACAAAACAAAACAAAAAAACAGTGAAAAGGATACTGAGGGGTTATAAACAATTCTTGCTTTCTTCAAGTTCAGCATATCCAGCAAAAATAGAACCAAATATCTCTATTACTTCCATTACAAGATAAACCTTTTACTTCTCTATCCCCATTGTACCAAAGGCTGGCCCCTTCATAAAGCTCTGAGGGGGAAAAAAAGGCATTTGTTGCCTGTGAACAAAGTTTTTTGTTTTTGCTTTGTTATGTTTACTTGGTTATGAGTGATATCTGAACAAAATGTCTTCATCTAGTTTAGCACTTTTTTCCAATATACCCTTAAGAACACAGAGACTGAAATAACATCTGAGAGTCCCAGAAGTATTTTGAGCTGAGAACATAACAAAAGCTCCACTATGCTACATAAAATTGAGCTGAGATTCACAGATAATGACAATAATGCATTTCTGCTTCATGCTTTTCATCTTGATATGTCTGAATTACTCACTCTACTTCAGAACCACTTTGCAGCAACTCCCTCCCCCCAACTCAAGATCCATCATCTCTCAGATCAGAAAGTTATGATGCTCATGGCCACAGAAACAAGAAGAAATAAATGAAGTTCTCATACCAACCTTCTTACTTCTTCATTTTTCACACAGAAATTGTTGTATTTAATTGAATGTGTACTCAAAACTAAGAAATCAGGTGCCAATGAATGAATCCACTGTCATGTATCTTAGGTTTATTGCCCATTGGTTGACATTTCAAAGAATGTAATCTTCCAACTAATATTCACTCAAACTCATACCATTTTGCAAAAAATTAGTACAAAATGTACCAAAAGTCTACATTTCTAAATGGCCTTCTCACTCCCCCAAGGATTCTAGAATTCACTCTGAGTTACTGCTAACGTGTTTTATCTCAGGAATCAGATACCTTCAAGGAAAGGAGTTGCTTGTCTAAGGCGCGGGCAAGTTCCAACATCATCGCACATGGCACAGCTGAATCGGTGGCTCCCACGAACACCCTGTTGTCCCAATGGGGAAAATACTTGGAGTCGTAGTGACAGGCGAGAACCAAGTGTCGTTTAGCAGTGGGATTGAGGGTACTGATGATATTTGAGAAAGACCGGTACCCATAGGGCGTCTGACTCAAGAAGGTGTCTACTTCCAAGACCCAGTCAGCTTGAAGTCTCTGAATTCTCCTCATGATGTGCTGATGAAAACAAAAATCAAAATTTCAGATCAAGACAGGCTTCATTTGTTAACTATGTTTAAGATTTTTATGTGATGCCTTTCAAATTAAAAATGCAATGTATGTTTATTGAATTAACAGCAAGGATATTTAAAGGAAAAGCTAGTCCTCTCCCTCTCCCCTAATCTCTCCCCTGCCAATTGTTAATATTAGCAATGTTAATAGTCAGATATATATGATTCCACACCCTTCTCCTTATTTATATAAACATATACCAGCATATAAACACATATATTTGGCAGAGGGGTGTGTTTTTATAGGAATAGAATCCTACTTTACACATTACTCTGCCCCTTGCTCTTCTCATTTCACAATATATTGTGGACATTTCTACCTGTCAGGAGATAGAGATTTAGTTCAGTGTGTATTAAAGTCCACTGTCAGTGTTTCCAGGAGGCTAAGAGTACATGTTTGAGAAATGAGATATACCACGGTCCTATAGGGCTCAACTTCCACTCTGTGCGCTTTGAAGGCAAGAATTACACATGGTAGCTCTTTGTGTCCGCAGCGCATAGCATGTGACCCAAGTCCAACGAATACTTCATCATACAATGAACACTAACAGAAGATACTGATGCTCGCCTCTAAGGACAATGTAGAGAGAGTTCCACAACAAGGGGATGGTTGTGGTGTATTTGAGGTCCTGCCCACTCTAAGAATCAAAAAGCAACTCTCAACCAGAATCACATAAGTAGTTCTCCTTCTGCACCCAAGGAGGGTCCAGACCCACTGTATATGATACAAATAAAAAGGAATCTATTTCCCCATCTCTTCTGGTTATCTTGAGCCTTATGAGCAATACAGAGAGAAAGCAGCAGATAGGAAAGAAACAGGAGAAAGCAGCAGATAGGAAAGAAACATCACCTCAGGGACTGGAAATGTCTTATTTAAGGATCTAGACTTGTGGTGTGAGAACTTTTGGGTGAGTTCGTCACTGTTTAATTTGCCCGTTCCTGTCTTTACTTTCCCTTTGCCTCATTTTTCTTATTAGGTTCCATTTATTTTATTTTGAAATAGTATGTACATCTTTGTAAGTAGCCTTAAAGGATTTTTAGTCAAATGACAAACTAACCATCTACATAACCGGCAATCTGTTCCACAAATCAGTGGAGATGGACCTTGAGGTGATAAACAAATAACATAATAACTGGAAAAGAATGGGAGGTTTTCCCCCCCAAGGAAATACACGATTTCCTAGTCTCACCAAATCTTGTGTGGCCTCCTGCCCTAACTAATGTGACATGACACGTAGGCAAAGGCCTTGGAAAAACCGTGACAGGAAGCTTCCAGGAAGAGCTGAACTAACCAGAGGGAGGACAGTGATTCTACAGTCAATCCTGCAAAAGCCAAACAAACATACAATTCTCCAACTATTCACTCCTTGCTTTCTGCAATGAGGTGGACTTTTGCCTACATAGCACATATATGCAGTACCTTACTTTTTCCATTACAGGTTTTCAAGTTGTCTTTTCATGTAATAAAAAGAAATGTTTATAACCTTTTGAAATCATCATTTGTATCTCATTTATTTTGTTATTCTCCATAGTTCTTAGTATTGGGCTTTGTTCACAGTAGGCTATCAGTAAATATGTGTTGATTGTAACTAATAAGTTATTCTCTTTTTTCGTTTTTTTAAATACTGTTTTATTTTTCAATTATAAGCTATTCTCAATGGAAATATATAAAATTATATGATGTAAAACATTAGTATTAATAGTTTGAATAGTAAGAAATCACTGGGCATCTAAAGACAAGCTTCACACAGAATGTGAAAATAAGTTATATCCAGACTTGGGAGAAAATTTTTTTTCCATAAAAAGGGTCATCTAAAAAAAAAAAAAAAAGGCATGCACTCCAGAACATCTGGTATCCAGATGATGAACTGCTCCATAAAATGTCTTTAGCACCAATAGAAGCCTGCGTGCTTATAAAATGAACTGGGATTTAAAAAATATATCTGTTAGCTTTACTCAGCTGAAGTCTCACAACAAACTCATTTTTCAACTACTAAACAGGTCATGGCCATAATTTCTGATATCTATGTTGACATTAAAATTCACAAAAACACAGCAAATTCCCCCAAAGTAATTCTCCCTGAAGCAACCTTTTTCATTCAGTATAAATATTTTTTGTTTATCTTAGCAACTAATCTCTTTATAAACAATCAAATTGGCTGCATTAATCTAGTTACATCACCAATATCCTTTTGTCGTTGTGCCTTTTGGTTTTCAGACTTAACCTGCAAGTTCCCACAACAATTCTGTAGTGTAGGATGCAAATACTACCTCTCTTCTCACTAGACGGCCTCTAAGCAGGGTGTGCTTCCCTGACTCCAGGTAGCAAAAGCCTCGCCCCATCAAGCATACTAAAATGCATTTTACAGTATAGGCTGTATTTTGGATTACTATACATCTATTTTTTTTAATGGGGAAGAGCGAAAAAGAGAGAAAGAGATGGCTAGATAGAGAAGTGAGAGATGAAGAGAAAGATAGATGGAGATTGAGTAGAAGAAGTAAAGGATACAAAGATAAAGGTGGAGACAAGGAGAGAGCTGGAGAGTAGGAATGGAGAGAGAGAAAAGGAAGAAAGGAAAAAGATAAACACAGATATGACGTTCTACTTCCTTAGGGGAGGGTGAAGTCAGGGGAGATTTTAGGTGAATGATCCTGGGTCTAATTTAAGTCAACTTAAAGTCTCATTTCTAGGTTTTGAGAAACAATGACATTAGTAGAACAGGTTTGTTTGGAGGAAACAGATTCTGCTGTATTTCCATTAAATCTGCAAACAGATCATTGTCAGGAGGCTGAATCCTGCCACGGGAGACTTCAGGTACCTCTTCCTCCTTGCGCATACCACGTATTAGTCTCTCAGGCTCCACGCTAAGGGCTCTTCACCCAGGGACCTCCCCTCAGGGATACACACACTTTTCACCGAAGAAGCCCATACCTTTCAGCTTCTCAGATGCACCAAGCATCTATAGGGGATTTTTAACCCCAAAGTTTCCGGCTTGCCTCTTTTAGACAAAATTTTTGGCTTGTTCCTTAGTGACACTTTATCATCTTGATTTTTAAATTTATGTTTATTCTTATCTCAGCTAAAAATCACTGATATACCCCAAATTGAATGTTTTCAAATTATTTATTTTACAAATAAATTATTTTCTCAAATACAAATATTCTAAAAATCCAATAGGCAGTTTTAGGTTCATTGATCAGAGATAATGAAAATGCAGACTATGGGATATTATTTCCCTATTATTCTCTGAAAGGGAACCCATAGCAATGCATATCTTCATTGATAACAGCAAAAGTTAATCCACTAACCAATTTTATATCAATTCCACATTTCTTTTTAGATTTGAGATTCTTCTCTAGTTACAACCCTGAAGCTCTACTCTATAAATTATAAAACATCTGATATCTAGTTCTCAAAAAGGCCTCAGGAGAAAAAATAAAATTTACACCATTGTTATTTAAAAATAGTTCTGCATGAAAGGTACTAACGTTAGTTGAATTAAGGCTAATTAGTCCCTCATAATAGCACAAGTGTCATCCACCTCATCTTCAAAAGTGGAAACGCTTTATTTTATAGCTTAGGAAACAGTTTTCAAAAAATTCATGGTGATTTTCTTCTCAAAAAATTACAAAATTGAATCTCTTAAGTGAGATTTCTAACACAACCATCCTGTTAGGATTACTGCCACATCAGCTAGATGACGTATACGCAGCCCTGCAACAGTGCCCAATGCATTCCCAAATATCGTCAACAAATTCCTCATTTGCTTCCACCCCTATATGACATAGAAAATGTTGCGATAGGTTCAGGAACACCTTTAAATGAATATGTGTTTGTTATTCACAACAGTATCTATGTATATTACTTGTTCTATGTATTCTGTTAAAGCTACATAAAGATTAAAATGGCAATATATGATATGTTCATGGACTTCTAGAGGCCGCAGGCAAGGAACCTCAGGTCTGAAATATGTGTATATGCTTCTGGGTATATACAGCCTTCTGAGCAAATGGTATGGGGAAATGAAAAAGGTTGAATTGAATATTATAGACTTAGATTTTCTTCTGATGAGGAACTGAGGGTTTTGGAAAGCTCCAGTAAGTGCCCTGAGCTTCTTTTAACAAAATGCTTGGGGAATGAGGCCTGGGGAGCAACATTAAAATGAGTGGTATGTGCCTCACTCTCCAACGCAGGCATGAAACATCCAAAGCTGGAGACATTTATGAGCACACACCACAGAGCTGGTTCCCCCAGCCACTGGTCTCCAGTGGTAGAATGGAGCTGTCTAGCAGATTTGGGTCTAAAATCTGGCCTCATCACTACTACGTGTATAACCTTGAGCAAGTTAGTTCATATACCTATACCTCAAGTCTTTTTTAATCTGTGGCACTCGGATAATAATAGTATTCACATACGAGTGTTGTTGTGAGGGCTGAAAGAGATCATCCATGCAAAGAACTCCGTAAAGGGCCAGACCTAAAAACAGTGTTCTATGAAAGCCCTCCATCATCATTATTATTCCTCACTCTACCTAAAAGTTAGAAAGAACTAAAGTGCTCTTTGGGGCTCCACCATTTAATTCTTTAGAGGAAGCAGGAGCTTTTTGGATAAAAGACGAGGTCAATGGAGCAACAGACAATGGCTGTCTGGACTAGACTTGAGAAGCAAAAGACATATAGATAAGAAGGACTTAACAGTTGTGCGTGCAGGTGTCACTCTGTCACATTACTGGGGTGCCTGAAGAGTTAGGCAGGTAGAGTACTCTTAATGGAGAATAGGAGGGGCCTGTCT
The DNA here is from genome assembly GCF_057876585.1 of Rhinolophus sinicus. Taxonomy (NCBI): domain Eukaryota; kingdom Metazoa; phylum Chordata; class Mammalia; order Chiroptera; family Rhinolophidae; genus Rhinolophus; species Rhinolophus sinicus. The sequence continues at coordinate 165,583,444 of NC_142502.1, forward strand.
CCCCCATTCCTTCTCAAGCTGCAGCTTGAAAGGGGGCTAGTTTGAAAAGGCAGTCATTTAGAAGTGAGGTTTCAGATGGCTTAGAAAGACTGACCGTAAGGAGGCAAAGAGACATTCAAGGTCTAGCCCAGTGTATGGCTTAATCTACCCTCTATAGCATTGTCTTTCAAACTGGAGTGTTAACATCAGTGGGTCTTGAAATCAGTTTAGTGAGTCATGACTAAACATTTTTCTTAAAAACTAGTAAAATAGAACTAACAATATCATACTAAATTGCAGGTAATGAGTATTTTGTGTCAGTTAAATCTATCTTATGTTTGTGTGTATAAAATGTAAAATATACGCTTTTTATTTTTAACTATGGGTCAGAGTCAGAAGCTTGAGAAGCACAGCACTGGAAAAGTAGCTTATCACTGATCTTGACTCTCCCTACAGAGAGAATACCATTTCCCAAAGGGGAATGAAGGCCTGATAGGGCAGGAACTCACTCTTGGCCTAGAACTGTCAACCAAGGACTGGCTAAGGCTGTTGATGTTGGGTGTTTAGGGTCCAAGAAAACTTGGTTGCGTGTCTGAGTGTCTTGGTTGTTATAGAAATGATCAAGAGCTGAGTACTTAGTACCCTGTCTGACGCTGCACCCCAGACAAAGATTTTACACATAAATTAATTCAAATTAACATGCATCAATTAATAAAACAGACATTTACTCTCAGTTGTTTGGTTTTCTTGGTTGCTTATTTTGGTAAATATTACGATGAGAATACAGATCCGAATATTAGATAACTCAGAACTTTGGATATACTGTCTCTCACATGAAAGCAAAGTATCCAACAACATTTAAGTTTGTCTGTTATGTTCTCACCTGGCGAGCAGCATAGCTTCCAGGGGATCCTGGATATCGCTCTATCAGCAAGGGTCGTAAGTCATTTTGCCACATTTCAGAAATACTGGTGCCTTCTGCAACTTGCTGAAGAGACGAAGAATTCAAAATGGCTGGTTGGTGATAATTCTGAGGATTAAACAACATTATTTAACTGGCTATCATTTCATAATGTTTAAGACTTACCATGAGACATTTGCAATTGAAAAATATTTGCTTTGAACCTCAAAATAAAGGAATAGCTCTTATGCTATAGGTACATTAAACTACTCAAATTTAAAATTGGCCCTTTAGATCTATAAAGTTAAACTAAGTCTATTGGCAGTTTATTTTAAAAACAAAATCAATATAATGCTTTGAGCTTGCAAATTGATATTTAACAGTCATTTCCTGTGTAACTTTTAATGACTTTTGGTACAATTGCTTTGTAAAACTAAGGTTTTTAAGGAGAGGCCAGATAGCTTAGTTGGTTAGAGTGCAAGCTCTCAACAAAAAGGTTGTTGAGATTGAAAACAGCAACTGGACTTGGAGCTGAACTGTGCCCTCCACAACTAGATTGAAGGACAACGACTTGGAGCTGATGGGCCCTGGAGAAACACACTGTTCCCCAATATTCCCCAATAAAAATTAAAAAACTAAGGTGTTAAAATCTCAGTTATTGATTCCTGTTCTTAAGAAAACCCAATATTTTAAAAATTGGAGGCAACAAAACAATATACTTTGTTACCATAATTGCTTTATAAAGGTAGTGTGGTGTTACAAAATAAGCACTGTCTTGAGGTCAGAGAAGCTGGATTAAAAGCTGCTGGCCGCCATTTATAGGTTGTATGACCTTGGGTAATTCCCTTAACTTCTCACTCCCCTCAAAAAACAAATAAAGAAATTTGAGCTAGATCAGCAGTGACCAATATAGTAGCCACAGGCCACACGTGACTATTAAGCTCTTGAAATGTAGCTAGTCGAATTGAGATGTACTCTAAATATAATATACACACTAAATTTCGAAGATTTAATGTGAATAAAATGTAAAATATCTCATTAATAATTGTTACATAACATATATTATTAAAATTAATTTCACCTGTTGCTTTTCACATTTTTAATATAGCTACTAGAAAATTTTTCACCTCATATGTGCTCCTCATTGTTTATTTCTGATGAATAGTTCTAACCTAGATGATTGTTGCAATTCCTTTCAGTCAGAGCTTGATGATTCTATAACCCACGAAATAGAACACTTTTTACCTTCAGTTAAAATTATTTTAATGTTGTGTTAATGCTCACACTCTTATGCACACTTGTATAGTAATTAAGTGAACCTTAAACAACTAAAGAAACATAACATTCAAATTTGTATTTTGAATATTACTTTACACCTGCTGTATTTTCTTTTGTAGTAAAGAAGAATCTTTTATTTATTCCATGTTTATCAGGTACTCAGTGACGCGCCTCCTACAGGGAAATGAGTAGTTTCTTCACTAAGGGGAATGATGAAGGTAACATAAGGATATTAAGTTCTTTGGAGTGCAAAACAGAAATTGGGGGAAACTTGTCTCGTTTAGGGTCCTTTCCAGGATCAGCATTGTTGAATATGTTTAAGTAACCAAATAAGGTATTTTCACTCGCTATCAAATACTTCATGTGGCTGGTGAAAAACTGTGGCATAGAGAATGATTATTGCCTAGTTACTTATACTCATCTACATTTGGCTATGTCTCAGCATTACCCTTTGGTATTATCATGCAAAGAGCATGGATTGTGGGTTCAGACAAACCCTCTCAACTCAGCCTCTCAGCTTAGCCCCCCACCACTTATTAGCTGTAACTCTAGTGCGGTTACTCAACCTCATTAAGGCTCAATTTTCTCATCTATTTAATGGGGGTAAGAACACCTACTTCCTAGGATAATTATAATTAAGTGAGCTAATACATGTAAACTGCCATAGTAAATAATCAATACATTTTAGTTCTATTACCTTCTCCAAACATGAAAGAGGTCAGAGCTTGATAGACCACTTAGAGATGATATAGTCCCCATTAAGTCTTGCATAGCACTTTGAGAAGAAAGCTAAAGCTAAAAGACAAAACTATGAAAATGCGAGAAGGGAAAGAAGAAAATGGAGGCAAAAAGGCAGAAGACTTCCGTGGTTAATTATTACTCAACCCAGTCAACAAGAGCTTGTCTGGTCTCTCCTGCTGCCTCATGAGCCCGAGGCAGGGCCACGAGCCCCAGCTTACCATGCTTCAGTGACCCTGGCATCCTTTCAGGCCCCAAAGCTGTGTGAGGCTGTGCCCTTCTGGGGCCTTTACATCTGTGGAGCCTTCTACCTCGAAGGTTTTTCCTTCCCTCTTCACCTGGCTAACTCCTGCTCATTTCAGGTTGTAGCTCGGAGGCCACTTCCTTGTGTTTTCACTTGTTTAATGCCTGATTTCATACAAGGTGTCAGCTCCATGAGAGCAAAACTCTCTTATTTTCCACTCTCTACCTAGCTATATTGAGCACTCAATAAATATTGGGTGAATTCGCCAAATAAGGAATTGACAGGTGACTATGTTTCTAAAAGTATCTTCATTAAGACTGTGTTTACCAACTCAACAACAAAAAAACAAAAAACCCAATTGAAAAATGGGTAGAAGACCTGGAGAGACATTTCTCCAAAGAGGACATACAAATGGCCAATAGACATGAAAAAATGTTCAACATCACTAAACATCAGAGAAATGCAAATCAAAACCACAATGAGATATCACCTCACCCCAGTCAGAATGGCTATCATCAACAAGACAAATAGTAACAAGTGTTGGAGAGGCTGTGGAGAAAAAGGAACCCTCATACACTGTTGGTGGGAATGCAGACTGGTGCAGCCACTATGGAAGGCAGTGTGGAGGTTCCTCAAAAAATTACGAATAGAATTACCATATGACCCAGCAATCCCTCTCCTGGGTATCTACCCAAAAAATCTGAAAACATTTATACATAAAGACACGTGTGCTCCAATGTTCATTGCAGCTTTGTTTACGGTGGCCAAGACATGGAAACAACCAAAATGTCCTTCAATAGATGAATGGATAAAGAAGTTGTGGTATATATACACAATGGAATACTATTCGGCGGTAAGAAAAGATGATATAGGAACATTTGTGAGAACATGATGGATCTTGAGAGTGTAATGCTGAGCGAAATAAGTCAGACTGAAAAAGCAGAGAACCATGTGATTTCACTGATACGTGGTATATAAACCAAAAACAACAAAAGAACAAGACAAACAAATGAGAAACAGAAACTCATAAACACAGACAATAGTTTAGTGGTTACCAGAGGGTAAGGGGGTTGGGGGGTGGGAGATGAGGGTAAGGGGGATAAAATATATGGTGATGGAAGAAGAATGGACTCTGGGTGGTGAACACACAATGGGATTTATAGATGATGTAATACAGAATTGTACACCTGAAATCTATGTAATTTTACTAACAATTGTCACCCCAATAAATTTTAAAAAAAGAAAAGAAAAATAAAGCTAGACACTTGCAGGGAAAAAAAAAAAGACTGTGTTTACATTATAATAAAGTAAAATGGGCATTTTGCCATCACAAATATCAAATCAGCTGAATGTTCAAGCAACTATAAAGACAGAAGAGACAGGTGGCCACCTGCAGCAAAGGGCCAGGAAGTGCTGGCCCTGGTTCAATGTTGGCGGGCTATGTTCTTTTTGAATTTCTGATAGTCAATGCTTGTTGTGATGATGATTTAGAGTTGGGTTGGCCCAGCGCAGTTGTTGTGACCAACAAGAACTATTGTTTCAAAAGCTGTTTGCACAGTGACTCCTTTTCTACTTATTGACAATTATGGCATCCCAAGCCTACCTGGTCACTGTGGATGACGTCCTTCGCTTCATGTCCACAGTGAAAGGAAATCAAGCTCATATTTAAACAGGCAATTTATGGAGGCTTGAAAGAGTTCTTAAGGGACTTAAGAAAAAACAGGGACAAAACAAATCACCCTCCAGCATCTTTAGCTGTAACAGATATTGTGGATAAAACATAGTTGACAAATAGCACCCCAGAAATGCTTACTGGATGAATAAAGGGTAAGTTCAGCAGACAGGCCCATTGATGTTCCTGAATAGAGAGGCCTACATGAGTAGCTCCTTAGTCTCCTGGCTCAACCATTTCATTAACATACGTCAATAAAAAGCCCTCCTCCTCTCTGTCTCCCCGGGGTGGAAAGATGCTCCTGTGAAACCATAGAGAGAAAAGCTTCCCAGTCCATGAAGGATAGAGAAGGGGAAACAACCACACTCAGGTAATTACTTAAGCCTTTCTATTCATTAAAGCCCTGTATGGAAAAGCATTTGACTTCTCCAACCTAAACAGTACCCATTTGCTTTTTATGAAACCTTACTCTCAGAACTCAATAAATATAAAAATCTATGTGCAGATGAGAAGAAGGAATAAGAGGAGAAAACCGGAGAGAAAGTGCAGCCTGGGCCTGAGGAAAGTAAATGAAGCAAGAACAGTGTTGAGCCAATGTTAATTGCAAACCCCAAACTATTCTAAGCTTAGTTCAGTTAAAAGACATGTCGACAATTTTCTATTGGCACAGGCATTCTCAGAGGAATGAGTCTCTATTACAGCCCCTGCCTTGTCTTTTCAAACCCAGGCAAAAAGGACAATACGTCTGCTTTGGGTGACAAGAATCTTTCAGCTAAAAATGTGTGAACCAGATACCCTGAAGCATCTCCTCTAAGCTAATCACATGGTGCCAGGCCAAAGAGGGTTTTAATTACATAATTTGTAGAGCTGGCCCAGCTTGCAGAGGGATTTGAGGTCCCAAACCATTGAATGAAAGGGAGCTCGTTACAGCATTCGATTCCAGTTTCCATCCCATATGAGTGTCTCCCAACAGTACTCAGGATAATACCTGTGTCTACTTCAAAATTCAAGTAAAGGCAGCATTTACTGAACTCCTTCTGTGTGTCAGATGTCACTGATATTACAAATGCAGTTGTGGATGAGTTGGAAACTGAATAAGGTATAGTTCTGTCTTCTTGAACGCGAGCAGCCCTCTACCTAGAGACAAAGCAGTGCAGGCTTTAAACACAGTTTAAGGTCAAATCCCCAATCCCTGACTTACTAGCTGTGACTAGGATAACTTTCCTTATCTGCAAAATGGATATTATAGCATTTATCTTAGTAGAAGCTCAAAAATGGGATATTTTTCTCCCCCTGTTAGGTTTTCTCCCCCTAACAACCCCTGTCTGTTGAAGTCTCTGCTGCTGCTTCCCTACGAATCATAGTGAATGGAGGGGTAGATGGGTGACTAAGGAATTTTATTAGAGCCATGGAGAAGGGGGACCCTCAGCACTTTTAGAATACATGTGACTCCAGAAGCAGAAGAATGTGAAATGCTTGGGAGAACAGTAAAGAGTCTGCCAGAGCTGACCCTGGAGGAGGACTCCTAGATGCAGCCAACACTCCTCTACGTGGTTGCTCTGTTCAAAAAATATGACCCTCCACCCCCAATATGACTTGAATTTTTCTACTTCACCTTTCTTATAATAAAGGAAAATCCTACCATTAAAATGCATTGAGTCCCAGCTTTATGACAAAATATAGAAATAATTTAAATACCCAGCAATAAAGGGATAGTTAAATTATGGAATGACGATTTTGCAATCATCAAATGATACTTTCAATGAATTTTATTGGCTCAGGGAAATGCTCATGCTATATTATTAAGTGACACAGCAAGATATAAAACTGTATATACAGCACAATCTCTAGTATGAAATAAATATTCATGTGTGTGTATTTAAAAATATATAAACCTTTATTGATCATTTACTATACGATAGCCATTGTGCTAAGTGCTTTACATGAATAGCTCATTCAATTCTCATAAAAACGTCTGAGACTGGTATAATTTTATCCATCTCTATAAATACAAAAACACACAACACACATTTATATACGTGTGTGTGTGTGTGTGTGCGCGTGTGTGTAGAGACAGAGAGAGAGAGAGAGAGAGAGAGAGAGAGAGAGAGAGAGAGAGAGAGAAGAAATAAAAACACCAAAATTGTTAACAGCAATTATCTCTGAATGTAGGATTATGGGTGACGATAGTTTTCTTTTTCGTATACTTTCCTAGTTTTCTAAAATGAGCACATGTTAACTTTACAATTGGAAGACTTCAAGAGAAGTCTTTTTAATGTATTGGAGTTAATAACTTCCTGTTTGAAAACATATGAAGCCCTCTTAGCCATCATGATTGCACCTAAGGGAGGACTGATTTAATGAGATTCCTTTTAACAGCTGGGTGATGAGGTTGTACTAAAGGAAAGGTTCTGTGCTAAAGGAATTAGATTGGGGATCAAGGTGGGAGGACAAGACTCAGGAGAAGTAATTTTGATACACAGATCAACCCCCATAATAATGACCTTTAAGCTCTTCGGGAAAAGGGGAAAATAGGAAGAAAAGAGAAGTTTCTGAAAACAAACTACCAATTTTGGAATTCCAGTTAAGGTCCACCCTGACCCAGAAAGGGGGAAGTAAGCTCTCTCTCTGGCCTTCCAATCCTCCCACTAGCCTCACCCTTCTTCACTAGCTGGATACCGTTCCTTGAAAACCGTCAGCCAGGACTCATCTACCTTGGAGAAGAGAGTGGAGGAAGAAAGCAAAAATGAAAGCTCTTCAATTCACTGGCGTAATTGTGGTCAAGTTTCCTCATCTGTAAATTGGGGATAAACATACCAACCTCACAGGGGCACTCTGACCTCCATGTGATAAGATTATATACAAGATACCTGTTACCCAGATGCCAATGCCCTTAAATATACACCTGTGGGCCCACCTGCGAATTTAACAACTTACAATATTGCTTCATGGGAAAATTGCTTGCAGGTTTCAAAAAAACAAATCACAATCTTCTGAGCAGAGCCATAAACTAGCGTTGAACTGTTTTTACATATTAAATGCCACTTCATTTGAAAGAACAGAAAAATTGAGTTCAAAATCAATGCTTTACCACACCTCACCTTTTGGCAGACCGGTGTAACTAGGGCACACCTTGCGTGGTTAATATATGCAATTTAGAGCAGGGAGGTATGTATTTCAGTGTGGACTAATTATTTTCCCACGTGGCCAAATGTCCTGGCCACCTGAAGGACTTTATGAAGGCCTATAGAAAAAGGGGGCAGGAGACCAGAAATTGTGACTTGTCATGACTGATTTTGTCATTTGCCCATTTGCTTACACCATTTGAAAGCATCCAGTTTCCTAATATAACACTGAGTAAACGCTTCTTCAAATAAATGTAAAAGGGACTCACCTGTGCTTCCAAAGACATTTCTCAAAAGTTAAATTCTCACGAGTTTAAAACATTTTAAGAACCCAGCACCTTCTCCCACCCACAAACACATCCTACCTACAAATGATCCCTTCAAAGCAGCTAGTTCAAACTGTTCCCATCTCACTTACTCCCACCATTTAGATGGATCCTAAAGACACATTGGCCAGCCGCCACCTTCTGGTTCTTCATGCCCCCTTCCCAATTTCTCACCAGAAAGGTACAGTGAAGTGACGGAGAGGATTTGAGTATGTACCTCAGTGTTCTTCAGTGGATGTTAGACCTACTGACGAAAGTTGTTTTTCTTATAATGAAGTTATTCCTCAGTTGACTTCCTGTATCCCCACCAGGTTCCCCGTGTCTGGTGGTCTCCATGTGTAAGTGAGGGCATGTGTGCCCCTGAATGGTGACACTAATTAAGTCTAACCCAGGGAACTGGACAGGGCTATTCATCTACATTTGAATAGCATATGCCTTTGGCTGGGCGGAGGGGCTGGTGAGCCAGTACAGGGCTAGTGCCCAGCATTTCAAACGTGTGAGTAAATACAGGCATACTGCGCGCATTTAAAAGATCTGTTCAACAACATTGTCAAGGTTTATATTGCTGCTTTTCTCAGTATCTTTATGAACACACCATTTTACTCCAATACCATTAACACTTGCTCAAGTCCCTAGCAATTTCATGATTTCAAAACTGTTACACAAGAAAGGGAAATCATTGTGAACCTACTCACTCCACCCAGAAGGAACTCGCATATCACTTTTATCCTAAGTTCCTTATATGAAATTTCCACATACAACTAGATACATTGCTCTGACAATTGCATTTTACGCTCTACTAAGACAAAAAAAAAAAAAAAAAAAAAAGATATTTTAAAGTAAAACATGTCTCCACTGAAGCTCCTTCGGAGCTGCTCCGCTTAAAAATCTAAAATGGGCAAACAACACACGTACACCCAGAGACTGCATGGAAACTTCAACGTCCCAAGGGCGTTCTGGGATGCAGCAGTCAGCACACACACCCAGGCGCGCCCCGCACCCCGGCTGCCGGGAGCGTGGGGACAGCGGGCCTCGCGGGTCCGGAGTGGGCGGCGGCGCGGCAATGCGCCCTCACCTCCCTGCGGGCTGCAGCCCGCGAGACACACTTCCTGTGCCTATCAATACCCTCATCAGACCGCAGCCGAGGGGAGGCCGGTGACATCACCCAGCTCCCGTGGCGTCCGGGAGGCCAGCGAGGCACGCTGGTGAGGACGCAGAGCCCCGACTCCTCCGGGCGCCCGAGGCGAGCACCGCTCCCTGGGCCGGGGTTCGCGGCTCTGCCCCGCCCCCCGCCCAGCCTAGGTGGGGCTCTACCAGCCCCGGGTACCCGCACCCGGCAAGAGTCACCCAGGTACAATCACGCAGCTGCAGCCCCTCACCTTCTCCTGGGTCCAGGCTGCGGCTCCCCGATTGACCCCCCAGGTCTCCAGGGGCAGGGCAGCCACCAGCAGCAGCAGGTGGAGGGTGCCCACCACGCTCCGGTCCCCGTCGCCTGCCATCTCTCGGAGGGTATCTGAGCGCCGATTCCCTGGGCTGCTGGCGGTCACGAGCCCGGGAACGCGCGTCCTTCGCCTTCCCTCTTCTCCACCCTTGGGTCGACTGCGCCCGCCCCCCCACCCCCATCGCCTCCCGGTCGCCTCCCCACTGCGTTGTGCAGGCTGAAGCCACAGCTCTCCTCCCCACGACCTTAGCTACCCCAGGACTGGGCTGTCCTGGGAGGCACAAGCTTCCGAATCTAAGGGAAGAGAGATGGCCACTTCCTTGTCTTGGAGAGGAAGAGAGGAAGGAAGGAAGGAAGGAAGAGACGCAGAAGGGGCATTTTTAACATCTCCAGTGCCATAACAGGGAATAGAAAGGGGAGGGAGGCTTCATCAGACCCTGTGGTGTTATGATGTGTATTCCCACAGCTGTTCTTCCCACAGGGAATGACATTTACTGGTACTTCTCCACGGGCACTGGGTCCTGGGTGCTTTTCTGTTTTTCCCTCATTTAATCTTCATAACCATGTGAGGTAGATATCAACCCCATTTTACAGATGTGGAAACTGAGACTCTCTGCCTCCATACAATGCCTGAACTGGAACCCTCAAAGTATTACCATTATAACAGCCCATCACATCTTTTCTCTTTTTTCTCACAAATAGTTACCTTGCCTTATAGGAGACAGACTATCATACTCCCCAGCTGAGAGGTATGGTTGAAGCAATTATTTGAAATAAGTGAATTCTAACATGTTCATAGTGGCTCTTCAGGCAGTCATTTTTCCCAATGCATGCCCCAAAACGATGTTTACTTTGTAACATCAAAGATCACTGTTATCGAGATAATTCTAGAAAAAAATAAAACAATATCTAATTTTATCTGTAGGTTTCTGGTCTAAGTTGTCAGGACAATTACTAACCATCCTCTTTTACTTCCACAGTGAGGATTAGGGCATGGCCTGCCCTGAGTCATCTCCTAGTAACAGATCCCAGGAAAATGGGAACTGAAATAGACCTATTTCCCAGGGAGCAAAGGTCTGAAGGTAATGGAGTCAGCCAGAAGGCTCACTGACTCTATTTTCTTAGGCTTGGCTATTAGAGTGAGTTTCAAATGAGAGGGCTGACCTGGGAAGACACTGTTCTGCCCTCCTCAGGAGCTACAAGGGAAGACCGGATGTTAAGTACCTACTTCCCTGGTGTTCAAAATTACCCTATTCATGTCTGAGAGTCTTGAGTGACAGTTTGTTCTGGCTTAAACAAAATTAAATAGCTTCTTTATTATATTCATGGACAGTTCTTCTGATAATCTGACCACTTCAAAACCTTCCATTGTTACAATATTTAGAATAAAAACCACTATCACATCTCCCAATACATTTCCTTTCTTGTTGCTTTCACCAACCTTGAAATCATGGGTTTCCCAAGTGTCTGGGTAACAAACAGCCTATCTTATCCTATTATCTTTTCCTTTCCACATATGATTCCTATAAGAGAGAAAAGGGAAGGTGGAAATAGCAAACCTATATGAAACAAAATGTTAAAGATAATATCATGCTCAGTATTTTGAATGATAATATCATTCAAAATAAGAAATAAGAAAATGCTTGAATTAAAATACTCAATACACATAATTTGATGATGATTTTCCTTTCCCAAGGGTTCTCCAATTTTGGTTATATTGGAGTCAATAAGATGCTTTTGCAGTTTGGAATCTACAGGAAGCAGACTCTGAGACAGAGTTCAGCATTCAGGACATGTATGAGGGAGTGCCCCTGGGAAAACCCCTGAGGGAGGGAGAGGAACAGGACTGGGCAGAGAGCAAAGTTAGCAGGGAAGTGGACCCTCTTCCACAGCCTCACCTAACCCTGGAACTGAAATTGCCTGTCAGTGTTGTTCCACCATGAGTCAAAATAGCTGGGGCTTTATACCCTCACCTCAATGGGGGTGATTTCCTGTAAGCAGCTCTCTGAAGCCTAAGGCCCTGACAGCTAGAGGCTGTCTGCCAACAGCACTCCAAAAGCAGGAACAGAGTCCTTCTCTGAAGGGGGACGTCTAAGCAGTGCGTCTCTGTATCCACCGGTAATGCATTCCTGTGATGTATCTCATACAAATCTAAAACATTTTACCTAGTAAGTGAAGCTTCACGATTTTAGGAAATTGTGTTTTTTTTAATACATGTGGGCTTTTCTGACAACCTTCCATAAAGCTACAAATCCAAGAAAACTTTCTACTTACTTGTATATATCCCTACCTTCCTTTCTTGTGCCTTATACATTAAATGTCCTTTCCCTTTGCTTCACTCATTCTTCTTGTCTCACCTCCTTCATTCTGGAAACTTTCTGAAATCCCTATATCTGCTATTTTTTTCCCCTACTGCAACATTTTTTTTCTTCAAATTCTTCCTATGGAAGATGACCCATGACTATTACATGTAATTAAATAATTCCAGGCCGTTTTTCATTATGGAAAAAGAATTTTTTTGTGTGCACGCAGCGATAGCCCTATTCACAAGGGGAGTGGTTATCATCTTTATTATAGTATAGCCTATACTGTGACTTGAACCACATTAAGGACCCAACTGCTAAAAAAGATCTTCCCCGCGCAGTTGCCATGGCAAAATTTTTATACAGCTAGTCCCATCTGTAAAGTGGCACCGTTGGACTAAAGCAGTAATGACTAGAAATTTCTATTAAAAGAGTAGTTCTCAAAATGTGATCCATGACCTCCCCCCGACCCCACCCCCAGGATTCCCAAAGACCCTACTTGATGTCTGCAAAGTCTAATCAATTTTTATAATAATATGAAAGTAAGATTTGCTTTTTCTTACTGTACTAATTTTGCACTAATGTTGTAAAAGCTATGATGGGTAAAACTCTGGCACTTTAGTACTTATCAAAACAGGACACAAGACTGTACTATTACAAAAACAAAACTGTACTTGCAGTCATTGTATTCTTCACTGCCATGCTTGGTAAAATTAGGGGGGTAGGGAGAGAGAGAGAAAAGACAGAAAGATAGAAGAAAAGAAAAAGAGTCAGTCTCCCTTAAGAATATCATTGGTGAAGCAATAAAAATTGTGGTTACTATTAATGTCAACCCTTGAGTACTTGTCTTTTTTAACAGCTTAATTGAGATATAATTAGAATACATTAAACAGTACCTATTTAAAGTATACAATCTGATGAGTTTTAACATGTTTATGTTAAAAGTAAAAAGCTGATTACACCATCACTACAATAAAGAGAATAAAAATATCCATTTTTTACCCATACGTTATTTAAATTGCATTATTTAGTTTCGAAACAGTTGAGGATTTCCCTGATATTTTTTTGTTATTGATTTCAAATTTAATTCTATCATGGTCAGGGAACAGATTTGCTATGAATGAATCCTTTAAAAGTTTTTGAGAATTGTTTTACAGTCCAGAATATGATCCATCTTGGTAAATATTCCTTCTGTACACGAAAAGAATGTGTATTCTTCTGTTACAGAATGCTCTATAAATGTCAAGTAGGTCACGGTAATTGATAATGTTCCCCACATCTTCTATATCATAACTGATTTTCTGTGCTCGTTTTATTGATTACTAAGAGAGTGGTGTTGAAATCTCTGACTGTAATTGTGTATTTCCCTATTTCTTTTGCTTCTATTAATTTTTTTATCATGTATTTCTAAGCTTTCTTATTAAGTGCATAAATGTTTAGGATTGTAATGTTCTTTAGACAAATTGATCCTTTATCATAATGAAATAAACCTCTTTATACTTGGTAATATTCTTTGCTCTGAATTTTTTTTCTAGTATTAATATAACCACTCCAACTTTCTTTTGATTAGTGTTAGCAAGGTGTATTATTTCCCATCCTTTTTACTTTTAAACTATTTTCATATATATATATATATATATATATAGTTTAAAAGTAAAAGTAAAAAGGATGGGAAATATATATATATTGGATTTCTTGTAGGCAGCTTATAGTTAGGTCTTGCTTTTTTACCCAATTGGACATTCTTTGACTTTTAAATGGGGTAGATTATTTATATTTAATGTGATTAAACAAATAATCTGCTATTTGTTTTCTATTTGTTTGACCTGTTCTTTGTTCACTTTTACCACTTTTTCTGATTTATCTTGGATTGACTGATTTTTTATTATTCCATTTTGTCTTCTTTGTTAGTTTGTCACCTATACCTCTGCTTCGTTTTTAGTGATTGTTTTAGGATGTGGCATATACATCTTTAATGTGTCACTGTCTACCATCAAGAATTATTACATCAATTAATGTATAGAAGTACCTTACAATAGTATACTATTTCCCCTCAGAGTCTTTTTGTATTGTTGTCAGATATTTTACTTCTAAATATGTTATTAACCCCACAATATGTTGTTATTAACCTCACATTAAACAATTATCTTTCAAAGATGTTGTTAAAATAAGGGTTTTTATTAAAGTCTTTTTCATTTACCCACATATTTATCATTTCTGACATTCTTCCATCCTTCATATAAATACATATGTCCATCTGGTATCATTTTCCTTCTGCCTAAAGGATGTCCTTTAACATTTCTTGTAGCACAGGTATGGTGGCAATTGCTGTATACTTGAAACAAATTGCATTTTGCCTTTGTTTTTTAAATAATCTTTTCTGAGTATGGAATTCTATGTTGACAGATATTTTTTCTTTCAGTACTTTAAAGATGTTGCTCCAGCATCTTCTTGCTTGTTTTGTTTCTGATGAGAAATTGGCTGACATACTAATCTTTGTTCCTCTGTATGTAATGTGCTTCAGTTTGTCTTAAGATTTTCTCTTTATCACAGTTTTTAAGTAATTTAATTACGATATGCCTTGGTGGATTTTTCTTTATGTCCTTGCATTTTGGATTAACAGAGATTCTTGGATCAGTGGGTTTCAAATTTTTACCAAATTTAGAAAAAATTTAACCATTATTTCTTCAAGTATTTTTATCCCCCCTCTTCCTTTAAGGTTCCAATTACACACACATCAATTTGTTTGAAGATTTTCTACAATTCACCAGTGCTCTGTTTTGGGGAGGGGTTTGTTTGTTTTTCTTTTTTTTTTGGTCTATTTCATTTGTTTAGCTTTTATTTCTATGTCTTCAAGTTCACTGATCTTTTCTTTTGCAGTGCCTAATCTGTTATTAATTCCATCCAGTGTACCTTTCATACCAGACGTTGCTTTTATCCTTATCTGGATGTTTGATTTAGATTTTCTCTATTTAACATGCTCAACCTTTCCTATACCTTCTTGAACATATGGGATATAGTTACGGCAACTATTTTAATACTGTTACCTGCTAATATATCATTTGTGTCATTTCTGTGTCTGTTTCTATTGATTGATTTTTCTCCTCATTCTGGGTTGTATGTTCCTACTTCTTTGCATGTCTGGTAAGTTTTTTATTAGATACCAGATGTTGTGAATTTTACTTTTGTGTGTGTTAGGCATATTTGTATCCCTTTAAATATACTTGATCTTTGTTCTGTGACACAGTTCAGTTGTAAATAGTTTGAGCCTTTGGAGGCTTGCTTTTAAATTTTGTTAGGTTGAAACAGAGCAGCCTGTAATCCAGGTATGATTTAATCTCCTACTGAAGCAATGTCTCTGGATATTCTACTCTTTCCCCCTTGCACTTTGAGGTTTTTCCACTCTGACTTGTGGAAACACAAAATCTTCCTGACCCTATCTGTGCTCTGAGGTGTGTTATGCCTGTTCTTTTTTGGTGGTTCTTTCCTCCCACTCTGGGCAGTTTCCTCACATGCATGTGCAGATCCACACTCAGCTGAAGACTTATGACAAAATCTTTACTGATCTTTGAAGTGTGAGCTTCATGAAGCTCACTTTCTCTCTTCCCATACTCTATCGTGCAAAGTCTAATCACCTGACCACTCATGTTCTCAACTCTGTCTTTTCATCTCATAGAGACTCCCTGGCTTTGTTTGGATTCCTCCTGCCTGCACAGCATCCTTGAAACTCTCAAGACAGCAAGCTGGGAATAGCATCTGGCTCATGTCATTGTTTCCCTTCTTTCATCACTTTCCTGTAATGCCTATTTTTCAATATTTGAACATCACTGTTTTATTTTTTTTCAAGATGGGATGATAAATTTAGTCTCTGTTATCAATTTTGATTGGAAACAGAAGTTGAGTATGAATCTTTTAATATCCTGCATGACAAACTGGGAGGTACAAATAAAGTATTTCTGCTATATACCGAAGGACAATTATTGTCTCAAGAAAAAGCTCTCGTACAATTGTTTGAGACACATAGTAAACTACCTACTTTTTTCATAAAGTTCTACTTTGGCTTGAAAGAATAATTGACTCATACTCTATGGTTATTCAGATTTGGGTATTTGGCAGATATTTGTTTGAAAACAAATAAAGTGTGCCTACGCCTTCAAGGATAATAACTGACAATATTTATTGACAATGATAAAACTGAATCTTTCAAGTAAAACTTGGAATTTTGGAAAACTTGTATCTAATACCATAAGTGTGAGAGTTTCCTGACATGCGATAATTTTTCTGACAAAGTCAGTTATTTTAATAAATGTGATTTTTAAAATAATATAAAAGGAAATGTTCAACTTTTGGAATATCTGCATAACTCAGTGAACCAATATTTTTCAATGCTCAATGCCCAATCACAAAGAAAAGATCCATTTAAAGTATGACAGAGACCAATGAATTTTTATGTCATGGAGTAAAAAAAATTATTGATATGGTTTCAGATTCTACATTGCAACTAACTTTTATGACATTATCATTTGTTATGTTTTGATTTAATAACATAGAAGACTATCGATAATTATCTGAAGAGGCTATTAAATTACTCTTTTCTTTTCCTACCACATGTTAGTGGGAGGCTGAATTTTGTTCATATACTTCAAATAAAATAACAGTAGATTGAACGCATAAAGAAATCCAGCTGTTTTCAATAAGTCAGACATTAAAGAATTTTTTTTAAATGGTCAAAACTGCCAATCTTCTCATGAAATTCTTTTTGTTTTATAAAATCTAGTGATTTTTTCATAAAAATGTTATTTAACATTTAATGCGTTTGTTATTTTTAAATAAATCCATACTTAAAAATTTATTAAAATGCCTGTTTTAATTTTCAACACAATAATTATTAAAATAGATGTAATCCACATTAAAAAAGCTATTTGTGGTCCTCAATAATTGTTACTAATATAAAAAAGTACTGAGACCAAAACATCTGAGAACTGTGTTAAATGTATTTTACCTGGGAGAGATCATACATTAAGCCAATGGAATCATATAAAAATCTTTTTTTTTTTTTTTTTTTTTTTTTTTTAAATGATGACTGGGTGCCACTCTTAGAAATTCTGAAGTGATTAGTTTGATGTGTGGCCTGGACATTCAGTTTCTTTAAAACTCCCCAGGTGATTCTAGCAGGGCTGAGAACCACTACATTAATCACACACTCGGAAATACATTAGCAAAAACCATATAATAAATTAATGATAACATTAGTAATCATGTTGTGTAGTAGTTATTTTGTAAGGCCCTAAGAGTTACAGTAAAAAAAGATTGGTAAAGTGGGCCAACCCTAGACAAATTATGGAGTAGGCAGTTTAAATTCAAACCTCCCAACTTTCCCCTTACTTTTCGCCTCAAACTGAAATACCTTACCTTCTGTCCCTTTAATTGCCACAGTAAATATAAAGAGGCCCACATTACTATATCCCTGACCAAATCTGTCCACGTTGCTTTCAAAAATGGAATGAAAAATTAAAATGTTGGGTTCTGTAGTACAGAATCAGACTTTTGCTGTTCCCTAGAAATCTCAGGAATCCAGATTTCCTGTAAATCTTTCCAACTCCTTTCACCACAGATCAGAGGTCAAGTCAAGGTGGCAATAAAAGCTAAGGGAAAAAAATCTCCTTTCCTCTGATTTTCTGGCCCTCTCCCTTTCCAGCCCTTTAGAATAACAGTTCACTCTCTTCTCAAAGAAGGGGAGGAGAGCATCCCCCCAAAACACTGATTCCTTTCACCAACACTAATCTTGCCCCCAATGAATTTGTCCTGCTTTTTTATCAATATTTTTCTGCGGGCTCTGAAAACCAAAGCCTTTAAGATCCAAAGAAATGAATCTCTAGTAAAGAATTTTAATCCATTCAAGGAGAGGGGGATAGAGAGAATCAAAAGAGAAGTACCAAAGAGAAACTTCATCTCCTTACAGCTCACAGAACAGACACCTCTGATCTATACAATACCAAGGTTGACTGTAATGTGAAGTTTCAGTCAACTGATTGTTATGGAAAATATATATACATATGGAGTATGTGTGTGTATTTATAAATACATTTTGACTTTTTATTAAAAAAATTCTGTCTACATTTTTTTTTTTTGTAGTTTATAGAATCAAGTAGGTAATAAGTCACCAATTTCTGGATTATATTAATGATAATATATGAAAATCAAGTAGGTAACAAGACACCAATTTCTGGATTATATTAATGATAATATATGATAATATATGAAAATATATCAAGAACTTGCTTCCATTCAAAATTACTAAGCTAAATTTTTATGGTGTAAATTAAAAACATGATCAAGGAGGTTACGTGTGTTGATAATATGTTTTTAAATATCTTCTAAATCTATAAATTAGTATGATGAGAGATATTACTATCCTCATTGTTAATGATAAAAAAATTAAAGTACAGGGAAGTTAAGTAACTAGTTTAGGGGTATGCAAAGCCAATACAACTATACAACTGCAGTCAGTGTACTTTTACTCTAACCCACAGGTTTTTCCAGTTTCAAAGGAGAAAATTTAAGTAGCTAGTAAAGTCTGATTTTTAATATGCTGAGGCAAACTTTTGCTGAATATAAAACCAGACACATTTAAAATTATTTTATTTCCAAGTTTTAAACAGAATACTCATTTTGTATTGCTTTCTTTCCTTTAACCAGATGTCTAATGCCATATCTATTAGAAGGGGGAAAAGTGAATCTTTTCCAAAAAAACTAAATACTAACACGTAAATTAATATAATCTAAAGTCAAGGCTGAGACACTTGACTGTCTTTTGCTTTGGGGTTATTTATGGATTTTCCAAGGTATTATATTCTATTTATCTGTTTTAATTACATGAAATTGTGAGGTTTTTCTGCTGATTAGGCAACACAGTTTGTAATCAGACTTAACCATAACAACACTCTTTCTCTCAATTTCGTAATCCTGAAGCAGTATTAATTGTGATTGCTAATTAAGCCCTTTCTGACTTTTCATGAAAGAACAATTATTCCAAGAGTAATTTTCAAGTCATACCAAAAAAAAAAAAAAAAAAAAGCTTGTTTTTGAGATTCAGGTTAGGCCTAGCAATCTCAAATAAAAAAGGAAGAAAGGCTCTAAAATCTCTTTCCACAGGATTCAAAAATAGAACGTTAAGAAAGCAAATAAAAATAACACAAATTCACAGAAAATAGCAACAGTCATTTAAAAATAACCAAGTTGACTATGCCACACATAGTTATTAATAATAATAATAGAAAGTTGCAAAATAATACCATAACTCATATTCTGCCTTAAACCACATGTTCATATATATATATAAAATGTTTGCTTAAATTTAGCATGAATTTATACTGTTTGTTTTATTTACATATCTGAAAACATTAACAATGTATTTCAAGTGTTTTAGTAATTCTAAGACAGTACCGATTGCGGTCATAAAAAATCCTTCCAACCCTATGGTTTATATATATACTCCATTGTCCAGGTTATAATAAATTAAATGGACTTATCCACCTTCAGTTTTAATGTTTGAAAAAGCATTTCAGCAGAGCTCAATATTAGCACCAGGCCAAGAATGTACCTAAATTTCTCTTAAAAAGAAACTAAATTACTCCACATGCAATTTCAGTAAAACCAGTCTTCTGTCAGTGGCCAAACCTTGATCTTTTGTGGTTTTCACTGAGTAAGTCACATACCCATTATGGGGAACACTAAAGTTTGAATTTAGAGATCTGTAAGAAAGCAAAAGATATTGATTAATTGCCTTTCATAATATATTTGTTTAGTCCTCCATGAAAATCCTTCTACCAGTGTAGAGTTAAATCTGTGTTACAAATTAGAAAGAAGGAAAATTGTAATTTTAGAAAGCAGCTGGAGGGAAATTTCATAAATCAAGGAAGTAGCCATAGAAAAACTGTGCATCTCCATTCCACTCTGAGGCAAAATGGTCTCCTTCCATCAATTCTATTCTTAGATTAGAGAAAATGAACACCAATCAGAAAACAAGCTAATGGCTCAGACAGGAAATACATGACATTCAGGAGCATGCCATATATATGGGATACAGTAAAAATTATTATTCAGGATTCTTAGAGAGTGAAAATATTAGGGAAACATGGAATAGTAGCTAAATAATAGCCTGATTACACACATCTCTATGTGGTAGTATTTCGTATGTTTATCTTTATTATAGTGCGCACACACACATACACACATACATCTTTAGCATATACTTTACATTTGTAAAAGAATTTGATAATATAATCCTTATAAGATCAGGGAACTGGCAGCATACCAAGTTCTCAATAAAATACTGGATGTCTGAAAACAAATGATAATTCAAAGTAGTGCCTGCCAGAAATATGAAGACTATTTGACTTGTCATTGAACGTAATAGTATAGCCTAACCAATAATGACAGACAATGCTCTTCCCCCTGACCTTGTTACATTCTTCAATTATTGTCCTCTTTTCCTTTGCTTCCATTTTTAATGTAATTAAAACCATTAGTTCCCAAACACCAGTTCTATATTAATGCCTGCCCATGACTATACTTATTCAGTCTGTTACAAAGTGAGAAAATTAAGAAAAATATGTTTTGTGAATAAGATAATTGTACTTAATAAGAAAGCTGACTTTTATTCTTGTATTCTTTCTTCATATTTGATGTTACATTTTTAAAATTACATAATAGTTTTTAATTAACATAATAAATCCTGAGTGTTTCTTATTGTCTTGCTCAGTTGTTGTTCAATTGTGGTAAAATACACATAACAAAATTTACCATCTTAACCATTTTTAAGAGTACAGTTCAGTGTCATAATGTATATTCATATTGTTGTGCAACCATCACCAGCATCCATCTCCAAAACTATTTTCATCTGGCAAAACTGAAATGCTGCATCCATTAAACAATAACTCCCCATTCCCTCCTCCCTCCAGCCTTTGGCAACCACCATTCTACTTTCTTTCTCTCTGAGTTTGACTACTCTAGGTATCTCATGTAAGTGGGACATACAGTATTGGTCTTCTTGTGACTGCTTATTGCACTTAGCATGATGTCCTCAAGGTTCATTCATTCATGTTGTAGTTTATGTCATACTTTTCTTCCTTTTAAAGATTGAATAGTATTCCATTATATATGCATACAACACATTGCTTATCCATTCATCCAGCAATGGACACTTGGGCGGCTTATGCTGCTATGAAAGTGGATGTACAAACATCTGTTCAAGACTCTGCCTTCAATTCTTTTTGGTATATACCCAAAAGGATTGCTGAATCATATGATAATGCTATTTTTAATTTTTGAGGAACTGCTATACTGTTTTCCATTGCAGCTACACCATTTTACGTTCCTATCCACAGTGCATAAGTGTCTCAACTTCTCCACATTCCTGCCAACACTTGTTATTTATTTTCTGTTGTTTGATAGTAGCTATCCTGATGGGTGTGAGATAGTACCTCATTAGAGTTTTCATTCGCGTTTCCCTCATGATTACTGATTTTGAGGTCTTGCTTTACTTTAATGTTCTTCATTGGCAAAACAAGAAGTTGGCAACTTGATTAGTCTTCTTTTCTTTTTTTTGGTAAATTTATTAGTCCTCGAAAACTGAAAACCTGAGAGCCATCAATGTTCTTTCTATGTCCTTTTCTCATCTTCCATTTACCTCTTCAATTCATTGCAGTTTGGCTTTGGCCCTCAATCCTCTCCTGACACCTCTTTCATCAGTCAACAAATTATTGCCAAATAGAAGGGACCTTCTTCAATACTTCTATGATTCGTGAAAAGCACAGAGAATCTGGAATCAAGTATAGAATCCTGCATTCTTCAGCATGGTACAACCTCAGTAAATGTAATTCCTGCCTCTGGGTGCGCCTGGATGCAGGGTAACTTCATCCCTTCCAATAGTTAATTCTCCACTCTATGCAATGACTCCCAAATGTCTAGTATTCAACTAAGGCTGTACAAGGCACTCTGCAAGGGATGTAGGGCTGAATTAGATATGGCTCCTGGTCTCAAGGAGCTTAGAATTTAGTAAGAGAGATAATAGTGGGATGAAGTGTCACCGGTGCTATGGAAGGACAACTGGAGCACAAATAAAGGAATGCTTATTCCTGTCTGGCCTGGACAGGACAGGAAGGGCCTCACAGAAGAGAACTTGAACTGAATGAGTCTTGGGTTTACCATGTGAAAAAGAGGGGGACATGTATTGCATGAGCAAAAGCACACTGGGGAACTGCCAGCAGTCTACCACTGCTTAGGGTTCTAGATAGATGAGGAATGGGGGTGAGCAATCCGAGAAAGCAGGAAGGGGCACATTGAGGGGGGCACACCATGCTCTAAAGTTAGTACAACGAAGGCATTGGTTAGCAATGGAAGGATTTTAGGCTCAGGGAACCATAGGATCGATTCTGCATTTCAGAATTATCGTTCTGGTGGCAGAGTGAGGAGTAGATCGAAGAAGAGAAGATTCAAGGCAGGGAAATCTCTTAGACCATCATTTCAGTAGATCAGGTGAGAGGTGGTAAAAGGCCTGACCTAAGCCAGTCATCATAGAAATGAAACAAGGGCATACAACACAGGAAAGATGGTGGTAGGAAATTGATGGGATTTAGTCACCAATTAGATTTGGAGAACAAGGGAAGGGAGTTTAGGCTGACCAAAAAGTTTCTGTCTCATATTATTAAATAGATGGTGGTACTATCCACTAAGATTGGAAATATAGGAAGAAGAAACGATGAGTTCAGTGAAAGACACTGAGTTTGTGATCTTTCTGTGGGATGTTCAGGTGGTTACAGAAAGAGATCAAGGCTAGAAATACAGATTTGTAAAATGGAGGTTGAAGCCACGTATAGCAGAGCAGCAGGTGGCCTGCCAGCATCCCCTCCACACTCACCGTTCTGCTGCCTGCCCACTCAAAGGTGTCCAACTGCAAACTGTGACTCTGTTGGGAGCCCACGGGGTGGGCCAGCCACCTCTGCGGGTAATGGGGGTGACTGCTAAACGGTATGGAGTTTCTTTTTGGGGTGATGAAAATATTCTGAAATTAGATAGTGTGATGTTGCATAACTTTATGAATATACTAGAAGCCAGTAAATGGTATACTTTTAAAGGTGGATTTTATAGTTTGTGAAATATATCTCAATTTTTCAAAATTGTGAGGAAGAAAAATCCAGTGGCTCAGCGTAACTTAACTATTTGGTTCACAAATGTGTCCCATGTTTTCACACCTGTGTGCCTTTGCTCACTGTTGCTTCCCCCTAGAATTTTCTTTTTTCTCCCATGGCTCTCCTCTATATATCCAAATTCTACTCTTTCTTCAAAGTCCAGCTAAAATTCTCTTTTTCCATGCATTTAGCCATCCCCAGGTCAGGGGAATGTCTTGTACTTCTCTGACTTCTTCTAATTATTTTGCCTCCTGCATATTCTTTTACTCTTTTCTTTGTATTACAGATTTCACATACTTTATTTAATAAACTTTAGGTTCCTGAGAAGAAGTTGTTTCACCTATATACAATTACTTCGTGATTTTGTCCTGCACTGGAACACTTGAAACTATTTGTGTAGAAAATGTCACAGTGATGGCTTTTGGTCAATTGTGCATCTGTGCGGTAGGATCTTACAGTAGGATCTTACTTTAATGAAGTAAACATGAATTCACTCTATGGCCAATCTCCCCTCATAAAATGAAGCTTAATAACGTTTTTGTTTTTTTTCCCTCTGCTGCCATGATAGATTGAAATGTGGGGACTTAAGCAGCTCTAAGTCTTTAACATGAGTAAGAATAGCTAATATTTATTGAGCATTCAACGTGTGAATTTTTAAAAGTGTTTTTCATGTGATATCTCATTTAGTCCTTCTATAATCCCTGGGGTAAGGGCTATCATCTCAGTTAACTGACGATGAGACTGAAGCACATAGAGGTTAACTTACCCATGGTCACACAGCTTGTTAAACAGTAGACTCATGACGCATACCCAGACAGACTACCTTTAATGCCTATTACATGTGTAGTGCATTAAGACTTTTTTTTTTCATTTAACTCTCACAATAACTCTATGGAGTAAGTAATTATCTCCCCTCATTTTACAGGTAAGGAAATAGATTCTTAGGGAGATGAAATAGCATGCAGCTCCTAAATGGTAGAGCCTAGGTTAGACTGTGTTCATAGTCCCATCACAACCCTTTCCTTCCAATTGGCTCTTCGGGGCTGCTGCAGTTTCCAGATTCTGAATGAGGGAGCCCACTTCCCTAACTCCTCGCTCTGGTCAGTGCTGATGTGGAAATTAATTTTAGTACTGGTTCCCTATCCAGGTCTGTAGCACCTTTGATCTCTTTCTCAACTGGCCTTTTTAAATACATTGTAATCAGTTTACAGTATTTCAAAAGAGGTTTTAATTAAAATGAGATCCAGAAGCACATGTATGCATTATCTTCTCTTTCTTGGAGAAACGTATTTTGCAACCACAAAGATAAATAGGAATAATTGGGGTGAGTAAGGTAATTGGTTTTTTATTGCCAATTATGATAATTTTAACTTTTAAGGAAACCATATGAAATCCTAGGTAGCGCATATGCAGTAACCTCTCCCTTTGGTTACCAGATTTTCCTAATCCTTCTTTTAGTTGAACCATCCTTAACACATCTCTCTTTGATTATATACTATGTTATAAATATATTTGCATATGTATTTTTAGATATATAAATATACCTGAAAATATATTTATATTTATATTTATATTTATATTTGCAGATATAATTATAACATAGTATATCATCAAATGGTAAATTATATAAAGCCAAATATAAGTGCAAATAAAGGGAGGTGTTATGTGGAATAACCAGAGAAAGCTATATAAAAATGAATGAATGTGCCTGACCCAGACCTGATTTCAATAAATTATAGATATTAGTAGCCTTTATATCCAAGCAGAAGACCATGGTCTTCTACAAGTTCAGCAGGGGAAAGGACAGGTAGAGGAAGCCGGGGGGGATCTGATAGTCACTCAATCCACAATAAAACGTGATAAGTGACATGAGAATTATCTATCAAGGGCTATCAGAGCACAGAACAATTACTGACCATCTGCAAATCAGAGAAGACAGTGCCAAGGGTGTAACAGTTCCAAGGGTGTAACAGTGTAACAGCTAGTCTAGAAGGAGACCAATTGAATCTCTTGCAGCAATCCAGATGTCAGATATGAAAGGTATGGACAGGGTAAGTGGCAGTGGAAAATGAAGAAGGACATTTTGAAGAATATATCAAGTATGTCTCCACTGATTGAAAAAAATAGATCCTAACCCATTTTCTCCCATAACTGTTTTACTAACTCTATATTGACACTGGAATGTTTTGTGCATTTTTCACCTATGTTTCAAGGTCATGGAAAAAGATACAAAAAGCAAAATATATTTTCAGTGATGACATCCTATAAATTAAACCCAGCAGAAGTTTTAAAATAAGGACTATTTCCTCTAGCAGGGCATTAGTAAATCATGTTTTTTGCATTTACGATTCTTCATTAGGTAACTGTTATATTAAAGTCACAACAGTGATGACTCTCTTCCCTTGTATTTGGTAATACATGTGAATGGTTATGTGGCATGTCATTAACTATAAGGAGGAGGGGCAGTAAATGTGAGACAAGATTTGCAACTACAGCCACACAAAACACCGCCTGGTTTTCATAAAACACCACCATGACAAAAAATCTTTCCCATTTTGGTCATTCTGATTAAATTTTCTCTCAAGGATAAAAATCTCATATGGCAATACATTTACTTATTAAACCTAATCTTTATCCTTGCAATGTTCTTGGAATAGGAATGGAACATTGTGAGGAAACTAATTCACGTTAAGCAAAAAATTACAGGTCTTAAGCTTAAATGTATTGTTGAAAGATTCATGTAAAGTGGAGGAGATGATTTTGTTTTTAAAAAGAGAAGCAGAAGAGTGGAAATGACAGGGAGATATATATATTCTCTCACACACACAAATACTTAACACTCTACATAAAAGCAGCTTGATTAGTTTAGAAAAGTTACTTCAAGGAAGAGTAACATCTGTCTCTTTAAGGACCACAGAGAAAATGGAAGTCACTAGTGAGATGGGACTGGCTGTAAACAGCTCCAATGAGGTCCTGGGAATCTTGCTGAGAGAGGATATTTGGGGCTGGACTAAAACGTCTGTTGGGAAGTGGAAGGAAGAAAAAGGCAAAGTTAGGTAAGAGTGTTCTTTAAAAGAGAATGTAAACTTGAGTGAATTTACTTTCAATTTTACAGTGAAAGAACGGCAGAACAAGACTAAGCATAAGATATAATTAGATTGAATTAGATAGATACTACTGGATGTGAGACATTTAGCAGCTTCCAATTCCCGAGAATGTTTCAGAAATGTCTTTGAAAAAAAGAGCTTCAGGGTGAATCAGGATTATACACAGTTTTACTTGCCCCACCTTTAATATAAGTTATTTTAAAATTCCCATTTTTTAACTTTAAATCTTAGAACATTAAGATGGATGACAGGATAAAAAGTAGGGACCCACTTAACTTTTCTTTCTGTTCTCAAAAACTGCCTTCTTGACCTCTGCTTGGGGATGGATGGATTCTTGCTGTAGCCCATCCCTTGTCTCAATATACTCGTATTTTACTTAAGTACTTTGGGGATAACATTTTGATATAAAGAGAATTAGGTCGTTTCTGGCACAATGGCTGTCAGCTACTCAGGCTTCTCTCACAGAAAACATCTGTAATTTAACATATAGTGTATGTTCCCTCTACATCTTCATCCGATTCCCACCCCCGCCCCACTCACCTGGCACTGTCACCGCGTTTCCATACCCGTGGAAGCCTAGGTGCGTGATTCTTGGCTGCACTCACTTGATGGTAGGGCACACACTCAAAGTTAAAGATGGCCAAGTAGGAAACACAAAACCCATTGAAAGTAGCCACTTCAGTTTACTGTGCTTTAGGTGAACAGCTCTGGATGTATCTCCCTAGGTGCGGAATGCCCGGGGGCTCTGCCAGGCGGCCACCTGGAAGGCCGGCACCAGGGACGGAAACGTGCGGAGCAGGGAGCAGATATATCTCAGGGTGGAAACTGCTCTCTGCTGTGGACCCCTTACAACTCCCTCGTTTAAGTCACCTCTTGCCTCCTGGCCACCGTCGCCTCCGTCAGGGCGGACAACAAAAGAGAAAAAGTCAGTTCGGTAGCAACGATAGGGATCAAGCACAGCGTGTAACCGGTTTGAACACAGTCGCGTCTCGCTCGCCCGCGCTCACGGACCTCAGAGGGTGCAGAACGAGCCTGAGAGCACCCAGAGCTCCTGTTGCTCCTGCGCGGTGCACAGACCGTGAGTGATGCCCGCGCTCAGCTACCACCCGGTCCCTCCCGCGGGGAAACTACAGCTCCCGGCAGGCCCCGCGCCGGCCGCACGCCCCCGCCCCTCACGCCCCGGCCCCCCGCCCTCGGGCCTCAGGACGGGCCGGGGAGGAGGGAGGAGGGAGGAGGGCGGAGGGAGGAGGGAAGAGGGAGGAGGGAGGAGGGCGGGAGGAAGGGGCGCCAGCGGCGGGCGGGATCCTGCGAGGCGCGTGAAGCCTCGCTGGCGCCTCGTCCGAGATACAAACGCTGGCGGGCGCGGAGTTTCTCACGACCAGCCGAGCCCGTCACTGTAAGTAGTCGCCCCAGGGAGCGCGGAACAGACACCGAAAAAGTTAGCGCCGCAGCGGCCGCCGCTTTGTTCTCGCGGCCCGTCGGGTGAGGCGGTGGCGGCCCCTCCCCCACTCTCCCGCACGCGGTGGCGGCAGCGGCGGGACTCGGATCCCGCGCGCAGCTGGGCGGCGGCCGCCGAGGCTGGGCGGGAAGTTGAAGCCGCGCACGGCGGGAGGCGCGGGCGGTGGGCGCCACGGCGATGGGGGGCGCAGGCGAGGCCGCCTGATGGGGCCAAGTTCCGGCGTGGGCGCGGAGGCCAACTTGGACTCGTGCTCCGCGGGCGACCACCGCGCCAGGCCCCTCGGTCACGATCTGTTACTGGGCCCCCAAACTAGCTGCCAACGCTAAACCGGCGGCACTCACACTGCGAATATTGGATGAGCCCTTTTCTTTCCTTTTCGTGACTTTACGCTGCACCCGTCTCAATGGGTGAGTAAATGGTGCTTAGCGAACGTGAGCCCCTACCCCAGTTTCCTGACGGTTTAGTTTTGGCAAGTTGCAGCATTGCTCCGAGTTGTTCTCACCCCCGGGACTTTTTTCTTGAGATGTAACGTTGAGGAGTGCGACTGTTTCTTTGAGCAATAAAAATACCCACATACTACTCGGTTGCCTGTTGGATATTTCTAATTTGAAGTCATCTCAATCAGAAGCATAGGCCTTGCTGTTCGCAGGCACGAATGTAAATCAGGTGACAAGCGTGTGTGAGACCCGCAGACTTTTCCATACACAGATTGATGGCTTGGACGTAACTGTATCTTCAACCACACCCATCCCCACAGGAAATAAGACTATCAGTGTCATCTTTGATTAGGAAGGATAAGTTACACCCTGAACTAGGTACTACTTTGTACGACACAGCCTTAATGAGATCTAGCCGCAAATGAGACAAAAACTTTCAAGTGCCTTAATTCGTACCCTTGAAAATGTTGCTGTATTACTCTTAACACTGCGTCTGCTTAGTGCTTAATGCTGCAGGTCTTACATACATTTTTAGCGACTATGATTTTTGCTTATATCAAATTTACCAACTTCTAATGCAATAAGGGCCGGGAATACCAATGGATTTGCTGCTAAAGGCATCCATAAAGTTCTCCGAGATTTAGGCGAGGTTTGCTTTTTAAAGGAACCCTTTCCTCCTTCCCTGTTAGGATCTGGACTGAGAGCAAACATGGAAATTCAGACAAAAAGAAGTTACAAGTTTTAGTACAAGTATTTAAAACATGTCACAGAAGCCTTCATATTAGGTTTTACCTTATAGATGTGGTAAGCCTGATCAGGTGAGCTTGGAGTATTTATTTCACAAGCCATTTTCCAGCCTAGGTTCTATAATTTGGTGTTTAACTTTTCGGGTGACTCAACTTCAAGAATGTTTTCTGGTTCATATCTTAAAAACAATTTTTTAAGCATCCCATGTAGTAGTGAGACTTTTAAATATACAGATTTTATAAGCTTTCGGTTTCATCAGATGACCTCTTTAAAATAGAAATTTCTTTCTTAGTGGATTGTTTTTTTAACTGAAACACTACCATACTCAAAAAAGAAAAGCTGAATCAAGTTTTGGATATTGAAGTTTAAAAATTATGTAAGAATTGAGGAAAAAACAAGAAAAAATAAGTGGTTATTTAAATGCACTTTTCTTAAGGAACATTTTGTTCTCATTTTTAAAGACCTAACATTGAAGAAAATATTACGATATTGGAGTTGATTGCTCATTTTTAAAAGAGACTACTTTTACAGAACTTGATATAGGAAAATTATTTGCTAGTACAAGTTTTAATTTGTTTTAATAATCATGTTTATGATTCATACTCTATGCTGATGGCACTCTGAGTCTCTGATTATGTAATTCAGATTGAACTTGTATGTGTGCCTCTTTGGAGCGGTTGTCTCAGTGACAAAACTTGAGATAATGTACTTAGGAGATGTTTTAATTTTAATTTCAGTGTAGAAAACAATTTTTCTCCACTTGTGTGGTTAGTTTATAGTGGCAGTATGTGAGAATGCTCACTGGCTCTTAGCCAATCATTTCTCAGATACCATTGGTGCAAAGAGGTGATGAAGCCCCTTCAAGCACAACGTAGATTCATACAGCGTTGCCAGACTGGCAGTCCATAATCTTATTATCGGATAAACATTTCAGTGCCTGAGCAAAGGGCAGACCTGGTGTGCTCTCTGTGTGCTGTCTCTAACAATGGGAGGACAGATTCAAATACCCCTGGTCCAGATGAGCAGAATTTTAGCAGCAATAATTTAGTCAAATGCTGAGCTCTTAGAAGAAAAAGTATTATATTAATCTAAAGTAACAGTTACATTTCTGAAAATAAATAGATGTTGGGATTACTACAAACTATGCTTTTAAAAAAAACAAAGTTATTTGAATGTTTTTGTACACTATACAACGTAAAAGCCATATCAGGATTATTAAGCAAAGTCAAGCCTGGATCAAGGCAACATATAGACATTGATTTCAGGACACTGGTCAGTATTGCATTAAAAAAAGGCCACATGCTTTTTTTACATGCTGAAAGAATACATGTACCTATTAACAGGAGAAAAAAGGAACCGCCATTCATTAGCATTCCTAGCACACAAAACTAAATTTCAGAACCACGAAAACCCATTATGGGTAGGGAGTCATGGTAAATATGCTATTCTGAATAGAAAAAGCATTTTACCTTTTCACTTTAGCCATTACTGAGTAGGAAAAGAACATTGGCTACAGTAAATAATGAGCTTCCTTTTGAAGCATTTGTTTTGTCTTCCTGGAATCCTCTTCCCTCTCTGCTTCCCTGACTCTTCCTTAGCCTATAGGTCTCAGCTTAAATAACATTTCCTTAAAGGTGCACCTTGCCTGAGACCCCAGTTGAAATAAGGTCCTCTTAGTATTATATATTATACTCTGTCATATCACTTTTTATCATTTGTAGTTACCATGCTATTTATGTGAATATTTGTTTAATGTGTATATCCCGCATCACACTGCAAGCCCTACGGAGAGCAGTAGCCATGTCTATGTTGGTCCCTGCTCTATAACCCCAGTGTCTGTCTTAACAGTCTGGCAAATAATGGGCACTCAGTAAATATTTGTTGAATGAAAATGTTCCTATTGGAGCTTCTAATTAGAGGCTTTGCTAAGATATGAGGTAATATACGATTAGGGGGAGGTGAGAGGAGAGGGAGAAAAAAGGTAGATCAACTTGTGATGTTACCTTGAAGTGACCCTCTGTTAAGTGCCCTAACCTCCAGAGCTTTGTTTTACCTTGTCTGTAATAATAGAGCAGGTTAGGGCTCAAGATATCCTATGTTTTGATTCCATTCAACAGTGGTGACAGATTATATGACCTCATTTGAATGGGATATGTGACAGATAACTCCCCAAAAGAATATTCGAGATGTTCTAAATAAACATAATAGAAATGCTTGCCAACTCATAGTTGTTAGAAACATGTATCTGATGTACAATTTATAAATTAGTAATTCAAATTGAACTTGTATGTGTGCCTCAGTTTTCTAATAGAAGCATAAAGACAAAATAAATTAGAGCTTTTAGATTCTTTTGATACTTAGTTTTAATATTTTGCACCCAACAATGTGTTGCATCTTACAGAATAAATCAGGGTTCTGTAAAACAAAACAAGGAGAGGAAAAACAGATGGGATGAGTGGGCAGAAGCTAATATGACAGCTCACTTAATTTCTTCTATTTGTGTTCATGCTGAAACTTTAAAAAAATATTTTTGTTGAAAAATGTAACAATTTATTAGCAGTTATCAATAATTCTGATAAATTAGTCGATTGTATTACTAGACAGTTAGCTAATCTTAACAGGTATAATAAAATGGAAATTTAGTGGGAAGACATCCATCAAAAATAAATTATTGTTATTGAACACAGTAATATCTTGCATCTGGTAGTATTTAACCTGCATATGGTATTATTCATAGATATTTTACTACTTTTTTTTAATGACAGTTGTTCAGCTTTTTGAAACCTAGTCAGGTTTGTTAAGGAGCTCATTACCTCATGAGAAAACCTGTTCCATTTTTAGGTTGGTGGAGGTGTGATTAAATAGTACAAAGAACATGGGGCTGGAGTCAGGGAAACTTTTGTTTGAATCTCAATTCCATCACTTAGCTGTGTAGTCCTGGGCAACCAACAACTTCTCCGAAACTGTTTCTTTTTTTGTGGAATAGAATTAAACAAATCTCCTAAAGGCTGTTGCAAAAGTTTTAATGAAGTATCAACTCAGTGGCATTATTTAGCATGAAGTAGGAGCTTAATTGTTAATTCCTGCATCTAATTGCTATGAAAATTGCTAGAACTTACGGAGCACTTACTTATTCTAAGCCGGGTAGACCAGGTACTGTTGGGAGCACTCTTCTACGTGCTGTAGCTCAGTCCTCACAACAGCCTGTGAGGTAAGTAAGTAGAGCTGTTATCTTCATTTTACTTCTGCCCTCTGCAGTGATGCTGAATAAAGCACATTATTCTCTTTAACACCTTTTCAAATATTTGAAGACCATTATTCTGTTTGGTTTTGTTAAGCATATATTTGTCACATGACATTGTTTGCACTGTTATCTGGATGTATACTCATTTCTTTAAATCAATATAGCTCTTAAAAATGTGGTCTGTAAAAATGAATACAAAAGTAATGTAGGCGGATTGGCAACGAGTGTACAGATTGATGCTGACGTATTCTCAGTGTCCTGGGGTTTAGGTTTACATTAGTTCTTTTAGTCACCCATTATATTAGCAGCTCCTATTAAACTCTTGGATTTATAACTCCTCTTATGAACAGCTTCTAAGTCAGCATTTCTCCATTTCTGTATTGCACATTTAACTTTTTGAAACTAGATGCAAAGCTTTACACTCATCCTTGTTACATTTCATTTTAATTTTAGTTTATTTCTCCCAGATTATACAATTTGAGGATTTTATAAGCATGTCTTCCATGTTTTTATCTTATAAATAATAAAAAACAATGTAGGGCCAAGAATAGACTTCCAAGGCACTCTCTAAAGACTTCTCTCATCTGAATTGATACAGAGCAGCAAACTAATCCAACTCCCACTCAAGCAATATATTTACAAAAGTGGCATGAAAAGCCATCTTGGATACCCTTTGGGCCAGAATACTCCTTTTTTTTCCTGGCTTTGCCAATTGTGTGAGCTTGGGCAAGTACTTTAATCTTTAAGCCTTTGTTTTCTCAACCATAGAACGGGATTGTTGTGAGGATTAAAGGAGGTAATAAAGTGCTTAGAACAGTTTCTGGCAGATAGAGTTCAATAAGTGTGAGCTATTATTATTTTTTTCATCTAAGAAGTCTAATCTCATTTTTCTCCAAGATGTAAATGCAGTTGATTTGGCATTATTTGTTATGTTTGAATTCATACTGACATCTAGTGATCAATATATTCTTTCCTAATTCTTCAAAAACCGTTTGCTTTCATACATAATCTATTCTCAGATTTGACTAAGGATTGATATTAAATTTATATGTCTCTCATTTCTGAAATCTGCTTCCACACTTCTCCAGCCCACAAGACTTAAAACTCTGACCCATCTTCAGAATAGAATTCTCTCTTTCTGCTCCTTCTCCAAGATTATAGCAGTTAGCTTTGTGATTACACTTGCTTATTGTATTAGCGATGTGAAATGGATTGCATCTGGACCTAAAGACTTGCTCTCACATAAAGTTGTTTTAGTCTGTCTTATTCACCAGGCTCGGGTTTCAGTTCTTGATACTCTTCTACAACTTCAGTTGAGAAGCTGAGAGAAGATAATAAACAAAATACAAGTTGAGCAATTCTGCCTTCTCTAGGTACTCTCCCACCGGTAACAACATCCTCTCTGAGCAGTGATTCTCTCAGTTCCTTGTTCTCTTTGAGAAACAGTCTGTTGTGTGAAACTTGGGTCCTAATGCCCTCCCCAGCTCTGCATGGCCATGTGATGCTGGCAGGTTGCTTTAACTGCTTGTGCTTCAGTTTTCTCCTCTATAAAAGTGGTCATGTTTGCCCAGTCACCTTCCAAAGAGTTAGCGTGAGATGATGTATTTGAAACATTTATAAGATTTAAGTGCTGTACATTATAAGGTGGGATGAAAGCCATTTACTTGAATTTAGCTATAAAATCTGTTATCTTTAAGCAATTTTTTTCTAAGCCTTAGTTTTTCCTGAGCTGTCTTATTCCTGATACTATATCTGTTAGGTTGGTGCAAAGGTAATTGCGCTTTTTGCAATTATTTTTAACCTTTTAAACCGCAATTACCTTTGTAGCAACCTAATACATGTTTTTGCTCTTCTGTTATGTTCACCCTAATTTATTTAGCCCCATTAACTATTCTCCAGAGAGTCATTCTGCAGCACATTGGCTGCTTCACTCTTTTACATCGTTGGAATCATTTACAGGTATATCCATTGAATTTAGAAAGAACCATCTCTTTTGTGCCATTTCGCTTAGCCATGGCGGTGAGGTCATGCTTTTTTCTTTTACATTTTGAATTGTCCTTTCGTAAAAGTACGACACATATGTAACTGTGCCTAGTGTTCTCTTTTTTACCTTTAGAAATCCTTTATGATGAGATCACTTTCTCCTATGTTCTTGTCATAAGTATGTCTTTCACACTTCTTGTTGGCCATCTAACTGTGTAGTATATCCCCTGCCTGTTTCCTTAGCCTTCTGAAAGAAATCTGTCAACATAGCAAGTCAGGAATCATCTTTTCGCAGAATTAGAATTTTAATATAAAAACAATACTCTTAATTTATCTGTGTTAAGATGGTATTATACATTTTTTCTATGGCTGAGTGGCATGTATTTTATTTCTATGACAATGTCAGTCTGACTTTTCTTTTTTGTCCCTTCTCTGTTTTTGTCATAACTCAGTTATTTGTGTAATAAAAGTGTTTGATATTCAAATTTCAGGTATTAGTGAGGAATACCTGGATTTTTTTGTTTTTGTTTTTTGTTTGTTTGTTTGTTGGAGGCTCTCTGAAATTACACCTATAGTAAAAAATGAGTCTGATAATGGGCCAAATTAAAAAATAATAATAATCGCTACCCATTAGGATTTATTGGTGAATTATAAACATACAACTGAAAATTATCAATTAAAAGTTATAGGGATTCTTACATTTTAAAAAAAGGTCAAGTGAGTATTAAAAGTTTATTTTTAAATTCCTTCCAGGCTAACTACATCTCAGAAGGAATCAGCTTTTTATCAATGGACCCATTCATCAAATGCAGTATGCCTCTACTATTTTAAAAAGTTTTGTGTTTCATAATGGAAAAATTTACTCCCCAAAATGAAAATGGAGACATCTGAGAAGGTGGTTTAAGGTGTGGACATTTGAGAAAGTGAACGAAAGGATAAATATTGAAAGATTAATCCTAATTTTTTTTAAAAAAAAAAAACCAGGAAGGCTGCCTCTTGACAGAAAAAACTTTTATTCAATATGTATTTTCTGAAATTAAGAGAGAGAGACAAGAATAGACTTAAAAGAAAATAGATGAAGATGTTTGGTAAGTGAGCAATGTCAACTCTTTTTTCTGATGAGGATAATTCAGTGATGTTAAATCCTTTCCAAATTCCTGGTTGTAGTCCTAAAGCCAAGATTCTTTTTTGATGGGACTGTTATTAAGGGAAGTAGGATCTTTTGTGCATTCAACTCACAGTTGTAGAACTTGCAGTCTTCGGCATGAGTAACTTAAAAGAGGAAATAAAGAAGCTTTCAACTAAATCCAAAAGTACAGTCATTTTTTTTACTGCTGTGATTTAAAAAGCCTCTTCCTAACCATTGAAAAAGAATTGACAACTATTTTAAAAGATTAAAGAAAGGCAGATGTCTGCAAACAATTCTCCTCCATCAGCCCAGAAGTCTGTATTACCTACAACTCTTCCTGTGGTGCTTCCAACTCCTTCTCCATGTTCAAGTCCTAAGACAGGACTCTCTGCCCGACTCTCTAATGGAAGCTTCAGCGCACCGTCACTCACCAACTCCAGAGGCTCAGTGCATACAATTTCATTTCTACTGCAAATTGGCCTTACACGGGAGACTGTTACCATTGAAGCCCAGGAACTATCTTTGTCTGCTGTCAAGGATCTTGTGTGCTCCATTGTTTATCAAAAGGTACTGTGCATGCTATTTACGTCAATAGTTTTTCTAATTAATATTGTTTCTAATGCTTTCCTATGAATTATACATGCAATAATGAGTTAACACGTGGATCAGTCAATTGTTTATATCCTAATTCTGAGCATTTTTGGCAAAGTCCTAGTAGCCTATGAGCCTAAAGTCTGAAATGTCAAAGTCTAACTGGAGCCTATATCCCAACTTTAAAATACTGCTTATTTAGCTGTCTTCTTAAGAGCAGGAAAACTCATATAAAGTCAAAAGAATTTAAGAATTCTCATTTGATTTCAGAGGAAACAGGAGGTAGAGAGTGCAAGGGATCAAGGTGGCTCACCAGAAGGCTGGGGCATAGCAGCAGCTGGGTCCCAGGTCCATCCTTAGCCTGGTCGTCCTGGGTGTCCTGTGTTCTGCCCTCTTTTTTTATACTCTCTTGCTTCCCTTTAGGTCCCAATTTCACCTAAACTGCTATTTAATATGAGAGGGCCACATTCTCTCTGTCTGTTAAAAAATAGTAAATGAGTTTTGAATATATGAGAGAACATATGAGAATTTGAACGTTGAGGGTGGTTTTGTTTTCCATCCACCCACCCACCATACCATGTTTAAAGTAACCTTAGCTAAGTGTCTTTACTAATCTTGTTTTGATGGGTGAGCTGTTCTCTATTTCATCATAAAACATTGTGTGTGTGTGTGTGTGTGTGTGTATAGTGAATTAGTTATACTTTATTTTTAATGGACCAAGCATAGGTTTCAAACAAATTAGTATACTTTATATTTTAAAAATCGTATCAGTGAGGTTAATCTATTTGGATTCAGGCTCCTCATCTTACTGTTTTTGTTTCAATTCCTTATTCTCTATATGGTTTGTCATATCATTTGATGTAGAAGTAATTAACAGTCAAAAAAATGCTGTGTGGTTTGTGAAAATGATCTATGCCTCCTGTGTTTTAACACTGATTTTTCTATTTAAATGTAGCCTAAAATAAGATTAACTTTCCTTTTGTAGGTCTGTAGAACCATCTACTGTCTTTAAGTATCATTGCTTTTAATTTACTTTTCACTAAATGTTACAAAAGTTTGTCACAAATATTTTTTCAACTAGGTTGTTTAATTTAAAGGTAACGTTTTAACTTAAATACAATTTGTAGCTTTAATATTTCCTTTTTATTTGAGTCCTTAGAAACTCATAACCAATGTTTTGGTAGAGTTTTAAACCTTTGGAAATTTCATCTAGTGCTTATACAGAGGTATACTGATTTTATACAGGAATATTTTAGAATTAATATTACTTTATTAAATAAATGTGAGAAGTAGGTCAGATGGTTAAACTATTGGGAAATTAGATTAAAAATCATAATCCATGAAAAACTAGAGGATACCAAGGAAATAAACAGGATATAGCTCAAAAAAAGATAATTCAGGGTAAACTTTATACACAGAAAAGAGGACGATTGGTAATGGATATAGCCAGCATAAAATGAGTATCACAGTGAACTGAATTTGAATCAATATTGTAGCGATCTGGGGATGTATTTGGCAAAAACATATAGCATACATATGACATAAACATTACACGTTCCTTTTGGCATATGCTAGAATGCCAGCTGTTGTTTAACTGTAGTGCAAAAGAGTATTGAGCTTGGAACTAGGTCCGCTCTTTTATTGATTTACTGTACAACTTGGACAAGTGATTTCACTTCCCTGGATCACAGTTTCCAGGTGTGTCCAATGATGGCATTGGGATGATTTCTAGTGTGTAATTCCAGCTATGAAATTCTGAATTATTTAATCTAATTTGGGTCTTCACTGCTAGAGACAGATAAAGGACAAAGGAGTTTCAAGGGATGACCTGCTCTAAGTCTTAACTAGAAAGAAATCTTAAGGGAACCAGCTCAGATTCTGGGGTTTTACAGAGAGGTTTCATGGATTCTTAACTCATCTAGTAGATGGAAAAACTGTGTCAAAAGTTCTTTTCTTTTTATCCTCTCTGGTCTTGAACACTTATTTGCTCACTGGTCATTCACTTGCATTACCTACATGTGTACAGCTCCAGGTTAATTCCCCAGACAACTCATGGGCACACCTGCTTGTCTTATTTCTAGTTTTAGTCATTAAATACATTTACCAGTCTTTTAAAGATAGGGTACTGGTTACGTTTTAGATAATAGAGTAACCAGAAGTTGTCCCTTTCCTCAAAACGCTTATAGTCTAGTGAGGGAAACGTGTTCACTAGTGTAAAACATGAAAAGTAGAAAGTGAAGTTAAAATAAAAAGTGCTCTTCTCAGGTTGATAAAGGATGGGGAAGGTTTCATACAGAAAGTAACATTTAATCTGATACTTTGAAAAATGAGCATGATTTCAGTAATTTGGGAGGTGAAGAATGTATTTTGGCGAAAGAATCAGGAGAAGCAAGGATATAGAAAGGGGGAAGGGGAAGATTATGATTAGTGACATTTAATCCTCACAACAATTGGTGGTGCATCTCAAATTTTAATATAAGTGTCAATCCTTTTGTGATTCTACTAAGATGTAGATTTTTTAATGAATCGGCCTGGGGTGGGTCTGCATTTTTATTATGCTCAGGTGATAATGATGCTCCTTTTCCAAGGGAAGGAATATACTGAGTTGAGAGTGTGTAGATGATATAATCTCTGTTAAATAAACAAGGAAGAAACTGAATTCCAGAGACATTTAAATTACTTGCTGAAAGTCAGAATTCAAACATGGCTCTGTTTTAAGTAAAAAAAACCCTGTATAATCTTTCCACTGCATCGTGCTGTCTTCTCATGACAATGAAAAATTTCACATTTGATTCTTCTAAGAGTGGAGATTTATCTAAGGTCTATGTGCAGCAAAGTGACGTGACCACATCTGTGTTTTGGAAAACTAAAATATGGCAACTAAGTGAGATAAAGTTGGGCGATCAGATAGGAGGCCAGTATAAGAAGACCTCAATTGAGGCAGTTGGAAAGTGATGATATATTTGAAGGGTGTTGGGAAAGTACCATTGGTAAAACTTGATAGCCTGTTGGATATAGGAAAACATTATCTTACTAGATTGGGTTACTGTGTTCTAGAAATTTTTAAGATGGCTGAAGAAGTGTTTTCTCACATAAGGATTTGGCACAAAGGTATACATTGGGGCCCTGTTGTTCTGCTGTGACTCTTAAAATGGAATCATTGCTCGTCAAGAGGATCTTTCCCATGTCTTTCTATAGAGAAACTAACAAGGCAGAAAGATGATGACAAGATCCCTTAGTTTGGAAGACCTAAGGAAAGACCTCTAAAAGTTAGTGAAATAAGCCAAGAGAGCAACCCTACTTTTAAATTAGGGAAGGAGGGCTACCCAAACTATGATTTTATTTTGACAATATTTTAAAATGTATTTTTAATCTACGAGTCATAATGCTAAATGTAGATTCCATCTATTTTACATTTTTGCTTTCCAGTGTTACTGTAGTCACCATTCTGTGCATTGCATTGCCAGAACTTAATTATCTTATAACTGGTAGTATGTACCTTTTGACCACCTTCACCATTTCCCCTGCCCGCTACCCTCTGCTTCTAGTAACTACCAGTCTGTTCTCTGTTTCTATGAATTTGAGTTTTTTAGAGTCCACATATAAGTGAGATCATACAGTATTGGTCTTTTTCTGCCTGAGTTATTTCACTTAGCACAATGACCTCAAGGTCCATCCATGTTATCCCAAATGGCAGGATTTCCTTTTTTATGGCTGAATAATATTCCATTGTACGTATGTGTATGTTTATACACATTTCCTTTATCCATCATTCATCACTGTACACTTAGGTTGTTTCCATGTCTTGGCTATTGTAAATAATGCTGCAGTAAACACGGGGGTGCAGATATCTATTTGAGATAGTGATTTCTTTTATTTCTGGATATATACCCAGAATTGAAATTTCTGGATTGTATGGTAGTTGTATATCTCTGTGACCAACAGATCATTTATAGTTGAGCTTTACTTAAAACTTGGATGTGACCAAAAGTGGTCACTCTTTGAATTCAGTCCAATTTCATGACACATCCCGAGGGTGGAGTGGGTGGAGTTTCTTTTGTTGTTGTTGTTGTAAGCATAAGCCAAAATTTTAGCTTCCTTTTTCTGAAGATTTGAAATGCTTCCAACATTTATGTTACATTGAGATTGGTGTTGTCTTACTCATTTTT
This sequence comes from Rhinolophus sinicus, assembly GCF_057876585.1. Lineage (NCBI taxonomy): Eukaryota > Metazoa > Chordata > Mammalia > Chiroptera > Rhinolophidae > Rhinolophus > Rhinolophus sinicus. The sequence goes on from NC_142502.1 coordinate 165,623,509, forward strand.
CTATCCCCAGATACCTTACACTCAACAGAAATTTGTTAAAGGATACATTCTTCCTGCTTTTACTGCTAAAAACATGATATTGCAAATAATCTATGGTGATAATTACTTCCATTGATGAAATGATTTATAGTTGTCAGAGCTGCAAAGAGAAAGAAATGAGCAGATAAGCACTAGCATTCTTTTCCAGCCTGTTTTGTGTATCCGTGCTTTCGTTGTGCCCAACCTGCTCCCACTAGTAGTTTAGATTGTCAGGTATAGGGTTCTGGGATTGTGCAAAAGGCCAGATTCTTCTAGAACATTCTTCTCAGTTATTCACTCTCTGATGACTCCAGTTAACTTTTTCCGTATTCTTTGTAAGAATGTAGATTAGGACTTTGAACAATTTTATTTGCAAATATTACAGCCCCAGTAGGGTCTTATTAAATTAGTGAATATGAATATCTTCTAGGTATGCATTCTAGCTTGAGCTTTAAAATAAATTTCTAGTTTGGCTAGGATGTGTTTGTTTTAAGAATAGTACAATTTTCATTATGAATATGGATATAGTTAAGAAATAAATTAAAATTTTAACTTATATGTATTGATTGCTATATCTTCATGTTGGTGTATAAAACAAACTTAATTTTAAAACATGATGTCTGCCTTCTAGGACTTTATAAGCTGCAGGGAGTGCTTTTCATACTGGTAAGAGCCAAAGAACTAGTGGGACTGGCAATCAGGAGAACCAAGAAAGCAGACAAATCTAAGCAGCAGGTAGAGCTGGGATTGAGCCAGGCAGAAACTGGCTGATCTGATCTCTGCTGGGAGTCTAATACCAGAGAGTCAGATTACAAATGAGCAAATCAGAGTTGAGGGAATAGGCCAAAAGCTCTGCCCGTTTTACAGTGATTTTTCATGCATGGATTCCCAATTCAAAATTACATTAGCATTTAAATCTGTGCCATTTTTTGTTATTGGTATATCTTAAAATAAAAGAATAATCCAAGAAAGAGGTAGCAGAATTTTCAAATCAGAGACAGACCCAGGTAGAGATATTGATTCTCCGATTTTCTTTTTTTGTGATTATGGACTCTTTCCAAGTCATTCAACTTCTGATCATGATTTGTGAAGCTAAGATCATAATATCTACCTCCATTTAAAAACTATGGTGATTAAATGTAAAGCCCTTAATATTGTGTCTGGTACATATGAGGTCTGACAATTAAATTCACAAACTTGTTGCAACACTGTTGCTAACCTTTTTTGATATCAGAGGGGGTTATTCATTATGAATTTGTATGAGCTGGACAAACAGTTAATCAAGTTTACTTTTTGGAAATGCTGAAAAAGCTGTGTGAAAAAGTTAGACGACCTGAACTTTTCACCAGCAGTTCATGGCTCTTGCATCACGACAGTGCACCAACTCACAGGCTCTGAGGGAGTTTTAGCCAGTTAACAAATAACTGTATCGGAACACCCTCCCTACTCACCTGATCTGGCCCCCAATGACTTCTTTCTTTACCGAAGATAAAAGAAGACATTTTGGTGATATTCAGGACATCAAGGGTACTATGGCGACAGCTCTGATGGCCATTCCAGAAAGAGTTCCAAAATTGCTTTGAAGGGTGGACTAGGTACTGGCATTGGTGCATAGCTTCCCAAGGGGAGGACTTCAAAGGTGACCGTAGTTATATTCAGCAATAAGGTCAATAAGGTATGTGGCACTTTTTCTAGGATAAGTTCACAAACTTAATTGTCTGACCTCATAATTAGTGCCCCCAAATAGTAATAGCCATGGTTTTAAAATCTCCTGAATCAGGGAAGATCATGGGTCGTAGTGTTCTTAAAATTTTAGTAAATACCAAAACATGTGTATGAGTATAGCATTCTTCCAACGTGCTTACATTGCTTTACTCTTGCTTTTTTATTTTAGTATTTAGCATATGACAAACTATGAAAACTAGAGATCAAGTGTTCGTTTTATTAGAGAACTGAGGTTACTTGTTTTGGAAGTTGTGAGGAAAATGAATAAGATAACCTATGTCAGTGCTTTGCACAGTACCTGATGCATAATATTAATAACTATGCTCAGTGAATGTTAGTTCCCCACCTTCTTGCTTTCTTATTGCCAGAAGGCTAGAAAATACCACTGTGATGCTACTGCTACTGTGTTGATTTGTTGACTTAACATAGTAGATGTAATTGGGGTGAGAAAGGAAATTGGCAAACAGCAGTTCATTTTAAGCTATGATGGTGTTTACTGAAAATGAAATGATTCTAACTAAAGCTGACTGTCTGCTTTTAGCTGATTTAAAACATTTGTTTTTCGTTTTGATCATCTACATGACCTGAAGACTCTTTGCTTATGTATCCTTATTTAGGAGTGTTTTGATTTATTCTTTGAATACGTTGTCTCTGCTGACGTGGGTTGAGTATAATTTGCAGATTCTGCCAAAGTAGAGCAAAAACCCCAGCTGTTTCTTTTGTTTTCTAGAAACCAGTTGTCATTCCACATTGTTTTTTCCTGCCTTATTTCTACTATAGCTGCGTTGCAGCAGCTATGCAACATCCTACACTTCACTCTACCCCTCTGCTTTTTGTCGTGGCGAAACAGTGTCAGGCAACCATAACTAAGCTGGAGGCTCAAACTGGAAGAAGTGTTTTTTTTAAAAAATTCTGCTGGATATTCAGGTTAAGACCGTGACTAGGATAGAAAGTTCCAGAAAGTTTAAATTAAATATAACAGACCTAACAAAAACAAGGAAGAAGGAAAACGAAAAAAGAGTGCTCTGGTCTGTGTCAAAGACGAATGGCGAATGTTAAATGAAGTGGCTTCTCTGGTATGTCATATCCAGAAAATTCTGGGTTGTAGATTAATGATGAAAGTTCAGAATAAATTCAGAGTCAACACTGAGTAATTTTCTCATTGACTCATCTAGACTAGTGCTTTCTATCTGTATATATTAGGTTGATGCAAAAGTAATTGCGATTTTTGCAATTATTTTTAATCTTTTAAACTGTAAAGACTTTTGCACCAACCTAATAGAACGAGTCATTGAAATTCTTCTCTTCAGTTAAATTTCCTAAAAGTGATGTTATATGAATATTATATTTCTGAGAAATATGTTTGTGTTAAATTAGTTACCTTTGCTCAGTAGTCAACAACTTTATTTAGTAAGTGCCTGTGAAATACTGAGTTCTAGGTGCTAGGGAACATGAAAAGAGAATGCCCTTGCTCTCGTGGAGCTTGTTTACTCTGATCAGATTATTAGAAAGATGTACTGTGAAGATTTATTTGGCATCAAATTTTAAAATGACTTTAGTATTCAACTTCTAAATTTAAGTGAATATAAAGAAAACTGTGGTGCTGAGAATGTTCTGTATCTTGACCTGGGTGGTGGTTACCTGTGTGTGTGTGTGGGGTGGGGGGGACTATTATCTATTTTCTCATTAGGTTAGTGCTCTTTACTCTTTATACTTCAATTAGAAAAAAGTAAACTATATGCATATTAAAACTTCAAGGTCACCCTTTTAAAAAAGTATGTAGTGATAAATTATTTGTTCAGATAATGTTAAATTCTGAAACTACTTTGGTAACACATAAAAATTGTGTTTGACCACATAGAATTGAAAACTCAAAAACTTCCTACCTCATCTAACATTTTACTGACAGAATTTTAATAACATGAACTTTATAAACTGTTCACATAAAGAACTCTCAAAATACAGTGTTACTTGAAGGAATTTTACTTGGAAGTATTGAAACCTTCTACTTATAACAAGTGTAAGTGAATACCATAAAAAGTAACTTCTATAAAATGGTTATCTAAAGATAAGATGATCTGTATTTTAATTCTTGGAACCACCTTTAATGCAAAAGCAAAGAAAGAGTCTGAAGTTGGCAAAGAGCGCTTACAATAAGTGGGAATTTGATAACTTTATGATGAAATTCTGTTAGGTTTCCTTATGGACTGGGAAAAGTCTTCATTTTGTACAGTCAGGAGGAGTCATTGGCACAGTCTATAGAAAGCAAATCCAGAAAAGCCTGGGGGAATTTAAAAAGAGGCCAAATTAAAGGCCTATTTTGCTTCTACGCTGCTAGCTCTTGCTGGTTCTTTCATTTCCTCTTTCTTTTAATCAAGGCTGAGATAGGCTAGGGAAAGAAATATGGGTATGTGTAGTGTTCAGAAGGTTGTCAACTTCCTTTCATATTTTCCAGTCTTTCTCTACTCTTGACTCCCTTATTCCCTAGAGCAGTGTTTCTCAACTTTAGCACTAGTGACATTTTGGGCCAGACAATTCTTTGTTCTGTGGGCTGCTTCATGCATTGTAGGATGTTTAGCAGCATCCGTGGCCTCTTCCCACTGGATGCCGGTACTTCAAGTTGTAACAACCAAAAATGCCTCAAGACATTGCCACATATCTTCTGGGGGGCAAAATGGCCCTGATTGAGAACCATTGTCCTAGGGGAATAAACTAAATACAGTAAGTCCTCACTTAAATGTCATTAGGTTCTGTGACTTGAAATAAAACGATGTGTAGCGAAACCAATTTTACCATAGGCTAATAGGTATAAACAAGGAGTTCCTACAGGACCTCATCAACAACAAAACGGCGTTATTCGAGGACCTGTTGTATTACTGATGCATGTAATTTACCAAAAATAGTTTCTTGTTGTCTTGCTTTCCGTCTTACCATGTAATGCAGACCCTGATACCTCTTTCCTGACCACTAGCTTCAGCCTTCCTCAGGAGCTTGCCCTGGTCTCTTCTGTTCCAGTCCCCCACAGTGCTGTTAGCTTCATCTGTTTAAAATACAGATGTGATCATGTACTGCTTTTCTCTGGGACATTTCGTCTCTCACCCTTGGATATAGAATAATAATATGAACCACTAGTATTAATTGATGACAGTACTGAGTGTTTTATAGCTATCAAATAATTTAATTTTTACAAGAACTTTATAAAGCCAGTTCCCCTGTTGTTCCCAATTTTTAGACAAGAAACTGAGCGTAGAGAAGGTAAGCAGCTTATCTAAGGTGCCATAGTTAGTACCTACAAAAGGTAAAGCTTAAGCTCAGCTCTGTTGACTCCACGTTTCTCTATTAGGATGCGCCATGAGCCTCCTGTGTGCATTTTGGCTCTTCCTACCCTTTTGTCCCAGCCCTCCCACCTCATTCTTCAGTCACAAAGGTCCACTTACCTTCTCCCTGTTAACCTTGTGCTTTCTCAAGGATCACCCTTACACTTTCACTTTCATTTTCTGCCCATGGAAATCCTGCTTCTCTTTTTTATGATTCTACTCAACTATCACTATTAAAGTGATAGTCCACCTTCCCAGTTAAAGTTTTTTATTCCATCTTCTACACTTTTATTTTTCATTTTTGGCATTTCCCTTATGTTGTCTAATGTTTGTGTTTATTTCCATCTTCCTATTAGATTGTAAGCTCCTGGAAGACAAGGACTATTTTGTCTTTCCAAACCACAGGGCCAATGCCTTGTACTTAGCAAACATGCAAACATGTGAATTTTTAAAATGAGTTTTATTCATACAAATATTTTATTAGAGATCTTATTTTTATAAGGATGGAATGCGGAATCCTTTTTTATTAATCCTTAAGAATTGTTGCAACTAAGTTATGGGGATGTTTTATACCCTATTAGATATTTCTAATTTAATCATACAAATTAATAAAATTTTAACTTTAAAATTTAAATAAAAATGTAATAAAAATAATTTTTTATTCTCTGTTTTCACTTTTATCTTTTCCATTGAAAATTCTTATACTTAGATATGTGTTTAAAGCATGTTATGGCATTTATAAATATTAATGGCAACTCAAATAAAAGGATAATTAGTATTATAAAAATTCTAAGTATTTCTGTATTTTCCATTGTTTACCCAGGTTTTAAAAAAATACAAATAAACTCTTCACTTTCTAATTAAATCATTGGTTTTATTTTTGTTAATTTAACTTTTTCAAAAAATATTGAGACCTCTTTTTTAGAGATATATACTATAATTTTAATGAGAAACTTAAGGTCAGAAAATAAGATAAGGCTAGGTGGATATCTGTACTAAGACACATGCTGTAAGATCCTAGCCTGAGGCTAGAAGTGGGGCCCAAATTTTGCTTTACTATTGCTATGGGCAAAGCAAACATGAAAACACGATCAGTTATATGATCAAAACATCCATATTATAAAAACTACCAGAGAAATTTCTTTTATGGGTCCCTACAAACAAGGGCTATCATATGAAGTGGTGAACCATATCCTCCTCAACATCCTGCCCTAAATGCAGTTACAGTTTAGTGTGTGATACATATCAGGCCATTCAGTGCAAGCCAGCGACATATTGCATAATTTACTAAAGGATATTCTATGAGAAGCCAAAATGAGAGTATACAATTCTGAGATCAACTGAAGAAATCTGAAATACCTGGAGCAGCATTTCCCAAGGCACTGGTAGTTTAAAAGCTACTCTCACTTTTTAATTGATTTGAAAATTAAATCCTTATTTTGTAAGGCAAGTATTTAAAATTGTCTTTTAAATAATTTTATTAACTATAAAAAATTTTAGAACACAAACTTTCATATTTTGATTCTTGGTATACTAATCTCACTACTATAGTCACAAAATGTAGGCACATTGAAAAAATATACATAGGGCATATGTGAACAGAGCCACAAGTCTCCTGCCCTGGTCAACTATTTTCTAAAAAGAAAGATAGCATAGTGAATCGTATATTTATAATTACAGTGAGTAGATTAAAGAAAAAAGTAATTCGATAAATGCTAGAAGCTGTAGATGCATTTGGCAAAAATACTGGATTTTTGGAACTTTTGTGACTGTGGTATGAGAATTGTTGATCTTCTGCCGGCACTATTCAATTTATTGTGATGATGGAAATGTTCTATATCTATCTGCACTGTCCAGAATGGTAGCTGGTAGCTAAGGTGTCTGTTGAGCCCATGTAATGTGGCTAGAGTGACTGAGGAACTAAACTTTTATTTAATTTTAATTAACTTAAAATAGCTGCATGTGGCTAGTAGCTAACCATCTAGGAAGCACAGTTGAGAGGGCAGGAAAGACAGTGTATCGTTCAGGCGATACAAGATGGAGTGGCAATAAGGTCAAGATTATAGTCTCCATCAATAGCTGAATAAAGAAATCCTGTATTCCTAAGAGACATGTTTTCAGATAATCAATGATTATATTTAAGTTTACTTTTCTATTTTGAACTTGAAAATTAACCAGGATGTTTAAGTACATGGTTGATCTTTTAGATATTAATACAATTGTTAGCAAATAGACAGTGTTAGGCTAAAAACTACATATATAATTCTTTAATAAGATTGAGACATTTATTTATGAAAATAGAAAGCTATGGTTATACTGATATAGAACTATTTTCCTGCAGTTTCCAGAGTGTGGATTCTTTGGCATGTATGACAAAATTCTTCTGTTTCGCCATGACATGAACTCAGAAAATATTTTGCAGCTGATTACCTCAGCAGATGAAATACGTGAAGGAGACCTAGTAGAAGTTGTTCTTTCCGGTAAGTAAATAGCTTCTTTTATTTTGTTGCCCTTTTTTTCAACGAGCCTTATGTTTTGTTTTGTTCCAAATGCTATGTTCAGTTACACTTAGTCTTTGTACTATAGTTGCATATTTCTTTCATCTATAATAATGATTACTATATGATTTTTACTTTCAGAAAGCTTCTATCACAGACGAGAAAGTAGAAAAATAAGCCTTGAATTACCTATTTGAATACTAATAAGCTAAGGGAGTTATCAGTTGAACTAGATTATGTTCTTCTTTAAGTCAAAGAAGTAAAACAATTATATTAAAATTCTGTTCTCCTACCCCCATTTCTTTGAAGAGTGTAGAAAAAGAGAATTGGGGTTCAGAAAAGAAAATCAGTAAAAAAGGAGAAGTAATGAAGATACAGAAGAGGCAACTGCAATACTGGTTATTTTCATGACTTAAATAATGCTTCTTCCTTTGTTCTCAGTGGGCATTTTCTTACCTCCTTTCACCTTCTCACCCATTCTTGCTATTCGTTGTTCCTTTGCTCCTACTATTTCAGATCTCATCCAACAGCAGGTGGACAGGATTGTTTGTGAGGAAGGTAAAGGAGAAAGAATGCACATAGTAGTAGGCCTGAAAAACTCCTTGTTTGGCAGGAAAGGAGGGAGGGGGGAGGTAGAGAAGAGTGAGAGGGAGGGAGGAGAAGGAAGGGAAGGAAGGCCAGCCAGGAGTCCAGAGTCCTGCCACCATTTTTTCCTCTAAACTCATCTTTGCAGCCTGCTCTTGAGATCCCCTCAGACCATCACCTTTCCTTGTGAGTCCCTGATCCTTTTCACTCATCTAACTCCTACATCGATCATCTTCTGTACCACAACCCCAACATCTACCCTTCCTCTGCACTCTGGAGGGGCTTCGCTCCCTGTGCCCCCTGGACGTCATGCTCACATCCACTCCTTTGCTGTGGACCCTTCATCAGACCATTGTGGGTACTACTGACTTGTAGGTGGCGGTGAGATGATGTCTACCGACAGACGTGTTTACTGTTCAGGTGCTCACAGGGGGCAAGAAGAGACTTTCTTAACTACTGGGACTGTGGAGAACAGAGCATATCCTGAGATCATAAGTTAGAACTGAGTGCATTTCTCACAGAAACATTGCTATAAATTGAGCTCAGTTTCCCCATATATATATTTATATTTATATATAAATATGTATGTGTGTGTGTGTGTGTGTGTGTATGTATGTGTGTATATATATATATATATATATATATATATATATATATATATCTTTAACCTTAGTATTTTATTTCCCAGTGTATTATAAGTTAAACAGTTTTTAATTGGCTAAAATAGACCTAACAACTATTTGCAATCTTGTCATTATGAGAACATGCTTTTGGAGGTCAAAATACCTACCTATAGACCTACTTCTGGAGCTCAAATTGTTTGAAGCTGATGAACTTCCTAAAATAGAGTTTAAAAACCACAATATTAACTGCTGATAATTATTTTCATGGTCAGATGAAACTCAGAAAAAATGATTCTGTACTTTGACGTAAATGAATACGATCAACGTTCCTAACCTCATACAAATAAAATGTTTATTTTAATATTTTTCTTCCTTAAAAGCTTTGGCCACAGTAGAAGACTTCCAGATTCGTCCACATACTCTCTATGTACATTCTTACAAAGCTCCTACTTTTTGTGATTATTGTGGTGAGATGCTCTGGGGATTGGTACGTCAGGGACTGAAATGTGAAGGTACGTTTTCTAGATTTCATGTCGTTTGAGATCACATTTCACATTTGCATTCTCTAGTCATCAATGAAAGAACAAGATCATTAGTGGTGACTAGGTGGTAACCCAGGTTTACGATTGGAGAGATCCATGTAGACTCTGCTCTTTCCTTTGCCATTTAGTAGGTCATGTTGTTGGACAACTTACTAAACCTCTCTGAGGATCATTTTCTCTGTCCATAAAATGTACTCTACTCCACTCGTTTCATAAAGAGTAAATGGTTAAGTGAGGTAATATGGATAAAATACTTGCCACAAAATAGTGGCTCAGTAAATATTAACTTCCTTATTATCTTTTTAAAAGGTTTTCTTGTACGTGCAACAGCAAAGATGTTCTGAATGAGAATTGAGCGGGAATAGGATGCAGGTCCACATTTCTGTTTAAGAAACTCGAAGGTGAAGGGCCAATAAAATTTTTCTGTAAAGGGCGAGAGTAAATACTTTAAGTTTTGCTGGCCAAGTGGTCTCAACTGCTTAACTCTGCTGTTGGAGAGTGAAAGTAGCCACAGACAAGATGTACACAAGTGAGCATACTGTGTTCCAATAAAATTCTTTATGAACACTGACATTTGAATTTCATGTAATTTTCACATGTCTTGGGAAGGATTTGGTACACAGGATGCAGTTTGCTAAAGTGCTTTAAGCCAGGAGTTCTCAGACTTTACCATGCGTAGGTCTGGGGTGGAGCCTAGTAATTTACATTTCTAACAAATTTTCTGGTGATGCTACACGTGGGGACCACACTTCAAGAACTGCCACTCTAGCTAACTTAACCTTTCTACACATTTCCTGTTCTTCTTGAAGTTGTTAGCTTCCGTTTAGCCTGTCAGCTGGGTTCTGAATTAGGGTAACTGTTGCTGCCAGAGGAAATAAATAAAACAACACCTACTTTTTATGTAGCATCCTTATGTAGTAACGTTTTTTTAATCTACATTTTTTAAACGTTTTAAAATATATTTAGGCTGTGGATTAAATTATCATAAACGATGTGCCTTCAAGATTCCAAATAACTGTAGTGGAGTAAGAAAGAGGCGTCTGTCAAACGTATCTCTGCCAGGACCTGGCCTCTCAGTCCCAAGACCCCTCCAGACTGAATGTGTAGCCCTTCTCACTGAAGAGGTATGTATTCTAAGGTAATAGAGGGCATTGTACTAGTTAATCCTTACATTGTCCAAGATATATGACATCATCCTAGAACGTAAGTTATATTCTAAAGAATAGTCAGATTCCTACACTTAAGAAACTTAAAATGTGTTAGTGGAGACAGAGCTTCCCAATAGCAAAGAATTACATTTTGTGTACTTTGGCATCACCTTATCTCTTGGACCTCACTGCCTTAGCCTCCTAACCAGTGTCATGACTCTTGGTCTCCGTGCTTACTTCATCTTACTACATCCAGACCATCTTATTACACTACAGCTTAGGACACAACTCCTCATGAGGAAACCTTTATACATTCCCTTAACATTCTCTTGCTTCCCCTAACTTTGCTCTTGTCTATCCTACATATTTTTCCCAGACCTAGCTCAATCGCTACCTTTCCTGATTTTCCCTGTACCTAGAAGTTATTTTATTTTCTGAATGCCGCAGCACTTTTCATATCTCCCTAATGACGTATGTAGTGTTTGTATACTAGACTGTCGTTAAGGAGTTTAGTGTTTGTATACTAGGTTGCCCTTACGGAGTTTAGTGTTTGTATACTAGGTTGTTCTTAAGGAGTTTATGATCTATTTAAAGAAAGCAATCCTCATGTCTTTGCATGCCCCACGTGCCCAGCACAATACCTGGTACTTAGTAGGTAACTCACTGATGAATGAATGAGTAAATGATCCCACTGATCCTCACAGTATTCCAGTGAGATACGTCAGCAGATCTGTATACCATGAGACAGTTGAGGCTCAGAATGGTCAAGTGACTTCACTGAAGTCACAGAGCAAATTTGTAAGCAATATTAGAATTAAATCCAGATCTGATTATTTTTAAATCAATGACTTTTTCTAATATATTGTATCCCTCAACGGTAAGGATAGTAGATCAGGGAAAAAAGAAATAACTTTCTTGTTCATTTGATAGTACTTAAAATATTTCCATCTATAGATCACCATCTTACTATTTGTATGTAGTTGCTTCTATAACCCCTTTGATCTTCTATAAATTAATGGCAAAATCAAGCCTTTGGACTGTTTTCTTGATACCCTAGACACAAGATTTTGCTAAACAGTGGCACCTGTGTAAAAGCTTCTGAAATTCTTTCACAAAAGTCCTGTATTGCTTAACCCTAGTGTGAGATTTTTAAAGTAGAAGACTAAGGAACACTAGTTCCTGAGAAGACTAAAGTAGGAACTAAGAACAATGAGTTATTATAAACACATGCAAGAACTTGGGAAAGGATTGGTAATAGGAGAGTCAGTGCATTTTACACACAAACTGCACAGGAAAACTAATCTGGGAATGGGGACTGTAGGCTAGAGATGGGTTCTTTTAAGAGACCCACAAATGATAATTGGTGTGCCACCTACCCTCAGTTGGCTATTACCAGATGAGAAAATAACAGGACAGAGCAGATAGATAAGGTATTACATTTTAATTCATTAGTTTATATTTTATCCTGAAGATGAAAATTCCTTAGGGAAGTATAAAAAGTAGAGTGACATGTTTGAAATGATTAGATGGTGGAGTTCTGTAGAACAGGTAGAAATTGTAGAGTGGAATGTCTGTCAAGAAGCATGCAGTCTCAAAAAGGAGCTCAGGGAAGGAAGAATGGGAAAAGAGGACACTAAAGGAATGGAGGAGATGGGAACAACTTCAAATCCGAACCAAGGTTAGAGAGGAACTAACCCCCAGTGTCTACACCGTCAGAGCCTCCTAAGCTCTCATGTGCCAGGCCTCGTGTTGTGATCACACACATGCTCTGTACCATGTCCCAGAAACCGAGATCCCAGCAGGACCTGACAAAAGGCAGTCACTAACTGGCCGTTGGCATATGAAGGCATCTGTTAGGAAAGTTCTTCCTTGTAGGGGTATCCTCTATATTTGACTGGCTAAATCAGTCTTATTCCATCTTGTATGTTTAAAACTTGAGATAAACTGAAAGTGGTAGAAGCAGGAGCAAGAAAGCAGAGTATTGAATCACCACTAGGATAGGGAGCCAGGGATGAACAAAGGCCTAAAACACCTGTTTCTGATTCCCACTGGCTTCTTTGTTAGCTTTGCAGTATCACTGTGGTGTTCCTTTTGCTGAAGGTGCTCCATCCATGGCAGCATGGACGATGAGCCAGACTAGAGCAGGACACCTTGGAAGCTAAAGCATGCAAGTTTGGTTTGGGTTTTAACATTTGTTTTGTACTTTTCTTAAACTGTTTCGTAATTTGTTTTAGAAATTTTCTAGGTAAACATTAGTGAAAAACTGTCCATCAGAATCTATATTTGTGTATTTGTGTTCTTTTTATAGTACTCTCCTCCATTTCTTTCTCTCTTCCTTCTTCCTACTCTTCAGGAAAAAAAACAAAAAAAAACTTTTGATTTCTCTTCACTTCATTTCTCCCTTACACTTTTTTATCTCTTGGTGTCTTTTAGCTTCTTTTCCTTCTGTTGCTTCAACATACCAGTCAATGTAGAATGACTCAGCTTTTGTGAATTACAGACATTACTAGTTATAGAAGGTGTGTGAAACATCTCAGGACCTCAGTTCTAGCAATGAAGAAGCAAACAGATACAACAAAATCTCTAGTACATGTAGAAATTAGTTAAGTATTTGGATTCTGTGCTTGAGAACATGGACTGTATTAATTTTTGTATCTCCGATGCATAGTATTAGGCCTGGTCGATAGTAATCAGTATGTGTTGAATGAATGGGATGAGCCACATTGAACTGGCATATGATTTAATATTATTTCTTTTGTATATGTAGAAAGGGTCATAGTTACAAAAATCCACTTTTCCCTCAGGTTTACACAATTTTTTTAATCAACACCTTATTTAACTTTCTTTTTTGCTCAAAAAAAGGAAAAATCTAACTGGAAAATACTTAAAATATCAAGGAACTTCTTAAAGCATAATTACTAGGAGTAAAGTTATTTCAGTTAGTTTTGTATTTGCCATTATTTATATCATCATTAATTATATGTAATTTTTTACATATATATTTTAGTATTTGTTAAAATAAATTTGAAAAATTAACATTTGTTTTGAAGTATTTTCAGACGCTGTGTTCAGTAATTTAACATGAACAGCAGTAACACTTTCTGAATTTATTTACTTTTCCTATGATTAATTCCTTGGTAAGATTTTTGAAGGGATTTGAATATCTGTTATAAATTGATTTTAAGGGTTCTGTTTTTTATTTGAAAAATGTCGTATGCCTGGCAAATAATAGTTAATCAGTGAATGTGTGTGTGTGTGTGTGTGTGTGTGTGTGTGTGTGTGTGTGTGAATGAGTGAATGAAAATACCTTTTTTTAAAGCATAAATATTTAGCCAAAAAAAAATTGTACTTTTCTCATTCAAGGGTTAGTAAGTTAAGCTTCCAAAGGAAACTGCTGAGATCCACATTTTTAGGTGTTTGGCTTTAGTGTTAGAAAAAAATGACTTTTGTGGTCAAGCCCTGCTCTTAATATTTTGTTTTTAATATTGAATACTTACGGAAACTACGTATGTTTTAGTCACATCTCCTCCAAGAACCAAGTAAGAGAATTCCTTCTTGGAGTGGTCGCCCAATCTGGATGGAAAAGATGGTAATGTGCAGAGTAAAAGTTCCACACACATTTGCAGTTCACTCTTACACCCGTCCCACAATATGTCAGTACTGCAAGCGGTTACTGAAAGGCCTCTTCCGCCAAGGAATGCAGTGTAAAGGTAGGATTGGATGTTTCTCTTCAGTAAAATTTGTATCTGGTTTTGTTAGGAAACATAGGTTTAAAATATATTTTAGAATCATTAAGCAGAGAAATTGATCTCGCAGTCATTAACTTAAAAAAGAAAGAAGATACACACACATACACATATACTTATTGACAATTACTACTGTCTGCAATATGTGTACTAGTACCAGGAATTTTGCTAAAGAAAAATTAGAATGTAAACAGAAAAACTAGAATTTGTATCTCTGAGATATCACTGCTTAACACTTGATAATACGGAACAATTAGTAAGCAGGTAAGCTAACATTTGAGCTTAAGTCTTTCTGATTCCAAAGATACACACTACCCAAGATATAAAATAATGCTTTCCTTTTTCATTAAATATTCATACACACAGACACACACACACAGACACACACACACACACACACACACACTACAAGAGTTTTCTTGTTTTTGTTTTTAATTACGTAGCTAGGAGAGTTGTATAAAAAACTGTCATTCCAGAGAATAATCACAATTAGGTAGACTGTAGTAGAAGCCACTGGAATTATAGTTGGGGACCACCCATATTTGGATACTAACCCAAAACACGGTCATAGTATTCCAAAAACATCAGGTTTTTAATAGAGTAATGGAATAATTTTTCCTATAGTTATATAATGTTTTTATACTTTTAAAAGATGATTCTGTCTTTTTTATCTTGTATCTTTTTCTCAGTAATGCTGTATAATAGAGTGAAAACCAAAATAGAGAGTTTAATTGTGCTATCAGTCATTGAGCCAGGATAGGCAAGGCAGTCTGTGTATAACCTTGCCTGTTTATTTTTCATGTGATTATTTAAACAGTTCTTTTTTATATAGAAGTATTTATATACTTCTATATATTTGTAAGAAGGTATTGAAGTTTTTGAGTTTTTATCTAAATAAAACATTAGATTTGAGGTCTTTGCAGCAATAAGTCCTGTTCACAATATAAAATCAAATAATTGTATATAAATTTAACTTAAGTATGTAAGAAAAGGAAACTTTTCTTGGTACTATATGGCAACACAGGGGAACATCAAATAGATAACAGGTTGTACGTTTGTTGTCAAGTATTTAATAACCATCAGACAGGCATAATTACATGTTGAAATTTTATTTCAACAGCTTACTTTTAAATATGAGTTAATATATGTTAATACTTTACAATATCAACACTAAAGTATATTGGCAAGCAGCCACTAAGGAAAGTTTTGCGAAAGAACATTAATAACAGATGTATAAATTCTAGCCAACAGATAGTAAAGGTAGTAAAATAATGCTGCTCTCCTGAGCAGAACAGAAACATTCTAAAACCATATACAGAAAAGTACAATATTTTGTAGAGGAACTAAAATAAGTATGTAGATTAATGAATTTTGAAATAAAACTAGTTAACTCTGTCACTGGGTTATTACTTTAACTTCTTAGAGCTCAAAGTAGACTTTTTTGTACTTGTTTTGATTCAGAAAGTAGGTTATACTCTATAGCTAAGTTATTTTGGTTATCAATCAGAATTTACTTCAGCGATTCCTGTATTTTTATAATATGAACTACAATACTTAAAAAGTAAAATAGTCGTTTTCATTCATTTTTCAAGCTAAGAAAGAAAAAATTTAGTTACGATAAAACAGTTATGCTGGATTATTTGAGGAAAAATACAGTTCCGAGAATAGCTATTCATTCATTCATCTGTTTATTTTTTTACTTTGTTATATTAAAACTTCAAGACAACTTGAGAGTATATATAAAATATAAGAGAGCATAAACAAATTAGTTAAAACACGGGTTGGAATACAGAGAAGTAAAATGCCTGCCATTAGAACCTACATATTTGCTGCAAATGGACCATAAATTTGGCTCTACATTTTCAAAGGGAAAATGGAAACCTTGTTATTTTCACAATTTGTAAACCTTATGAGCTAAAAACCTAATGAATTATTGATGATATATGCAAGGTATTAATATGTATGAGTTTCCTCAGGGTCTCTCATTAAAAAAGACAGTGTTACATGATGCAAGTTTTATCATCCACCAAATTATTAATTTCATGGAGCCTTTTCTTTTAAGTCAGGGCTTGAAATTAGTTTATTACCCAGTTATTGCTGGTGGTGTTAGACAGTAGTTACAGCAATGGGTCTCAATTTTAGTGTCACTTAAAGAGGTTATTAAAACACACATTTCTCAGCCCCACTCCCAGAGCTGCTTGTGTAGTAGGTCTGGGGTAGGACCCAAGAATTTGCATTTCTAACAGGTTTTCAGATGATGTTGATGCTGCTGGCCTGGGGACCATAGTTTGAGAACCAGTGAGTTACAGAGTAGTATTGAACAGCTTCCTGCCTCTGATCGACAATGCTGTCAACTCAGGTTCTTGCAGGTTGAAAAGAACCATTATGTACAAGTGGGAGACCTTGTGCATAAGCTGAGTCCTTACAGGGTTGTATGGGAAAGCCTTCACTAATTCTAGTCACTGGGTGTGGAATCTCAGTATCTTTTCTGTATATCCACTAGGTCCTAATAATTATCAATTGAAAGTAAGGGCCTGACATGTTGGAAAGAAATTTAATTAGACTGAGAAACTCTTCAGGGGTATGTGGAAAGATGAATGTGAGGTAAGGAAGAAAACATGGGGTTGCCAGCAACATTTTAGCTTCATTTTACAGATAAAGAAACTAAGCCCTGAGGAGTTAAAATAACTATTAAGAGGTAGCATCAGAAGCTGAAACCAGACCTTTGGCCCAAGACCTGAGTTCTTAGTAGAGGAAAACTTGATTTTATCACCATCATCATCATTATTAATAATACTGTATTTGTGAGTGATTTAAAGAAAGTCTTTAATCATATCTCTTATTGTCTGACTTTACATAAATTACTAAGCCAAATATTTTATTTTAGATTGTAAATTTAACTGCCATAAACGTTGTGCATCAAAAGTACCAAGAGATTGCCTTGGAGAGGTTACTTTCAATGGAGGTAAAATTCTTTTTCTTAATTTTCATAAAAGATCAGAAAAGATCACAATTCTTTTGTGTATTATCTTTGTATGAGATATTTGCATATTATTTTGTTTACTTTGTTTCTTAATTTTGACTTTTTTTTCTGACTTAACAATCAAGCAAAATATAGAGATCAGTAATGGTATACATACTTTTATTAGTGATTATTAGTAATTATGCCTTCCTATTTTTCCTGTAGCCACCTACCACTTGGTAGTATACTATAGACAAGAGTGCTGCATATCCTCTCTCATTTTTAGATGTAAAAAGACTTGTTTTAAAGCCCTGCTGTTATCCCTAGAATTTTCATAGTTCCAACATTTATTTACTGTTTACTATTATACATGCCAGGCACTGTTCTAAATTCTTTACACTTATTGACATTTAAACCTAAGAACAACCCTTTGAGCTAAGTACTTACAGATGAATATACGTAGGCACAAAGACATTAAATAACTTGCCCAAGAAATACAGCCAGTAATTAAAAAAAAAAAAAAAAAAAAAAAAAAAAAAAAAAAAAAAAAAAAAAAAAAAGAAATACAGCCAGTAAGTGGTAGAGTTGGGGTTTGAACCCATATGGTCTGGCTTCTTAGTCCCTAGTCATTAGAACACATCGTATAGCCTCACAGTCTCTTTCTCCATCAAATAATCATGAGCTAAATATTTTCCCTTTTGCCATTTTTTTCTTTTTTCAAGATTATATTAATCAAAATCATTACCTTTTTTGGAAGGAAGGAGTAATGACTCAAAACTTTCAGCATAATTGTTCTTTAATATTTCCTGGTAAATGTGACTGGTAAAAATTGAATGTAAGTAGTTCTGTTGGAAGAAAAGCGTCATAAGGAATAGAAATTAAAAAACTCCTTAAGAGTTTAACATTTTCTCTTATGGCATGTTTTCTGTGGTTGCTGTTTAACACTATTCACAGAGCATGATTGGTTTTCTTGTTTTTCTGTATGACTGAAGTCTTATATGGATTTATAGTTCATTTATTTTTGCGCTTTTCCACCTGTTGACAAATGGATATGAAATACTGTTTATACTAATGAGTTTGAGCATCTTTCAAATGTTTATTTGTTATTTAGGGGTTTTTTCCCCCCCTGTAAATTGTCTGTTCACATGTTTTGTCCATTTTTCTGTTTGAATGTTTATTTGTTATTATTGATTTGCAGAAGTTGTTGATAATTCTACCTACAAATTCTTTGTCAGTTAGATGTGATACAAATTCCATCTCTCAGTTGGCGGCTTATCATTTTTTTAAGCAGCTTTATTGAGATATAGTTTGCATACCTTATAGTTCATCCATTTCCTTTATTCACAAAGTTAAGCACCTGTCACTACAATCTAATGTTAGAACATTTTCATCACCCCAAAAGAAACTCCATACCCATTAGTAGTCACTTTTCCATCTATTCTTCCTTACTAGCCCTGTAGGAAAATGTATTTTCCTACATTTTCATTGAAAATTTTTTAAACTTTTTTTTCACAGTTAATATACTGTCTCTGTTTACATGTATTAGTATCCTTTAATATAAAATTCTGGAATTCATTTAAAACTTTGCCAGAACCTTCCAGTCTGGGAACAGATACAGATATACCAATGGATATTGACAGTAGTGACATGAACAGTGATGGTAGTCGGGGTTTGGATGACACAGAAGAACCATCTCCCCCAGAAGATAAAATGTTCTTCTTGGATCCGTCTGATCTTGATGTGGAGAGAGATGAAGAAGCTGTGAAAACAATCAGGTAATACACGTAAGCTATTCCCAAACACAAGGTCGGTCCAGGAGCTCCATTGATGAAGAAAATGCCCCCCATCTTTTCAACTGGAGCCTAAAATGTAATTTAAAATCTAATTAAGTTGTGGCTAATTCTTTTACGTGCACCACAGTATTTCTAAAATAAACTATTATCACTCTTGCCATCCACTCAAAATGGGAAGGTATGAAAATCCTGTTTTCTTAAAGAGAAAATGCTTTACTTAAATGTAGTCTAGATGTAATGTCTAGCCTCCACAAGGTGCCAGAATTGAACTACCGATTAAAGCAACCAGTTTCACACAGCCTTTACTCAGGGAGATTACCCAATGTTAGAAACACCAGTAAGAATATGGACCTGAGCATTGCCCAAGGATGATGGTGACGAATTTGAGGGCAGTTTTTATATTACCACAATTACTCTAGCTTTTAGCACTTTGTAAAGATGCTATTGGATTAGAAAAACTTTTAAGTATTCCCTATGTTAATAGAAACTTAATGTTTTGTATATATAGCCCTATAGAATGTACTACTTTGTAGTAAAATGTTCACATTTTCCCAGGTTTTGTTTTTTATTGGCAACAAAGAGGTATTGAAAGTGAATGTGTCATTTGAGTGTAGGTATACCTGCTTTTTGTCTGGTTTGAATTTACTAATTTATCATGTTGCCCAGGGCAGGAGCTTCCTCAACAGCAGTCCCAAATGGGACCCTCTCCCAGGTGCCTGATCTTCTCATTGGGGTGGATTCTTTCTGCTCTGTTCATTGATTTCTTATGTTTTGTGACCTCCAGAAAATATTTATGACAAATAATGAGGACTTACAGTATTATCTTAATCTTTTGTAGATCAACTGTATTATCATAAGAGGATTAATTTATTTTCTTCTTAAGCCATTGTTAATCTTCCTAAGAAAATGTTGAAAATTTTTAGCTCAATTAAAAAGGCTTGATGAACTTATAGTATGTATACGATTTTTTAAAAATTGAAATGGTCAATATTTCTCATAAATAATATTTTTTTAGTCCATCAACAAGCAATAATATTCCGCTAATGAGGGTCGTACAATCCATCAAGCACACAAAGAGGAAGAGCAGCACGATGGTGAAGGAAGGATGGATGGTCCATTACACCAGCAGGGACACCCTGGTCAGTAATCAGACATTTTTCATGTGGTAGTCAAACTTTTTTACATGCTTTTTTGTGCATTTTTAAATCAAAATGAGAATGAAATATACATTTGTAAAGAATTTTTAAAAGGCAGAATATTTAATGTACTGTCTTTACAAACTGGTAGAGCCATAGCGATTCAAAAAGGGTCTCAGGATGTAACACCAAATGCATAACCTATGAAAGAAATAATTGATAAGCCGAATTTTACTACAATTAAAAACTTCTGCTCTGCGAAAGACAATGTCACGAGAATGCAAAGACAAGCCACTGACAGGGAGAAAACATTTGCAAAAGAGAAATTTGATGAAAGACTATTGTCCAAAATATGCAAAGAACTCTTAAAGCTCAAGAGTAAGAAAACAACCTGATTAAAAAAATGGGTTCAAGACCTTAACACATACCTCACCAACAAAGGTGCACAGATGGCGAATATGCATTTGAAAAGATGTTCCACATTCTATGTCATCAGGGAAATGGCAAAGTAAAACCATGAGATACTGCTACATGCCTATTAGAATGGCTAAAATCCAGAACACTGACAACACCAAATGCTAGCGAGGATATAGAGCAACAGGAACTTTTCATTCATTGCTGATGGGAATGCAAAATGGTACAGCTACTTTGGAAGACAGTTCAGCAGTTTCTTACAAAACTAAACATGTTCTTACCATATGATCCAGCAATCACTCTCCTTGCTATTTACCCAAAGGAGATGAAAACTTACGTCCATATAAAAACCTGCATATGGGTGTTTGTAGTAGCTTTATTCATAATTGCCAAAACTTGGAAGCAACCAAGGTGATCTTCAGTAGGTGAATGATAAATGAACTGTCATACATCCAGACAGTGAAATATTTAACACGCCAAAGCAATAAGCTATCAAGCCATGAAAAGACATGGAGAAGCCTTAAATGCATATTACTAAGTGAAAAGCCAACAAACAGAGTTCACAGACAAGGAAATACAAATAACTCTTAAACATAAGAGCTTAATCTTAAAATACAATTTAAAATTTCACCGAAATACCAGTTTTTATGAGTGTAGCAAAGATCCCAAAGTTTAGTAACATACTGCATTAGTGAAGGTGTGAGTAAACAGTACTTTCCTTTTGCTGATGAGCCTATAAATTGGGTCAGATCTTGTGTAGGATAATTTAATTCTGTCAAGCAAAATTACATGTACACATACCTTTCAACCCAGCAAGCCAACCTTTAGAAATTTAGCCTATCGGTGAATTATATATTTGTGTGTGTATAATACATATGCATTTGCGTGTGCACACATAAAATCCTCTACAAGGATTCCCAAAACCTAATTAACACTGCTGTCTGGAGTCAGGGTTGGAGTGTGATATGAGTGGTAGGAACATACTTTTCACTATATATCCTTTACATATTTTCAGAATTTTAAACCTCATGAGTTTTAAACCTATTAAAAAGTACAAATTTATGAATAGAAGTGAAAGGAAAAGGAAAGTACAGATGCTTTGGAGGAATCATTATTTTTGAACCCCTCAGTTTTATATTCTTTATTTTATAGAGAAAGAGGCATTATTGGAGACTTGACAGCAAATGTCTAACATTGTTTCAAAACGAATCTGGATCAAAGTATTACAAGGTAAAGATTTCACATTTTTAAAAATATGTACATCAAAGTATTGTATGTTTTCCAAATACATCTGACTAATATTCACTAATTGTTATATTAGAATGTACGTATTATGAGTCTGACTAAAATAGTTTATATAAGTCACTGTTAAGTTCCTTGCGGAAGGACCTGTCCCCCACCCCTCCATCTCACCCCCACACAACAGTCCTGCTACAAAGGTGGTTTTTTGATGTGTCTTCCTTTGTTTTTGGCCTGCCTGACAGGTTGCTGCTGCTTTACTTCTGGATACTATGGCTTAGATTAAACTATTCAGACACTCCCATGATTATTGCCGATGGAGATGAGGCCAGCAATGTATTCGGTGTTTCTCTTACCTTCCATTTCACCTTAGGCCCCAGTTCCCAAATACTTCTCTTGCCTCTTCATCTACATTGTATAGTCTTCTTTGCTTACCATGTCACAGACTGACACCAAACAAGATTGTAAGTGTAGCAGTTGTATCTGTAAGAAAAAGAATAGAAACTAATGACTTGCTTTAAATTGGTTGGGATTTTTTAAATAAATGTTTTGCCTTAGGAAGTAGAGTAAACATAACTGACCGTTACAGTTATGGACAGAACTAGAATGGAGTACTTGAACAACCCACACTGACATTTTGATTTGCTGCTGTTATTTCTGCTTTGTACTCCTTTGGGGGGTATATCTTGCAGATAGCAGCCAGTAGGGAAGGAGTTGTGGAGTTGATTTAAAGACAATTGGAAAGTGACAGGTGTAGGATATAGTGGCCATTGGCTTAAATCCCCTCCTTTTTTGCATTCTAATGACCTACATTAGTCCTGAGTCACTGACTTAGTTATTCTACTCCATGCTCTGTCCCTGTCGTGGCTGATAGTATTCAAGGCAGATACTATCAGAAGACCTGACTGTTCCATGTGCCACATACTGTGTTCATTTGTCTTAATGGCGTTTATTGAAAATCATGTCTTTGATTGTTTAGTTATTTGAAAATAAAAACAAAGAAGTATTTATATTTTCCAATGCTTAATTTTTTACTTTAGGAAATTCCACTTTCAGAAATTCTCCGCATATCTTCACCACAAGATTTCACAAACATTTCACAAGGCAGCAACCCACACTGTTTTGAAATCATCACTGATAATATGGTATACTTTGTTGGCGAGAACAATGGGGACAGCTCTCACAATCCTGTTCTTGCTGCCACTGGAGTTGGACTTGATGTAGCACAGAGCTGGGAAAAAGCAATTCGCCAAGCTCTCATGCCTGTCACCCCTCAAGCCAGTGTTTGCACGTCTCCCGGGCAAGGGAGAGATCACAGTAAGCAATACGCTTGTTGGTGGCTTTTCCCCTTTGGTTCTTAAGCATTTTGTGGTGTGGTTGTGTTTCTGTATGTATTTTTAATGCTCATTTTACACTTCATCTTTTGTCACCAATACCATTAATTAATTCCTTTATAAAAGTATATTGGTTATAGTGTAAATATGCAATTCCCAGAGCGAGACTCCAGGGTCAGTCTCCCTATATTTAAATCTTGACTCAGCCCACCTGCTATGTGATCTTAGACAAGTGCTTACTTCTCTAATCGTACCTTCTTTATAGGGTTGTCAGTGTTAAATGAAAGAGAACCTGTAATGTATAGAAAAGTGTTTTGCATCCACAAATTCTCATCAGATTAAGCAAACTACTAGTGTTAGCATTTTGCTTCATGGTGGGATATAACAGGCTATAAAGAGTTATGGTTCACATCACAGTCATGAAATCTGTGAAATTAGAAGTGCTGTATTTTTTTTAACTGAATTAAAACATTCAGAAATATTGAAAAATTATTGAAACATATGTCCTTTGCACCAACAAAATTTATGAAATAAAACCTAAATTTGGTAGTGGTTCAAATGAACACTTAACCAGAAAGTCATAGTATAATGTCACTTCCCCCCCATTGGCATTGTTTTTATGGGGAAACATAATTCATTTATTAGACAAATATATTTAAATCGAAATAGATATCAACCAGTTTCTAAATACAGTGTATTTCAGTTCAGCTATATTATTTGATGCAACTATTTTTAGTGTTATGCTAGGACCCAATCTAAAATACAAAAGAAATACAGAAATTTTAAAAGCTATTTAGGGGGATAAGACATATATACTTGTGTTAAATGGTGGGATAAAGTAATAGAGTGCAAAAATGAGTAATGCATTACTTGGGTGGCCAGTTAGCTCAGTTGGTTAGAGTGCGGTGCTCTTAACAACAAGGTTGCCGGTTCGATCCCCACATAAGCCACTGTGAGCTGCACCCTCCACAGCTAGATTGAAACAACTACTTGACTTGGAGCTGCTGGGTCTGGGAAAAACACACTTAAATAAATAAAAGCTTAAAGTAAACAAAGTAATGCATTACTTGAGGAACTCAAGTGTGGACAGGAAGAGTAAACAGAGACTTTATGGTAGAAGAACCTGATTTGGAACTTGAGCTTAAAACTCGGGTAGGTTAGGATAGGCGGAGCTAAATCGGAGAAGTGGATGGGGTAGTGGTAACTCTACTTGAGACAAGTGTGACCAAAGGGATAAGGTAATGACCGTGAACATATTCGGTGTCTAGTGTTAATTATTAGACGGTAAATAGATGGATATTCACAGCGTCTCGTAAGTCTTAGAAATTTTAGACAGATTATCATATGTTCTAATTAAAATCATGAACCTTTTTCCCAATATAATACAGGCACATACACACAAATTTATATATAATTGGGTTTAGAGACTTTCTCAAGTCCATCAATGGACCCTCTCCCTAGGATTAAGAATCTCTAAAGGCAGAATTGCAGAAGCATTAAGTGAGGATTCTGGAGAATGAAATTCCAGTTCTGCCGCTTACTAGCTCTGTGATCTTGGCCTCTACAGTTCTCTAAAGTGGGAATAATAATAGTTCTATCTGTACTATATTGTCATATTTTCATTTTTGCCAAAAAATGTGGTCATATTCTGTGTGTTCTTTTTGCAACTTGCTTTTGTCCACTATTTGATATATAGCAGACATAGTTCAATGTCAGTATATAGATTTACCTAATGTTAAAATTTTTGTTGAAGTAATGCATATGCTTTTTATGTTTGGAAAAAATGCAAGCAGTATAGAAGTGTATAAAGACTAAAATCTTTGTTCCCCAACCCCACCTCTCTCATTCACCAGAAGTAATCATATTTTTGTTTTTAATTCAAATGCCATTACCCTACAATTTACCTTTTTAATTTAATAATATGTCATGGGTAGCTTTCTGACTCTGTACTCACAACTCTACCCTAGCAAATGTTTAGATAGTATTCCTTTGTATGGACGTCTCATATATTATTTAACCAGTTTCCTCATGCTGGATTAATGTTGGATGTGTGGATTTCTTTCTTTTCTTTTTTTTTTAAACAAATGTAACTACATTATATTAGCTGAATGTTAGCCAGTTTTTAAAATTTTATATACTGTGGGCATTCACGTATCAGTAAATATTAATGTTAAGTAATATACTAATAATTTTGTTCTTTTTCTCATATATCATTCTTACATATTACAGAAGATTTGTCTACCAGTATCTCTGTATCTAATTGTCAGATCCAGGAGAATGTGGTAAGTAAAAGTTACAGCTTGTTATGCTGCTATAGACATCAGTATGTGCTTTTCAGAGGGAATGGGGAATATAGGTTATTCTGGTGTATTAGTAAAGATGAAGTGTTATAATAGCCTTTATTGTAATGCTGATTTGACCCTGATATGGTGTTCTGAATTGTTTATCCTTTTAATAGATTTTTCTGTTTCCCCTGCTACATCGTAAGTTCCTTAGGTCTGTTTTACAAATTAGTGACCTATCACAGAGCCTTGTATACAGTTGGTGCTCAATAAATGTTGCTGATAATCATAAAAGAATAGACATTTTTAAAATTAGGACAGATTTAACAGATGTAGACCAATACCTTTTTACAGATGAGAACACAAAGTCCCAGGGGATTTAATAGTTTATTTAAGTTTACCTAATTTAAAGAGAAATTAGGAAATTGGAATTTTGGGAATTACAGTTGACCCTTGAACAACACAAGTTTGAACTGGCTGGGTCCACTTTATTTTTCAATAAATATAGTTTGTCCTTTGTATCCTTGAATTTCACACCTGTTGATTCAACCAACCACAGATTGAAAACAGTATTATCACCCCATGGTTGATTGAATCCTCAGATGCAAAGGGCTGACTGTACTTACGTTTTGGGGAAGTCAGAAGTAATATGTGGATTTTTGACTCTGTAGGGGTTGGTAACCCTCTCACCCCTGCATTGTTCAAAGGTTGGTTGTACTGATTTTTATGACAGGCACTGGACATTTTGCAACGTTGTGTATGTCCTTATTTACTCAAAAATCCAGTGAGATAGATGTTATTAGGTTGGTCTAAAAGTAATTGCAGTTTAAAAGGTTAAAAATAATTGCAGCGTGGCCGGATGGCTCAGTTGGATAGAGCGCGAGCTCTGAACAACAGACTTGCCGGTTCGATTTCCACGTGGGCCAGTGAGCCGCTCCCTCCACGACTAGACTAAAGCAACGAGCTGCTGCTGAGCTGCTGGAGGGGCGGCTGGGTGGCTCAGCTGGTTAGAGTGCGAGCTCTCAACAACAAGGTTGCCCGTTCAATTCCTGCATGGGATGGTGGGCTGCGCCCCCTGCAACTAAAGATTGAAAATGGCGACTGGACTTGGATCTGATGGGCCCTGGAGAAACACACTATGCCCCAATACTCCCCAATAAAATTTTTAAAAAGTAAAAGAAAAAGAAAAAACAATTGCAAAAACCACAATGACTTTTGCACCAACTTAATATTATATCCCCTTTACCAATTAGGAAATTTAGGCCTAGGAGACTGTTTTCTTTTTATACAGATCACTACTTAATAAATATGAGACTTTTTTTATTCGAAGCATTTCCCCCCAAATGTCTTACAGGATACAGTATACTTGCACAGTAAGAGTGATGGTATAAAAATAAGGCTTACTTTTCTAGGACATAGAAAACCTAAGTTTCATAAAATAGTTTTATGGAAATTAGTTGCCTCTATTGTAAAAATAAAAATGTATTTAAGTCTTTGAGTGAAAGGAGTCAGAGATGTTGACGTTGCTTTGTAGAGGTAAATTAATATTACTACTTTGTCTTTCCTTAATAGGACATCAGTACTGTTTATCAGATCTTTGCAGATGAGGTGCTTGGTTCAGGCCAGTTTGGCATCGTTTATGGAGGTAAGTGACCACAGACTTTTGCATATAGTACATACTATTGAAAAATGGAGAAATTTTAAAACATCTGCCAGCTGTCCCAATTAAGTAACAGAAAGATTCAGAAAATTAGTTTCACAATCGCCATACTTTATCTCTTTTTGTAGCTCATACATAAAGATGTTTGTGTGGGGAAAATTGTTTGAAGTTTATCTTGCGCTGTGAAGCCTTGTATTTATTGAAATGTGTGCCCTACTGTTTTTCCAACACAAATGGCACCATTTCTCTGCTGTTGGCATGAATGTTATATCAGGTCTGAAAACCTAAAATCTTATCCAGCTGTATGCCTTAGGATATTGCAAAGTCATTTAACCTCACTGTGCCTCAGTATCTTCATCAGTTTAATGGCGCTAATAAAACCTGACCAGCATAGCTCACAGGGTTGTTAATATTAATTAAATTTAATATACATAAAAGTACTTTATAAGCTATGAGCCACTATACAAAAAAATGTCAAGTCATTGTCATCCCTTGCCAAGACTATTACAATAGTTTCCTACACGGCCTTACTGCCTCCAGGCTTGTTCTAATATGCGGATAAATCACTGTGCTGACTCAGTGAATCTCAAAAAAAATTAATTCATTAGTACAATGTTTCCATTTTGACAGAGTCTCTGAATACTAGGTCAGGGTAGTTAACTATCATTTATTTAATAAGGTAGATTATTTTTCACCAAACAAGTTGATTCAAATTTCTTACCTTTTCAAATATGAAATACCCTTTATTAGGAGCTAATACTATAGAGGGAAAACATAATTTACTTCTTAAAATTAAAGGTGAATGAAAGAGAAAGAACAAAATAAGCCTAGAAAAAGAAATGTAAGAGTAAATCCATATAAATTTCAGTGTGTGGACAACTTTGTGATAAAGCTTTTGTATTGTATGAGCTATCAATTTGCTTTTCTATACTTTTTTTTCAAAATAGGAAAGCATAGAAAGACTGGAAGGGATGTGGCTATTAAAGTAATTGATAAGATGAGATTCCCCACAAAACAGGAAAGTCAACTCCGTAATGAAGTGGCTATTTTACAGGTAAAAAAAAAAGTGGCTTTATATTGGTTTTAATTTTTGATTTATGAGTTTTAAATCCAAGACTGTTTAGTGTCCTGGTAAGATTTGTTTTTCGTTTGGTTTTGTTCTCATCTCATGATATTTTCCCTCAGTGAAAGGGTGGTGAGCATCTGAATTAATTCCCTAAGTTCTTTTTTAAAAGGAAAAATTAGATTACAGTAAGCTAGGAGTTACAAGGACCGCCATTATTTTGCTCTATGATAGTAATTTGTTTAGAATACATTTTCATAAGTAAAACCTTTTTAAAAAATAAACTTTCATTCTTAATTCATCACTCCAGGAGCTCAAAATACTTGATACATCTACTACCACATGTTGTTAGGCCATTGCTATATCCGCCCAAGTCTCACAGATAAGGTGCTTAATTATTATAGTAATTACTATAAAAATAAAGACTGCTTAAAAATTATGTACCTTTTAAAAGTTGTATGTATTTTATTCAAAACCCTAAAGATTTAATTTTATAATGGTTTAATCCATTAAGATATGTTTAAAGATGTATTAGGAATGACTTAAATCCCATAAAATAAATTACTATGTGTTTTTATTTTCATTTAACATTTTTACCTCTTTTGGGGGTCATCTAGAAGACTAAAATTTAGCTTTATTTTTTAATTTTTCTGATAAGTATTTGTCTAAAATACTTATCTTTTTTTTCTAAATTCTAATAATGCAAGTTTCTATTAATTCATTACGTAGCTTTTGCATAATATTTACGAAATCATGGTGATGTAATAGTTAATGCTGTCAGTGCCCCATTTGCTTGTGGGTGAAGTTCAAGAAGACACAGCTTACTGAATTTACGCTTCCTTGAAGAAGAAGGTAAGAAACTTATAAACACCTAATTAACTTTACATTTATTACATTATTGGCCACTAGTAGTAACATTTGCCTTACTTCTTTTGCAGAGGAGTGATAATCAAAAGATTGGTCTATAAGCTACCTGTGGTCACTTCAAGGCTGCCTCCTCCTACAAAGAGAGCTACCTTAAATAGAATATTAGTAGCATTCAGACTGTATTAGAGTGTGAATATATTGTTAAGATTTTGGAATATTTTTCTTATCTAATTTTGGAATCTTTCTCATTGTCCAACTAATATGCAAAAAAATAAATATTAAGGCTGTATTCCTAAAGTTTGATTTCTTGTCACTTTGAGTACAAACACACCTATAAACTAAACACTGAAGCTCTTTCCCACCATGTTATCAACTGTATTGTAATAACTGAATATAAGAATTTCCAGATAATGCACAATGTAGAAACCTTATTATATCCTTCTGGTTATTTTCTTTCAAATTGCCCAACTGGGAATAGAATTAAGTGATCGCAGCGTGTCTCCAAATAAAATATCGTCACCTTAAGTTTAATACAATACTGTCTTTGTTGTAGATTCTCTTCAAATTGTTTATATAAAATATTTACATTTTTATATTTAGTGAATGGCTTACTTCGTGCCAGAAACTGTACTTCTTTTTCGCAAACTCACCCAGCTGGAAGGTAGCAGATTCAGGTGCTCTCTCTGTTCTACCGAATTGGACCTGCTTGTGTGTGTGTGTGTGTGTGTGTGTGTGTGTGTGTGTGTGTGTGTGTACACATAAAATTGTGACTTCATTTACTCTTTTGCAGTGTAACTGCGGATTCTTCTCTATATATATACAGTGTAAACATCAACTTTAGCCTACTTTGTATGTGAATTATAATTCTCTCAATACAATCTGAATGTGGTAAACACATTTTTTAAAAGGAAACTTTTTTCAGATAGCTCATTTACTGAAATTAGTTCCACAACATTTAGTTATAGGAGTATTTCGGCTAGACTTTCAAATGAGTTGAAAGGAACCCATACACGCACACCGCTCTTTTGTTCCGTCCTGCCAGCCGTGTCATCTTCACTTTCCCATCTGTGCCCCAGGGTGTTCATCAAGTACACCTCAGAGGCTGGCTGTACCTGTAGTTGATCCCGGTACTGTAATCTTCATCTGCAGCTCCACTGCTAGCCGTAGTTTTTCTTCCCTACATCTACATCTTTATAGAGAAAGGATAGGTGAAGACTAAGCATATCATTGAGACCACAGCTTTGACCTTTCTGGTAGCAGGAAGGAAAAATATATAGAATCATTAATTTAGAAGTGACCATACAGTTTACCCAGGAACATCCAGTCTGGCCCTTGAGCAGTTGGTTGATAGGCTCTGTATGTCTGTCCGTTTAATTAATAGAAATGAGCACAAGATATTTTTAGACATCTGTGACTATTCTGTATTAAGCTGAACCAAAATCTCTTGAAAAACCTTCCACTGCAGATACCATATTCAACAAACTGCACCTCTTTTCCAGATGATAGCCACACTGACTTTCTTTCTGTTCCTCACACTTGCCAGATACAGTCCTATCTCAGTGACTGCATTAGCTGTCCCCTCGGCCTGGAGTGCTTCCTCCCTCCAATATCTGCATGGCGTATTCCCTTACCTCCTTCAGATTTTGCCCAAATGTTATTTCCTCAATGAGGCCTTTGCATTCTATTCAGCATTAAACCCTCCCTGCACCCCTGCACTCCCTTACTCTGTCTTTTTGCCACAGCACTTATCACCTCTGTACTAGGTGATTGACTCGTTTATTACCTGTTGTCTGTCTCACCTTGCTAGAATTAAGAAGCTCCAAGAGACAAGAGCTATTTGTCCGTTTTGTTTATTGGTGAATCCATACTACCTACATAGTACTAGGCACATAGCAAATACTCATTTAATATTTATTGAATAAATCTATTTATGTGGGGAATTATCTATAACATTAAATTTTTTAAAAGTATGGAATGACTCCATCTGTGTAATTTCTTAAGGTAATGTGTACATTATATTTGTCTACGTATGGTTATGTGTGGACAAGGATTCATACTTATAAAAACTGTCAACATGGACACATCTGGGAAGCACATTGTGGGGCCGAGAAGAAATGGAGACTTTTACTTTCATTTCATAGAGAGATGGTAATTAGTAAAATGTTTCTTTTGCTATTGTCTGAAGAGGATAGAAGGGTAGTGGCAGAAAAGGTGTGGTGCTGTCACGGCTACTTGTATTTAATACACGGTGGCGGGGAGGGGAATGTTATCAGAAACTTTGGAAGGAAATTTGAACATGAATTTGAACATTGCGGTATAAATTCAGCATTTTCCCCTTCTCGGAAGTCATCCAAAAGCTACAGGAAAAATGATAAACGGAAAAGCATACTGTTTCTTTAATAAAAATAGAAGAGAGTTCAGACCTACAAAATAGGTAGAAGTTTTTCCAGAAACAATGGTAATGGAGCAGGGGTACATGCAGGAAGCAGTACCACAATAAGAACTAGCTCTCAGACCTACAGTTGTCTCCTCTCTAGTCATTTTCTCAAATGAAAGAAAGCCAAGGGGGTCATGATCTGATAAGATTAATTTAAGGGAAAGCACATTAAATGAATTGAAGAAGGGCACTTTAACAGTGGAAGAGAGCAAATTGCATTATACCAAATAACCAGTCATTTGAATATATAAATATTAAAATATATTCAGAGAATAATAAATAATATTCTTTGATCTTAATGTAACATAACTTGAAATAAATTTCAAAATTAAAGCCCCCACCATATGAAAAAAAGTTTTTAAATCTTAATTTTTGAATCAAAGAGCAAAATCGGTATTTCAGAGTACCACTTTGAAAATAATTGTAAAAATATTGTATATCAGAGTTTTTGGGCTATTGCTCAGAGAGAGCTTTATAACTTCAAATATTAAGCAACAAAGAATAAAAATAAATGATTCCAACTCAGGAAGTTAAAAAATGAACAATAAACCTAAGAAAAGTAGAAGGGATTAACAAAGATAAAAAAGGAAATTAATAAATTTAATACAGAAAATAAAATATATCCAAAAGCAGGTTCTCTGGGGGATCGGATAACAATAAAATAAGTAGCCAACCTAATAAAAAAATAAAATACAAAAACATCTTGGGGAGATGACCAGGAATACTAAAATAAATTAAGGGAATCTTAAGATACTACCTTGTGTAACTGTCAGATAAATTTGAAAACGTGGAGAAAATGGTTAGTTCTCTGTGAAAGTATAATTTACTAAAAGAGACTCCAGAGAGAATGGGACATTTACACAAATAGAAGAAGGTGTTTAGAAAGGAGAATAATGTTATAGTATATGTACTTCTGTTTTTGTGTGTGCATGGGTGTTTTTAAAGGAGATGGGGGGAAAAAGAACCTTAAGAGATAGACAACTACAGCAGAGAGGACAGCCAGGCACACTTCCAGCTCTTAAGCTGACCTAAGTTACGTTCTGAATTTTCCAGTACTGTCATTATCACACCCACCACTTGGACTATTTCACTTTTATCTACTGTAAAATTGTGTCACTTATTTTGCTGCTTGGAATATCATGTTTTAATTTATTAGTAAATTGGAGCATTAAGTTTTCAGTTTATTAGTAAAAAATATTTTACGCTTCTTTTTCACTTTCTAAACATCTTTCAAAGCACCAACCATGATTCAGACATTGAACTAAAATGACTAAGACACAGTCTCTGCCTTCAGGGAGCTTGTACACAGATACGGTACCATGGGATAAGTATTGCTGCGTAGATACCATGTCTCCCCGAAAATAAGACCTAGCCAGACCATCAGCTCTAATGAATCTTTTGGAGCAAAAATTAACATAAGACCCGGTCTTATTGTAATATAAGACCCAGTCTTATATAAGACTGGATCTAATATATAATAATATAATATAATGCTGGGTCTTATATTAATTTTTGCTCCAAAAGATGCATTAGAGCTAATGGTCCGGCTAGGTCTTATTTTCAGGGAAACACGGTAGAGCGTAGAGGAAATTATTGCAGCAGTCCCGAAAAGAGGTAATGTGATGGTGGATTTAAAAAACATTTTAAAGAAGGAGCTCAACCTCACATAGGCCAAAAAAAATTTTTCCCCCTTAGCATAATTAGGTACCCATAATGGTAAAAAACATAAGAAAAATGTATTTCTATTAATAAGGAATAGTTTAATTAGTTGGGCCAGCAGAGCATATTTAAGATTGAATAGGGACAATGAAGCCAGATTTTTGAAGATCTTAAAATCCAAGTAGAGGAATTGAGATTTATGTCCAGAAATAGCCATTGAAACATTTTTGAGCATGGCTGATTTCTCAAATTTGCCTTAGAGGAAGGTGTGCTTGCCTGCTTGCTTATTTTTACCAGTAAGATAGGTTGGTTTTTCATTAGCAGAAACAATATCATTTTGATCTTTGTATTGTCCAGCCCTGGTAACATAGTAGTGCTCGAGAAACGTGGGATGATAGAGGTAGAGATTCTGAGCCTAAAAGAGGGAAGACCAGATTGATGTATAATGAGAATATAATGAGAATCAAGACATTTAGATAAGTAACTACCTTAGAAACAAAACCATCTCTTGAGCAAAGATTTTCACAAATACGAGCCCAAAGAGCTCTGGGTAATTGGCTAAAATTTGATTGGCAATTGGGGCTGATTCATGGACAGCATAAAGTTAGTGTAGGAAGATTTGAGATGAGAAGGAAAAAAGTAACGAACCAGAGCAATTACATAATCAAATTGAGGAGACATTCTTTCCCCTCAGTGCATCAACTTCCAGAACTTGGAAAAATCAGAATCTGTGATCCTTATTTTGTTTGCTTTTATTTTTCTAAGCTGTTTTTCTTTGTATGCCTTATATTCCATACAATTAATCCTGCAATTCCTCAGAATTTGCACCATCCTGGGATTGTAAACCTGGAATGTATGTTTGAAACCCCAGAACGAGTTTTTGTCGTAATGGAAAAGCTGCATGGAGATATGTTGGAAATGATTCTATCCAGTGAGAAAAGTCGACTTCCAGAACGAATTACTAAATTCATGGTGACACAGGTATTTTAATTCTTTTTTTGAAACTAGAAACTACATAAGAGAATTAAATAGCCATGCTTTTACATATCAGGATGTTGTGGGACTTGTTAACCTCAAAGAATAGAATGACACTGTTAGTTAAATCTTGATGAACTATGGTGGGCTTTTCAAATTACTGTATTATTCAAGGGGTCAGATGGGGGTTTAGCTATGATTTCTCCAAGCATTGAAAAAAATCTTTCCTTCAATCACAGATACTTGTTGCTTTGAGGAATCTACATTTTAAAAATATTGTGCACTGTGATTTAAAGCCAGAAAATGTGCTACTCGCATCAGCAGAGCCATTTCCTCAGGTGAGATACTCTCCAGAACCTTTTAAAGCATCATTTTAAGTATCTGACATTAGGAAGTACCCGTGAAAGGCATTGCTGTTAGGTTCATCTTACGGAAATAAAATTTCCATCCTGTAATTGCCAATGAGGATATTACCTGAATAGTTTGAATTCAGATTTTACTATTTATTTCATTTTTATTAAGACGTTTTAGACTTAACCTGATCTCAAGGAATACCTTTTGCATTTCACCTCCGTCTGTGGGTTGGGAATGAAGGGGGGAGAATCAACCTTGGTGCTTGCTGCTCAGGACAAATTCCCCATAAAATAAAACAAACTGAACTGGGAGACACAAGGCAGCCAACTCCATTTCCTCTTTAGAGTACTGTATTTCAAACATTGTCATCAAAGCCTGCATAAGCATTACATTTCCCGTCACCAACAGTGCTCATATGCCTGTGATGTGTGTGTATCCTGTGTGATGCACGATTCTCTTCTTCACTTGGTTAAGTTTCAGTTCATCAGGAAGTGCTGATCTTGGATCCAGATTTACTTCACAAATGGGTCAGAAGGCAGCTTGTAAAAGTCCTGAGGAATGTTTTTCATGATTGTGTCCTTGAATCCTCCAAACAGCTAGTGTGTCTGTTGCCACAAACTATTGCTTATGTGCATTTAAAATAATGCACAACTAAACAAATGGCTAGAATAAAAGCAACAGAGGGCTATTTCACTTGGTGGATACAACTCAAGTTGTCTTTCAAAGAAAACGATGTATTTTAAAAAATTACTCAACTCTTTTAACTTTTAAACAAGTGATCATATTTTTTTTAATAATGCCCATGTGGTTAAAAGTGATTATCATTGTGAGGTCAAAAATGGTCCCCTAATAGTTGGTGCGATGTTTTAAATAAAGTATGTCCATATAGTATCTTATTGGATCTTCAGAATAGTATGGACAAAGGATGCACACCCCTCCAGCTGAGGCTAAAACTCCAACTTTCTGACCTCGACTTTAGTGATGCCCATTGCTCCACTAGGAAGGAAGGGAAAATAACATTTACTTGACAGTCTTTTTTGCTCAAGTGCTAGTTTAGCCATGGTCACACTTCTTTATTCAGTCACCAAATTGCCAAGTTAATCTTTACTAGCTGAAATACGGCATTTCATGAAAAAATAAGAGAATTCACGTTTTCATGGTCAATAGCCCTATTCTTCAAATACTCAAATAGACAAGTAGCCTAATTCAATAATGACAGAACAAACATCGTAAAAACATGTATGAGGGTCCATAATCCCAAAGTAGCAAGCAGCAGTTGAATACACCTTCATCTTTGCTCTCCGGTCACTATTTGTACCACTGGTTTGCAAAGGCCAAATCCCTTTTCTTTGTATTTATATTAATGCTTTTTCTGAAAACATTCTGCGAGTCAGGGCATTTCGTCTGGGAAGTACTTGGCTCCTGCTTGTTCAGCATGGATGCATCACCAAAATCTGAACCTCTGCTAGAAGACAGGCATCAAGTGTACTGAGCTCAGCCAAGCTCATCACACTTCCAGAACTCTTCCCAAGTGGACATGGCAATGACTGTGGTCACCTTCAGATAGAACTTTTCTCAAATGTAAACATCTAACTAGCAATAATTTGTTCCTAGGCATAGAAAACAGTTAGTTCTATCAGCAATCTCTAGCATTACTCTTCTGCTGGCCACATTGTTATCTTTAACACACCTCAATTTCATTTACTTGCCAATTTATATTAATATACCCTTGGGAACAGATTCTAGCATTAAACAAAATAAGGAATAAGTCTTTAAATATCATAACTTAATTTTCATTCAGCATTTATTAAGTACCTGTATATGTCCAGGCTTTATGAGTCCACTGAAGATTCAAAAATGAAACACATAATTATTGCTCACAGATGACAAAAAAGATCTCCTTAAAAGCCAAATGATAAAAGATCAGCACCCTCCATTTCATCAAAAAACTTTAAACACTTATGACCCAAGTCTGGTATGTGGCATTCTGGAAGCCAGAATGTGTGTGTTTTTTTTTAAATAAGCAGTAGGAAAGCACTTCATACTACTAATGGATCACTGGTTATAGATGTATCTGCCTTTTGGGAAAAGGTATTTTATAATTTCCCTATCTACAGTCATTTGACCTTCATAATCAATATAGTTGGCAAGTGTGCTGAAATGATAATCATATTTAGAGACTGTGTGTGTGTGTGTGTAAAATTACCACCATCCTTTGAATTCCAGGTGAAGCTGTGTGACTTTGGTTTTGCGCGCATCATTGGTGAAAAGTCGTTCCGGAGATCTGTGGTAGGAACTCCAGCATACTTAGCCCCTGAAGTTCTCAGAAGCAAAGGTTACAACCGTTCTCTAGATATGTGGTCAGTGGGAGTTATTGTCTACGTGAGCCTCAGTGGCACGTTTCCTTTTAATGAAGATGAAGATATCAACGACCAAATCCAAAATGCTGCATTTATGTACCCACCAAATCCATGGAGAGAAATTTCTGGTGAAGGTAAAAAAAAAAAAAGTCTGTAGCTGTGCCCTTTAGTCTAAAAATCTATGATCCCAAATTAGCCTTCTTTTCATTCTTATTCATCTTCCAAATTCAATTCGTTACCAATTTTTGAGCACTCTTCCTTAGTTCCCAGGCATAGCAGTAATCTGGGCCCCAACTGCCTCATTTTGCAACTAAAATACCTTTTTAACTGTCCTTCCCAGTCACCACTGCCAAATCCATCTTCAGGAAACACTACTTTCCCCTAATCTGCTCCCCGACACTGGCCCCCCTTTCACCATGCTGCAGCTGGAGCTCTGATTTGGCCTACGCTTGCCTAGCCTCTCACTTCTCCCTGTACAGCCTGGTTGTGTACACTCTTCTGAATTGTTCTCTGCATATCGCTGAGGCCTTTCCCCTGCCTGCTGTCCTTCCTCCTTGCTATTGATTCTTCAAGAACCCCATATACCTGTGGCTCAACTCTGAAGTTCTTCCCTGAACCTCTCCTCTAAACTGTTAGATCTACCCAGGCTACTAGTTGGGCATATTTTTCCTTAAGTAGTCTTATCTTTTCATGATTACTTTTGTTCAGAACCAGATTGTAAGCTCCTTCAGTGGAGACCTGTAGCTGAGGTTCTCTGTATCTAGAATGAGCTTTATGTTCAATAGACACTCTCTAATTTGTTTCCAGCTCCTGTGGAGCCCTTGTAGGAAGCTTCATACATTTGTCTTTCCTGCCTGGTGAAGGCTTTTGAGTTTGCTACACCTGCTTCTGTACCCAGCAAGAGTGACTTGGTTGTCCCTTTAGTTTACTGATACTGACAGGAAGAGACAACCCATAGCATTGTACAGACCCTCTGCTGGGGAATACCCCCACCAGGATTTAGCGAACCCTTGGAACGAAGGAGTCTTTTATTTTTCCAAAATTACCCAATCTAGTCATAGGGAGTAATTGTCCATTAAACTGGAAAAGTTTAAGAACAACATGGAAGGACAGTAGCAGGCTCACGTGGTAATGAACATAGCTAATTGAAGAAGTGCATATGAGGATTTTGGGGATATTACCAGAGTCATTTTAGAGGTCCTGGGACAGTGTGGTCTGCAGACCTCTTAAATCAGAATGGATTAGGGAGTTTATTAAAGAAAAACTCCCTGGCTATATCCCAGAGATTCAGATTCGCCAGCTGGAATGATAGCAGGGATGCATTTTAAATACCCCAAATGATTCTTATGCACATGGTGGACCAGTGTTTAAAGTGGAACGATGGATGAAGGCTTGAAGTATTTGGAACAAAGAAATTCATACTTGAAATACTTATGGAAAATCTGCTAGTTTAGTGGTATATAGAAGAGAAACATAACTTAGTTTATAGTCTTAAGTCTTTCATTTGAACCATCCCTGGGTCCAGGCCTTAGAATAAATATTTTGGTTGTATCCATATATAGGGCTCTATCAAGTACGTAGTTATATGGTTGCTTTGGTTTTGCGGTTGGTCCCTTTCTCCAAATAACGGGATAAAATATATATGCCAAGATTTACCACATATACCCAAATACCATGAACTTACTTGTTAAAACCTGTTGAGTATGAACTTTTGGTAATAAGTTACCACCTCAATCTAACCAAGTTATCACCTCAATCTAACTGACCACCTCTGTAGTGGCGAGGCAATGGCTAGAAAGCATTATGTCACTGAGGGGGGAAAAACAACAAAAGTAGCAGCCTGTAATCAGAGTCTATTTTATTCATCTTGAAATAATAACAGTTAATACTAACTTAGCATTATGTGCTAAGCACCATTCTAAGCCCTTTCATGTATTAAACTAACGTCATCTTTTCGACAACCTCATTTTACAGATGAAGAAACTAAGGCAGAGTATAATTTAGTAACTGACCCCATATCACAGAGTAGGTGGCAGAATGACTTCTGCCCAGGCAGGGTGGTTCCAAAGTCCATACTTTTAAGCTATACTCTACATTGCCTCCTTAATAAAACAGGTACTTCATAAAACAGGTTTATTGTAAATTTAGTAAACTTTTGTGGATCACTAACATGTTAGCCTAAAGTCTGTATCCTTGAAAAGAAAAATCCTCTGAACTACCTTCCAGGGAGTCACAGGTTTGGGTGCTTCATACACCCAAATTCACATACCTAATTTTGTCTTTTCCTTAGCAATTGATTTGATAAACAACCTACTTCAAGTGAAGATGAGAAAACGTTTCAGTGTGGACAAATCTCTTAGTCATCCCTGGCTACAGGTAAAAAAAAAAAATGTGTCTCTCTGGCAATCCTCATTTAAGCAGCTGGTTGTGATTTCTCTTACCCAATGAAGCCACTCTAAGATCAACAGATTCTGCATGTTTTAGAATACTGTAAGTTTCTTCAGTGATTAATTTGTACTGTGGCTACATCTCTGGAAGTTTTGCAATACACTGAAAGGCAGAACTGAAAGCAGTGAATTATTTATAGGGCTTTAGTGTTCATTTCATCTTTTGGTAAGATGAGCATGACATTATTTTGTCAAATATATTTTACTTTTAAAATGTGCACTAAAAGTTTATATTTGTAATCGAGATCAGAAATGCATTTGGTTTGGCTTAATTCCTCCAAAAGCTATTACATAGATTTTTCAAAATATACCCCCAAACTTGAGAGTAAAGAGAGAAGCTTTAGAACTTATTTTAAGGGGAGTGAGGGGTGAAATTGACTTCAAAACAAATGCAATCAGTTCCTCTTAGCGATTATTAAATAGAAATAATCCTAATAGAAATTATAAGTACTTTCTTCTATTTTAAGTAGTAAGGTGTAAGCCTCTCAGTATGGAACAAAATGTTTTAGCGATTATTAGCCATCTCAGAGGCCTGAAGCAATTTATTTTTAAATTGTAGAAACTAGTTACTTTCTTCATAGAGACTAAATTTGAAAAAGTATTTAACATTGCTAATTTAAAATATTACAAATGGAACTTTATAACAAGTATTTATGTGTAGCTGTCAATTATATGACTATGGTGCTAAGCAAAAAAAGGTTGACGGTATTTTGTTTCTTTTATGGTTCATAATCACCTCATTTTTTTTTAGGACTATCAAACTTGGCTTGACCTTAGAGAATTTGAAACTCGCGTTGGAGAACGTTACATTACACATGAAAGTGATGATGCCCGCTGGGAAATACATGCATACACACACAACCTTGTATACCCAAAGCATTTCATTATGGCTCCCAATCCAGACGATATGGAAGAAGATCCTTAATTATCAATGAGCTAACTTCAATAAGGAAGGAGTTCATTTTATGGACTGCTATTTTGCTGCACAACTGTTGTTCTTTGGAGACTGTCATCTGCAAGGATGCAAAGACATGAGGAAATATGATAAGGAATCAGTGACACCAATACTGTAGTTCATAATGAGTAGGTACAAGAGGGGAAACTGAGTAATAAAAACAGATAACGGAACCAAGATGAAGCTTTTCATAAATTTTTACAGCATAAACAATAACTGGTTTTTGTACTTTTTCCTAATCTTTCACTTTAGTACAATAGTGGCACTTAATTTATCTTCCCTTTCCTGTTCTTATTTTTTAAAAGGCAAAAAGGCAAGCCAGAGTCCAGTTATTGCATAGCTTAACCAAATCATACAAGAGTTATAAGGTTGATTACTGAACAGGTTTGTATTTAAGAGATAAACGAGATTTCCTATAAGGACTTGAAACATTTAACTGACCATACAGAGGCACTGAGGGGGATTTCCTAGATGCTTAGAAAAGGACTGCTGGACCGTTTTACCTTTCTTTTTTAGGTCAATCAAGACTCCAAAACAGTGATCCCTAACCTTTTTGGAGTTGAAACTCTGAATAGGCTCTCTACAACATAAAAATTAAGTTGCCAACTTTTGTGAGTATGTTACAATAGCCTCTAAGGTAATTTGGGACAACTGATGGTACAAAAGTAGGAGTAGGAACTGCTGGTCTGAGTGCTCAGTTACCATGTATGTTTGCTCATAGCTCAACTCTACTGCTAAATAAATACTCATGTTCCCACTGACACCACTGTTAAGAGTCCAATATTCAATGGGTACAGATCTAAACTCTACACAATTTATTTTTTCAGGGGGTTGAATAATTTGAGGAAGAAAATTAAGGCCAATACAGGGTCAGTTAATGCTACAGGAAAGAATAATGAACAGTAGCCATCTGGAATGTTTTAAAATCAATTATTTTAAGTAGTTTGGGCAAGTGGATGCAGTTGACCATGAAACAACCTAGTAGTTTATAAGAGTAGGGACATATTATCAGCAGAGCAAATGAAAGAATTTTTTTTCTTTTTTTTTTTTAACATTTCAGCTCCAGCAGCCAGCTAAAGAAATTTTTTTCTACTCAGATATAATAAGAGTTAGACTCTTTCAAAGCTTTTAAAAAGTTACTAATAATCTCCCCTCCCCCACACTCTTTACTTTCTGGAACCATCTACTTATAAAATCTAACGGCTTGTTTCTTCATTCCTCAGTAATCACTGTAAACATTTTTTTCCTCCATAAAGAGCAAAAGATTTGGAGTCAGAAGGTTTCGGTTTAGTCTTCTACGTCCAGCCTCCCTTATTAGCTGTGTTGGCCTGGCCAGGTGACAATCTGTGTGAGCCTTAAGTTCCTCAATCTAGAAAATGAAGGTCATAATTCTTGCCTCTACCTTCCTCAGTGTTGTGAAGATGAGATATGTATAACCATATTCAATAACCTAAAAACTATAAAACTTAAATCATCACTGCCCACTGAATCTGAGGTAACAAAGGAAAAGATTGTTCATATATAAACAAAGACTGAGAGGGCCTTTTGAGATCCCTGAAGCTACTCACTTATCAAGGAGTAAAAATATCCTTGAGAGAGTAGCAAACATGCAGTGTTCCTATGTATGTTCTGAGCTCTTTACATGTTAACTTATCCTCAAACAGCATGATGAGCTCCATGTGACAGAAAAGGAAACTGAGACACAGGGAAATTAAATAACTGAAGGTCACACAGTATTTGAACCCAGGCAGTGTGGTTCTGGAGTCCTTACCCTCCTAACCATTTTGCTATACTGCCTCTCCATAAATATCTCCAGGAGACATTCCATAGCTCAGTATTTCAGTCTCATTTAGCAGTTTTAAAAATCAAAATAATTTTTCAAAACCTTTTAGAAATGTATTTTCTCTAGGATAGAGGATGACTTCCCCCAATTTCTCCAAAGTAAGTCTTTATATCAACGTGCTAAAATGGAGTAATTCCGAGTCCTTAAGCACCCTGTTTGGTTTTACTGCATAAAGTGAAAATTAACTGGAATGACGTTTATTTGCTATACTTACAAAATCGAACTTTACAAGCCATGAAAATAATTTCACTTTTTCTTTTGTTGTTGAATGCCTAAGAAGTTTTCTAAATTTGTAAAGGCACTGTCAGATAATTTGGAGTTGAGTAATTGCTCCAGATACTGTATAACATGCATAACCATTTTTTTGTCTTGAAGTTGTCTGTACAAGAAATAATTGTAAGAAACATTTGATAATGTACAAAGTAGTCCATAATGACACTGTTCAGTACATTTTTATATTTTTTTGTTACATCCCACTTTTTGTAAATAACCTCAAAGAAGCTTAATAATAAAATGTATTTCCATATCACCATACTTTTCCATGTGAAAACCTGAGCCTATCTCTAGTCAAGGTATCCAAAGAAAATTTTATTTGGTTGTGTTATTTTTTCCCAGGCCTTGGTAAGAGAACTATTTTGAAATAGTATTTATAAATGGAACTAATGCTATATTTAAGAACACTGACTTTTTTAATGCCTAAAATAAAAAACAACTCATTTTACAATTTTATATGAAAATTGAGGTAATTATCTAGAGGTCTCATTTCTTGGAACGAAAGTTTGGAATAACTGTAACTACAAATTTTTCAGGAACTACCATCAAATAGTCTACTACTGCAACTGCCAGAAAACTTAAATGACTAGGACTGGCCCAACGCTGGACAGCAGCTGAAAAATAAAGCCTCCATTTTCCTTTAGAGTGAGATACAGAATGCTAGTCCTGTTCTCAGCTGAGCCAAAGAAGCAATAAAAAGCAATAGTTCACCACTCTGCCAGTGAACTTCCAATACAGTTTTGCCATAAGTTTAAGACACATGGCTAATATTCTTTTCCTTAAATCTTACTTGTAAATTTGTGTTGCTAATATAATTCTTCAGAAAGTCCATATGTTTGGTGTTAATTTAAAAGTTCTGTAAACCAAAACATGAAAACTTAGTAGAAAACTTGACTTCTGGAAATAAGGGAAAATTAGCTCAATTTCGAAAATTATCCCTCTTAGGTAGTCTATTATATTTACTCATATTTCAAGTACATGTCAGGTTTACTGGTTTTACTATGACTTAAATTTTTTAAAATCTACTTTGTTTTTAATTATAAAATTCACAGGAGCATGTGGTAAAAAATTCAAATACCTCAGAGGAGAACAAATAAAAAATTAAGTCTCTTTCCACCCCTAAAACCCACTTCCAGTTGGGAAATTTAATAGTGATTATTGGGTATGCTTTTCTTATTTCTTACATAACAAGTAAATGTCACAGAACAGAAAACAACCAGTCTGCACTAAAATATTTCTGTGGAATTACTTATAAGCATTTCTTTAAATGTAGCTTTTCTCCAACAAAAATGGAATCATAACTATAAAACAGTTGGCACCCTACTCTTTTCACTTACTAAATCTTAGAGGTCTTTCTATGTCAGAACATATTGCTCTATGTCATTTTTAAAAATAACGTGGATAGTTCTATTTAACCAGTCCCCTGTGAATGGCCAGTTAGGTTGTTTCCAGTTTTTATTAAACCAATCAGTGTTCATGTTTACTTTTAAAAATAAAATAAAAACTTAGCAACTCGCCTTGCTAATTAAAGGAAACTCAGTTTCACGATTACTTGTTTCCTATGTGAGAACACACATTTTGTTCCCAGTTTTAGACACAGTGTTTAGTTGTATGTAAGATGAGCTGTTTTTATTGACTGAAGAGATAAAATATTTTAATACTTA
The DNA here is from genome assembly GCF_057876585.1 of Rhinolophus sinicus. Lineage (NCBI taxonomy): Eukaryota > Metazoa > Chordata > Mammalia > Chiroptera > Rhinolophidae > Rhinolophus > Rhinolophus sinicus. The sequence goes on from NC_142502.1 coordinate 165,667,428, forward strand.
CTTTATCTGTGATATATGAAATATGTTCCCTGTATTTTAGTTTCTTAGGCAGACTTGGGGGCAAAACAGTCCACATTGAAGTATCACTGCCAAACAAGTTCACTAAACCCAGCTACGGGTGTTGGAGAGGGTTTTTTTGACTGACGGGAATTGCTCTGATGGCTTCCACCATGAAGTCGCTGATGAGGCAGCAAGGCAAAAAAGTTAAATCTTTCTCCCATCTTCTTGGGATTCATTAACATATCATACCCCTGAAGTAACTGCTGCCTCAGTGATGGCTCATTTGATTTATCTAGAAGAACCTGAAAAAAAAAAATTTCTTAGTAAAAATAACCAGAAGAAAGGATTTCTAGTTATATGCAGCAATACTAATCACTACTAACTATTCAATAAAGCCATGTTTAAAATGTGATTTCTGATCACCTGCTTCAAAATCATGGGGTGCTTATTAAAAATATAGGTTGCTGTGACCCAAACCAGGTGGTTTGATCTACACTGAAGGGTTAAAATGTCTTCAGAACAGTTGTAACATTCATACCCATAAATGCGGTCCAGTTTTCTTAACAAACATGAACACTATTTGAAAGTCTTAATTCTACCTCATAGGGAGCTGTGTGATTTAGGCTGTACCACCCCCAGGCTGTCTGGTTACACAATCCTACACTACTGAGAAGGCTGCAACACCAGTTAACTACAAGAACACCAAGACCAGGTGAACTTACTTAAAATATTCTTTTTGAAATATGTGAAGTTAAAATATTTAATGATGGTGAAGTAAAATCATTACCTTCAGCCGGACATCAATGCCCATATTTTTTAAAAACGTTTGTTGTTTTATTGGACCCAGAGAAGCTACTTTTTCCTGTGCCATTCTGCGCAAATAACTGAAGTCCACATCAGCTGTTAGGTCGGCTGTTCCTGGGGCAATTAAGACATCATGAAGCTTGTGGCCACAAAACCCCTTGAACATAATTTTTAAAATGGTGAGTTTTTGTCCTTCTATGGTATCATCAGCAAGATTAAAGAAAATCCTATCATTTTACACAACAATTAAAAAGGAAAACATGGCCTAAGTCAGTGGTTTACCAACCCTTAAAATGCAATAGCACCCATTTCTTCAAATGAGTTACTCTATGGAAAACCCAATATAAAGTACAATGCCTGATAGTTACTCAACATTTTCATTAATGGTGATTAGAATAGAGGTCTCATTAATTCTCTAGATGAATTCAGGTTATCAGAACCTAGATGGTGTTTTAAAAAGTGTATCCATCAACTATGTGTATCAGAATCACCTGAGAACATGTTACTAACCTCTACTCAGACCTAGTGAATCAGAATCCTGGAGGCAAGTAGGAAATCAGCATTAAACTCTCCAGGTTTTTCTTAGATACAATAAAGTTAAAAACCGAGAACCACAAATCTAGAAAATGACTAATAGCATCTAGTTAAACGTATTTCAATTACAGTATAGTGAACAGAATTGATCATATTCAAAGAATTTAAGAAAGGATGTTTAAGAAGTATAAAAAAAATGTTATCTGGAGAGGAAAAGATGTTGAAAATATGATAGAAAAAGTTTAAATGATTACAGTAGCTAGATCAAATCTGCAAAGAAGTACCAAAAAAAGTTTTTTTAATAAAGGAGGGGCAGAATATTTTAAGAAATTTAAGAAACTCTTTCCATTTGTATTATTTAGCTGCTCACTAGCATCTGTGCAAACCTGGGTTCTACAACTTAAGGAAGAATGTAGACAATTCAGATCCTGTTCAAAGGAGAGTTGGACAGTGGACTTGGGCTTAGGAATAAGATCTAGAGTTAAGAGTAATTATAATAAGAATTAACATTAATTATAAAATAATGTAACACAACAGTGCTAGGCATTGTAGAAACCAAAGATAAAGATCTTCAATGAGCTTCAAACCTAACAGTTGATAATGAAGTAAATAATACCCATTAAATTCTAGTAAGTCACGATACTGCGTTATACATACTCTGAAGGTATCTGTCTTAGTCCCATCATGACCATAATCAGCAATCAGTGCGGCACCTCCAGTTAGTGCAATGCGTTGAGAAAGCTCCTGAATTATAACGCCAGCATCAGGACACACTTCCACGTGATCCCTTGTTTCATCATGCTAGTAAGGGGACAGTTGGAAGAAAATACATCATTCAAAAGAGCTATGTTCTTACGATTTTTCAAGGTTTTCTATAATGAGTATTTCTTAGTTAAAATACAAATAAATTCGTTCTCAGTATATGTTTCTACACTCAACTTATTTCACATGGCACCCTTTCTGTTACACAGAACTCCCTGATTCTTTAATGACATTCACTTACAAGGACATTTCAATCTTAAACCCTTTTATAAAAAGGCTTATGACCTCCCAACCCTCCAGGTGGCCAAGTACATTATCACTTATTTATGGTGCTATTACTTATATAATTCACACACACACACACACACACACACACACACACATTCCACTAGGTTGAAAGCATGGGAAAGGAGTTTTTGTCTATTTAGAAGAGTGCCTGCCACATAATAGGCTAATGGCACTCAAGAAATTGTGCTAAATGAACAAATGATATAAATCCAATATAAAAAATAGACTCTACTAAGTATATTATGATGCCTTCTGTTGGGGCTAAAGGTATCCTAATGATATGCCCTATATCTAGAAACATCAGCTTATGAACTAGTGCCAATGTACCTGAGGTCCTTATTTCCCAAGACATTCAAGTATTAACTAAGCGTCCTCAATAAGTGCATATTAGCTTAAAAAGTGAAATGGCAATAAATTTTAATAATTGTCAACTTGACTAGTATATATGAAATTTCACTAATTTCTGGGAAAATTTTCTTCATTAGAAGAACATACACTAACTCTTGCTCCCTCCTAACACCCTATTTACAAAGGAAAGTATTGAGGTGCCCTGATGTCTCTGCCTATAATGGCACAGGTCTAACAGGTACAAAGTCAGACAAACTCAGCTCTTGAGTCTCAGCTCTTGCTGTTACTTACTACAGACAAGTTACTTAACCTTTCGGAGTCCGTTTCCTCATTACACATGTACTAGGCTGGTTGTAACGATTAAATAAAACAACAAACCACTTAGCCCCCAGTGCTGTTAAATAAATTACTATCGTTTAACTATAAAAACCATCAGTTCAGCCATTTCAGGTATAAGCTGACATCTCAGCATACCTTGTTGACATTCTTCCCATCTTAGCCTGCTCTTCCAGATGATAGATTCTATTACCATTTGCCCCAAATCATCACTCCCTCTCTCATAAGTGAATACTACCCAAGTCAAGAACTAAAAAGAAATGACTCCCAAGACCAGGGGGGTTAGCTCTTGGTAGCTGTGCGAATTTGTTCCTCAGGTAAAATTAGGTAGCCAGAATATGAACAGAAATGCTCACAAGCGCTTAGGCTGATATTTTAACTTATTTATGCTTTGCAAAAGAAACAATTCACAGATTTATGTTTAAAAGTTCATATGCTTTTTTAAAACTGGTAACTTCTAAGGTAGAAGTTCTTAGTTACAATCCAAATAGTAGAAATCTTTTTTTTTTCTGAGCTGGAAAAAAAGCAATAAAACAGGCAATGTAAAGCCCAAACATCCGGAGAAGGAAGTGCAGGTTTTCTTTGAACATAACCTCAAGATAGATAGGCTCTTGTGATTATTCCTTGAAGTCAATTGAAAACAGTAGTAAATCTACCAGCCTGGTAGTCTAGAATCAAATTTAGATCTGGGTGGAAGTAGAGAAAAAGGCATGCTCTAACAGCGCCCAGAGGGATAATGAAACTTACCTAAAATAGAGGTATTCTAAGAATTAAGCCAGAATATACAGAGAAATACATATAAAGTAATAAGTATTGATGTTACTTTACTATACACTGTACTACATTGTTTTCACACATCAAACCTTTCCCGTCAAGAGACAATATTGTCAATATTTGATAGGTAAACGGAGAAGGTAAGGGACTTACTGAGTAAGTGCTTACTAACTTCATCCCCTATTATGTAGTAAGGTCACACAACTAAGAAATGTCTTTTAACCCAGTCTCTGGTTCTAGATCCTCTCCACTTTTCACTATAAATAAAAAGCACCTAACATGTTGTCAGCAACTCCTTCCCCCAGTAAAGGAACTCTAAAATAGTAACTCAGAAAATGAGACTTTGAAGATTTGATTGGCAATAAACTATGAAGAAAAAACTTATTCCTACTTGTATGAAGGCTTCTGCTGGCGTGGCACAAGGCGCCAAAACAAACCTCAGTTTATCAGAGACTTGTGGGTCAATATCAATGAATACTTCTCGCCATCCTTGTGGTGTTTTCTAAACATAAAAAAACGCATAAAAACAAATTTTTGCAAGTCTGTTCCAAAACTGCCCCCACCAAAAATAACTATTAGTTTTCTCCTCTCACCATAAATAAGTAACATTAATACAGCACTTTACCACTTAAAATTTAAAGGCATTACTTCATTTCCTTTAAACAATATGAGTAGACTGATAGATGAAAACTATTAATGATGTTTAGACAAGAGATAAGCAGCATGAAAAGTGCCCAAAAAATGGAAAACAGACGCAGGAGGACTAAACAGAACCTTTGCTAATAAATTACTACGTAATAATACATACTCTGAGCCTTAGAAGTTACCAGTACACGTGCATTACCACCAAATCTTAAATTTCCTCATAGAAAGAAGAAAAAAAGTAATCTTTGGAATTTACAAATATTTGCTAAAAAATAATTTCATTGTACTATAGCCATTTACCATCTTATATTCTCATACAACTTTGTCAGGAGAATTAAGAATTCTTAATAATTATCTTAAGAGAATTAAGAATTCCATTTAATATTTCATTTTTGCTATTCAATTTATATTCATGACTTCAGGAAGTAATGTTCATATACTGAATAATTAAATACCATAAATATTTTTCTTACAACATAAGGCCCTTTGTTATTCAATTATAAACATGACTTTTTTCCCATCATACCTGAAACTTATGCACAGGAAGAACGTCGAAAAATTCATGTGCAAGATAAAAGCTGTACCCTATTTAAAAAGAGAACAAACAATAATGTTTAAGAATTTTTAATTAACTGGTTCCTTTGTACATTAACAAAAAGAAAATGCTTAGTTCTTCGTATTGGAAGCTGTGTTGCTTCCATAACCATCACTGCCACAGAATCACGCCCCTCTCCACAGCAACCCTACTCTGCAGAAAGTACAGAGGATCAAGTATTACTATTCTCATTTTCCACATATCAGGGTCAGAGCCAAAATATCTCAATTATCAGTTTATTCTCTTATTCATCACTAGGCCTGAAAGAAATTAGAACTCAAATTTGTTAGCTGAAAGAGGACTTGAATTTCCTAAAATCATCCAAGACAGCTGAGACCAGGACCGGCTGGTATGTCTTGCCCAAGATCAGACTACTTTAGGTCTGAGCTGGAGCTCATCAATGTGAGACTCCTGAGGAGTACAGAGATGTTCCTGCAATACTTATTGCTTCCCTTTAGGCAAGTAAGGATGTTCAAAAGAAGAGATAATTAAAATAAACACACTTAACACTGTTCCTCCAGCACCTGCGGCCTTGGACGGATTCATCAGCAGTACTTACTATCTTAGGTGTAGGGAAAAACTAAAAAGTACAACAGAGACCTACACTGAAGTTTTTGGCTTTTGTTTTTGCAAAACCACATGAAATTCACTGCTCCTTAAATGTTAGGCAATTGTATTTTCTAATACAATGCTCTTTTGTAGAAAAAAGTTCACTATTCTCTATGGGTGAGGGACTTGGGGCACTAACTCAATCAAAGATGCTCCTTGACTTATGATAGTGTTATGTCCCGGTAAACCCATCGTAAGTTGAAAATATCAAGTCAAAAAATGCATTTAACACACCTAAAGCACCAAACATCATAGCTTAATCCAGCCTCACCTTAAATGTGCTCAGAACACATACTTTAGCTTACAGTTGGAAAAATCATCTCACTGCCACTGCCCAGCATCACAAGAAAGTATTGTATAGCATAATGCTAGCCCATACTGCTATTTTTACTGAATATGTATCACTGATGCACCATCGTCAAGTTCAAAAATCGTTAAGTCGAACGATTAAGTTGGCACCTTAAGTTGGGACCATCTGTATATTGCTGTACAAGGTTGTGGTCACCTATCACTACGGTGAGGAGCATTAATCACTGTAAAATCATTACCTTTTGGCACATCCTGCAGATCTCGGTACCAGGAAATTGGAATTCCAGACTTAGAAACACCTTTCATGTATACTGGTGATCCAGCACTTCGTTCTAATGGGACCTTCTCCTCAGTCAGTGTTAATGCTTGAATGTCACTTAACTTTTGGCTCACCTCTACCAGATGTATTGAAATGTCACAGTTTTTCAACACAGATCCAAGCTGACTGAACACCTAAATACAAAAAGAAAAATTGGCAAAATACAATGTGTTGAGTAGACTTTAGGTTTTTAACCACTGACCTCAATAATTTGCTCGTTACAGTAGAATAATTGGTTCTAGAGAAATCTGTTCCTCACACAAGCCACTCTCCAACAGTCCAGAGAATCATAACCTATTAGTTATTAGACATAGTGTACATAAGAAACGAACAGTTTGGTTTCTTAATGATAAACTTAGACTGATTAACAAATAAAAATAAAAGATTTAGCATCCAATTAAAACTGATTCTGATTAACAAGTCTAAAAAAAGACGAAGGAAATAAAATGTATATAGCTTTGATTTTATAAAGCTGCTAAGTCTATGAAATAACCTCATCTTTGAGATGACCAAAGTGTATCCTCAGGAAATCAAATGTGAATGGCACTAATTAACAATTAAGCTTAGTTTTGGGATTATTTCACATTTTCCATTAATATTTAGCTATACACATTTTTTTACTGTTGTAAACATGAGAAAAAAAAGATACACTGATAGTTTATCAGTATTTTAATGCTAAAAATTCAGTGCCAAATGCATAAAGTACATCAATATTAATATTTTTGGGGCCGGCCCGGTGGCTCAGGTGGTTGGAGCACCATGCTCCTAATGTGGAGGTCGCTGGTTCGATTCCCACATGGGCCAGTGAGCTGCGCCCTCTACAGCTAAGATTATGAACAACAGCTCCCCCTGGAGCTGGCTCCAGGGCTACCATGAGCAGCTGGTGGTTGGAGTGAGCTGCCGTGGGCCGCTGTGTGCCGCCACAAGTGACCAGTGGCCAGCATGAGTGGCCAGCAGCCATCAGGAGCAGCTGGTAGCCGGCGACAGCTGTCATGAGCTGCTGTGAGTGGTTGGTCGACAACCGGTGGCTGACTGCCTCAGCTGGAGGTAGTGCAGGGCTAATAATACCAATGAGCCAGGGAGAACCGGAGTGGGTGGGAGGGGAGGAGGCGAAAGAAAGGGGTGAAAAAATATATATGTTATTTTTCATTTGAATTTAATTTTCACTGCTGATTTGCCAACTACTTTTGAGACCTGAATATGCAGCTACAGACTGATAACAAGATGATTTTTTTCAAATTTAGTTTTAAGATGAAACTACAAATGGGAAAACTTCCCAAGAGAAAAATCCTTCAGAAAGTATGATCAAAAATGAAAACAAGTCTATAATTATGTCTTTGGCTATTTTCTTTACATTCCCTTAAATTCTTTTTAGAATTTAGGCTTTTTAAGAGGACTTGATCTAGGAAAGCAAGAGGGGGGCTTGATTTTTAAAGTACTTGAGAAGAAAATATTATTTGAGAATCGTATTATTTTATATTCAAATGATGTTGCCAATTTAAAGATATAAAATAGAGCCCTGGAAACTTAAATCAATGGGTTTTTTATTTTCCCCAAATGATATATAATCGGGATTCTTATTTGTCAGATGTTTATAAATTTTCTTTTTAAAAACCCTTCAATTCCTAATTTCAAGCAAAAATATAGCATCAAGAAATATAAAGTTATATTGAATGCTTTTTGGGTTTTTTTACACTAACTTGCCAGGTACACACAAAATAAACTAAAAAAGACGTAAGGGTCCCAAAGTAGAAGAAACTATGAACGTTTGTTACTTATCATGTACTATAAACAATAGTCCTCCTGTTTAATGTTACATAGAATGATGGAATGATATAGGAATAACATCTGTTGGATTAAAAAAATGAGACATGACCCTTACCTTTAAAGCCCCCACCCATGTCCTCCCTCACCCTCAAATGTCACTACCATTCTGAATCTTGAGTTTATCACTTACTGGCTTTTCTTCACAAATGTTACTAAATATATCTGTACCAACAAAAATATATTGTTTAATGTTGATTACTTTTGGATTTTATATAAGTATAATCATGATATGAATTATTTTATAAATTGCTATTTTCACTCAACAAGATGCTGAGTTCTACATTGCATATGGTTGCAATCTGCTCTGATCTCATGCATTTTCACAGCACTTCGTATTCTACTGTGGGAGTGAGTGTACAACTTTATCTAGTTTTCCCATCCATAGGCATTTGAACTGTTTTGGCGTTTTGCTCTTCTAAGTAATGCTGCTATCTCCTTGTACATGTCTCCTGGTACATGCACTAGTTCCTTTACATATATGCCCTAAGCATTAAAATTGCCGGGTCATACCCTATAAGTAACTTTGACGTTAGTAGTTAATGCCAAATACCTTTTAAAAGTAGTTGCACCAAACTATGTACTCTTATGAGCAGTATGAGCGTTCCCATTGTTCCACATCTCCCATCCTCACCAACACTTGGTGGTATCAGACTTTCTAATTTTGAGGGTACAGTGATATCTCACTGATTTGAATTTTCATTACCTCTTTTATGGGCCTGTTCAGATATTTGCCCTGATTTTTCTATTGAGTTAGCTATCAACTTAAAGGAACTACTAGTTCTTTTTTGGTTATATGTGTTGCAAATAACTTCTCCAACTTGTGGCTTGTCTCATCAATTTATGGTGTCTTTGAAGAACATAAAGTTCCTAGTCTCTTTAAAGAACAAAAAGTTATTAATGTAGTTGAAAATATTAATATTTTTCTTTATGGCTTCTGCTCTATATATAATTTAAAAACTCTTTCCCTACCCAGAAGACAAATATATTCTCCCATAATGCCTTCTAAATGTTTTATACGTTCTGTTTTTACATGCTCCCCAGCCCCCATATTTTAACCTCAAAGACAACAATAACTAATTATTCATTATATTATTCTCACACTATATTTTAGCAGAGAAATATGAGATTAAAGAGGTAGAACTGAAAGCCAAGAAAATCAACAAAGTTTGCAAACTCAGTCAGAAGTAATCAGATACACACATACAAGACTTTAAGACGTTCTTTTATTACCTACCCTCAAAATATCTCCTGCAAGGGTACCCCGACCTGGGCCCAGTTCCACCAGCTGGAAAGCTGCAGTTTTTCCAGTGGCCATCCATTCACTGATAAACCATATCCCCAGTAGCTGTGACAAAGAAAAACCTACATTAAAGTATTATAAATTATAAAAGTATACCGCAATACAAAACTCTATGTAAATACACACTTTATGCCAGAAAGCAAAATGTTTGCAAACAACCAAATGTATTAACATGTTCATATAGTATGCACACACAGGAACTTCACTAGGACTATGTTATGACACTACTTAGGAAGGTTAATAACAGGAGAAAATAGTTAAAAGGCAGCCTCCACTATAAAAGGTCCATGACACAGATAAGAGATTATCACTTACAGAAAGGTAGTAGTATTTGAAAGTTAACAGACATATGAAATACATAATTATGACATTTCTTCATACTTAGGATTTCAGTAATTGTATGGCTTTTAGGCATAAGCGATATTTTTACAAATACCTGGACTCTACTTCCACTTGTGTCCTCTTTCCTATTTCTAAATTGATCAAAGGTTCTTATATGGGAATAAAGGAACTAGAATTCCTGAAAAGAAATCAAATTTTTTTTTTTTTTTTTTTTTTTTCCAAAATTTCTTAAAGGGAGATTTCTCCTGCAACTATAATCAAATCATGGTTGGGGGCTTTAGAGCTCATTTTTATTCCATGAATTCCTCAGTGTTCCTTTTGTTTTTCTCTTCCTTCTGTGGTACTCCCTACCTCTTCCTTCTCCCATTTTCACATTTCATCTGGTTTTAACCTCATCTTTTTTTTACCTCTTTACTTTCCTCTCTTTTCCTTCTCTTTCCTTATGCCCCTCTTATCTCTACATTTCCTTTTCTACAGTGAAGTATAAACTTTTCAAATGTCCTCTGTACCATGTTCTTTATTGCCTCTCCATTCCCTCAGTATAAAACTACTGAAAAATCTTTTGATGAATCACAAACACAAAGCTGTAAAACACTTTTATAGAATAACACACTTTGATCTGACCTCAAATGTTTGTAATATTAGTTTCTTTTATAGTTTACATTGGATATTACCTCCCCAAAGATCTGACTTATTTCAGGTGAAGTAATGAAATCTCCTTTTTCTCCTAGCATGTCACGGTACACATAATATCCCTAAATAAAAAGAGAAAATGGAGAAAACAAATTAATTTTCAAATAAGGCTTTTTAAAACCCTCCTCCAAAATCTTACATAATGTATATATAATGAAATAAAAATTATGTACTAAGAAAGTTGTCTCTTCTAAATAAGCAAGTTAAACACAGTATGTTTACTTAATTTTACAAAGTAACAGTCATTTTGCAGAACTGGTAGAAAAATCATTACTCCTTGACTATAAAGGCAGAGGCCATGCAATGTCTGTCTCTATATTCCACACCCTCCTTCCCTCCTCTGGTCCCAAAACGAAACACAGCATGACCCTGCCGATTCCTCCAGCCCTCTCCCCAAAATTCTCCTACTTCCTGTTTCAAATTAGCTTTGCCTGTTGGTGTTGTCTTTCTCCACGTGGGTGCTGATTACACAGTGTTCACTTTGGGAAAATTCATCAAGCTGTATACTTGTGATTACGCATTTTTTAATGTTATAGCTCAATAAGTAGTCTTCTTTTTTAAAATTAGCCCTGCTTGTCCACATATCCATGCCATTGCAAATAGCCTCCCTTATCCTTGCCCATTTCTCCTTGGCAATCTTATACCCATCCATAGAATCTGCAGAAATGCCATCTTCTCTGATCTCCTCCTCTTCTAGCCCTCCTACCTCAGAATAAATCCAGTGCTTGCTTTTCTGAGCTTATTTATATGTCTATGTTCTTCACCAAAGGGCATAGTTATTTGGGGGAGAGAACTATGTCTTATTTACCTTCATATCCCAAGTTTTAGCATAATATCTAACCCAGAGACACTCAAGAATTGTTTAAAAATTCCCTATGGTCCTTATGCCCCTTCTTTGAACCACCTTACTCTTACCAAGGGACCTGGGCTCCTGCCCACACAGGAATTAAAGAATGCTACTAAATATGACTTCCTCAGCTTCCTGCCCCCTCCTGGCCTCCACCTGCTCCCCTTCTTTCCTAGGGACTCAAAAAATGAAATGCCTACCCCTTCTGTTTTTACCCAAACCTGTTCCCTCCCCACCTGTGCTTTGGACGGATCACCATTCCTCCCCCAACTCTCATGGACCAGGATCTTTTTATCATCTCCTTTCTTTCACAGCTTCAACTTTTCCCTATCAGCATTAGAAATATAATTAAGTCACTTCCATCTTAAAAAAAATTTTTTTCACTCCACGCTGCATCCCCCCCTCCAGCCTTTGTTTTTCCCTTTGTAAGTATTTCAGGGGTGTTTTTGGTGTGTGTTATGAATGCCTCTGGTTGCCCAATTATAGAAGCCTGTGGACCCATTTATAGAATGTTTTTAAATGCACAGGACTTGAAACACACAGGATTACAAAATAAATGAACTGAAAAACACCAAATATTTAAAAATAAACTTGTGATACAGTATTATATATATATGCTGCTTTGTAAGTGTATTAAAAAAACAAAATCAAGCCAAAAGTCTCATACGTAACTAGGTTTTGAAGAACGGATGAACACAATGGTATTGAGATACCTGTAATCTATTACTCTGGTGATAGGACAGTATCAGTGATTTCCACTAATGCTAACTAAAGTCACAGGTATTGCTGATGCTACTGGTTGTTGCCTATGTTCCTAGAGAAATGCTAAATTTCAATTAGGAGTTAATGAAAATAACTGCCTTTTCTAAACCTCTGAACACTGGGCCACTCCACCACCTCCAAAAGCAATAGGCCAAACCAATCCCAGAATTCCACAGATCTCATTATTTCAACCCTACAAAAGGTGAAACATCCAAAAATGAAAGGACTACAGGCTTTCACCAAATGGCTTTGTACAGCAGACAAGGAAATACAGGTCAGAAAGTTGTGACAATGTTTAATCCTAGTAGAACAGTAAAGACCCAGTCCTTCCATGCTCAAGAAAACCCAGAATATGCTTCCAATGCCTGCCGAAGCCATCCCAATACAGACAACTTTCCAGGCACACATTCTTATTTCCAGTCGCCTATAGGAGGTTTGCGCTTAAGAGTCCCATATAACCTTCAAATGAACATACTGGACTGAACTCTTTATCCTTCCCCTTCCTCCTAAAACGGCTAATACTCTTCCTCCTCCTCCATTCCCTTCCAGGGAAATAACTGGCCCATCTACCTACCATGAACTCAAGGAAGTCATCCTTCCCCCATAAATCCACCTTTGGAATTTGTAACCTCTTTAATGGCACTGTTGCCAACTTGATCCAGCCCTGCCCAACTGACAGATTAGTTTATCCGTCCCCAAGTCCTCGGGGTGGTTCTTCCCCTGGAAGGCACCCCGACTGCCTGGGCTGAAGATGCTCGGGCTCCTCTAGGCGCCCCCCTCCAGGCTCACACCTCGCAAACCTGCTAGAGGCCCCCGGTCGTCCGGCTCCCCGACCCATACCATGGCTGGGTTGGTCAAGACCTCCTTCATGTACTCGGCTACAGTGATGGGGCCAGTGGACTTGATTTTGTACATAAGATGACGCAGTATCGGAGTCACCGGCTGGTTTTCCACCGGCTCTTTCCCGGAACTGAAGTACTTCCCTCTCCAAAGACAGGGAATGACTGCGAAAAACACATATAACAGGACCCATTAAAAATTTTACTATTTACACGTGCATAGCAGTCTGAGCGCTTTCAAAGCGGCTTCATTAAGCCTTAACGTCGCCCCACGCCGGGAAAGCGCGCTCCAGTCCACAGCACGACTAACGGCCCAAGGAGGCATGCACTTGGCCCTCGACCTCACAGCCATTTTCTGTCGGAGGCTGAACTAGGGTCCCGCCCGGAGCGCCTCAGGGCCTCCCACGCGGTTTCCACTGCACCCCGGGTTCGGGTGGGTGGAGGGGGGCGGTGAACGCTCACCGGCGCGTGCACGGGCGCTCAGCAGCCCGGCGCCGGCCTTCGCGAGGAGTCCCATTCCGAATTTCCCACACAGTCGCGCGCCGTCCGGGGCGGGACTGCGTCGGTTTCCGGAAGAGCACACGCCCCCTGCAGGAAAGGCGTCACCGGGCCGAACGGAAGGAAGCTGCAGGCCGTTCGCGCGTGCTCTGCTAACCATGGCGGCCGCCAAGAAACCGCTGGAGTTCCATGCCCAGCGGCACTGGGGTCCTGAGAAGGGGGTAGAAGATCCGGACGAGGATGACGAGGATGATAACGCTGAAACGGAGGATGGGTTCTCCCTAGAAGAAGTGTTACGGCTCGGAGGCACCAAGGTAATGGCTTTGGACTCTCGGAGAAGGGGGACAAAGGCGCGGGAAGTGGTCCCGCGTGTGATGCGTGGCGGGACAGATGGCCCGACCGCCCCGGAGCTGCGGATTGGGAGGGCGTGCTGGACTCAGAAGTGTGCACTGTACGCGCCTTGCACTTATTTTCCACTGCTTTTTACGAGAGAAAAGTCGTTTAGAATTAAACGTTTGTATGCTGTGTCCTTTTTTAGAATGTAGGTTATCCTCTCATTTTATTGACGTACTATAACTGTCACTCCATCAGTCGGACAGGACTAACTTTTTTTGGTCCTGACCGTGGCATCAGGGTTTTGAAATCTTGTGTATGGGAATTTTAAGTGTTTTCACGGAGTATGCGCGCATGCTCACTACGCTCATGAAGAGCTCTGCTCCCTTCGAATTTACATCCTAATTAAAGGGAAAAAACTAACCAAACTTTTGAACGCGAAGTATGTCAGACGCCGAAAAGTGCTATGGGTTTTTGCGCTCAGTTTGACCACACCATTAGAAGATTTGGAGCAAATATGTGACAGAATTTGGCTCTATATATATATATATAGTTTTGAGACTAGACTTTTGGGTTAGGTAGGAATTGAAGCAGGAGAAATACACCTTGCAGGGGCAGACTCACGGTTTTCTTTGTGCTTGGGTTGTATTTAATTTTTAAATATGTAATATATTCACATGCTAAAAACAGGTTTGCTTTTTAAAAAGGGGTTGCAGTGTGAAAAGTGTGTGTGTGTGTGTGTGTTTACACAAAAGGTATTATACAGTGTATAATCTCTTGAATCTTTTTTTTTCTATCTTAGAGATCTTTCCATATCAGAATGTAAAGTTCTGTGTCATTGATTTAATGCCTGCATTAATCACTGTGTGTCTTAATTTTCTATTAGCCATTTATTGTGGATATTTAAGTTGTCGATTTTTTGCTATTTTAAATAATGCTTCACTATATAATCTTGAATATGTATTGTTGTCCACATTTGTAAGTGTATGTGTAATCTAAATTTGTAGAAATGGAACTGGGTCAAAAGATATGTTCTTATATGTATTTTGATTGAAGTTGGCAGATTACCCTCCATAAAGGTTGTGCCAGTTTACACTCCCATCAACCATGTGGGAAAGTGCTTTTCCCCTCACCCCCTCCTCAACTCCACCTGTCATAATTTTATCATTGCTCATCTGACAGACTAAAAAATGGATGTATCATTGTGGTTCTAATTTGGATCTGTCTAAATGTCAGTGAGGACCATCTTTTTTTCATATTTTTGAAGAACCACTTTTTTTTCCCTGTGAACCATTTACTTATGTCCTTTGCACATACTTCTATTAGGTTATTTGTTATGTCCTTAACTGACGTGTGGGAACTTTTTTTATTAATTATTAAACTTAATTACTTTGATATGAGTTGCCAGTATTTTTTTTTAACAGTGTATTATTGTCTTTTGGGTTTTTTTGTATATGTTTTGTGTATGAGAGAGAGATAAATTTACCCATTCTTTCCTTCATGGGACCTAAGTTTTATGTCAAATTTCGAAAGGTTTTCTCTACTCTGAAATTATTGTTTAAATTATGTTGTCCTTTCTCCTGGTATTTTGTAGTTTTATTTTTCACATTTAAATCTTTTATCCATCAAGTATTTATTTTGGTGTAGAGTGGAGCCCAGGCATACCATGGTAACTCAATTTAATTTATTTCAAAGATACAGATTTCACATTAACTTTTGAAGTTTAAACTATTGGATTTATAATTTATTTTTAACCTCCTTATGTTTTTATGCAGCAAGATTTCCTTATGCTGGCTGCTTTGGATGAAAACGAGGAAGTTGTGGATGGAGGCAAAAAAGGAGCAATTGATGACCTTCAACAAGGTGAATTAGAAACATTTATTCAAAACCTTAGTTTGGCCAAGTATGCAAAAGCTTTCTTAATTGAAGAAGATGAACCAGCCAAAAAAGAAGATGCCAGCAAAAAAGAAGCAGGTGTATCTAAATTAGATAATAAAAAGCAAAACGCAGCAGAAAGTGAAAGGACGTCAGTCAGTAAGGTGAAAAATAAGAAGAGACCAGAACAACATTCTAATGAGAACAACAGTGCCGTTCCAAAAGGAAGGAAAGATAAACAGGACATCTTTGAATTTTTTGAGAGACAGACATTGTTATTGAAGCCTGGAGGCAAATGGTATGATTTAGAATATAGCAATGAATATTTTTTGGGACCCCAGCCTCAGGATGTTGTGTCTAAGTACAAAACCTTGGCTCAGAAGTTGTATGAGCATGAAATCAACTTATTCAAAAATAAGACGAATAATCAAAAGGGAGCCTCTTCTACCTGGATGAAGGCAATTGTGTCATCGGGGACGCTAGGTGACAGAATGGCAGCCATGATTCTTCTTATTCAGGATGATGCTATTCACACACTCCAGTTTGTGGAAACTCTCATAAACCTTGTTAAAAAGAAGGGCAGCAAACAGCAGTGCCTCATGGCTTTGGATACTTTCAAAGAGTTACTCATTACAGACCTTTTGCCAAATAATCGGAAGCTACGGATGTTCAACCAGCGTCCTTTTGACAAACTAGAACAGTTGTCCAGTGGCAACAGGGACTCAAGAGACAGAAGGCTGATATTATGGTATTTTGAACACCAGTTGAAACACTTAGTGGCTGACTTTGTGCAGGTCTTAGAAACTTTAAGTCATGATTCATTAATAACCACCAAAACTCGAGCCCTTATAGTGGCTCATGAGCTTCTTTGTAATAAACCTGAGGAAGAAAAGGCTCTTCTTGTGCAGGTGGTAAATAAACTGGGAGATCCTCAGAACAGAATAGCCACAAAAGCCTCCCATCTGTTAGAGACATTGCTTTGTAAACATCCCAATATGAAAGGCGTTGTGTGTGGTGAAGTAGAAAGGCTGCTTTTTCGCACAAATATCAGCTCCAAAGCGCAATATTACGCAATTTGCTTTTTAAATCAAATGGTCCTCTCTCATGAAGAAAGTGAATTGGCTAACAAATTAATAACTCTTTATTTTTGTTTTTTTCGGACTTGTATCAAGAAAAAAGACATTGAATCAAAAATGCTTAGTGCCCTTTTAACAGGAGTGAATAGGGCATACCCTTATGCCCAGACTGGTGATGACAAAGTGAGGGAGCAGGTTGATACACTGTTTAAAGTGTTGCATGTTGTGAATTTTAATACCAGTGTGCAGGCTTTAATGTTGCTTTTCCAAGTAATGAATTCTCAGCAGACAATATCCAATCGATACTATGCGGCATTATACAGGTAAGTACATACCCTTCTAATATGTGAATGTGAGGAACAGTGTAATCTTAGAGCACATGCAATACCCCTCTGTGAGGCAAGAGAAAGACTTAGAAAACTGGATTTTAGGCTCCCCTCGGCAACTTGCTAATCACCAACTTTGAGTAAATTACTTAATCTTTGTTTCGCTGTTGGACAACTAAGTTATATGCTTTGAAAACATTGCTTATTATTTTTTAATTTTGAGAAATTGTTAAAATACAGGCCCCCTCCCCCCAAAAAAAATCCATATCCTACCACCTGATATTTCAAAATTAACATTTTGCTATATTTTAAATCTTTTGGGATACTTGATAGAACTAGAGATAACAAGTTTCCTCCCCACTATGATCCTCAGTCCTGTATTTCTTTATCCTCACTTCACACAGCCATTTAGCAACGTTCAACAAGAATTTATGTGTCAGCTATATACAGGGTACTGTTCCAGGTGGATGTAGTACAGTGAACAAAATTCCTATCACTAGAGGTACTTACATTAATACTGAGGAAGCTAGATGGTGAAAAAGAAAGTTTGTTAGGTCAGGAGGGTTGGTGTTTGCAGTTTGGAAATTGTTTTTAAATATTGGGATTAAGATTTTATTTACTGAAACTTTCCAACTGTCCTGCAATGCACCCATTGAGGGATGACATTTTGAACAGTATGGAAATACTTTGCAACTGTTCGAATATGCCAACAAGCTATGCATTTCCTTCTAATTCATTTTTTAATTTCACAATCATGTGTCTTGTGAGAAATGTAATGTAGTGGTTAATATCTTGGACTTAAGCCATAGTGTCTGGATTTGAGTCCCAGTCATTAGTTTGCTGTGTAACTTTGGACAAACTATTATACTTAATCCTCATTATAACCTTATTAGTAAACATGATTGATCCCATTTTACTATGTCACAGTTTATTTGTCTATAAAATGGAAAGATAAGTACCTATTCCATGAAGTTACTACGAAGACTATAGAACTTTCCCAAGGTTACACAGCAAGAAAATGACAGAACTGGGACTTTGATAAGGTCAGTGAGTTAATGTATATGCTAACCCATGTAATCTTCACATATGTGTTAAGTGCTTAACAGTGCCTGACACATAGTAAGTGCTCTCTAAGTGTTGGCTGCTGTCGTTATTAATATTACCCACATGCATTTTAGTTTAATCCTCTTAACAGCTCTCCAGTCTGAGGTTCAGTAATTTGTGCAACATCACACAGACAATACAAGATGAAGTTGAGTGGCAAAACCTAGTCTTCTGACTTTGGAGTTTATGATATTTCATGGCATTGATTGCAGTGGCCCACTAAAAATAATCTCAAAGGCCTTTCTATAACTCTTAAGAAATCTACAATTTTTTAAAGTAACAAATACTTAACATTTTTAGTTTGGAAAGATTCCAAGGCTGAAAATGTAGAGGTTTCGGGATCTTGGGTTTTTTTTTTAACTTTTGGGGGTCTCAAGAACTTCCGATTTTTAAAACTGTTTGGACTATATTGAAAAACATTTTTCTAATATCTGTTTAGCATCTCATATTTAACACAACAGTCTCACATCTCTGAGGAGTACATTCCCAAATTTTTTAAATTACTGCTTACAAAGAGCTTTCACAGATGGATTTCCTCAGAGGGCTTTTAAACCTTCTTAAAATATTTGTTCTGTCTTGGTTTTATTAAGAACCCTTTAAAAATTCCTTAATAGCAACTAAGGGATAAAAGAAGTGAAAATAGTTTGGTTTACAAAAATGAGACTTGTCAAAAACTTCAGGAACATGTTCTCTGTCAAATGGTGGAGATACACCTATTTAAATTCTCATATGTTTCTACTGATGTGTAGGAATTCATGATTAAAGATGAGTTGTAAAATGGATGTAAATGTTGAAAAATTTAAATGTGAAGAGAGAAAATTATCTCATAATATCACCAATAGATTGGTACTAGAATTATGGTACTGACAAATGGGGAAAACTGGGTATGCAGAGCAATATGAAAAGCTTCACAAGGTTAAGTATTTTCACTTCTAGTATTAGTGTGGAAAGGTTTATAGAAGTGCTTAGAGCAAGAAGTAATGATTCCATGTGAGCACTGGAGGAATGTGTTGATTCTAGTGTCCCGTGTCCAGAGGTTCAGATCAGTTGGAGCATCTCTAGGATTCAGCAACTAGGATAAAGAGAGAAGTTAAGACTTACCTGACATGATAGTTGAGAAGCCTGCAGAAGAGACACTAGGCTGAGACGACATGTAATAGCTGCATAGGGTCACATATTTGAAAGGCTTTCATGTAAAAGTATAATTAAATTTTTGTTGTGTTTTTTTGCCAACTTTACTGAGGTATAATTGACAACTAAAATGGTATGTATTGCAAGTGTGAAATGTGATGCTCACATACATGTACATTGTAATGGTTACTATAATCAAGTTAATTAATATACCCATCACTTCCCATAGTTCCTACTGTTTTGTTTTGTTTTTTTGCAATGAGAATGCTTAAAATCTACTCCCAGCAAATTTCCAGTATACAGTACAGTATTAACTATAGCCATCATGCTGTACATGAGATCCTCAGAAATTAACTGGAAGTTTATCCCCTTTGACCAACATTTCCTCATTTCCACCCACCCCCTGCCAACCACTGATCTGTTTCTATGAGTTTGATTTTTTTTTTAAGGTTTCACATATAAGTGAAGTCATACAGTATCTGTCTTTTTCTGTGTGACTTACTTCACTTAGTATAAAGTCCTCCAGGTTCATCCATGACACAAATAGCAGGACTTCTTTCTCATGGCTGAATAATATTCCATCGTGTGTGTGTGTGTGTGTGTGTGTGTGTGTATCACATCTTTATTCATGCATGTGTCAACAGACACTTAGGTTGTTTGTGTACTTTGGCTATTGTGAATAATGCCATGAACAGGGGAGTGCAGATACGTCATCAAGATACTGATTTCATTTCGTTTGGATATATACACAGCAATGGGATTGCTGGTTCACGTGGTAGTTCTATTTTTAATTTTTTGAGGACCTTCCATATGGTTTTCCATAATGGCTTTCCTAATTTATATTCCTACCAACAGTGTACAAGGGTTCCCTTTTCTCCACATCCTCACCAAGGTTTGTTACCTCTTGTCTTTTTGATAATAGCCATACTAACAGGTGTGAGTTGGTTTTGATTTGCATTTCCCTGATGATAGTGATTTTGAGCACCATACCTCTGTTGGCCATTTGTCTTCTTTGGAAAAATATTTGGAGAGTCTTTTGCACACTTTTTAATCAGGTTTTTTTGTTTGTTTGTTTGTTTTTTGCTATTGAATTCCATGAAGTTCCTTATATATTTTTTATATTAACCCTTTATCAGATAAATTGTTTGCAACTATTTTCTCCTATTCTATAAGGTGCCTTTTTATTTTGTTGATTGTTTCCTTTGCTGTGCAGAAGCTTTTTTAGGTTGATGCAGTTCCACATTTGTTGCTTGTGTTAGGTTGTTTGGTGTTGCTTCAGATGGCTATAACAGAGTAATGGTAGGAAATTACACAGGAGCAGATTTCACCAATAGGTAAAGAAGAGATTTCCTGGTAAAATGACTTGCCCAAAATTGGATTACGTTCCTAGTGAGAGAGAGTGAGCAATCTACAATCAGTAAGATGTTGCATACCATGAAATGAACCATTTATTCGTTCAATTAAGTGTTAAGAACTTATTAAGTGCCAGACACTGAGGTTACAACAATGAGTAACACAGGCACAGTCCCTGTTCCATTGGACTTTTGGGGGACAAGAAGAGAAAGGTAACAGTTTGTTAAACTGAAGAACATAAACATGGGACTGATACAAACAAGAATGGGGGAACCTATTTTATGTACTATGGACATGCAGATAATTAGGGAGGGACATCCTGGGCAGAGAGAATAGCATGTATAGAAGGGTGTTACACTGTACATTGGACTAGAGATTCTCTGAAGTCCTCATAGTTCACTTTTCTGCTATACATGCATGGTCTTTACTAGAACCATGTGGAGGAGGCTGCCTCTGGCCACCCAACTCGCGAGCAGTGATACAAGGAGAAGAACCCAGATCTAGTCCTCACTGCTTTCATAGGTCAGTTTTAATTTGGTTTTGGATTAGCCTTTCATGTGTGGTTCTGTGTCTATAAAAATTACTGGTAAGGCTGAGCCCTGTTGGTCTAGAGTGTGGAAAACCACTTGGAAAAGAGAAGGGGAAAAAAAATGTCTCTTGTTCCTATAATTCCTTCCTCCCTCACCAGCCCCCATCATCATTTTTTCTGTTCTGGTCATTGACTTCCATTTTATCTCTTAAGACAGAAATGGTCTCTTGTTCTAAAATAAATAGGAAAGTTATCCCTAACTAAGATGAGGTTAGTAGTTGCTTCTAATAGGCGACTGCTGGTTGTGGAAATGTTTTATGGATAAACATTTGGTCTTGCTTTTGTTTTACAGGAAGATGTTGGATCCAGGGTTGATGCTGTGTTCTAAGCAAGCCATGTTTCTTAACCTTGTCTACAAATCTCTGAAAGCTGACATCGTGTTGCGCAGGGTGAAGGCTTTTGTGAAGAGGTTACTTCAAGTTACTTGTGCACAAATGCCACCATTCATATGTGGAACTTTATATCTTGTGTCTGAGATCCTTAAAGCAAAACCAGGTTTAAGAAGTCAACTAGACGATCATCCGGTACATTTTACAACTGCTTTTTAAATCGAGTGGCTTCTGAAACGTATTCGTGTTTTTCCTCTTTAATGACAGTTACTTAGTCATCTGGAACATGTAAGAGTGTGAGTCCTGCAGTCAGACAGACCTGGATTTTAGTCCCAGGTGTACAGTTTACTAGGTGGGCATGTTGCTTGACCATTTTACTCATAATAAACTGCAGTTATATGAGATGTTACAGAGGGCTATAGAGCTAGTAGATCTCAAGCCTGGTTCCTCGTTGTGAAATGGACAGAATAACAACACCTGCTCGGGAGCATTATTTATAACCTGTCAAAAATTTATTTGAGGGCTCAATGTTTTCATGTAATAAAAGTCCCAAAGTCTCAGAGATTCTTGGCTCAAAACTTTATTACCTTAAGAAATAAGGATATGGTCTCCTCTCATTCTGAATTTCATTGGTGGAACTTTGGTGTTTCTCCAGAGTCTTCTTCAAAACTACTTCACATAAATTGAACACAGACTTCCAGTTAATTAACTCAGATTCATTACGTCATTTTTTTAGGAGTCTGATGATGAAGAAAATTTCATTGATATAAAAGATGATGAAGAGATGGAAACATTCACTGATGCAGATAAAGAAACAGATGCTGTGAAAAAAGTTGAGACAGAAGAAACTGTGTCTGACAGTCATATGGAAACCAAAAAATCAGAGTCCGCTTCTTGGGTACACTTTGATAATTTGAAAGGTGAGCTTTGTAAACCTTTATTCTCTTGAATTTTTAAATGAGGGAATTGGTTTCCCCTTTGATCTTAATAGAAATTAATATTATCATTTTAGAAGTCTTCAGTATTGCTTTCTTTAAAAATGGGAGCTGTCATAATCAGATGTATTTATGACCTTGGAAGTAAATTTTTAATATAGTAAATCATTTATTTACTAACAACCACATTTTAAAATAATTTACATCTTAGAAATTAAAGCAAATACCTTTTGGACCTGTGAAGAAAGAAAACTATGGACATGTTAGATGCACAATAAATCTCATTTCCTTTAGCTATAAATGTGAAAGTTTATACCTTTGAATCAGTTTTAGTTTCTTGACCTTTAACTATACATGTAAAGGCCAAAAACATGGAACCTATATGAAAATATCAAATGTGTGTACGTGAAAGTTTAATTTATAAACAAAAGTATTTGTTTATACATTGTGAATTGTGTGGAAGTTGTGGTTCTTTTGAGTATCATATTTACCCTCTATAGTTCCTTAAAGTAACATTTTTAGGATTGAAAACTTTCTGTGAGATAGAAACATTAAGTTTTTCCATATACATACACAAACTGAATTAACAGTCTATATAGACTATTAGGGACAAAAGAAGAAATACAGCCTCTTCCTTTGAGGGTGTAAAGAAAAGACCACTAGCCTTGAAGATCAAGAGATGTGCCAGGCCGATTTCAAACTTGTCATGGGACTCTTGATCAAATTATTTCATCCCTCCAAACTAGTTTGCCTGTGAAGTATAAAAGAGAAGCCAAGTAGCCACTGGGAAAATTTTTAAAAGAAACCCGTCAGTTATCTTAAATCTAAACTGAGAATAATTCTTTAGAGAAGTGGTGAGCATGTAATTGTGAAGTAGTGTGTTCTGATAAATTCTTTGTTTAAAAGTTTTTAATCCTGAGTTTCTGAAAACATGAAGAAGAAAATGTAAAACCTGTTCCAAGTGAGAATTATTTCTGTGCATAATTTAATGACAGATATTTAGAGCACTCTAAAGTTCCAAAAGACTTGAGACCTACTTTATCTTCAGGTTATTTGCCATCTTAACACTTATGGCCTAATTGATCCAGAAATAGACACCTTTTGTTAATTGAAAAAGGGAGAGAGAAGTTTTGAAGGGGAGCTTTTAGTAGTTGGGATAAACAGGCTACCTGGTTAATTCAGTATCAAATACTAGCTTGGGACAAAGATATTCTTGAAGGGGCTTGGAGTTTTTAATCTAGGTGGGATGCCTGGCTAACTAAAAATGTTGGAAATTGTATCTGTTGGTAACAACATTAAAGATGGTAGCTTTAGTGACATCTTGGGCTAGGAATAAAATATTTGAGAAATACTATTTTTGTTCTCAGGTGGCAAACAGTTAAACACATATGATCCATTCAGTAGAAACCCTTTGTTCTGTGGAGCTGAAAATACAAGTTGTTGGGAACTCAAAAAGGTAAAATAATTTCATATTGTCCATTAATTCATTTGTGCTGTATATTTGTCCTCATGGATTTAGTACCTTGAAGTTTTCATTTTTCTTTCAAATAATAAATGTAGGAGTTAAATTATTTAGACATAAATTATCATAAAGAAGCAATTTGAAGTGTGTCACACAGCTAACCCATATTTCTGTTGTCTCTGATAAACATTTCAGTTGCCACATTTGTACCTTTATGCATGCATATGTAGAAAATCTAAAATAATGTACATGCAAAATAAGGATATTATACATGGCTATAATTAAGTTTTGCTTTTTGTAAGTAGATTATTGCATATAACAGCTCTGTTAAATAGGTAACTTTTGCTTTGTGTGTTGGATATCCCTCAAGTTTTGTGATAGAACTTTTTGCAAATAAAGTTACTTTTTAAATGCATAAGAGTAACTCATATTTCTAATGACCTTTAAGTGTGGGCCGCTGGGGGGTCCCTAACACCTTTTCAGCAAGTCTGCAAGGTCACAACTGTTTTCATAGTGATACCAAGACATTATTTACCTTTGTCACTGTGTTGACAGTGGCCTTGATAGTATAAAAGAAATGATGGATAAAACTGTTGGTGCCTTAGCATTATAAAGACAGTAGTGCTAACTAAACTGCGCTTGCAGCTGTCATCTTCTTTACTGCCACATACTTGCAGTTAAAAAAATAAAAGCCACTATCATGTAAGAACAATGAAGCAGGAAAAATTATTGGTTTTATTATCTGAACCCTAAAGAACATTTCTTTTTAATATTCTGTGTACATATATAGCAAGAATGCATAATGCACTTGTGCTGCATACCTAAGTGTGAAAGTTGTCTCATCTCTCAAGGACAAGTGTCCGTATACTTGTTGGAAACTCAGCTTCCTGAAGGACTGGCTGAACAACAGAGTGGTTATTCAGACTTGGGTATTTGAAAGACGTTTTCTTGAACAGGAAGAAAATCCATAATTATGTGAAAGGCTATTAATAAAATCCTTTTTCCAGCTAGGTGTCTATCTGTATGAGGCCAGATTTTCTCCATATACTTCAACTAAAATAACATGGAATATGGAAGCAGATAATGAGAATCCACTGTCTTCTAGTAAATTAGGTATTAAATAGATTTGCAAAACTAAAAGAAAAATGAGCAGTGAGCTGTTGAAAATAAAAACAAAACTAAAATAATGCTACACTTCTAATTTTATTCTTAAAAATAATTATTTTTCATAAACCATGCTATTTATATTAATATGTAATAGGCTCATAATTATTTTAAGTAAACTATGAGTGTTTTAAAATGTTTCTAATAAGCGTCAATAGATACATCCCACTTAAATTAAGGAAGCTCTTGAGGTCCTTGATTTTAAGTACATTAAGTGGTCCTGAGACCAGAATTCTGAGAATCACTCTTCTAATGTGTCGACTTAAGTTTCAGTTTTTTGTATTTTCTTAAGTAATCTGTAATTGTAGTAAGAGTTGAACACCTTGTTTACATTTTTGTTTTTAGCTATCGGAGCATTTTCATCCCTCTGTGGCCCTTTTTGCAAAGACTATCCTTCAGGTAAGTCTAACATACTCAAACGACACGCCATAAGAAAAAAATAAGTAATCTAGTTTTAGATAATAATTGCTCATACAGTGTTTTCTCCACCAGACAGAATCATATACATTTGTCTGCTGTTGTAAAGGAGCAATGGCTTGTTTAATGCAGAGCAGCAGATACGTTTTCCCACTCTGAGATGAATGGAAATAGAGGGTTTTAGAAAACCACACATTTACTACATTCTGGCTTTTCTCTGGAGAAAGATGGCCATCCCCTTTCCTGTTTGCTGTGTTTGTCACTTCAGGGTTTGGTTCCTGGTTAACAGTTAGGTGACCTACAGTATTAATATTTACCTATTCATAAAATCAGTAGTGCATCACAGAATGTTTGTATAAGTGTGTGTTTAATCTCTTCAAGTAAAGAATCGTGCATGAGAGGGATATTTGAAAAGTCATTTATTGCAAATTTGTGCCTTCTATGCAGTATAATAGAGGCTTATGTTTGCCTCTATTCTTAACCTGGATGCATATATATAATTTGAGTTAAGTTCTTAAATCCCCCACCCCCACCTTTCAGGGAAATTATATTCAGTATTCAGGGGACCCACTGCAGGATTTCACACTAATGAGATTCTTGGATCGATTTGTGTACCGAAATCCAAAGCCACATAAAGGCAAAGGTATGTTCTATTTGATGAATTACTCGGCTTTCATTGTTGATGTTCAATAAATAATATGAACGTGTAACTAAGTTTTATATTACACAGCCTTGATTTTATATTTCAGAAAATACAGATAGTGTCGTGATGCAGCCAAAAAGAAAGCATTTCATAAAAGATATTCGTAGTCTTGCTGGTAAGTATTTACAAAATATTTTAGAATTTATAAAAGCCTGGACAGTTGAAACTTACAAGACAGTAGACGTCAAAAACACCCAAATTGGGATATTCTTTGCTGCAGTTTATCAGAATAAAACCTAAGCACCAGAGATATTATTCATCATTTGTTCCCAAGAATGTGTACAAATACTCAAGTCTTCTGTGTCTGACTGGGCCTCTTTTTTTATTTTTCCAAGTTTATTACAGAAAGTTTCAAACATATCCAAAGTAAATAAATGAATAGTACGATGACGCCTCCCCTTAACCGTCACTCAGGTTCAATAGTTAATTGTGTTGCCATTCTTATATCATCTGTAGCCTTATCAGTGACCCCACACACACACACGCATATATAATTATTACCTTTTACAGTTCAGGTCATCGCAAGCTCTAGTATGGCTTAGCAGTAAGTCCACAACAAGTTTTGTCACAGAGCATCATGTAAGCATAGTTGATAACCTCCTACGGGTATTTACCCATCTTGTTGATCTGATTCTGTTTTTCTATTCAGAGCAGACATTTCTTTGCTTACGTGGTCCCAACTCCTTTTTGTTCAGAGATAAATTTTGTTAAAATCCACCTTATAAATCACTTATTTTCCAACTAACTTAATTCAGAGGTCCAGAGGTGTAAAAGGACTTGCCCAAAGTTAATGGAGTTAGAATTAGAAGCCAAATTCTTTTAATCAAGTCAGAAATTTTTATTCTGATGACAGAAAACTAATATTCTATAGTTCTCTATTGTTTCTGTTTTCTTTACTATTAGTAAAATTGTGGGTAATTCTATTTACCTTTAGTTCTTATTCCCAGAATGGCAGGCAATGTTTTTCTGAGGTGAAAATGGCAAGTTTAAAGTGATTATTTATTAAAAGAACTCTGAATTTTTGTCTCTTGAAATTTGGATCTTGGATACAATTGGAGGACAGGGAGAGAACCCTGTTTTTTCACTGTGATGCACTGTTGGCTGTGCACTGACTACTTTTCATTGTAGTCGGTCAAGTTTCAAATGTTGGGTCTCCTCTACACAGACTTTCAGGGATTGTCCTTAGCACTGTAAGAGCCCTTTTGTCTGCCATCCTTACATTTTTGAGACTTTGGAATTGTAGGTATGCTGCATTTAAATAACATAAAAGGATTACTTAAATTAATATGTTTGACTGAATTTTCCTAGTGAACAGTAAGGAGTTCCTTGCAAAAGAAGAAAGCCAAATACCAGTGGATGAACTGTTTTTCTATAGGTAATATACTTAATATAGTTTCATTTAGGGAACTGTTAAAATTTTTAGATCCCATAAATTGCTTTGAAAAGACTGAAGGATAATATGTCAGTACCTACTTTGTGAAGATAATTTATAAATCAGTCATTTGGCTAACATTACGATATCTAAGTAGAACTAAAACAAGTAAATTTGGGGGGTTTGCTTTTATATTGATAAGTCCTAAACCTACTGCTATTATTAACAAATGCCTTATACTAGTAAAAGCATTGTTACCTCATGTGACTGGTTCATTTGGCTTGATTTGGTTTGCTTTTTTAAAACATTTGTGAAGAATTTTGAGGGTATGAATGATCTCATCTGCAAAATTCTAAGTTTCACTGTGACCTAATATAACAATATGCTAGATAAACTACTGTGAAGAGAGGTTATTTAGAACCACATTTTGTAATATTCTAGTACTTTAATCATTAGCGGTGATGCTGAAACTACCTTTTACTATGGCATTTAATTAAGATGACTTGAGGTGTTTTTATGAAGAACTAAACTGAAACATTTGAAATTTATTATACTTCACATTTTAGAAGTTTCCAACTAGCTTGTAGAATTCAAAACTATTTTTTCTTCAATAAATACAAATTTTAATAATTATTATATCCACTGAGCTAACAGCTTTTATTTACACTTGTTTGAGTCGCTGGTCATAGGTGCTTTGCTTAGAGTAAAATTATCAAATATATAACATGAATTTTATTTTAGGTATTATAAAAAAGCTGCTATTGTTAAAGAGAAACAAAAACAGAACGCTGATGAAGAAAGTATAGAAGATGTGGATGATGAGGAATTTGAAAAGATGATTGGTAATTTGTTGACTTTTCAATTTGTAAAATAATTTATTACAATTTATAGAAACATGGAATGTTAGTGATAGAAGTGACCTTAGTTTAAAAAAATCATTTAGCTAAGAATATCATGCAAATCACAGTGGAGAATTAAAAATATTTGGATGGCATATGGTAATTCATCCACATTTGCTCCAGAAAAAATGTGATTGTACTTTGACAATTCATGGAGGAAAAAAAAATGTGTATATTCATTTTGAATGCCAAATCTCTTATTTTTACTGTTCCTAATTTTGTACTATTGGTAGCAAGTCTGCTGTTTCATCTATTTTATCTTTAGAATCCACAGAGCTAGAAAAATTTTAATTGAAATTTAGACTGAAACAAAAACCATGGGAAATTAGAAAGGATTACATTGGGTTCACTTTTGTTGTATATTATACCTACTAAAAATAAGCACATATTATTCTAATAGAGTGAAAAGGACTACAGTTGCTAAATAACCATTTTATTTGATGTTTACGCTTTTCATAAAAGAAATATAGAAGGAAGCTGGAATTAACGAACCCATTTTAGTTTAGGGATTAAGGTCAGTATATTTGCAGATTTATGTCAATTAATAAAACAAACCAGCAATAGTCAGATTTGTATCATTTTGGTGTTTTTCATAAACAGCAGAAACTTGACTATGTTAATTGATTCAGATAAAAGAAATATGCCAACTTTGCTCTTCTTTGTTATATCTCACAATTTGTATATTGTTCTCTGGCAGACACATTTGAAGATGATAATTGTTTCACTTCTGGAAAGGATGACCTTGATTTTGCTAGGTAAAATACTTTTCTTCAGTCTTTTTTCTACTGTTTTTCCAGCCGTTCCCAAATTGTTGTCCCTCAGAACAGTAGAGCACAAGGCTATGTGATGTATAGAAGAAAGGTATTGAATAAGTTTGGGAAATGGATACAATACTTTAATTCTGCTCCTTTTTAATGTACATTAGTATGTTTTAAAAGGCTCTGAACCCTCTGTAACTCTCCTTTTAAATCTGTTAATAGCCTAATAAACACCTTAGTAATCACCAAATCACATTTTAGAAAACAGTAGTCCTCCTTTGTGTTACAAGCTGTTGTTTTTCTTCAGCAATATGAAAAAGAAAAAAAAAGGAGCTAAGGGTGACCCAGAAGATGAAGATTCAGAAGATAGTGATGATGACCTTGATAACTTGGATGATGATGAAGTTTCTTTGGGAAGTATGAATGAGGAATTTACTGAAATTGATGAAGATGGAGGAACATTCATGGATGTGTTGGATGAGGAAAGTGAGGGCATTCAGGGTAAGCGTTTTTAAAATATAAGACAGAAACTATCTTTCTTCAGCGCAGGCTCATTTTTCTGTTGAAGGTTTTTTAATTAAAACATTACGTTTATTCACATTAATACTCGAGATAAGCCAGAAATTTAAACAGATCTTTTCCCTTCTCATTTGAAACTGAAGGGTAGGCTGTCTGCAATACCTGTTGAGGTGTTAATGTTGCCTTTTTTTAATGTTAAAATAATTAGCAGTTTCTAAAAGTTAATCAATATTCATCATTCATCATAACCCTATAGCAGTCCTATTGTTTTTTAAATTACTTAATAGCACTTTTTTTTTTTTTTTTTGGTAACAGAACTTAATGATGAAGTCAGCTCCAAAGTCAATTCTAAGAGAAGCAAGAGGAAAGGTGCAAATGATTTTGACTTTGCTGGATCATTTCAAGGTAAGAAAATGTAATTCATTTCTTTGAAACTTAAGCAGTGTGCATGTGCAAGTTACTATTCGTTATTATTTCGGGAAATTCACTTTTCTGAATTGGTTAGTACAATTTAGTGTTTTTATAATGGAGGATAACAGTTTTATGTATATTTAATATGTGGAAGTTGTTATTTTCCACATACACCTTTAATTATTTTCTCTTCCAAAATTCTTTCCTCTCACATCTAAATATCTCTAGATTATTTTTTCATTTATGTTTTAACCAGTCAATTATATGTAAGCCCTGGATTTTCCAGACAAACCTATTGTTTTCCTTTTCCCAACCAACTCTTATTCTTTGCCATTTGACCTTCTGAAAATCCATACTCTTTAACAACTTCATTGTCCTTTTTTATGAGATCTGCCATTTTGTGCCATGACAAAATGATTCTAACCTCAAAAATACCACATATAAAACAGATAGAAATTCTTTCTGCTGATTTGTTCTCTAACATTTTTTAAAGTATTATCATAACAGATTATCCCTTTTAGTGTAACACTTGTAAGGTGCTAATAAAAAAGTACTTTTATCAGGTGACAACTTTTTAAGTTTTTGATAAAAATCTAGAGAGCACTACAATAAGTATTTTATTCCATAATTCTGTGCATAAATTCACAAAGTTGCTTTTTTTCCCCATGCTTTGCCTTTCTAGTTTCTGCTTACTAGTAAATACTGATGAAGAATAAAAATAGACTTGCATACAGAATTGTACACCTGAAATCTATGTAACTTTACTAACAACTGTCACTCCAATGAACTTTAATTAAAAAAAAAACTTGCAAAGTTAAAAATAACTGAAATGCTTAACAATATTTTATTACAATTAAATGTTTAAAATTTTTGACATTAAATATTTGACAAAATATAAACAATAACTATTTATCGGTAGTAGTCTCTCTGAGACTTACACATACAAAATTTTTATCAGTTCTTTCAAATACTGCTAACATAAGTCCTCTTAATTAGATTGATTTACCTGGTACATATTTAAATTAACATATTATCTTCCAGATTTTGTCTTCCAGTGAGTAAGGTAAGGTCACAGTTAGCATATGCTCAAATACAAGGCAAAGTTTTCCTCAGAATCATCGCTCAGAAAGAAATGTTACTTTATGTCAAATCCTGCTGAACCTTTCATATTAAAAGATGTTCTTAGAAACCTTACTTTGATTAATAAAGAACATTTCGGAAGACAATAGCCTGAAAGGATCTCACATCTCAATCAATAATAGTTTTGGATGCAGATTAAAGGGTGCCTGACAGAATTGGTTAAGATAAAAGGAGGCAAAGGAATTTCAAACAGATTGATTGATTGATTGATCCTGAGGGGTTTCACCCTACATTTGCAAATGTTGGATAGCCTTAAAGATAAACAAACTTTAAGGAAACTTAGGAGGCAGTACAACAGAAGTGCTTACTAATTGAAGTTATAAAGACATATAGGATAAATGAAAACCAAAAAACCCCTGCCCTAATGCTACACAAACAGGCATTTTAGCTTAAAATATTTAGCTTAAAATAAAATAGTTGCGTCATGCACACTTATTAAATAATACAATATACATTTCACCTTGATATGCTCTGGAAACTATTTTATCAAAAGTGGCTCTGGTATATTCATGCAAAGACTTGTACACAATTGTTCATAGCAGCATTATTCATCATAGCCAAAAAATGGGAACACCCAAAATATCCACTGACTGATCAATGGATAAGCAAAATGTGGTATACCCATATAATGGAATGTTATTCAGAAATAAAATGGAGTGAAGTGCTGACACATGATGTAATGCGATGAGCCTCAAAAATGTTATGCTTAGTGAAAGCCAGATACAGAAAACCACCTGTCATGTGATTCCATTAATATAAAATAACCAGAAAAGACAAAGGCTTGGCAGGATGCACGTGACTACAAATGGGCACCAGGGATCTTTTGGAGTTGATGGAAGTGTTCTAAAAATTGCATTGTGATCACAGTTGAACAACTCCATAAATTTACTAAAACATGCTGATTGTACACTGAAACAAAGCTGAATTTTATGACAAATTTTCTTCCTTAGTAAAGCTGTTTTTTAAGTGGCTCTCATAGTGCCAGAGACATTGATGTCAAAGATGCAAAGAGTTTGGATAATATTGTTTGAGGAAATGGATAAAAGCAGTATTTCTAGTTCATACACCTTTACGTGATGAGATTTTCAATGGGTGAATTGAAACATAATATTTAAAAAAAAGAAGTTTTACTATTAACCTATTTTGAAAATTTTATATATTCAAAATTACAGGTGAGGCTTTTTTTTTTTTTTAAGGACAACCACTTTGAGTAGTTAAACAAAACTTTATTTTAACACTAAACATACCTTCCTTTATTTTCTTCATTTACTCCAAAGAACAAAACCTCTGGCTTAATTAGAATGTACATTTTACCATAAATATTCCAACATCATCCATGTCAACTTTGGAATTTTAATCTTGCCTGATACTATGACATAGGGTAAACCTTGATCAGTAGCCAAATCTGAAAG
Organism: Rhinolophus sinicus; assembly: GCF_057876585.1. Lineage (NCBI taxonomy): Eukaryota > Metazoa > Chordata > Mammalia > Chiroptera > Rhinolophidae > Rhinolophus > Rhinolophus sinicus. The sequence continues at coordinate 165,700,167 of NC_142502.1, forward strand.
GCAAGAAGACATTACTGTCATCTGAACCGTTCTATTAGGATACTTTTTTTTAAAGAAAGTATATCAAACTCTTAAGTAAATTATATTTGTCTTTAAATGCCTTCTAACTACCTATATAATTTTACAATTTTTTTAATAACCATATTGAAAGATTTATATTTTTCCAAAAATCATTGGATTTACAATTTAATAATCTAGGCTTATACTTTTTAGGACCCAGAAAAAAGAAGAAACATAATCTCAGTGACTCCAACCTATTTGTATCTGCTGAAGAGGTAAGGCTATTGTACTGCTTTAAAATGTTAGCCATTCAACATTGTTTTAAGTTTTCTAATAAATGTCTCCCCCCATTTTTTTTTTTTTTAAGTTTGGCCACCTGTTGGATGAAAATATGGGATCCAAGTTTGATAACATTGGCATGAATGCCATGGCTAACAAAGATAATGCAAGTGAGTAACTTGAATTTTTTATTGAGGTTTTTAAATAGCTGTAGCTTAGAACTTCTGAAGATGTAAATATTTTTGGAGGACTTTTTTGTAGTAAGAATGGGTAAAAGGTTCCTCATAACCCAGAAGGAACGGCCTTTTCATCTCTCTGGGAAGCATGTAGAATTAAAAAGTATTTAGACTACAGCCTACAGAAGTTTTTTTTTTTTTCCTAGGGTTTAGGGAGGCAGGTTATTTTTTACATAGTATGAGTTTCATAAGTAACTTGATAAATGCTTTATGTATGTTTTAATTATTTCTGATATTGATAGTTAGTGGCTTCTGTTCTTTCACCAGTAAAAGTGTTCACAGGAAATAAAATCTTCAGAGCATGTGTTCCTTTCCTGTCCTCGTCTTTTATTTTTAAAATGGTAATTTGACAACAAATATAGAAGGAAAGTAACAAACAAGCAGGAATTTGTATAGTGGATGACTACTAGTGGCAGACCGGAAGTTCCTGCTAACTCAGTAGGATGTTCTGTGAGGCCACTGCCAAGCTTCTACAATGTGACGTGCTCATATTTTTTTCCTCCACAAAGGTCTCAAACAGCTTAGATGGGAGGCTGAACGGGATGACTGGCTACACAACAGAGATGTGAAAAGTATCATCAAGAAAAAGAAAAATTTCAAAAGGAGGCCAAAAACCACTCAAAAAATTAAGAAGCAAAAAAAATGAGTGTTTTCTAAATATAAATTAAAATTCTACTTACTCCTCACTTGCTGTTCAACCATTTTTCTTGATCTTGCACTCTGATTCCATACATTCCAGAATATTCAACGGATTTGTAATAAGCTATAAATAAAAATAGTTGTCATTTATAAAATCATGTAAAAATGTTAATTAAACAATATTGAGAAAAATCAAACATTTTTCCTTCTTGCTACATAGTTCACGTACAAGCTGTAGCACCTGTACTAATCATTGTAATGAGCACTATTAAGCATTACTTTACACCACATACTTTGTTAATTGTTTAATCCTTGTAACAATTTGTGAGGTGGGCATTATTACGTACTTGACAAAGAAAGAAAGAGCTCCAAGAAGTTAGCAACCTGAGATTGGCTCTAAGTTTTTAGCTGTTGTTTGATTCTATCACCACCTCAGATATGTCTCATTCCAAAGTTTACATTCTTAGTCACTGGTAGAATTATGAGTCCAGCCCATTAGCTAACTGCTGTTATTTAGATAACACTAAATGAGAATTTTTTCTACTGTATTCTCAGAAGAAGTTAAAATAGGGATGAATAGTATTGTTGTAAATTGACACCACAAAATTAAGTCATTGAACTCTTAATTAGTCATAAAGAAGTTACTGTTTAATTTACAGGTTACTTGAAAAAAGTTGTTTGGTAGTCTTATTTTTACTTAAGGAAAAACATACCTTCCAAGATAAAGGGAAATTTCTTGCTCATTGTTTGCCTGAAATCTGAGGAAAAAAAGAAGTCTTAAAATTAAACATGATTAGAAATTCATTATATTAACACACGGAGCCATAATTTAATGTTAGCTTTAGGGTCTATAAAAGAGGAATTCCATAGATTAGATATTTGTGTTAAGGTCCTGGTAATCCAAGAACTATATCCTTTGGGTCTAAATTGCACTTGCCTTACATATAGCCTTCCGTACTTACTTTGGAGTTTTTAAATTTTTGGCCTGTATACATGTATATAATGTAATTTATTTAGAAATGGTAATTTAAAAGCAAATTTTCAATGTTAATGTGTAATTACATTATGTAACTGAATTGTTTTTTATGGATGGAATTTTACCTTGTTTTGGAATTAGATGTAAGATTGTACTATATCCAGTTTTTTAAGTTAATCTTTAATTTGCTTTTACATACTGTTTGGATGTTCTCTTTTATACCCTTATAGTTTAAAAGTATAGACTGAATATCTAGTAGCATCCTAGAACACAGTGTTCAGTGAAGTACTTTAAGAAGACAAATGACAAGATTCAAAAGTAGCCTCCACCCAGGACTACTACTATTCTCTGCTTGAAGAAAAGCAGCACTTCCTAATTTAAAAAATCTGGGCTCCAATTTAAATTTAGCTCCACAAAATAAGCACTTTCGGGGATAGCCAGTGGCATGGGAGACGTTTTTAGTGCACATATTGATGCTTGCCTAAGAAATTGGTTACAATTCAGCTATGTTCTTCAGTCTACCAAACACTGAGGTGTATTTCTTCCATCTGTGCTCTATTTATGCTCCCAAACTAAGCCAGACCAAAGCACTTGCATACTATATATGTCCCTTACTAGTAAAACCCATTTTCCCTAGTCCACAAATGAACAATTTTTTAGGAGGAAGTTAAAGAGTCTTTTAGTGTATAATAATACGTAGCTTCCTCTTGTGCCCATAAAAATGCCTAATAATGCTGAATCTGAAGAAGCAATTTCTGTAAAAATGCCACTTAGCACCTAAAATGCATAAATAAGTGTATACCCCCCTCTATAAATCGTTAAATCTGAATTATGATTACCTTGGCTTGTGTTCATTTTATTAAACAAACCATATGCTCCAAGTATGCCCACAAATTCAGCAACTAAAACTCCTTTAAAGATCTTCTTTGCCAGTGGTTCCATACTACGGACCATCCTAAATTTAACAACAAATATATGTAAACTTAAATAAGCATATTCAAACAATACCACTTACATAAAAATCGTTCTGTAATAGGAATAAAACCCCAAAGTTACTGTATACTTAATTTGTATTAGACAGGTCCCTTGTTCCTAGTTTTTAATTTCCATGCCTAAAGTCACAATGAACCAAAGACATGTTTGGATAAAGCACAGAGATGAGAACTGAAGAAGCAATTGTAAAAAGAACTAAATTTATGGAATTATGATTTTAGAATTGTCTATAGAATGGTGGGAGACAGGGTAAATCATTCTTTTAGCTGAACTGGGAATTACGATATAACCTAATGGGCACAATATGTAAAAACAGTTGTATGTTTTATAGCTGGAGGTTTTCACTTATACAACATACGTGCCACAGTCCAGCATTTCATACAAAGCTGAGCAATGAACTAACTGGTTCTTGTTTCTGAAGAGCTACTATTCTAACAGTATTTTCAAACTAATTGCATCACCCAAAAGCTTGTTAAAAAATTCATTCCTGGGACCCCAGTCCCCAGATGCTGATGCAAGTCTAGGGTTGGCACCCCAGTAATGTGCCCTTTAGCAGCTGCAATCAACTTATTACAAGAGGCCCCCTCACCAAACGAAGAAAACTGACCTCCTTCACCTACTAGTAAGTGGCAAGACGAGACTTTAGATCTTAATTCTCTTCCTGAAGTTAAAAGCTCATTAATAGAGGATTTGAGACTTTATTCTTTCTCTTAAGAAAAAGCTAAACAAGGAAAAGGGCTATAGAACAAGTTAAGAAAAGAGCGTATTTGAATATATGAAATGTAAACCCAAGTTTTTACTCTGCTCCCTTATAATCCTGAAGTCCAGAACAGGAGAACCAACAGTTTTTAATCCCAGGATTCTAATACGTATGCTCTTTGTCACACTGTTCTTTGTCCTTTTGTGCAGAGATGGTATGTTCTCTAATAATCTAGAGTCCCAGCTCTCTCCTCACTGTCGGGTTTACTCCATTCACTTTTGACTCCTTTTCATAATGCCTGAGGGTGGGGGTAATTAAATACCTGACCTTTGTACGATTACCCTACTAATATAGTTACCAGGTGTCCCTTTCTCCCAAAATTCCCTTCTCTTATTTTGATAATATCACACAGGGGACTGAAAGATTAAAACTTTATTATTCTTACCTAAAAGAAATGAAAAGGAAGTTTAAAAACGACCTTACATAAAACCATGAGGCAGGTGAGTGACCGGAGAGTTTTGCTGTTTACCATCATGCTATATACATTACTGACAGGAAATAAGTCCTGTTCAGTATAAGGAGCTCTTCTGGGGTTATTTTTAATGTTCAAGGCATGAAAAGAACAACACAAGGCCTGCCTGCAGCCAGATCCACAGTGTAAGGAATCCACGGAAAATTTTGTTTTGTTGGGAGAGGGCGAGGCTAAGGGTTAAAACAATGAAGTCCAAATAAAGCTGTATAATAAAGCATTTACCTTTCTTAAATATATATACACGTTTTACATTCCAAGTCCTGCAGCTTCAGGAGAGGTGTTTATAACGACAGATGACGCCTATTTGATAATGACCATCAAAGGCATACTGTCCACGACTAACAGGTTACTAACTGGCAGAGGAAGAACAAGGTTGGAGAAGATACTTGGAGAAGGATGGAACTTAGGTGAAGTTTAAAATAAACCATTCCTCTGATGGGCTCAAAGCAAAGCAGGGCTGTGTGTCATGGAGTTAACATCACACTGAACTGAGAAGATGACTCAGGGCGCACAGCATAAGACAAATGTTGCATGTTGCGTCCAAAAAAAAACCCAAAACACCCCTCCATCTGTGAACCAAAGCTGGAAATCAACATGGCTCAAGATTTCAAACAGCAAGGCCTCTCACAGACTAGATATCGGAGAACAAGATTCCTCAGCTACATCCATGTGTTTAACTAATTAGCAAAACCAGTATTTCCAGGTTCCAACCGTCAAGAACCCAGCAACCAGAGCGCGGACTCAGGCTGGCTCCGCACGCCCCTCAGCCCCTCGGGCCACCGCATCACCGGCCCGCCCTGCTCCTACCATCTCCTCGGCTCCCCACTTCTCCCCTGCACCTAGAATTACCCCCGGCTCTCTCCGGCGCTCCACCGCCCCGGGGATCTCAGGACGGTCCTGCACCGGACATGCCCGGGCAGCGCTGCAGCACCGACCGGGCCGGTGGGGCCAAGGTCGCCAAGCGACCCGGAAACACTCAAGCCTGTCCCGCGATCCCTCCGGCGGGCTGCAAACAGTGACGCCTGAGTGTCTTCAGCATGACATCAGAACTCTAGCGAGGTCCCCCCAAAACCTGCCCCACTCCCACTCCGGTAAGCCCAAGTAATGCTGCCAAACTAGAACCAAGCGCCAGTATCCTACCTGAGCCCGCACACATGGGACTGCGCATGCGCAAGGGCTGGCAGACCCCACCCTCCCCAGGGTTGGCACCGCCCCCACACCGTAATTACCATGTATTCTCTTACTAGGAACCATCCAGACTGCAGAAGGCAGGGTAGGTAGTACAGTAGTACCCCGGTTTTTGAACAGTCTGTTGACGAACATCTCAGTTTACCAACGCTATAAACCCAGAAGTAAATGCTTCGGTTTTTAAACACAACTCGGAAGTCAAACCTGTCTCGCAGCTTCCACTGAGTGCAAGATCCTGAGGCCTAGCTGTCGGCTGTTTTCGAACATTTCAGAACTCGACCGGTCTTCCGGAATGGATTTCGTTTGAAAACTGTACATTATTTTATTTCATTTTATTTTATTTAATCCTCACAACAACCCTATGCTGTGAATAGCGCATTTTACAGAGAAGGGGAAAGGTTTACTCTGCCCACAATCACAGTGAATAAGAGACTGAGCTGCCCAGGATGCTTACTCCAAAGCCTGTGCGCAATCACATTTCTGTGTCCTTCAACCCAAAGTGTGATAGTCTCTGAGAGTCAGCAATATCGGCATCACCTTGGAGCTTGTTAGAAATGCAGATAGAATGAATCAAAATATGCTGTCAGCCAGATCCCTAAACAATTCGTTTGCAAATTAAAATTTGAGGAGCTCTGCCAGTATTGCCCACCCGGTAAGCAGAGGAAGATGGGGAGAATGAGAAGGGGAGGAAGAGAAAGGGAATTTAAAGGTCTATTTATTAAAGTACCAGGTGCAAAACATAGCCTGGAATACCCAATATAGACACAGATCTACCTTCGCCTATGTTGTAGTCTAGTGGGGGGTAAAATATATCCACAAACAACTAATGAAAAGCACACAATGATTAGGACGCTGCTTCCACTCAGAGGGATCCATCCAGGGGTTTTAGAAAAGGGGTGATAGTTGGAGCTGTCTTAGTCAGTGCCAGGTAAAGGAAGTGCCTCTGAAAGGCTCTCTGTGACTATCCCAAATTGCCTATCCAACCCCACATTCCAGCCCATGGAGTTCATTTGCACAACTAAACTATCATAAATTGTGAGAAATGTGGGTGTATAAAACATATATATATATATATATATATATACACACATGTATGTATATGTATATACATGTAAATGTGGGTGTATAATACACACACACACACATAGAGGGTGCCAAGAAAAGTATACACAACATATTTTAAGAAAGGAAACTATATTAAAATTGTAATACTCAATATATACCGATCACAAAAGATGAATACAAGCCACGTTTGACTTCTGCAATTACAAGAGGTGCTCAGAGTGTTTACCATCAACGTCCAGACACTTCTGGTTATGGCGAACTACTGCTCGAGCAACGTTGACCAAAGTGGTCACTTGTATACATTTTTCTTTTTTTTTTTTGGCCCCCCTCCGGTGTGTGTGTGTGTGTGTGTGTGTATGTGGGGGCAGAGCCCCAGAAAGTAGTTTCCAGGCTCTCGGCCTCACATAGAAAGGTGTTGGCTCAGGTAGTAAATGGCCAACTGTGATTGCATGGCCATCAGCTGTGGCTAGTTGGCCGTCAGCTGTAACCAGTGAGCCATTGGCCACTAATATAACTGCTGTGGCTACGCTAGCAGAGAGGGAGAGAAGAAAAGGAATGGGGGCTAGCAAGAAGATGGCGGCTGGGCTGGCAAGTGTGGATGACGGTTTGCGGACAGTGTGGATCCAGCCTCCAGTGAGAGTATAGTGCCGCCAGAGAGAATATAGTGGTATGACTCCCCTACCTATGGCTCCGTGGGTGTTCCTTTTTGGCCTCACCATATCCTGCGTTCTTGTATGGGGAGCGGGAGCAGAGACCCCGCAGGCCACCCTGCATGACAAATGGCGCAGCGAGCAGGGTCTCCCGCATGACAGTGTATCTCACTTAACACACTACTCTATACCTTGAGCTGCCAGGCCCTACCACTTTGGTTTGAAATGCCAGAGCATCAGTGTTAAAGGTACCAGGATGACAAAACAAGATGAAAAAGTAATTGGGATGCTTCAGATTTTTAAAAAGAAAAAAAAGAAAAAGAAAAAGAAAAAAACCCAGGTAACAAAGACTGAAATAATTGCAAAGAAACTCAATCACTTCCACTGGGGAATGTATGTAAACTAAGGGGGGTTGTTAATTGGGGTGGAGTTTCCCAGTATCACAAAAAACAACATCCTCGTATTCCTTTCTTACACATCCTGGACCCCACGATAGATGTCACAAACATGTTTTGAGATAAGGACCATTTGGCCACAAGCTTTAGGGAAGGAAAAGTGTAGACTTTTATTAAATTGATTTGATCAATGAGTTGAGGTAGAGTGCAGAGGGTATTGGGGCAGGTGGGAGAGACTCTGGTGGTAGGTTTTCAAAGTGGCACTGACTCTCACAAGTAACAAGTGGAGGGACTCACAAGTAGCAGGTGTAAAGGCTGTGCCTCCACATAATTGCAGAGAGGGGGTAACTAACCGGCCCCAGCCACAACCCCAGATGCAAACAATCAAGCTTCTCAGTTCAGAAGTCTGCTCAATCTTCCTCCAAGTTTTCAGCACTCTTCCCAAAGGATCTTTTGAGGGCTCCACATTCCCAGTGTGATCCTAATTTGGTAACTCTGGCAGAGGAATTCAAGTGGCCAAGAGGAAATTCTTGCTGCATCATGCCCCAGGCACTCAAGCTGGCTCAAGTCCCAGTCTTCTACAGTGGTCATAAGTGCAAAGGAAGCAGGGATCTCCACATTAACAGGTACCTAGGAAGTTTGCTGTCTGTTCTGCTATGGTCACCTCAGAGGAAGAGCAGCTCATCAACCTGAATTGGATCCTCAAGGTAAAGCACTTTCAATTACCTGACATGAGGCAGCAGAGATTAGTCTAGATGACCCACTGATGCTGGGTGCCAAAGGGCACCTACTGAACAAGAGAGGGCCAAGATCTTGGTGGTGGCCCAGGCTTCCTTCAGCTGCCAGAGGACACACGGCGCAGTGGAGCTGCGGTCACTGGGGGTACAATCCCTGAGGCAGGGACAATGGGGGAAGGATCCCTGCTCTGCCAGCTCCCAGGGGCTGGAGTAGAGTGGTTCTCCATCACTCTCAGTCTATTAATAGAAGATCAAAGCATTACCAGATTAACTTCTCTTGATCCTGAATGCTTCCAGCATCCACCATCTCCTGATCTCCATCCTGCCTTTCTGGTGTTCAACTTCTGAAGAGGGGAGCCAAAAAGGTTACATCCCTTTCTATACACGCGGACTTCCAAGGTAAATTTCAATCTTAAACTACACTGGGAAGAAGAACTTCCCTTGCTAAAGAAGAGAGAGAAAAAAAAAACAGCCCAACTTAATCTTGAAGGGGCACCCCAGTACAAAGAGTGGAAGACAGAACTAGAGGGGTTGATTTACCTGCTCCTGAAAACCAGCCTTGGGCACACATGATTCCTCTTGCTTCACTAATTAGTTCATTTCAATCACCTTAGCCTTTTTTTGTCACCTGTTCCCTCTCCCCCCGCCCTTTTTTTTGGGGGTGTGTAAGTCCATATCTTAGAAAAAAATTAAAAAGAAAGAAGGTAAGCGGGATGATATCTTTAATCTCAAGGAAAGGAACTTTAAGGAAGCCTCCTGTGCAGCTGCCACCAAGGACATGAGCCAAGCCAGGGCAGCACTCTCTGTGAGGCCCACCACCATTTATCCTAAGCCAGGATGCACTGAGAAGCTGAATGCAAGCTGATAGTTCACAGCACATGAGGCCCACCTGCACTCAAAGGCATACCAGTGCAAATGCGTCAGACAGTCTATGTTATTTTGCAATCATTTGTGCTACTGTTTTCTCCTCTCATGCATACCAGATCATTAGAGCTAAGTATGTAGAATTGTAAGGTTGACGGGTTGCCCTGAGCTTATGGGAGCTCATTTTACCAATTCATAACAGCCTCCTAATCCTCCCATAATTACAGGCATTAATGTCAGAACAGGATCCATCTATATTGTCTTTTTTAACGTTTTACCCACAAAGATGCAAGCAAAAGACAACAACAACATTTGAGTTAATGTCTTAAATTTTATCTTTCCCAGGGAAACAGACACTTTATAATGTAAGGGACAACCCCCCTAAGCAGCTTGGCAGAGAGTCCAGTCCCACCCCTTTTCTTTTGGGGGAGGGAAATGCTGAAATATACAACCTTCTCACCCACAGTGAATAGCATCCTATTATTACGTAAAGTAATAAGACCTTCAAGGGGAAGTGCTGCATGGAAATATAAACATAGTAAGACACTCACATATTCTGATTTTACCTTTTTACAAATATTTGTTTGTTTTTGTTTTTCCAAATATTTTTTAAAAATAAATAATCACAAATATAACAAAGCCCAGATATCTATTCCTAACTAGGAACTCTCTTGGTCAGTTCTTCCCCCTCTGTAAAATGGAGATTCAAAGTTTTTCTACTCCATCTGCCTCTGTAAGATACTTTCTGTTGACATATAAAATTTCATTATTCTATGATGCAAGTATTTCTATAGTTTTACATTTCTGAAATTGGAATGCATCTGACAATTGTGTACATTTGATATAGTGTTTGTCCCAAAATGCTGTTATTAAACACAGTGTTCTAGAAACCAGGATATTAAAAATCTCTCTCCTCAGAAAGTAAGACTTTTTTTCAGTGAAAAGTCCCATGGTCTTGTTTCTTGTAGCAGATAAAGAAGCACCAAGAAAGCAGAGGCACTAGCTAAATCTGGGACCCCTAATTGAGATCTCACCCTAATTGTCGTTTTGCCAGGGGACTCAGCTGCAAGGCCTGCATTGGAATCCCAGCTCCTTAAATGGCTGACTCTACTTTGCTAGGTAATGTTACCAGAGAGTGGGCTGTTCTGGGCGCGGTGTCCAGGTTCTTGGCGTCTCAAACAAAGAATTGAATGAGACACAGAAATAAAGTGGGGAAAGAGTAGTTTATTAGAAGAGATAGTCCACTTCAAAGAAATAGAAGTGGACCTGAGCAGTAGAGAATGGCTCAAGGTGGCATTATTAGGAGAAAAGCATACTCCAAAAGTTTTGGAGAGGGCCCCTGAGCAAAAGCAAGGCTCAAGAGACTCAATGGGCCCAGACTGGCGAGGACTTGCAGTTTTTATCCTTTTTTCTCTAGAATGGGCTGTTCCTTTCTGGGCATGGGGCCACTTGATTGATACCTGTGATTGACAAGAGGCTATTACCTCATCTTTTTAGACTGTGCAGGTATGAGTAGCCGGTTTAACTTAGTTGGGTATTTTGTACCCCTTTGTTCTTCATAGGGGTAGATAATTACAATGAAAAGAGGAAATTTTGGACAGAGAGGGGAGGTCTTTGGGGCGGTTGAATACTATGGGTTATGCAGGAATGCAGAGACCCAATGCCTGTCTCTAACTGCCTGCCATGCTTTTCCCTTGAGAGATGTGATCCCCATAAAATTTCTATGGGAAGTTGAGGGACAGAAGGTCTGTTTTTCTGTATCTGCTTCCTGCTGGGCAGGGGCGTAGAGCTGTCCCTACCTATGGGGGATTCACAGAACTCTCGCCCTATCGATCTTAGAGAGTAGGGGGTCTCGAGATCTACCTGGAACACCACATTGGCTTCTTTGGTTGCGACTGGCAATCTTGCTGGGGTATCCTCTGTATCCCCAAGGCCCCTAAATGAGGAAAAATAGATTTTAATTAATAAATCCATTAACTCTATAGAGCCTGTGGCCATTTGACTGATCATTTGAGTGGTGTCAATTGTCCAGGAGCTGGGACCAGCATGGGTTGGAAAGAACATTAGGCTTCAATGATTACAATCAACATGTATACTGGCCGGGGATGTCCTGAATGGTTTGGGGGATGTTTGGAAGTCACAGGCTTTTAAGTAGTTATCTGAGAGACATTCTGTGATTCAGGCTAGGAGCAATCTTTAGAACTCAGAAGCTGATTAGAAGAGTAATCAAAGCCAGGGGCTAAGGAGCTAAGAAACTAGGGAAAAGGAGACTTAAAATTTCTATAGTGAGGGAGGCTTAAAACTTTTGTAGTGAGGGAGCTCTCCCACATCAGTAAAACTCCAATAAACCTACCTATAAAATGATAACAATAGTGACACTGATTTCATAGGGCTGTTATGAATATGAAGTTACATTAAATCATCCATGTAATTTTATCAGCTTGGCAGGATGTCTGGTACATACAAGGGTTCAATTTTTTGTTAGCTATTATTAAATAACGTTAGCTATGATTTTAAGCGATATATGAATGACGGTAGCAGCTAGGTAACTGCATAACTAGGAGTTAACTTCTTAAGGGTTATCATTAGTTTAAAGAAAGGTTAATATAGTTTTTTAAAAAACTATGTTCCCAGAGTTAGAGAAAAAAATAGAAGAAGAGAACGGAGTATGACGTGGAGAGGAGAACAGGAGAGAAAGAAGAAAAGCGCAGTATATGTCTATGGAAATTTGACTTCAGAAGATGCCAGTGAGAGTACATTTTAACCCAGAAAGTGTACTAAACAGGATATAGGCTAAATTACTGTGACAAAGAGACTAAAAATTCAGTGGTCCAACGTGATAGACAATTGTATTCTTTTGCATACAGATGAGAGAAGGAGGTTTGTGTTATGCAAGGTAGATAGTGGGAGGGTGGCTTTATTTCACCAGGTTGTCCAGTGAGCTAGACTTCCCTATCTTGGTCTACCATCCTCTGGAGGGCTATTTTTTCTCTGAATTTGCAAGTCTGGCTAGACAGCATCATGTCTGTCCTCCAGGTGTGGGAAAGGGCATAGAGAAGAATTAGGGAACAACCAACTTCCTGTAGTAAGGACATGGCCAGGAAGTTGCATGCATTACTTCAGCTCACCTCCCACTAGCCCCAGGGCCACACCAACTTGCAAAACAGGTGGGCATTGTAGCCCAGTTTATCCAAGGTACAAAGAAGAGAGTGGCTGCTGGGGAGAGACTGTATTGCAGACAGTGAGCATCTCACTCTGGAGACCTTGACCTGAAGGGAATAAACTCGGGACAGAAGATACCATTGTACTGGGTGTTCCCCTTGGCGAAGCATGTCCCTTCTATGAACCCCACAACTCTATTGTGAAATAGTTCATGAAGAGTAGATATCATTATCCCAATTTTACATCGACTTTTGAAGGTGTATTATGACCTTAAAATGATACTAGAAAATGGTAGAGCCAAGTAAATGGTAGAGCTTAGAACTAGTAAATGGTAGAGCCAAGATTCCAATTCAGGCCTTCAGACTTCTAAATCTATTGAGCGAAGAAATGACGGATCTGAGCCTGGTGTCTAGGATTACCTCCAAATCACAGGCTATTTTCCACCCCACTAAATTACCTCTCCATCCCACTGCTTCCTTGTCACACCATGTAGGATGTATGTGCAAAGCTATCAAATGAGGAAAGAGCTGAAGTTTCATTCTATAGATTACATTTTGCTAATGAGAAAATTGTATGCCTGAGTGAACTAAACTATTTGTTAGATACCTATGTAATACCTATTATTGTCTATTAAGAGATTCCATTCTTACTTTCTTTGGGAGGTTTGCCTGGAACGGTAATATAATCAACCTTGAGCTAATATTCCCTGATCCTTAGCCTGTTTTGCACCTGTGGTTTGCCTTTTGTCAGAGGTGAGTATTCAAAAAGCTAGGGGTGGAGTGTTGGATGGTAATTACATGATTTCTTTCTCATGTGAATGGGAGGAGGCCTTGATTCCGCCTCCTGAATAGCTCCATTAAAAGCCATCACTGCCCCAGACAACCACAGAGCAGCTTCCTTCGCAGGGAGCTAGCATGGCGGATAAGTCCAAATTTATTGACTACATCGATGAAGCTTTGGAAAAATCAAAAGAAACTGCACTTTCTCGCTTGTTTTTCACCCATCAAGGGATTCCTTACCCAGTCACCATGTGCACCTCAGAAACCTTCCAAGCCTTGGACACCTTTGAAGCCAGAAGCGACGACATAGTGCTAGCATCTTATCCAAAGTGTGGTAAATAACAACTCACGTTCTACAGGGCACTTTTTTCGTAGTGAGTAGGTGGGGAAAGGATGCAAGGCAAAGATGGGAGGAAGGTAGCTCATCTCTGCAGGAAGTCGGCTAGAAATCAGTGAGCACGGTGGCCAAGGTGGATAAGAACATAGATTGTAAAATCAATCATTAGAACTGCTAGATTTAGAAACCCCCAGTGTCTGAGGAAGGGGGTCTGTGCAAAATGAATATTATGGCTGACGGATGGTAGAAGGTGATCAATGGAGGGGCTGGCAAACAAACATAAATGCAGGAAAAGTCCAGTTGCCATGGAGCACTGATAGTAGTAGAAATTTTCATCTGGAGTTTTGACTGAAGACAAAAGCATGGCCACGTTTATAATTTATATAATGATTTCCACATAACAGATTATTTTTCAGAATCAAACTTCAATCCTCCAGTTTCTCAAGTTTTCTGAGGGTAGTTCATCGGGGAAGGATAAGACATTAAGAATCTAAATTATCCTACTTTTTATTTTTTTAAACTGTTATTTCATCTCTAAATGTTTATTAAAGCCAAACTCATTTAATATTTTTTCTTAACTGATGCTGGGTTTTTATAAAATCAAAATTATACACTCCTATTGAAAATATTCATTAATTTAAGGTAAAATAATGATATACAATAATCATTGCCACAGTATAAAAATTTTCTATAAGGAACATATTCTAGATTCAAAAAGAAGTATTATCTCTTGTTAAAGGAGAAATCAGAAATAAAATAAGTTGAATTTTATATTAATGTAAGTAAATACTGTTTTCTACAAACCTTTGTTTCTTTCCACAGCCCAGGTTATTTTAAAGGCAGAAGAACCAACTGTACACATCAGGGATTAGTGGTAGATTTTAATTTTTATAATATATATGAAGTAATATGCCTTGTTACATCAAAACTCCTCAATGAGCTTTGATTGTCTGATTTTTCTTATAGGTTCAAATTGGATTCTTCACATCATTAATGAGTTAATATTCGCTGATTCCAAAAAAAAGTATGAATCTCCTGAATTCCCAGTTCTTGAATGTGGGGACCCAGAAAAATATCAGGTTAGTACAAAACCTGAGTGTTTAGCATCACCTTTGGAAATGATGCTAACTTTCGTCCTGCTTTCCAACTTCTTTTAGAAATGTGTTACATCATGAGTCAAAGGTTATCTTACTTGTTACTATTCATCTTACCAATATAACCACTATTATTGTATTTGCTTGTGTTGTTACCTATCACTGAGATAAACAGGTTTCTCTTATGATTGAAATAGGGTTGGTATGCTGGCTTGTAAATGTTTACATTATTTATATGATTGTTTCTCCAAGAAAGTCTATTTTAATTTCCAAACAAATGACTTCAAACAAAACTTTGAAACACAAACCATTTGTAAGTAGGGAACTTCCTATGATATTACTTACTGACATTGGGAAGAGTTTTTATTCTTGATCATATTTTGACACATCAAGACTTGACTTCGAGCACCCAATGCTCTTGGAAACTCTTTTACCTCATGGAAAACCTGGTAATCCTGTTTCTACCAATCCAGGTTTCTTTCTCTTTCACCAAGTACTTTAGTGTGAATGGAAAGAAAAGCATGACTTCTGTTTTCAGGTCCCTGCATTCTAAATCTTAGCTCTAATTATGCAACTAGAAGCTGTACTTCCAGTTAAGGGAATTCCTAGCTTTAATGAAAAGGTCCATTAGCGGCCAACCAATGACCGACTGCCTCAGCGGGGGGTGGAGGGGGCGCAAGTCTTATGATATCAGCATGGGCCAGGGAGCTGTGTCCTACACAACTAGACTGAGAAACAATGGCTTAAAAGATTTTGTGAAGTATCCGATGGACACTTGTCTCATTAGGGAGATCACATCAGGGATGATGTAGATACCTGATCACTGCGCTGTACACCTGAAGCTGAAGCTGAAAAATAATGAATGTCAACTATAATTTTATGTATATATGTATATATATATATATATATATATATATATATATCCCACACTGTATGAGGGATATAAATGATAAATGTCTAAAAAAAAATGGGGAGTGGGGGCAAAAATTAAAATTAAAAAAATTTTAAAAAAGATCCAGATGATGTTTAAAGTCCAGGAAGTCTTCTGGAAACATCTAAATTAGCATTAAAATGTTCTACAGTGTGCATGAGACATGATTCTAGTTCCAGGGTTTCTAGAAAATATTTTAACTCAGAATAGTATTTTGGGGTTTTAATATCTATAATTTATCAGAAATGTTTATTTTTTTTCTTCAGGTATTTTTAAGACTGGTGTTTTTGTTTTTAAGTTTTTGGTATTTTAATTGTAATTTCATCTTTCCTGGGAACAAAAATCATTTTGCATGTAATGTGCCTTTTGTTTTAAAATTGAAATCAGTGAAAGGATGAGCTCCATATCAGTTACTTTACAAAAAATTTTTCTAAAATACATATGTTTTCTTAAACGAGATATAGCTATATCTAGTCTTTATGTTGCTTACAGTTTGGCTATATCCCACATTTTCTTGAACATATTGTTTATCTAGTTTTGTTACAATTAACTCTGATTTTCCCCTTGAATAGTTTTCTAATCTGTTTAGGAACTTTATTTTTTTTATCATATGTCTCTATGTGATTTTGGCTCGAAGTTAATCTGAAAATTACCATTGTGTGATTTTACACAAAGCGCTTAAAACCTCAAAGCCTATTGTTAATCTCTAAAACGGGGGTTACAATATCTACCTGAGAAGATTGTTATGAATGAATGTATTATAAAAGTACGTTCAAATCTAAAAAGTGTAATTTGATGCAAATCAAGTATTATGACTACTAATCACCACTTGAACCCATATCACTGATTTTTGAAAGCTCATTTTTTGCCCTCTATTTGAGTTGGGATCTCCACTAAGTTTTTACAAAACAATTGGTTATAAATGTCAAAATATTATTTTATCGCTTAAAATGATGTGACCAAGCAGTGACCTCTATAAGCCTGAAATGAATACTTAAAGCATTGGCACCCCCTCACCCCCACATAACGTATGCTAAAGGTCTGATTTTAAGATAAAATCCTTAACCCTGGAAGATTAAACAGATAACTTCATTCTTTTAAATTACTGGTAGAAGTAGATTACTAAAAAAAAAAAAAAAAAATCCATCAGAGTCCTTATACTGATGAGAATTTCAAACTATTTTAGATATTTAAGTGTGCACTTTCAGGTTCTGTTGGGGTATTTGATTGCATGGAGTTTGGTTGGTTGGTTGGTTAAAAAAAATAGATCTAGATGTTAAAAATGGATTTGAAGGAGCTACGGAAAGACTTGAATATTTCTGTTAAAGACCTATTAAATATAGAGGAGATCCAAATTAAGTGAAAGAATAGACTGCAGATTATGAGCTGTCCTGAACAAAATGAATATGGTATGATTATGGGAAAAGGTAAAGTTTTCAAAAAATGACAAAAAGGAAATGGTAAGCGGGATCCAACAAGGACATTTAAAAGGAAGATTTTAATTATTTATTCATTTATGATTCTCCATTCCTCAATCCTACAAAGCAAGGAAATAGAAATAAAGAAAAATTGGAGGAGGAAGAGTAGACAGCAATAGTAATATTTAAAACTACCATTCAGATACTACTAAACTTAGGAATGATTCAACACACACACAGTCTCACACATGCTTTCATTTTATTGTGTATATTTTTAAGAGAATGACACAGTTTCCATCGCCAAGGATTTTGGCAACTCACCTCCATTATGACAAATTACCTGGATCCATCTTCAAGAAAAAAGCCAAGGTAAGTGTTCTTTCCTACTGGTATTTCAGTTTGAAGTTTTTAATATACACATACTGGCTTTCTGAGCTACATGATGACTTTACTACTCATAGTACAATTTTAATAAATCAAGTGTGAGATTTTAGTATTTCTTTTGTTGCTATTTCTTCAGATATATTTCCTATCATTGCATTCAAATAAAAGGCATTTTCAGCTAGGATATAAAACATACACATATTTTAAAATCTGTTTTTACAGTGAACAGATTTCAGAATCCCACTAGGATATTAAGAGTGTTCAACAAAAGAATACAATCTAGGAAAATGAGCAAAAATTTTTCATTTGGGGACTGCTAAGCACTGTTTACCTGAAGTCTGAAACTATTTAATTTCTGAATTTCACATGTAATAGCAAACTTCATGTCATGCATAAATAACTATAGGTGCTTTGGCTACTCTTACTTAAAAAGCTTGTCTCATTAATCATTATTGATCTATTCTCATAATTATTAGTGTTTACCCAATCCTTTTTATTTTCACCTGGACTTCCCTCCAATCCTTATTTCTGGGTGCCTCTTTTCTCTGTATCAGGAGCAAAGATGAGAATTAATTGAAATAAGCATTTAAACTCTGAATGCCACAAATAAGAATGAAAGGATAATGCAATAATAGCAAAGGAAGAGGAAGAAGGAAAGCAGCTCAGATAAATGCAATGGCAAGTGGAAGGAGGGGAAATATAGAAGAGGAAAGGAAGAGTTGGAAAGAAATTACATGGGCAGTAGAGATTTAGAATTAGCGGCTAGTGGCCATCACACAAGAATCCTAGGAGATTAGAATTGAAAATACCTCAACTGTTGTCTACTCCAATCGCCATTAGGTGTTTGAATTCCACTAAGTGGCTGTCGGGACTCTGATTGAGCAACTCTATCGCCTGTGCCAGCTTTGGATAGCTCTGTTAAACAGTCTTTATATTGAGAATCTCCCAAATCAGAAATACCACTTTAACATATAATTTCTATGTGATTTCTATGTGCAGTTACATATAATCACAAATCTAGGGGACTTTTTTCCACTTAATTGTTCCATAAGAAACAAAGCTAAAGCAATTTATTATATAAAGCATTTGGATTTGGAGTAAAACAGTTTCACTTTCACAAGAATATAAAGTCAAGAAAAGAGCGATAGAGCCAAGGTAGGAGGTTGATGGTGGGGACTGGTTCACACTCCAGCTGGCCCTCACCATTCAAATTTATGTCTTTGTAAGATTATAAACTGCTACAAGCCAGGGCAAGTAATGGGTGGTAGTCAAAGTTCCCAATATAATACCCTCAAGTGACAAGAATCTGCTCTATTTGGATTAAGAGTGGGGCTGATTTTTAGATCTGAGCCAAAGATATTGACCCCAGATTATTTGTCTATTTAATTGCATCCTGTTAGTGTTAGTTCATCTCTTTATTTATTTTTTTTAAAGTTTGTTGGGGTGACAATTGTTAGTAAAGTTACATAGATTTCAGGTGTACAATTCTGTATTACATCATCTATAAATCCCATTGTGTGTTCACCACCCAGAGTCAGTTCTCCTTCCATCACCATATATTTGATCCCCTTTACCTTCACCCTCCTCCCCCAGTTCATCTCTTTAGACTGACAAGGCATTTTGAGATTCTGATTCCCTGTCAGTTACATGTCATCTACAAATTTGATAAATATTGCTTCTATACCTTTACCTAAATCACTCATTAAAATGTTGATGATATCCTAGTCAGGACGACGGAAATGCCATTAAAAACCTCCAGGAATGTTTACGTTAATTATTTAGCCTCCTTTGCACATGAGTTTTATATGCCTATTGCTTCTGTTTCTGGCTTACAGTCTTCCATTTTGGAGTAGAAATCATTAAGTAACAAATCTAATTTAGAAACTATGTCCAAGAAAAAACTTGGTGTTAGTCGGCAGCAACTTGTTCTTAAAGAATCCATATTGCCCCCCTGGTGGTTAGTTACTTCTCCCTCTTTTATGTGGCCTCAAATCATCTATTTAGTCAATTCTAGAAACTTCCCCCAAATGGAGGTCAGGTTTACAAATCTGTACTTTGCAAAATCCACACCATCCTCCTTTCCAAAACTAAAATGACGTCTCTAGTTTCTCGTCTTCGGAAGATTTTGTGTTATCTCAGATTCCTCAGCGTTTACAAACAGCAGTCAATACTGTATTTTCCAATTTCCTCAGTTCTTGAAATGGAAATCGTCAGGCCAGAAGGCCTAAACTCACTTGGAGCAGCCAGATGCTCTCCTGTAATCTTTTGGTTCTGTTGGGTTTCGGTTTCCTCTTTACAATGTTTATATCACACGTTCCATTCAAAAGAATGAGTTAATTCCTTATCAGAGAAGATAGGCATCACATGGGAAGTCAGAGATACTGCTTCATCTGTATCACCCATCACACCTCAGGCCCCAGGGAGATGGCCTGCCATTCTTTGCTATCCCACCAAACTCTAAACATGATTTCATTGTCCTTAACACTATTTTGCAATTTTTACTTTATTTGGCGGTTTAACCTTTCAGATTATGCAGTTGTGAGCTTGCTCTTTATTCTTTAATATCTTCTACATATACCTTTTTACTCTCTAAATTCATTAGCAAAAGTCCTCTCATACTATAACACCAAGTCTTCTTTTCGTTCCCCTTTTCTCCCCTCTCCCCAGACTTCCCCACCTGCAACCTCCTGTTGCTCAATTTCTTACTGTCATTCTTTTGCTATATAGTAGCAAAACTATGTAGCATACAAGACATGTGATATTGCTCACCATTTCACTTTTCCAAAGTTCGAAACATAGACCTAAATAAGTTAACTTAGTTTTTTTCTCCCTAGATACTGGTGATATTTCGAAATCCCAAAGATACAGCAGTATCATTTTTCCACTTCCACAATGACATCCCCGATATTCCAAGTTATAGTTCTTGGGACGAATTCTTCAGACAGTTCATGAAAGGACAAGGTATGGCTGGTAGTAAAAGAATTCTTACTTCAGTAGATGACCACATCAATACGGAAATTCAAATGTGGTTTAGGATGAAGAAAGGAGATTAAGATGCATCCAAGAACCAGAAAGTTGCTTTTCAATGAAGTGTTACAGCACCACTAGTTCTGTGCATCAAATAATACTTTCCTGTTTTTAAAAATAATTTAGACAATTTGTATGTTGATTATGAGTCTTGAGTGGCCACAGTACAGACATGGGATAAAGAGGCATATAACGAAGTTATATATAATAAAAAAGCATTTCCAGTTCATTTCCCTTAAGTCTCTGTATAATACAATGAGAAAAAAACAGAAAAAGATAAAACCTTGACACTGAGCAACTACACCAAAGATATTTATTTGCCAGAAAGGAAGTAAGTTTTGTTAGACTATGTTGATATTTTACCTCTGGTTATTGATAATTACAATTTTATAAGTGGCTAGTAATGCTCCAGGTACGCCACTAGGTGTTGTATATATTAATACATGATTTAAGACCATAACAAGCTATGTATAAGGCAGTATTAGCCCCATTGCACAAATGAGAAAATTTAAAAAAGCAAGTTAAATTACTTGCCATTGGTCTCGCTGCTTGTAAGTGGCAGTGACTACTTCCATGGGTATAGTGGCTAGAGAGTAATAGATGCCTCCTTTTACTAGTGGCTCAGTTGAGTCTTTACAGTGTAGTAGAAGGAAGAATTTATGCCAGATGAGCCTAGAGGAAAAGTTGCCAGGTCCCTCTAAGAGGACCAGTTTTAAAGGTGATCAGCACAGCAGTGCCATGCCATCCCATATGCAAGGACACTGGGTACAGTGCTGGCTCCTTAGCAGAGGTTTAATATTGGGATTGGGATATAGGAGAAAAAAGAAAAGTGCACAGAGGTGCTGATGAAACACCATTAAGAAAGCTTTGGTTTGTCTGATAACCACTCACTCACTAAAATGGTTAAGGCAAGTCTGAAACATTACCCCATTAATAATATAAGAAAACATTTCAATGATGAGAAACGTATCATCATTGGGAAATCTATTTTAGGAAATATTTGTTGCCCTATCTATCATTTTAGCCTAATTATTTGATTGACAATGATAAGATATGGCAGTGATAACTTACATGGAGTTTCTGCCTTGAAAATCTGTTAAATTCAATTTATGGAGGCAGCTGAATGTACAGGAAAATATGTGGGATTTGGAATGAGAAGGCCTGGATTGGGGTTCACCACTTCTTATTATATATTAGCAATTTTAGATAGAATAAAATAGCTACCACTTACTGAGCAATTACTGCATGCCAGGCACTACATGCTATCCCTTTACCACCCCGTTTTACAGATGAGGAAACTAAGGCACAAGAGGTTTAGGGAATTGCTCAAAGTCACACAGTTAATAAGCAGCACAGCTGATCAGTGTCTAGATCTGCACTGTCCAGTATGGTAGCCAGTAGCCACATGTGGTGGCTGAGCACTTGAAATGTGCAATTGAGGAGTTAAATTTTTTATTTTCTTTTAATTAATTTAAATTTAAAAACAGGCACTCCATTTATTGGAAACTTTTAAGTAAGTCTGGTACAAGTCAAGTGTGTGAATCTACTTTTCTAACAATAAGCTTTATGAAGTCTAAATACACGTCAAGTATTTCTGATAAAAAGATAGTATGCAAACTAAGAGTCTCTGCTAAGTGTAAAATACCCATGGCTTTTGAACAGTTAGAATATAAAAATAATGTGCAATGTTTCATTAATAATTTTTATGTTGACCACATGCTGAAATAATATTTTTGGGTATAGTGGGTTAAATAACATATTAAAATTAATTTCACTGTTTCTTTTTGCTTTTCTTAATGTGGCTACTAGAAAATTTTAAATTACAGATGTGGCTTACATTAAATTTCTGTGGGACAATGCTGGTTTAGATAACATCATTTCTTTCTGGCATTATCTCTGTCATCTTTCATGTATCACTCACTGTTTCTGAATTATTTTATTCACCTAAATATTCATGGATGTCTGGTAGTTTTTATCCAACCATTTTTATAACTTGCTTAGTTTTGTTATTATTTAGGAAGATAAAAAAACAAATAGAAATCAGATGGACTGATTCCAGTTCTTAGGGAGCAGGGATTTGTAATAACTTATAAACATCTTGTTTGAGCTCATACATATATAGATAGTTTATATTTTAGAGCATAAATTAACCATCTGTCATTTTAACTTTAGTTATTTAAAATTCCTTAAAAGGTTTTTTTTTTCCCCCTTATGTTTTTAGTTTCTTGGGGAAGCTATTTTGATTTTGCAATTAACTGGAACAAACATCTTGATGATGAAAATGTCAAGTTGATATTATACGAAGACCTGAAAGAGGTGAGATTATGATTATTGATATTCTATAGCAAGATTTATTATAAACTACAATATAGAGCACTTACTCACACTGTCTGGTTGTATGAACACAGCTTTTACTAAATTGAAATAAAAGACTGTTCCAGATATGTGGTATAGGGTTAGGAAAAGAAACAAACAATGCAGAAGTGCTCAGGTTGTTTATTGGACAATAAAATAATGCTTAGTAACTAATTACTAACAGTGGCTGCTTTATTTCCCATTTATGATAGATAGATAAATTAGGAATGTGAAAAACAATAGGTAGGTCTCAACTGACATTTAATTGAACACACATTTGGCTGTGAATTGACTTTTCCATATATTTTTTAAATTGTTTATGCACAGACAGTGAGTGATGGTTTGGCATTGTTCTAGGCCCTTATGACACATCAGTGAACAGACCAGTCAAAGGTCACTGCACTGAAGAAGCTTACATTCTAACTGGAGAAGGCAGGGAGATAAATAATAAACACAATAAAATGTATTAATGTATATAGGTGAGAAACAGAAGTGGCATAGCTGATTAAGGAAAACTGGAAATGCCAGGGGGTTGGGGATTGGGATGCAGGACAAATCCCAGTATAAAATAGAATGGTCAGGGGAAACCTCATGGAGAGAATGCAATTTGAGCAAAGATCTGAAGGAAGTGATGGGAGTGAGCCAAGTGGGTAACTAGGATAAGAACTTCCCAGGCAGAGAATCGACTGGTGCAAAGGCCCTGAGGTAGGAGTTCCTGGTATGATTAAGGGACAGCGGGGAGGTGGATATGGCTGGGTCAGTAGAGGTGACCCAGGGGAGACTAACCAATGAGAAAAGAGGAAAGAAAATGAGGTGGTGTGGAGTATGAGGAAGGGCATGGCAAATCATTAAATTTACTTTGGCTTTCACTCTAGTGAAATGGGAAGCCATTGTAGAGTTTGAGCAGAAGAGTGATAGAAGTTGATGTGTGTTTAATAGGATGGTTCTGGCTGGTGTGTGAGCAAAGAGAGGAGAGGAGCAACGATAGTGCAGGGAAAGCTGTGAGGAGGCTACTATAGCAGCCCAGGCAAGGGAAGACGGTGGCTCAGACCAGAAGAAGCAGTGGAGGTGATGAGAAGAGGTTGAATTCTGGATATATATTGAAAGACGAGCCAATGGGATTTGCTGCTGCATTGGACGGGAGTAAGAGTAGTGAGAGAAAAAGAGAAGTTTAACTAGACTCCAATATTATTATCCTAACCGACTGGGGAGACTGAGTTGCCATCATTTGAGTAGGAGATGGCAGCAGGTGAAGCAGGACTGTGGGGACAACCAGGGGTTTGTTTTTGGACATGCTAAGTTTGAGATGTTTGTTAATCATCCAAAAGGAGAGGGTAAGTAGGCAGTTGGGTATATTATAAAAGTCTTGACTGCAGGGAGAACTCTGGGTTATAGATTATAAATCAGCAAATCATTGACAGATAGATGGCATTTAAAGCCATAAGATTACATACCTACGTATGGCCAGAGAAGGAAAGAAGACCAAGAACTGAGCCTTGGGGTCTTCCAATATAAAGACTTTGGGAAAAAGAGGTGAAATCAGCAAAGGAGACTAAGAAAGAGTGACTAATGAGGTAGGAAGGAAACCGTAGTCTTGGAACCCCAGTGAAGAAAGAGAAAGGGGTGTGTCAAATGCTCTCTAACTAAATTGCATTTTTAAACACGAGTCCCTCTTGTCTTATCAGTGGAAAGTATAATTTAATTCATCTCTGCTGCTTATAGGATGCATTAATATAACATGAGAGAACATACTAGTTTTTTGTCCCTCTGGTCTAGAATAATGTTTCTGAAACTTGTCCTCCATAGAATGCCAGTGTCCCAGATATTAATAATTCTTTCTTGGGGAGTGGAAGGAAGTTGTTTCTTCAAATTGATTTGGGAACTGCTGTATTAGATAACCTGCTCCTTTGGGAGATTCATATTGTATATTGGCTTATTAAAGACTGAGAAATCCTGTGGCGGGAATAAAAAGCCTTACCTTTGTTTAACTCAAACGATTCTAAACTTATTTGACCTCAACCCTTCACCTTCCTTTTCTTTTTATTTTCATGATATATCTATTCTGAGGTATATTAGTGTTTTGTAGAATACATTTTAAGAAACTTCTAGAAGTTATAAATTAAAAAAATGACTATCCTCTTAGATAAAATTCTAACCTATTTATCAATGCTTACTGTCATTTATATCCTATATAGCTGAACAGGAATCATAGATTAAAACTGAAAAGTAAAATAGATACAGAATATTTTATAAGGATATCTCGACTATTTATATCAAAGTAAATCTAGAGAGATAAACAGATGGATGAGAGAGCCAGGCTTAATCCATTCTGTCTAAGAGGGCTGTCTCTGCTCAGGGCACAATTCCCATAGAAAGGTTATCCTTTGACATTTTGTTTCCAGAATCTGGCTGCTGGAATAAAACAAATTGCTGGGTTCTTTGGATTTTCTTTAACTGGGGAGCAGATTCAAACTATCTTGGCTCAGAGTACCTTCCAGGCAATGCGAGCAAAGTCCCAGAAAACGCATGGGGCTGTTGGCCCGTTCCTGTTCCGCAAAGGTAAGGTTACATTGGTTTCTGGGACGTCCATCAGTTTGCACCTAACAGGCAATCCACATACCTTAAATAAGACAGGTGTTTTTTTTTTTCTCTCCCTCAACAAGAAGTCTAGACACACTTCAGAGCTGGAACTGGCAGCTCCACAATATCTTTTAGGGTACTAAGCTCCTTCTACCTCTCTGCTTGTCACTTTGTGCTGACAAGAGAACAGCTAGAGCTCCAGCATTACATTAAAATTCAAGGATTATTGTATTAAAATAAAAAGACAAAGGCAAGAGACAGAGTCATGTGTATTAGCTGAGTGAGCCCTCTTTGAAGAACTTCGTGGGAAGCCTTACTCTGTGACTTCTTTTATCTTATTGGCCTTTTCTCACTGTGCTGTCGGCTGGGACATGTGATTTTTGTTTTCTTTTTTCTTTTTATTGGTGGGTACATTATTATCCAATTAAAAATAGGGTTTTCTTACTAAGGAAGAAGGATAAAACGAATATTGGATAGGCAACGAGCTGTCCCTGGCACAGATGATTTCATTAAATTTCATTAAAGCATTCTAATTTCTTATAGAAATTTATGATAATATAGCTCGGAACTGCCAATGTTTTTTGCTTGTATAATGAAAGTATAATGTGACTTAGGAGGCTCATATAACAGCAACAGCTCTCACATACCAGGCATGTATCATGTGTTAGACTCTTTGCTGGGCTTACATTTTATAGTAAAAAAAAGATATTAAATCATTAATGTTAGTATAAATGTGGGCACCAAAGCTCAGGGATGTTAATTTGTCCATCATCACAAAGCAAATAAATGATGGAGTCAGGATTTGAACATAGGTCTACTTGACTCTACTATACTTTGTCAAATGAAAACCTATTTAAAAAATCCACTTGAAGGGAACAAAATCCGGGTTTGGTTTGATTTCTTACTTTAACCCTGATTTTTATGCCTAGTTTTACTAGCTTTAAGGAGGGGAGAAAATAGAACCTTTCTATACATTGTTGATTAAATACTACTCAGAATAGAAAAATTCTAAAATAAATAATAAAATAATTTTAAAATTTTATGATATTTCTTGCAGAAAATTCAGAAAGCAGTGAAAAAACATTAGAAATTATCTACATTTCTTCTACCAGTGGCAGGTTTAACTTTTGGGGCATATTTCTTCCAGCCTTATTCTGTGATGTTTTACATAATTTATGTCATTTATGAACAGTTTTGTGTTTTATTCCCTTCATATATCTAAGCATTTCCTCATGTCATTAAACCCACTTTATAAACATGTATTTCAATGGCTATGCAACAAGGAACTTACAACTTCAACCCAAATCATCAAAAGACTCTAAAGAAAGAAGTAAGTTCCTTTACTTTTAAAAGCAAGTAAGAAAAACATATCCTAACCCGAGGCAAAATAATAACTCTTTGCAAAATTTTCAGGAACTTGACTCTTTGCAAAATTTTCAGGAACTGAGGTTTTAACCAAAACCTATGGTAAAATGTTACCTCTCAAGGAGTAAAGTATTTAAAAGACTTTAGAGAGAGAAAAAAAAAAAAAACTCAGGAAGTAGAATGTTTCGGCCCTGGGTGTTGGGAGAGGGGTGAAGATGAGAGATCATTGAGGCAAACTGTCCTCTTGGTGATATAAAGAAGCACATTATCTACCACACCACAGATGAAGCCCCAGTGGATATTATTAATTTTACAAGAGAAATTACATTAGTTTTCAAGACTGTCTAATTTTTTCATGTGTCCTTTTTCACATTTCAAAGTGAAACACTGCATGAAAAATGGTAAAAACGAGAAATATTCTAACAAATGTCTGGGTCTACTGGTTTTTGTGTGTTATAGGTGAAGTTGGTGATTGGAAAAATTTGTTCAATGAATCTCAGAACCAGGAAATGGATGAAAAATTCAAAGAGTGCTTAGCAGGCACTTCCCTAGGAGCAAAGCTGAAGTACGAATCGTATTGCCAGGCTTGATTCTGGTCAATTCATCAGGCCTGGGTATTTTATTTTCCTTAACAATAACTGAATTTAAATAATTAAATAATAATTTGATCAAAGAATCAAATAATGATAAATAACATTTAGATATACTTAATACAAATATAGTATACATCTGAAGTTTTTGATCACAAACTTAAATTTGTTCACCTTTTGAGGAAAGGCCTCTTAACTACAAAAGGGATATTAAAAAACATCTATCAAACATGAAGATAAAAAAGAGCTTTTATATATTAAAAACTGGGAGAAATAGTCCCTAACATATATGCACTACAAGAAATATTGGAGAGGGGGTGGCCGGATGGCTGTTGGTTAGAGCGCGAGCTCTCAACAACAAGGTTGCTGGTTCAATTCCCACATGGGATGGTGGGCTGTGCCCCCAGCAACTAAAGATTGAAAATGGCAACTGGACTTGGGGCTGAGCTGTGCCCTCCACAACTAGATTGAAGGACGACTTGGAGCTGATGGGCCCTGGAGAAACACACTGTTCCCCAATATTCCCCAATAAAATTTATATATATATATATAAAGAAATATTGGAGAAAGTGCTATAGACTTTTAAAAAGAAAATGGTACCAAGAGGAAATTTTCATCTACACAAAGGAATAAAGAGCACCAGAAATGGTGACTATGTGGCTATATAAGAGATATTTCCCTCATTTTAAAATCTCTTTGAAAGATAATTGCCTATTCAAAGCAAAAGTAATAATGTATTTTGCGATTTATAATATATGTAGAAGTAAATGTATGATAACAATAGCACAAAGGGTGGGAGAGGGGTAACAGAAATATACTCTTATATTTTGTAAAGAAATTTGATAAAGTTTATATGTCCACATACCTTACAATCCAGCAATTATACACGTAGAGATATACTCTAGAGAAACTCTCCTTCATTTGCATAAGGATACATGAAGGAAAAATTTTATTGTGGTATTATTTGTAAATAGTGAGAAATTTATAAACTAAACTGAGAGGACTCAAAAAGTAAAATTACAAATGAAAGAGAAGGCATTACCATTGATAACATAGAAATACTAAGGACCATAAGAAACTACTATGAGCTATTACACACCAACAAATTAGATAACCTAGAATGAAAAAAAATCCTAGAAAACATAACCTACCAAGACTCAATAACGAAGAAATAGGAAATCTGAACAGACCAATTACTAGTAAAGAGATTGAATCAGTAATCAAAAAACCTCCTCAACAACAAATCAAAGGCATCCAAAACAAGAAGGAAGAAGTACAATTATCTCTGTTTGCAGATGATGTGATGTTATGTATAGTAAACCCTGAAGACTCCACCAAAAAAAAAAAAAAAAAAATTAGGCAAGAGAAGAAAACTGTTACAATAAATGAATTCAGTGAAGTTGCAGGATACAAAATGAATATACAAATATCAGTTGCATTTCTATACACTAACAACAAACTATCAGAAAGATACATTAAGAAAACAATCCCATTTACAATAGCATCAAAAGAATAAAACAGGGATAATTTAACCAAGGAGGTGAAAGATCTCTTCACTGGAAACTATAAGACATTGATGAAAAAAACTAAAGCAAGACTCAAATAGATGGAAGATGTTTCACATTCATGGATTGGAAGAATTAATATTGGAAAAACAACAGCAGTGATAATTGTGACGTACGCTTATCATTTTAATTTAGAAAATATGCTCTGGCTAGGACTTCCAGTAATATGTTGAGTTAAAAAAGCTTTTCCTCTAACATTAGGAAAAAGACAAGGATGCTTCCTCTACAGTCCTGGGCAGGGGCTCTTGCTTGTCAGCTTGTCCTGCCACAGAAGGATGGCCTTATTCTTGTTTCCATCTTCCAAATCTTGCACCCACTGCTCATCAGTCAGTGGCAGAACTCAAATTATATCCAGAACTTTAACTCCATAGAAATCTGGAAAATGTGGCTTTTACCCTCTCTATGTTATAATCCAGGATATGAGGAGACATAGAAGAGAATAAGAATGGAAACTAAATAAAAATTAATATCTAGTACAGTTCACTCCTTCTACCAATAATCTTTCAAGCAAACAAAACTACATTCCCACCTAATGCAGTCATTCCCTTATTCAAATGAAAGCATGCATACCCTATCCCTTAAGTCTTTATACCCATTGCTATGTGATGTTCTTTCCTCTTCTATTTTAGTCACGATCCCATCTTAAGACACTCTAATGTAAAGACTAACTTATAAAATTAACCACCGCCAGCAAACCTCATATAAAAGGAAAGAGGAAAGCAATTAAAAGAAGTTCATGAATGCATACAAAAACAAAGCAAGGAAAAAAACGTGCACTGCTTCTATGGTCCTTTATTCTGAAACTGGTCATGAGACCATCATTGGTGTTTATAATTTCCTACTCATTGGTTCCCTTTGCCCTCAGAAGTCTCCCCAACTACATAGTAGGGCGATATAAATCAACAATCCTGAAAGATCTGAGGATCTGAGACCTTAACAGTCCTGCCTGTGTTGGACAGCTTTAGACTTCCATCATCAATTTATCATTGAACATGTAAGTACCAGAAAGAACCTCAAAGAAACCTCTGGGTTGAAGACACTCATCCTTGACTCCATTGTGTGGCTGTATCACTATTTGCCCTGGGTAATTCACATCAATCAGCCCAGTTTGGTAACTCCCTTATTTTTATGATGACTGGATGGCATGATGAACCTGTAAAATCCAGATGCACTTTCAAGTTCCTGCTCAAGGAACTATGTGTCCCCTAGGGGAGAACAGCCCAATGTCATAGGAGCAAGGAAGCACTTACGTTGCAAGTGTGTGATTAGGTTTAATTGGGGGAGAAAAGCTTTTCACTTCTACTGTTTCCTGGTCTCATGTATTCTGGCCATGAAAGAAACAGCAACTTGGTTTAGAGCATATATTGTACTTGAAGGACAGTACACTCAGCTTGCTAAGTGTTGTCTCCTACCTGGGGCTGTAACTGAGTCTTCAGTACTCCATCCCACAGTCTTCTAAGGCCAGCTGCTTTTGGGTGGTGATAATCATAATAAAACCATTGATCCCATGGTAGTCAGTGTCTGCCTTCTTTTTCTGCAAAATGGGTTCCTTCGTGAGGGATAACATGATGGTGAACAAGATATTCAGAATGTCCAACAATGATGGTGCTGGCAGAAGCTCTGCAAGGAAGGAAAAGCAAATCCATATCTGGAATACATGTTTACTCCACAGAGGGCAAATCCCTGCCCACTCCGTGATGGAAAGGTCCCCACGTAACCAGTCTGTCACAAAGTGACTGGCTGGTCTTCCTTGGAGTATGGGCGTCCACACTGGGGGCTCAGGGTTGGTCTGTGTTGTTGACACACTAGGTATTCAGCAGCCAGATTAGCCTGGATGAGAATTCCATGTTGATGAACTCACATGTATCATCCATTCCTGCTGCCATTGCCTCTTCATTCATTTTGAAAAAACACTCGGGTAGCTGGGAAAGCTGACATCCATAGAAGTCGTCTTGCCCACTTGCTTCTCAAAAGCCTCCTTAGAAGTGGGTATCTGTGGGGGTGAACATTCACAAGAGAACCCAATATGCTCCTAACTCTGTGTCTGTTCTAAGTGGTTCACCCACATCATTTCCCCCAGACCTCCTTATCACCGACCCTCTGATCTTGTCCCTTCCAAATACCTGAATATCCAGCTAAATGGTTAGCCACTGGTTCTGTCCAAGCCACTGGCTTTCTCTTTTTCCAAGTGACAACTAAAGGTATTGCTCAAAATTCTGCCCACTGGGAAGATTTCCTTTCTCCCACTATCCTTTAGGACCACCTCCCAGCGGGGCTATTGTAATACATCAATCCACTTCTGATTAATGGCAGTGTGTTGTGCTTCATTCCAATATTTCTTTCTCAATCATCTGGCCACAGGGAACTCCCCATGAGTTCAGAGATTGGGTTGATAGAGCAGGAGTGATAGGGTCTTAGATATCTGCTCATGTAACATGCCTGTGGACTACCATCTTTTTTGAGTCCTAAGAATGCCGGGACCAGTTTATCACCACTGAAGATCTTTGGTTATTGAAACTTTCTGATTACTGCTCTGACCCTGATGCCCTTTCTTTGGGGTTTAAGTGTTGCCACATGTCCTTTGCTACTCTGGGAGCCATAGTACACATTGAAATCAGGGAGCATCTCCCATCAACATTCCCCACCAGCAGTGGTCAGCCATTACAGAATTTTCAAGGATGCTGATGCTTCCCCTCTCCAATATATTTCTCAATGCCTGGTGAAAGAGGATCCTTTGGATTTTCTTGGGGGCCATGTTTAGGGAGTGAATGAATAGGTTGCATATGATTAATCTATTCCAATGTTCCTCACTCCCTACGTACTTTTTTTTAATTCATTTCAGGTGTACGAAACAATATAATACTTAGACATTTATATCCCTCACAAAGTGATAACCCCCCTTCTTTTGATTTCTTCATCTGTATTACTTGACATCACAGTTTTACTTAATGTGTGCCAACCCTGAGGCCAGATTGTAATAAACCAACTGAACAAACCATTAGAGCCATTCCCCGCTGCTGGAGCCAGCACATTGAGCATAATCTAAATTATATTTATTTTGTCTTCTTACCTTTAGAATAATTTCCATGCATATTTCCTGGGTTTCTGCTGGGGAAAAAATTAGTGAAATCTTGCTATTCTTTTATTGTGTAAACTACCTCCTCTGGATCAGATCTTGTCGGTATCCTTTGGTGGCATCCTAGCATCTGACTCTACTTCTAGGAGTGAAGGAATGAGGTAGGATGGGACATTTGGAGGTGACTACTTCAGGATCTACAAGCAACATAGGCTGTACCATCCTTAGCAAACAAAGGTGGAAGGATTGTGGACACTCCACAGAATTTGGGAGGGCAGTGGTACTTGGATTCACTCAAATCCACCCAAGTTCCCAGGGCCTCATTCTTTCCTAATCAATGCCCTTAATGTTCACATAAAAGACCTGGTGAGGCTACAACTTAAACTTATATTTTAAAATTCTGCTCCCTGCGGCATCAGGCTCTGCACCTGATCTTTACAACATCTGCCCTGAAGCTCCATGTAAGAGGTTCTTCTGGGGCAATCATAAAAGTTTGTGTCCTCTGACCGTACTTGAGCTTATCATTTTCTTTTCTAGGCTCTCTCGGGCAGTTCCCGGGCTTTAAAAAGTCAGAAAACTTGTCATTGCTATTGCCATTGCTGCGGCCACAGCCACCCCACTACCTGAAGCTGGCAAATGGATTCCTGCAAACACCCACCACTGCTGGAGCTTTTTGTCGCCTGGAAACGCCACAGAAAGATGGCTCTTCCTCCCATCTACTCATATATTCCAAACACCCTACAAGTGCTTCATATTTGGGAGACTTAAATCATGTCCAGGACCTGAGCTACCAGGAAAACGTAGTTTTTAGCCATTGATATCCTGCAAAATGAGGGGATGTAGAAGAGAAGTGGAAAAGGACTCCTGGAGCCAATGCGCAGTATTTAATGTATACTTGAGGTCCAACTTAGGACCACCTCTCTCTTTTACTCTAGCTAAGATGTTAAGGGTACAGACTCCTGCTTCTGATTTTAGCTCCCTCTGCTTACTAGCTGTGTTATTTAACTTCTCTGTGCCTCAGACCTAAGTTTTGTCATCTGTGAAATGGGCATAGCAATGGCACCTACCTTGCAGTGTTGTTGTAAAGTAAGTCCTCAGCACTCCTTAGTCACCGTGTCAATGAATCATTATTACTCTGGGAGTGTGTCATAGTCCATTAGGTGAGTAGGATTTCTTATAAATCGAGGACTATTGATAAGAGCTTTGGTAGTAAACTCCATGAGGTCCCTTAAGGAGCGGCAGGTGGCTCACCTAACTGCTGGACTGGTGCTTGGTAGGTACAGCGGCTGGCAAGTAGCTGTTGAATGAACCGTTGGATGGGTGCAAACAGACAGAAGGAAGATTATGTCCCCTGGCCAATTCATCCCCAGCCTTTATGTGACCTGGCAGCAGTGTGGAAAGGAGACATAGTGCTTTGGTGTTTAGGGGCCTTACCTTGAACTGAATGCTGGCTTTGCCACTTACCAGCGGCAAGACCCTGGGCGAGTTAATTTACTCAGTTTCTTCTATTGTAAGATAGAGCTGATACTATCCACCCTGACCCGCACCCTCAAATGTTTGCGTGTTAGAGGAAATGGGATGTTTGATCCTGGGGCCTAGTTCAGCGAGTGCCTGGCGCGCCACGGGGGCTCGGAGACCTCGGTGTCCTCCGTATCTCGTACGGATCCTTACCTGTACCCGGTCCTGACAGCCGAGAAGCCCGGGCGGGGATACAAGGGCCTGGACGCGCGCCCAGGAGCTGGAGCGGCACGTGGGTGCCTGCCGCGCGGACTCCCAATGGAAACGTCAGTCTCGGGATCCCGGATCCAGTGAGAACTAAAACGGGAGGGGGCCGGGCGGCCGCAGCGGAAGGCGGAGTCCGCGGAGAAAACGAAACTGAGACCGAGGAGTCCAGACCCGACTGTCCCTCCGGAGACAGTGGCGGCGCGACGTAAGAGGGGCCGCGGGACGCCGGGAAGCGCGGGAAGCGACGAGGGGCGGAGAGAACAAGGGGTGCACAGGTGCGCGCACAGCCCGCGTCCCCAGTCGGCTGCGAGGAGGCGGCTGGGTGACTCCTGTCCCAGGATCCCCTGTCGAGGTGCGGGGCCCTTTTCGGACCCGGGCAGCGAGCTGGGAACTGAAATCCATTTTCTTCCGGTGAAGAGTTTTTATCACAGTAAGTAACGAATAGCCCAGGACGGCGTTGGGGGCGGGGGAATCGAGTGGAAAACAGATCTACCCTGACTTGACAGAGAGATGGGAAATATGCAGCCCTGAATTACCTATAGCAATCATTGGCTCAGTAATCCCTGGCCTGAAATCTCTTGCCTAGACAGTTACATTTGTTTCTTAATTGCCTGGCTTCCCCCTCCCCATCCCCTTTCCTCCCCCTACTGTCCCATTTCGACCCTCTATTCCACCCCCCCCACCCCCCCACCCCCCCCACCCCCACCCCCACCCCCACGCCATACTTCTTCTCAATACCGTCTCTGGGCCCACAGGCAAGTCCCCTTGTTCCCTCCATTCTGGCCACACTGCTGTTCTTGACACACAGCCAAGCATACACACCTGCCCCTGGGTCTTTGCTCTGCCAGTTTCTTCTTCCTGGAAAGCTCTTCGCTTAGATACCTGTATAGGCCCATCCCTCACTGTCCCCTGCATTTCTTCAGTGTCACTGTCAAAGCAGCTTTCCCTGAACAACCTGCTTATAAGAGAAACCCCACCCTTCCCTCCCTGTCACCCTTACATTACTTCAGTTTTCAATATATCACTCTGATTTTTTTTATGGGTTTGTCCGTGTTCCTCCACTGGTAAGTTCACCAGAGCAGGGTTTTGTTCACTGATATAACCCCAGCACTCATTAAATAGTTGTTTAATGAATGGTAATTCATAAATTCTCTTTTGAATTCCAGAATAATGAGACTTCCTAATACCTGTGATTTCTTTAGTACTAAAAATGCCTTGCCAGTTAGAAGCTAAAAGATACACTCCCTGCTGTCATTTAGGAACTTAGAATCTTGGGCAGACTGTGTTCTTTTTCTTCCGTTTGCTTATTTGAACCTGAAGATCCACAACACTTGATCTCTGGTTTATTAATTTAATTCATCAGATACTACTTGAATGCATGTTGCATGCCAACCATTGTGCAGGCGCTGGAGGGGGCTAGGCCTGCAGGGGCTCACAGTCTGCCCTAATGGGAGTGCCAGAGTAACTTCTGGGCAAGAGTAAAATGGACACATAACGTTTTTTGGAGATGATTGTGGTGATTTCTTTTAGGGAAATGGTAACTTAGTATTAAGACAACTATTTATTAAAAGTAGTTGAAAAGAAACCTGTTTCTTTTTTCCCCAAACTTCTAAGTACTTTGCAAACATGTCAGTTCAGTACCTTATTAATTTACATGTATATTTCACTTAAATTCAAACTGGCTTGTCATTCTGATGATTAGCAGTTAGAGTTACCACTGCTGAGGATGTAAAGCATTTGATAGGACTTCTGGTTCAGTAATTGCTAAGGATTTTCCATAACTGCTGTTCTGAGATCTGTGACCCCCTCCAATTTGATGTATGGTCTCATGGTTGTGACTAAACTAAATGAGACTTTGGTCCCTGAAAATAATGGTACATCTACACATCCTTATCTGAAACCCTTGGGCCAGGTGTGTTCTGGTCTTCAGAGATTTGGGATTTTAGAAAGGCAATACAGCATAAACCCTGTCTATTATGTAATGCTCTCAGCAGGATTTGGGGGTAACACTCTAGGTATAATGAAACATATTTCTGCAGTGAAATGTATAAATAGGTACCAAAGTATGACACAGACACTCAATCGGTCATGCCAGTTTAGGTCTAGATAAGGGGCTACAAATCTACCAAAAACAAAACAAATGAAAACAAAGTAAACCTTAGTTTTTCAGTGCTTTTGGATTTTGGAATTGCAGACCAGGAGCATCATTTATTGGGGCCCACCAGTGTGCCAGATGCTTTTCGTCTGATTTATTCCTCACAACAACCTGTGAATCAGGTGTTTTTTAGGTCATGAATCAAAGACTCAGAGAGATGTCTAGCCCAGATCCCTGTGGCTCTAAAGCCTAACTCTCTTCACCGCACTAAGCACTGATGTGAAGGTATTGCCTTTGCTCAGATCAGGGCACTTCTAGCACCTCGCTTCCAGCCACCGCCATTGCTCACCACCGTTGTTCACCCAAGCTACTGCCACAGCCTCTGCTTGGTCTCCCAACTTTTACTCATGCTCTGTTTCCTCTTTTCATACCCAGCATTCTCCATTCTCTACGTAGCATCGGAGTGGTCGTTTGAAACATCAATCCAGTCACATCACCCCTTTGCTTAAAACCCTCGGATAGCTTCCTAATGGAGTAACATCCAGAGCCTAAAAGGGCTGTGTGCTGTGGCACCTGCCCACCTCTCTGACTCATTTCCTACCCTTAACCCCTCATTCACGGTGCAGCAGTCCCCTTGGCCTTATTGTTATCCCTCCAAAGTCTGCACTGGCTCCTGCTCCAGGGTTTCCTCTGCCTGAGCTACTCCTCCCCCATATATTGGTGTGATGGACTTTCTCATCATTCAGGCTTGATTTAAATATTCCCTCCTAAGGAGGCTATTCCCTCACCACAGTATCTAAAACCACCTCCATCATATTTCTGCCCCCACCTACCAACTCACTCTCTAAGATTCCATATCTCTGTTTAATTTCATCATAGCACTTCTGGTCATCTGGCCATCATGATACCCACTCCTGTTATTTGTTTCTGCACATGTTCTGTCTTGTTTATATCTGTATGCTCAGTATCAGAACAGTCCCTGACATTTGATAAGCACTTACTAAATGAATGAAGAAAAGATGCACAGAAAGCAACAGGCGAAGAAAAGGGAGAAGATGAGAAGGTTTAAAGGGGAGTATTTAATTTTAATTAATCATTCTCTCATTCAACTGTACACCATCTTACTGTTCAGCATTTACCACTTGCTACTGCGTGTTGGTGATACAAAAATGAGTAAGACATAGAACCTGCTCCCCAAAGAGCTCACTGACTATTTTAAAAAGCAGTGAGGGCAGTGAAGGTTGCTGGGCAAGGTGGACTGGCAGACCTACAGAGGGGTACTGCCCCTCCAGCAGCAGAGAAGCCTGCGTTGATCCTCACGCATCACTGAGAATTGCCTGGTAGGTAGAGGATGAAGATGCTGCATTCCAAGCAGAGAGAAAAGCTTGTGACAAGTCATGGAGGTGAGGGTGATCTGGAGATATTTTGGTATTCATTTATTCATTATTGAGTAAATAATGTCATTGTGGTATGCCTGGTCCCTTCCCTCTTGTAGCTTGTGGTCTCTTGGAAGACAGTTAAATAAGCAGTTGCAAGGGCTGTGACAGAGCACCAAAACAGGACCTCTTCTAGGGTTTCTGGGAAATGACGTTTGAGCTGAGATCTATAGGAAGTTGAAGTTCAACAGGCAAAGGGAGCGGAAGGGATAAAGTCAAGAGCATTTCAGGAGGGAGCATGTTGGACAGAAGCCATTAGGAGTCAGGAAACAGCCAGTTGGGGCGTACTTTTGAGAACCATAGTTACATAGATGGAATTTAAAGCCACAAGCCTAGAGGCAATAACCAAGGTAGTGAATGTAGGTACAGCAGAGAGGAGACCTAAGGACTGGGCCCTGGGACATGACAATATTTAGAGGAAAGATGAAGAAGAACCAAGAAGGGAGACACAGAAGGAGCAGCTCGTGCAAAAGGAAGAAAACCAGGAAAATGTAGTGTCTTCGAAGTCCAAATTTAAAAAGGGACAGGCGGCAGAAGGGAATGAGCAGCCATGTCAAATGCTGGTTTAAGGTCAAGTACATAAGGAGAACTGACTATTAGTTTTAAAGATGGGGAAGCCATTGGTAACCTTGACAAGAACAGTTTTTGGTAGCTTGTGGGGACTGTATGATTGGATTGATGTTTTAAAAGATCACAATGTGACTACTATTAAATTTAAAAAAATGGAAAATTATAAGTATTGGTGATGATGTGGAGAAATTGGAACCCTTATGCATTGCTGGTGGAAATATAATATGATGCAACAACTGTGAAAAACAATTTGATGGTTCCTCAAAATGTTAAACGTAGAATTGTCATATGATTTAGCAATTCCAATTCTAGGTAAATACCCAAAACATTTGAAAGTAGGGACTTAAACAGATAATTGTACAACAATATTCATAGCAGCATTATTTGCGATAGCCAAAAAGTTGAAAGAATGCAAGTGTCCATTAACAGATGAATGGATAAATGAAATATATTGTACATATATATCATGGAATATTATTCAGTCTTCAATGGAAGAAAATTCTAACACATGCTACAACATGAATGAACCTTGAAGACATTTTGCTAAGTGAGATAACCAGACACAAAGGACAAAAGTTGTATGATTCCACTTATGTGAGATGCCTGGAATAGGCAAATTCATAAAGATGTAAAGTATTGTTAGTTACCAGAGGCTGAGAGGACAGGGAATTGAAAGGTTATTGTTTAATGTGTACAGAGTTTCTGTTTGGGAAGATGAAAAGAGTTGTGGTGACGGATAGCAATGATTACTGCACAACACTGTGAATGTGCTTAATACCTGTGAATTGTACCCTCTAAAATGGTTAAAAGGGTACATTTCATATTTTACCACGATGACAATAAAATCATGATGGCCCCAGAGTAGTGAAGGAATATCAGTGGCTGTGAGGAACTGGTTCTGAGGTTCTTGCAGCAGTCCAGGAGTGAGATGGCAGTGGTTTGAACCAGGATGGAGGCTGTCGACGTTGTTGAGAAGTTGAAGGATTTGGGGGTCAGGACTAAGAAAGCAGGGAAAGGAAATGTCAATAGTGCCTCCCAGATTCATGGCTTTCAGACATGGATGGATGGTGGAGTCATTTTCTGAGAAAGGAAACTCCAAACCAACTTAAGGGAAGATCATAAATGCAGTTTTAGATCTTTTGAGTTTAAAGTTCTTTGAAGACATCCAAGTGGAGATGTTAGCTCGAGAGATCTGAAACTCAGAGAGAGGTTCATAAGTGATATGTAAAGTTTAGAGTTAACAACAATAGATGATCACTGATGTGGACGTGAAAGAAATCACCCTTTTACTGTCTCAGGCAGGTGGACAAACTTGCAGTTGACACTCAGTGGAAGCAGAGAGCAGAGTTAAAGTGAAGCACCCCTTCCTTTTTTGGCCAGTTGAATTTTGAAAGTAGAAAACTGGGGAGAAATTAGCTTGATTGTGCAGTCCATGAGAGAGAAAGAAAGATTTTGTAAGAAAGTTTTTTTCTCTGGACTTATGTATGGCTGGGATGAGTCACTAAAGGAAATTCTTTTTATCCTATTTTGTCTCCTAAACTGGATTGGGAAAATCAGATTAAATATGTTCTGTGAGTGTCACTTCTTTCAAACATCACTTCTATTGTAGGTTACTGAAAGAAGAAATGGCCAGTGATTTTATAGTAGGTTACTTCTTAGACAAACTTAATAAATACCAGCAGATGAACAACGTAAAAATTGAGTATCATGAACTGTTCAAGAGAGGACCCCCACATGATGTCAGGTAAGCTACCATTAAGAAAAGCATATACCCCTATGAAATGTAAACAAGGAGAATGGCAACTGTGGCACAATTTTGAAGTCAATACTTTAGCTCTAGAGCAAAGTTGCCACAGAGTTCTGTGAGAGTCCTTTGGGCATAAAATGGTCACTTCAGAGGACTCTAGAGAAAAAAGAGGGTATAAGCTTTTACATGCTTCAAGATGATGTGTTATTATGCTGTTTGGAAGTGACTGCTTAAACCCTATATTGAACATAGATTAAAACCTTGAAAGGTAGTCATAAGAGGCAATGGTGATTGGAATACTAGATAATGCATGAGTTTAATAATATTATGTGACTATTTTCTTTGTAATCAGGTATACATTTCAAGTTATAATAGATGAAAGAGCATTTCCAGAAGCTGAAGGTAGATCAAAGAAGGAAGCAAAAAATGCTGCAGCCAAATTAGCTATCGAAATACTTGATAAAGAAAAAGAGGTGAGTAATTGCCTTTTTTTCCCCTAGTGAAAGGGGACTCACAAATATATTTCATATTTTACTCTGAGAAAATACCCACATACAGAATAAAGCCATTCACAAGTTCCTTTACATTCAGAAATTTAATTCAGTCTTTTTTCCTGTCTCCATTTCTGTAGAACCTTGAATGAGAGGTATGCCTAGGAAAGAGTAGGCAAAGCTGGATAATACCTATTTAGAGTGCTGAGAGCAGTGACATACTCTAAAGTTGAGCAAACATGGAAAGGAAACAGAGAAAAATGAGCTGACAGGTGCTGGCAGGAGTCCCTCCACCTAACTGAGTGAATACAGTAAGAAAAGGACAAAGAGATGAAAGTGATTGTGAGGAGAATGATGTATATGAAGGGCAGGTGATGGAGAAACCAACATATTTATAATTGGTATCTCTGAAGATGAGTGCAGAGTAACTAGTACAGAAAAAGCTATCTGAAGACATTTCAGTAGAAAACATTTCTGAAGTTAAGAAAGACCTGGCGGAAGATTAAAACAACTCAACAGATACAGAAAAACAACCACCAAGAGCAACTTCAATTATTGTGAAAGTACTGAGTCTAGTGATGAAGAGAGAATCCTTAAGTGGAGGCAGAAGAAAGGAATTATGTCAAATGAAGAATGACAAAAAGTATCAAGCCGGCCATAGTGACATTAAAAGCCAGGAGACAGGGGAGCAGCAGCTGTGAAATGAGACAAAAAGTCATTTATATGTGGGATAAAAGATGATTATTCTCAGACATTGAAACTTCTGGAAAAATTTAGTTTTCAAGATACTTTCCTGAAAAATTTTCCTAAAAAATGTCACCCTTCTAATCACAATTGAAAAAAAATAAATCAGGAAAATCACAAACTCATAAATTGTTAATGAGCTAGAAAACCAAGTAAAGAAGTTAGAAAAAGAACAATAGAATACTTCTCTTCAAAAAAGCAGAAGAAAGAAAATAATAACATTAAGGGCAGAAATTAATGTAAAAGAAAACAAAGCAATAATAAAGAAGATCAATGAAGCCCAAAGTTAGTTGTTTAATAAGATTAATAAAGTTGAAAACTTTGGACAAGATTTTTGTCAGATTAAGAATAAAAGAAGGTGGAGATAACAATGAAAGGAATGACACTATTATATTCATTTTTCCCATTAAGTTGTCATCCAGGGTATAGTTTTTGTTCAATATTTGTTATCTTGTTTTTTGAGATTTACAAAGGGTATAGCAAGCTAGAAAGTGTTACAGTATTTTGCATAGAAAAACAGAAAATTTGCTATTTTATTTTTCCTTATGAAACTATAAAAGGAAAATGGATGATTCCTTTCCTATTGTTAAAATTTATCCTTGTGGATTTTTTCTGGTAGAGGAAGTACATGCTTACATGTTGACTCAAGGTAATATAGTAGGGAAATACATAAAATCTAAGTTGTCTTTCAAAGGCTCATTTAGTAATTTTATTAGAATAATAAAAAGTTAAATCTTGGTTATCATCTATATTAAACAAAAATTTTTTTTTCTTTGTAGGAAATTAGTTCTTTATCAGTGTCAGCAAAAGATACTTCAGATTTAACCGCTGGGAATTACATAGGCATTCTTAATAGGGTAGCCCAGAAGACAAAACTACCTGTAAATTATGAAATTACCCCTACTTGTGAATTGAGCGCGGCTGGGCCCGGAAGGTGAGATGTAGTTTGGTTTTTCCTTCTGCTTCATTGTATCTAAGCAATAGAATGAGCTTATTTTCATGTCGAACTTTCCAGAAATATTTGGTCTTTTTGTACATTCTGCATGGAAGGTATTATAAGACTTATGAGCAATTGTACATCTTTGTAATTAAAATATTGAAATGCTTTATTGCTGAAGACTTGGAACCCGTATACCATAATTGATCAAATCTGGGTAATCCTTTATTTCTGAGGTATAGCTCGATGGTTTAATTTGCAGGAAACCAAAGAGAGTATGAGGTGCCCTGCTTGAGGGATGCAGAGACCTGCCTACCCCTGAGGTCACAGTGGGAGTGGCTGTGTGAAGACAGCTCTGCCACACATGTGGAATGACTCTCTTTTCACCATTGTCAGATTAGAGAGCTGTCTTTTCAAGTGACTGCCTTTCAAATTTGATTAAATGGTATTGCTCTGCAGGCAAATACCATGTATTAGAAGTAATGGGTTTTCACCTAGACTGTGAGGAGGCCAGGATTTGAGGAATCTGCTGCAAGGGGACTGACTAGAGCATCAGAGTCACTGAGAATATCACCAGTGAACTAAGACTTGTAGGTGAGGTTAAAGAAAGGAGTAGACTGAGAAAAACAGAAAACAAATGAGTATGAGGGAGATTGTTTCTCAGCTACAACCAACCAGTTTAATAAGAGAAGAAAAAAAAATCTAAATACAAATAGTCCAAACAACCACTTGAAGATACTGTTCTCTGAATTGAGCTATTTACGTCTGACTTACACTTGAATGGCTTTTAGGCCAGAACTAGGAAGAGAAAAATGTGATACTATTCCTTGGAATGAAATAGTCAAAAGTGAATTCTGTGTGTCAATCTCAGTAAATTAAGAGACTATTTTATTTTTCTGTGGCTCACTTATTTGGTTCCTGTGACTAAAGTACTCTAACATTAGATTCCTAAAAGAGCAGAAATCTTCTTAGGGGATGCCCAGGGAAAATAAGACCTGTAGAAATGGTTGCAGTCGCTCAGCCCAGCTCCCTAATTCTCCCGTTAGGGCCTAAAGGGGAAGAGTCAGCCGGGTTGGGTGTGTTTCCCTCTATGGCAAATAATACTGGAATAATTTTGTAGTAATGTATACTAATAATTCTATGATACTTACTTTGTCCATTGCTTTGTCACCTTAAAAATAGTTCTTGTATAAATGTCCAAGTATCCTGGCCTAACCACAAATGTTCTTGTATCTGACATGAGGACAGTGTGGACTTCAACATGGGGGTTTTGCACTATGGGGATTTTCTTAGGATTTTGTGCACGTAAACAAGAAAATGCGGAGGTTATAGCAAAATCCATGCTTTGCCCCTTCCTTACAAAACACTGTGACCTCATTGCTTTTCCTATAGAAGCCCCACTTTCTCTTCTGGCTTTTTCTTTCCCATTTGAGCATCTCTGAAAAAGTCACTGGGTCATCTCTTTTCCATCTCTACTTTCATATCTTTTGACCTTTAGGGAATTTAAAAAAAGTCACCACTTAGATCCTTTAAGCCAGACCTTTGAATGAAGCAACAAAGAATTAGAAATTGCCTGGAAAATGCAAGCTGAGCTGTCGATCAGTCCTGGTTATTCTGACAAATTGGTCAGCCATCTTATTGAAGATTTAAATTATGCAAGATATGAAATATAAATCTACCTATTAAATTAGTGTTATATTAAGGCCATTGCTGATAAGTATTTTGTTTTTCAAATCATAAATTAAATTTACTAGTTTTTGGTATTTAGGTAAATACTCTCCATCATGTCTCCTAGATTTAGTTGTAAATGCACGATTGGAACGAAAGTATATGGTTATGCAATAGGTTCTACGAAACAGAATGCAAAACAATTGGCTGCCAAACTTGCATATGAAGAGATAGAAAAAACCTCGATGGTATGTACTTCCTTTGGATTTGTTTTTTGTATTTTAAAATTCTCTCTGAAGTTGATTTGAGGTTTGACTGTGTTTACATGATGCTAAGACAGCCAGTCACATAGCAAAAGGATACCTCGATTCTGTGTCCCACCAGTGAGCAATGCATTAATATCATGGCTGTAAATTTGGTAAATGTGAGGAAATAAATGTGGTAGTGCACAGAGACGGAAACACTGTGGGGACGTCATTTAGTTGCACTTAAACCTTCTGAGAAAGCTCTTTTTCTTTCAGAAAGATGACGTACTTTCCCCCGTTTCTTCCACTGTTGGGTTCAGTAACAACAGAAGCAACTCTTCGGAGAGAAACATGTTGTAAGTGTGTACAAACAACTGTGATATTTAAGAAATTCAAATTGTTGCCCAAAAGAGCAAATTTTTATGGAAACGTTTAATGTTTAAGAAGAAGTTAGTGAAAGAAATTAGTGACCAACAAAAAATAGAATTCATAAACTAATAGTTGTCCTCCTTTCTTCTAGTGATTCTGAATCACCCCCTGAAAGTGGCTTTTCAGCAAGTGGATCAGAAAGAAATGAAACCAGTAACAGTTTTAGCAATTCTTCTTCATCTTCATCTTCCGTGGTATAGTATTTGTCACTAAGCTTCCGAGTTAATCTTATTTTCCTTTGTGTTTCTTCATTTTAAAACGACCTTCAGTACCCAACCATAATTTTTCTATTTTTAACTGAGGTGCTCTTACTAAATAATATTTGGCAGCCTTTGACTCTCTCCT
This sequence comes from Rhinolophus sinicus, assembly GCF_057876585.1. Taxonomy (NCBI): domain Eukaryota; kingdom Metazoa; phylum Chordata; class Mammalia; order Chiroptera; family Rhinolophidae; genus Rhinolophus; species Rhinolophus sinicus. The sequence continues at coordinate 165,744,516 of NC_142502.1, forward strand.
TTCTTTATGAATCTCATCCTTCAGATGCAGAATTCTCCCACTTTTCACTCCCTTCTTTTTCTCCCTACTAGCCTTCATATTTTCATGTGTTCTTATGATGTTGCTTCTTCTTCCAAAGAGACAGTGTTTAAAAGTTTCATTAATATAGCTCTGCTTCTGTTTTACAAAACTCAGAACTAAACTTAAAATAAAAACTAAATTTAAAAACTAGATAATTGGTGTCACAAAAGTATCCTATTTATGAAGAACGACAAATCAATAAGAAAAAGACAAGCATCTCAGTAGAAAAGTGTATAAACGATCTGCACAGACAATTCACAGAAGAGATACCTACATGGGCAAGAGACACGAAAAGATGCTTTACTTCATAGTAATTAGGAAAACGCAAATCAAAACAACAGTTAGATACCGTTTTAAACTCATCAGATTGGCAAAACTTGAGTCTTGCAGTACTGTGTTGGCATAGCTATATTCCAATTATAACTATTATATGTTGCTGGCAGAAGTAGAAATCAGTACAACCATTTTGGAGAACACTTTGGCAACATGTAGTAAAGTTGAGGGTGTGCCAGGTGCACTGCCAAGGCGTTCCCCTTCCTGGGGCTATCTCCTAGAGCAACACTCACACGTATGCACAGAGAAACATGTATAAGAATGTTCTTTGCAACGCTGTATCTAATAGGAAGACATTAGGCAGACAGTTGAAAACATATTGCTCATTAACACAATGGCTAAATTAATCAGTAACATAGTCACCATGCAATATAGTGGCTCACTGGTGATATGAGCTCAAGAAATCGTAGTCCGATGCTTCCCACTCTGTATGAACATATTTAAATTGGTGAAAGAAAAAAAAAAGCCCACAACATCGACTAGAATAAAAGTGAATATGAACGAAGAATAGCTATATGAAATTAATTTTTGAGAGCTATGTCGAAGACTCTTCTTTTTGCTATGTGTCAAAATTCTTAATTTGTGCTGAAAATGAAACTGTCATCATTGCAGTTTTTAACCAGTGATCAGACCAGCAATTCATGGGGAATTATTTGGAAGTACACCCTGGGGCTCCGTATGTGTCTTTATCAACTCTGTAAATGACGGGTGACGTGGTGAGATCTGCCGGCCACAGGCTCACCAAGGAAGCCATGTTCTCTACCTGGAGAACCAGTGCTTCTGCAGAACATGCCCTACAATTGCCTGTTTTGTCCTTCCTGCCATATATGTCCGGTTGCTATAACAGATGAGGACATTGATACATAACCAAGTAAACTGAGAAGCAGGTCTTGATAAGAGTACAAAAATCGGTGAAGCTGTTAATCTTATGGACCAAGAAATGTGGTCATAGAACCAGCTAGAAGTATAGGAGGAAGGATAGCAAGAAAAAACAATGTGATTGATTTTAGTCATCTGAAATGCTTTCCCATTCTCTTGTTACAGAGTGACTTCAGAAATAGTCAGAGGAAGGGGAAAATGTGAGTATCATTATGCATTGACATAGTTTGAAATGAAGTTTTCTTTCAAACTTAGCTTGTTAACTTTATTTATTAAGTCTCCACTATTTGTAGAGAATTTTACACCCTTTTCGGGTGGAGTTTCGAAAGTAGAAAGTATGGTTAAAGATCACAAAAAGCTTGAAATCTATAAAAAAAATCTTAAATATGTAGCGAAATCTTTGAATGTATGCATACACTACACTGTAGACATAAAGACCTATGGGGGCATCGCTAAAGTAATTGGTTAAGGGCATTATTTTGGAAGTGGGCTTGGAGAGGTGTTTCATAGAAATGTGCATTATTCTGCAGATAAGCAGCTAGGGTAGAAATGGTGTAGTAACTCAGGTAAGGAAAAAAAAGAGGAACTGTTATGTAAATTATGGTGAATTCATTTCTTTTTAAATGAAGAGAAAAGCAAGAATGTACATATAGTCAACAATGAGCGTGAGATGGCAGCAGGGGCCTTTATGAGCCAGGAGTACACTCTGAACAATAGATGATGTGTTGAGGCAAGAGGATTCCTGACGTGGGTGTTTGGATGGAGAGAAGAGAGGTCTGTGTGTGAGATAATCAGGCCGTCAGCCATGGTTATAGTGGCAGAGAGGAGGGATAAGGAGAATTTTTGAGACCATAAGGGAGGAGTAGCTAGGACTTGAGGGAATAGAGTTATAGTAACTGAATGAAGATGATGCAAAGGAGAAAGGACTTGAAGATTGTTTCTTTGAGAAGGGGATGCAGACAAGAATGATGGCACAGAGAGTGTTAAGGAAGGCGAAGGCTTAAGGGCTTCGTGGAAGATCGCAGTTTGTATGTGTTTAGGTTTAGGTGGTGTTTGAACTCAATTGCAGGTGGCTTACCACCAGTAAAGAACAAAATGCAAAGGCAGAAATGCAAGGATATAGATATCCTGAGGTTTTGAGTCTGGAGGAGAAAAGGGAAGGGTAGTGGCATGCCAAACATGAATGTGTTAAGGCAAGAAAAAGGAACCAGGGAAGGAATGAAAAATTATTAGAGGACAGAGGGGGACCTTAAGCCTATTTTTTTTTTTTTTTTTAAAGAAAGGTTAACATTTGTCACTCTGTTATTCTAATAGTTGACTCAAACTATAAAAAGCCTAGTGCATGGCATAAAAACCCACTCTAAACAAGTTATATTTGCTTTCGGTTTTATTTGAGTTTCACATTCTTCTCTTAATTTTTCAGAAATCTGGCAGCTAAATTTAACTCTCCTGGCGTAGTAGGAAATGAGTGTACTGTGGAAAACAGGTAAGAGGGAACTGTAAAATAGAATTTGCTTAAAGATATGTTTGTTAATTTGACAAAAGTTTCATAAGGGACTGTTATACCTCAGACAGGTTACATTATATTTCCACCTAAACGGGATAATTGTTTTAACATAGTCAGGCCCACAACAGATCATTGTCAGTTTTAGTAAACAATAGAGAACCCATAGATATTTGAATAATTACCTAATATATAGCTGGCACTGTGCTGGGCCTTGTATCTATAAGTGGGACAAATAGAACAGCTCCTGCCCTCACAGAGTTTTGTGGGGGTGATGATTACATGAAAAAGTCTGAAATTACAAACTATGGTCAGAGGCCTAAAGGATGAAGCAGCATCAGGAGGTGGGGGGCTCTGGGGCTCTGCAGAAGAAGTGCATATAGGTAGGTGAAGATGGGACAGGTGATGTGAGTTTTCAAGGAGCAGAGATAAGATAGTGGACATGGAGGGCAGCAAACAAGGACACAGGCCAGGAGACAAGCTGGAGAGGGAGGCAGGGGCCAAATCACATGGCTCCTTGTAGGCCACTTGAGGGCTTTCTGTTTTTTTGCAGAATGCAGAGCTAGACTATTGGTTATTAGGCACACAGAAAGACGCAATCAGACCAAATTTTTATCATACTGGTTGCTGTGTGGATCATGGATTGAAGTGGAGGAGGAGAGGAAGTGGACTATTTGGTTAGCAAAGTCCTACAGGACTCTCATGGAAGCTTGGCCTGGTGTGAAGATGTCAGAGATGGGAAAAGGGGGCAGATACCAGTGATACATTTTAGAAGTAGAATGAGCAGGGCTTCCTGATGGAAGGTGGGGCCTGAGGGAAAAGGGAAAGACGGGCAGTTAAAGCCTGGACAGGCTCAGAGCACCTGCTCGTTTCTCTTGTAACATCTTGGTGGTAGCTGAGGGACACATATGGTGCTTATTTCTAAAGTTTCATACCTGTGATTAGACTCTTTATCATGGTTGTAACAGTCAGGAGTTAACTGTGATCTGTTATGTTGGGGGGAGAAAGGAAGGAACTATCCTTCATGATTCAAGAGTTTCTGTGAAGTGGGCCCTTCTTTAGAAGGGGAGAGTCATGTTTGTTATATGGTCCATTTTATTAGTGACATAAAGGGAAAGTGGAAGGGGTGGGGACCAGCTAGCATCCAACCTTAGAATAACAGTGGCATTTATCTTTTAAGGTTTGTCAGGGATTTTCTAGAAATAACACAACTTGACTCGGGAGGATACGGCGATGTTTTCACAGCAAAACACAGAATTGATGGAAAGACTTATGTTATTAAACGTGTTAAATATGATAATAAGTAAGTAGTAAATGTTTTCTTTTTTTTGAATGAGAAGGTATGTTGAAACTGCACTTTTTTTTTTTTTTTTTCATGTATCTGTCTTCTTCATCAGTGTATTATTTACTTTTTTCCAGTCCTCCTTAAAAATCTCATTCTACTATCAGGCACTTGGCTTACTCTGAAATGATTATTTCAATAAAAAAATGGATATATAATTGATCATTCTTTTAAGGCTGTCTTGATGAAAACTGATGTTATAGAATCATTTAGCTTAAGGTGACCTTTGAGATTTTCTGGTCTCATCTCCTTATTTTACACATGCAGAAACTAAGATCTAAAGATGTGAACTGATTTTTCAAAGGTAAAAATAGTTGGTAATTGTTCTGGTTGTCTGTGATCGCATAATACACCATTCCAAAATACAGTGGCTTAAAAACAACAGGGTATTGTTATCTCTCATGGTTCTGTGAGTTGATTGTGTTTGTCTGGGTCAGTCTCACTTGTGGTCTGCCATGCATTTGCAGTCAGGAGTCTTCTGTAGGCTTGGCCAGGCCGGACATCCAAGATGGTTTTCTTAACGTGGGTAGCAGTTGACACTGGCTGTAGGCTGGAAGTTCAGCTGGGGCTGTTAACCAGTGTCTCCACATGGCCTCTTTATGTGGCCTGGGCCTCTCACAGCTTAGTGGCTGGTTACTAAGAAGGACTGTCCCCAGAGCAAATCATCCCAGGAGAGAGCAGCAAGGCTGCTTTTGACCAAGTCTTGGAAGTTCTACGTAGTATACCAGATTGGTTAAACAAAGTCACTGCGGCCAGCCCAGATTCAAGGGAAGGGCAAATAGACTCCATCTTTTTTTTTTTTTTTTTTTTTAATTAAATTTATTGGGGTGACAATTGTTAGTAAAATTACATAGATTTCAGGTGTACAATTCTGTATTACATCATCTATAAATCCCATTGTGTGTTCATCACCCAGAGTCAGTTCTCCTTCCATCACCATATATTCGATGCCCCTTACCCTCATCTCCCACCCCCCACCCCCCGCCCCCCTTACCCCATCTTTTAGTCTGAGGAGTTGGGTGCGTGTATGGGGAGGGAAGGGATTGATGATGACCATCTTTGGACACCATCTATTATGTTAACAAGATGGAGATTTAGAACTCTGGAATGCCAATCCACTGTTTCCATTCTAACCAATTGCTTCCCATGTTGGTTTTATGTATTATCTGCACCGTCCCCCCACTCCACCCTTGTTGGATAGCAAAACTCCTTCAAGGAAGACACATAGGAAGGAGGTCTTAAATCACATGTCACCAGTTTACCAATCTCGCTTTTTGTTTTCTGGCAGTTGTTACTATGTGTAAGTTGACCAGACTGGTCCTTCAAGGACTAGAGAAGGAGATGGAAAGGGGATATGGACTAAGGAAAATGACCTGAGCAAAGGAGAAGCAGGCATGGAGTCCTAGGGACTCTTCCTCCCAGTCATACAAACCTCTTTTCTGTCCCATGGACAATGCCTTGCAGTTGAGATACCTTCAGATCTTCCTGGCATCAAAACAATGCTTTTTCCTTCTTCACTGTTTTGCTTAACAAGAATGAAATACTGTTGTTCCTACTATTCAATAGCAATTTTATTAATGGAAGTACTTAAAGGTGATCAGGGTACAGTATTATGGAACATTTTTAGTGGCTTCATAAATTGCTACAACACAGTTAAAATATACTCGGAAGTATTAATCTACAGCCATAAAAATGTTTATATGCATTGATGCATGGATTTCCTGTCTGGGAACCTATTCTAAAGATATTACCCAAATTACGGGAAAAAACTGTGCCAACGTATATAGATCACAGTGTCATTTATAACATGAAAAATTAGAGAAAACAAAATGTCCAGCAATAAAGAAATGATTAAGTATGTTTTGTTCTCTTCCCTGATCGGTGGCTATTTTGAAGTCATTAAAAATGAAAGTTATATGCTGTAAATATTTACACATGAAGTGATGCAATGCTGGAAGTTGCTTCAGAAAAATCCAGGGGAAGATGAGGAAGTGGGTAAGAGTATAGATGAAACGAAACTGGCCAGGAGTTAGCAACTATTTCATCTGGTTGATGGCTAGGTAGGGGTTCATTATACTATTTGCTCCACGTTTTTATACTTTCGAAAACTTACATTAAAAAGTTTATACATGATGATTATACAAATTGTAAAACAACAAGAAAAATTGTAAAGATAACGTGAAAGAATCGGATAAAAATTATATACTATAATTAAAAATATATATAAATATATAGGAAGAAACACAATAAGAAATAATCTAAAATAATAACTCATTGTGTTAGGATCATCAATGTATGAGTAATTCTTTCTTTATTTTCACAAATTTTATGTCATATAAAATTTTTTTCAAATTAAAAACTGAAAGTGTACAATGTTTGCTTATCTTTTCTCATCCTTGACATCTCAAATTTGTTTACTCCATTTAGCGCAGAATTGTCTGTCTCAGCTCCTGACTACAAATCCCTGTAAAGCTCCCACAATGTACAGTGAAGTCAGTTTCTCTACATACATCTCCTCCTTTGTGTATTTTTGCCCCATATGGAGTGTTCTGAATGAAGTTCTCCATGCTGCCTGGGTTACCTACCCTCTCTTCCCAAATGGGGTTTGTTTATGAAATCCAAAGTGACTTTAACAGAAGTCTAAACAATACATAATGTATGAATTAGGCACCCAAAATTGTATCGTTGGCATTTCAAGGGCTACTACAAATGACTTTTAAATTGTCTGATGTTTGGGCTCATTTAAGTCACTGCTCTTTCTTTTATGTTGAGAGTGGAAAATATGATAGCTATGTTTTTTTTCTGTGTGTTCACTTTTTCTTTTTCAGTGCCCCTGGCTTTCATACTATCACTCAGGCTGTGGGAACCTGGCAACTGTTTAATAAAGGAGTGTTGATAGTTGGTTCCTGTTATTTGAAGTGTTTTGTTATTATCAGGGATGTGTACTGATCATTTCTAATTCTCTGTTTCTACTGACTAGGAAGGTAGAGCGTGAAGTCAAAGCTTTGGCAAAGCTTGATCATCAAAATATTGTCCGTTACTGTAGTTGTTGGGATGGAACTGATTTTACTCTTGATGAAAGCAACAACAGAAGGTAACTAAAAAGAAATGCTCATAGCTATAGTAGGATGGAGGAAACTGTCATTGACTATGTGTGGGCCACCGGATAAGGCCATTAATTAACACGTTTAATAATCACAACTGCAAACACTGAAACACTGTTATGACTCCATTCTGCAGGTAAGGAGGACAATGAATCATTTTTTCCTTGGTCCTTCCTAGTTTCTCATTGTCCTCAGCCATTTTCAAAATGTCAGGTTTGGCTTTCCTGACTCCATTGTTTAATGTATAGGCTCGCTCACATGCCCCAATTTCAGTCCAGACTGTAAATGCAGTCTTGTGAAGGAAGTTTGAACATGTAGCTACTGTAACTGGAGGTTCCCTCCTCAGCTGCCAGCACTTTTCTCTTTCTCTCTCAGGCCCCAATGGGTGGGGTGCAGTCAAGGGGTTTCTTTCAAATGCAACTACACCATTTAGGTGGGGTGGTGGGCAGTGAAAATAATTTTAAGACCATGAGCTGTGATGGGGGCACCCCACCTTGAATCCCTCATGTTTTGTCTCAGGAAAGCCACTGCTAAAGGACTGGAGGGTTCTAAAGAGCTCGCATCTCCCTTTGAAAGTGTTTCTTGGGACTGTCCTCTCATGGCAGTCCTGAGGGCATTGTGGGCTGTTCATTCATCATCTCCTGACTCCAGTGCGCCTGTCTCCACCCCATGTAATTGAGAACTTTATCACCCGTTTCAGGAGTTCTTGACTACTGTCAGCACACGGGACTTCTTCAGCTTTCAGGAAATTCTTGACTACCTCTTTCTGTTTTCTAGCCAACGTACGTTCAACGAATATAAATTAATATTGAGACCAACTTAGTTTAGGAAAAAGAAAAACAACATGGTTAGCAAAATCAGTCCTCCGACTTATGTCTCATAGCAATTTGTTGGCACTTCTCTTAGAGTATCTATCCTTGTACTATTGTTTTAGGTTTGTTTTTCCTTTATCTCTCTTTTATTAAACTGTCGTCCCGTGACAGCAAAGATAGTGTCTAATTTTCTCGTCTCTAGATGCCTGTTCTGTGCCTTTTACAAAATAGATGCTCAGTAGATTGATGGTGAATTAAAATATTTCAAAATTACTTTATATAATAATAATATTTGTTTCTTAAGTGTATTTAAAGTATTTTTTTTATTTGTGATGTATCTTTACTTTTAAAATTTTTATTAAATTTATTGGGGTGACATTGGTTAGTAAAATTACATAGGTTTCAAGTGTACAATTCTATAATATATTTCATCTATATATTGCATTGTGTGTTCACTACCGAGAGTCAGTTCTCCTTCCATCACCGTATGTTTGATCCCTTTACCCTCTTTTACGACCCGCCCCCATTACCCTCTGCTAACCACTAAACTGTTGTCTGTGTCTATTTGGTTTTCCTGCAACTCTACTGCATTAGTGTTCCCTTTCCTATCTATTAGAATAGGTGATCAAGACCTTCAGCGTTAAAGAATGGACAGGGTTATACTTCATAAATTAGCTAAACAAATAAAGCTCTGCACATCTGGGAACTTATGATGTAAATAAAAAATGGTTTATTAAATTTTGATTCAAATTTATTTGTTGTATTTAGATTTCTGTTTTGAGACATTTTGTGCATCTTAAGAGAAGGTATGATTTTAAAAGAGAAATGTATTTTTATAAATTTATTGCTACTTCTCTATGACTTTTATATCCAGGTCATTGACTAAGTGCCTTTTCATCCAAATGGAATACTGTGATAAAGGGACATTGGAACAGTGGCTTGAGAAGAGAAGAGACCAGAAACCAAACAAATATTTATCTTTGGAATTATATGAGCAAATAGTAGCAGGAGTGGATTTTATACATTCGAATGGGTTAATTCATCGAGATCTTAAGGTAAGAGGAAAATGTGATTTGTTAGGGATTGATACCTATGATTGAGTAATTTTAAAATCAGTCTTCTCAAATTGTAGAATTGGTTGACAGTTGTGAGGAAATAATATCTCTGCTCCTCTAAGGTTAGGATGGATTTAGGACTTGCCCTATGCACCGTTCCATAGCACGACTCAGAAGATCCCCAGGGCTAGTAAACTCATCAAGACACTGAGCTCTACAGGAAGCCTTGTCTGCTGACAGAAGTCCTTACTTCCTCAGCTGTCATTTTAAAGACCTCTGACATTAAATTTCCTGTTTTGGGAATTTTAAGGGGAAATGCCTTATAAATAAATATAAAGATAGCCATCGCTAAATATGATTTGGATATATGAGACCAGTCTGTCAAATTGGTACTTATAGATTAAATATTGTGTTTTCTTTTTCTCTAGCCGGGTAACATATTTTTAGTAGGTACAAGACAAATAAAGATTGGAGACTTTGGACTTGTAACATTCCTGGAACATAAGGGAAATCGGACAAAGAATGTGGGAACTATAACATACATGAGCCCAGAACAGGTGAGGTCCCTTTCTTTTCTGTCTATATGTTTTTTTTACCTCTTTCATTTTTTGAAATTATGAAAATAATAGACACCTCTTATAAAATTAAAACAGTACAGAAGTCTATAGAATAGAAATGGAAAATTCCCCTTAACCTTCCTTTTTATTTTTACTCTTCTTTATCCTTTTACATCATTTTCTGGGAGGTATAAAAATATACAAACACAAATATATATTTACACAGACGTTTATACATAAAAACATGTATACATCCATTTTTATAGGGTACTAAAGTGTTCTTATGTGACTTGATTTTTTTCACTCAACAATGTATCATAATCTTTCTATATCAGTACAAATAAGTCTGACACAACCTAAGAAAACTCCCTCAGATGCCTTTCCAGTCAGTCCCTCCTCCCCACTGCCCAGAGGCAACCAGTGCTCTGATTTCTATCACCATTGATTAGTTTTCTGTGATCTTGAGCTACCTATGGATGCGTTCATACAGTATGTTCTCTTGTATATGTGATTACTTCACTTAAAGTAATGTCTGTAGGAGAACCTCTAGTTGCTTGTAACCAGCAGATTATTCCCTTTATTTCTGAGTACTATTCCATAATATGAATATAGGCGTACCATGGAGATATTGTGGGTTCAGTTCCAACCATTGCAATAAAGCAAGTCACCTGGATTTTTTGGTTTCCCAGTGCATATAAAAGTTATATTTACACTATACTGTATATACGCAATAGCATTATGTCTAAAAATCACATATTATCTTAATTAAAGAATACTTTATTGCCAAAATATGCTAACCATCATTACCGGAGCCTTCAGCAAGTTGTAATCTTTTTGCTCGTGGTGGGTCTTGCCTTGATTTTGATGGCTGTTGACTGATCAGGGTGGTGGTTGCTGATGGTTGGGGTGGCTGTGACAGATTATTAAAATAAGACAGCAATGAAATTTGACACATCAATTGACTCTCCCTTTCACATATGATTTCTCTGTAGCATGTGATACTGTTTGATAGCATTTTAGGCAGAGCAGACCTTCTTTCAAAATTGGAGTCAATCCTCTCAAATCTTGCCACTGCTTTATCAACTAAGTTTATGTAATATTCTAATATTTGGTTGGTGAGGCAATAATAGGTGAAAGAAATGAAACCAGAAGACATCATTTTCTAAGTTCAAATGGATAAGCCTTTTGGGAAAACATTATCATTTGCTATCCCACATCACATCAAAGTGTTTCTGAATGGGTTTCTGATCTAAATTTTAAAAATGCAGTACAGCCAAGTGGAATAAAATGAAATACACCTGTATACCACAATTTGTTTATCCATTCTCCTGGTGACTTTGGATTGCTTCCAGTTATGGAATATTATGACTAAATCTTCGATGAACATTTGCATGCAAGTCACTTTTGGGAAGTGTTTTAACTGTTTCACCTGCTACATCTCGTTTAACCCCACAGTCAAACTCTGAGGATGAAACTATTGTTATCTCCATTTTATGGTTGAGATTATTCCCATGTAGATGGTTAATTTACACAGATGATTCAGCTGTTTAGTAACAGAGATTTGAGCTTGAGCAGTTAGATTCCACAGATCTCGCTAACAAGCACCCACTGTTGTAAAATATATTTTGGTCAAATAAGTTTTTTGTCTTCAGAAGGCATGGATATTTATATCAGGTGATTAGCGAATGTAAATATATTTTGGTCTCTGTAGGTTTCTTCACTAGGATATGGAAACAAAGTGGACATCTTTGCTTTAGGGCTGATTCTTGCAGAGCTTCTTCATGTGTGTCGCACTCATCACGAAACACTTAAGGTAAATAATCTCACAGAAATAATTAAGCAATAAAAATTATTGGCCATCATCTTCAGAGTGCTTCTGCAGACAGTTATTGCTCTTGTGTGAGGATGGGCTTGAACATCTTAGTGTTGACTGCAAAGGAAATATGGATTTTATCTCTTTCAAGTTTGGGCAACCAAAACTTTTCGTTAGGAGTTCCGATCAAGATGGTAGAGTAGATAAAGGCTCACCTCCCATAATCACATGAAAATTACAACTACATTATAGAATAACTACACTTGAAGATGAGCTGAACAGGACTCCTATAACAAAGGATATAAAGAAGCCACATTGAAACTGAATGTTGAATATCAACTGTAATTGAAAAACAAAAAAATTAAAAACAAACAACAAACGCTTTTTGTTAAAGACCAAAAACTTTGGGGTGTTTTGGAAGGTGTGTGCCTTTCATAAAACTGTAACTGTTTCTTCCTATTTAAATCAGTGAAATTTTGATTGCCTGCTTTAGTTTAAGACACTGTGCTAAGTGCTACAAGGATTTCAAAAGTGAATAAGCCTTATTTGCAAGCAGCTTATATTCGAGAAGGGAAGATATTATAAGAGAATGTTCTGTGTGTTTTGGGAGAAGGCGTGAAGTCTAATGGAAACAGTTAGGAGGGGGATCTTCCCAGGGGTGGGAAGGCATTGAAGCTGGGCCCTGAAGGATTGGTTGGCTTCTAATAGTCCAAAATAGAAAGAAGGTGGTTCCGGCTTAGAGACAGGAAAGTGCAGAGTGTGTTTGGGGATACCAATAGTGTCTGATATTTTTATTGGAGTATATAAGTTACAGGGAAGTGGTGGTTGATGGGGTTGGAAAAACAGGTTGAGGCTCAATTAAGGCAAGAATGTGAACTCTCTTGTGAAGGCAGTTGGGAGTCACTAAAGACATCAGCCAACTGGATAGCCTATCCATAGTTCAGTAAAGGGGACTCACCTGGCATCAACAGCCTTCTCCTCTGTAAAACAGGGAAATGAAAATACCTGTCATTCAGGGTTCAAAAAAAAGATGAAGGGAGATAATGCATATGATGCTCTGAACACTTCAATATGTTATAGTATTAAAGATGGTTGTTAGATGGGGTGGGGTGGGAAGGGACATCCTGCTTGCTTCTTGGGTAAAGAGACTTTCCAAAGATCTGGAAATATCCTAGATTTAGGGTATCCCAGTCTTTAGTGCTCACTCCTAAGTTTATTTTTCCTCCCAAGAGACTAATTTCCTAATGAATATATCTGTTTTATTTTCAGATGTTTGAAAGTCTAAAGGATGGTAATCCCCCAGAAGTATTTGATGACAAAGAAGTAAGCACTTGAAAAGGGTCAAAATTTTGTTTATTTCAATGTTTTATTCTTTTTCCTCCCCTTTTTCCACCTCCCCCCACCCAATTCCAGATCAAGCCAGTCTAGTTGTGTTTCTCAGTCTAGTTGTGTAGGACATAGCTCCCTGGCCCATGCTGGTATTATGAGCCTTGCTGAGGCAGTCGGTAGCCGGTCGACCAGCTCACGCCGACCTCCGGCTGCTCACAGCAGCCCAGCTGCAGGCAGAACTGTTGTTCACAATCTTAGCTGTAGAGGGTGCAGCTCACTGGCCCATGTGGGACTTGAACCGATGACCTTTGCGTCAGGAGCAAGGCGCTCCAACCACCTGAGCCATCAGGCTGGCCAATGTTTTATTTTTCATATTGACTCTTATTATCATTACAGAAAATTCTTCTTCTGAAATTACTCTCAATGGAACCCAAGAAACGACCTAACACATCTGAAATACTAAAGACTTTGAAGGAGTGGAAGAATGCTCCAGAGAAAAAGGACTAAACACATTTTAGAGCCTTTCAAAAAAGTATCCTGCTTTTGATGTTCGATTTTCCTGTAACTGTCTGAAATCTGCTAGGGAATATCAATAGTAGTTATCTGCTATTTTCATTTTTCCCTTAATTTTTTACTACATTTGCAAAAAGTTTTTCATTTTTTAACTTCAAAAACATTTTTATTTTTGGCTTTTTCCCAGTTCATCTCCTTAGTTTGAAGATAAGGAAAAATCCCTCAATTTTTTAGTATCAATTAGTGAATCTGTCAATTAATAAGTATTAAGTATCCATGGTTTCTAGGTAAAAAAGAAATAAGATCTTTCCCTGTCTTAAGTAGCTAACAAGTCAGTTGGAGAAAAATGCTAATCATAAAAAGTTAAGTTATATACAATCACTTTGGAAAACAATTTGGTATCATCTAGTAAAGTTAAGTGTGTATATACTGTGAAAGCCATCAATTCCATTCCTATGTACGTCTACTAGAATGTTCATAGAAATCCTGTTTATAAAAGCCAAAGGAACAGAAAACAACACTACTGTCCATAACAAGAATGGATACCTACATTGTGTTATATTCACATTGGAATACTATATAGCAGTGAAAATAAATTTCGGGAACATAATGTTAAGCAACAAAGCAGTTTACAGAAAATATATATGGAATGATTCCATGTATATAACGTTCCAGAACATGGTAAATGATACCATTTGGTTTAGGAATCCAAACAAATGTGGTAAAACAATAAAGGGAAGGAAAGTTACGAGAATTGTTCAATTCTGCTAGTGGTTATCTCAGAGGAGGGACAGGAGTGGAGTGGGGAAGTGGATTTCAAAGGTACAGTTAACTTATTTTTTTAAAACTGGATGTTGAGTCCACTAGTGTTTACTGCACAGTTATTCTTTGTATCTCAAATACATTTTGAATGTCTTATAACAAATACTTCAAAGAGACGATAATGGTGCTGCTAGAAGGCAGTAGCTAAACGTAAGAAAATAGTCAATTTGGAGGGGCAAGATGACTTTCTCCTGAGATATCATGGCATAGGGCTTGAAGTGACATCCCAGCGAGGGATTGAGAGGAGTAAAGAGGAGACCAAATTGGCAGTTTAGGCAAGGGCATGGCATATTAGATAATATACTTGTTAATTTTCATAGGTGTGATGATATTGTGGTCATGCAGGAAAATGTTTTATTCCGAGGCAATGTATGCAGAAATATCTAGGAGTGAAGTGGCATATTTGCAACTGTCAAATATTCAGCTAAGATCCATGTGTATATGAAGAGAGAGAGAAAAAGCAAATGTGGCGAAGTGTTAACAGTTGAACAATTGATAAATCTAGATGGAGTATATAGAAGTGTTTCTTGTAATATTCTTTGAACTTTTCTGTAGGTTTGAAATTTTTCTGGGAGGAGAGAAATCTTTTTTAAAGACCAGTATTACCTGGATTTAATGAATAAGGGTATATACTCAAAAAAGGTAGCCTTACTTTTTCACCTTCTCTCATTTTAAATTTACACTATTATGAAAAAATAAAGCATCTCTTGAAAGCTTTTATTTATTTGTGAATATATATTTTCTCAGCCTCAAAATTAAATAAAAAGTATCCTCGTAATCAGAGGAGGAGAGAGGCAAACGCCAGGGACCTTATTTGCAAATTAAAATACACACATAAAGAGATTTTGAAAGATAGATCTATATCTTTGTATGATGTATATATTTACCCCCTTCTAAAAAATTTTTGCTGGAGTATTTTAAAGAAAATTTAAGGTATTATATCATTTCACTTGTAAATACTTAAAAATCATCTCTAACAGATAAGCTGTTTTTAATTTTAACAAAACTAAAATGTCATTGTCACTCAAAATTAATACAGTGTCTTTAATTATATCATTCAGCTTGTATTCAGTTTACCTATCTCAAAAATATCTTTCTGCAGATTGTTTAAATCAGGATCCAACCTTGCATTTAGTTGGTATGTCTCTTTTACTCTATAACATTTACCCATTTTTAGTTTCCTTCTTCTTGGCATTTATTTGAGGAAGCAACTGAATCATATGTTCTGTAGCTTCTCCTCCCTTCAGGATTTGGCTGCTGGTATCCCTATGGTGTCTATTTAGAGCTAGAAACTTGATTTGATTCTGGTTCATAACTTTTTTTCAAGAATACTCCATAGGTAATGCTATATACTTTATTTTGGATCACTTCAGGAAGAACCTGATGTCTGTTTGTTCCACTTTGGGTGATTTTAAGATTGATTGGTGGGTTGTGGTGATGTCATCTATTACAAAGCTTCCTATCAATTTTTCACCTAATGGTGTTAGCAACCATTGATGAATGTTGTCTGGATCCATTATCTCATTAGGGGTTACAAGATAGTGATTTTTAAACCTCTTGCATTTATCATCTATGATTCCTTTATCAAGAAGAACTTTCTCTAAAGCTGAATGGGAAAGATGGGATAAATAAGTTATTAATTTTTTAGAATGTATCAGTGCCCTAGCAACCTCCAAAGGTGACAGATGGGATTTTTGTTGTTTTAAGCAGGGGTGTGACCCAACTGGTACTTGGAAACAGAGTGTTTAGAATGGGTTGGAGCAGGAGGAGACTGCATTTGAAAGGTCAGAAGTCCAAGAGGCTAAGAAGGCCTGGGTAATAGGAGGGGACAGAACCAACAGGAGTTGGCAAATAATTGGATGTGAGGATTTAGGAAAAGGTAAGCATCAGGTATTAACTTCCAGCTCTGTTTGAAGGTGAGTGGCAGGAATATGATGCCATTAAAGGAAATACAGGTCTTCATCCAGTTAACCCCCCACGGAGCACACATATTTGAGAGATTTTCTTTCGCCCTTTTATCTATCACACAGTTCATTAGAGTTTAAGTCAATAGTGGGACCACTGTGCATCTTTCAAAATGGTGAGGTGGAGCGCATTTGGGAGGTAAAATGTTGGATCTCATTTGGAGATGCTGACTTTTGGGTGGTGCCAGAATATTCAGGTGACGATGTAGAGCATACCATAGGAAATGCGGGGTGGGGACTAAGGAGACGGGATGTGTGTGTTATCTGGAAATAACCCGATACTTCACTTTGAATTCAAGGGCTTGGCAAGGGAGATACTATATAGAGGACAGAGGGCTAAGGAACAAAGCATGGCAGACATCTCCATTTAAATATTTACTCTTCCTATTTAATATCAATCCAGTCCTTAAGGTCTGTGATTCTGAATCTGTGACTATGGCTTATCCCAGCCCTACCTTTCCTCAGCATGGTCTCAGATGAAGGGACTACAGTTGAGAGCTGTACAGTGGCCCCACTATTGGCTTAAACTCTGATTAAAAACTGTGTAATAGGTAAAACTGTGAGGCAAATAAAATCTCTCTCAAATATTTGTGGCTCTTTAGGGGTTGATTTGATTGAGACCTGTATTCGTGTCCTATGGCTGCTTTAATTACCAATTACCATAAACTTGGTGGCTTAAAACAGCACATATTATTTCTCTTACACTTCTGTAGGCCAGAAGTCTGAAATGAGTTTCCCTAAGTTAAAGTCAAGGTGTTGGTAGGACTATGCTCCCGTGGAGGCTGGCATTCCATGACACACATTCATTGCTACCTAAATACGCCACACTGGTTGGCTCAGTGTTACCTGAATAGGCTTTTGCACTCAGTGGCTTTCTGCTGTGGACTCTACCTAACCTTCCCTTCAACTTTTATTGAATGGCAGGTTTATTTAGATATAATTCACATACCATATGATTCACCCATTTAAAGTATATAGTTCAATAGTGTTTAGTACTGTGCAACCATCACCACAATCAATTTAGACATTTTTGTCACCTCAAAAAGGAACCCCAAACCCGTTAGCGGTCATTCCTCCACTTCCCCCAATTCTTGGCAATCACTCACCTACTTTATATCCCTATAGACCTGCCCATTCTGGACATTTCATTTAAATGGAATCCTGCAACATGTGATCTTTTTCACTGGGTGTAATGTTTTTAATGTTCATCCATGTTGTAGAATGGACCAGTACTCCATTCCTTTTATTGCCAAATCATTTCCAATTATTTGGCTACATCACGTTTTATGTATTCGTCAGTTGATAGACATTTGGGTTGCTTCCTCTTTCCTGCTATTATGAACAATGCGACTGGGAATATTCACATGCAGGTTTTATGTGGACATGTTTCCATTGTCTCCTGGGTAAATACCTAAGCGTGAAAATGTTGGGTCATACTGTAACTCCTTCCTCCTTACTTTGCATATCAAAGTTATATGTTGGGAACCCAAATTCAGTGCTATTTCCAGTGTTCCACCACCGCCCACTTAGCATGAAACTTCACCCTCCGACTCCCATTGTTGGGTTCCCTCAGAATCGTGTTCAGCAGTTTGCCTTGGAGCTGTTATTCCTATGGGGCTGTTAACCTCATATTGTGAATTTCTGGAAAGTGGGGACAGGCACTGTCATTTCTGTATACCCCGAGGTAGCAAGTAACACTGTTCTGCTTAAAGCAGGAGCTCTGTGAGTGCGTTGGAATTGGTGGGGAATAAGTGTTGATTTCATATTCTTGATCTGACAAAATGTACCTAATACTAAATAATGTTCACTTTAAAAACTTCAACAATTAAATATTTGGAAAAATGACAAAGTATGTAAGGTAAATCAGTTTGGTATATTGAAGTCTTTCAATTTTAGAAGCTCCAGTATTTTGGATTTATAAGGAAAATGAAACATTTTAGAAATGCTAGGTGAGACTTTGAAAATAAATGTAACACAATATAAACAAAAGTAAATGATATGTTAACATTTATATTTCAAATTTCACGTTCTAAAGCAAATTAAAAAAAATTCAATGTTTTGCTTCTTTTGGTTTTCATTATTGTCTAGCTATGAAGTCCTAAAAGGCATATAAGAATAAAATTTTTTTTTACTAATATCGAAAGCCTTTATTTTTAACTATTGATGGATAAGAATGGAGAGATGTCTCCCACTTTCCAAGGAGGCCTCGTTCTAGCCATTGGCCTGGAAATGCAGACCACAGCTCTGGTGGAATCATGGGTTCCATCAAGGTTATTAACCATTCTCAGCATAATTGTTCAGAAACATACTCAAAATATTCTAGGCTACTGGGCAGGTGGTGGGCTGTCCCCCTAGTCGGTAAGAGGAGAAAAGGAAGCCAGTTCCTGAGTTTATTTCATGTGAAACAATCCATATGGCTTTGGGACTGACTAAAGGAATGTCAGTATGTTGGCTGAAATGACAGGAAAGGATCCGACTATAATCCCAAGGGAAAGATGTACTCCTTTGTTTTCACTATTAATACAATTTTATTATTTTTTAAATGAAACCAATAAATATTGAACAGTATTATCCAACTATATAAACTCCAATATTTTATATATGTATCTATGTTCACAAAAATAATGATTCATTTTCTAACTGAAGAACTGAGGCCCAGAAGTTAACCAGGTTAGTGGTTCACAATCTCTGCTGCATCTTAGAATCAAGGCCACAGTGACCAATTACATCAGAATCTCTGGAGGTGGGACCCTTGCATTATCATTTTTTAAAGTTCCCCAAGTTAAACTTGAGAACAAGTGAATTAGGTCATATAAGATCAGAGACTAAAACAAGTTTGTATTATTGATTATATACAAACTAGAGCCAGTGGAGGTTAGCTTTTGCTATGTTCTCATGTAAGCTGTTTCTAATAAAAGGAAGAGGTTGATCTCTTGCTCAATGCTACTGAAAGGTGAGATGTAAAACTGTACAGTGAGGTCGTGAGTCTATTCCGACAACAGTAGTGCTCTATATTATACCTACAGCACTAGTTCTCATCCACAGGTGCTTATCAGACTTTTAAGAAATTTGAAATAAATACAAATATCCAGAAAATACCCTAGATTAGCTGAATCAAAACCACTAAAGGAGGCATCTGAGTTTGTGAACTTTTAAAAAAGTTCATAATTTTGATGCCCAACCTTGGATGGAGCTTTCTAGAAGTGTGCCACAGTATGTCTTTAATCGAATGATTAAATTACAGGGAAGCAGATTTCAGCTTAAGACAGAAAAAGAACTTTAAAATCACTTAGCGCTACCCAGAAATGGAATGGTCTGTTTTAAGGCCGTGAGCTCTGAGAAGTGTGGAAACAAGCTCTGAACCCTCATTCATTCCCTCTCAACAGAGAAGTGTCTGATCTGATGAGGGAGGTTGGGAGAAGGAAGCTAGCCTGTATGGTCCAACCCCTGGTGCATTCTCACCATGTAAGCTACCTGGTCTCAGAATGCAGTGATGGGCTGTGTCCCAGCAGGGCAGAGGTGTGCAGTTCTCTCCAACCAGGCAGATATATGAGGGAATCTGACTGGAGAACACCTCAGCCTTGCTCACTATTTCAGCTTCATTGACCAGAAAGCTGATACTTTGATCTCTCTCTGACTCCCATGTCTTATTTCTCAGTTTCTCCCGAAATGAAAAGGGGAATAAGGGAGTTACCTGTTGTTGTCCTTCAACATCAGGAGCATCACAACAGTCAGAAATTGTAATGGCCCATGTCTGTGATGATACTTGTGTTCTGAGATAGAATTCCATTATGTTTTTTTTAGAAGTCGGTGAACAATTACATTCTAAACTACAAAGTAATTCTAACATACAAAAAGAAAAAAACATATACAGCCCCTTTTTCTTTACTGGCATCAAAAATCTGGGCATTCTAACTGCTCAACTGTCTTTCTTTGCGTGGGAACAACAGCATTTTCCAAGTTTCTACTTTATTGAGAATAATCTTAGTCATGATCTGCAGAAGTTGGTCCTGGGCAATTGGAAGACAGGTCTTCTTTATCTGTAATTTATGTGAGGAAAATAAAAGATTAATACAACTTCTATGGTACACTACTCTAGAAAATTATTTCAACCTAACATGGATTTTGTAGATGTGTTTGCTACTTACTCTGCTAACCAAACCAGGAAAAGATAATAACAACAATAACCAAATATTCTTCACTCTTAAGTATAAAGTCCTTAAATTCAAGTTAATAAAGCCAACATGGGCAAATATGTGAGGAGGGAAAGTATTTGGTTCCAGAAGACATATGGCGAGTATTAAACCATTTCTTTTCTTACAATTAGAAAAACAACAAAAAATGGAGTGAATTTCAACATGCTGATTTTCAGGGTTCAGGGACAATAGTCTATACAAAAATTAGTTCTAAAAATTTAATATATTTTTTAAGTTTCTGTAGCTGGAGAAAGAATCTCTAAAAATAAAGCATGAAAAAAACAAAACCCTTAAGGGATTCAGAATTCTCTTTTGAAATAAAAGACTGAAAATTCCCTTCTACACATTCCATTTCTGAAAAGTTAAAAATACCTTTAATAAGGCCTCGATTATTTTTACATCCACTATTTCTTTAAGACATTGATCCCACATTACCATTTGAGTGGAATAAGAAATTTCCATTGTCTGTGGAAACTGTGACTTTTACAAAAAATCAAAGTTAAAACAAAGAGCACTTGTATTCATTATTTCAAAAAATGTTTAAAGTATTTTTCTTACCTTCATAGGCTGTTCCACACCAAATACAATAGAGATGTTCTTCTCTTAAATAACTGGTCAATATTTGTAACTTGTCCAGGACCTAGATACAGGACACAAGCACATTAATGGTTCACACTGAACAGAATCTTGGTTTTCTGGTCTTCTGGAACATGCTGAATTAGCCCAAGGCCAGAAATCTTCTGCTACTGACTCTCAACCATTTAGGAGAGGTGTCAAAGGCAGAACATATTAGAACGAGTCCCAGTTTGCCAGCCACCCTGGTTATTTTCATAAGTCTGCCAGACACAACAGAGCCCACTTGTTAACATTTAGAAAGTAGATTTCGGCTAGCTCTCTTAGGATCAGAATTCTTTAAAGACCACTTTCATTTTCAAAGAATATACCTCCCACCATGGGATGAGGGTGAACACCGCCTCCCTTTACCGTTAAAGTTCTGATCAGTGGTCTCCCAGTGAAGAGCAACATAGTTTTTTCAAATTGCGGAAGTCCTACAAAACTCTTATATACAAGTAACCACAGAAATGTTATTCCTTTCTTGAATAATCTCCACTTCCTTTGAATTTTGTTTTTTTGCTTTGTTTTGTTTATGGGTGGGGGAGAGACGTACTCATTACAATCACTTCCACAAATTTAATAGGAAACACAGTAGAAATGAAAATAAATTACATTTGCATCTAATCCATCAAGCTGAGGTGAGAGGGTAAACTGATGCTAAAGGGAAAAATTCATATGAAGTTTTGATTTGGGGTTAATAAAAAAGAAAATCTATAATGCAGTGGTTCTCAACAAGGGGTGACTCTTCCCCTCAGAAGACATTCAGCAATGTCTGGAGATAGTGTTGGTCATCACGAGGGGGACGTGCAACTGGCATCTGGTGGGTGGAGGCCAGGGAGGCTGCTGGGTATCTTCCAATGCGCAGAATGGCACTGCACGACAAGTACCCAGCTAACTTGTTAACAGCGCCAAGGCTGAGACACCCTGCTCAAGGAACTGGGCCAAGACGTACACTTAAATCTTCACTGTTATATTCATCTTCATCTTGTTCTTTTTCTTCCTCTTCCTCTTCCTCTTCTTCCGTCTCTTCTTCAGGCCTCAACCAGTACCAGGCCTCCCTGGGAACCTGAATATTCTGAAAATATGGAATCATTCCCAATTAAACATAGCAAACATAAGACTACCACAAGTATGTTCATGTCAAGATAAATTTCTTCTTCCAATTAAATATTTACTGAGTGTTCTTTCAAGACTAAAGTACTCTACCAGGAACTCTGGGAATGCAAAACCCAGTTAGAATATTGTCTCCAAGTTGCTGATATTCTAGTAGGGAAAATAAGCTATGGAAATAAATAACTTAATGGGTATAATATAAGACATAATAAGCTGGGAAATCTTAAGTGTCATGACATACATTCAAAATGAAGTGCTACGGAAATACAGAAAAATGAGAGATTGCTTCCAGCAGTCCATTTATGTATGAGGGAAATTTAATAAACATTGTTGAGACTTTAAATGAAGTCATTTTGAACCATCAAAATAAAAAATAAAAGCAAAATAAAAATAAAATCAAAGACAGAATTTTAAAAATCATTCAAGTCTGAAATAGATAGTCTTCTACTATGACCTTTTTAGTAAGGGACACATAAGGTAAAGAATATGGACTGAAAATAAGCTCTTCTAGTTAGTCAAATACTCTGGTGAATAGAATTTCCGCACATAGTGCCTTTAAGTAACCAATATTCAAATAAGCAGAGAACAATTAATGTAAAAATGTTATTTAACCCTTACTGGATAATTCAGACTACTCAGTTTCCTGCAGTGAATCAGTCATTATTGTATCAGTTATCACAGATCAGTAGTACATGTTAAACGAAAGCTTTAATGGGTAGAAGGCTGAATACACCAGGCTTGGAGTGTTTTGTTTTGTTTTTAAAAATATAAATACATAGCAAATCATACTGGGGCCAAAACACTTTACTACCAAAACAGAAAGCAGGTAAAAGGCTTGCCTTCTGAGTATCCAATTGTTGACAGGCTCGCTGGCTTCTTCTAAGATCTCCTTCTAGCTTCATTTCATCTTGCTTATTTTTAAGTCGCATTCTAAATGAAAGAAAAAATAGTGCATTCAAGGTCTGTACACTCTTTACCCATTTGATATGCTCAAGTGCCAGAAAACATTTTACAATACAGAAAAGATGAAAACCAAAGCAGCTCAGATATCAAAGTTTACCGAAACTCTTCTGCAGCTTTTGCTTCAGTTTGGTTTTTCATGTGACTCTTTCTTCTATAGTTTTCTAATTTTTCCTCTGCTTTCCGTTTTAATGATGCTTCATGACCAATGCCACTTTTCCCTGTTTCAAGACAATTCTAATGAGAAACGTACTGACTTTATACATCAAAACATGACAATTTAAATATATTTACAAATTAAATGCAATTCTAACTTTAGTACAATTACTCAAAATCATTTGACAAGAATGACAGGAGAAAACACTAGAGAGTTTTTTTTTAAACCCCCCCAAAATTTGAGATCATTAGTCTGATCTAATAAGATAGTAATACTATACAAATTTTTTAAATTGGGAAAATAATACCAACTGTCACATTTTCATATAAATATAAACAAATAAGATACATTCTTTTCCTCTTTAATTCATCCAAGATATAGAGAAAAACATTTAATGTATAAATCTGTCTCAGAATATTTTTAGGATATTTCAATTGCCAAAAATACCTTTGCGTGTTTAATGGTTACAACAATTTCCCCCCATATTTTATGATTTAAATTTTATTTTATACTCAACTAAAACTTACTTTTATTTTTAGTTTAAAAGGTTTAGAAGTTTAACTAAGAAACATTTGACTGAGGGCTTCCTATGATAAGCACTGTAATAGTACCATCATAAAAAAATGTATTAAGCAAATTTATGTGCTAGATCTAAGCATCAGTTATCATTACTGGCAGATAGCTCTAAAAATAGATACCTGTTTTGACTTTGAGGGGAATTGGTTCAACAATACCATCTCCTAAAAAAAAGAGAACAAAACACAAACTATGTTAGAAATTCTTCCTCAAACTACAGGTACGCATAGTACGCAACTTGACAATGTTCCCTACATACCCATTCCTGTTTCAATAATATTCAAACTGAAATCTGAACATCAATACTCTAATCAACTATCTCCTTTTGAATACCTAGTCCCCAATAAGGCTGCCCCACAGTCTCCTATGTCACCTGAAGGTAGGGTTTTAAGAAGTGGAAAACTGGTATTATGTATATCCAAGAGGGTGACAGGCTTGCTAGGTGAAGATCAAATCAATTACGATAAAGGAGAGAAGAAAAGAAGAAGAGCTTACAGAGGCTACTATATACATATGGCCTCTATATCTTAATGATAGTCTTACTTCCTAAAAAGAGAAGTGAGCATGGAGCTTCTCTAACTGGCCGGTCACTCGGGCAGCTGCCACAGGCACACAGCAAACAGGCAGAGTCCTGACATCATTTTTAATGTTGCTTTACTGTTCTTTGGCCATTGTACTTCCTAGCCCTTCTCTTGTCACCATTCCTAGCTGTTGCCTCCAGTGTAAGCTTCGTCCATCCTGGTTGTTAGTGCCTTCAAGGCTGAGCTGGGCTGATGGCACATGGCTGTCTAAAGTGGATGTGGGAAAATGAAAGTTCTCTATAACGCTTGTTAGCACATGGGAGACTGAGACACTTAAGCTGTTTTCATTTCTGTGTAGGTGGAGAAAGACGAAAGAGCCACCTCTGGTACCCATTGATAAATCACAATGTGGTGGTCAGGAACATCTGTTTCCAGATGTGACTTACCACTCTTGCCAAGGGCCTGACCACTTTTATATCCCATCTTCTGGAGCAAAGCAAACCCTTTGTTTTCACAGCCTAGTGCGTTCTTCAACCCAATGTCACGTCTTTCTTGTTCTTCTTCCTTTAGACTCTTCTGCCTGTTTTTCAAATTAGCTTCCTGCTGCTTTTCTTCTTTTCGACGGGCTTCTCGAATTTGCCTCAACATTGGCAATCCTGGTCTGACATCTTCTCTGAAGAATAAGGGAAACGGTTATTTTAGAGGAATACATGACGTTTTCTCATGACTCTGATACTTACTTACTTGACATAGTTTTTCAGTGCTACCTTCCTGATTACCGTTGTTATCATCAATATTAGAATGTTAACAGTGACTTCTGAGAATGGCTGTTTTAGTAAAAGTGAGGAAGGCTGTGTGGCCAGATTGTAGGAAACTAAAGAAAGCACAGAGTTGAAGAAACTACAAATAGCAAGTTCGGACTAAATTTCTATACGGTTGGCAATAATAAAGAGCAAAGATGAACAGTAGCTAGAAGAAACAATAAGATAAAGAAAAAGGGTAAATTTCCTTGGCAGAAGGTAATAAAAATAATCAATGGCAGAAGTAAAATGCTTAGCATTAGAAAGGAAGAGGCTCTTTGTATCTTTGTATGGACATGTAGACAGTGTTTCCATAAAGCAATACGACTAACTTTCGAACCTCACATTTAAAATCAGTGTCATTGCTTAAGAGTCTACATTGATGTCAGTACATATTATTACATGAAGTGTACAGTTACTTACTGGACATTAATGAAGGAATCAGACATATAGTCCTCTTCTTCTGCCATCTCAATTTCATATGACAAAAGTACCTACAAATCAAGTAGGATCAAGTAACAATTATGATTTTTTCAGTTTACCAAAATGGAAATAAACCTTTCTGTATCCCCCGCCATAACCTTTCTCCAGAGCTCTACTCCACATTCCAGTGCCCTTTTGACATTTTTCTGTGAGGAGCTCTCAAACTCAACGACCCAAACAACTCGTTCTCTTCCACCCCAAACCTCCTTCATCCCTTATATTTCCCAATTAATGTCACTGCTAGCTACCCATTCCTGACCTCTTATAAACCTGTCACTTCTTCCTCTATAATATTCCTCATAGGCATTTGTGTCCATACTTGTGACCAATGCTTTAGGTCAGGCGTTTCTTTCTCACCCGACAAAGGCCGTTGTACTTCCTAGCCCTTCTCTTGTCACGAACTATTACAACTGCCTCCCAATTGGTCTCATTGCCGTGGGCTTCTCCTCTTCCAATCCATCCTCTATACCCTCTCCAGAGTGCTTTTTTAAAAACACAAGTCAGGTCGTAATACTTGCCTGTTTCAAATCCTTCAATAAACTTGACCCCGTAGGCCATGGAGAACCAGTCATTTTAACACTGTAGCAAAAGTCCTTCATAATCTGACCCCTGACTCTCCTTTAGGGTCATTATTCAAAGCACACCGGCTTCTCATTGCCCTCTGAACATACCACAGATGCTTTCCTTCTTCCTAGGCCTAAGCTGCCCTCCTTCACAAAAACCTGCCCTGACCACACCAGGTCTCTCTCTACAGCTCTGTATATTCAAGCTGCCCATTTGGAACTTGATATAGTTAAAATCCTCACTCACATGGAGACATTCTTGAGGAGAGTTTCCATCCAAAATAGCTAAAATCATGTAATTGTTGGTCCGTAGAGGGATAAAAATAATTATCCAGAAATGTGCGTTTCAAACTTTATTGTGTATATGATTTGCCCCAGGATCTTCTTAAAATGCGGAGTCTGATTCTGAGCTGGAGCCTGAGCTGGCATTTCTAACAGGCTCCCTGGTGATGTTAGTGCTTCCCTTTGGGAACCCAGCCCTCTGCCCTCCATGTGGTTCTAGAGGAGGGTGGCAATCTCAGTATTCCATCCTCCCTTGGGCACAAGATGGCCAATTATAGTACCTTATGTCCCCACAGTAGGGGTGGGGATGATCCAACCAAGGCAAAGAAGAATTTCTTTCCTCACATGATATAAATATATAGATTGTGGGGAAAGAAATTCTTTTCACTGGGGTTTCTGAACTGGAGGTAGGTGAAGCTGGGCTGGGAAGGCCATCTTCTTGGCCATATGAAGAGATCCTGCTCTGCAGAATGATGCCAGACAGAGAAAATAGAGAAAAGCAATGAGTCTCCAACCCTAGTTCCCAAGACCCTGATTCCTGTAGCTCTTTCTTTGAGGAGCTGTAACTAGAAGAATGCTGTAACCTAGCATTCTTCCCAGCTACATGGGCTAATAAATTTCTTCATTAAGTAAGCTTGTTTGAGTAGGGATTCTGTCAACTGCAGCTGAGAGGCTGAACAATTACACTGGATGAGAAAAGAATTACTGTACTAGTTTTTAGTATTTTTCATGTATATCTTCCCAACTAGACTGTAAACCACAAAGACAAGTCCCTTATATTCCTGCTGCCTACCACTGTCACATCATAAATTCTTAATGCTTAGCAATTATCAGAAGTTTTTATTAATTGTAATTTTGTAATAATAAAATACATTTTTCAGTCATCATGTCTTACATTTTTTAATTCCTTGATGTAAATATATCATCAATACAGAAAACCACATAAAATGTACAGCTTAATGAATTATTGTGAGGCAAATACTTGCAACCATGTGGTAGCCTCCAAGATGGCCCCCAATGGTTCTTGCTTCTTGGTTTTCAACATCCTAGGGTAGTCTCCTTCCACAGTAAACAGGACTAACCTGTGTAATCAACAGGATATTGTGGAAATGATGGACTATGACTTGTGGTCATAAAAGACACTACAGCTCTTAGTTAAATGACTCTGAAGTTAAATTCCTCACTCTGAAGGAAGTTAGCTGTCATGTAGTGAGGACATGCAGCTCTATGGAGAGGTCCACATGGGAAGAACTGAGACTTCCTGTCCACAACCAGCACAAATTTGGGGGGTACATGAGTGTGCTACCTTGGAAATGGACCCTCTAGCACCAGTCAAGACTTCAAATCACTCAGCCTGGGCTGGCATCTTCACGACAACTTATTAAGAAAGTCTGAGCTAAGCTAAACCAGTAACAAATTTCTGACCCACAGAAACTGTGAGATAATAAATGATTGTAGTTATTTGAGCTGCTAAATTTTGGAATAATGTGTTGTACAGCAAAAGATAATGCAAACCATCACCGCTATCAGAAGATAGAACCTTGTTAGCTATTCCAGGAGCCAACCAATCGCACCCCTTCCAATCACCTCCATTTGTTTATAGTTTCATCATCCATGTGTGCATCCTGAAACACTACAGTTTAGTTTTGCTTAATTTTCTTTTCATTATAATGTAATAAATTTAAAACGTGGAAGATTATATACAGCATTTGTGGTAATTCACCCACTGTCTCTAAACCTCAGATTCTTCATTTGTGATACTAGTATGTTTACGCATAAAAATTTAGCACTTATCCAATACATCACACACCTTTATCTCATTTAATGATCATTAACAATTCTGCAAGGTAAGAATATGGTTCTGCTTTCTAGTTGGAGAAATTAAGGCTCAGTATGGCTAAATGACTTGCTCAACACCACAAAGAATCTAGGTCTCAGGGCTCTTGCTACTGCAGATAGGATTCATTATCTTTACGTGAACCACTCCAAAGTGCTAGGCAGATCTGAAGGTGGGGGTTACAGATCGTTTTTAAAGCTCCCTTTTTATGAGTACAACATCCTTTAGCATCATCCATTCCCATCAAGCATAGGACAAATCTCACAAGGCGATAAGCCAGGCAGAGATGACGGCGGTTTGGCCCACACTGACAGCAGTGGAAGTGGTAAGAAGTGGTCGCATTCCGGGTATATTTTGAAGGTACAGCTAAGAAGATTTGCTAAGGGATTGGAGGTGATGTCAAGGATTATTCCACGGCTTTTGGTCTGAACACCTGCAACAACGGAGTTACCAGTTTTTGAGAGGCGTCAGACTGTAGGAGTAGGTTTTGTTTTGTTGCAGAGAGAGGTCAGGGAGGTGGCAACAAAAGTGCTGCTTCTGCTATACCAAGAGTCCCACTACACTTCCTAGTGGATGGGCTAAGGAGATGCACAGCAGAAAGGTGACAAGAAACGCCTGACTCAACCACTCCCCTCAGGGACCGCTGATCCCTACCCTCCCGCGACCCTCGGCTGCAAGCCTCCCACAGACGAGAACACCCACAGTGGGGGACTGTGGGTGATGGTGTGATGGGGTAGTCACAACCAGCACACAGATCGCCGCCCTTTATCATTCCACCCGGCGTCTCCCGCGCCTTACCTGGCAGCGCTGCTCGCCCGGGGCCTGCTAGCGAAAGTGCGCGCCCCGCAGACGCTCCCCAACGAGCTCAGGACTCCTGGGCCTCTGCCTCAACCTGAGTTGAGGTGAGCAGAATCAATTGGAAACCTGTGGCAGGCGGGGCTAGGAGGACATGGTTAGTACGCTTGCGCAAGACTCTCTTCCGCGCACGCGCTCTCCCCTCGTTTCCTGCTGGCCTGAATGCGGGAGGAGGGGCATCCGGGCCCCCTGACGGCGCTGCTGGCTTCGGAGCTCGTCTGATCGGTACTTGCCAGCCTAGGAGGTGAGGCCGCCCCCATTCGCCGCCAAAGCATGCACGTTGACGCGCATACACACCCCCGACCTCCCCGTACGGTTTCAGAGGGCTGGGGAGGAAATTCAAGATCGTAAGGGACATTTTCCCCTTTCAAGAGCCGGGCTCGATTCCGAGCCCTCGTCTCCTGGGGTTGACAGCTGGAGTGACTGCCGAGGCCTGCGACGGCCTCTTGCATTTCTCCCAGGCCCGGCGCTGCGCTGTGGTCCGTGGAGTAGTCTTGTTAATCCAGACCCGCAGCGCGCGCAGCCTGCCTTCTCGGACCGCCGGGCGTTGTCATTGAAGCTTCGGCCGCCCCCAACCCTTCCCTGCAGGAAAACACTTGGAGACTTCCAGCTGGGGTATTCGTGCTGGGACATTTGCTGTATTCCTGGCCAGGTGCAGCAGGGGAGGGGTAAGGGTGCTATGCGCCCAGAAGTGGATCAGAGAAAAGGAGGCTGGGTTGTCAGGGCTTTGATTGATCTTGCTGCTTCGGTTTTCCAGTTTATGGAATGGATTAATGACATATGTTTTACTAGACACATTTCTTCTGGAATAATGCCTTATTTGCATTATTTATTTTAGTTTTTTACCGCATTTTTTTCTTTTCTTTTTTTGTTTTTTTTTGTTTTGTACCCCTGCCCTTTAAAATTCGGCCCTCAGGTTTTGCCTCCAAGAAATTATGTTAAGTTTCCTCCAAATGAGATGAGAAGTAAAGGCTGACTTTTCATTTCTTAGTGGTTGCATTCATTAAGCTCGACTTTTAACCTTAAAATAAAAATTGTAAGTATTTTTTTAATTTGTTGCTTTAAGGTGTGAATTTAAAACTTCAGTAATGGAGTTAGCCCACAGTTTATTGCTAAACGAAGAAGCTTTGGCTCAAATCACAGAAGCAAAGAGACCAGTTTTTATCTTTGAGTGGTTGCGATTTCTTGATAAAGTCTTGGTTGCTGCCAACAAGGTATGTTATATTTTTTCCAGTTGTGTTAACATAATCAAGAGTATTATGTGTTCGTGATTTATGAGAAAACATTATATTTTGGAAAGGTCGTGGGTCACTTACAGAACTGGAGCATATTGCACTGTGATAGGAATTTCTTGTCTGTCCTTTTTCTATTCTGTGGCAGTACCCAAACCTCCTTTAAATCAACCTTGTTGCCTACTTCATGTCTCTACCTGGACAGCTGAATGTGACTGGTGAAAAACATGACTCTGTGACTTTAAATTCATTATCTCCAACTTCAAGTGGTCCCTCAGTGTTGCCTAGCTATCACAATATCTTCATTTATCTCTCAGAGGAGTAAATCATAGACTTTTCTTACTTGCTGTTTTCTTCTTCCTGCATAGTCTATTTCATCCACATTGCTTGTCATTTTCTGTCGTTCAAATTAGATGCTTTCCTTAAACATCTGATGTTCTTTGGCTGTCTGCTCAAATTTTAGAATGAGTAGTAAAAAGTTTTCTGGGCAGGGTGAAGTGTGCTTCACCGTAGGATGGTCTGGTTCTTTGAGGAGCCGCTGACATTAGTATCTTAGGTTCTTGGCTCATCATTCCCCAGTAGAGACTTTTCTACACTAGTGTCCTCAGGTATGCGACTAGCTGTCTGGGTTCTAGGAATTGTGGGAGAAGGCTGGGGACTTCAACATTCAGTATGCAAACTCTCACTTCATTCCCCTGTTTTTCAGTA